>NC_138164.1:46312212-47512212 GCF_964165515.1 Mesoplodon bidens | reverse complement strand
TATTCAAGTAGGGCAGCTGATAATAGTGGAAAAAAATTCACACTAAATCCAAATGCAGTACACCTCCCACACAACAAAAGTACTTTTAATCAAAACAGAAAGGGGATCCCTTAGCAAAGTCCCTACTCATACAAACTGGGGAGAGGGTAAGGAGGGTAGGTAACCTTGTAAAAAACTCACCTGCACAAACTGTGGAAGAAGATCTGTTAGCTCATCATCACTAATAGCCTCAATCCAGGTCACAGCTAGGGACCTCACTTCCTGATCAGCAAATCTAGAAGAACACCACAAAATCAAGATTTGACAGCGATTCCTTTCTAATGAAGCTGTTTTTCCTGAAAACACAATCTCAATCTATTCCTGAAAAAGAATACTCAAATAGCTATTCAAAAGCAATGTGTTTCTTCTTTTTTTCTAGGAAGAAAATCTTATTGTCCTATACACAAATCCAATTTTGTGACTGTTTAAAAACCTTATGAAAATTAATTCTGGCCTACATCATAAAAAATATAACAAAGTATTCAAAATTTACAACCTCTCTAGATTAGTTTTAAATATGATATCCCTCTTTAATAACCTCAACACAAAAGATGTGTTTATAGAAATATGCATTTACACATTTATATTGAATCGAACTGCTTTCATGTTAAAACAAAGGGAACTAATCCTGCAACATAATATCTTACTGGAAAAACAATAAAACAGAGCAAATAAATTCAGCCACAGTTAACTTACTTTGAATCAAGAAGCTCCAACGCAGTCAGTGGGTGCAATGGAGGCCACTGCCGAAGCAATGAGTAAGTTTTGGCAAGATTAACCCATTTCCAGTTTGGGGCACTCGCTAGTACTTTAGGAAGACAATTTGGGTGTTTGAGGCAATAATAACGTTTCTCCCACAGAAAGGCTTTATCTTCTTTAGAAAGTCTGAATATGTAACAGAATTAAATCACTTCTCAGTGATATCGTAATGACAGTTATAATCTCGATTAAAAATACAAAGAAGAAATTTATTCCTTTTAGGACAGCCACTTCTTGGTAGAATCATTAATACTAATTTGGAATAGAAAAACGCAATGTACAGCAAACACCACTAATTTACCCTAATTTGGGGGATGGAAAGAAATCATTCTGCCTTGATAAAAGAATCTTAGTTAAGAAAAAGAAGGATAATTCAGCACAATAAAACTTATTGAGCTCTAACCAGATGCCAGGCACTGGAAATCAGAGTTGGATATGCAGAACCTACCCTAAGAGACAGCAAGGATTTCATCATTTTATAAAAGTAAAATCAAATGCCATGCCAAAAACAAATGCTATTACAAAATTTTAGAAGATGAATATACAGCTCATTTGAGGAATATTCAAAATAAAAAGAACTTGTCTTGGAAATTCTAATTTACTGTTAATGACAGATGTTTATGTGAATGAAATATTTCACTATTTCACTACTCATCTATCTACCCTTGTGCATATAATCCATGCACTGAATTGAAATGTATTTATTTCACATGGAATACTAAAAAAAAAATCAAGTATTGCAAAAAGGTACACAATTAAGTTTCTCCTTCCAATTCCCCTCCCAGTGGCAACTGCCTAACCTCGTATATTCTTCCAGAGGTAGTCTATTCATATAGAAGCATACACAAAGGTGTATGTAGATTCTCTTTTTTTCCTATATGTTAATGGTAACACACTATACACACTATCCTGCTACTTATTTTCTTCATTTAATATCTTACATATTAGTACATATAGCTATAACTTCTTTCTTAATAGTTACATAGTACTGTTGGATAAATGTACTGTAATTTAACCCATTAATGAACATTCCCTATCAGTTTTACAATAACCCAAATAAACACTGCAATGAATATTCTTGTCTCCACAAGCAAATATAAAAGGGTTTTCTCTAAAATACACTATAACTAACTGGAAGTGGAATTGTTAGGTCACAGACTATGGACACTGTGACCTTTATAGATTTTGCCAAATTGCTCTCCAAAAGCTTTTAGAGTTCTGCAAACAGTATAATTCCCATTTTCTGTATCCCATCAATACCTTATATAATGAGACATTTTAATTTTCAACAATCTGATGTGTGAAATGATATCTTGTATTAATTTACAATTCCTTGATTATTGAGAGGTTGAACATCTTTTTTCAGATGTTTAAAAGGTACTGTATTTCTTTTCCAAAGAATTACCTATTCATATTCTTGTCTACCACTGTGTTGTCCGTTTTTCTACTTATATGAAAAGGTCCTTCATATATTAAGGATATAGATTATAGTTTCCAATCTATTGTTTGCCTTTTGATTATGTAAAAAAATTGACCTGTACAAATTTCTAAATTGTATGTAGTCATATAGTCTTTTTATACAATTAAAAACAGAAAAAAAAAACTTTCCACATCAGGAACATTGCTAAATCATGCACTAAATTAGGGCATTTAATAAACCATTAACTTGAACTTTACATTGTAAGAGATACCCAGGCAAAACAGAATCAAAGGAGTATACCCAAGTGATGAGTCTCTGTGAAGAATATCAAGAAGTTTCCCTTTTACATCATTTTCCAGTGTTTCTAAGTTGTGTTGCTCTATAATGCTTCTGTCAACTTGAGGAGTGGTATAAATGATATCAAATGTAGGAGAAGGAAAATCAACCTTAAAAATTAACAGAAGTTGATTAAATTATAGCTGAAAAGTCCACATATTTGCTACATTAACTTGTTTTTGATTTTTCTTAGCCATCAGGGTGATCATACCAAATATTAAATTAATGCTTCTGTCCTAGTGATTACCATTACTGGTAATTCTCAATAGCACATGTACTACTTGGGATTGGTATAAGTGCATACTGTTTCTCAGAAATAGGAAATGGTTTATTGACATTTAAATTAAATATAGATCTTAAGATCGAAACAAGATCAATTAGGCTTCTTTAGTAACAACCCAGATCATAGTACACATATACTTTTCATAAAGAATTCAAATTTGAACCTTTCCACGTGTCAGGAAGTATTACCTGTAACACTATTCTTTCCATCACATATCCTTTTTTGGGGACTGTTCCAGGAACAGGATTTGTATGTGATGAAGTCCAAAGATACAGAAGTTTAGTTCCACATGTTAAAAACCTTCATGAATGTAAACAGAAGAATACTGTGGATTTCATTTTAAAAATTACTTCAAAACTCACAACACATGGTAAAGAATTTGAAATGTTAATAATCAAATATTTATTAAGCATCCTCTATATAAAAAGAACATATCAGAAGGAGTCACTCTCCATAGTGTACTTTCACTTCAGTATTTAGGTACTGAAGTATGGGAGTTAGAACAAAACGAGGGAGGATGAAGCAACATTATCTTGGGAGAATCGGGGCTCAGGATAGAAGACAAGATGGGTGAAGTCTCAGAGTCACCTGTCCCCAAAACAACTTCTATAAATAGAAAGGTGAAGGACAGTCTTTGAAGATCATCTACAGAGCAACACATCTCAAGATGGAGGTTTGGATTTCATAACTGCTCCTTGACTTTTACCATAAGAACAAAAACACATGCCAAGAAAACCAGTATCTACTTTGTGTCAAAGCACTAGTTAGTCATTTGAGATGAGAAGTTTCATCTGTTTGTGACCAGGGGTCAGCAAATTTTTCTGTAAACGGCCAGACAGCAAATATTTGGGGCTTTCTGGCTATACAATCTCTGTCAGACTCAACTCTGCTAGTATAGTGCCAAAGCAGCCATGAACAATACATTTCAAAAAATGTGTGCTGTGTTCTAACAAAACTGTACTTACAAAAAACAGGCAGTGGTCCGGAGTATGCTGACCCTTGCCCTAGACTACCAATTTATTGTCTACTGAAATTAAAAACATTTACCAATAAAGATACTGATATATCTGTACACAGAAGAAATTTCTGAAAAATAACATGAGACATAAAAGCAGGAAACTATAAACTTCATCAAACTTTGCTCATTTTATTCAAACAGTAAATATCCTTTCCAAAACTAGACTCCAGTCTTAATGTTTTCTCTAGCAGGTTAACAGCCTTTGAATCTTTGGCACAGGAATTCCCTGGCAGTCCAGTGGTTAGGACTCCACGCTTCCACTGCAGGGGTCTGGGTTCAATTTCGGGGAACTGAGATCCTGCAAGCTGCGCGAGGTGGCCAAAAAAAAAAAAAAAATCTTTGACACATATATTCTATTTTAGAACCACCCTCACCCTCAACTAGATTTTTTGAAGGCAAATTCTGACATTATTTTATCTGCAAATACTTTTATGTATCTCTAAATGATAAACACTTTAATTTAAACATAATTGCAAAAGGAACTTCCCTGGTGGCCCAGTGGCTAAGACTCCGCACTCCCAATGCAGGGGGCCCGGGTTCAATCCCTGGTTAGGGAACTAGATCCCACATGCTGCAACTAAGAGTTCGCATGCTGCAACTAAAGATCCTACATGCCGCAACCAAAAGATACTGCGTGCCGCAACTAAGACCCGGCGCAGCCAAATAAATATTTAAACATAATTACAACAAAATAATTTAAAATAATTACTCAAAGTTATTAGCTATCTAGTCAGCACTCAGATTGCTCTGATTGTCTCTAAAAACATTTTTTTTAACAGTTGGTTTGTTTGAATAAGGATACAAGCAAGATCCAACATGTGCATTGGTTGATATGTCTTTTAAAGTATCTTTTAAATCAAGGGTCAACAAACTCCAGACTGTCACCTTGTTTTGTAAATAAACTTTTATTAAAATAAAGCCACACTCATTCATTTACATATTGCCTATCTATCACTGCTTTTGCCTTTGCTTTTACATCTGTGACAGAGACTACTTGACCTACAAAGCCTCAACTACTTCTATCTGGTCCTCTTAACAGAAAGTTTGCCAACTCTTGTTTTAATCCATACATTCTTCTTTTTTATCCCCCATTATTTGTTGAAGAATCCAGGTCTTCTGTTCTGAGAATTTTCTACATCCTGGATTTTACTGAGTGCATTCCTCTGGTATCATTTAGCATGTCCCTTTATCTCCTATATTTTCTGTAATAGACCTAAAGGTTTGATCTGATTCAGGGTTAGTTATGTGGCAAGAATACTTAATACTTTGTAGGTGGTATTGTATACCACTAGTTCCTGATGCATCAAATAAAGAAGCACACATTGGTATATCTCTCCTTCCGTGATGTGAAGATAATTGGTTTGTTCAAGTGCTATCAGTCTAAATCATCCATTATAAGTTCCAGAAAACTTAATCACAATGGTTTTAAACAAGCATTAATAAATCACTGCTTAAATCAATGTCAACCAAGAATGCTTTTGACCCCAGTGGATATTTGGCAATGTCTGGAGACTTTTTTGTTGGCAACTAGGGGGTACGACTGGCATTTAGTGGGCAGAAGCCAAGGATGCTGCCAAACATCCCACAGGGTACAGGACAGTCTCCCACAGCAAAGAATTACCTGGCCCAAAATGTCAACAGTGCCAAGACTGAGATTTCCTGGACTAAATCTACTATTTCAGGAGGGGCTGCAAAACTGTGATATTCTGTCATTCCTTCTGCATCTATTAGCTGGAATTTTTCTGTAAAAAACTTTCTCACATCAATTGTTTGGTAATCCTGAGACACAACTATAAAGGAACAGCAGCTTAAATGCTTGATTCAGTTTATTTAAAAATAAGTTAAGAACTCATTTATCATTGAGGTTGACTGAAATGCCTATAAATCATTTGGCTTTCATGATAGTAACTTCATCAGGCTGTATGCAGGTTATACCTTAAACATAAATTAATTTTAAAAGAATTTCAAGACCAGGATCTCTGATCACTATACTACAGTACGTTAACAGACTAAATAAATCATTAACACTTTCTCTATATGTATTAATATAAAATCATCTTCCCTCTTAATTTCTGAGCATTTTTTGAATGTTAAATCCTAACATTACCTAGATTGACTACACTACTTGGCAAAGTCTCAAGATTAATGGCATCAGCTCACTGTTTTAAACAGTAGAGTGCTGGATGCAACTATTTAATTGTCTAACAAAAGTCAGGGCTTCCCTGGTGGCACAGTGGTTGGGAGTCCGCCTGCAGATGCAGGGGGGCGCGGGTTCGTGCCCCTGTCCGGGAGGATCCCGCGTGCCGCGGAGCGGCTGGTCTCGTGGGCCGTGGCCGCTGGGCCTGTGCGTCTGGAGCCTGTGCTCTGCGGCGGGAGGGGCCGCAGCAGTGGGAGGCCAGCGTACCGCATAAAAAAAAAAAAGTCAACTGCCCTTCCCCTTACTCTTCGGAATTTTGAAAGAATGTCATTCATCCAACAAAAAACATTTATTAATTGTCAAAAAAAGTGGCAAAAAATGATAGTACTTCTCAAATGAAGTAAAGACTCCTGGTGCTTTCAAGAGCACGAAGGTTTTCAAAACTGACTCATTTATAAAAATTAATGATAATGTAATTACATTTAATTTTCTCACATAACTATTCTCTGACACTAATTTATCAAAGACAATTGAGGACTTCCCTGGTGGAGCCCTGGTTAAGAATCCACCTTCCAACGCAGGGGACACAGGTTCGACCCCTGGTCTGGGAAGATCCCACATGCCACGGAGCAACTAAGCTCGTGTGCCACAACTTCTGAGCCTGTGCTCTAGAGCCCACAAGCCACAACTACTGAGCCCGAGTGCCACAAATACTGAAGCCCACGCTCCTAGAGCCCGTGCTCCGCAACAAGAGAAGCCACCGCAATGAGAAGCCCGTGCACCGTAACGAAGAGCAGCTCCCACTCATCACAACTAGAGAAAGCCTACGCACAGCAACGAAGACCCAATGCAGCCATAAATAAATACATAAATAAATTTATGGGGGGGAAGACAATTGAGAACACAATTCTCCTCCTTTATGTGGCCAATATTCTGTTTTAGAGTAGTCATGGATTATATTTAGCAAAGGGTTCTAAATATACATCATTAATAGCAATTTCTTTTTTTTTAATTTTTTAATTTTTTTTTTTTGCGGTATGTGGGCCTCTCACTGTTGTGGCCTCTCCCGTTGTGGAGCACAGGCTCCGGACGCGCAGGCTCAGCGGCCATGGCCCACGGGCCCAGCCACTCCGCGGCATGTGGGATCTTCCCAGAACGGGGCACGAACCCGTGTCCCCTGCATCGGCAGGCGGACTCTCAACCACTGCGCCACCAGGGAAGCCCTTTTTTTTAAAATTTTTTAATTTTTTGGCTGTGTTGGGTCTTGGTTGCAGTGTGCGGGCTTTCTCTAGTTGTGGCGAGCAGGGGCTACTCTTCGTTGCGGTGCGTGGACTTCTCACTGCAGTGGCTTCTCTTGTGAAACACGGGCTCTAGGCGCACGGGTTTCAGTAGTTGTGGCATGTGGGCTCAGCAGTTGTGGCTTGTGGGCTCTAGAGCGCAGGCTCAGTAGTTGTAACGCATGGGCTTAGCTGCTCTGTGGCATGTGGGATCTTCCTGGACTAGGGCTCAAACCCAGGTCCCCTGCATTGGCAGGTGGATTCTTAACCATTGCGCCACCAGGGAAGTCCTAATAGCAATTTCTTCAACTGCTTTTATCTAGCCTTTGGCAGTTCAGAATTATGTCAGGTGTCAAATAAAATTTGAGCCCAACAAAAGTTATAGAATAAAAAATTCTTAAACTGCCTCCTCACATATAGGGGGAGTGACTATAAGAAAAGAAAAATGTGTGAATAAATGCTGTATTTAAGTACACAAGAAAAGAATATTTCAAAAACAAAACTTATGAAGTCAGTGTTTCAAACACCACATGATTTTTAAAATGATTACTGGAAATTCAAACTGTGTTTGTCATTTAAGAGGAAAAAGGAAGTAGAACTAGATTAGCAGAATTTTTTAACTCTTATTTTTTAATTGTTTTATTGTAGGTTAAATAGATCAGTTATTAAGGCATTTCCCCAAAACTGTCCCGTGGGACACAATGTTTTAAAAGATGTATTCTAGAACAAAAAAAGTACCATGGTATCAAATAAGTCTGAGAATGGTAATATAGGATAATGTTAAGAACATAGATCCTGGGGCCAAACTGCCTATATTCAAATCGCACTTCTGCCACTTACTAGCTAAGTGCCCAAGGGCAAGGCACTTTGATTCTCCCCTCTGTAAAAAGGGATAATAATAATACCTACCTTCATAGGGTTGTTGTGAGGTATATAAGGCTATGTATACAGCACTCAGACTAATACCCAGCATACAGTAAATGCTATGTATTTGTAATTACAGTAATATTATTATTAAACACAGTAGGCTTCTTGACTGCAGAACTTTAGAGATACTTTAATATGCTAATGTCCATTATCATGCTCCAAAATGTTATCACGTGCTATATCAAACATTCCAAACTTATTCAATTAAGTTTTTTTTCATTTAGGAAAACGCTTGATGGTCTCATGGAACATATTATTACTTAAAACATAAATCAAAATAGTCAGCTGAAAGGCCAGCTACATTATCCCAATGGCTATTAGTAGACACAAAGCTCAAAAGGAATTCCTTTAACCCTAAGGATCAATAAATTTTGCATACATGTGGGACTTTTGAAGATTAAAGGCCAGGGGTCCATAGCAGTAAGGGTAGATCAGTCAGGTAAAAGGAATAATATGCAGTTGTAGACTCCCTTAAACTGGAGAAGGATGGGGAAGAGATGCGAAGAGGGAAAGTGGAGTTTGTGGGGTTTTTTAAATATATCAAAGGAACTTGTAAGACCACGAGTATTATGTCATAACATAATGCTTTCCATAAATTACAATTAAAGAATGAAATGGCTGCTGCTTTTCTTCTGGAATAGTGAGTGGCAAACAATTCTTTGAATACCCATGTAGATATGTTCAAACTATAGCAGTACAACTTTGGTTTCCTCTGTGTCTCTGAAATGACCTCCTTTAATCACATCAGAAAAAATGAGGCAACTCATTATCTCATCACGTACGTCATTGTTCCCCACTCCACTCTCTAGCCAATTCTGATGCTGCAGGTGTGTCCACAGTAACTCACCATTACAACTCAGTAACACTTACCGTTTAAAGTCAAAAAGAGGTAAAGAAACTTTGCCCAAAGCTTCTGGCCCCTTTCTCTGCTTATTAGAATCAGGGGAACTTCCACTGCTCTGATTTAAAATTCCAAAAAGAGTAAGGTGAAGAAGTGATTCTAATGGCAATTGTGATATCTGGATGGGAAAAATGATTCTATGGGGGGAAAATGTATTAATAGAAAAAACAAATTAGATTGAATATGAAGTTTAAGGCTTTAACGAGACTGACAATCTTAGGTATTTTATTTGACTCATCAAATAATCTTTAATCCTGAGTAACCTTTACTTAAGCAGTAAGCTTCGATAACAAATACTATAAAAATCTTAAATAAATTTCATTAAAATTTCAAACACATAACATTTCTCTCTTCAAAAATTTGTTAATGCTTTTACTTAAGACTGACAATGTCAATTTCTAGGCAAAATAATAATCTTTTTTATTTCCTTTAGGAAAAGCTAGATGAATGTTTGAGTATTTCTGATTCGAGATTTATGTGTGCACATCATACACAGACAGACATATATGTTTACCAGTGTTTTGTTTTTGTTTTTGTTTTTTTTAAATCTGAAAGGACACATAAGGCCAACAGTGGTCACTCTGAGGAGCGATGAGATGGTTAAGAGTTGAAAATAAAGTGACACTTTTCACCTCACATGCATTTTTGTATTATTTGATTGCTTTGACAGATGTGTGCTATTTTTATAATTAAAAAAATAAAAATAGGAAACCATTAAATAAATGCAGAATAAAAAGTAAAAAGTTCTGCAATTGCCTACTTGTCTAAATAATGAAAGCATTCCCTTAGCTTGAAGACAATATTTTAAAAATATTAACAGTGCAAAATATCATCTTGTACATGGATTTAAGATAATTTAAAAAATCCGTTAACCAAGAACTAGGCTTCCTATATACAGTGTTACAGAATAAATACTGAACTAAAGCAATGTTATAAAAAACCATTTTGTAGAATTATACGTAACTTTAACTTGACAAAGCCTAGGAAGAATTGATGGCACCTTCTGCAATTTAACAATATGAAGATTTAAAAGAATATTTCAGATTTTTAAATGAGAATTTCAGTCCATTCTACAGAATTGTATCTAGAAGAGACTTTAAGATATCAGTAAGAATTTAATGAATTTTAATGGAACTTGTAATTAAAAATGAAAGCTGTGTGCATAAATGGATAAAAGTAAAGAACAGGGCATACTGAAAGAATAAAAAGCCAGAAATTTCACTTACAGTTCATCCCATTTAATAAGATAGAAGAAATTCTTATAAGTGCCAACCTTCTTTGATTGAATAGGTTTAAAAAGATCCTTTCCATTGTAAGTCAGGGAACATATCAAGAAGTATTTTTCATAACTGAGAAAAGAAAAGAGATTAATTTAATTTTTATTTGATAATACAAATTAGTTAACTAATCAAATATGTATCATTAGCCATTCTTACCTAAAAGTGACTATTATCTGAAATAATTTGGTTACCATTCACTTGAATTTATGGAAAAACATCTAAAATTTAACTACTGCAAATCCTACAAAAATAGAGGCATAGCAAAGGGAATACCGAAGGGAACATATATCACTAGGTGCCAGTCTAAAGGAGCCATATTGATACCAGCTGGAGAATTTATCTCAATTTTGCACTCAGTTAGTTATTAGCTTTAGATTTTAGTTAAATGACACTGAATAATTCTTCATTTCTAGGTAAATTCTAGGAAGTAATAGTACAAACATTTATCTCCCCTAGGTGCTATTTTCCTTTGCTAAGGCACTAAAATAGAGTCAGTTTAGCATATTAATGGTGCATGGGCCTGACTTGCACTGAGTCAGTCTTCCTAATCTATTAGGAGTCTTCCATCCAAGGGGACAGATGCTATTGTATTCTTTCACTGGACAGCAATGATTTAGCCCCTAACTGCTACAAGTACAGAGCCGGGTAATATAGTCAGGCAATCTTTTAGGGCAGGAGTTTTAGGTTCAATAAAACTGTATTCTACTAGTACTCTAACTTACTGCTAGGCTTACCCATTAACCATTTTGCTCATACAATCTGTTAATCATTCTAAATATACTGCAAATCTAATCTCACTGGTTCACATAGCTAACTCTTTAATTACTTTTCTCAACCTTCTCCTTTTTTTTTTTGGCCACGCCGCTCAGCTTGCATGATCTTATTTCCCCAACAAGGAATTGAACCCATGCCCTGGGCAATGCAAGCACGGAATCCTAACCACTGTAACCACCAGGGAATTCCCTCAACCTCTTTTTAAATCAGCATTGTATTGGGAGTTCCCTGGTGGGCTAGTGGTTAGGATTCCAAGCTTTCATTGCTGTGGCCCAGGTTCAATCCCTGGTGAGGGAACTGAGATCCCGCAAGCTGTGCGGGGTGGCCAAAAAAAAAAAAAAAAAAAATCAGCATTGTATTAACTTTCTTTCCATCTTAATTATCACTGTGTTGTTTTCTACTGAATATTTGTTCTCTTCATTAGTGTCCCTAAATTTATTTGTGTGTATACATGTTTTTGTATGGAGGATGTGGAGGGTATTATACCTGTAACTATTTAAAAGAATGAAATACGTTTAGAAACCAATAGTATCCATTTAAATGCAAGTTCCAAGAGGGCAAAGATTTTTTGCTGCCTTGTTTACTGCTGAATCCCTAGTACTAAGAACACTGACCACAGATGGTGCTCAGTAAATATTTACTGAATGAATTAATATACCACTTTCAAGTCATTATATTATATATTATCTAATGCTCAGTTTATGTTCTAAAGCAGAATTTATGTTTGGTATCTATAACTAGGCTTTATTTTATAGCTATTATATATATATAGCTATTATAAAACAATTTCATTAAAAATATTCAATTTGGGGGCTTCCCTGGTGGCACAGTGGTTGAGAGTCTGCCTGCCGATGCAGGGGACACGGGTTCGTGCCCCGGTCCAGGAAGTTCCCACATGCCATGGAGCGGCTGGGCCCGTGAGCCATGGCCGCTGAGCCTGCGCGTCCGGAGCCTGTGCTCTGCAACGGGAGAGGCCACAGCAGTGAGAGGCCCGCGTACCGCAAAAAAAAAAAAAAAAAAATTCAATTTGGGCTTTTCAGTTTATACTAGTCTTTTCCAAATAAGTTGAAGGTGGCAAATTTTTGGCACTGACAAAAAAATCAAAAAGGAAAAACCCATATTAAAAATTCAATAGAAGAAATATGCTCTTGCATACTTCAAAGTCTAGCAAAGAGTAAACTTTAAACTACTAAAGAGGGGACAAAAGTGTGCTATAGTCCCATTACCCTGGTTCTAAAGGAAAGGCAGAAATAGGAGTCATAAATTGACTAATTTATTAACTAGCATTTGCCCTTGTAAGTTTAAACATATTTTCCTGCCTTTTCTGTATGTAGTGGGGGTGATACTTTTTATTGGAACAGCATCAAACATCTCTATAATGTTTAGGAAAACCACAAAGGTATCTGGTGGATCACGTATCATCCATTTAAATGCCAAGGTAACAGTGGATGCAGACATTTTTCAAGATTAGATTAGCTTCTAGGTGAAGCTATACATATCTTCTTTTAAATAGTTACTTACTTTGATACCCAGTTACTCGAAATTCCATGTGCAGCAAAAATTGTAAACTGGAGCTGTTCCACTGTGGTCCATGCTTCCTTGATGTTCCTGTTACTGTGGGCACAGTCTACAGAACCCCTACCAGAATTTGCATGGAGTCTGAGAAGATCATAAATTGCTGCAGTTAACTGGTCCATGCTTACTTGAACAGGATTTTCAGGATTCAGTGAGCCTAGGTTTAAAGAAATTGTTAATATAATTCTCTGAAAAAGCAACAATTACTCCTAAAATTTAAGGAACTTCAATACATACCTCTAGTTGAACTCTTGCTAGTGACTCCTCCTCCAGACAGTGAAGTCACCTGCTTACATACATACAAATTAGTGAGAAAATCGCCCATGATGTAATATAAAATGTTTACCTTTTATTTCAATACATTTATTAAATTCTATATCAAAGAAATCCTTCATAGGAGAAATTTCCCAAGTGTCCACAGAATAAAACAATTAAAAAAAGACTGCAAAAAGAAAATGAATATCCCAAATCAAATAAAGAGATGATTTTTAATATGAAGAAAATGCATTTCCATTACTTGCTCTACTATTAGCATGATAAGCATATCCTTAAAGAAACTAAACTCTACTTATTACCATTTAGTGTCTCAAAAAAAGCTCTTATAATTATTTGAATTGAGCTCTCCTTCTACTCTCTGCTCCTTTATCCAGCAAATGAATATAATGAATAGAAGCCTCAGACAACATTAGGACCATGGCAGTTTATCACCTCCAAGAGATTTCAGACATATTTTTTAATTTATAAAAACAAGTACATAATAAGAAAGGAAAAAACAAACAAACAAAACACAAGAGACCCAAATTTCTATATACCATAAGAATAGGCTCTCTGTGAGAATGAATGGATTAAGCTAGCTCCTGAACACTTGTTGAGGAACATGCCATCAGTATAACTTTCCCTTTCTTTAAATTTATCATGTCTTGTGATCCTTCTCTCATTCTTCCAATCAAAGCTATGAACATCCCTCTGAAAACAGTTAATTAAATCCCCGTGGAAACATCATGGGGAGAACTTTTACTAAATGCAACAGTATGATGTCAAGTGAGGGCTCCTAACCTGGTTGCCTCTGAGGCAATTTAAGTCACTATTACTGAGGCTTCTGGGTCTTTCCAATAGGAAGGAGGTATAGTCCAAAGTACTTCCCCGTTGACAATCATGAACACTTCCATCCAGAGGGAGGGAAATGTTAGGTATTACCATCCAGGTCCTTCAAGCGTAGTATTACCTTAAAACCCCAAACCAACTCATTTTTGCCAGAGTTACTCCTCCACACACAAAAAGTTCAGTTGGGCATCCACCTATTCAGTGTCAACTCTCACAAAGTTCTTCAAGGCAGTCCATCTCCTCTTAGGAATTACCCACCTTACCAAGTAAGTGACCAAATCAGCTCAAAAGTAAAAGCCAAAGTTAAAACGGTAACACTTGGGCTTCCCTGATGGTGCAGTGGTTAAGAATCCCCCTGCCAATGCAGGAGACAAGGGTTCAAGCCCTGGTCCGGTTAGATCCCACATGCCACAGAGCAACTAAGCCCGTGCGCCACAACTACTGAGCC
Organism: Mesoplodon bidens; assembly: GCF_964165515.1. NCBI lineage: Eukaryota > Metazoa > Chordata > Mammalia > Artiodactyla > Ziphiidae > Mesoplodon > Mesoplodon bidens. The sequence goes on along the minus strand of NC_138164.1, from coordinate 47,497,934 downwards.
TGCGCTCTAGAGCCCACGAGCCACTACTACTGAAGCCTGCGTGCCTAGGGCCCATGCTCTGCAACAAGAGAAACCACCTCAATGAGAAGCCTGCGCACTACAACGAAGAGTAGCCCCCGCTCGCCGCAACTAGAGAAAGCCCGCGCGCAGCAAGGAAGACCTGACGCAGCCAATACGTACATACATATATATACATAAATAAATAAAATTTATTTAAAAAAAACAAAAAAAAACGGTTAACACTTTGTCTAGCAGTAGCAAAAATCTCCCAGTTTAAGTGATAGATGCTCACTTAGGTACATATTTGCGCGTGATAAAATGCTAATTACTAAAAAATACTCACTTCAGCACTTTTACTCCTTGGAAGATTAACTGCTCTCTTCAGCTTCTTTACCGATTCTGTAATGGCAAGAGTCTCCACACCATCTAAAGCACTGCAGATTTTTCTTACAGCTTTAATTACTTGATCTACCACTCTATGCTGGTTCTTTAAAAATAAAAAGTAAAATAAACATAAGCATGTGAAATTTAAAGGATCTATTTCAGAGATGAAGTAAAAAACCAGACATTTTAGATGTGCCTAAGAACAGATATCCTTTACTCTTTTGTGATGAAAAAGAAAAGAAACAAGATAGCTTTTCAATTACATAAGTTACTTTGAAACAGGAAAAAAGCAGGCCTGGTTAATTTTCACTTTGCCTGTACAATTATTCATATGCAAATGCCTTTAATTTCTTATTAGAACCAGAAGCAAAGGCAATAAATCACTAACAAATTATGAAATCACTTTAAAAAGCTAGAGGTCTTTTTAATTTTCATTTGGGAATAATTTCCACATTAAAAACATCAACACTTCTCGCTCTCCTGAAAAAATGTGGTATCAAAAACCAGGTTGTAAAGCAGAAACTAATTTAAAAAAATGCAAACAAAAAAACAAAACCAGGTTGTTCAGAGACTGGTCACAAATTAATAACACTGGGCAACAGTTACTAAAAGTGAGTCAAATTTCAGCATCATGTGCATCTATACAACCATCACTTTCTAAGTCTTGTCTGATGAAAAAACTTCCATGAGGACAATCCCTCCTTACTATTCAACTACAGCTCATTTCACCATGATTCATGAGTATACATGTACAAATATATTATAAAATAATTTACCTGATGAGGATGATTCAAAAATCCTTCTCCACTCCCCCATCATTTTAAAGTACATATCTCATTAAGAAACAAAAACATTCTTATATAATGAATTAATTCATCAAATATTTACACCAAACTTAAATGCCAAGTACTGTTAGAATGGGCTGAAACTCAGTACTGTACCATCCCTTAAACATTTAAAATTTTCCACCTTTGAGGCTTGGCTACCATAAACCAAATGTTCTCTTCATCTTCACATGTAAATGAAACCACCTCATTTTCTCAAATACCCAATTACCTTGCAGTCTTCAGATCCCGAAGGTCCCAATTTTTGCTTACTTGACTTGTATATTTTTGCTCTTCCACCTTCATGCAAAAACCTTTCCAGTTTTGAGGCTCATGCCATTCTCCTATACTATTCTCCATCATTTTTTATGTGCCAGTTATCAATTTATTGTCTATCAGTTCCAAATCCACCCTTCTTTGCTCTACTTTGTGATACTAGAAGTTGACCTTACAAACATTTCTCCTTTGCCAGCTAGCACAATGTTAGGTTTTGTCAATAGAGGGCACTGAAAGGACACTCAAAGGCAATAACAGCAGGAAGGTACTTCTCATCAGGGTTCCAGTCCTCTATTTTTAAATTCAGTATGGAAGCCCAGTGGTCCTCAACAACCCGCTCCAGCTGTACCCTCAAGCCATGCTCCTCCAATCTGACAGCTCTCCCAAATTTCTTTACCATAGGCAACTTGTGTGTTCCTGTGATAGCCATACCCTCTTCAAAGAGGCCAAATTTCAGCCTGGGGCTGAGGGAGAGGCTCTATCATAAGTCCTCAAAGTTCCTTCACTATCCACATTGCTCCTCTACGTAGAATTGATAATTGCGTTTCTTTGCACCTGTTACTTCTAGACCCCTCAGAGCAAGGCTGGCACTTTTTTAAGGCCTGACAGCAAATGTTTTAGGCTCTGTGGGTCAAACAGTGTGTCACAATTCAACTCTGCATGAAAACAGACACAGATAACATAAATGAATGAGTAAGGCTGTGTTCCAATAAAACTTCATTTACAAAAACGGGCCAGATTTGTCATGTGAGCCATAATGTGCCAACTCCTGCTTTAGTCCTCTTTTACCCCTTATGGTAATTACCTTTTACTAATTAACAATTCTTTAAATTTCCCTGTTCAAAAAACTACTATAGTTTCTGTTGCCTGACTTGGCCCCTGACTAACTGATCTGCCTTGCCACTGACATGTGGTCACTTCCCCTACTACATGCCTTATTTTTGCTCTGGACGTTTATCTCTATATTCTATAAGAAGCCTCAGTTACATAAATGTCCATGTTGGGCTTCCGTGGTGGTGCAGTGGTTGGGAGTCCTCCTGCCAATGCAGGGGACATGGGTTCGGGCCCTGGTCTGGGAAGATCCCACATGCCACGGAGCAATTAAGCCGTGAGCCACAACTACTGAGCCCTCGTGCCACAACTACTGAAGCCCGTGCGCCTGGAGCCCGTGCTCTGCAACAGGAGAGGCCACCGCCGTGAGAGGCCCGTGCACGGCAACGAAGAGTGGCCCCCCGCTCGCCGCAACTACAGAGGGCCCACGCGCAGCAACGAAGACCCAACACAGCCAAAAAAAACTGTCCATGTGGAAAATTCACAGCATCTTCAACCCCATAATTGTACCCTATCAGAATCTTAACCACAATACCATATTCTGATCACAATCTCCTTTGCTTCCAGCCCTCACACCCTCATTCTGACCAAACCTGTTCTCTGAGCTCAGAGACTTCCCTGCTTCTTCTACCAGGCAGCTAATTCTTCTAAAGAAAATCTCACAGCCATAAAGATCCAACAGTCTTCAATTTCAGCAGGCATCTGCATGCCATTTAACATTCCTTTTACAAGCCCTTGGTCAGCTCTCTTTCCCATTCCCCTTAGAAGATGAAGCCAACCATTATTCCTTGCCTCAAAACCCCTACTTGCCACCCTAACTTCATTTTAGTGAAATAAATTAACATCTTATCCCTAGAAAACTAAGACCAGGAGGAATCAAAACTTTGCAACTTCCTGACCTCTCCCATAAACCTACCTAAGAGAAATCAAGACATACATCCACACAAAGACTTATACATGAATGTTTATAACAGCATTATTCATAATAATCAAAAACTACAAACATTCAAAATGTCAGTTATTGGGTAACTGGATAAATAAAATGTGGTATATCCATAAAATGGAAGTATTCAGCAATAAAAAAAAAATTGTGGATACATACTACATGGACAGAGCTTAAGAACAGTATGCTATGTAAAAGAAATCACATGTAAAAGATTACATAAGGTATGATTCCATTTATAGGAAATCTCCATTAAAGGCAAATCTACTGAGAGAGGAACCAGATCAGTAGTGGTTTGGGGCTGAGGATGGGAATGGGGAATGACTGGAAAGTAGTACACGGAAACTTTTGGGAGTGATGAAAATATCCTAAAAGTGGACTGTAGTGACAATTATACAACTCTATGCGTTTGCTAAAAGAATCATTGAATTGTACACATCCAATGGGTAAATTTTATAGTATATAAATTATACCTCAATAAAGCTATATAAAATATGGGGAATAAATATGATAGAGAGTCACTACTATTTCTGATAAGATGGTCAGTGAAGAGCTCTCTGATGAGACAACATTTGAGCACAGACGTTAATAAACTGAAAGGGTAAGTCATGCAAGTATCTGGGGAAAGAGCATTAAAAGGAGGGATAAGCCCAAGGGTCCCAGCTGGGAAGCATACCTGCAGATCAGCTAGAACAAAGGAAGAAAGGGGTAGGAAGCCAGATCAGAGAGGTAGTGGGTCAGAATGTGTAGGGCCTTGAAGCAACAATTAGGGATTTGAATTTTACCGACTGAGATGGTAAACAGTATTTTGAACAAAAGAGTGGCATGATTTAATATTTTTAAGGGTTTATAAATTTTATTAATCTTTTCAAAGAACCATCTTTTGGCTTTGATTTTCTCTTATTTTACATTTGCTTTCTGTAATTATATTCATTTTTTAAAATAATTTTTTAATTTTGGAACAATTTTAGATTTACAGAAAAGTTGCAAGAATAGTAAAGAGAGTTCTCACTCAACATTAAAGGAAACTGGGTTAAGTAACTTCTTACATAACCATGTTAAATTTGTCAAAACTAAAACATTAACACTCATTAAATTACTATTACCTAAACTGCAGGCTTTCTTCAGATTTCACCAGTTTTTCCACTAATGTATTTTTCCTCTTCTAAGATACAATCCAGGATACCACGTTGCATTTAGTGATTTATTTTTAAAAGATAATTTCGGTTGCCTATTGAAGACAGGCTATAGAAGGACAGGTAGAAGCTGGAAGACCAGTAAGCAACTGCTGTTAACTACTATAGCTGACTAGGAGTATAGTTTTGGTAGTGATGAAGGGTGGTCACATTCTCAATGTATTTTCGAGGCAGAGCTGACAGGAATGAGACTGCATATGGGATGTGAAATATCTTTTTCTTGAGAAATAAAATATGACTACAAGATTTTGGCCTGAGCAAATGGAAGGACAGAGTTGCCATTTCTTAAGAAGGGGAAGACTGATGAATAGATATGAAGGGTAGCATAAAAATTCAGGTTCATATATCTTAAATTTGAGATGTCAGACGTTCATATAAAAAATATCAAGTAACAGACATTTGAATCTGAAGTGATGATCAACATATGTAGGGTATTTAAGGACATGAGATTAAATGAGATCACCTATAATGTGAATAGAGAGAGAAGAAAAGAGGTCCTAGAACTGAGCACCCTGAGCATTCTAATGTTACAGAGGTCAGGAAGATAAGGCGATCATAAGGAGCTCCAAAGCCACAAGTAACAGTGAAAACAGAGCAGACACTGGAAGTAGGAGAACCAAGAATGTGGTATCCCAGAAGCCATGTGAGTGTTTCAAGAAGGAAGAAACGATCAACTCTATCAAACACAATAGAACAGTTGAGAAAAAGAAAGACTAAGAACTTATTACTGGAATCATGATCATTGAAGTCCTTGATGATCTTAAGTGCAGTTTCAGAGACCCATTGAGAATGGAAGCCTGGTTGGAGTGGGTTCATAAGAGAATGAGAAGAGAGGAAGTGTAAGCAGAAAAAATAGATTAACTTTCAAGTTTTGCTATAAGGAGAATAGAGAAGTAGGATGATTGCTGCAGGGGGATGTGGATTTTTTGTTTTATTTTAAGATGGGAGTATACCCATGTCTCCATCCTTGAACTTTTTTTTTTCTCTACCTGCAGTGGTTTTCTTGGTGATCTCATCCAGTTTTATGGCTGCAAAGTATTTATATTCTGATGATTCCCCAGTTTATTATCTCCAGCCTAGATCTCCTCCATTAAATTCCAGACTCATATCCAACTGCCTACTCAATATCACTACTTGGATGAATAATAGTCATCTCAAACATAATGTTCAAAACTGAGCTCAGATCTTCCCCACAAACCTGTTCTTCTCTCAGTTTTCTACATCTCACTAAAAGCAACTCCAAATTTCCAAATGCTCAGGTAGAAAACCTTGGAATTATGCTTCTCTCTCTCTCTCATGCTCCACATCCAATCTATTGGTAAATCCTCCTAGCATTAACTTCAAAATTATCACAGAATTCAACCCCGTCTCATCACTTCTGGTCCAAGCCATCATTCTCTCTCCTTTGACTAGCAAAAAATCTTCCTCATTGATTTGTTTCCACTCTTGCCCCCTTCCTCACTCTATTCTAGCCTAGCAGACCTTATATATACCAGGCACACTTCTCCCCCAGATAACCAGGTAGCTTCTTCCTCTCCTTCTCCAGTTCTTTACTCAAGTTCATTTTCTCAATGAGGCCTTCTCTGATTACCTTATTTGAAATTGCAACATTACCCTCCTCTATGTTTCTCTAATAGCACTTACCACCTGATATAACATATACCTTGCTAGTTTATTTTATTGTCTGTTTCCTCTAACTAGAATGTAAATTCTCTAAAGGGCAAGGATTACAGTTTCTTTTGTCCCCTGCCACATCCTCAGCACCTACAACAGTGCCTTGAGAGGAGATACTCAGTAATATTTATTGGATAAATCAACATAATTATATATTGATAAAAAGTATAACAGTAGCTAGAAATCTGGAAGTCATCCTACACTATTTCTTCTCCTCTTACATCTCATTACTTATCAAAATCTAACCAATTTTATCTACTAAATATTGTTAATCAGTCCCTCCTCTTTACCTGTACCACACTCACTGTCTTTTACCTGGACTACTATCAAAAACTTTCCAAATAGTGTCCCTGAAACCAATCCTGCCAAGCCTAAATTTAACTTCCACAGTTTGGCCAGAGTGACTTCAGAGCTCAAGACTAAACAAGTCACCCACCCCACCCCACTCCACTTCCTACCCTCTGCTTAAAACACCTTGAATGGCTACAGGAGGGGTCAAGAAACTTTTCCCGTAAAATGAAAATAGTAAATAGTTCAGGCTTTGCAGGACATATGGTCTCTGTCCCAAATACTCAACTTTAGTATTAGAGCACAATTGCAGTCATAGAAAATATGCAAACAAATGGATGTGGCTGTGTCCCCCAAATTTTTCTTTACAAGAATGTAGAGTGGACTGGATATGGCCCCCGATCTGGAGAATAAAGTAAAACTCCTTCACATGAATTATATGCTGGTAATTTATATCTGGCTATCTCCAATTTCATCTTTCAACCTTCACTTCACACTTTGTATTAGAGAAGTGTTTACACTTCCACATATGTATCGCACCTATGTACTTTTGTTCACATGCCCTTCCCAACTAGCTTCTAGCTAACTCATACTGTTTAAGACCTGGCTCTGGCAACATCCCTTCTTAGAGGCCTTCCTTGAACCTTCAAGTTGGGAGAAGTGCCCCTCATCAATCTCTCAAAGGATGCCAACACACACCTCTATTCTACATTTACTATATTGAAATTCTGTTTAAATCTTTCTTCGCTAGTTTTAAGTTCCTGGTAGGTGGGGATTAGGTCATTCATTTTCATAACTCCAGCATTTAGCATATAGCAAGCATTCAATAAATGCTTTTTGAATTGAAGGTTCCTCTTAGTTATAAAGCTCAGGTAACTCAAGCATTACTGAGAATTTTTGTTAATATGTTGGGTCAGAAAACAAGTTATCAAATGTCAACTCCAAGAATATAGTTTAAATAGTCCTTCTAAAATATTTAATCCAATTCCAACATTAGTATTTAAGAGTGTACAGAGAAAAGAATCTTTAAATCATCAAGCCAAAATGTGAATTAAGACTTACTTCAATTTGAAGAGCCAGTTCCACTTGGTTGTGATAAGAATCTAAAAGTTCTTCAACAGGATGTCTGAAATAAAGAACAGTTATTGTGGCTGAAAGATACCATATGCAAAAATGATCATTTTATTCACCAAAATAAGTGCATTCACAACCAAAAGTAATGTTTGAAAACCTGAAATTAATGTTTTAGATGCCACACCTTGTCATGACTTCTTTATAAGGTTTTTCTATTTGATGCAGGTGTTTGTTTAAATCCACAGGTGTTTCATCATCTTCTGCCTAAATAAACATACAGACAAATGTTTACCAAATAATGAAATCCATTCTTTGGTCTTTCTATTGCCAAATTAAATAAGGTTAAGCGTATGATAAATTCTTGAAGTGAAAGTGACTTTTGAGAACCGAGGCCTGTGCTATAGAGAGAGAATGGAGAGCTAAAAGCACTTTTTGTTTGTTTGTTTGTTTTGCAGTACGCAGGCCTCTCACTGTTGTGGCCTCTCCCATTGTGGAGCACAGGCTCCGGACGCGCAGGCTCAGCGGCCATGGCTCACAGGCCTAACTGCTCCGCGGCATGTGGGATCCTCCCGGACCGGGGCACGAACCCATGTCCCCTGCATCAGCAGGCGGACTCTCAACCACTGAGCCACCAGGGAAGCCCTAAAAGCACTTTTAAAGATGGCTGACAGCCAAATGAAGGTGGGGTGGGAACCAGATGAGAAGAGATCACCTGAATTTCTGCATTTTTTATAATGATAATCAAATTTCCTTCTACCTTACCTTCAATAAATAAGGCACTGGTCTCTTCAACCATAACCCTTACTATTCAAAATACTCAAAAAAACATCATGCCTTAAGAAACTGAAAAGAGAAGTTACTAATGATTGCTAAAATGTACTGAGTTTTGTGAAATAGTTTCCACCCAAGTGAAATAAATTCTACCTAACATAGGAGCAAAACCTAGGAAAATAAAGAAAAGAGAAAGTAGAAAACATTGGTATTTTTCCTCCTAAAATTCTACCAAATGAATGATTATCTTTAGAGGTTAATCATCAAGTGTTTATACAGTAATAAAATGGCCTAATTTCTTGCATTCTATTTTGCTTTAACCTCAAAAGAAAGTACTATAGTTTTCATTTTGTGAAAAATAATGTATTTTTCTCAGTTTGGTGCAAAGGTCAACGTGGATCTTTTTCTCCCCAAAACCATATTTAGAATTCAAAATCTTTCTTCTTCCTCATTTCTCCTTGACTGACCCTGATGTTTTCATTGTGTAACTTGTGTAAAACTATTACAAGCCAAACTTTTATAATTCCTCCACTTTGATTTTCAAACATGCCTCCAACTCTGAGTAGTATGCTACCTAAACCAACATGATTGAAAGTCTCCCCCACATCTGCTAAAACTCTCCCCACATCTGCTTTATCCTGTAGGGGATAAAGAGTGCCTCACTCCCAGTCAAACCCAAAACTCTCAGAGCACGTACAAATTGCAAATTGGCTGATTAGCAATTATTTAGAATTATATATTAATCTAAACTAATATTAATCTAAAATTAATATTTAATAATTAATATCTAAATTAATCTAAAATTATTTAGATTCAACCAAATGCAATTCAGTTATAGGGTACACACTTACTGTTCGGGCCAGATTTTGGCACATTGCGCTGAAGGTCAAAAGTTGTAGTTTAATCTCTGTGTCCCATTTTCGACAGTTTTGAATATGTTCATGACTTCCAAGACAATGATTACTGTTAAAATATATCAATTATTCATCAATGTTATTCTCCTCAAACTAGAAATTATACAGGTGAGAGTAAAATGTAAATTGTATCTGCATCAGGAATTGAAGAGAATGGTAAAATACAGAGATTTTTTTAACCAAGTGTGAGCATTTAAATAGAGAAATAATTCTACATGAGAAGAGTTAAAGCAAAAAAGAAAGAAGATGAAGACAAACACGGAAAAAAAACAGGGCCAGAGCATTTCTAGTAGGTTCAGAAAAAGATTCATATAATGATTATTTCAGGCAACTAAAAGGAAATCACAGCTAAACACTGTGTATAAAGTAATACTGCATGCTACAAAAGGAAAATGGAGTCCATAATGATGTAACTATTGCCTCTCTGCAGAAAGAAAAACAACTTTAAATTCACTTGTCAACCAATTGCCCACCATTCTTCCCATCTAAGACTATCAGCTTCTTAAGGGCAAGATGCTCTACTGTCTTAGACAGGATGTCTTAGACAACGTATATCTTAATATAAGTTAACTGATCCAATAAACCAATTCACTAGGACCCAATGTGGTTTTAGATTATAAATTTAACTTGAAAATTTTCTAATTTAATCCATTAAAATGAAATTTCCAAAAATGTTGCTCAATAATTAAATGAACACTTACTTCTGTAGCACTTCCTCTTGACCACAAACTTTAAGAACATAGCTGCCAACATCTACTTGATTCAAGTCATCATGTACCCAGCAAAGGGCTTGCATTATTATGATTTCTACAGTAGAACTCACTGTAAAAGAGTTAGCCATCATTTTCATTTTACACATTCAACTCTAAGTATATACCTATTCAGACTGTATTTCTTATAATCTAAAACAGCACTATATAAGAGAACTATAAGGCAGGTCACATATATAATTTAAAATTTTCTAGTAGCCATGTTGAAGAAAGTAAAAAGAAACAGATGAATCTAATTTCAATAATATATTTTATTTAACCTAATATATCCAAAATATCATTTCAATATATAATTGGTATTTCAAAATTACTAATGGGATATCTTACATTCTCTTTTCAAAGTAAGTCTTTGAAATCCAGTGTGTATTTTACACTTATAGCACATCTCAATCTATATTAGTCATATTTCAAGTAATCAATAGCCACATGTAGCTAGTGGTTATCGTATTAGACAGGACAGATCTAAGCTAAGAAAGCCACCTCTGTTTTACAGACTCCTCCAAAAAGGATGGCACTTAGCAGTGTCTAGCAAGCAATTATTTAAACCAAATCATAAGGAAAAAGAATCACCATTTTAAACATTTGACATTTGCCTGGTAAATTATCCAATGAAGAATAAAAATATAGAAAGTAGGAAGTATTATTCAATTATCATTCTTCACAATAGCTGGATACTAAGATTACAAACCATTAAAAACTAAAGTAACCTATTTCTATACTTAGAGCTTTTATGTTCAACTTAGAAGACAGTGACTACATTCAGAATTCATGAAAATTAACAGCTTGGCAGAAAAGGCCATAAAACCTCTATCTAATACAATAGCTACATTTCTGAACACATTTATATGTATTGTAACAGTTATTATTTAAACACACAAAGCACTTCTACTATAATATGGTTACATTTCTTAAAAGAGATGTACACTATAAATGTGCACATTTATGAAGCACCAAACAACAGGCATTTGATATATTTTTAAATGAATCAGATCTTGATATATCAAGTCAAAATTTGATACAAATCAAAACATTTGCTATCAATGCTTATCCATGCTTATTTCAATCAAGAAGCTTATTGACCTTACTTTCCTTCAATTTTAGTATTAATTCTTACTGCATACGATTCCCCAAACCAAAATTTAAGGTATGTTTAAAAAGAATAAGTCTTCCTTTAGAATATAAAGAATAGGACTATAATTAGCCTTGCTAGCTAATGCTTTTGGGCTTTGGCCAAGAGCCACTGATTAACCAAATTACTTAGCATCTTTCAGAGAAATATGCAGTTATTATAAAAGTAAACTGGTTTTTCTCTAACCAAACCAGAAAACTATCCATATGAACACCAATTTCTGGAAAAGGATAACTAATGCATGTTAAGTATTTTAACACACACACACACACACACACACACACACAGATTTTTAAAGGATACCTAATGATAACAGAGTCAGTTTATTAAAAGAATGATAACATTAACATTTTAAACATTTTCTCCCTAATCAGAGCAAAACAAGATCGTTGGGGAACTATGAACCTACCATCGCATGTAAAGGTAACTGGTAGCTGAAATCCTTCAATTTCAATGGAGACCTTCACGCTAGCATTTTCTCCACATATGTTTCTTTGCACTGTGACTGGACTTAACAAATAGCCTGGATTTGTGCAGTGATTGGTATATGGAAAGCTGGCCTTCAATCTATTCACAAAAAACAAGAAATTAAATTCTTTTTTTGAAAGCTGCATTTGAGAGCCCTGAACAAGGCTTTGCATGCTTATAGCCATTCAATTCTGTGTTATTGTCCAATTCTAGAGCAGCTCAGGAGAAATACAATGAATGGACCCCTGTCAAAACTCCAAAACACCACCATTTGCCTTTTAAATAAACAGAATCCAAGGAAAGAGATTAAGTACTGCCAGGGCAGCTCTGGTAACACTATCAACATCAACAAAACATACACTGGATACACAGCATTAAATGAGGTTCTCTGCTTCAGATTTTTGGCTAAACAGTATAATTTCACTAAATGTACATTTTTAATGAACCATTGACAATACAGGTGATAGCCCTAAATTGTAACTGCCAGAGGGATGAAAAGTTTGTTGTCTTTTTAAAATCTTTTTTTCTGACATCCTTTTTCCTACACACTGTTTTTGGTTGTCAGCATGACAGAAAAACATAGACAATGGGTTTTTACAGTGCTATGAGGCCTTTATTCCCTCAAAGTGATTTCTAAGACTTAGGGAATGGCAAAAAAATTGCCTGTGAAGTATTCTTGGTATTCATAGTAGCAAAATACTTTAAATTTAAATATATAAGCCAGGTGTATGGCTAATCTCCAGATAGCACTTCTATTATCTGAAGACAAAGGAGGATTTGATGCCTTCTTTAAACCTGTGGGCTTCCTTTAACTGACTTTCTTCTGGAAGTTAGAAGACAAATTCCACTTCTCCCATCTGCTTTTCACAGGGCTATAAAGGGAATGAATGCTGGAAGTTTTATCTATTCGCTTCTATAGAGATTAAAATAATCAAGTTATAGGAACAGAATAAAATAGTTTGAGTTGACAATAAGAAAGCTTCTGGAGAGGCAGGCAGCAAGTGTAACTATTTGTGCACTACCACTAGAGTCAGACTTCCCAAGTTTAAATCCTGATTGTACTACTGACTAGCTGTGTAATCTTAGGCAAGTTATTGAATCTCCTTGTTGCTTCAGTTTCCTCTTCTATAAACTGGGGATAATATTACTACTAACCTCATGGGGTTGTGAGAATTATGTGAATTAAGTTTATAAGGACACTCAGAACAGTGTCCAGTACATGGTAAGCTTTATAAGCATCTCGTCAAATAAATGAATAAATGAATAAATCTGGTTTCTGCCCTGTGATCTTAAGTGCCACAAAGGATCCAATATTAAAAAGAAATGTAATTGAAAAAAAAGGTAATATAAAGTAATAAACTTAAATTGATGTTGGAAATGCACCTTTAGATATGGACACATTATCTTCAAATATTTGACTGTTGCCAAGCTTACCCCTCTATAACACAATGACAAGACCTTCACAGGACCCAGCCTAAGATTTTTTATTGTTTCTCACATGCTTGGTATTCTTGTTTCCTATGAAACAAGAAATACCATATGAAATAAGATACTTACAGCAAATCACATAGATAACTAATATATAAAACACTAAAGAACTTTATCTATATCCAAGGAAGCCTTCAATTTTCAGAAATCCTTAAGGATGGTAAAAGGAAAATCAGAAATTCCTGATGACAGTTCAGAAAACAAGAATTTACTGGACAAAAATTCTAGTGATAAAAAGTTACATATAAAAATGAGGGTTTGGGGCTTCCCTGGTGGCACAGTGGTTAAGAATCCACCTGCCAATGCAGGGGACACGGGTTCGAGCCCTGGCCCGGGAAGATCCCACATGCCATGGAGCAACTAAGCCCGTGCGCCACAACTACTGAGCCCGCGTGCCACACAACTACTGAGCCCGCATGCCACACAACTACTGAAGCCCATGCACCCAGAGCCCATGCTCCGCAACAAGAGAAGCCACGGCAATGAGAAGACTGCGCACCACAACAAAGAGTAGCCCCCGCTCACCACAACTAGAGAAAGCCTGCACACAGCAACAAAGACCCAACGCAGCCAAAAATAAATAAAAAATAAAAATAAATAAATTTATTTTTAAAAATGAGGGTTTTTAATTGAATTGACACTACTTTATAAGAAACTTGAGTCAGCGTCGTTTAGAATAAAATTAACTAAATGCAGAGGTGAAAACCTATAGGGAATCCTTGGGATCAAGAAACTTTTGTAGAATATAAATATTAGATTGGAACCATATATGAGGAAAGGAAATTAAAGGCTATTCAGAATGACAAGTGTAAAGTGTAGTTTTTCATCTTACCCTAGGAGACCACAAATGAAGCAGCAAAAATTTCCACTGGTATCTAACATTCCTCTGAGAACTTTCTCTGGACCTATGTAACTAGTAGATACAGCAAGTTTTGTCAATTATGATGAGTGTGAAAGGAAAGAAAAAAAAAGAAATAAAAACAAAAAAAAATGCAGTAATAATTAAATGTCCTAATTCAAAGTATTTTACAGAACTTTAAACTGAAAGTGACCCTTGAGATCACTAGTCCAACTCCCTGATTTCACAGAAGCAAAAAAAACAAGGCCTAGAAGTAGGCTTATCTGTAAACAAATATCGTCCTGACAATCTTACACTAATGTCATAGCTGAATTTAAATAATTAAATTAATCATTTTAGGAGATTTCAAAAAATGAAGCATTGACTAAGAGTATAAATACTTGTTTTTAAAATCTGCACACTGGAAAAAATAGAAAGTGACATTAATTTCTTCAAGACATCAAGACTTCTCCTGACTCCAATCTCCAAGGTCAGAGGGGAATGAAAGAATTTTCTAGAACATGGCTTCAAAAACACCTCTGCCTCTTACTTCTCTGAAACATTTGTTGCAATCCCACTCTAACAGAAATAAATTACAAAAAGAATTCATTCTCTCTAGTTCATCCGAGGTTTTAATTTTACATAAGCCATTTTTGTGTGTGTGTGCGTGCACGCGTGCACACATAAATAAAATGATCATTTTAGCTTAGTGGCAGAGTTTGTGTAAATAACACTAAGATTCAAATGCAGAAAAAAAGGCAGATCACAGAGAGCCTAATTTCTCAACATGCAAAGCTTAAATGCAATAGTCACTCAACACAGTCTAATAGACAAGGCTTGTTTGGAAAGAAAATTTTAAAAACTCGATGAACACATATCAGATTAATACCAAACCATTAAGATAAAATACATATCAGATTAATACCAAACCATTAAGATAAAAGATTATTTCCGAACTGTTAACCACACATACATAATGGTATAATGGAACAAAGGCACAGGTAATTTCTAATACATGCAATTTGCATTCTCAGTCACCTAAATGCCTCTTCTATTTTAAACGTCTACTGAAAAATATGAGTTTTAAAAACACAGTTAAGGGTAACCTTTTCAGGAAAGAAAAAGTGACTCTACTGATATTTTTCTTCTTTTTTTTCCCCTAAGGTATCCTGAAGAAAAGGAATGCTGGTTAAAAGGTGACACACAGGAAGATAGAATTTTAATGAAATGTTACCAATAGTCTAGAAAGTCTAGTTAAATATTAATAAGTCCCATATCATAAAAATGATGAATATACTCGAAAATGATCTGGGAACCCCAAACTCTGCTTTGCTTAAAGCACACTGGGGAAAATACTGGATTCAGAATAAATCTCCCAGTAGTGATCTACTTCTCCTTCTTTTTTAAAAAAATAAATTTGTTTGTTTATTTATTTGTTTGTTTTTGGCTGCGTTGGGTCTTTGTTGTTGCACACGGGCTCTCTCTAGTTGCCGTGAGCGGGGGCTACTCTTCGTTGCGGTGGGTAGGCTTCTCATTGCGGTGGCTTCTCTTGTTGTGGAGCATGGGCTCTAGGTGTGTGGGCTTCAGTAGTTGTGGCATGCAGGCTCAGCAGTTGTGGCTCACAGCTTAGTTGCTCCGTGGCATGTGGGATCTTCCCGGACTAGGGATCGAACCTGTGTTCCCTGCATTGGCAGGCAGATTCTTAACCACTGTGCCACCAAGGAAGTCCCTACTTTTCCTTCTTTTGATAACAGATCTCATCCAGTTGGCCACAATGTTTGTTGTTCCACTCCCTCCTTCCGTGGGATTTTTCTATCTGGTGCTGACTGAAAGGACTCTTTCCTTTCTGCTAACAAGACCATTAGAATATCAAAGTCTAAGCCATCAGTGGCTATATTCCCTGACTTCAAAACTCCATCTGTAGTAGAAGCCAACATGCATGGTGAAAGGGCCCAGGGAGAAAAGGGAGGAAGAAGAGTCCAAAGGGAGTAGGGATCAATTACAGTGTGTGAATTCCTGGATCTTGCTGTCACTGAGCTCTGCCCCATCCTCCCTCTTTCTGCTATACGGGTTTGTGAATCAATACATAACCTTCCTTGATTTATGCTAGTTTAAGATGGGTTTCTTGCACTGAGAACAGAAGTCCTCACTAATACAGTGATATGATGGAAAGAAAACACACCGAACCAGAGGTAATGGAGACCTGGCTCTGTTACAGACTAGCTGAGTAAACTTTGGTAGGTAACTTCTCTGAGTCTCAGTTTCTTCGTGTATGAAGAACACTGGACACATTTAGGATTAAAAGAACATTTTAGAAATGCATTTTTCTAACCTTCAGAAAATATATTTGCTCCTCTAATCTTGCTTGTTATATCATCTCTTAATTCTAAGTAGGACAATATTTTGAATGCTAGAAAGCTTATGGCAAAACTAAGTTTCCCTATAAAGGAAAAAAAGGCAGGGACTTCCCTGGTGGTCCAGTGGTTAAGAATCCACCTGCCAACGCAGGGGATACGGGTTTGATCCCTGGTCCAGGAAGATCTCACATGCCGTGGAGCAACTAAGCCCGCACGCCACAACTACTGAGCCTGTGCGCCTAGAACCCGTGCTCCGCAATAAGAGAAGCCACTGCAGTGAGAAACCCACGCACCTCAACGTGTGCAGCAATGAAGACCCAACACAGCCAAAAAAAAAAAAAAAAAAAAAAAAAAGGCATTTTCTGGGCTTCCCTGGTGGCGCAGTGGTTGAGAGTCCGCCTGCCGATGCAGGGGACATGGGTTCGTGCCCCGGTCCGGGAAGATTCCACATGCCATGGAGCGGCTGGGCCCGTGAGCCATGGCCGCTGAGCCTGTGCATCCGGAGCCTGTGCTCCGCAACAGGAGAGGCCACAACAGTGAGAGGCCCGCGTACCGCAAAAAAAAAAAAAAGGCATTTCCTAATTCTAATGAAACTTCTATGTTTAAGCCATATTCTCCCTCAGTAATAGAGTATCAGAAATCTACTGTCCGACCTCAATTTTTTCTTCTAAATACTCAGAACACTAACAGGTTCAACTGTAGTTTGTGTTAATGTACCAATTAACTGATTGTTTTGACATTTTAGCCACAGGGAGAAAATAGTTAAAACTTAAAAAATTTTAGAATTAGTAGCACTAATCTGGTTAAGATAGATTTTTTTAAATTACTTAATAAAAAATAATCTTTATAAAGAAAAATTCCTTACTTTGTAATGGATTGACAAAAAGCTGCCACTTCCTCATTCTGTACTTCAATTTCTTGTAGAAGAGAACTTTCAGCTGGCAAAGTACTGGTCCCATTTGGGCCTTTCTGTAATGAAAAAGAGTGTTTTTATTTTAAAAGTAAACGATCCCCAAAACACTAAATAGCAATATAGCACAAATACATTTTTATGAAAATATGTACAAAAATATGGAGGTAAAATAAATCATATCAGTAACAAAGTTTTAAAGTATGGATTTCTATCTTTATAAAAGTAATACCAACTAAGCCTTTTAATTTTGGCCAGGCTGCATGTCATGTGGGATCTTACTTCCCTGACCAGGGATTACCCCGCACCCCCTGCATTGGAAGCGCAATCTTTAACCACTGGACCGCCAGGGAAGTCCCAAGCCTTATTTTAAAGTTCAGTGGTTTTACTTGCTCAGAAGTAGAAATAGGGCTGGGAGTCTGGACTACTACCCTGCGCAAGTCCTCCCGCTGCTTTCCCTGCTGTCCACCCCTCTTGGCTCCGTGATGCCCGTGGACCTCAACAAGCGGTCCAGGCCTTTGAGCCTGCAGGAAGTGGATGAGAGGCCGCAGCACCCACTGCAGGTCAAATATGGCGAGGCGGAGGCTGATGAGCTGGGCAAAGTGCTGACACCCACCCAGGTGAAGAACCGGCCCACCAGCATTGCATGGGATGGCCTTCATCCAGGTAAATTGTATACCTTGGTCTTGACAGACCCGGATGCTCCCAGCAGGAAGGACCCCAAATACAGGAAATGGCACCATTTCCTAGTGGTCACCATGAAGGGCAACGACATCAGGAGTGGCACGGTCCTCTCCGATTATGTGGGCTCTGGGCCTCCCAAGGGCACAGGCCTTCACCACTACATCTGGCTGGTTTATGAGCAGGACAGGCCACTAAAGTGTGATGAGCCCATTCTCAGCAACCGATCTGGAGACCACGGTGGCAGATTCAAGGTGGCGAATTTCTGCAAAAAGTATGAGCTCACAGGCTTCCCTGGTGGCGCAGTGGTTGGGAGTCCGCCTGCCAATGCAGGGGACACGGGTTCGTGCCCCGGTCCGGGAAGATCCCACATGCCGTGGAGCAGCTGGGCCCATGAGCCATGGCCGCTGAGCCTGCGCGTCCGGAGCCTGTGCTCCGCAACGGGAGAGGCCACAACAGTGAGAGGCCCACATACAGCAAAAAAAAAAAAAAAAAGTATGAGCTCGGGGCTCCAGGGGCCGGCACGTGTTACCAGGCCGAATGGGATGTCTATGTGCCCAAACTCTACGAGCAGCTGTCTGGGAAGCAGAGGAAAGCCAGGAGATGGACATCGTCCCAGAGTCCCCAAGCAGTGTTTCAGTTTAGTGGTGCATGTAGATTTCTTCCCTTCCCCCTGCCCCGAGGCCTGAGCAGTAAGATTTAGGTTTAGGTTGTCTTTTCCTTCTGCCTGTCCTCTATAATTCTAGGGGGTTTATGTTTTGATCAAATTTTTTTTTTTTTTTTTTTTTTTCTGATACGCGGGCCTCTCACTGCTGTGGCCTCTCCCGCTGTGGAGCACAGGCTCCGGACGCGCAGGCTCAGCGGCCATGGCTCACGGGCCCAGCCGCTCCGCGGCATGTGGGATCCTCCCGGACCGGGGCACGAACCCCCGTCCCCTGCATCAGCAGGCGGACCCCCAACCACTGCGCCACCAGGGAAGCCCTGTTTTGATCAAATTTGAACTCCGTTTTGGTGGGGGATACTTTGGTACTAGGATGGGGTCATCAAAATGTTAATATAGGAATAACAACCCAGACGTTAAAGAGGAAAAAAATTCTGGTAAAAAGACCAGGTCTGCAGTATTAGAACAGAGCATCAAAGAAACTTTAAGGGAGGTTGAAAAAAAGAAAAGATTGATTGCCTCTGCCTTTGTGAGCCCAAGCCCAGGGCTGTGTGTGACGGCATCTTCTGGCATTTGTTTTCAGGGCCCTGTCTCTCACTAAGACAACCAGGGGCCACTAGCCCCCAACGTGATACATCTCAGGCTGGTTATTGGCTGTCAGTGTCCCGCTCTGGCTCCTTTAAAGAGCAATACTGGAAAAAGCAATAAGGAAAGAGTCACTTTGCTGTTAAAGCTTGGCCATCTAGATGAGCTGCGGGGCTGAGTGAGAGGTCATCAGAAATCCGAAAGTCTGTGCGTGTTAAATTGATCACTCGTCGGTGTAAGAAAAGCTGGTCTGGAGTTGCTGAATGTTGTGTTAATTCTGCTATTTGCTTATAGTTGAATAAAAATAAAAACATGTGTAGATGGAAAAAAAAAAGTGGAAATAGGCTGTAGTTTGTATCAGTCAATAAGAATGGAACGCTAAAGACATTTCCATTCAAAATCTTCCAGAAATGAACACTTCAGAAAGTTAACAGCTGAATGAAATTAAAGAACTAGGCTTTGTTTTAAGAAAATGAAGATATCAAGCCCATTTGGGACTCCTCTAATAAACCAGGAATTCTATATATTCAACTTAGGTCTCAAATTCCAAGACAGCATCTGGTTCTTTATGTAAGAGAATGAGTTTTAGGAGTTAGTGGGCATTTTCTATGTTAATAAACTTGTACAAACACCCTGACAGTCCTTCAAAAGTTAAGTTTATGTCTGATCAAAATCTGTGTGCAACATTTAGGAAGATAAATTCACTACCCAAGCACAGCCAAGCAGCAGAGTTCATTTAGAGGTGTTTTGACTTACTACATAAAAATACTTGATTTAGCACAAATTTCAAATGTAAATTTCCTTTAAAATTAAAATGGGAACATTCTCAATTAAAACTTGAGTGAATGAGAACACAGCGTATAAATTTCAAGAGTTGTAATGGATTTCCATAACCATGGCAAACAAGAAGATTTTGTCAGAAAATTTAACTGAAAATTCAGGACAACAATTCCTTTATTAATTTACTGCTTTTATAATGTAGCAGAGCCCTTTCTGCTAGAATGTGATATGTACATGGGGAAGTGGCCAGCCTTGAGTTCTAGAAAAATCGCTACTACAAATAACAGAGCTCATGGGAAAAAGAGAGTTAAGGCAGACTACTCAAAAATCAGTGTAATCGGGCTTCCCTGGTGGCACAGTGGTTGAGAGTCCACCTGCCGATGCAGGGGACACGGGTTCGTGCCCCGGTCTGGGAAGATCCCACATGCCGCAGAGCGGCTGGGCCCGTGAGCCATGGCCGCTGAGCCTGCGCATCTGGAGCCTGCACTCTGCAACGGGAGAGGCCACAACAGTGAGAGGCCTGCGTACCACACACACACAAAAAAAATCAGTGTAATCAAAGCCCTAACTAAAACAATAAGAAGTCTTTACAGAAACACTAGTGCAGTTAAATCTCCACGTGAATTTGCACCTTGAATTATGGTCTTCGATCCTCTGAAGCCTCCTTAAACCCTGGAGCTGCTGCTTCCTAATTTGTTATATGGATTCTGAAGGGCATTTGCTTCTAGCGAAGACCAATTTCAATGAAGTTAAAAATATACCCCAGGATGTAGACTTCTTCACCAAAGTTCTTAATGCAAACAGAAATGTCTTCACAGCTTCTCTCTCTGCACTCACTGCTTCATCAGAATGCTTAACCCTGTGGAATGTGGAACTGTTCTTGTAGCCACCATTTTCACTTCTGCAGGACTTTCAGTGTTTTCCTAATATCTTCTTGTATTACTAAGACATTCCCTTTAATTATGAGTTTGTTCTAGATTGCTTTGAAATGCTAATATGCTGGGAAAGATTATTTTTGAACGAATGCTACCTTCCCATTATACTGACATCAATCCCATATTTACCAATTACAGAAGTTAATGTGTTACAGAAACAAGTATTGTAGCAAATAGACCATACTACCTGAAAAATGGATTTTTATATTTCTAAAGAAATCCTCTGGTTTGCCACTCCAAGTTTGCCACAATCTAATCCAGTAGTATTTCCCAGAACTTCCCAAGTGAATATTATGTCCAAGTTAGCTTGAATCATATCCTGTTCCTATGAAACACAAACTGAGCTATCTTGCCTCTGAATCTTTGTCTTCAATGTCTTCCTCCTAACCTTCCCTCACAACACAAGTCAAACAAAGATCTATTAATTTTTTAAGGCCCAGTGGAATGCCACTTCATCTACAATGTCTTTTATGAATATTCACTATGAAGCATTTCTTCCCTCCTAGCATTTCTAAGTACTTAGTCTGAACCAAACACCATTATCATTACATCCTGTTTTATATTTGTTCTAATGTGAAAGCTCCTTAAAGACAAGAATCAAATTTAACTGAATTTCATATTTTTGTAAAACTTTATATCCAGTTCATAAGGAACCCAACCATTGGTTCAATTTGTTAAATGTTCTGCTCCCTCTAAAAACAAGTTAAAGTTTACTTCCATATAACCAATGAATTTGCCATAGCAATCATAAAACAATGAAAAAATATAAGGCACTATGTAGTTCCTTCAATTGTCTCCTAAAAAGAACAGCAGTAATTTTCATAATTAATATCTGATTCTATAAAATCTTTTTTCTAATTATTATTATTATTAAAAATAATATCTAAATTACAGTGAGATACCACCTCACACTTACTAGGATGGCTACTATTAAAAACAAAAAACAGAAAACAAATGTTGGCAAGGATGTGGAGACACTGGAACCCTTGGGCACTGTTGGTAGTAATGTAAAATGGTGCAGCCACTGTGTAAAATGATGTGGTGGTTTCTCAAACAATTAAAAGTAGAATTACCATATGATCCAGCAATTCTACTTCTGGGTCTATACCCAAAAGAATTGAAAGCAGGTATCAAAGAGATATTTGTACATCCATGTTCATAGCAGCATTATTCACAATAGCTAAAACATGGAAGCGATCCAAGTATAAACCAACAGATGAATGGAAAAGCAAGCAAAATGAGGTATACAGTGGAATATTATTCAGCCTTAAAAAGAAAGAAAATTTTGCAATATGCTACAATATGGATGAATCTTGAGGACATTATGATAAGTGAAATAAGACTGTCACAAAATGACAAATATTATATGATTCCACTTATATGAGGTACTTAGAGTATTCAAAATCATAAAGACAGAAAGTAGAATGGTGGTTTCCAGGAGCCAGGGGGAGGGGAGAATGGAGAGTTACTACTTAATGGGTATAGAGTTTCAGTTTTACAAGATGAAAAGAGTTATGGGGATGGTTGGTGGTGATGGTTGCACAACAATGTGAATATATTTAATACCACTGAACTGTACACCTTAAAATGGTCAATCTGGTAATTTTGTTATATGTATTTTACCACACAAAAATATATCTAGCAATTACTGAGCATTTCTTAAATGTCAGGTTCTGCTGTAAGAAATTTACAGTCATGTATGTGTGTGTGTGTGTGTGTATATATATATATGTATGTATATATTATTTATTTCTCACAAAGCTCTAGTAGGTGGTAACATTACTATTATCCCCATTTTACAGATTAAAAAAATGAGGCACAGAGAAGTTAATGAGGCACACGAGGTCACATGACTAATATAATCAGAGTTAGGATTTCAACCCAGGCAACCTAGCTTACTCACTATGCCATTCTAGTACCTCACAACAAAGTTTCCTGAAAAAAAAACCTTTAAAACACAAGAGAAAAACAGCATTGTGACCTTTGCAGGAGGAATGCTATAAAAAATCCGTATTTTTGTTGACCTAGTAACCATCTTTCCTTCTTTAACTGTTTGTTTTTCATGTTCCACTTATTAATAGATTTTGAATCTCCTTAGTGGCATTTCTAGATGCTTTTTTTTTAATCAAAAAAGTATTTTTTTACAGTGCCTTTCATGTATTAGGTCCTTCCTTTCAAGCAAGTTGTAAGTTTCAATTGATGGTGACAGAAATAGATTATAATAACTAATTATCTAGTCATACATCAAGGTAATAATAGAATCTGGAAAATTAACACAAATGTTCTGCTCACAAAGTAAAAAACAGCTGGGCTGCCAATGATTTCATCTTTACATTAACATTAGCATTTTTTTGTTTTTCTCCACTCTTTCTGGAACCAAAAACAATTTTTTTTAAATTTCACACCTACTCCCTCAACTCTTGCTCCTGATCCCTTCCTCCAACTCCAAACAACTTAAGCATCAAAATTATCTCTTTCCTCCACTGATCTTGCACAAACTTTTATGCAGCACTCACAGCTTTCTATTACATACTGCAGTTATATGCACATATATCATGTCTCCCCCTTCTAACCCGAGTTCTTTTTTTGTTTGTTTGTTTGTTTGTTTTGTTTTGTTTTGCGGTACGCGGGCCTCTCACTGTTGTGGTCTCTCCCATTGCGGAGCACAGGCTCCAGACGCACAGGCCCAGCGGCCATGGCTCACGGGCCCAGCCGCTCCGCGGCATGTGGGATCTTCCCGGACCGGGGCACGAACCCGCGTCCCCTGCATTGGCAGGCGGACTCCCAACCACTGCACCACCAGGGAAGCCCCTAACCCGAGTTCTTTAAGGATGAGGTCTGTGAATGGTTAATATTTGTAGCCCACACATTTTGTCCTCAAATATATTTAAAAAATTTTTTAATAAGAGCCTTTTTAAAAAAAAAATTTAAATATTTATTTATTATTTATTTAAGACTCAGCAAAGCCGGGTCTTAGTTGCAGCATGCAGGATCTTCATTATAGCATGCGGGATCTCTTAGTAGCAGCATGTGGGCTTCTTAGTTGTGGCATGCGGACTTCTTAGTTGCGGCATACAAACTCTTAGTTGTGGCATATATTCAGGATCTAGTTCCCCAACCAGGGCCCCCTGCATTGAAAGTGCAGAGTCTTACCCACTGGACCACCAGGGAAGTCCCCTCAAATATTTTTCAATGAATGAAAGAGGCAAATGATAATAAGAAAAAATCACTAATGTCATTATCCAATATATGAAACAAAGAGGTTTGTGGGGGAAGATACTGAGTTCTCTAGTAAATATTTTGGGTTTGGAAATCCATGTAGATGTTTGGTCATCATCTAGAAATACTCTATTACAAGACTCTATTCCAGAGCTAAAGACAAAGAACTGGGAATCATCCAATTTCTGCACTTTTCTACAGGGAAATTTCTCACTGCTAATTGTTGTCAGCATCCATCAGGATCACTGACAGAGCAATATCCCAACCAAACGGACTTTGGGTCCAAGTTCCATCAACAGGAGACAGTCTCTTTAGGAGGCTGAGGGATACATAAGGGACTGCACCTACTGGACATCAAGCTGGGACATCTCTTTATACACATATGAATGGAGAGAGAGAGATTTATTATAAGAAATTGGCTCATGTGATTATAAAGGATGCCAAGTCTCAAGACCTGCAGTCAACAAACTGGAGACCCAAGAGAGCTGATGGTATAGTTCTAAGTCTGAGTATGGCAGGCTCAAGACCCAGGAAAAGCCAATGTTTCAGTCTGAGTCCAAAGTCAGGGAAAAAACCCCAATGTTCCAACTCAAAGGCAGTCAAGTTGAAGGAATTCTCCTTTTTTGGTGGTAGGGTCAGCCCTTTTGTTCTATTCAAGACTTCAACTGTTAGGGTGAGGCCCACCACTTTAGGGAGAGCAATCTGCCTTTACTCAGTCTACAAATTCAAATATTAATCTCATCCAGAAGCATCATTACAGACATACCCAGAATAACGTTTGACCAAATGTCAGAGCACCCCAGAGCCCAGTCAAACTGACACATAAAATTAATCATCACTGCATCTCAACCATAGACAGCCAAGGAGTCTAGATCAGTAGCTTTCAAACTCTATCTCAGAGCCTCAAGAATAAAGCACTGACCAAGAGAGAACAGATAAGATATACTAAAAACAACCAAAAACAAAACCTTGGGGGAATGCCTATGTTTAGAAACTAGACAAGGAAAACGATTCAAAGATTACAGGAGGAAAACTAGGAAGTAGATTTAACTAGGGCAACAGAAGAGAAGTTTCAAGAAAGGAACGTGGTCAATTGTTGCAAATGAAGCAATAAGGATGGACAGTGAGTATGGTTACTAGGCTGGCAATTAGTATTCATACTACCAGAAACAAGTTTCTGCAATATGATAGGATGTTGAGGGACTGGAAAAGCAGTAAGTACAAATTCCACTTTGAAGAATAATCGTAAAAAATACTTTGGGGAGACAGGAACAAGAAAAGAGGTGAAAGAGTTAAGTTTGGGAAAAGAGAAGGAATATCTCTTCCCTCCAAACCAGAACGAAGAGGCAAATAAATCTGAGGTGGGCAAGTACATACAAAGAATAACCTTGACTTCACTATTTAAAAAAAAAAAAAAAAAAAGGTAATTGGAAGTCCTAGCCAGAGCAATTAGACGAGAAAAAGAAAAGGAATCCAAACTGGAAAAGAAGAAGTAAAATTGTCACTGTTTGCATATGACATATGATACAGAGAAAATCCTAAAGATGCCACCAAAAAACTGTTAGACCTAATAAATGAATTCAGTAGGATACAAAATTAATATATAGAAATCTGTTGTATTTCTATACACTAACAAGAACTGGCAGAAGGAGAAATTAAGAAAACAATCCCATTTACAGTTGTGTCAAAAGTATTATAATAAAATACCTAGGAATAAATCTAACCAATACAGATAAAAGACCTGTACTCAGGAAACTATAAGATACCGATGAAAGAAAGTGAAGATGACACAAGTGGAAATATATACTGTATTCATGGATTGGAAGAATTAATATTGTTAAAATAGCCATAATACCCAAAGCAATCTACAGATTCAATACAATCCTTAACAAAATACCAATGGCAGGACTTCCCTGGCAGTCCAGTGGTTAAGACTCTGAGCTTCCACTGCAGGTGGCACAGATTCGATCCCTGCTCAGGGAACTAAGATCCTGCATGCTGTGCAGCGCAGTCAAAAAAAAAAAAAAAAAAAAAGGCATTCTTCACAGAACTAGAACAAACAATTCTAAAATGTGTATGGAAACACAAAAGACCCCCCCAACAGTCAAAACAATCCTGAGAAAGAAGAACAAAACTGGAGGTATCATGCTCCCAGATTTCAAACTACCCTACAAAGCTACAGTAATCAAAACAGTATGGTACCAGCACAAAAACAGAAACATCAATTAATGGACCAGAACAGACACCCCAGAAATAAACCCACACTTACATGGTGAATTAATCTATGACAAAGGAGGCAAGAATATATAATGGGGAAAAGGATAGCCTCTTCAATAAATGGTGCTGGGAAAACTGCACAGCTACATGAAAAAGGATCAAACTGGACTTTCTGTCACCATATACACAATTAATTTCAAAATGAATTAAAGAATTAAATATAAGACCTGAAACCATAAAACTTCTGGAAGAAATCAGGCAGTATGCTCTTTGACATCAATCTTAGCAATATTTTTTTGAATATGTCTCCTTAGGCAAGGGAAACAAAAGCAAAAATAAATAAATGGTACTACACTAAACTAATAAGCTTTTGTACAGCAAAGGAAACATCAACAAAATGAACAGGTGGTCTACTGAACGGGAGAAGATATTTGTAAAGCATATAGCTGATAAGGGGTTAATATTCAAAATATACAAAGAACTGATACAACTCAATATCAAAATAACAATTTGACTTTAAAAATGGCATTTTTCAAAAGAAGGTATAGTGGCCAACAGACACATGAAAAGATGCTCAACATCACTAATCATCAGGGAAATGCAAATCAAAACCACAATGAAGTATCACCTCACACCTGTCAGAATGGCTATTGTCAAAGAGACAACAAATAACAAGTGCTGGTGAGGATATGGAGAAAAGGGTACCCTAGTGCACGGCTGGCAGGCTGTAAATTGATACAGCCACTATGGAAAACAGTATGGAGGTTACTCAAAAAATTAAAACTAGAACTACCATATGATCCAACAATTCCACTTCTGGGTGTTTTTCTGAAGAAAACAGAAACAGTAATTTGACAAGATACATGCACCCCTATGTTCACTGCAGCATTATTTACAATAGCCAAGATATGGAAGCAACCTAAGTGTCTACTGACAGATGAATGGATAAAGAAGATGTGGTATATATATACAATGGAATATCACTCAACCATTAAAAAAAAGAAAAGAGGGACTTCCCTGGTGGCACAGTGGTTGAGAGTCCGCCTGCCGATGCAGGGGACACGGGTTTGTGCCCTGGTCTGGGAAGATCCCACATGCCGCGGAGCAGCTAGGCCCGTGAGCCATGGCCGTTGAGCCTGCACATCCGGAGCCTGTGCTCCGCAACGGGAGAGGCCACAACAGTGAGAGGCCCGCGTACCACCAAAAAAAAAAAAAAAGGAAAGAAAAGACATCTCACCATTTGGGACAACATGGATGGACCTACAGGTTATAAGTGAAATAAGTCAGACAGAGAAATACCATATGATTTCACTTATATGTGAAACCTAAGAAGCAATACAAACAAATAAATATAACAAAACAGAGACAGGTTCATAGATATAAAGAACAGAGGGGAGGAACTTCCCTGGTGGTCCAGTGGGTAAGACTCCATGCTCCCAGTGCAGGGGGCCCAGGTTCAATCCCTGGTCGGGGAACTAGATCCTGCATGCATGCTGCAACTAACGGTTCATATGCCACAACTAAGAAGTCCACATGCCACAGCTAAGTCCCAGCACAACCTAAATACATAAATATTTTTTTTAAAAAAAGAAGAAGAAAAAGAACAGAGGGGAGGTCAGGGGCGGGGGGTGGGAGTGGGGGAATGAAATAGGTGAAGGAAATTAAGTGGTACAAACTTGCAGTTACTAAATAAATGAGTCATGGGGATAAATGTAAAGCATGAGGAATACTGTCAATAATATTGTAATAACTTTGCATAGTGACAAATGGTAACTAAACTTATCATGGTGATCATTTTGTAATGTACAGAAATGCCAAATCACTAAATTATGTTGTGCACCTGGAACTAACAGTGTTGTAGGTCAATTATAATTCAATTTTTTAAAAAGGTAGTGAGGTCAAGGAGAGGTGGAAAGGGTAAATTAAGGGTTTAAGGAAAGTGATGCAGGTTTGCAATAATTCACAAAAACTTATCAGTGCATACTCTATAAAGCAGTTATAAGAATATGGGAGGGGCTTCCCTGGTGGCGCAGTGGTTGAGAATCTGCCTGCTAATGCAGGGGACACGGGTTCGAGCCCTGGTCTGGGAGGATCCCACATGCTGCGGAGCAATTAGGCCCGTGAGCCACAACTACTGAGCCTGCGCGTCTGGAGCTTGTGCTCCGCAACTAGAGAGGCCGCGATAGAGAGAGGCCCGCACACCACGATGAAGAGTGGCCCCCGCTTGCCGCAACTAGAGAAAGCTCTGGCACAGAAACGAAGACCCAACACAGCCAAAAATAAATAAATAAATAAATTAATTAATTAATTTAAAAAAGAATATGGGAAAGCTTTACACCTAAACAAGTCCCAGGTTCATGCCATCTTACCCCAGAAATTAGATGAAACACCAAGTTTTCAATAAATGTATTTTAAGCATTAAATATAAACACATCAGTTGCTTTTCAGAACAAAGTTGGTTACTTCGTTACCAAAATTTTATAGAGACTTCAGTAATCTACTCAACTAACGTACTATATTCAGCTAGACAATGAAAAAACACATTTTATTCAACTTTACCTCTTCTTTAAAATTAACGTTAGACATTGTGCTAATGGGGATATACATGTTTATAGTGTTAATATAATCAACTTTTAGAAAGAGTCAGTAGCCACAGAACTTTGAAAAACCATTTCTATGAAAATAATTTCATTCATTACTAAAATCTTTGGGATCTATTCAAAGTAGCTAAATTATAGCTATTAACTAAAAGTGTGATTTAAACTTAAATGGCCAGAAGACAGTTTTAAGTACTATGCCTTTTCCTGGTTTTGGAAACAAAAATTTGAACTAAAGTATTTAGATTATTATGAACAAAAGACACTAGAAGGAAATAGGAAGTAAGACTGCTGAGTGAGAAGAAAAATACCCTTCAGAGTTTCTACCACAAAGCATAAAATTCTTACAGGAAATGAATACTTAAGTATGTAAAGTAATTATAAAGAATAGGTGCTGCAATCTTATTTCCCAACAAAAAATATGAACCTCAGGGAAAAGTTTTTAAATAGAGATGAATGGTGTGTGAAAAATTAAAAGTTCCATGCCAATGTTTGTGCCACAGACTTCTTAAATCAGCCTATTATTAGTGTTCTGTTTACCTCCCCCTTTTGGTCTAAATCAAACCAAACTTTATCTTCTTGTACACAAACAAAATGATGAAATTTTAGTGTTAATAAAAGGGCTTAGAACTTTTCTTTGAAAATAAAAATCCTTTTATAGCATTTGTAACAAGTGCACACTAAACCTCTGATTAAAGACCTCCAATAACTATGCATTGACCACCTGAGAGGAACCATTACCAAATGGCTATTTATAAGTTCCTTTATTGATATTTAACTGTATACCTGCCTCTTTGAGTTTTATTCCCCATTAGTCCTTGTTCTACTTTTTGGGACAATGAATTTTAAACCTAAGTTACTAAACTGAATTTCTCAATTCATAAAGAAAAATATAAACAAATAGGATTTGTGTAATTTTAAGCTTTCTATGAAAGGTTATTTTAACTTGTACACCTGTTACCACTTGTCTATTAAAATCTAGCACAACGTACTACTTAATTTGCACAAAGCAACGCACTTAATGTGTTGGAAAACTTAGAACATAACTATTTCACCTTTTTTTTTTTTTACAAGAATACCATGATTTTCAGGTATTCTACTTCCTGAACTGCTTTGAGAACCTATGTCCCAAACAAAACTTTAATAGAAAAAAAGTCAACTTCCTCTTTTACAGGGCAACTTTCCAAACTTTAAATATTATTTCTGGAAGGATCTCAGAAATTATCTAGTCCAACGAACTTTATATCATAGATGAAGAAACTCAGATTCAGAGTGTGAATTAGCTCCAATTAATATTCTCTTCTTCAGGCAAAATATCTCCAATCTTTTCAACAGTTCCTTAAATAGCATAGCTTCTAGATCCTGAACACTGTAGTCTTCTCAAGACACACTCTAGCCTACCACTGGTCCCTTTTAGAATATGGTGCTCAAACATAATTATTACATGGGGTTTTAAAAGAGCAGAGGGGACTTCCCTGGTGGCGCAGTGGTTAAGAATCCGCCTGCCAATGCAGGGGACAAGGGTTCGAGCCCTGGTCTGGGAAGATCCCACATGCCACGGAGCAACTAAGCCCATGTGCCACAACTACTGAAGCCCACATGCCACAACTACTGAGCCTGCGTGCCTAGAGCCCATGCTCTGCAACAAAAGAAACCACCGCAATGAGAAGCCCGTGCACCACAACGAAGAGTAGCCCCCGCTCGCCGCAACTAGAGAAAGCCCGCGCACAGCAACGAAGACCCAACGCAGCCAAAAATAAATAAATTTATTAAAAAATAAAAAATAAATAAAAGAGCAGAGTATAACAGAATGATCAATAACTACATACCTCCTCAGCCATGCCACAGTTAGACTCCTTTAAGGAGCCTAAGCCACCTCAATTCAGACACTGTGCCATTTAGTAAAGCTACTGATGTACACTGTAGTAATCTAGCTCCCATCTCTGATTGATCAGCTGATCAAGTCATGTTATTTTTGCTTACCTGGCTTTGACTCATGTCTCTCGCAACCAATTTGATTACTCCTTGATCCTTCCCCCTGTACTTTAAACAAAATCTAAGAACATGTTTCTTCTAAAACTTGCCTAGAAGCCTGATTCCTAGAGTCTGAGCAAGCAGTAATTCTCTGCAACTCCTATGTGATCTGATTTCCCAGATCTTGTTAGGGGAATTTTTTTCTATCTTTAGGAAACTACCTATCCTCATCAGTCCTGCAAGATGATTTCACCCCAAAGATGAAAGCACCCCAAATAGGGAAAATATCAAGATGATACTGTGACAAATATTAAAAATGAGTAGGAAAAGATGTATGCAGAGAGACAATGAAAGGGATATAAATGAGTATCACAGCCCTGCCCCCACCAAAGGAAAGGGTGGAGAAAACATCAGTTGAACCAGAAGTGACCAGTCTAAACTACAGAGGGCAACAGGGAAAGGAAGCAAGTGTTTTGCAGCAAAAGCACTGGCAATCTATTCTACAGGTTTTAAGTTACAAAGAAATTGAAGAAGAAAATATTAATTAGAGATAAGTCACCCTCTGGATCTAAGTTTCTTCATTCATGAAATAAAGTTGGTTAGACTAGATAACTGTGGTTATCATCTTAAATATCTCTAAAATATGAGTTCATTTAACTAATTACAATACAATTATTACATGAAAAAATTAATAATTCCTTAACTTCTTCACATTTCAGTTTCTTCAACTGTGAAATAGGTATGGGTCACTCTGATCTCATAGGATTCTTAGGAACTCTCTACTACTGTCTCAGTGATTATAAAAAAAAAAAAAAGAGTTGAGTTTGAACATTTACAGCACAGATAAAAAGCATGTAGCTCTTAGGTTCTGAGTCCAGTCTTGGACCATTGATAGCAAGTAATTCTGATCGACCCAGAAACCTCAACTTGTTTAAGATGATAACCAGAGTTCATCTGGAATGGTAATTTCAGCTCATCAGGAATAATCTATTTCCCTTAGTGAATAAATGAATTTCCACTGCTGGGAAAGTCAGAATTAGAGATACAGAGATAATGAAATAAACCAAAGTCATTTATAAATATTTTATTAAATTCAAGATAATCTATGTATTGTGGCTACAATGCATATATTGTAGAGGTGCAAATGCATACCCATGAAGGTGTGATGCAAGGAGCAGGAGGATTATTTGAAAGTGACCTGGATGCTCACTCTGGGTTGCCTGGACAATCAGGGGCTCTGCCTTCTACCAATGGGAGGGCTGAGCCTAAACTCAGCTCCCTTTAGGACCAGGGGCTTCTTTTTCCCTGATAGCAGAGACTGCAATTTTCCCTAGCTCCTAAGATCTCCAGTTACTGGCAGCTGCCCTTCCCAAACTATTTCTGATGCCCCTAATCCAGACTACCTGGTGTCAAAACACCATGCCCTCATGCTAAATCCATAAAAAGGAGATCCACAGTTAGAGAGGGATCTCTCTGTTGGAACAATGACCCAAATGTGAATCCAGCAGTAACCCGGCCTGAACAGGATGGGAGGATCAGAGGGACCAGTGTCTTTCTTTTAAAAAATAAAAATAAATAAGGTAAAGTTCATAGAACATAAAAACTGCCATATTAACCATTTAAAAATGTACAATTTGTTGGCTCACAGTATGTTGATAATGGTATGTGACCGTCACCACTATGGTAAGAACACTGAAATGTTCTAATTCCAGAACACTTTCATCCCCCGCCCCCAAAAAGATCCCTGTACCCATTAAGCAATCATTCCCCATTCCCTCTTTCCTCCAACCTCCTAGCAAACACTAATCTGTTTTCTTTCTCTATGGATTTGCCTTTTCTAGACATATCATATAAATTGAATCATACATGTTTTTTCGTGTCTGGCTTCTTCCACTTACAAGGTTTTCAAGGTTCATCCATGTTGCAGCATATATCAGGGCTTCATTCCTTTGTATGGACGAATAATATTCCATTGTACAGACATACCACTTTTGCTTTTACCCATTCATCAGCCGATGGACATTTTGGGTTGTTTCACTTTTTGGCTATTATGAATAAAGCTGCTATGAACAACCCAATTTTCAAAATGGGCAAATGACAAATAGACATTTCTTCGAAAAAGATACAGAAGTGGCCAATAATCATATGAAAAGATACTCAACACCACTAGTCAACAGAGAAATCCAAATCAAAATCACAATGAGATATCACTTCACATCCATCAGGATGGCTATAATCCAAAAAAATGTCAAATAACAAGTGTTGGCAAGCATGTGAAGAAACTGGAACTCTCTCATACACTGCTGGGGGGAATGTAAAATGATGCAGCCACTATGGAAAAGAGTTTGCTGGTTCCTCAAAAAGCTAAGCATAGAATAACCAGCAGCTCCACTACTAGGTATAAGCCCCCCGCCCACACTTCCTGATTTGGCTTAAAGTTTTCCCTTCTCCTTTCAAATACTTTAGGAAATGACTGTTATTTGTAAATACAAAGACAAAAGCCATGACAAGATGACACAGAATATTAAGAGTAAATAATCTGACATTAGAATAAATATTTATGATTCCAATTTAAACTGTGAAATTAACCTGTGACTTTTAAATTGAAAGGTGTTAAGAAATTCTGTTACTAAATTTGTAAACAGTACTGAAAAGCTTAAGAGACCTTAATAACAGGTATTTCTTAGTGGGGAGCTGTAGTCAAAATACATTTGGAAAACACTGCACTGGTTAAGATTTTTCTGGGTTCTGATCGTGTTATCCAAAGAAATCCTCATCCTTTTTTCTTAACCTTCTCAATATCTGCTTTTTTCTCCCAAGACATCTAAAATGGCTTTTAAGAATCAACAATTCAACATAAATCCATCTAAATCATGCAAAATTTGCTTATCCTCCCCTAAAGGCTAGTTGAATCTCAGTGCCTAAACAGTAGCCAAATGCTGATCTAATTAGCTGAATGATATGATTCACATTAAGGTAAGAATGAGGCTTAAACATTCCTAGAATCCACAGATACCATAAGAGCAAAATACAAACCTTCAGTGGTATACTATACATGGAAAGGAAAAGTCTAAACCCTGCTGCCTCTCTTCTAAGAGAAGACATCCTGTCCCAGCCACCCTTAACTAATTTTTCCAGACAGTAAGACTATATGAACTCAGCAACTATGCTATATAGACTACAGTTCTTTTCTTCACTTATATCAATACAGGTGTTTAAAGAGAGTCCTTTAAATGGCTTTTCTCCCATCTCTCTGGGGCCTTTCTTCCTTCCTTCCTCCCTCCCTCCCTCACTTCCTTCCTTCCCTCCTGCCTCCCTCCCTCCCTTTCTTCTACTCATTCATTCATTCATGGTTAAAAACAACAAAACAATATACATGAGAATTTCTATAATGGGGTTAAAAACCAAAATTCCTTATTTATCCTGAAAAATAAAGGCAATACGGAAAAGAAAGTAGGACCACATGTAATGAATGGACAAGGAGAGACAGATAAAAATTATTTTTAATGCCTATCAGTGAAAGCCAGATCCTTGATTACAGGTTTTCAAAATTCACAATCCTAGAAAAGATAATATTAATAGTAAGCAATTTTTCAATCTGCCTGGGACTTCCCTGGTGGTGCAGTGGTTAAGAATCTGCCTGCCAATGCAGGGGACACGGGTTCGATCCCAGGTCTGGGAAGACCCCACATGCTGCAGAGCAACTACGCCCACAAGCCATAACTACTGAACCCTCGCACCGCAACTACTGAAGCCCGCACGCCCTACAGCCTGCGCGCCACAACTACTGAGCCCATGCGCCAAAATTACTGAAGCCCGTGCACTCTAGGGCCCACGTGCCGCAACTACTGAGCCCATACATTGCAACTACTGAAGCCTGCGTGCCTAGAGCCCATGCTCTGCAACAAGAGAAGCCACCGCAATGAGAAGCCTGTGCACTGTGACAAAGAGTAGTCCCTGCTCACCGCAACTAGAGAAAGCCCACATGCAGCAACGAAGACCCACCACAGCCAAAAAATGGTTGTTTTTAATTTTTAATTAAAAATTTTTTTTTCAATTTGCCTAAACACATTTAATCCTTTACCACACAATCTAACATTCACAGTATACTTAAGAAAACAAGGTTCAACATAAAAAATATTTCTTTTACCAAATAAATTATGTACACAAATATGAATTTTCTGTTACACTAAGTTTGAGAAGTTAGTAAGAAAAGACTGTACCTGAGATATTTGGCCCTGGACTTTTGTAGGCTGAGTTGTTCGAATATTTAAAGACTGGCTTCTTGTTACTGTTGCCCCAGAAAGAGATTTTCCATTCACCTTTCTTTCAAGGTGACAACTTGCTGGTGATCTCTCTTCAAGAAGAACAGCATCCCAAGGATCGTCTGCTAGCAAACCTGGTATATTTTTCTCTTCTTCATGGTCCAATACCTCTACATTGTCCACCTTAGGCTTACTTAGAGGATCCAAGTCTAACCAGTCAAACTTACTGATATCTTCAGACTTTGGAGATACCTGTAGATTGCTGATAGTAGCTTTTGAATTTGTTATCTCCAAATCAGTCCTTGCTTTTCCATTTTTTAAAAATTCTGATGTACTAGCTATTTTGTCAAACAGCTTTGCCATGTCAGGACTGACTACTGGACGATAGATAGGTAAGCTTCCTTGTGGATGAAAGGGTGTGGTGGGTGTCAAAGGATATGAAAAATATGGAGACTGTCCTGGAAGTCTTAAATATATAGGTTCTGTGGATGGAAAACTAGGCATTCTTGGATTGAAGCCATTTTGGAATACAGTCTGTTTACTACTGTAAGTTGACTGGTAAACAGAAGGTAAAGAGTAACTGGAAGGCCCAGATAATCCAGGTGGCCACTGTCCTCTCTGAATAGCAGGTCTAAGATAGAGCTGTGCTGAAAATGAAGGGCTCAGAACAGGAGTAACTGGCAATACAGGTGTTTTTCTAGTCTCGAAACTGTCATCCAGCAATAGTTTCTCAAGTTCAGCTTGGGTAAGCTTTTCTACATCAATATCTACTGCTCTTTTTTGGGTATCTGATTCAGGAAACACCATGAGATCATAATCCTGTTTGCTATAAACTTGTGCTTTTTGTCTGGTGCTGCTTGACCACTCATAGCCTCTCTGGTTATCGGTCACCCGTCTATCCTTTTGCAGTTTTGCTAAAGCCTCTGCTTCCATCTGTAATGCTTCTTCTTTGCCCACATCTTTTGTTCTTGTTGGTTCCAGATGTGAAGATGAACATTGCTTAAACCCATTGTTGTTGGATATCTGAGCCATGTCCACTTAAAAGACCAAACCTCCTCCAATCTATTTTCTTTCTTGTAGCTTCCAAAATAGCAAGACCTGCATGTAAAAATAAATATAACACTCGATTAGATTTTTAA
The DNA here is from genome assembly GCF_964165515.1 of Mesoplodon bidens. Taxonomy (NCBI): domain Eukaryota; kingdom Metazoa; phylum Chordata; class Mammalia; order Artiodactyla; family Ziphiidae; genus Mesoplodon; species Mesoplodon bidens. The sequence goes on along the minus strand of NC_138164.1, from coordinate 47,461,746 downwards.
AACACGAATTTGTTTTGTTTGTAACCTACCACATATGATTTAGGATTTAACGCTACCTACAAACATACCACAAAATGAAATGAAATAGGGAAAATCTTGGTGAAGGAACACTTTTTTTTTTTTTTTTTTTTTGTGGTACGCGGGCCTCTCACTGTTGTGGCCTCTCCCGCCGCGGAGCACACGCTCCGGATGCGCAGGCTCAGCGGCCATGGCCCGCGGGCCCAGCCGCTCCGCGGCATATGGGATCCTCCTGGACCGGGGCACGAACCCGTATCCCCTGCATCGGCAGGTGGACTCTCAACCACTGCGCCACCAGGGAGGCCCGAAGGAACACTTTTAAAACACCTTATACACTGTTGGGTTAAGAGAGATGTTTAGACATACATGACTTTATCCCATTCCCTGACCTAACAGGAAAGCTAACACAGTAAATGAACTCAAGAAGCTGTCACTTCAGTTGTCACACCGGCTGCCATTAACCAGTTGCACTTCTGGCAGAATTCTTGGCACAAAATGGCTTAAGTGCTAGTCACAAATTTTCAAGAGTTCAGACACGGTTTACTGTCATGCAAATAGCAAGTCAAAATGGTTTCAATCTCTTACTATTTGTAAAATTGCTCAAAAGCCAATTAGCAATAAAGGTATTCAACACCTAGTAAATAAAATCAAGTAACTATTATTTTATCAAATCATCATATGAAAAATTAAGGGCTTATAATATTCTAGAAATTTTTAAAATGTATACTGTAACATAGATTAGAATAATATGATAAGTGTTAAGGCTATAAGAAACTGTAATACTCCACTCAAAGGTTAAATTATGGCTGAATTTGTCACATAGTTCTGATCACACTTCTATTCTGATTATCTGCAGTTAAATCAATAGTTATGATACTAAAATTTCTCCTTTTCCAATTGCTAAAGTATCTATTCATAAACTAGAAGATAGTTTATTAAACTTTCTCATGATCAGTTAATAAACACTTATACTCCTCTATTTAAAATAAACACTTAATTCAGATCAAGATTACCCTATGAAGCAAAATGACCAATTAAAGGGTTAGTTATCTACTGTGCAACAGAGGGCATATTTCCTGCTTCTAATCAATATGATACAGGGATTAAATGTGGGTTCTGGAGTCACATCACCTTTATTTATGATGCTGTAAGACCCTGGGCAAGTGATAACTTTTCCACATGCCTAGTTTCCTAACTTTTAAAATATGAAAAAGTATCTATTTCATAAATTACAAAGGATTAAAAATGAAACAATGCAACTAAAAGTGTCTATCATTGGCCTTAAGCATAAGCATTAAATAAATGGCATCTACTGTTAATCTCTGATTTGAGATATACCTAGTTTGAATATAAAGCAAGAGAGCTCCTGTTTACATCCTTTTTCTAGTACAGTGCTTATCTACAGTATGTGCTCAATAAATGCTTAATGAAAGTATGTAGGGAAATGTCCAAAGTGAATTCAAATTAACGTAACACAAATGAAAATTCTAAGTGTTGAGGTATACTAAATGAAAAAATTATTAGTGATGAGGACATGAAGAAAAGTAGTCAAGAAAGACATCATCTGCAATTCTTTTATACAACTACAGTTGAATTTCTGAGGCATTTCACTGAAAAGCTATTCCAAATTTTTCCCTTCCCTGGCAGGCTGCAAAACTAGGCATGATGTACACTTAAAGTTTGTACACGTCACTGTATGTAAATGTTTTATGAAAAGAAAAAACTGAATACTGACTTGCTAAATATGCATGAAGTACTTAGAGAAAAGTACTAACGTCTACAATTTATTTTGAAATGCATCAAAAATAAGATAAATTGATAGAGGGATGATACATGGATAAATAATGATAAAGCAGGTATAGGAAAATGTTAATAGTAGAATCTAGGTGGTAGATATGTGGGCATTCGCTTTGAAATTCTTTCAGCTTGGCCTCATGACTGAAAGTTTTCACAATAAAATGTTGGGTGGGGGGGAATGGGTACAAATTCTTCCCATTCCTGTATATACGGCAGCTCTGCAATGCAACTTTGTTGTTCCTCCCATAAAGAGGTGGGGTCTATTTCTCTACTTGATCTCAGCCGGCCTTGTGACCTGCTTTGACCAACAGAATGTGAAAGAATTGACATTGTGAGAGTTCTAAGCCTATCATAAGAGGCCCAACTGCTTCAGCTCTTCCTTCCCTGAGTGCAGCCACTGCCATGTAAATGCTCACATAGGATGAGAGAGCACAAAGAGAAAGAGATCCAGCCAAGAGCCAGCATCAACCACCAAGCATGTGAGTGCAGACACCATCTTAGACCATCTGTCCACAGTTGAGATGACCACAGCCACCTGAGTGACCCAAGGCAAGACCAGCAGAAGAAACCACCCAGCTTGAGTTCAAGACAAACTGCTAACCCACAAAATCATTTTGGAATGGTCTGTTACATAGGAATAGATAACTGATAAACCTTTTCTTCTTACTTTTAGAAAATAAAACTGAAGCCACTTACATATTTAATAGAAATTTTCTGTTTTAACCTCCACAGTTACCACTACTACCTTCCTTCACACATCCTCAGAGAATGAACAGCCTCTTTTCCTTTCTAAGAATGCCCCCTCCACTTATATCCTTAATCCTACTGAATTCCCCTTCTTTATCAATGACTGCCTCCTTTGTATTATCAATTTCTCCTTTATTTGCTTCTGCTCCTCTACCATAAAAATGCTCAAGTTTTCTCCATACTGAGGGTAAAAAATCTGAACACTCCCCTTTAGACTCCAGTAGCTTTCATTTTAATTTTCTCCTTTCACTGCCAAACTTCTTGAATGAGTGACCTAGAAAGTCCTTTCTTTACTTACTCTGCCTTAGAAAAATTCTACTTGTCCTTCAGGGCCCAATTCAAAATACAGTCTCCTGTCTGAGGCTTTACTTAAGCAGCTCCTACCAGAATTTATCTTTTTAGCTCAACTAAAAATTTTTATCTTTACTTTGTATGCTGTTTTTGCATGCTCAGCATCCTTTCTTCTGGTAGTTGAATCTATAACTTTTGGACACCACTTGTCTTTCTTTTGTTTCATCTACTTTGAATTGAGCTGGACCATCCTTACTCTCGCTTGGCCCTACACCAACTCCAGAAAATCCAAGTCTGGCCAGAGTTAACTACAGAATTTCTGGAACTATTTGGAAAAGAAGCTTATCATTGAGGTTGCTAAACTGATAGGATGTAAGCCTGGAGCTGTTTTGGCCATCTTTGCCACCGCTTGAGGAGATATTACCTGAGAATGAACCCAAGCCAGAAGAAAGCAGAGATAAGATAAATTAGATAAATTCTAGATGTTACATTAAACATCTGGATCTAACCCATGTCCAAGGCCAGTCTTTTCATTTATGTAAGCCAATAAATCCCTCTCCTTGCGTAAGCCGGTTTAAAATTACTTTTTTCCGTGATAACCAAAAGTATTTTGATTAACACAGAATCTGTAACCTGTATGTCTACCCAAACAGACTAGAATAAGCTTCTTAAGCAGGGAAGCCTAGTTTCTTCATTTTTCTCTTCCCCACTACATCTAAAAGCACCTTGCTTAATAAATATGGAACTTAATTTAATTAACATGTGTTTTAACAGGAGGGAATGAAGGCTATTGGAGTCTTGGAGAAGGGATTTCAGATGGCACAAGAGTATGGATATATGACGAGAGAAATGAGTCATTTCATTTGTGGTGTTTTTATACATATTGGTGATGTTTTTATACATCACCAATACATTTGCTTGCTCTATCCCTAGTTCCAACTCAAAGTAGTATATGCTAAAGTAAATACAACTCTAAGTAGCCAGTAACAGCTGTCTGTTAGCAGCTAAATACCATATTTTAAAGTTTGGAGCCTTAAAAAAATACCGTATTTTAGTTTCCCAAAAGATTATCATGCATGTATACTCAGATAATAATAAAGGACTTAAACGGTTGTCCAAAAGTAACCCTGTGCCTCAGCTATTTTTCTAAGGCTGCTGCACTGACATGCTCCACTAATTTTTGAAAATAAAACTTCACTTGATGACAAACATTTAGCAGGAAATAACATCCAACATGCTCATTCAAAATGAAATGTTCCATGCTAATGTTCCCCCAATTCAAGCAGGGAAAGACAATATAACTTGTTTTTGAATGATGATTGTATACCATCTGCCAAAAATTTCCCGACATAAAGGAACTCAGTGCAGATCACAAGGCTGTAGCTGCTTTAAAATTCTTCAAAAGAGGTCAATTAAACTATTCAGTTAAACTTTTGGATACCATTTGCAGACCCAAGTGAATTAATTTAAAAGCTCTTGGCTTCTTCTAACATTCATTTACAATTTAAATTTAAATCTCAGACAAAAATAAAACAAGTCAGTCCTGCTACCCATCTAAATGCTTTCTGATCTTAAAATTCAAGAACCTAAGAAAATGGAAAAACAATTATCTGAGTTCAACAATATAAATATTCTCCTTTAAAATGAAAATGAATCTCAAAGAAAAATAAATTATGGTGGTGCCTCCATGGATTGAATATTATGCCACTACTAAAAATAAAATTATGAAGACTGCAGTTAAATGTTTGTTAAAGCTCTAGAAAATATCTACATCTCTCTATCTATACATAGACCTGTGTTTGGAGATATATAGATACTATATGCCAAAAATTGCTTTAAGCAATATTTTAACTAATTTAATCCTCACGAATTCTATTAAGTAGCTACTATTATTATCCCTAGTATACAAACATATAATCTGCCCAAGCTCATAGCAGCTAGCAAGTGGTGAAATTAGGACCCAAATCCAGGCAGTGCTAATTCACTACAATATATTTTTATGTTAACAGTAATGTGGAATCAATAAGTGAATAGACATATCTTATCCTTTATAAATACCAACTTTCTTCCTCAATCCTAGGGTTATTTCTGTCTGCATTAATAAATTTTCTTTTAATTCTATCATGAAGTAGTTAATACTGCTATTTAGCTATAATATGTATCAATTTATCAGTTAATTATCACCAGATGACTAGCAAATTTATAATTTCATTGCAGGCATGAATTCTTATTTTATTTACCCTCTACTCTCAAACTTATACTACAGTTGTTGAATGAATGCATAATGCATCAATGAATAGAGAACTTAAGACACCATTTCTTTTATCAGAGAAACTAAACTCTGAAACAGACTGAAAGAACTCATTTATTAATAATTCAACTAAAACTGAAAAATTGTTTCAGTTTAGAATAAACAAGTTGTTGTTTAGAATAAACACGTGGTGGGACTTCCCTGGTGGTCCAGTGGTTAAGAATCCACCTTCCAGTCCAGGGGACGAGGGTTCGATACCTGGTCCAGGAACTAAGATCCCACATGACACGGAGCAACTAAGCCTGCGTGCTCTAAAGCCCGCTCGCCACAGCTAGAGAGCCCACATGCCGCAACTACTGAGCCCATGCACCACAACTAGAGAGCCCGTGCGCTGCAACTACTGAGCCCACATGCCGCAATGAAAGATCCTGAATGCCGCAACGAAGATCCCATGTGCTGCAACTAAGACCCGACACAGCCAAATAAATAAATAAATAGCAAAAAAAAAAAAAACAAAAAAACAAGTAGTGGGAGAAAATTATCTTGAAAACTAGCAGGGAGAGAGGTGGCAACAGAAAAGTAAAAATAGGAGAGAGGGGTTCCATCTGTGCTTAAAAACAAACAGACAGACAAACTGCGTTAGAAAAGCATATTCTATCTCTAATTGATTCATGGAGGGGGAAAAGAACTCATATGACCAAAAAAATAATAATAATCAAGTACTTTGTTATTAGGCAATATACAAATCTGTCAAAAAGACAAAAAAGAAGAATGTCCAGGTTTTGGATGAGATTAGGTTAGAGTAGCATTGTTCAACAGAAATAGAATGCAAGTCACATATGCAATTTAAAATTTTTTATAGCTACATTAATAGAAACAGATGAAATTAATTTTAATAATAAACTTTGTTTAATCCAATATATCCAAAATATTATAAAGAGGTAATCAATGTAAAAAAATGAATGGGATACTGTACTTTCATTTTTTTATACTAAGTCTTCAAAATCTGGTATATATTTTGCACTAACCACATTTCAACTTAGACTAGCCACACACCAAGCCACAAAGGTGGCTAGTGGACAACACAAGGTTAGACTTTATGAGGAAAGAAACAAAAAGCACGGTGAACAAGCATCATTACTTTCTGGATGCTAAGGAAAAATTTATTTTACCAAAAGTTACCCCTTCCCTCAAGTCAATAACATATCTCAATTGTCCATTAGTTATCTTTCAGGAGAAGAAAATTTTTATTTTTTTATGCCCCATAGATAACATACGACCTTTTAACTAAGGCCTTATCGTCCCTTGTAACTTTTGTATTTTTAAAGTACATAATTTCCAATTAATCTTTTTTAAATATTTATTTATTTGGCTGTGCCAGGTCTTAGCTGCACCATGCAGGATCTTTGTTGCAGTAGGCAGGATCTTCAGTTGTGGCATGCGGGATCTTTTAGTTGTTGCACACGGGACCTTTAGTTGTGGCATGCAAACTCTTAGTTGTGGCATGCGGGATCTAGTTCCCTGACCAGGGATTGAACTTGGGGCCCCTTGCATTGGGAGTGCAGAGTCTTAGCCACTGTACCACCAGGGAAATCCCTCCAATTAATCTTTTTACAATTAGAAAATTGTGAACATTTCATAGAGAAATGTGTTCACAATTGACCACACAGGATAAATTACAAAGAGATTAAATATTAACTGTTAAAAAAAGAATCATAAAACCAAAGAAACAGAGAATTCCTACGTAACACCAGCATAAAAAAGGCTGCTGTAATGTGATTCAAAAACCTAGAAGCCATAAGAGAATTCAAGTACATAAACATTTTAAAAAATAACTTTTGTTTGGCAAACAAGCACCAATGAATTTATTCATTTCCTCAGTAAATATTCATTGGGTGTATATTATGAATCAGGCACTGTTCTAGGTGCTGAAAAGTAAAATGAAAATAACTTGACCATTAAAAATGTCAATGAAAAAACAAACTGGGGAAAGATATTTGCTACTCATATCACAGAGAAAGAACTAATTTTAGTAATATATAACATAAAGCCCATAAAGGAAAACAACCCTATGGAAAGATGGACGAAGAGTTTGAATAAGCAGTTCACAAAAAAGTAAAGACACTTACCTTTACTCATGTTGAGGCAATAGCAATTTAAAAGTTATACTAAACCTAATTTTATACTAAACTGATAATAAACACACAGATAAAGGAAAAAAATATTCATCATACCAAAATTTGCTGGATACATGCAACAGTAGATAAAGGAAAATTTAGAGTTTTAAATGATGCTAGAAAACTGGAAAGGTTGAAAACTTAATGAACTCAGCATCCATCTCATGAAAGTAGAAAAGTAACAGCAACATAAAAGTAGAAGAAAGGGAATAAAGACCACAGAAGAAATTAAGTGGCATAAAAAATATACAACAGGGCTTCCCTGGTGGCGCAGTGGTTGAGAGTCCGCCTGCCGATGCAGGGGACACGGGTTCGTGCCCCAGTCTGGGAAGATCCCACGTGCCGCGGAGCGGCTGAGCCCGTGAGCCATGGCCGTTGAGCCTGCACGTCCAGAGCCTGTGCTCCGCAACGGGAGAGGCCACAACAGTGAGAGGCCCACATACCGCCAAAAAAAAAAAAAATATATATATATATATATATATACATATATATATATATATATATATATATATATATATATATATATACAACAGAGGGATTCCCTGGCAGTCCAGTGGTTAGGACTCCAAGCTTCCACTGCAGGAGGCCCCGAGTTCGGGGAACTAAGATTCTGTAAGCCACGTGGTGCAGCAAAAGAAAACAAACAAACAAACAAACAAACAACAACCCCAAAGCAAAGCAAAAGAAAACAAACCAAAACACCAAAGATATCAAACAGAGATCAACAAAACTGAAAGTTGGTTCTTTTGAAGACACTAAGAAGATATCTTGTGATGCTGATCAAGAAGAAAATAAGACAGGAATAAACAGTATCAAGGGACTTCCCTGGTGGCACAGTGGTTAAGAATCTGCCTGCCAATGCACGGGACACAGGTTCGAGCCCTGGTCCAGGAAGATCCCACATGCCACAGAGCAACTAAGCCCCTGTGCCACAACCTCTGAGCCCGTGTGCCACAACTACTGAAGCTTGTGCGCCTAGAGCACGTGCTCTGCAACAAGAGAAGCCACTGCAATGAGAAGCCTGCACACCACAAAGAAGAGTACTCGCTGCAACTAGAGAAAGCCCACACGCAGCAACAAAGACCCAATGCAGCCGAAAAATAAATAAATAAATAAATAAATATTTTTAAAAAACAATTATCAAGAATAAAAAAGGGGGCCTCCCTGGTGGCGCAGTGGTTGAGAGTCCGCCTGCCGATGCAGGGGATACGGGTTCGTGCCCCGGTCTGGGAGGATCCCATATGCCGCGGAGCGGCTGGGCCCGTGAGCCATGGCCGCTGGCCCTGCGCGTCCGGAGCCTGTGCTCCGCAACGGGAGAGGCCACAACAGTGAGAGGCCCGCATACCGCAAAAAGAAAAAAAAAAAAAAAAAAAAAAAGAATAAAAAAGGGACATCCAACACATGCAGCAGACATTAGAAAGATAACGAGGGTACTATTAAGTTTAAGCAAATAAATTTTAAAATGTAGACAAATTCCTAGAGGATAGTAACTTACTGAAACTGACTCAAATAGAAAATCGAAAGTTGAATAATCTTATAACCATTAAAGAAATTGAATTAGTTGCCAAAAATTTTTTCATCAAAGAAAACTGCAAGGCCAGATGTCTTCACTGGCTTCATACAATAAACAATAACAACCTTTCACAAACCCTTCCAGAGAACAGACAAGAAGGTATGTTCCCCAAACATTTTATAAAATTACTCTAACTTTGGTAACAAAACCAGGCAAGGATGAGACATAATTAAAGAATTAAATTAGGAAAAGCATATATTCACCTCAACAGATATTCTTAGCCAACTATGAACAGAAGGGAAGTTCCTTATTTGATAAGTATCAACAAAAATCACAATTAATTGTAAAACCTGTAAAGCTTTCCCTCTGTCTATGAACAAAAACCAGGATGCCCACCACCATTTTTATTCAACGTTTTATAGACTCCTAGACAGCACAGAAATGCAAGAAAAAGAAATAAGATCTAGGATCACGTAGGAAGAAACAACATTACATACAGATAAAGTAAAAACTCCAAAGGATATGCAGATAATTAACAGAATTACACGCCAGAGTTTAGCAAGATTGCTGGATATGATACAGTAATCAATTGTATTTCCATACACACGCAAGGAATAGTTAGAAAAAGCAGTCTTCAAAAAAGCAATATTTACACTAACACATTCAAACACATGAAATCCACCAACTAATAATACATGTAATAAAAAATTCTGGGGCTTCCCTGGTGGCGCAGTGGTTAGGAGTCCGCCTGCCAATGCAGGAGACACAGGTTCAAGCCCTGGTCCAGGAAGATCCCACATGCCACAGAGCAACTAAGCCCGTGTGCCACAACTACTGAGCCTGTGCTCTAGAGCCTGCGAGCCACAACTACTGAGGCCGCGTGCCACAACTACTGAGCCCGCACTCCTACAGCCCGTGCTCCACAGCAAGAAAAGCCACCGCAATGAGAAGCCCGCACACTGCAACGAAGAGTGGCCCCCGCTCGCCGCAACTAGAGAAAGCCCACGTGCAGCAACGAAGACCCAACGCAGCCAAAAATAAAAATAAACAAAATAAATTTAAAAAAAAAACCACAGTAAGATACCACAACACACATATAACCCTGGGGAAAAAAATTAAATCTTATAATACTAAGTGATAAGAATATGAAACAATGGGAAAATTTAAGTTGGTACAACTGTTTCAGAAAACACAGATCAGGGACTTCCCTGGTTGTCCAGTGATTAAGAATCCGCCTTCCAATTCAGGGGATGCAGGTTTGATCCCTGGTATGGGAACTAAGATTCCCACGTGCCGCGGTGCAATTAAGCATGCTTGTTGCAACTACTGAACCCGTGCGTTCTGGAGCCAGCTTGCCACAACTAGAGAGAATCCCGCATGCCGCGACGAAGAGCCCACATACCACAACTAAGACTTGACACAGCCAAAAATAATAAATAAATAAATATTTTTAAAAAAGAAAGAAAACACGGATCATATATAGAAAAACTGAAGATACCCTTACTTTATGGCCCAGCAATTACATTCCATTTTATATACCCTAGAGAAATTCATGCATATGTGCACAAAATATGTACATAAGAACCTTCAAATAACATTGCACATATTACCCCAAATAGGAAATAACCCTAATCTTCACCTGTCCAAACACGGATGAAGGAGAATACATTGATGGTCTGTTTCTACACACATCACTTCTGACACCAAATGTACGGGTTTTTCCACACTAACAACCAGTTCTCCAACTCTCCCAGACACCAAATGGATGTTCACAATTCAATTCAATTCAGACACTACCCAGAGTTAATGTCAGACTCCACAGGTTTACAGGTGCAGTCCCGCAAGACTGCTCTCACTGCAGATGCCAGTCTCAAGTACTGGATACCCAGGTTACCCACACTTCTGTCCAACTTGGGTTCAAACCAGGGGCTCCCAGGATCCCACCTCAGGTTTGATAATTTGCTAGTAAGGTTTACAGAACACATGAAAACAGCTTACTTACCATTACCAGTTATTATAGAGTAAACAAGTCAGGAACAACCAATGGAAGAAATGTATAGGGCAAAGTTGGGGGTGGGAAACCGCAGTGTGTTCACTAACCTGGAAGCTCCCTGAACCCCATCATTTAAGAGTTTTTACAGAGATTTTATTATATAGGCACGGTTGATTAAAACACTAGTCATTGATTAAAAAGAATGAAATAATGCCATTTGCAGTAACATGGATGGACCTAGAAATGGTCATACTGAGTGAAGTCAGAGAGAGAAAGAGAAATATCACATGATATCCTTATATGTGGAATCTAAAAAGAAATGATACAAATGAACTTATTTGCAAAACAGAAACAGTCTCACTGACCTAGAGAACAAACTTATGGCTACTGGGGGGAAGGGTGGAGGGAAAGTTAGGGAGTTTGGGATCAACTGTATACTCTCCTGTATTTAAAATGGATAACCAACAAGGACCTACTGTATAGCACAGGGAACTCTGCTCAATGTTATGTGGCAGCCTGGATGGGAGAGCAGTTTGGGAGAGAATGGATATATGTATACGTATGGCTGAGTCGCTTTGCTGTGCACTGAAACTATCATAACGTTGTTAATCGGCTATATTCCAAGGACTTCCCTGGTGGTCCAGTGGTTAAGACTCCACGCTCCCAATGCAGGGAGCCCGGGTTCAATCCCCGGTCAGGGAACTAGGATCCCACATGAGGCAACTAAGAGTTCACATACCACAACTATAGATCCTGCATGCCACAACTAAGACAGGGCGCAGCCAAATAAATACTTTTTTAAAATCAGCTATATTCAAATATAAAATAACAAGTTTTTTTAAAAAGAGTTTTTATGGAGATTTTATTACATAGGTATGGCTGATTAAATCACTGGTCATTGATTAGCTCAATCTCTAGCTCCTCTCCCTTCCCCAGAGGTCAGGGGGTAGGGTTTAAAGTTCCAAACCTGCAGTCACACCTTGGTCTTTCTGGCAACCAGCCTTCATCCAGAAACCATCTAGGGATCCCAGACAACAGTCATCTTATTAGCATACAAAAAGACAATGGTCTGGAGATTCCAAAAGTTTTAGGAGTTGCATGACAGGAACCAGGGACAAAGACCAAATGTTTATTTATTATATTGTAGTTCATTCAATGGAATTCTGTACATCAATGCCAATGAACGAATTAGAACCATAAAAAATGGATAAAACTTAGAAACATAATGTTAAGCAAATGGAGAGACAAAAATACATACAACGATTCCATTCACATAAAGTTCAAAAACATGAAAAACTAAACTACATTGTTTAAGAATGCTTACATAACGGTATAACTTCAAAGAAAAGGAAAGTATTATCAAAAGTTAGGATAGTGGTTACTCATGGAGGGAGGAGAGATTTATGACAAGGGAGAAGTACACTGGGGACTTCTGGAATACCAGCAACGTTCTAGTTTCTAACGTTGCGACTGGTTACACAAGTGTTGGTTTTACAATTATTTGTTAAACAATCATATACGATTTATGCACTTTTTTCTGTGTTATTTCACAATAAAAAAGAATCCACTCCCCACATATTTTAAATACATTTTCGTATCTATATTATACATGGTATGTGAAAAATAAAGAACACCTGCATTATGAACAGTATGTGGGGTTTTTTCTTACCCACACGTGGCAAATTATGTGAACACAAGAAGTTCAACTTTTTAGTGATGCCATAAAAAAATACAAGAGCTATACTGTCCTTTGTCATTTGCCAATCTATAGGCTAACTTAAGGCCACTGCTCTAACTCATTAAGGGATATGGGGAAAGCATTAAGACTGTAAAAGAAAACAACAAACTATAAAATACGGTTTTTCAAATTTTCACCATCTGTGAATCACTTAATGGGCACTGCACATAACATGATCAATTTATGTAAAAAAATATACATTGCATTTAAAAACACAAGTAAAACATTTAAAAATGAATAGTAAGATATTCCTATCACTGAGATAGATGACTGCATACTCTCACCATTGTAAGTATACCCAGTTTATTTATTTTGCTTCTTATTTGAATTAAATTAGAAAATCTTAATTCAGTTATAGCTTGTCAGGAAGGCAGCAATGTTTGGTAATGGCTCTATGACAGTGGTCCCCAACCTTTTTGGCACCAGGGACCACTTTCCCGGAAGACAATTTTTCCACGGATGGGGTGGGGCGATGGCGGGGTAGGGAATGGTTCAGGTGGTAATGCGAGTGATGGGGAGCAATGCGGAGCGGCAGATGAAGCTGCCCCCTTACCCACTGCTCACCTCCTGCTGTGCAGCCCAGTTCTTAACAGGCCACGGACCGGTACTAGTCCACGGCCTGGGGGTTGGGGACCCCTGCTCTATGAGATAGTTACGGATATGTACATAAAATCTTAGAGGCATTACCTTCAAATATTTCTGAATTTGAGCATTTCTTCATTGTATTCCTGCTACCATCCTAGACCAACCACCATCTCTTGCCTGGATTAGTGAAATAGCCTCCCAACCTGTCTCCAGCACCCCTCCATCCTGCCCCTTCACACTATTCTCAACACAGCAGCCAGAGTGATACTGAAAAAGATCATCTCACCCCTATGCTCAGAACTTGCAACAGCTCCTATCTCAGAGAAAAGATAAAATCTGTACAATAGTCCACGAGGCACTCTAATATCTGGTCCCCTATTTCTTCTCTCCTATAACTCTCCTCTCTGCTACCTTCACACGAGCCTCCTTGTTCCTCAAATACATCATGTTTCTCACTCAGAGGCTTTGCTCTTCTGTTTTCTCTGACTGGACTGTTCTTCCCCTGGATAGCTGAATGACTCGCTTTCTTGCCTCCTTCAAGTCTTCATTGAGAAGGTAACATAGGAATAAAGTCCTCCCTGATAACCTAGTTATTCACAACTTTCTCTGACTCAATTGCCTATGCACTTTACTTATTTTCTTCTTAGCATGCAGTACCATCCAAAATACTGTGTATTTTACTGATTTATTTTATTGTCTATGTTTCCCCACTAGACTATAAAATTCATGAAGCTGGGATTTATCTGTTGGGTTCACCCTTGTATCCCCAAGCACCTAGAACAGTCCTGGAACAAGGAGGAAGCAGTTCTTCACTGTGAAGTGTCTTCGGTATTCTGTAACATACTCAAGAGTACACAAAAATAGACTCAAAATTAATATTTTAACCTAAGAGATACAACAGATTTTTAATCCACTCTTGTTGCATTCATTTTCATTTAAAGTACTTAGAAATCATCTTAAAATGTGCCAAATAATAAACCATTAATTTCTTTCTCTGAGGGAAGAAAATCATGTGCATATATTTTCAGAACGGTTCTTCAGAGCCACATGTTTTTTATTTTTTATTTATTTACTTTTTTTTTTTTTTTTTTTGCGGTACACGGGCCTCTCACTGTTGTGGCCTCTCCCGTTGCGGAGCACAGGCTCCAGACGCGCAGGCTCAGCAGCCATGGCTCACGGGCCCAGCTGCTCCGAGTCATGTGGGATCTTCCTGGACCGGGGCACGAACCCGTGTCCCCTGCATCGGCAGGCGGACTCTCAACCACTGCGCCACCAGGGAAGCCCCGCATGTTTTTTAGACAGACTGAAACACATTACTATTTTAAGTACTTGTGGGAAATACAGTTCATCTCTACTTGCTAATTTAAAATACTGGCCTTGGGCTCAACAGAGCGAGCGATTTGGCTAGAGATGAACCTTCTTATCTACGCAAAACTAAAGAACTGAATGAAGTCATAAAAGTAGAGACTGAACTGGGATAATGCATAGAGCAAAGAGAGAAAAAAAGAAATCATGAGGGCCACAAATACTTAAACAGGAAACAAAAGGTCAAAGGAAAACAACAGATAAGTATAAAGACTGGTAACAGAAATAAGGAAATAGGATGTCCTAAAATGGAGATGTCACTATTGTCAGAAACTACAGAGATGACACAGGATGAGGACTGAAAAAACTCTAGATTTAAGACCTCACTTGTGATTATTTTAATAACTTTACTGAGATCTAATTAACTTACTATAAATTCATCCACTTAAAGTTTACCATTTAGTTGTTTTTGGTATATTCAGAATTGTGTGACCATCACCACTACCAGATTTCAGAACATTCTCATCACCCACCACAGTAAGTCCACCCATTAGCAGTCACTCCTCATTCCCCACCCCCAGACCCTCATTAGTGATTTAGATAAGTATGGAAAACTGAAAAAGTAAGGAATTAGAAGTAAAAAGGGCATATTCTTTGACAGTAAAAGGAACTAGGTCGACAGGAGGAGGTGTCAGGAATGGCTGTTTAAAATGGGAAAGGATTTCAACATGTGGTAGGTTGAAGAGAAGGATTCAGGGCACAAAGACTGAAAGGCACAAGAGACAGGAGATAAATACTAGCTCATATACTGGGTAGAGTTGAAAAAGAGAATCAGAAGCATAATTGGAAGGGTCTGACTTGGAAAGGAAGAGAAACCTTAGGAGACTAAGGTGATAGAGGTAAGAAACTACTAAGTCAATAACTAAAAATGGAGGACTGGGACGAGCCAATGATGGAAAGCAGATTTACCTTTTTTTTTTTTAATGTAAATTTATTTATTTATTTATTTTTGGCTGTGTTGGGTCTTTGTTGTTGTGCGCGGGCTTTCTCTAGTTGCGGTGAGCGGGGGCTACTCTTCGTTGTGGTGCGTGGGCTCTAGGCATGCAGGCTTCAGTAGTTGTGGCACGTGGGCTCAGTTGTTGTGGCCTGTGGGCTCTAGAGAGCAGGCTCAGTAGTTGTGGCGCACGGGCTTAGTTGCTCCACGACATGTGGGATCTTGCTGGACCAGGGCTCGAACCCGTGTCCCCTGTATTGGCAGGCGGATTCTTTACCATTGCACCACCAGGGAAGCCCAGATTTACTTTTCACTATCTAAACTTTGGTAGTTTTAAATATTTCATCATTTGCAGGCTATTTTAAAACAAAGGTGATAAATATGTAATAGAGGGATTTTCTCTTACTAGGATATACAAAGTGGCAAGAGACTGTCACTCTGATGCCAACAATGAAAAACAAGCTAAATAAGCTAAAATTAAAAAAAAATGGTTTTAAGATATCAGAGAGTAGAGGACATAAAAAAAATAAATTAATTAAATTCCAGAAAGTGATAAACCCTTCACAGGAGAAGCAGTCCCATCACTACTCTCAACCCTGATACAGCAGGAGGAGGAGGAATGCACTGTAGACAGGAATAAGGAGAAATAAGCCAGACTTTTAACAGTCACATGTAGGCTAGCATGACAGATTACAATTCTGAGAAGTGATAGAGGCAAGTCTGAGTGGTCTAAAACACTAGATTAAGAATTACAAGGACCCCCAGACACAGAACAAGTCTGTACCCACCCACCAAATCTTTTCCATGGGTCTTCACTGAAGGCACAGCTAGCACAGTGAAAGCTGGGGACATGGCAGAAGAGCTGAAAGAGATCCCCTGGGAGGTTCGTGGGCCTCCCTGAAGTACAAGGCAGGCACCCCCCGCTAAAAAAGACCGGGGAGGTAAGCAGGGAGAAATCCATCAGAGCACTCCAAGCTTTCAGCTACCAATGGCTCAGGACATAGCAGGAGAGCTGAGAAAAAGCGCTCAAGGCATTCCAGGCCTTTACAGACTGTAAGACAGCTGCCCTCCAGAGGCTGTGGTAATGGAAGCAAGACAGAGATCTCATGAGACACAGAAAGCAGGACTAGAGAACAAAGAAACTTCCCAGCAACCTAAAAAGCTGGCAGCTAGGCTGCAAGACAAATCTCTGGAATCAAGTCAATGCTCAGATCCCAAATCCTGCTAAAGAGAAAGTTATATAGTTCTGCCCCAAAGTATTTCAATGTAGTGGTGAATCAAATCAAATTAAAGCTGCAACAAAGCACAGACCCATTTTACTTATAAATCAAACTTTCTCAATTTAACGGCCTGACAGAATAAAGGGCATTTTGGAGGCAAATATTAAGTAAATAATAAGTAAACTTCAGTATCTACTCTTGTTTTATATAAGTTGTCTGGCATATAATCAAAGATTATAAGACAAACAAGAAAATGTGGCCCATGGTAGAAGAAACAGTCAAAATAAGCAGACACAGAGATGGCACAAATGTTGAAATTGTCAAATAGGAATTTTAAAGTAATTAGCATGAAAATGCTAAATTTAGCACAAAAGGTAGATGATACACATGAAGCAGAGGAGGATTACAGCAGAGTAGTACAAATTATTAAAAAAAGAACCAAAAAGAAACATTAGAAAGGAAAAATATATCAGAAATGAAGAATTAATTAGATGGACTTAACAACAAAGAAAAGACTGGTAAACTCAGAAACAAATCAAAAGAAAAGATTCAAACTAAAAGAGAAAAAAAGAGGGGGAGAGGTAAAATAGCATGCCTGAGTTCTATGGGACAATTTCAAATGGTGTAACATACATGTATTTGGAGTCCCAGGAGAGGATACAGAGACTGAACAGAAGAAATATTTGAAGAGAAAATGGCCACAAACTTTCTATAAGTGAAGAAAGACATCACCAAACAAATCTTAAGTTGCGCGAAGACAAAATGAGATAAAAATATACCAGAGAATTAACCTAGTGGGGTTGCAGAGTAATACAGATTAAACAACTACCTGAAAGAAACGGCTTCAGGTTTTACTAACATTGGTGGAGTTAAGGTCAAATCAATATAATATCTAGGGACTTCCCTGGTGGCACACTGGTTAAGAATCCATCTGCTAATGTGGAGGACACGGGTTGGAGCCCTGGTCCGGGAAGATCCCACATGCCGTGGAGCAACTAAGCCCATGTGCCACAACTAGTGAGCCTGCGCTATAGAGCCCACAAGCCACAACTACTGAAGCCCGTGCGCCTAGAGCCCCTGCTCCACAACGAGAAGCCCACACACTGCAACGAAGAGTAGACCCCACTAGCTACAACTAGAGAAAGCCTGCGCGCAACAATGAAGACCCAACGCAGCCAAAATAAATAAATAAAAATTTTTTAATATACATATAATATCTAGAGAGTCTGTTCCTAAAGAACCAGGGAGGTTTCTATAATAATTTCACTTGTACAATTTAATCATTTTTCTCCAAATTTAGATACGTTAAATGTGCAGAGTTATATTTCTAGGTTTAGGGTTATGCCGCGATAAAACTTCCTTATTTCAACCTAACGTAACTTTACTGTGTGGATTTTTAGTGAAATGTTTTTTGACAAGAATTAAGAATAAGTTAAACCACCAAGCTCAATTATCCAAAATCAAAAATCTTCTCTCAAAAAAATAATAATCCTAAAACCTCCATCTATCAATATGAACTTTTATAATTAAACTTAATATACCTCCAAGGAGGGGAAAACTAGTATATTCAATTATTAGGCGTAATAGGAAGCCAAAGTTGTGTTTTATGCAAAGACATTTACGTGATTTGCATTGTTCAAAGATCTCTATTTGCTCTATGGAAAACACATGTAAGAAAAACAAAAATGGAAACCAGGAGACCAGTTAACAAATAACTGAAATGGTACAGGAAAGAACCAGTAGTCACTTGAATTAGTATGACAGCACTGGAAATGTTAAGTGGCTTGATTTAAACAAGCAAACAAAAAAGATAAGTTTAGACAGTAAATAAAATGTGGGGAAAAAAGTAATGTAATAGAGAATGATTTAGATTGGGGGTAATATTTTTAATAGTAGAATGAGGGAAAAGATGAAATTGGAACCATACCTGGACATAAGAAAAGAGTGAAGTCATGGGAAAAGCTAAGAAAAGAGCCTTCGCAAGGTTCTTTACAAGTTTAAGGATGTATGAGCCGAGCCTGGCTCTTGCATTCTTTAACCTCTATACCACACTTATAATTATGCTTTGCCCAATACTATAAGCAATTAATAAAGGGCTTAATTCTCCCATTTTGACAAAAATCAACAGCTACGCTGTAGTCTAATAAGCACTAGCAGTCATTATACCACCTTCAGCTCGTATGAGCAGCATTCTACACATAAGGGGTTCACAACCAGAGCATTCATCCAGAACCACTTTCTATATCCGCTTATACGTATCACTGTATGTGTCTGGGAATGGGACAAAGGGGGGGATACTGTCACAGCAAGAGGTTCCTGTTCAAAGACATTTTACTGACAAAGCAGTTTTCAATCTAACCCAGAATCCCAACAGTAGCACTGCTTTGTGAAGATAATTACTGAACTTTGGACTACTTTATTGTTCATTCGTTTAACATGAATCATTAAATATACTCTGACCTTACCCCAATTCCAACATGGCAAATAACAGTAAGCTTCTGTGCTGTTATGGTATATGCCTCCATTTCCAACATGGCTTAAGGTAGGAAAAAATAAAACTGGACTGCAACTCAGAATCACCAAATAGGGAATAATAATGAAAAACTGACATGAATACTGCTGGAATTTTTCTCCTAAACTCCATCAATTTCTATGGCTAACAAAATTCTATTTTCACATGACATAAAATGAATGAAATTACTAGTTTTATAGAACAGTGATAACAAAGAGAAGAAAATGAAGTAGCAGCAAGACCCAAGCTCAAATATCAGACCTTCCTCTTATTAACTGTGTATTCCTAAACAATTTACTTAACCTGCCTTTGTCTTAGTTTTCTCATCTGTAAAACACAGATATCTTACAGTGTAGTCAGGGTTAAATAAAATAATATACATATATTCTTAGTATATAACAGGCATAAAAAAATACATGTATTACGGGACTTCTCTGGTGGTGCAGTGGATAAGACTCTGCGCTCCCAATGCAGAGGGCCTGGGTTCGATCCCTGGTAAGGTAACTAGACCCCACACGCATGCCGCAACTAAGAGTTTGCATGCCAAAACTAAGGAGCCCGCATGCCACAACTAAGGAGCTGGCAAACCGCACTAAGGAACCCTGGGGTCGCAACTAAGGACCTCACCTGACACAACTAAGGAGCCCATGTGCTGCAACTAAGGAGCCTGCCTGCTGCAACTAAGACCCCATGCAACCAAATAAATATTAAAAAAGACATGCATTACACCTGTTCAACTATTGGAACAACCATCAGTACGTTCCTACTTGTTTTTTTTGGGGGGGGCTACATTGGGTCTTCATTGTTGCGCGTGGGCTTTCTCTAGTTGCAGCGAGAGGGGGCTACTCTTCCTACGGTGCATGGGCTTCTCACTGTGGTGCCTTCTCTTGTTGCAGAGCACAGGCTCTAGGTGCGCAGGCTTTAGTAGTTGTGGCTCACAGGCTCTAGAGCACAGGCTCAGTAGTTGTGGCGCACGGGCTTAGTTGCTCTGCTGCATGTGGGATCTTCCCAGACCAGGGCTCAAACCTGTGTCCCCTGCAGTGGCAGGCAGATTCTTAACCACTGCGCCACCAGGGAAGTCCCATTTTTTAAAAAATATTTATTTAGTTATTTTTGGCTGTGTGGGATCTTAGTTTCAGCATGCGGGATCTTTCAGTGCGGTGTGCAGGTTCCAGAGTGTGTGGGCTCAGCAGTTGCAGTGCGTGGGCTCAGTTGCCCTGCGGCATGTTGGATCTTAGTTCCCCAACCAGGGATCGAACCCGCATCCCCTGCATTGGAAGGCGGATTCTTAACCATTGGACCACCAGGGAAGTTCCTATTCCTACCAATTAAAAAGGCAGCTTAGGGACTTCCCTGGCAGTCCAGTGGTTAAGACTCTGCGCTTCCACTGCAGGGGGTGCAGGTTAGATCCCTGGTTGGGGAACTAAGATCCCACAAGCCGCATGGCATGGCCATAAAAAAACAGGCAGCTTACTGCCAATAAGCACATAAAAAGATGCTTAACATTATTATTCATTAGGGAAACGCAAATCAAAACCACAATGAGATACCACTTCACGCCTACTAGAATGACTATAATTTTAAAAAAGGGTAGGGACTTCCCTGGTGGCGCAGTGGTTAAGAATCTGCCTGCCAATGCAGTGGACAGGGGTTTGAGCCCTGGTCTGGGAAGATCCCACATGCCGCGGACCAACTAAGCCCGTGCACCACAACTACTGAGCCTGCCACAACTACTGAAGCCCACATGCCTAGAGCCAGTGCTCTGCAACAAGAGAAGCCACCACAGTGAGAAACCCACACACCGCAACAAAGAGTAACCCCCACTTGCCACAACTAGAGGAAGCCTGCGCGCAGCAACGAAGACCCAATGCAGCCAAAAATAAATAAATTGGTTTAATCTTAAATAAATTAATAAATTAAATAATTTTTGGCCATGCCACACAGCTTGTAGGATCTTAGTTCCCCGACCAGGGATTGAACCCGGCCCCTCAGCAGTGAGAGCATGGAGTCCCAACCACTGGACCACCAGGGAATTCCCCACAATTTTTAAAGGTTACATTCCATTTATAGTTATTATAGACTATTGACTATATTCCCTGTATTGTATAATATATCCTTGTAGCTTATTTTATACATAATAGTTTGTACCTCTTAATCCCCTACCCCTATATTGCCCCTCTCCACTTCCCTCTCCCCACTGGTAACCACTAATTTGTTCTCTATATCTGTGAGTCTGTTTCTTTTTTTGTTATATTCATTAGTTTATTGTATTCTTAGATTCCACATTTAAGTGATATCATATAATATTTGTCTTTCTCTGTCTGACTTATTTCACCTAGCATAATATCCTCCAAGTCCACCCATATTTTTGCAAATGGCAAAATGTCCTTTTTTATGGCTGAGTAGTATTCCACTGTGTGTGTGTGTGTGTGTGTGTGTGTGTGTGTGTGTATACACTACATTTCTACCAATTCATCTGTTGATGGACCCTTAGCTTGCTTCCATATCTTGGCAATTAAGTAGAGTTATACAGACAGAAAGTAGATTAGCAATTACCAGGAGCTAGGATGAAGGGGAATGGGTAGTTACTGCTTAATGGGTACAGAGTTTCTGTTTGGAATGATGAAAACTTTTGGAAATAGTGGTGATGGTTGCATAACATTGTACATATAATGTCACTGAATTGTACACTTAAAATTGGTTAAATGACAAATTTTGTTATAAATAATTTACAATAAGTCATTAGAAAGTCATCATGACAGAAACCGTCATACAATTTCCACACAAAAAACTTAATTCTAGAATCTTGTGTTTTTCACAATTAGCAAATATACTTTACACACATAAAAAAAATAATAAGGGAAGCCAGGTCCAGAGTTTATGGGAATTCTCTGTACTATCTTAACAATTTTTTCTGTAGTCTAAAACTGTTCTAAAAATTAGTTTGGTTTCTTTCTTTTAAAGGGTTTATTGAATCTCAAAACATTATGCTAAGTGAAAGAAGCCAGACTTAGAAGCCTATAGGTACCGTACGATGCCAATTTACATGACATTCTTGGAAGGCAAAACTATAGAAATGAAAAAGAAAAATCAGTTGTTGCCAGAGACTGGAGGGTGAGTGGGAGGGAACAATTACAAGGGGCAAAAGGACACTTTCTAAAGAGATTGAATTATTCCATATCTTAATTGTGGTGGTGGCAGTTACACACTGTCACTATTTCTCAAAATTTATAGAGCTGTACACCTAAAACAGATACATTTTACTATAAGTAAATTATATATCAATAAATCTGATTTAAACAAAACAAACAAACAAAAACATGACATGACGCTGTAACTGTTAAGGTTTTTTTTTTTTTTTTGGCTGCGTTGGGTCTTCGTTGTTGTGTGCAGGCTTTCTATAGTTGCAGCGAGCACGGGCTACTCTTCGTTGCAGTGCGTGGGCTTCTCACTGCCGTGGCTTCTCTTGTTGTGGAGCACAGGCTCTAGGCACGTGGGCTTCAATAGTTGCGGCACACTGGCTCAGCAGCTGTGGTGCACGGGCTTAGCTGCTCTGCGGCATATGGGATCTTCCCAGACCAGGGCTCGAACCCGTGTCCCCTGCATTGGCAGGCGGATTCTCAACCACTGTGCCACCAGGGAAGCCCCCATGTCATGTACTTTAATACAGGCAGAATTCCAGTCTGATAAATGTCATCATGAGATCCAGTCAGATGAAACCAGGCTATAGTCTCGAGACAAAGAGCACATTTCCCAACTCAGCGCTATAGTCTAAAAAACTTACAAACTAAACTAAAAAGAAGGGACTTCCCTGGTGGTACAGTGGCTAAGAATCCTCCTGCCAATGCAGGGGACACGGGTTCAAGCCCTGGTCTGGGAAGATCCCACGTGCCACGGAGCAACTAAGCTCGTGCACCACAACTACTGAGCCTGCGTGCCACAACTTGCCACAACTCCTGAAGCCCGCATGCCTAGAGCCCGAGCTCCACAACAAACAGAAGCCACCACAATGAGAAGCTGGAGCACCGCAACCAAGAGTAGTCCCTGCTGGCCGCAACTAGAGAAAGCCCACGCTCAGCAATGAAGACCCAACGCAGCCAAAAATAAATTAAAAAAGAAAAAAAAAAACTAAAAAGAAGAGACAGAACAGTTATAAATTACATTATGAACACATACAAAGTGACTTAATAAATCAATCTGGTTATGGCTACTCATAGCACTATGGTTTTGTTTACAGGTAATTAGGTCTCCTTCAGAGTTTATGGGGGGTGGGGGATACCTGTTTTGCATAATTTCCAAAACTGCAAATAAAACATTTGAAAAAGTGTTTTCCTGTTCCCTAATTAGGCAGGTATTTAAGTGCACATATCTCTCCCATCAACATCCATGTTCTTTTCCCACCTCACCAGAAGGTAAGTACCTCTTACCTTTGATTTCCTTCTATTGTCTCCTCTCATATTCCCCACCCCTTTATCTAGGACTGCCTTTGCTTTTTCCTCATTCCACAGTAGAACTTTAACAATACTTAACGTCTTCCTGCTTCTACTAGTATTTTCCGAAAGTAAACTGCCAATTTCAGTTTTTATAGGAAAATACTTTTAAAAGATGACCTGTTTCAACTAGAATTACCCATATTGCAAATTTTTTAACCAATTTTCCTTTATGAACACTGCCTATTCTTTTCTCATAGTAAAATTCTTACCAAATCCCTACTCATTTCACAACAGGAACTCACATTACTCTACTGCTCATTATAGTCAACAACCTCTCTTTCCGTACTCTTAGCCACGTCTTCCACACTACTCAAGCCACAAGTTCACAGCATGTGCTAAGATTTCCTGAATCATCCAAATAATATAAAAGTTCTGACCACTGGCCTCTAAATTTATATTGCAGATGTCTATTTATTCTCATTTCCTACTTCACCTCTGTCTTGCCTTTCTTTTAAAATAAGCTTTGCAAATCCTTCCTTAAAGCTATACTTTCTCTCTTATCTAAGTTTTTCCCCAAGTTGTTCCCTGTACACTGAAATAATTCTGTCCTTGACACTTCATCACCTTCTTCCTACAGTAACAGTTTAAGATCTAAACCCTCTACTCAAAAATCAAACATCTTGCCTAGTTAACTCATCTATTTTAAATGTAACTATACTATCCCTTACATTTTTTCTTTCCCATTAATAAGTTTTTAATAACTAAACTACTTTCTGCTATAGGTATTGTAGTTGGTCTCTCCAATTTGGAATATAAATTCCTTAAAGGCAGGAAGTACTCATTAATACACACTCCAAAATCTGTTAAGTGCTATGTATCTAAACACTGAAGTACCATAGAAGAGATGCAATGAAAAGAACTCTAGGCTTAGCATTGTAAGACACTGTAAATTCAAGCAATACCTCTAATGTATTATCCTAAACAAGTCACAACTTCACAGGGTCTCATTTTCCTCTTCAAGAAAATGAGAAAAATACCTGCCCCATTTATTTCAGAGAATAAGGTTTGGGGGCGAGGGGAGCATTACTTACTCTATAATCATCAATCAATACAAATGTAAGGATATAATTTATCATTTTTTAAATGTTTTTATTTTATTTTATTTATTTATTTTTGGCTGCATTGGGTCTCTGTTGCTGTGCGCAGGCTTTCTCTAGCTGCGGCGAGTGGGGGCTACTCTTGGTTGCGGTGCTTGGGCTTCTCATTGCGGTGGCTTCTCTTGTTGCAGAGTACGGGCTCTAGGTATGCGGGCTTCAGTAGCTGGGCTTCAGTAGTTGTGGCTCGCGGGCTCTAGAGCACAGGCTCAGTAGTTGTGGTTTATGGGCTTAGCTGCTCCACAGTATATGGGATCTTCCTGGACCAGGGCTTGAACCCGTGTCCCCTGCATTGCCAGGCGGATTCTTAACCACTGTGACCAGGGAAGCTCACTTTATCATTGTCAGTCATAGTTATCATGACTAAAATAAGCCTCTGTTTTTTTTTTTAAACCAAACTCAATGCACAACAAATTAAGTGAATCAGCACTGTACATCATTTATCAATAATGTAACTTTTGTACTATAAGACTAACAGAAAGCCATATGTTTAACAGTAGCGATGTTCATTTTATAGTATCTTAATTCATTCTCAAGGTTAAAAGATAAATACGCTGCTAAACCAATAATAACTGCCTTCTAATCTAATAAAATCAAGAGTGTTTAAAAACCCCATTCACTTTTTTTTTTTTTTTGCGGTACACGGGCTTCTCACTGTTGTGGCCTCTTCCGTTGCGAAGCACAGGCTCCAGACGCGCAGGCTCAGCAGCCATGGCTCACGGGCCCAGCCGCTCCGCGGCATGTGGGATCTTCCCAGACCGGGGCACGAACCCGTGTCCCCTGCATCGGCAGGCGGACTCTCAACCACTGCACCACCAGGGAAGCCCCCCTTTCACTTTTGTACCCAAATAGCTGAATTAAAAATTTTAAGAAATCCAAAATGTAGTTTAAAATTGTACAAATCTCCATTTTTAACTGACTAAAATGTCCGTGTGCACTATCTCACTGTATTTTGAATCCATCACATGTTATAAATAACAGACTGCAGAGACAAGGAGAGATACAAAGTATATATAAAAACACAAAATAAAGATATTTCATAATGTGACTGCACCAGACACAGGGAAAACAAAGTTTCTTCTAGTCCCAACCAAAACCCTATGAACAACCTAAAAGATCTCCTACAGCAACATCATTTTCAGGTATGACTATAATTCCAATCAAAAGAACATCATGTATGACTACTATCAAAATGACTAGAAATTATAAATTACTACATTTATACATTTCTCATAGGAGTTGCTTTTCCTTTTCAAGCAGGAATCCAATACAGAAAAGCAGAATTTTCCTATGCTAGATCTGCATTGTCTAATATGGTATGTACTAACCACAAACACCTATTGAGTGCTTGACAAGTAGCTAGTCCAAAGTAAAATATGTTGTAAGTGTAAAATGTTCACCAGATTTCAAGATTTACCAAGAAAATGTACAGTATCTTACATACGTGGCTCTCACTTAATATTCTACTGGACATCATTGATTTAGATGCAGTCCAACTCTCAAATGAAAAAAACAAGATACCAGAGGTATTAAACAGCTTGGTAGTATCACAGCAGGGTCTGGAAGCCGATAACCTCTATCCTGCCCTCATTAATAAAAGGAATTCACCCTTTGAGACTCAATTTGAGCATCTCTGTCCTCATGAGATGCACTCATTCCCTCTCCATCTCTCAGCCCAGGTGATCACATTCTTTTTAATGTTTTGGATCCACAACCCTTATATGCCCTTATAACCATACTGTTATAATTTGTGTTTGTCTCCCCCAGATGGACTAGAGAACTTACTGGGGACAAGCACTATCTCATTCATTTTTCTATTACTAGAACCACTGCTGTACCAGGCACCTCCATAGGCCCTCTGAAAACAAGATCTTCCATACGGTCAATTCTTAGCCTTACTCAGGTACAACTAACAAATCACATCATGTACTGTGTGAATGAACTGCACTAAAACATTCATCTTTATCATTTACCTGTCTTAAATTATTTTTGGAATACGGCAAGTACAATAAAAACGGATAATTTATATTATCAAAGAAACACAAGTTACAAAGCATTAAAAAAAAAAGTGCTTCACCCTGCTGCTCTGAAAAGTTTGCTCTGATGCTCTGATAAGAACTCTGAACTCTTGGGAAATTCAATACTCTTGGTTAGGTATAAGTTCATTTATTGAATGTGCTTACTAAGTGCAAAAACATTGGGCTAGATAAAGAAGGATTCCTGGACATGGAAACTGATGCAGCAATCTCCAATTAATTGACAATTTTAGAACCATTTACAGAAGAGAAAAACAAAGAATCATATGCTTAACATACAACTAATTACATAAAGTTATAGTTTCTAGAATGCAAGCATGCCAACTTTTACATTCCATGAAATAGAAAAAGTTGTGAAACCTATGGACAAAAACACTATATTGCTTGCCAAGAAAAACTGCAAGCAACATGCATACAAATCACAACAGAGATTTTCATAAGAAAAAATTGTTTTAGAATCTATTAATTTAGGCAAAATTACTTGAAGCAGCTCTATATGTGCTTTGTACCTATGTAAAATCACTCATGAATTAGGTTTGAGTTAAGTAATTCAGTTAAAATGCTTTTCAGTACTCAAAGGCTGTGGTAATATTCAACAAGCAGTTATCTTCGATGGTACAGACCTCAACCAAGGCACTTCGGTCTAATTTGCTACTATGAATAAGAGCATCAGCCCCAGCCCTGGCAGAGTTGCTGAGAGGTGTCTTATGTGGAAACTTAACCACAAGCCAAGGAGGCAAAGGTACAAAGTCTCTCCTGGAATCAGTGTTCCTGGAGCCCCCTACAGCCGTCCCTCTTTTTATACTACGTCTTCACCACTCTTCTAAGAATAGTTTTCTTTTTTCTGCATCTCTTCTAATCTGTGGCTTTGCTGCTCCAGTATGTTACACAATTTTCCCAACAGAACTTTTCTGCCTGACACCCACCTGGAAAGATTTTAGGGTACCTCTTTAACAAGTAATCTTGTTCACAGAGAAAGTCCTCCTTCCTTACAGCCAATTCAACACCCACTGTTCAAAATAAAAATATAATTACAACCTGAACTTCCATCAGGCTAATATAGGGAAAGAACTACCACAGGCTCTCTCTTCCACGTTCTTTATCTCCAGACTTTATTCCTCACTTACTTTTCTCCTTCCTCATTTCCCTCCTCAATCCCTGTTCCCCCCAGAAAAAAATTCCACAGCTGGAGAACCTCGTTCTTAAAGCCAAACCATTTAGTGAGGAAAATAAGCATGCGCTTTTTTCCCTTCAATTATTTATTGTTCCTCCGTCATTCAGGAAGAGTTAAGCAAATATTTTTAATCTGACCGCCCTCCCAGAAAGATGATGCGCTAAATACACACTGAAATAATACTGTCTTCCCCGAAGCAAGTGGATTCGCGACAAAAAAAAAAAAAAAAAAAGGAACCGGGGTGGGGGTGGGGGTGGAGAAAAAGGATCGTTCGCCCCCAAAGCCGGAGATGGGACAAGGAGGAGAAAAGCAGCGGGGGTGGGGGGGTGCGGGTCACAGCTGAGAAGTGCAGCACACACAGTCGCCAGAATCCAACAATTCGACCAGAGGGTAGGACCGGCCATCGCGGCTCCGGCTGGGTCCCGAGAACCAGGGGGTGGCTTCTCCTCCCCCCTTGGGACAAAACTAACTCCCAGGAGCGCCCCCCCTCCGTCCCCGACGACAGGGTCCTGGTGGGACGCAGGCACCTTCGGAGGAGCAGCTGGCAACGGCCTGGATGGAAGCAAGGCCCGGAGGGAGGTAAGTCGATTAGGTCAGCGCCGAGAGTACGGGATGGAGGGTCAGAAGCGGGCACCCGGGGGACTGGGGGCCGCGGCAAGAGACCCTTCCAAGACCCCCGGGGCCCTTCGCCACCTTTGCACAGCAGGGTCGCAGGTTCCGGCCCCCGCCGCACCTACCGCTCCTCACCTCACGCTGCCTGAGCCTCTGCCTCCACCGCAACCCAAGCCTGCACAGCCGCCACGGTCCGAGCCATTTTCCACTCAGCCGCCTCAGCCGCTGCCGAAAGCATCGGCGGACTCTGCGGCCAGCCAAGCAGAGACGTCACTTCCGGCCGGTTAAGCACCGCCTTCCGTGCCCAGGCTTCTTGTGGATTGGCTGGTGTGGACGGCCTACCTGAGGAGTGGGCGGGGCTTGGGCGCGTCGCTTGAGGCTCTAGCTGGGGGAGCGTGGGGGGTGACTCCGGCTCCCCGGCAGGAGTGCCCTGCGGGTTCAGGACGTCTCTCTGTGCAGCTCCAGACCAGTGGAGGGGGTCTCCGGGGACCCCAGTCGGCCCCTCTCAGGCCCGGCGTCCAAAGTCCCCCCCACTCCAACCACCGAACTGTTCTATTGTTCCCGTGCCCTCTCCTGGGACTCTGCACTCGCCTGCATCCGGGCTGCAGCTCCCAGATTCGTGGTTTTGGCCCCAGGCCCGAGGAGATTAGTTTGTGATTGGAGGACTGAAGGGAACAGGCAAGATATAAAATCGTTCACTCCAACCAGCGTTTACCGAGTCCTCACAGTGGATCAGGTGCTGCGGGGTGTGTAATTAGTAGTCCGCCCATCACGTGGATCGTTTAAAGCGCTTTCACATCAGTGTCTCATCTAATTCTCAGGTGAAGGAGATGGCCCAATAACATAGCCAGACGGCTCTTTTCTACATTACAAAATATCTTCACATACAGTCTCCATAATAATACCTTCCTCATGAGAACTGAATGAGATTATGCTTGTAAAGTATTTAGCCCTCAAATGTTAGATTAAAAAAATTACATGACCATGTTAAGCAGATAGGAAAATTAAACCCATTTACAGATGGTGAAGCTGGGGGCATGATTCAAACTCAGTTCTAATTCTAATCCATAGTATTTTTGTCCCTTAAGCAGTAAGAGAACAGCTCCTTCCAGAGGTTCCCAGTCTAATGTGACAGACTAGTATGGGCTGCAATTCTCCGACAGAAAAAAAAAAAAAAAGTGAGAAAGCTGTAAGAGAAGTAAAAACTCACTTCCAACAAATAGTGGAATATAAATCCGATTCTTCTTTCGTCTTTTTTTTTTTTTTTGGAGGGAGGATTTGAAGTGGATGAAGCCCTCTAATCACTGTAATAAACATGCCTATGCCTCCCAGGAAATGAGACTGGCTGGAGTTGCTACTCTATAAAGTCTAGAAGCAACTATATGATTATTCCTTGTGGCTGTGGCTACCAACTCTTGTTCCACCCACCCTTCCTACTCCTAGTTTTCCACCAACTCCCCTCCTCCCCCCATGTACACACACTTCCAGGCAGGCTTTACACACCCTCGAAGAATGTCCCTTAGGAATCTGCTTGGTGCATTGTTCTGCTTTATCTTCTGATCAAAGGAGGAATTTCTAGAATTGGCAGCTCTTTCAGGGGATTAAAAAGGGAGGGGAAAACCAATTGTCTCGGGCTGGTTTCCTAGCTTCTGCCCCAGAATTGAGTGTGCCTTCCTTCAGAAAAGAAGGACCGGGACTTGAGAGAACACTGTGTCTTGAGGGAAGATTATCTGTTTGACTTTTTTGTATCCTTCTTACATTTTTCTTAGGAGAAATATTTTCTCTGGGTCCCAGCAGCAGAGGGCCCTTGCTTGAGTGATTTCCTTGTTGCAGTTCAGACTTCATTATTCTATTACTGTTTTATTATGGCTCTTGAATGGCCAATACTTCATAGGCTCTGATCAATCGGAAGGGTCCCAATAAGAAGAGGAAGAAAGGGAGCTTGATGGTTCTCTGGATTCCAAAAAAGCAGCATTCACAAACTACCAGGTGTCAAGAATCTGAAATGGTAGCTCTTGCTTAGCTTATCTCATCTTTCTGGCAATAGGCATATGAAGATGCACGTGTGAACAATAGAAACAGAAACTTCTAGGAGAAAGTGCAAACTGGTGCTGCTTTCATTTGGAACCAAAAAGAACATAGCTGGCAGCTGTTTCTTCTCTTTCCCTTCTCCCACTGGCTTCAATATTAAGATTTAAAGGTAGAGAAAAGAATTGAGGAGGAGGCATTATACTTTTAATCCTAACCTCCCACAGGGAACTTCACAGCACCACAGATATTCCCAAACTTCTTCCAGTACCAAATGAGAAATGGGCAACCTTGTTTTACCACAGGTAAAAATAGTAGCTGACATTTATTGAGCATTTCCTAAGGCCAGTCCCTGTTCTTAGTGCTTTACAAGTCATGGAGA
Organism: Mesoplodon bidens; assembly: GCF_964165515.1. NCBI lineage: Eukaryota > Metazoa > Chordata > Mammalia > Artiodactyla > Ziphiidae > Mesoplodon > Mesoplodon bidens. Next base: position 47,430,786 of record NC_138164.1, on the reverse strand, counting down.
GGAATTTACAAGAATCCCTCCAACAACCTCATGAAACGGTACCATTATGATATCCTCATTTTATAGCTGAGGAATTTGAGGAACAGAGAACATGAGTAATTTGCCCAGTCACACAGCTACTAAGTACTGTAGCTGGGATCCAAAGCTGGGTGGGACTGCTTGCCTCATGCTCCTTTAACTTCACACTGCCCCCAACAGGCCAAAGAGATATTAACAGCAATAAAGTAGCTACAAAAGGCCGTTAATAAGTAATCCTATTCTCTTTCCTTTCCCAAAGCTGTATCCCCACCTCAGTAGGAGAACTCTGCTGGGTCCTATATGATACAACTTAAAAGCTGTGATCTCTACCTCTCAGAAGTCATTACCTAAGGTAGATAACACTGTCATAGAGGAATGACCCTCAGAAGGTTAAATGTGTAGATGATGAAAAGATTTGAAGAAGGAATAGGAAATGTTTGTCCTGTGTTTCATTTAGCAAAAAAGAAAAAGAAAAAAAAAGTATTGAGCCCTTATTTTCAATATGTCAGGCACTACGGTCTGTGCTGGGGATACAATAGTGAACAAGACAATGTGTCCCCTCCCTAACAGATCTTAGAGTCCACCAGGGGAGACAAATATTAAACACCTAATTAAACAATCACTTAATCTCAATTGTGATAAGTGGTATGAAAGAAAACTATAGGGTTCTTTGATTTAGAATGGAAAGCAGAAAGGCATTCCCTGCGGAAATGACATTGAGCTGAGATCTAAAGGATGAGTAGAAATTGAGTGAGGAGGAGGGGAAAAACATCCCAGGCAGAGGGAACAGTGTGAGCAAAGACAGTGAGGGAGGAAGGGGCATGGTTCAGCTGAGGAAATGAAAAACCAGTGTTGCTGTTGTGCTGGGAACAAAGCGGAAGTGGCTTTATATGTGATGATGGGGCAAGCAGACCATGCCAGGCCTGGGAGGCTGTATTAAAATTTTAGGTCTTTATCCTAAGAATGAGGAGAAGGATTTTAAGCTCTCAAATAACCCAAGTTGCATTTTAAAAAGATTTCTTAGGGCTGGGTAGAGAATGGATCAGAGAGAGGCTAGAGGGGATTTGAGCAGCCCAGTTTGGAGGTTATTGCAAAAATCTAGGGAAGTGATGATGTTCTAGCTTGAACTTTGTGTAAGACACAGTAAATATAAAGCTAACTGGGCCAGGATTCCTGTCCTTGGAGATAGTCAAGTAGGGGAAAGAGACAGAAACAAGTATGATGTAGTGTTCTAAAAGCATTACTAGAGATATCTCTAAGAAACTTGGGAAGCTCAGGAAAAAGAGGAGAGGATGAAGGTATATTAGTTATCTATTGGTGCATATCAAATTATCCCAAAGCTTAACGGTTTACAGCAACAAAAATTTGCTATCTCACAGTTTCTTTGGTCAGGAATCAGGAATGGCTTAGGTGGGTACTTTCCCCTCAAGGCTTTTCTCATGAGGTTACAGTCAAGCTATCTGTTAAAGGAAAAAGCCAGGCTGCAAATAATCTGTGGAATGCTAGTATTTATGTTTTAAAAAACAGAGTGTGTGAGGGCTTCCCTGGTGGCACATTGGTTAAGAATCTGCCTGCCACTGCAGGGGACACAGGTTCGAGCCCTGGTCTGGGAAGATCCCTCATGCCGCAGAGCAACTAAGCCCATGCACTACAACTACTGAGCCTGTGCTCTAGAGACCGTGAGCCATAACTACTGAGCCCTTGTGCCACAACTACTGAAGCCCACGTGCCTAGAGCCCGTGCACTGCAACACAAGAAGCCACCACAATGAGAAGCCTACGCACCACAATGAAGAGTAGCCCCTACTTGCCGCAACTAGAGAAAGCCCTCACACAGCAACGAAGACCAAATGCAGCCAAAAATAAAAATAAGTAAAATAAATTTATTAAAATAAAAAACAGCGGAGTGTGTTGCAATAGCATAGGATACCTCTGGAAGGATACAAAAGAAGTTGGTAGTAGTGACTGTGTCTACAAAGAGGACGTGGGAGGCTGGGAGTCAGCAACAGAATGGAGCCTCCCTTTTAACTACATATTCCTTTTATACAGATTGGCTTTGTTACCATGAGTGTGTATTCCTTTCAACTTAGAAGAGAAAAATATGAGAGCTTAATAATTTTGGCATGAAGTATAGTTAGACTGCACTGGATGCTAATACATTTTGATTAGAAGCTGAATGATCAAAAAAAAAGATTTTTTAAAAAGTTTATTGGGAAGTGTTGTAAAACAGCTCAGGAAGTATGTGGAATCGTGCAGACTCGGAGGGAGTGAGGAAGGATGGGGTCTTGAGTAGTTCTCATGTTATAAACCTGTTATAAGATTACGGTGGGGCGTTTAAGCTAGGTATCCGTCATTCAAGGACTTGTGTCCAGGATATTCCAGCATAGTCCTAGTATTAGATTCAGTTGGGTTCAATAGACATTGATTGAGATTGGCCAGAAGCTGGGCTGAGTGCAAGGGAAAAAACAGTGAATACAATCTTGACACTGCCTTTGGAAAGCCTGCAGTCTAGTAAACCCCAAAACAACAGAAAAAAACGCAAAAGGTACACAAATACAAAATGTCAATACAGTGTGGTAAAAGCTATGGTAAAATTGTGCACAAGGTCCCAACACAGGAGCTCCCAGCCCCGCTGGAGGGGAGGGCAGGGCAAGGGAGGCTTCCCAGAGGAAGTAGCCCTGAAGAATGAGTAGGAGTTAGTCATGTAAAGGTGGGGAATGGTGTTTCAGGCAGAGGGAAAAGCAAGAGCACAGGTACAGAGGCCTCAAAATGGCTCAGGGTATTTGGGGATACATGGAACTTAAGTATCTCCAATATAGGCAATTGTTTAAGTAGATGGCTGAAAGTTTTTTTAAATCTTAGACCTTTGCAAATTTGTTCACATAAATACATTGACAGATTTTTTTTTAACCCACTGTCATATGATGGGTCCTGAGTTTTATCTGGGAAGTATGGTCGCTGTGGCTGACAGTAATCTCTCCATTTTCTAAAATCCTAACATTTAATTACTTACTCAGTTTAGTCCTTAATTACTGCCTATCTTAGAGTGCTTTCAAATTGTTTTGTAATTATAACTTCCATTTATTGAGTTCTTACTGTTAGGCATCGTGCTAAGCATTACAGATACTGCTTTATTTAATCCAAAGCCTAAATTTTTTGCTACTGCTATCCTCAACTTCTCCCAGATAAGATCATAAACTCCCTGAGGGCAGAAACCAAAGTTTAGACCTATATTTTCCTTTCTCACAACTTCCCTACCCAGCCCTCCTCATTTAACCCCCTTACACACATAACTTCCCTCTCTCCCTTAATCTTACACCACCTCCAGCTTCTGCCTGATTTTGGTGCCTCAAAAGAACTGTCTCATATTTGCCAACTCTACCTTCTCATCCCCCTGGACTTTCATCCCCCTCCACATACTGAAACATCTCCTATCAAGTCACTATTGACCCACATCTTGCCAAAGACAGGTCAATTCTCTGTCCTCATCCTTCTGCACCACTCAGCATTTTCTGACATTAGTTATCACTCCCTCTTGGAACACTTTGTTCTCAAAGCTTCCATGATGCCAGGTTCATCTTGTTTTCCTTCTATCTTCCTGCTTACTTCTTAGTTTCTTATCAGCTCCTTCCCCTTTATCAGAGCTCCAAAGTTAGGAGTGCCCCCAAGACCTAGTCTTCAACTCTTTTTTCTTTGTTTATACTGTCTAACTAGGTGAGCTCATCTAGTCCCGTGGTTTTAAATACCATTCCTAGGCCAATGATTCTTAAACTTATATTTCCAGCCCCTGCCTTCTCCCCTGAACTTAAAACTTGTGTAACTGTATATCTGATATCTCCATTTGGATGTTTGATAGGCAACTCAAAATTAAGATGAGCACTAAATGAGAAATTGCAACTCATTATCTCACATCTGTTCCCACTTCCTCATCCCCTCATTCCCCCAGGATTTATCCATCTCTATAATTGGCACCATCAGCCCAGTTACATAGGCCAAAAGGTCAGGAGTTATCCTTGATTCCTCTCACTTCTTCATGTCCCAATCAGTATTACTGGCTTTACCTCCAAAATATACTCTAACGCATAAACTGACCATCTTTGCCATCTCTCTGCTGTAATCCTGGTCTAAGCCACCATCCAACCAGTCTTCCCATATCTAGTCTTGCCCCAATAAATTCATTCCCCATGAGTAGGTGGACTTTATTTATTTTCAACTCTCCTTCCCTATCTCGGAGTGCTTTTAAATGGTATATCAGATCACCTCGCCTCTGACTAAAACTCTGTAGTAGCTTCCCATTGCACTGAAAATAAACCTTGCCTTTACTTGCAAAACCTCACAATATCTCATCCCTGTTTACCTCTCCTGAATGGCTCCACCCTTTGCACACTATGTGCCAGCAACAGCAGCCTTCTTTTCATTCCTAAAGAGATAAGAACAGGTAAGCTCAGTCCTGCTCTAATGAATTTGCACTAGCTCTTCCCTTTGCGTGGAATGTTGTCTCCTTATTGGCTAGCTCTGTTTTGTTATCCAGATCTCTGCTTAAATGTCACCTCTTTGGGGAGAACTTCCCTGACTACCCAATATAAAATAACTACCTAGTCCTTATGTATATAACATCACTTTATTTTAATGCTCTGTGAAGCATTGATCACCTCCTGATACTTTTAGTTCATTGTCCACACTAGAAAGTAAGCTCAGTGACAGCGGGGACTTTGTGTTGTTCATCACTAAGTCCTCAGCATTTAGAGCAGTGCCTGGAACAGAGCAGGAGTGTAATAATTGTTAAATGAATGAATGAATGAATCTACTTTCATTTATTTTTAATATTTTCTCCCCTTCAGTTAAAATGACATAGCCAAGATTCACCTCTTAAAGGGCTTAGAAAGGAGCATGAATTATGAAAGACTAATATTATTTAAATGGAAGCCCTGCTTTGTAAACCAAGGGCAGGGAGCATTTGTACAGCTATAGAAGCATTAAAAAAGATTCAGTTGGGACTTATTATGTAAAACATAAAATTAAATTGGAAACTTTTCAAGGAAGAACTATGCGTGCTTTAAAAAAGGATATCAATTTTGTGCATCATAAAAGTAATATGTGTAGGCTATGACTCATAAGAGGAAAGTCTAGCCTACTTTTTTCTCTCTTCCTCTCCCTTCCCTATAAATATCATAAAGAAACGCTGTGACAGGCACTTGAAAGGGCAGCTAACATTTTCTGAGAGCTTACTAAGTGCTAGACTCTAAGAGACTTAATGGATTAACTTGTTTATTCTTCACAATAACCCTATGAGGAAGGAAAAATTATAATTCCCATTTTACAGACATGAGGCACAGAGAGGTTAAGTAACTTGCCCTGGGTCACACAGTTACTAAGTGGTGGAGCAGGACAAGTTGACTCCAGTGCTCAGGCTCTTAATCACCTACCATGCTGTCCTAGGGGATGACATTTCAACGTGTCTGAGTGTTTGTCACCACTATAGTGCTCTTCAAGACTACAGAGGAGGGTGAGTAAGGAAAAGTACATGGGGGTGTGTAGTTAATGTCAAACCCAATAACCCAAAGATTTTTCTTTTTTGTACCATGGACCCTTTTGGCAGTCAGGTAAAGTCTATAGATTCCTTTCTCAGAACAATGTTTCTACATACAAACATTTGGAAGCCAATTATATTAAAATATAGTTCTCAGAATATTAAATCAGCATTTGCTATAGTAATATACATCCTTATTAATGTATGAAATAAGACAAAAGGGAGGACAATGGCAGATCTAGTGACTACCGTAATTTCATAGTAGTGTGAGCATAAATGCTATTTCAAAATATTTTAACTGCTATAATGTGACATAGAAATATCTATTGGTATATCTGTTGGTGACAGTCACAGGTACAGCTAATACTACTATAACTTGTTGCCTACATTAGTAATGAAGGAATTGCTAAATTTCTATTAGAGATTAGTAAAAAAAAGAAAATTATATATATATATATATATATATATATATATATATATATATATATATATATAATTTTTTTTCCCCATCCAAGATCACAGGCCTCCTGAGTTCTGTCCATGGATATCCTGGGGATTATTTCAGCTGGGTAGGGAGGTCTGTGGGCCTCAGGTTAAAACTCCCTGTGAGCCAAACCTAGGAGCAGTTTTGGGGTAAACTGTGGTGACCCACTGTATGGACAAGAAGTGGGTTAAGAAGAGGCTCAGGCACCTCACTGAGAATTCCTGGATTCAGTGGTGTGGACTGTTTGCCCCTTCCCATAAGCCTGTTGATGGACAATGGAAAATTAAATGAATTAAAACTCGTTCTGTGATATCTGAGAATAATTCCTTAAATGTGTTTCTAATATTTTCTGAAACGCAGTATATTATTACACAAAGTTTAAAAATTAAAGCAAATTTGAGAAAAAACAGATACAGATGGATGGGAGTCTATTTTGGCGCTTTGAGGGTTTCTAGCTTTGGGACAGATGAGAGGCAGTACACCCTGACGGCAAGCCGTCCTCATTCTGCCACCCCCTACTTCCCAGTAACTTCAAAAGTGGTTAGCAGGGCTTCCCTGGTGGCGCAGTGGTTGAGAGTCTGCCTGCCGATGCAGGGGACACAGGTTCGTGCCCCGGTCCGGGAAGATCCCACATATCGCGAAGTGGCTAGGCTCGTGAGCCATGGCCGCTGAGCCTGCGCGTCCAGAGCCTGTGCTCCGCAACAGGAGAGGCCACAACAGTGAGAGGCCCGCATACCGAAAAAAAAAAAAAAAAAAAAAGTGGTTAGCAGACAACAAAATGGAGATCAGAGAATAATTTCAGAGCATGTATGGGACAACCCAAGGTGACCAGAAAATGTACTGGAATCCTGCAGTGATTGGGGCACAGATCAGCACAGAGCAGATAATAACATGGATGTGACATCACTTGTTACTACAGTCTGAATAGTCAGAGGAAATTTGAGTTATATGGAACTTAATTCTACTAGGAAGATTTGTACTATTGTAATAACCATAATAGTTAACATGAATTGAATGTCTACTATGTGTTAGGCACTGTTGGAAGCATTAACATGAATTAACACATTTAATTCTTAGAGCAAATTTAGGAGGTAAGTGCTATTAAAATCTACATTTACGGTTAAGGAAACTGAGGTACAGAGAGGTAGAGGCATATTCTTGACTTGATTTAAATGTTGTATTGACTGTACACTAGCTGCTGTAACAACAAACTTTGATATCTCAGTGGCTTAATGCAATATAAAGTTATTTCTCTCACACATATGCCCAATAAGAGCTTGGGTGTTGAGTGACCCAGACTGATGGAAAGGTCTATCGTCTTCAGTACACTACACCCAAAGTCACTCTGAGGTTTCTTGCACCATCCTGAAGGTGAAATACATCCAATTCAACTGGCCAGAATTCTCTTGCCTACACCTAACTGCAAGGGAGGCTGGGAAATTTAGTTGAACTGTGGGCCCAGAGGGAAACAAAACCAGTTTGGCAACCAGCTAGCCAGTCTCGGTCAAACTAACAGATCAGATAACTCTAGTGGTTCAAGCAGAAAGCTTCCCCTTTTTCTTTCAAAATGTGCTCCTTAAAGAACTAAAACCACTTTTTTCCCCCCCGGCCATGTCGCAGGGCATGTGGGATCTTAGTTCCCCAGCCAGGGATGGAGCCCGTGCCCCATGCAGTGGAAGCACGAGGTCTTAACCACTGGACCACCAGAGAAGCCCCTTAAAGGCACTTTTAGATGAGCTTAGTGCATGGCTTTTTTTTTTTTTTTTTAAAGAAGGGAAAGATAATTATTTGCCTCTATGCTGAGGATATTACACTAAGCAGGCTCTGAATCTTTCTACATAATTATCGTCAGAGAGCATGGCTTGAGATCAACTCTTTTTATATTCAAATATTGTTTTAGGTCGCTGTCCTCCAACATTTAATTGATTTATTGACAAAAAATTTATACAGCACACGCACTATGCAGTTACCTGGAAAGTAAAAATTTTTAACTAATTTTATTGAGTTCTCTTGACTAATAGAGGCTAGAATGATCTTGACCACATGTGTGTGGAAGAACTTTGGGGCCTGAGGCATTATCTGTCCACGTGATTATGTGGGTTAAGATCTATTTTTTGAGGAAAGTTTTAAGTCCACTTCCAAATGGCAGTAGGATAGCCTTTTTTCAAGCTATCATACTGTTAGACCCCTTACTTCTCTAAAAGATTGTTAGTCCTATCTTCAGTGCTGTTGATTTTCAAAACAATTATTAATTAGCAGCAAGATCATTTCCACTCTAGTTTCTTGCCAGAGAAATGACTTCAGTCCTCTACTACACATTATTCATCAAAAGCTCATCTGAAAGAAGTAATATTCATTGAGGATTACCTGAAGGATAAGTAATCCATCCATTTCTCTAGACATTCTAAATGTTATCCCTGATTCACAGCTGCTAGTATAAGCTCTGTAGCTGGATTGCCTCTGGCCCCTTATAGAACTGCTTTTACGGAGCTGCGCTTTGGTTTTATGCACTGAAGCTAGTTCTGAGAGATGGCCCTGGGAATCCTGCTGTTGTGTTTACTGCAGGGATATTGTTGAGGACTTTGACCATTATGTCACAGAGTGACTCATGATGAAGGAGTATTTCTCTCAGATCTTAATACCAGGAAGCTATATTTCTCTTAAGAACTACTTCATTTTTTTTATTATGGGCACACTGAATTTCATAATTGTTCGTATTTCCCTATTGCTCTGTTCCTGGAAGCTCAGAATCAAATATACAGCCCAGATCTAGTTACTGTTTAGAACTGTATAATATGCACTTTTGTATGTCAGTCCTAACTATTGACTTCATTTTCCTTCCTCTGTTTGTCTTTACTTTTCTTTTTTTTTTTTTTTAACATCTTTATTGGAGTATAATTGCTTTACATTGTTGTGTTAGTTGCTGCTGTATAACAAAGTGAATAAGCTATACGTATAAATATATCCCCATATCCCCTCCCTCTTGCATCTCCCTCCCACTCTCCCTATCCCACCCCTCTAGGTGGACACAAAGCACCGAGCTGATCTCTCTGTGATTTGCGGCTGCTTAAAAATATGGAACGCTTCACAAATTTGCGTGTCATCCTTGCACAGGGGCCATGCTAATCTTCTCAGTATCGTTCCAATTTTAGTATATGTGCTGCCGAAGGGAGCACTGTCTACTTTTCACCTTCATCCCAATTTCTGAATTATTTCCTGTTATATTTCTATAAGTTGCTTCAAATCCTTTTGGGAACATATAAACTATTTACATGTTTCAGAACGTATTTGCATGTGTATGTTTTTATATGAAGTAATGCTCAAATATTTGGAATAACAAAAGATTTTGAGCTAGATATTTGCTTAAACACAAGTTTTACCTTGGAGTTCATGTTTGTTTCTTTCCTTGTACTTCACTGATTCTAACATCTGTCCTCCAGTTCATGCTTTAAACCCCTCCCACCCTTACTTTTTCTCAAGCTCCTTCTTGATGGCTCCTCAGAGAGGCTTTCTGACCCCCGTTCTCTCTAAAGCTGATGTTTGTCCCTTACCTACCTCACCTCATTATTCTCCCTCCCAGCACCCTGCCTTTTTCTTCATAGCACCATCTTTTAAGTTCACTTTATTAATTCACTTGATAGTTACCTGTCTCCTCCACTAGAGAGTGAACATGTGAGAGGAAGTACTGTGTTGTTTGCTTCATCTAGGTCTTAAAATGAATGAATCAACGTTTCAGCCCCAAAACTGCAGAAAATCTCTTCTCACTCTTTTATACCCTAAGGATAGCTCCCTTTTCTGAACTCCTGAATTTACTCCTGTCTGACCACAATCACCCACCACATTTAAAGGCTTTGATTCCTCTTTGTTTCTTGTTTCAGGATGGATTTCCTCAATTACATTGTGAGTTTTTAATTATTTGGCTAATGGATTAGAGGAACACTGGAGGTACAGTCAGTAGTATCTAGATTTCAGCAAGGGATTTAAATAGTCTCTTGTGATATTCATGAGGGCGATGATGCCAGAAGGGCATGAAGGGGAGGTAGAAGAAGAGCTTACATTTATTGAGAACTATTTAGATTAGGGAAGAGAAGAATCAGTGAATGCAAGTGACAGGGAGGTAGGTTTCAGCTCACTTCTTTAACAATGAGGCTAAGCCAAAAACAGAATGAATTTCCTTGGAAGATCATTCACTCAACAAAATGTACTGAGCACATTTCATGTGCCAGGCATGGTCCTGGTTACTGGGGATGGAGCATGACTAAGACCTGGTCCCTATTCTCATGGCACTGACAATCTAGGCAATCTAGACAATCTAGATGGGAAGAACCCATCTCAGAAAATGCTCCATCAGGCCTGGAATCAGGGATTCTAGCCCTGGGCAGAAGCCAGATTCAAAGGTGGAAGAAGGAAGTCAATGTATGTTTTTTGAAGACTTAAAACTATATCAGACACCATTCGAAGCACCATACACAGCCTCCACGTTCCCTTAAGACACACAGATCCCTGAGGGGAGGAACATTATACTGCTCTTGGGTTCCTCAGGGCCCTGAGTGTTGCACAGAGGACACATTTGGTATTCAGTTGACAACTGATATCATTCAAGTGCTTCAATGGCAATGAGATGCTAGTGGCATTCTCGTGCCCGTCACACAGACAGAAAAATAAAAATTAACATAAAAAACAAGTTAAATTATTTGCCAGAGACTCATTTTTGCAGTTCCTGTCAAAGTTGGATATACACTCAGGACTTCCTGGCCTGCAGTCCTGGGCTTAGATTTCAAAGCCACACCTCTCCCTCCAAATACATGAGGTAACCGTAATTGTTATGTAGCCAGTCATTATGGGGATGCTGGAATGCCATAGCTGCAACTATGCCATCTGTAATAAGAGCCTTGATGAAAGCTCTAGATACTGTTTTAAATATGCTATGAGTTTTGTTTCCTCTGCCTTTACAGAAATGAATTGATTTTTTAAATTTAAGTATGGTTGATGTACAATATTATACAAGTTTCAGGTATACAACATAGTGATTCACAAGTTTTAAATGTTATATACTTCATTTATAGCTATTATAAAATATTGGCTATATTCTCTGTGCTCTACAATATATTCTTTTTTGTTGTTGTTGTTAAAGGAGAAAGGTCCCAAGTCAGTTTTTTTAAAATAAATTTTTAATTTTTTTCTTTTTTTTTGGCTGCCTTGGGTCTTCATTGCTGCGCACAGGCTTTCTCTAGTTGCGGCGAGCGGGGGCTACTCTTCACTGCGGTGCACAAGCTTCTCATTGCGGTGGCTTCTCTTGTTGCAGAGCACAGGCTGTAGGCGTACGGGCTTCAGCAGTTGTGGCTCATGGGCTCTAGAGCGCAGGCTCAGTAGGGTGGCGCACGGGTTTAGTTGCTCCACAGCATGTGGGATCTTCCTGGACTAGGGCTTGAACCCGTGTCCCCTGCACTTGCAGGCGTATTCTTAACCACTGCACCACCAGGGAAGTCTACCAGGGAAGTCCCTGTACAATATATTCTTGTAGCTTATTTTTTAGGCTCCGGACGCGCAGGCTCAGCGGCCATGGCTCACGGGCCTAGCCACTTCACGGCATGTGGGATCTTCCCGGACCGGGGCACGAACACGTGTCCCCTGCATCGGCAGGCGGACTCAACCACTGCGCCACCAGGGAAGCCCTGTAGCTTACTTTGTTTTAAGTATTTATTTATTTATTTAGGCTGTGCTGGTCTTAGTTGTGGCATGTGGGATCTTTAGTTGCGGCATGCAGGATCTTTTAGCTGCGGCATGCATGGCGGATCTAGTTCCCCGAACAGGGATCAAACCCGGGCCTCCTGCATTGGGAGCGTGGAGTCTTATGCACTGAACCACCAGGTAAGTCCCTGTAGCTTATTTATTTTATACATAGTAGTTTGTATCTCTTAATCCCCTACCCCTATCTTGCCCCTCCCCGCTTCCCGCTCCCTGACAGTAATCATGTTTGTTCTCTATATCTGTGAGTCTATTTCCTTTTTGCTATATGCACTAGTTTGTTTTATTTTTTAGATTCCACATATAAGTGATATCATATAGTATTTGTCTTTGACATTTCACTAAGTATAATACTCTCCAAGTCCACCCATGTTTTACTCTAGATCCAGCAGGGGGAGCCAGGTCCATGTTGATTAAAGGCAAAAACCAAACCAAAACAACACCCCCCCCCCAAAAAAAACACTAAAAAAAAAAACCCTTCTAATTTCCAAAGTATTCTATTTCCACCTTCCATTAAGTGTCCGTGAACAGCTCTTTCTTTCCTCTCTGTCTGAGAATTTAGGGCATAAAAATGAACTTGATACATGTCACAACAGAAAACTTACACTTTTTTGAATTCCCTTGAAAACGTCAGTATTCCATTTACCCATTTATTCCCACAAGCACGAATTGTAGCCTGCTCTGCCTGCTGGTCTGAGGCAGGACAAGAGGCAGTGAAAGTAGGGAAGGGTCAGACTAGAGATCTGTGATGGGGCAGCTAATAGGAGAGAGCAGCCACCTTCAGGGAGGAAGAGATCATTGAATTGTATCTTGAAGGACAGTTAAGCATTCTTCAGTCAGTCATGGTTGGAATTGGCATTCCAGACTGAGAGAATAATATGAGCAAATAACAGATGCAGTGTATTTGTAGAATTACAGATAGGAGAGGATCAAGGTTGAGGGTAGGTAAGATAATTCTGAAAAGTAACCTAAGTAGAGTTTATTTCAACAGTGTTGGATTATAGCTAACCATAATAACTAATATTTGTGTTAAATAAATATCTAATATTCAGCAAATACTTATATAGCACTTAATATATTCCAAATACAGTTGTAACTAATTTAATCTTCACACAATCTGACTATTCTCCCGATTTCCAAATGAAGAAACTGAGGAAAAGTGAGGCTGAATAATTTGCCCAAGGTCACACAACCTAGGAGGGGTGGAGCTGTCATTTGAGACCTGAAAGTCTTGCTCCAGTCTCTGCCACTGATCTAAATATTTGACCCTTGGGCTTTCCTGGTGGTGCAGTGGTTAAGAATCCGCCTGCCAATGCAGGGGACACGGGTTCAAGCCCTGGTCCGGGAAGATCCCACCTGCCGCGGAGGAACTAAGCCCGTGTGCCACAACTACTGAGCCTGCACTCTAGAGCCCGCGAGCCACAACTACTGAAGCCCACCCTCCTAGAGCCCATGCTTCACAACAAGAGAAGACACAGCAATGAGAAGCCTGCGCACTGCAACAAACAGTGGCCCCCCTTCGCCACAACTAGAGAAAGTCCGCGCACAGCAACAAAGATCCAATGCAACCAAAAATAAAAATACTAAATAAATAAATTTAAATAAATAAATATTTGACTTGCGTGATCTCCTTTAATTCTCACAACAACTCTCTGAAATCAGTGCTATCATTATATCCATTTTGTTGATGTAGAAAGAAACATAAAGTTAAGTAATTTGCCTGAGGTCACACAACCAGTAACTGATGGAGAAAGGTTTAAACCCAGGCAGCCTGATACCAGAGCCCATGTTTCTGTGGCTGGTTTGTTTGCTTGTTGTTGTTGTTTAAATTTTGATTTACATTCAAAATGATTCCAAAGGTGTAAAATAGTATACAATGAAATGTCTCTTTCCATTACTGTTACCAGCTACCTAGTTCTCTCCTTAAAAACCAATGCTATTAGCTTCTTATGTATCCTTCTATATACAAACAAAAAATATATATGTTATTTCCCCATATTATCTCACCAACTGTGTATACAGTACATATTTTTCCACATTTACTTTATTTTTTATTTTATTTTTTATTTTTGGCTGTGTTAGGTCTTCGTTGCTGCATGTGGGCTTTCTCTAGTTGGGGTGAGCGGGGGCTACTCTTTGTTGCAGTGCGCAGGCTTCTCATTGTGGTGGCTTCGCTTGTTGTAGAGCACGGGCTCTAGGCACACGGGTTTCAGTAGTTGTGGCGCATGGGCTTCAGTAGTTGTGGCACACAAGCGTAGCTGCTCCACGGCATGTGGGATCTTCCAGGACCAGGACTCGAACCCATATCCCCTGCATTGGCAGGCAGATTCTTAACCACTGCACCACCAGGGAAGCCCCACGTTTGCTTTTAAAACACAATGATATATCTTCTGAATGGCTGCACAGTATTTCTGTGTATGGATGTATTGTATTTTTGTTTTACCAGTCCATAACTGTTAGATGGTTTCCAATCTTTTGCTATTATAAGCAATGAATGGGGGACTTCGCTGGTGGTCCAGTGGCTAAGGCTCTGCACTCCCAATGCAGGGGGCCCAGGTTCGATCCCTGGTCAAGGGACTAGATCCCACATGCCACAACTAAGAGTTCACGTCACAACTAAAGATCCTGCATGCCGCAACTGAGACCGAGCACAGTCAGATAAATAAATATTTAAAAATTAAGAAAAAAAACTGGGCCTCCCTGGTGGCGCAGTGGTTGGGAGTCCGCCTGCCGATGCAGGGGATACGGGTTCGTGCCCCGGTCTGGGAGGATCCCATATGCCGCGGAGCGGCTGGGCCCGTGAGCCGTGGCCGCTGGGCCTGCGCGTCCGGAGCCTGTGCTCCGCAACGGGAGAGGCCACAACAGTGAGAGGCCCGCATACCACAAAAAGAAAAAAAAAAAAAAAAAAAAAAAAAAAATTAAGAAAAAAAACCAATGAATGGCAAGGAATAAAGACTTGTGTATCTGTCATTTCGCACAGGTGTGGGCCTATATGCAGGATAAATTCCTAGAATGTATTTATTGGTCAAAGATATCTGAATCTGTAATTTTTTTTTTAATTTGGCTGTGCCGGATCTTAGTTGCAGCACTCAGGATCTTCGCTGCCGCGTGCAGGATCTTTCAGTTGCAGCACGCAGGATCTAGTTCCCTGACCAGGGATCAAACCCAGGCCTCCTGCATTGGGAGCACGGAGTCTTAACCACTGGACAACCAGGGAAGTCCCTGAATCTGTAATTTTGATTGAAGTTGTGAAATTGCTCTCTGTAGAGGCAGTACCAGTATATATGCCCTCCTACAATAGGAGTATCTGTTTCCCCATTCCTTTAGGATCACAGTGTGTTAAGTGAAAAATTGTTATCTTCGTGCAGGTTTAATTTGCATTTCTCTTATAAGTGAGATTGAACATCATTCCATGTATTTAAGAATCATTTAACATTGCTTCTTCTGTGTGGACCATTTGATCATAATCGTTGTCCATTTCTCTATTGGGTTGTAGAGGAAGAGAGATACATTCCAGCTCCTGGCCAAAAACCCACGTGTAATTTTTTCAGGCCCAGGTGTAGGCAATTACAAAGGCTTTACTTGGCAAGTCTCACAGGTGAATACTGCCCCCACTAGAATTGCACAGGCAGTACGCTGCAGCCTCTGAAGGGAGTTTTACTCAAGGACTCAGGACCCCCGACCTCCCATGGTCTTACATATCTGCATTTCTAGACCAGGAGCCTTCACTTGGAGGTCTCTTTCATTAGGACTTTCCTCGGGGCCTCTGCTTAGGCTTCCTTATTGGTGGGAGAGGAGGGAGGGAGAGGCCATGAAGACACTTTCTCCCTTCTCACTCAGTACTAGTACTTTTCCACTCTGACTCAGTACTCAGTACTTTACCACTCCTAGCCCTCCTATAAACCCCCTTACCCCCCCACCCCGACCCCATATCTGTGCTGATCCACCTGACCTGCAATGTTCCATGAGGGAAAATGCAAGGAGATGGAGTCAAAACTTTCTCTGTTTTAGCCTCTTGCTTATACTGTCACAGTAAGTGATGAAAGGCTTGACTCTTACTTTCATTTTAGCCTGTTGCTTTAATCGAGCACTCTGAACATCTGGCAGCTCAGCTCTCTCCCGCTCTGCTGAGCCCTTGACTTTATATAAATATATCAACACAAGATCAAGATAGACAATGAGAAGAGAAAGCTGAGAGTTAGGATGACCCCAACCTCAGGACCAAGGGGGTTCCCAGAACATGGAACTTAAACTGCTAAAAGTGAGTTTGCCAAGTACTTTCTCGGTTTTAAAACGGAATCATATAATGATTTGACAGCTGTTCCAATAGCCACATCTCTGGAAGAAGATTCCACATGGGAGTTTCTCAGACTGATTCTTTCTTCCTTCCTTTCTTTCTTTCTTTATGGCTGCATTGGGTCTTCGTTGCTGTGCGTGGGCTTTCTCTAGTTACAGCGAGCGGGGGCTACTCTTTGCTGCTGTGTACGGGCTTCTCACTGCAGTGGCTTCTCTTGTTGCGGATCACGGGCTCTAGGTGCTCGGGCTTCAGTAATTGTGGCTCCTGGGCTCTAGAGCGCAGGCTCAGTAGCTGTGGCGCATGGGCTTAGTTGTTCTGTGGCACGTGAGATCCTCCAGGACCAGGGCTCGAACCCGTGTGCCCTGCATTGGCAGGCGGATCCTTAACCACTGCGCCACGAGGGAAGGCCCATCTCAGATTGATTCCTGACCTCTCAGTGAAAGTGTTGAAACAGGATGGGAAATATTTTACACAGGGGAACTGTTTCAATTTGACGGAAGCCCTGTCACTCTATGAAGAACAGCTGGGGTGTCTGTATTGTTCTGTGGAATTCTCAAAGGAGATTGTCTATGTCCCTTCATACTTGGAGTTGTGGGTATTTTACACTGTTTGGAAGAAACCTAAACCTTGAAAATCAATTTCCCCTAACCATGTGCGCTGCAAATAGCCTTCCTGACCTTCGTAGGCTGTACATGACATCGAAACGAGTCAGGCAATTGATTGTGTGAATCCCTTCAAGTTTTCTTTTTTTTAATTATTTTTTTAATTTAAAAATCAAATGGAAGATGTACATTTTGATGAGCTAGGCTGTTATTTTTTTGAAAGTCCGCTGAAGGATGATTAGACAGTACAGTGGAGGCTGCTAAATGCGCTGAACCCCTAGAATGTGGTTTTTGTTTTTGTTTTTGTTTTTCTGTGTGGGCTTCGTTTGTTTGTTTGTTTCTGTTTTGGTAGACTTTGAATTTGGTTGTTTGGAGGAATGAACACCATTGTCTTCTTCTGGAGAGAAGTTCTTGATGGAGTTTCCCCCCAAAATTGACATAGATATTAAAATTTGGTGCTTATAAGGAAAGTCTTTTAAAAATGAATAGCAATGCTTCGATTAAAATTACAAATGAGAAAAAAAACCCAAAAAAACTGAATCACAACCCGAGAATCTGTTCAGTCCTGGGGCAAACTGGAACAGTTAGTTGGTCTGTGTGAGATTAGACACTTGTAGTGAACACATCAACCCCGACCCCTGCAATCCAGTGGGAATATGAAAAGGAGACTCAAAACTATAGAGCAGAAAATTGTGAAAAATAATGTGTAAACATTGGGCTATGGGAATTCAGGAGGAGCTGGGGTGGGAATTGCAAAGAAAAGTTATTAAAGCAGAAGTTGTCAACTAGAAAGGGTTTAAAGTAAATGTGATTTGAAAGATGGGGTATACTTACATATGTATTCTTCAATAATACACAAATCCATTCTATGTTGACTGGAAAAAATATCATAGACATTCAGGATGCTTATTTCATAAAAGTGATTGGCTTACAGTTTGACAGCTAATAAAAAACACACCATGGTGTGCAGCTTAGTGGAGATAATGTGTATAAAGATGGCATAGGGACTTCCCTGGTGGTCCAGTGGTAAAGAATCCGCCATGCAATGCAGGGGACGGGGTTCGATCCCTGGTCAGGGAACTAAGATCCCGCATGCCGCAGGGGAACTAAGCCCGTGCACCTCAGCTAGAGAGAGAAACCCGCAGGCCACAACTTCTGAGCTTGCGTGCCTCAACTAGAGAGAGAAAAACCCACATGCCACAACTAGAGAGAAGCCCGTGCACCAAAATGAAGATCCCATATGCCTCAACAAAGATCCCATGTGCTGCAACTAAGACCCAATGCAGCCAAAAATAAAATAAAATAAATAATAAATAAGTCTTAAAAAAAAAATAAAGCTGGCATAGTGCTTGGTACCCAGTAGGGGCTCAGACTCTGCTCTTCCTGACTTAATCCCTTTCTCTTTCTGAAGTTGGCTCATGAATTACAAGGTAGTTTCATTGTCCAGTACAGTGCCTGGCACATAGTCAGTGCTCAATTAACACTTGCTGAATAAATATGGAATGTATACATCAATTAATTTGACAATGATTTTGGCTGGATGTCAAGCCAGTTTCTAGGCAGTAGTTAGGATGACCAAAACTACCTCCTTTTATATTCTAAATTTAGTCAGGTGTTGTAAGCTGTACTCATCACTTAATCTTAAAAGGAAAAATATATTATGTTCTCCTGGGCTATGTTTATCATTTCTTGATATCTTAAGATGTGCAGTTGCATTGCAGAGCTCAGCTAAAGATTATTACACTCCACAAGAGAGTATAATAGCAGAGCACATACCATAGTCATATGTAGTCTGAATTCCAACTACTTTGGTTAATTTATAATTTTTTTAAATTGTAGTAAAATACACAGAACATGAAATTTACCATCTTAACCATTTTTTAAATAAATTTATCTATTTATTTATTTATGGCTGCGTTGGGTCTTCGTTGCTGTGCACAGGCTTTCTCTAGTTGAGGCGAGTGGGGGCTACTCTGCGTTGCCGTGCACGGGCTTCTCATTGTCTTGGCTGCATTGGCAGGTGGATTCTTAACCACTGCACCACCAGGGAAGTCCCCATCTTAACCATTTTTAAGTATATAGGTCAGTGGCATTAAGTATATTCACACTGTTGTGCAACCAACCTCCAGAACTCTTTTCACCTTGCAAAACTGAAACTCTATATTCATTAAACAACAACTTCCCATTCCTCTTCCTTCCAGCTCCTATCAACCACCTTTCTGCTTTCCATCTCTATGAATTTGATTACTCTAGGAACCTCATATAAGTGTAATCATACAGAAGTGTTTATCGTTTTGTGACTGGCTTATTTCACTTAGTATAATGTCATCGAGATTCATCCATGTTGTAGCATGTGTCAGAATTCCTTTGCTTTTTAAGGCTGAATAACATACAATTGTATGTATGTAGCACATTTTGTTTATCCCTTCATCTATTCATGGACACATGGGTTGCTTCCCTCATTTGGCTATTGTGAATACTGCTGCTATGAACATGTATATACAAATATCTCTTTGAGACCATGCTTTAAATTCTTTCGGGTATATACCCAGAAGTAGAATTGCTGGATCATATGGTAGTTCTATTTTTAATTTTTTGGAGGAACTGTCATACTGTTTTCCATAGTGCTGCACTATTTTACATTCCTACCAACAGTGCACAAGGATTCCAATTTCTCCACATCCTCATCAACACTTGTTATTTTATTTATTTATTTATTTGGTTGTGTCAGGTCTCAGTTGTGGCTCCCAGGCTCCTTAGTTGTGGCATGTGAACTCTTAGTTTCAGCATGCATGTGGGATCTAGTTCCCTGACCAGGGACTGAATCCAGGCCCCCTGCATTGGGAGCATGGAGTCTTAACCACTGCACCACCAGGAAAGTCCCAACACTTGTTATTTTCTGATTTTGTTTTTGTTCATTTTACAGTAGCCATCATAATGAGTATGAGGTAATATCTCATCATGGTTTTGTGGTTAATTAAAAAATCAAAATAAAACCTTTTTAATAATGGCTGCATGAGGTTAAAAAGTCAAATAATGAAATTCTAAAAGGGTTATAATGTCCTCATTCCTATCCCGTCCCTCTTTGCTCCCCAATCCTGCTCCTCAGAGCAGCTTTTTTTCCCAACTATTTTAGTTGTTCTTCTGGTCCTCCACTTCATAGTCCTAAATAATATGCTAAGATTGTTATTTCTCGATTTATCTGTTTCAGTCATTATTATTTTGTAATTATGGCAGACAGAGATTCAGCATTCTTCAACCATTCTCTTCTTCCACTCCTCCCATCCTTTCAATATAGTTACGTAAGCAAGTTTAGTTAATTCAATATGACTAAGCATAATTTACTATTGAATCATATATCATACATAAATTATGTTTCCTTTCTTACATATATTTCTGTTTCTTCCAGATTTAATAATTGTCTCATCTTTTAATTTGCTCAATTTTCTATATATCTATTGCTAATTCTTCCCATATACTCCAACAGCTTCTTAGTATAGGCTTCTATAGAGTCAAACATATCAGACAATGCACGGTCTCCATGCTTTCCTAGAGATACCCCTTCTGGAGCCCTCTGTTCTCATACACCTCCAATCTAGTTGTGTTGTTTTATAAGCCTGCTACATAGTTGTTGTCTAGGGACTTCCCTTCCAACTTCCATCTGGAAGTTGGAGTTACAGTAACTTTAAAAAATTCTAAGCAAATTAAAATTTCACACGAAAAACAATGTCCGACATTAGTTAGCTTTGGATGCATCCTGCTTGAGTTCTTAGGATGGTGAGTTCTAGTCTCTATTTCTTTAGTATTGTACTCGCTTCTCCACAGCACAGCTCCTTAAGGATGCTATTGCTCAGGGCTCTAAGAATTATGTAAGGATAATAAGAACAGATGAAGAAACATCAAGAGGAAAATATAGTGTGCTCGTTACAAAAAAGTTGCAAAAATACCAACATGTGGAAAGAATGAGGGACAGTAATCTCAGCCCTCTCATACTCCCACAACCAAAAACAACCCCTATTAACATTTTTGTCTATTTCCTTCTCATCTTTTTTTTAAAGCCTAGATTTGGTTGTTGTTGTTGTTGGACTGTATTGTATATCCTATTTTATTTTCTGCATTTTATTATTTTTTAAAATTTTTAAATAATTAATTAATTGATTAATTTTTTTTTTGCCACGTTGGGTCTTTGTTGCTGTACGCGGACTTTCTCTAGTTGCGGCAAGCAGGGGCTACTCTTCGTTGCAGTGCGCGGGCTTCTCATTGCAGTGGCTTCTCTTGTTGTGGAGCACAGGGTCTAGGTGCACAGGCTTCAGTAGTTGTGGCACGTGGGCTCAGTAGTTGTGGCTCGCGGGCTCTAGAGCACAGGCTCAGTAGTTGTGGCGCACGGGCTTAGTTGCTCCACGGCATGTAGGATCTTCATAGACCAGGGCTCGAACCCGTGTCCCCTGCATTGGCAGGTGGATTCTTAACCACTGTGCCACCAGGAAGACTTATTTTCTGCATTTTAAACAAAAATTTTATGTAAACACTTTTCTAGGGGCTTATAAATTATTCAGAAATATCATTTTAAAAAATGACTGCATAGTAGCCCATCCAGTTGAAGTACCGTAATTAATAGATCTTCTACTGTTGTGTCTTTAGATTGTTACCAATTTTCCAGCATTATAAATAATGTTTTGGTAAATATTTCGTCATAAAAGCTTTTGCATAATTGGAATTCTTTCCTTCAGATAGATTCTTATTAAGTCAAAGGATATGACATTTTTAAGGCTGAAAGAAGATTTTTTTTTTCTTGACAAGCTTTCTTCAAGGATGTATATTCAGAGACTGACACTCATACTTAAATGGTCATGATGTATTTTGTACTCTTCACTGGCTACATTTGAATGCAGCTAGGATTAGAGGATTAGATGGCCAGACATCCAGATTTAATTATGTACAGTTCAGGACAGAAAGAAAAAGATCAAAAGTCTTAGAAGATGCCCAAGATAAAGTAGTTCAGAAATGCTACAGGTAGGATCAAATAAATGTTTATCAGTCCTTACAGCTCAGAAGTGCTTTGTCCTCTGGCACATCATGAAGAAAATCCATCTCTGGGCTTGTGTTTATAGTCTCCCTCCCTCCTTTCTCCTCCTTCCCTCCCTCCCTTCCTCCCTCCCTCCTTCTCTCTCTCTTTCTTTCAACAACACATCATTACAACTTACAACAGCACATCATGTAAGTTCTAGTAGCTATTGGACCTCAAGGGTATGCTAAACTGTTGTTAATCAGAATACTGATGTTTATGTTGTACACTTAAAATGAATACAATGTTATATGTCAATTATGTCTCAGTAAAACTGGAATAAAAAGAATCCTGCATCCATAATTTCCCTGAATCTTAAACTCTTCACCTTTCAGGCTGCATTGCTGGCTCTAAAAAAACGCTGAACTCCTCCTTGTGTTATAAAGCTTCTCTCCTGATTGCCCCCAACAGTATAGGCACTCAATAAATGGAGTATCATACAACAGGATGAAATCTAACAGACCCTCGTAAGACAGGATTTCGTTTTATTTCCTAGACCAGGAGAAACAACTTATCTGACCCAGAAAGTCTATCTCTATGGTGACAGATGATTTTTTTTTGAGTATGCACTATATCCGTGTAACATGTTGGACTCTTTACAAACATTATCTCATTTAAATATTAACCCTATATAGTAGGTATCCCCAGT
This sequence comes from Mesoplodon bidens, assembly GCF_964165515.1. Taxonomy (NCBI): domain Eukaryota; kingdom Metazoa; phylum Chordata; class Mammalia; order Artiodactyla; family Ziphiidae; genus Mesoplodon; species Mesoplodon bidens. Next base: position 47,408,394 of record NC_138164.1, on the reverse strand, counting down.
TTACAGGGGAGGTAACTGAAGTATAAGAGGTCAAGCTACTTGGGTGAAAGTACATAGTAAGAGGAACAGATGGAATCTGAGGAAGTAGAAGTCTGTCCTGCCATTCACCAAGCTGGCAGGCAAGTTGAGGGTTGGGGGGACAGACACAGATAAAGCTAGCTGCAAAGTTGGCAAGAACTATTGTTTCTCCTAAGGATACATGGTAACCACAAAGTGTTACAAATGATCCCCTTTTGGAGGGACCACTGCTTTCGTACTCACTGAAAAACCTTGTTTTCTAAAATCACAGAGTATCAAAAAGGTCGTTGTTTGAAATTATACCAGTAAAAAAGAAACACCCTACTTTTGCCTAGAGGTTCTTAGTCGCTTTGATACAGAGAGACTGCCTTGATTTTCAACCTAGGTGAGAGTTTCAGATGAGTTCTGGACACAACATACCATATCTACCTTAACTTTGTAATATCCAAGGAAACAGGACCCTTGGTCCATTAGCAGTCCTAAACTGATGTTAACCCATTTATAAATAGCCCTGTTTCACTCTAAGCCTAATCAGAACAATGCTTCCCTCAGTTACACCTAAAATTCTGCCCTTTCCTCAAATCCTACAATAATTCTATATTTTCCTGCCCCATAGCTCCTTTGGTGTGCAGTCTCCCTCATAGTAAGGAGTCATTTTACCTGACTTTGTCACCTGCATGCTTGTCCCTGGTGGTTTGGGGTTGACTGGGCTAGTGACAGGTTTGAATCCACGTTTGCCTGTAGTAGAGTCTCATGTGTAAATGCCAGGCTAAACTGGAGATTATTTAATCTTTATTCATATATTTTGTCAAATGCTCTTCAGCCAAATACCATCAAGAACACTCCTGTAGTTGAACAAGTTTGGTTTATAACTCGTTGCAGCAGGAGAGAACATATACCATGGGGAACTGCAGGGCATCTCAGTAAGAGGGTGTTAGAAAGGACTCATTTAGGACCTGAGCTTTGGTTGGATGATTTTGAGGAGGGTACAAAGAAGACAGGGTTCACCCAGGCTGTTAGAAAGTGGGGACAATTCTGTCACTGAGTATCTCAGTAAATCTTATTTATTAGAAGGACAGATTACAGCAAAGCTAAAGCAGCATCATTCACATTAGTCGGGATAGGCGGATGTGTGGCATTTTATGGCTTGCATACTGTTAACGTTTTGTCTGTGTTCAGACATGATTATGAAGTGCTCTTGTTTTTGTGTTGATGTATCATGGTCACAGAGTGGCCTCGTCTGATGTTGATGGTCTGTGAAATAGTTCATGTCCAACAGGAGAACATTAAGACCTAGCTGTCAGGCCAGCTCATAGCAGTAGTACCAGTAGTAGTAGTACCAATAGTACTACCAGCTGGTAGTACCAGGTCAGTTCCTGGATGTCAAAGGATGCTTTTTTTCCTTCTCAGTACCTACATATATATATGCATGTGTGTGTGCTCATGTGTGCATATGCATACATGCATAACTCTATTAAAATCATCTAAAATTCCAACTATAAAATTCAAACAAAAACTGACATTTGAGATGTTTTCCATTTTATTAGGGGTGGCATATATATTTATGACTTAGGCATGGGTTATATATTTTTTTCTGGGAGTGTGCTTATATATTTACTTTATTGAATATGTAATACATTCACATGATTTGAAAAATTTTTTGAAGTCCAGAAAAAATCTTCTTTCTGTCCCTCCCTTATCTGTTCAACTTCCACACTCTCCCAATAGGTAACTACTATTATTAGCTAATTGTATATACTTCCAGAGATAGTCTTTATGTTGATAATACATAGGAATGTGAAATATCTCCTGGTGTTTCTTTTTTAAACTTAAAACAGATAACCATGCAGTTTTGCCTCTTCCTTTTCTATTAATCCATCTAGGAAATACTTCTGTTTTAGTACATAAAAGCTTCCGCATTCCTAGGGAATTTTTGTTTGAATTTTATATAATGATGTACATTTTATCTGTTTTCAATCTTTGCTAGCACAAAAATCATTGCAATGAATACCTTTGTCCATCGTCATTTCACACATTGAGGAGTACAGCCTTACAATAAGTTCCCCAAAATGAAATTATTGTCTCAAAGGGTGCACTCACTTGTAATTTTTTTTGTTTGAATTTTTAAATTAAATTAATTTATTTTTATACAGCAGGTACTTATTAGTCATCCATTTTATACACATCAGTGTATACATGTCAATCCCAATCTCCCAATTCATCCCACCATCACCCCCACCCGCTGCCGCTTTCCTCCATTGGTGTCCATATGTTTCTTCTCTACATCTGTGTCTCAATTTCTGCCCTGCAAACCGGTTCATCTGTACAATTTTTCTAGGTTCCACATATATGTGTTAATATACGATATTTGTTTTTCTCTTTTGACTTACTTCACTGTGTATGACAGTCTCTAGATTCATCCATGTCTCTACAAATAACCCAGTTTCATTCCTTTTTATGGCTGAGTAATATTCCATTGTATATATGTACCACAACTTCTTTATTCATTTGTCTGTCGATGGGCATTTAGGTTGCTTCCATGACCTGGCTATTGTAAACAGTGCTGCAATGAACATTGGGGTGCATGTGTCTTTTGGAATTATGGTTTTCTCCGGGTATATGCCCAGTAGTGGGATTGCTGGGTCATATGGTAATTCCATTTTTAGTTTTTTAAGGAACCTCCATACAGTTCTCCATAGTGGCTGTATCAATTTACATTCCCACCAACAGTACAAGAGGGTTCCCTTTTCTCCACACCCTCTCCAGCATTTGTCGTTTGTAGATTTTCTGATGATGCCCATTCTAACTGGTGTGAGGTGATACCTCATTGTGGTTTTGATTTGCATTTCTCTAATAATTAGTGATGTTGAGCAGCTTTTTATGTGCTTCCTGGCCATCTGTATGTCTTCTTTGGAGAAATGTCTATTTAGGTGTTCTGCCCATTTTTGGATTGGGTTGTTTGTTTTTTTAATATTGAGCTGCATGAGCTGTTTATATACTTTGGAGATTAATCCTTTGTCTGTTGATTCATTTGCAAATATTTTCTCCCATTCTGAGGGTTGTCTTTCATCTTGTTTGTAGTTTCCTTTGCTTTGTAAAAGCTTCTAAATTTCCTTAGGTCCCATTTGTTTATTTTTGTTTTTCTTTCCATTACTCTAGGAGGTGGATCAAAAAAGATCTTGCTGTGATTTATGTCAAAGAGTGTTCTTCCGATATTTTCGTCTAAGAGCTTTAGAGTGTCCGGTCTTACATTTAGGTCTCTACTCCATTTTGAGGTTTAATTTATTTTATTTTATTTTATTTTATTTTGCGGTACGCGGGCTTCTCACTGTTGTGGCCTCTCCCGTTGCGGAGCACAGGCTCCGGACACGCAGGCTCAGCGGCCATGGATCACGGGCCCAGCCGCTCCGTGGCATGTGGAATCTTCCCAGACTGGGGCACGAACCCGTGTCCCCTGCATCGGCAGGCGGACTCTCAACCACTGCGCCACCAGGGAAGCCCCTTGAGTTTATTTTTGTGTATGGTGTTAGGGAATGTTCTAATTTCATTCTTTTACATGTAACTGTCCAGTTTTCCCAGCACCACTTATTGAACAGACTGTCTTTTCTCCATTGTATATCCTTGCCTCCTTTGTCATAGATTAGTTGGCCATAAGTGCATGGGTTTATCTCTGGGCTTTCTATCCTGTTCCATTGATCTACATTTCTGTTTTTGTGTCAGTACCATATTGTCTTGATTACTGTAGCTTTGTAGTATAGTCTGAATTCAGGGAGTCTGATTCCTCCAGCTCCGGCTTTTTCCCTCAAGACTGCTTTGGCTATTCGGGGTCTTTTGTGTCTCCATACAAATTTTAAGATTTTTTGTTCTAGTTCTGTAAAAACTGCTATTGGTAATTTGATAAGGATTACATTGAATCTGTAGATTGCTTTGGGTAGTATAGTCATTTTCACAATATTGATTCTTCCAATCCAAGAACATGGTATATCTCTCCATCTGTTCATATCATCTTTAATTTCTTTCATCAGTGTCTTATAGTTTTCTGCATACAGGTCTTTTGTCTGCTTAGGTAGGTTTATTCCTAGGTATTTCATTCTTTTTGTTGCAGTGGTAAATGGGAGTGTTTCCTTAATTTCTCTTTCAGATTTTTCATCATTAGTGTATAGGAATGCAAGAGAAGTCTGGGAAGTCCTGCCTCAGTTTATTAATTTAGAGAAAATGCAACTGAAACTGAAGGAAATTCCTTTATTCAAAACTGACTTTGGGGGCTTCCCTGGTGGCGCAGTGGTTGGGAATCCGCCTGCCAGTGCAGGGGACACGGGTTCGAGCCCTGGTCTGGGAGGATCCCACATGCCGCGGAGCACCTGGGCCCGTGCGCCACAACTACGGAGCCTGTGCTCTAGAGCCCGCGAGCCACAACTGCTGAGGTCCGCGCGCCTGGAGCCCGTGCTCCACAGCAGGGGAGGCCACCGCAATGAGAAGCCCGTGCACTGCAGCCAGGGGTAGTCCCCGCTCGCCGCAACTAGAGAAGGCCTGCGTGCAGTAACGAAGACCCAACGCAGCCAAATATAAATAAATAAATAAATTAAAAAAAAAAAAAAAAAAAAAAAAAAAAAAAACTGACTTTGGGGGACTTCCCTGGTGGTGCAGTGATTAAGAACCCACCTGCCAATGCAGGGGACACAGGTTCGAGCCCTAGTCCGGGAAGATCCCATGTGCCATGGAGCAACTAAGCCCATGCACCACAACTACTGAGCCTGCTCTCTAGAGCCCACGAGCCACAACTACTGAGCCCACACACCTAGACCCAATGCTCCACAACAAGAGAAGCCACCGCGATGAGAAGCCCACGCACCACAACGAAGAGTAGCCCCCACTCACCACACTTGAGAAAGCCCACGCGCAGCAACAAAGACCCAATGCAGCCAGAAATAAATAAATAAATTTATATATTAAAAAAAAATCGGGGGCTTCCCTGGTGGTGCAGTGGTTAAGAATCTGCCTGCCAGTGCAGTGGCCACAGGTTTGAGCCCTGGCCCAGGAAAATCCAACATGCCACAGAGCAACTAAGCCCATGTGCCACAACTACTGAGCCTGCGTGCCACAACTACTGAAGCCTGCACGCCTAGAGCCCGTGCTCCGCAACAAGAGGAGCCACTGCAATGAGAAGCCTGTGCACTGCAATGAAGAGTAGCCCCTGCTCTCCACAACCAGAGAAAGCTGGCGCACAGCAACAAAGACCCAATGCAGCCAAAAATAAAAATTAAAAAAAAATAATTAAAAAAAAATTTTACTTTCATCCTGGTGCATTCCTGTTTGATTAATTTAGGATTTCATATTTTATATACCAGTGAGGTCAAGCCTTCTTTTGATTTTTTCTTTTGTGTTGAAAAAACAAAATAATATTTGAGATGATTTTATTTTCATTACTATTTTTTAAAATATTTATTTAGGGCTTCCCTGGTAGCGCAGTGGTTGGGAGTCCGCCTGCCGATGCAGGGGACACGGGTTCGTGCCCCGGTCCGGGAAGATCCCACATGCTGTGGAGCGGCTGGGCCTGTGAGCCATGGCCTCTGAGCCTGCGTGTCTGGAGCCTGTGCTCCGCAACGGGAGAGGCCACAGCAGTGAGAGGCCCGCCTACCGCAAAAAAAAAAAAAAAAAAAAAATATTTTATTTACTTATTTTCTTTATCTTTTTTGGCTGTGTCAGGTCTTAGTTGCAGCATACGGGATCTTCATTGAGGCACGCGGGATCTTTCATTGCAGCGCGGGCTCTTCGTTGTGGCGCACGGACTTCTCTCTAGTTGTGGCACGCAGGTTTTCTCTTCTTTAGTTGTGGCGCGGGCTCCAGGGTGCGTGGCCTCTGTAGTTTGTGGCATGCAGTTGAGGTGTGTGAGCTTAGTGGTTGCCACGCACAGGCTTAGTTGCCCCGCAGCATGTGGGATCTTAGTTCCCCGACCAGGGGTCAAACCCGCGTCCCCTGCATTGCGAGGTCAATTCTTTACCACTGGACCACCAGGGAAGTCCCTTGAGGTGATTTTAAAGAAAAAAAAAAGAATGAATGAAAATAAAGAAGAGCCCCAGATTTTAAACTCCACTCTCACACAGCTGTTATATTCTTAGACATTTCTTTTACTCCCTTTCTATCTCTGCCAGTATTTGTCTGTAGGCATAGTATTATTTCTGTGTTTGAAATAATGGTATATATTCATTTTCATAGTCTGCTCTTTTTATGTGATTTTACATCATAAGACTTTTCCTTGGGTTAAAGTATAATTTTCAGACTTAAAAGCATGACTTTTGTGCAAATGTGTTGTGGTGCAGCCTCTAAAATGGCCCCAATGATTTCTGCCTCCTACTTGTCATGACCTTGTGTAGTCCCCTCACGTTGAGCAGGGCTGCTCTTATTGACTGGCTTCTAAGTGTCAGGAAGGAAAAACTTTTCCTCCACTCTCTTAGGTTTACTAATTGGGAGCCTATGACTTAAACTGATAAAAAAACTGATATTAACAGGAGAAAAGACAAATTTTAAATCCACGTATGTTTGCAGGGGCACACAGAAAAATGTGACTCAAGGGGGCAGTTAGAATTTGGAGCTTATATACCATCTTAATAGGGAAAGGGGAGATGGAGAAAGAGCACTTACGGGAAAACAAATGACTTTTAGAAAAGATAAATGGCCCTTAGGGGAATAGGTGGGAGATAGACTAGTTTTGTTTAGGTAATGTCTTATCCTGGTGCTGACAGCCCTTTCTGGTGATAGGGTCAATCTTCCCTGGTTAAGAAACTCCTTGGAAGAAGATGTATGACAGTTGAGCTTCTTTTGGGAGGCTCTGCTTTTAGGCAGATAAAGGGAGTTCGGGGTGGGGAAAAACCTCTTCTTGCATCTGTCTGTTATCAAATGCCTTCAGCTCAAAATAATTTTTAGCTGGACCCTTTATAAGGAATAGAATATGGCAGAAATGATGATGTCATATCTGATACTAGGTTATAAAAAGACTGTTGCTTCCACATGGCTATTCTCTCTCTGTCTTGGATTGCTCAGTTCTGGGAGAAGCCAGTTGCCATGTCATGAGACAGCCCTGTGAAGATGCCCACGTGAGTGAGTTTAGAAGCAGATCTTCTGGGACCTGTCAACAAGCACATGAGTGAGCTTGGAAGAAAATCCTTTTTCAGTCGAGCCTTGAGAAGACTGCAGTCTCATGAGAGACCCTGACCCAGACCCAGCTAAGCTACTTGCAGATTCCTAGCTCACAGAAATTGTGACATAATAAGTGTCTGCTGTTTTAGCCACTAAGTTTGGGGGTTATTTGGTAAGAAGCAATGAGTAACTAATGCAGGTGCTAAGGATTTTTCACCTAGTTAATTAATATGGGAATCAGTAAGATATTAAGACCAATTCAAAGGAGAATTTGAAGAATAGATAAATAGAGGCAATTAGGAATGATGAAATAAATTTGCTAAGAGATGCAAATCTGATTAATATCTTATAGGACAATATAATGTAATATTTTGGGTCATCTTTTTACAGAGTAGAAATTAATTATATTTCTATCAGACAAAATTCACATGTATTTTTGTGGACAAAGATCTTTTGCATTACTATCAGTTTTCTACAATTTAACTTCCTGAAGAATTGTAAAATAGCCTAGTTAGAAGAAAGAAAATCTGAAGTGCACATCCGTATAGAATCAGTTTATCCTCAGCTGGTCCGCTAGATAACGTCTAGCATTCCACAGAAAGGACACCAGTAATCTCTTCTGCCTATTTTAAAATCTTTGACAATTTTTCTAGACACTTGTTTATACAAAGGCTTTACAATTACTGTGTTTAATGGTTGTATAGTATTCTAGCAATTTAAAGCACCCTAATTTTTAATATTTTTCTATTATTGAAATTTCAATTGTTTCCAGTTTTTTCTTAGTTACAATATTAGATAGTATTGTATTATTTTATGTAGATATTTTAGTGTTGTAAATAATGATTATATTAATCTTTCCTTAAGATAAATTTCTAGGGGTGGGATCCAAGTGTAAGAACAGTGGGCAGTGTGCTCCATAGACTAGTTACCACTCTGCCTCTCTGGTCTGATTCCCTGTTTCCTTACAAGCACTAGGCCATCCAGCAGATGGTTCCGCTCACCTTTCTGCGACTAGTAGTACTGTGACCTCTGCCGGGAATATTCTCCCCCCTCTTAGCTAGGCCAGGGATTCTCAGATGACTTTCAGGGAATTCACAAGCCTCTTGAAATCAAATGCAAAATTTTGTGTGTGTATGTATATGTGTGCTTTTTCTGGGGAAGAAAGTCCAGAGATTTATCACCTTCTCAAAGGATGCTGAAGCTCCAGGTCCAAAAGGGTTTTTCTTACTCCTTCAAGGCTTACTGATCTCTTCCTCTCTGAGAAATATAATATTCCTGATCAATACTCCTTAATTGTTAACTAATGACTTCAAGGAAATTATTTTGTTTCTCCAACTTTTAGGACAGATTTTTTTTTTTTTTTTTTTGCAGTACGCAGGCCTCTCACTGCTGTGGCCTCTCCCGTTGCGGAGCACAGGCTCCGGACGTGCAGGCTCAGTGGCCATGGCTCACGGGCCCAGCCGCTCCACGGCATGTGGGATCTTCCCGGACCGGGGCACGAACCCGTGGCCCCTGTATCGGCAGGCGGACTCTCAACCACTGCGCCACCAGGGAAGCCCTAGGACAGATACTTTTAAACAGTAGGCATAAGGAGTAAAAGGAAAAAAATGAACAGATCAGAGATAAAGTAGAGCAGACATTTAGGATGATGCCTAGTATGTTTGGAACACAAAAATGGCAGCTATTATTGGCTATTACTCAAATGCTTATCAAATGAGAGGCAATGTAGCATGGGCTCTGGAGGTCAACTAAGGTTTGAATCTGATTTTGGTACTTATTAGCTGCGTGACCTCAGATGAGTTGCTTAAATTCTGTGTCTCTTTTTCCTCATCCCTAAAATGCAGATAATAACAATTACCTAATTCATGCAAGTGTTGTGATAATTAAATGAAATAATGTATGTAAAGTGTTCTGAATGGCATATAGCACACAGTAAACGCTTGAAAAGTGGTTGCTATTATTCCAGACTAAAGCACTTTCACATATATTTTCTAATATTCACAAAGACCTATGAGGATTTTTTTTCATTCTTTTAATTGAAATTTTTCAAACATATACAAAAGTAGAGAGAATAGTATAATGAATCCCTAGGTACCCATCACCCTGTGTCAACAATTAACATATTAGCTAGTTTTGTTTCAACTATACACCCACCCAACTTTCCCCCTACATTTGGATTATTTTGAAGCAAATCCCATCCATCACATCATTTCATTCAGTATGTATCTCTAAAAGATAAGAACTCTTAAGAGTTTATTCACCTCTTTCAGGAATTCCCTGGTGGTCCAATGGTTAGGAATCCCTGCTTTCACTGCTGAGGGTCCAGGTTCAATCCCCGGTTGGAGAACTAAAATCCCGCAGTGGTGTAGTGAGGCCAAAAAAAAGAAAAAAAAATTATTAACCTCTTTCAATAGGTTGATTAACTGAGGCTCAGCAAAGTGAAGTAACATTCCCAAAGGGACCGAGCTGGTAAGTATATTAACGAAAATTCAAATATAAGCCTGACTTCCTTTACATTGCCATTTACTGACTGATATAAATATTCACAGTCTGAAGGTTAGGCATTAAAACTCTAAGCTTCAATAGTAAATCTTAGCATTTTAAAATTTAAAAAGAGAATAGACTTGTGGTTGCCAAGGGGGAGTGGAGGAGGGAGAAGGATGGACTGGGAGTTTGGGGTTAGTAGATGCAAACTATTACATTTAGATGGATAAACAACAAGGTCCTACTCTCTGGCACACAGAACTGTATTCAGTCTCCTGGGATAAACCATGATGGAAAAGAATATAAAAAAAGAATGTATATATGTGTGTAACTGAGTCATTTTGCTGTACAGCAGAAATTAGCACAACATTGTAAATCAACTATACTTCAATAAAAAAATAGAGAATAAAAATAAGATAAAATGTCTTGGGAAAAAAATAAAATAAAATTTAAGAAGAAATCATATAGCACAGGGAACTCTACTTAATGTTTTGTAATGGCCTACATGGGAAAAGAATCTTAAAAAGAGTGGATATATGTACATGTATAACTAATTCACTTTGCTGTATACCTGAAACCAACACAACATTGTAAATCAACTCCAATAAAAATTTAAAAAAAATAAAAAGAAATCAGAATAGAATAAAAGCATAGGTGTTCAACACTGAGCAGTGACAGACCACAGATTAAGCTCTTATGGATTTATTTTTCCTCTGGTTGAAAGAATTTTTCTTGATCTTTGAAGCCATCAAGCATGAAGTGTGAAAGCAGACATCAATTGTTCAGATTTTGTACATAGTGAATAACTGAGCAAATTTTTTCTCCAGCTTTCAGCACTAAAACAAATGCCTGCGGAAACTACAAGCACCTGCTTGTAGTTTTCACACTTTCAAAAGAAAATATTCCTAGCAATATGATTATTTAAAAGGAAGAGTATACAGGCAGAAACTACATGCAGGGAATTAAAATTATAGTGCCCAGCACCATGACAGCTTTCAACAAATGTTAATGGATGATGATAAAAATGATAGTAATCATAGTGAGGTTGGCACATGACACATGACCACACGAACAAGCAGGAAGACAAGTCATATGTCTGTAAATAACAGCTTGCAAGCATCTTTGGAGCTTGTCTGAGGAAAAGGCCAAAGAGGTGGTTGTGTATGTTCCAGGTGCTAAAACCACCGGCTTTGGGGCCAGCAAGAATTCTGATCCCCTACTATTACATGTATGACCTTGAACATGTTACTTAACATCTCTGAGCCTCAGTTTCTGCATTTGTAAAATGGGGATACTAGTACCTACTGCATAGTTGTTATGAGGATTAGATGAGGTTGTGTGACTGACTTATGATTATCAAAATTGTTTGGGAGGGCTTCCCTGGTGGCGCAGTGGTTGAGAGTCCACCTGCCGATGCAGGGGACACGGGTTCGTGCCCCGGTCCGGGAAGATCCCACATGCCGTGGAGTGGCTGGGCCCGTGAGCCATGGCCCCTGAGCCTGCGCGTCCGGAGCGTGTGCTCCGCAACGGGAGAGGCTGCAACAGTGAGAGGCCCATGTACTGCAAAAAAAAAAAAAAAAAAAAAAAATTGTCTGGGAGTTACTAGGAGATGTCCCCCAAGCTTGAGAAAATGAGGCAAGTAAAATTGCTTTTCAGAACTGGAAGAAGGAGACTGAAGTGTGCTTAGGCTGGCAATAATGTATTTGGAGAAACACTGAATTATTTAGAAGGGGAGAGTAAATATCCCAGGTTCTCCTGGTAACCTGATGAGGATCTAGCCTCCTGGGTTAAGGTTGCCGATAGGGAAGGAAATGAGCAGGCATTCAGCCTTCAAGTATGTAAACCCTGTGGCAGTGAGTCTCTCTGTGGATGACTAGGTTAGCATTTGGCTCCTGTGAATTTTGGGGTGCCCAAGTCTGTCTCTCAGGCCCTGGACACTCTGGGGCCTTTCACAGGAAAGGACAGATCAAGCCAGACTCACCTTAGACAGTGTGCACACAAATCACCTACAGGTCTTACTAAATAAAATGCATATTCAGATTTGGTAGATCTGGGGTGGGGCCTGAGATGCTCCCAGGTGATGCTGAGTCTGCTGGTCCCTAGGTCACACTTTGAATAACAGAGCTGCAGACAATGCATGCACCCCCACTTTCAGTTACCCCTCTACTTTCCACAAGGATTCACCAATAGTATTTATCGTCCTCTCTTTCTTCTGGGGGTCATAAGTGTCCAACTAAGAACCTAATGCTTGCTGCCCAAGCACTCTACATCCGAGGACTAGAGCAAGTCTTTGACTTGCTTCCTTTGTTTTGTTCATTCATACTTAGAGGTCAGCATGGGGCAATAATGGGTGTCTAAATCTTCCTCTCTCTAATCCAGGGCAGGTCCAGCAAGGGTACTGGCTAAGGCTGCTTAGCTGTATCCTGCCTGAGGTGGACTGAAGCTGAGAGAGAGAAAAGACTGATTGAACACAGGTCCTACAGGAAGTCCAAAGGCAAACCAGGGGAAGCTGAAGCAAAATTAGCTGGGTGAATGGGAAGAGCACCCGAGAGTGGAGTGAAGAGATGGTGGTGGATGATTGTTTTGGGGCCAGCAGATCTCAGCTTATCTGGCAAACCCTGAACTTGAGGCTTGCATGATGGAATCCCTGTAACAGGCAAAGCTAAATTTGAATCAAGCCATATCCAGACTTGAGTTGTTAAAATAAGAAACAGGCATTGCAAGGCTTTTGAGAGTATCTTATTTTTGAAAATTTTGATTTGCTCATCTGAAAACTGAGAGAAATAAATTAAAATAAATGGGTTATAGATAAACCATAATGGAAAAGAATATAAAAAAAGAATATGTATGTGTGCATAACTGAGTCACTTTGCTGTACAGCAGAAATTAGCACAACATTGCAAATCAGCTATACTTCAATAAAAAATAAAAAATATATAAATGGGTTATATAAAACTTAAGTATAGACATGATTAAAACTCATCTATAATCTTTATTTTTTTAATATTTATTTATTTATTGGCTGCGTTGGGTCTTCATTGCTGCACGCAGGCTTTCTCTAGTTGCGGCGAGCTGGGGCTACTCTTCGTTGACGTAGGCGGGCTTCTCATTGCGGTGGCTTCTCTTGTTGCGGAGCACGGGCTCTAGGTGCACGGGCTTCAGTAGCTGTGGCACACGGGCTCAGTAGTTGTGGCTCATGGGCTCTAGAGCACAGGCTCAGTAGTTGTGTTGCATGAGCTTTGTTGCTCTGCGGCATGTGGGATCTTCCTGGACCAGGGCTCGAACCTGTGTCCCCTGCATTGGCAGGCGGATTCCTAACCACTGCTCCACCAGGGAAGTCCAAAACTCATCTATAATCTTTAGATGAATGGTGTTACACAGGAATAAAGTGCAAGATGTCAGAGGAAAATTAATTACCGCTGCATTAACTATCAAAAAACCTTCAAGTCTTTCAAACTTGTCCCTTTGTTTTTTTCTCACAAGGGAAATCCTGTTATAATTCTTCTGTCCAAATAAAGGCACTTTAATATCCCATTTTTTTCTGCATGCTGTCTTGCTGAATTACAAAATTAGACATTTTTCATCTTTCAGAAACTTTTACTTAATTTTTTTGTATCCTATGATTAATGTTTTAAAGCTATTCAAAGTTTTAATTATTACAACCAAAAACATAAGATAAAAGCTTGTCATCCTTCAAAGTACATCACAACGAATGCAAGAACTTTATTTCCTTCAAAGGGAACTGTCTAAATAAAGGAAGAAAACTGTGTTTTAAGCTAAGCATAATATTGTTTGCTGCTACATAATAACCAACAGGCACACTGTGGCTTGGGGTCTAGCAAATAACAGAGAACAATTCTTCATCACACAGTCTTGACTTTGATCTCAATTAGATTTCTGACCTTGGTAAGCCACTTTATCAGTATTAGCCTCATTTTATCCTCTGTAAAATGAGAGATTAGACTAGTTGGTATCCAGTCCCAGTGCTCCACTGATTCCCCAGAAGCTTGCTTTTGATTGTGAGAGCATCAAAAAGCATTTGCTGTTTCCTTTACTACTGAATGTTTTAGTAAGTGGGGACCCAGAGAGGTGAAGCAACTCACCCCCAGTGCTAAAAGGGAAGAGCTAGGATTAAACTCCAAAATGCCTGACTTCTAGCTCAGGATACTTTATATAATGTCAAGCAACTTAAAATCTTTTTCAGAGATGAACTTCCCTGCTATTAAAATAAAAATGCACCAGGAAAAAAAAAACACAGAAGACGTTGGTCTAACATAATTTCCTCTAAGGAAGTGGTTATTTTTCTGGGTGGCTTAATATAAGACATAACTGACTGATTACGGTCGGACGTGTGGATGTAAATCATGCTAGAGAACCACATGAAAGCAGGTCAAGTTCTCATATACAGCCAAAATGGCTAGTTTCAAGATTACACAGTACTGATCCTCTTGGTCTGTGAGTGACCTGAAGGCAGAGGCCATGTCTGGTCCATCTGTGTGGTTAGCAAGGGAGGCATTCTGCATCTAGGAGATTCTCCCACTAGTTCAGGGCTGTGGGGGCAGGACTGGGGCAAAGGAGCAGATCTGCAGCATTAGGGAGAGGAACTGAAAGGAACGGTTCTTTCAGGAGGACAAAGCATGCTACGGAAGGAGATCTTGCAATGGAACCGAACAAGAGTCTGTCCTCTGCACAAATACGCGAGTAGGGATGTCAAGTGTCTTCGAAGAAAGTTCCTCACAAACAGGGAATATAGAAGGGATGATGGTGAAAGAAGAATAAACCACATCTGTTTTTTTGTAGATTTAACTTGTCCCTCCCCACTCCTTTTCCTCTGAGAAAGTTTTAACATTATCATGTACATAGCATTAGAGTACCTGAACATATTACTTGAAAATAGATAAACGAGATAGCAAATTATTCACATATCTTTATGTAATATTTATATAACACTGAATATGTGCTAGGCACTGTTATAAGTACTTTCCAAATAAATATTAGGTCATTTAATCCTTGTAACAACTCTATGAAATAACACTATTGAAATCCTCATTTTACAAATGAGGAAACTGGAGCACAGAGAAGATGAGTAACTTGCCCAAGGTCACAGAGCTAGTAAGTGGTAGAGCCCAGGTAGTCTTCTCCCAAGTCCACGCTTTACTTTATCTTTAAGAAAGGATTACAAGCAAGCAGTGAGAGTGTGAAACCGTGCAACTCTGATTGGGACTTGAACCCACATGTGTTGAAGCAGGAGGGAAGGGGGCAGGGCACAATCTTTAAAAGAATGACATAGTCCAAGGACACGACATAAACTGATTAGAACCAAACAGGTCCAAGATGGTGGAGTCACCTTCCACTAGACCTTGAGCCTCAGTATATGCTCATTGTAACACATCAGCAAGCTAAATGACACACCCACAGGTGCCGTGACAGTTCCAAGGCCGACCATAGAGGTCAAAAAGTGGGCAGTGGCACAATTCCTGGAAATCCCCATCCCTTCCCCAAAATAGCTGGAATACTCCTCCCACTCATTAGCCTATGAAATTACCCACCTCTCTAAAAACTGACAACCCCATACCCTGGTGTCTCTCTCACCTTCTGAGATGGCCCAGACTCTTGTCTGTGGAGTGTGTTTCTCCCAAGGCTGCTCTCGCCTTCTGAGCGGCCCACGCTGTCTGTGGAGTGTATTTCTCTCTAAATAAATCCACTTCTTAGGTATCCTTTTGTCACTTCACTGAATTCTTTCTGTGATGAGACATCAAGAACTTGAGTTTCATTAAGTCCTGAAACCAGGTGTGTGATCTCAGTTGCAAGACTGTGGGTTTTGGCTGGGTTGGAGTCCCAGCCACGTGGGTTCAAGTTCCAATCAGGGTTTTGGCCAGGTTCGAGTCCCAGCCGTGTGGGTTCAAGTCCCAATCTGGGTTTAGGCTGGGTTCGAGTCCTGGCACGTGGGTTCAAGTCCCAATCTGAGGTGCATGGTTTCAAAAGGGCCAGGTATGTTACATTGCTGGAGAAGGAACCTCATGGGTGTCTTAAACCCAGCCACTTATTTTTTGGCTCCTACAGGTGAATGCTAAGTGGCAATAGAACTTTGCTGACACTATGTGAAACTGAGCAGGACCCTGTGGGGCCCTCCTCAGTAGAAATCCTTTTGGATACAAATCCTTTGTGTGTCCCCCATTCTTGTTTGTAGGAAAGAAGCTTCAGCCTCCTAGACCTTCCCTGAGTACCAACGGGTAGATTCAAACAGTTGCTTATCAGGGAAGAGAGGGAATGCAGAAACAAAGGAGAAGCAGTCAGGAAACCGTAGTGCAATAATAAAGCAGGGTCCTGGTTCTTCCTCAAGGAATATACATAACAGTATCTTTGAGTTCTTCTGTAGGAACTAAGGCCCCCACCCAGGTGGAGTATGCTAACTTCAGGCTGGGTATGATTCCTGGAGCATCACCCTGTTACCTCACCATCAACCAGTCAGAAGAAAATCTGCACACAGTGGAAATTAAAGACTCTGACCCCCTCCCCAAATGATTAACTGTGATTAACTTCCCTTTTCTCCCTCTAAAAAACTTTCATCGTCAAGCAGAATCTTGGGAGTTGGTTCTTGGCTACAAGTCCTATTTCTCCCCATGTTGCTGGCCTCCTGAATAAAGCAATCTTTCCTTTCCAGTCAACACTTGTCTCTTGAGTATTGGCTTGAGTGGCAAACAACCAAATCTGAGTTAGGTAATATATGTTTCTCTAGTTTCTTGTCATGACTACTAATTCGGTGCTTTTTTTTTTTGGTTTGTTTCAGGATTGCTTATGGCTGATAAGTTATTCCCCAAGTTTTGTTAGTCATATTTGTTTCTCTATTTGTCCATCTTAAGACCGTGCAAACCAGGAAGGAGAACAGACTGTTACTTGGACGGGAAACAGCTCTTTGATATGCAAACTAGTAAGTTTTTGTGTTTCTGTTTTTACTCTTGACTTGCAGCTGAAATTGTAGATTTAAAGCTATAAATCTATATCTCTGTGTAATTTAGAAAGGCCTTTACCTCTCCGTGTATGAGTGTGAAATTGTAACTGAGCAAAGGGCTCATGGGCCAGCAGTACAGAAAGCCAAACTCTAGCAGTGGGAATTTGCAGCAAAGTAAGGATTTATTGCCGGGCACCAAGCAAGGGAGTGGGAGACAAGTCTCCACTCCAACTTGGTCTCTGAGTTAGGAGTTTTTTCAAGGGGGAGAACAAAGAGGCTGGGGTTAATCATCTTCTTGTGACATTTCTTAATTGTAGTTTTGGGAATCAGGATGTCTCTGGTTTGTGATTCTCTGGCCAAGTGGTCCATGGCTCAGAGGCCTATTAGCTCATCTTGCCCTGGAGAAACCACCTGAGTTTGTTTAAGTTAATAATGATATCTACAACAGCAATTTTAGTACATTAATGATGTTATAAACAACATCAGTTTTAGTCATCTGACTCTGGTTGATTAGTGTTTAGTTAGCACAGGATTGAGGTCAGAGAAGAAAGAAAGGAAATAAAGTTTGGGATAGAAAGAAAATCGAAAATTGGGTAAGGGAACTCGGCTTTAGGGGGACTCAGTTGCAGAATGTCTACCTATCTCCAGATGATATTAATAAATTAGATTATAGGGACTTCCCTAGTGGTGCAGTGGTTAAGAATTCGCCTGCCAATGTAGGGGGACACAGGTTTGATCCTTGGTTCAGGAAGATCCCACATGCCACAGAGCAACTAAGCCCTTGTGCCACAACTACTGAGCCTGCACTCTAGAACCGCGTGCCACAACTACTGAAGCCCGCATACCTAAAGCCCATGCTCTTCAACAAGAGAAGCCACAGCAATGAGAAGCCCACGCACTGCAATGAAGAGTAGCCCCTGTTCGCCACAACTAGAGAAAGCCCACACGCAGCAACGAAGGCCCAATGCAGCCATAAATAAATAAATAAATATCAATTTTAAAAATAAATAAATAAATAAATTAGATTATAATGACTTCTAAATTAAAGGAGCTCTGCTCTGATTGGCTTATAGAGATAACTAAGCACACACGTAAATCAAATATTCCTAAAATTCTCTTAAAATAAGGAAACCAAGCATCTAATACTTTAAATGTGCTAAACTAAAAAAATTCTAACAGAATATATGGGGAGGCTCAAGGAAAATAGGGTTCTTCTAACAAGGTACAGATTCTTTGTGGCCTCCATTCCCTGTCTCTGGTGATAAGGATGTCCTTTTCTTCCAGGGGCAAAGAGGACATCTTTCACATGGGAGTTTTACCTCTTGCTTTCAAGAAGAAAGGGGAGGTCACAGTGCCCTTCTTGCATCTGCTGTTTTACAAGTGCCTTTAGCTCAAAATAATCAGTAGGCCAAATCAGCATATTTTGAGGTGGCATGTTCTGAACCCCTTCAAGACTCATTTAACAATTTTGGTTTTAAGAAATAGCTCTCTCTTCTCTGATTTATCAGTGTTAAGTATAATACAAATCTACATTTTGTTCTATTTGTATTTGTTTTTCCTAAACGTATGGAGGTTTACTGACCAAATAAGCTAACATTACTTCTACATAATGTTAATACAGAAAAAAAGCAGACCCTGACATCCAGGAGCTGGCCTGGTGCTATCTACTGCTGGGCCTTGGTGTTGCTATGAGCTGGCTTGTCACTCACAGCTAGGTCTTAATGTTCTTCTGTTGGACATGAACTATTTCACAGAACATCAACATTAGACAAGGCCACTCTGTGACCATGACAGATTAATACGAAAACAAGCTCACTCCAATAATCATGTCTGAACATAGACAAAACAAGAACATTGTCCAAGCCATAAAATACCAAATATCTCTCTAGACCAGCTAGTATGTGACTCATACTGCTTTACCAATTATAGCTCTATGCTTGCATTAGTGTGCCCTCCCTATGAATAAGATGTATTGAGATAATCATAGATTGTCCCCGCTTTCACCTAGAGTAAACCCTCTCTTCCTGTACCTTCTCCAAAATCACCCAACCAAATCCCTAGTTGTATAAGTCCTTTCTAACATCCTATTACTGAGCCGCCCCACAGTTCCCTGTGGTGTACGTTCTCTCCTGCTACAAAACCAAACTTGTTCAACTACAGGAGTGTTCCTGGTGGTCTTTGGCTGAAGGGCATTAACAATATTTAAGATTATGAAATGTAAATTTGTGCTCAACTAAATTGAATCATTATACTGACAACATTTTAATTTCAATAATAATTATATTTTGTAGTATGTATGTTTTGTAGTAACCTGAAGTTAATTTTCAAGTTCTTTAACTTAAAACATTGGACTGGGAATTCTCTGACAGTCCAGTGGTTAGGACTCTGTGCTTCCACTGCAGGGCAGCATGGGTTCAATCCCTGGTCAGGGAACTAAGAGCCCGCAAGCTGAGTGGCTTGGCCAAAAACAAAAAACAAAAAAACCCAACACTGGACTGATATTAGGTTAATTACTAGATAATCACTGAATACCTAGATAACTTCTAAGTAATGCAGAATACTGTATTGTTGATTATTACTAAGCATAGTTTTAAGTATACATAGTTTTGCTTCTTACTTTTATGTGTTATAGAGAGGCTATAACTTGGGTCATGGTAATAAACATGTTCTCTTTGCCACTTTAAGAAGCTGAAAGAGATGTATGTGGCTGTAGAGAGGTGTAGTATATGTGTTCATGAGCTTTGCTAGTCTGCTAAAATGCTCCTGTACAACAAGCAATTCTCATTTATCCATCTGCCAGTTTTCTCTGTACAATAGAAGTTAGTTGCTTTGGTTAAAGGTAGTCCAACATAAATGGCTGAGACTATTCCAGGAGCAATGGTAATAGAGAAATAAAACTATGTATGTCTTTTTTTTTTCCAAAGGAAAAAAAAAAAGCTTTTGTCCTAAAGCAGAAATCCTCTGGTTTTCTCATCTCCAGATTTCTTAACACTTACATTGGAAATGGAACCAAAGGAAATTTAAAGACTTTTTTATTGATTTATTTAAAGTTAGCAATGATGACTCCATTGATGTTAACATAAATAACATCTTAGTATTATTATGAAATAGCTGTGATCTCATGGATCCAAGAGAGAACCACTGTCCTAAACATCAGTAGAGTGTCAGTTTGTTCCAGAATATTAAAGAGCATAATTCCGGGCAAAACTTAAAAGTTAATTTTATTTGCCTGTGCGTTTGGCTGTTATAACAAAATACCACAGACTGGGTAGCTTACAAACAACAGAAATTTATTGCTCACAGCTCTAGAGGCTAGAAAGTCCAAGATCAATGTGCCAGCATGGTCACTTTCTGGTGATGGCCCTCTTTCTGGTTCATTAGCAGGCACCTTCTCCCTGTGTCCTCACATGGTGGAAGGGGCCAGGGATCTCTGTGGAGTCTCTTTTATAAGGCACTCATCCCATTCTAAGCAACTCCCAAAGTTCCCATCTCTTAATATATTATCATCTTTGGGGGTTAGGTTTTTAACATATGAATTTTTGGAGGGGGGAGTGATCATTTAGACCATAGCACCTCGATTTATACTACCTGAGTTTGAAAAGAAGCTATGAAATTGGTGAGTGCTTTAGTGAAGTTCACTCTGTCTTGAACAGCTTGCTTTTAGGACATTATTCCCCCAAGAGAGCAGTCAGCCACTTTGTGGCAAGTTGAGTACGTCAGGCCTCTTCTATCCACTTGAGCACCTCCTGGAATTCTTTTGATCCATTATAACTATGAATGTTTACATGTAGCAAACCTGGACTGAGAAGGGTATGATTATCAATGGGTTCAGACTCCTCAGAGATAAAAGTTTGAGTTGCACTATCAGGTAAGCCATGCAGATCTGCTGGGGTAGTAGCTGAGGGTGAGGGGAATTTAGAATGCATAGTGGAAACCATAAGCAAGACGAAAAGACAATCCTCAGAATGGGAGAAAATATTTGCAAACGAAACAATGGACAAAGGATTAATCTCCAAATTATACAAAGAGCTCATGGAGCTCAATATCAAAAAAACCAAACAATTCAATTAAAAAATAGGCGGAAGACCTAAATAGACATTTCACCAAAGAAGACATACAGATGGCCAAGAGGCACATGAAAAGACGCTCAACATCACTAATTATTAGAGAAATGCAAATCAAAACTACAATGAGGTATCACCTCACACCGGTCAGAATGGCCATTATCAAAAAATCTAGAAACAATAAATGTTGGAAAGGGTGTGGTGAAAAGGGAACCCTCTTGCACTGGTGGTGGGAATGTAAACTGATACAGCCACTATGGAGAACAGTATGGAGGTTCCTTAAAAAACTAAAAATAGAACTACCATATGACCCAGCAATCCCACTACTGGGCATATACCCTGAGAAAACCATAATTCAAAAGGATACACATACCCCAGTATTCATTGCAGCACTATTTACAATAGCCAGGACATGGAACCAACCTAAATGTCCATCAACCGATGAATGGATAAAGATGTGGCATATATACAATGGAATATTACTCAGCCATAAAAAGAAACAAAATTGAGTTATCTGTAGTGAGGTGGATGGAACTAGAGATGGTCATATAGAGTGAAGTAAGTCAGAAAGAGAAAAATAAATACCGTATGCTAACACATATATATGGAATCTAAAAAAAAAAAATGGTACTGATGAACCTAGTGGCAGAGCAGGAATAAAGACGTAGACGAAGAGAATGGACTTGAGGACATGGTTAGGAGAGGGGGAAGCTGGGGCAAAGTGAGACTAGCATCGACATATATACACGACTGAATGTAAAATAGCTAGTGGGAAGCAGCAGCGTAGCACAGGGAGATCAGTTCGGTGCTTTGCAATGACCTAAAGAGGGGGGATAGGGAGGATGTGAGGGAGGCTCAAGAGGAAGGGGATATGGGGACATATGTATGCATATGGCTGATTCACTTTGGTGTACAACAGAAACTAACACAGTATTGTGAAGCAATTATACTACAATAAAGATTTTTTTTAAAAAAAAAGAATGTATGTGGGCTTCCCTGGTGGCGCAGTGGTTGAGAGTCCGCCTGCCGATGCAGGGGACACAGGTTCGTGTCGCAGCCCGGGAAGATCCCACGTGCCGCGGAGCGGCTGGGCCCGTGAGCCATGGCCCCTGAGCCTGCGTGTCCGGAGCCTATGCTCCGCAATGGGAGAGGCCACAACAGTGAGAGGTCCATGTACGGCAAAAAAAAAGAATGCATACTGGAGGAAGGAGAGGATGAGTACTAAATGAAGCCTTCAGATCAAACGCAGCAATAGATGCTGTAGTTCTTCCAACACACCTCCCTCAGGAAGCAAGTTTCCCCTCAGAAAGAGAGGCCCATGAGCAGCATGGAGGAGGTGCTCCCTGAACCTGTACAGTACAGAGAAGTAGGTCTGCATGGCAAGAAAGGTGGACTATGGCAGCTATGAGAAAGTGCCTCTCAGGTCTCTGACTCCAGGGACCATAACTGACTGTAGGCCTCTGCTGCTGTGCTTGGAAATTCATCCTTATGTTTGTGCCAAGGCCATGCTTCCCTAGCCAGTGACTGAGCACAGCAAGGATACTAAGGTAGGCCCCTTCCTGGGAGACTTGTTGCTCTTCTTATGGAGACTTCAGCTGTAAGGCTACCTGATAGCCTGGAAAAGTTTTCTTAGAACTGCATGGCTGTCTAAGCATTCCCCCCCTTCCTCCCTTCCTCCCTTTCTCCCTCCCTCCCATCCTTCCTTCCTCCCTCCCTCCCTCCCTCTCTCCTTTCCTTCTTTCCTTCCTTCTTCCCTTCTTTCCTTCCTTCTCTCCTTCACTCAGGGTCAGAGTTGTACTGCAGTCTGACGGGTCTCCCAGCCTTCGCTGGCTCCCTACCCATTTTCTCTCTCAAAGACATTTCCCTTAATAAATTCCTTGCACATTTAATCCTGTCTTGATGTCTGCTTTTCAGAGGACCCAGGAAATGAACTAACTACCAATCAGCCATCCATTCATCTATGTGTATAGAACCATGAGTTTATACTGATTCCCTCAATTTCACTCTATTACCATAGGGTTCATTCTAGCCTTCTTCCTTTCCATATTTGAACTCATTTCTGACAGTGAGAAATCTAGAAATTATTCACGTATGTTTACTAAGTTTCTCTGTCTTAGAATGCACAAAAGGTAGTTTCAGAATTACTAACTAGCTCCATGGCAAAAAGCAAAACAACAAACTAAAGTTTAAAACTTGCTTACAGATATTTTGGATTTAACACCAAATGCAAAGGCATTAAGCACAAAAGTAAACAAGTGGGACTACATCAAACTAAAAAGCTTCTGCACAGAAAATGAAACCATCAACAAAATGAAAAGGCAACCTATGGAGTAGGAGAAAATATTTGCAAATCATATATCTGACAAGGGGTTAATATTGAAAAAATATAAGGAACTCATCAAACTCAATAGCAAAAAAACAAATAACCCAAATTAAAAAATGGGCAAAGGGGCAAACTATTATATATAGAATGGATAAACAACAAGGTCCTACTGTACACATACGGAACTGTATTTAATATCCTGTGATAAACCATAATGGAAAAGAATGTATATATATGTATAACTGTCACTTTGCTGTACAGCAGAAATTAATACAACATTGTAATCAACCATACTTCAATAAAAAAATGGGCAAAGGTTCTGAATAGATATTTCTCCAAAGAAAACATACAA
This sequence comes from Mesoplodon bidens, assembly GCF_964165515.1. NCBI lineage: Eukaryota > Metazoa > Chordata > Mammalia > Artiodactyla > Ziphiidae > Mesoplodon > Mesoplodon bidens. The sequence goes on along the minus strand of NC_138164.1, from coordinate 47,385,064 downwards.
ATGACCAACAAGTACTTGAAAAGGTGCTCAACATTATTAATAATCAGAGAAATGCAAATCAAAACCACAATGAGATATCAACTCATACCTGTTATTTAGTTCATGATTTCAGTTATGGGCTAATTCCATTGCCAAGGAAAGTGCCAGACTGATCCATAGCCTAAACTGGAACCCATATCCAAGGTTAGACCTGCTGACCAATCCTATTTCAGTATATGTGCTGCCAAAGCAAGCACTGACCAATCCTAGCATATCAGTTCAGAAACCAGTTTACAATCCAGCTAGAATCCCAGCCAGTACCATCTCAGTATAATGTTGTACCCAGAGTTGTGTTGACACAGATAGACAAACATGTCCTCAGCTAAGAGATCAGCCCAACTCAAAACATAGTTATGTGCCAGTCCACCTTGACATAGAAACCAAACAACTCCTGACTAACCCAGATTAGGGCCAAGGCCTCTTTTCTGATGGCCCAGAACCCAAAATATGCTAGCTCATTCCCAGACCCATTCACTCATCAATTTATTCAACAAGCCTTTAGTGCAGGCCTACTAGGCTTCAGGAACTGTGTGTTCACACTTATCTGGGCCTGGGAGGATTCCAGAGAGGCTTGCATCAATCACCCTAGTGGTGTAAATGCAGGGTCCAGCTCCTCTTCCTGTTGTGGTCAACACTTCCAGACTAGTGTCATCAGATAAATTCTCACAGATTTTTCTCATGACATCATATTCTGCTTAATCCCCTTATGGCAATTTTTAAGACACGATTTTTTATTTATTTGGTTGCACTAGGTCTTAGTCGAGGCAGGCAGTCTTCTTAGTTGCGGCAGGCAGGCTTCTTAGTTGCGGCTCGCTGGCTCCTTAGTTGTGGCATGAGAACTCTTAGTTGCAGCATACATGTGGGATCTAGTTCCCTGACCAGGGATCGAACCCGGGCCCCCTGCATTGGGCATACAGAGTCTTAACCACTGAGCCACCAGGAAAGTCCCCCCCATAACCTTTTGACCTAGTAGATTTCTATACTTGCTTATGACCATTCATTCAACACATTTATTAAATGTCTTTAGATTGCTAGGCCCTGGAGACATGAAAATACTGCCTTTAAGTAACTCACAGTCTTTAATTCTACCCAAGGAGATTAATAAATTAAAAAAAAAACTACTGCCGTTCTAAAATAAAGGTATAAGTTCTTTAATAAAGGTATCTTCAAAATTCTATGAGAGCCCAATAGATGAGTTGTTTCTTTTCTTTTCTTTCTTTTTTTTTTTTTTTGGCCATGCAACGTGGCATGTGGGATCTCAATTCCCCGACCAGGGATTGAACCCATGATCCCCCTTCATTGGAAGCATGGAATCTTAACTGCTGCACCACCAGAGAAGTCCCAGAGTTTTTTTTTAATGCTAGGAAGGTGTAGTTAGAGAAAGTGATTTCTCTACTGTTCTTTGAAAACTGACTAGGAGTTTAGTGAGAGAGAAAAACGTTACAAGAAAAGAAGCAGTCTGTGCCAAGGCATGCAGGGAGTAAGAAGAATAGGATGCCCCAAGGACAAATAGTTGGTGATGTTATGGAATGTCTTATTCTTTGGAGACATAATGGTTTGTACCACTTAGGGATAATGAGATTTGTTCTAAACTTGACCCATGGATGTTTGACACAAAGGACACTCGACAATATACAAACATATAATAAAAATTATGTCAACATTAGTGAATTTGGGAGGAAAGTATCTTATGAATTAAATTCCATCGATCCAGTTTAATTCCTTGATTAATACATAGACTGCATAATGGAGGCAAAATCCTCTGAGGTCAGAGTGGCAGAATCAGAAAGAATATTATTGGGATTAAAATGGCAGGATATAAACATCCTGCTGCTTCTACTCTTGTTACAATGAATTTTCCAAGGTCTCTATACCTTATGTCACAGATTACCTTCCCCTCCTACAACATTGACTCACCTCTTTGTTATATGGAATTCCCCAAACTAGTGTCACAAACTTAAATGCCTACAAGTTCGAGGTGGATAATATGAGTAAAGCTGGCTAAGTGGGATTGTAAACTAATAAGTATCTGCCTTGTCCAAAGAGGGAAGCTGTTACTTTGCTCCAGCCAGTTGTTGCCATGTAGGAATACAGGCTAAGGACTGTCAGAACTCCAATATTTTCAAGAGAGAAGCCGGAAGTCATGATTTTTATTATGGGAACTTGTGATTTGGTAACTAGTTGGAAAAAAACCCAACCCTATAAGCAGGTCAAACAACATGTCTATGGGTCTGATTCTACCCCTGGGCACCAGTTGGTTAACTTTTCTAGTTTTCTATGATATCATACTTAAAGGAATGAAGGACTGTTCCATCTCCTAACATTACTGGCTTCCCAAATAAGGACTCAACCTCTTCCTCTTGTGAAGAACTATTTTGTACCACCCTCTCGTAATTGCAGTTTGCCCATTCCTTTAAGCATCAAGTTTTATGCTTAAAACCTCTCTTGTGATAACATGAACTATACCAACAATCTTCCCCTCCATTCTTGAATTTCCCTGGCCACACCCTACCATTTATGACCTCACGAATTGCCCTACCACCTTGGAATGACAACCCATGCCTCCATACCACTGCAATCATTTGCCTCTTTCTTTGTATCATGCCCCATGATATCATGTATTAACCTCATTCAGGACTGCAACATAGGATGGGAAGTGGGAAGATAAAATCTGTATGGCATCACAAAAGCATGAGGTTGCTTGGGAAACTTCATGATGTCATAAGAAAAGTTCTACATTAAAAGGATCATGGGGGGCTTCCCTGCTGGCGCAGTGGTTGAGAGTATGCCTGCCAATGCAGGGGACATGGGTTCGAGCCCTGGTTTGGGAGGATCCCACATGCCGTGGAGCAACTAAGCCTGTGTGCCACAACTACTGAGCCTGCGCTCTAGAGCCCGTGAGCCACAACTACTGAGCCCGTGTGCCACAACTACTGAAGCCTGTGTGCCTAGAGCCCGTGCTCCGCAACAAGAGAAGCCACAACAACGAGAAGCCCACACACCGCAATGAAGAGTAGCCCCCGCTCTCCACAACTAGAGAAAGCCCGTGTGCAGCAACAAAGACCCAACAGAGCCATAAATAAATAAATAAATTTATTTTAAAATAAAATAAAATGGGCAAAGGCCTTGAATAAACGTCTCTCTAAAAAAAAAACAAGGATCATAAAAGTTAGAGAAGGATGTGTAAATACTGTGATTTAGATCTCTTTAGAGTGAGTAAAAAGTATAAACTCAGTTTTCTAAGTATTTCAGGCAAACATCTATCACAGTGAAGTTTTATAGGAGATCTCTAAAGAGATTCTGCTTTCTGGATATACTGTCTATTCCTTAGGGGGAGTGAGAGGTTATCTCTTTTTTAACTTCATAAAATGAAAATCTAGTGATTGGGAATAAGATTTATATAACTACAGTCATTGCACATTATAAGGTTTTTTGCTGAACAGAAACAAAAATTATGAATGTAGCACACAATATTTATTTGATAATATTCCTTACGGCAGCATGACTGAATTTTTTTCTCACTAAATTCTTGTAATCTATGGAAAAAATACTTCATACTACTTTGTTTCTAGTTTCTTCTTTTTTTTTTTTTAGGATTCCTAAGTGGGAGTAAAATTATCATTCTTAGGATGCTATAAATTTTTGGGTAGAGATAGTCTAATTTTTAAAGTATGGGACTCTTTAAATTATTGTCATCGTAACATGCATCTAGATATTGTTTTTACCGTCTATTGATTTACTCTTATTAATATTTGTCTCCTATGCGATGATCACTAATATCAACAGGCAGAGGACACAATTTCCATTCTCCTTCTAAAGGAAAAAAAGATAAAAACAAGAATCAAATCCCTTTGTCAAAATACTGAGAAAAAACATCCCCAACAACATGAATACCTAAGATAATTAGGTGATTGTCCTTTCATTCACTCATTCATTCAACAAATATGTATTGATTGCCTACTATATGTATCAGACACTGTGCTAGGCTCTGGGTAAATGGTGAAAAACAAATCAAATATGGTTTATACTCTCATGGATCTTCTGGTCTAGTGAAAGAGACAGACAAAAAACAATTAAGGAAAGAAGTACATATATATGTATACCTATATATGTAAATGAATTTCACATATATGTAAATGTATATACACATATTATTATGGAGAATAACGGGAAGGAGGAGAGGAAAATTACTTTAGGTTGAGTAGTCAGAGTGGGTTTTTCTGAGGCAATGGCAAGCTGAGTACAAGTGAAGAAGGATCTAGCCATGTAAAATGTAGGGGAAATAGTGGTCTACTGAAGGGGGTGTACTTGAGCAAAGGCCTTAGCTGGGAAGGGTTTCTAAGAACAACAATAAAAAATCAACATGGCTAGAGCAGAAGCAAAAAGAACTACAAGTCAGCAACCTGTGGAACGAAAACTGCATCCACAGAAAGATAGACAAAATGAAAAGGCAGAGGACTATGTACCAGAGGAAGGAACAAGACAAAACCCCAGAAAAAAAACTAAATGAAGCGGAGATAGGCAACCACCCAGAAAAAGAATTCAGAATAATGATAGTGAAGATGATCCACATCCTTGGAAAAAGAATGGAGGCAAAGATTGAGAAGATGCAAGAAATGTTTAACAAAGACCTAGAAGAATTAAAGAACAAACACCTAGAAGAATTAAAGAACAAACAGAGATGAACAATACAATAATTGAAATGAAAAATACACTGGAAGGAATCAATAGCAGAATAACTGCGGCAGAAGAAAGGATAAGTGACCTGGAAGACAGAATGGTGGAATTCACTGCTGTGGAACAGAATGAAGAAAAAAGGATGAAAAGAATTGAAGACAGTCTAAGAGACCTCTGGGACAACATTCAACGCACCAGTATTCGCATTATAGGGTCCTAGAAGGAGGAGAGAGAGAGAAAGGACTGATAAAATATTTGAAGAGATGACAGTCAAAAACTTCCCTAACATGGGAAAGGAAATAGCCACCCAAGTTCAGGAAGCACAGAGAGTCCCAGGCAGGATAAGCCCAAGGAGAAACACGCCGAGACACATAGTAATCAAATTGACAAAAATTAAGGACAAAGAAAATTATTGAAAGCAACAAGGGAAATATGACAAATAACATACAAGGGAACTTCCATAAGGTTAACAGCTGATTTCTCAGCAGAAACTCTACAAGCCAGAAGGGACTGGCATGATATACTTAAAGTGATGAGAGGGAAGAACCTACAACCAAGATTACTCTACCTGGCAAGGATCTCATTCAGATTTGATGGAGAAATCAAAAGCTTTAAGACAAGCAAAAGCTAAGAGAATTCAGGACCACCAAACCACCTCTGCAACAAATGCTAAAGGAACTTCTCTAAGTGGGAACACAAGAGAAGAAAAGGACCTACAAAAACAAACCCAAAACAATTAAGAAAATGGTAATAGGAACATACATATTGATAATCACCTTAAATGTGAATGGATTAAATGCTCCAACCAAAAGACACATGCTTGCTGAATGGATACAAAAACAGGACCCATATATGTGCTGTCTACAAGAGACCCACTTCAGAACTAGGGACACATACAGACTGAAAGTGAGGGGATGGAAAATGATATTCCATGCAAATGGAAATCACAAGAAAGCTGGAGTAGCAATTCTCGTATCAGACAAAATAGACTTTAAAATAAAGACTATAATAAGAGAAAAAGAAGGACACTACATAATGATCAAAGGATCAATCCAAGAAGAAGATATAAAATTATAAATATATATGCACCCAACATAGGAGCACCTCAATACATAAGGCAACTGCTAACAGCTATAAAAGAGGAAATTGACAGTAACACAATAAGAGTGGGGGACTTTAACACCTCACTTACACCAATGGAGGTATCATCCAGACTGAAAATTAATAAGGAAAAACAAGCTTTAAATGACACAATAGATAGATTTAATGGATATTTATAGGACATTCCATCCAAAAACAGCAGATTACATTTTCTTCTCAAGTGCACATGGAACATTCTCCAGGATAGATCACATCTTGGGTCACAAATCAAGCTTCAGTAAATTTAAGAAAATTGAAATCATATCAAGCATCTCTTCTGACCAGAGCGCTATGAGATTAGAAATAAACTACAGGGAAAACAATGTAAAAAACACAAACATAGGGAGGCTAAAAAATACGTTACTAAATAACCAAGAGATCACTGAAGAAATCAGAGAGGAAATCATCAACACCTAGAGACAAATGACAACAAAAACACGATGATCCAAAACCTATGGGATGCAGCAAAAGCAGTTCTAAGAGGGAAGTTTATAGCAATACAAGCCTACTTCAAGAAATAAGAAAAATCTCAAATAAACAATCTAACCTTACACCTAAAGGAACTAGAGAAAGAAGAACAAACAAAACCCAAAGTTAGTAGAAGGAAAGAAATCATAAAGATCAGAGCAGAAATAAATGAAATAGAAACAAAGAAAACAATAGCAAAGATCAATAAAACTAAAAGCTGGTTCTTTGAGAAGATAAATAAAACTGATAACCCTTTAGCCAGACTCATAAAGAAAAAGAGGGAGAGGACTCAAATCAATAAGATTAGAAATGAAAAAGAAGTTACAATGGACACCACAGAAATACAAAGCATCCTAAGAGACTACTACAAGCAACTCTGCACCAATAAAATGGACAACCAGGAAGAAATGGACAAATTTTTAGAAAGGTATAACCTTCCAAGACTGAACCAGGAAGAAACAGAAAATATGAACAGACCAATCACAAGTAATGAAATTGAAACTGTGATTAAAATTCATCCAACAAACAAAAGTCCAGGCCTGGTGGCTTCATAGGTGAATTCTATCAAACATTTAGAGAGGAGCTAACACCCATCCTTTCAAACTCTTCCAAAAAGTTGCAGAGGAAGGAACACTCCCAAACTCATTCTACAAGGCCACCATCACCTTGATACCAAAACCAGACAAAGATACTACAAAAAAAGAAAATTACAGATCAATATCGCTGATTAATATAGATGCAAAAATCCTCAGCAAAATACTAGCAAACAGAATCCAACAACACATTAAAAGGATCATACACCATGATCAAGTGGGATTTATCCCAGGGATGCAAGGATTCTTCACTATATGCAAGTCAATCAATGTGATACACCATATAAGCATATTGAAGAATAAAAACCATATGATCATCTCAATAGATGTAGAAAAAGCTTTTGACAAAATTCAACACCCATTCATGATAAAAACTCTCCAGAAAGTGGGCACAGAGGGAACCTACCTCAACATAATAAAGGCCATATATGACAAACCCACAGCAAACATCATTCTCAATGGTGAAAATCTGAAAGCATTTGCTCTAAGATCAGGAACAAGACAAGGACGTCCACTCTCACCACTATTATTCAACATAGTTTTGCAAGTCCTAGCCACGGCAATCAGAGAAGAAAAAGAAATAAAAAGAATACAAATTGGAAAAGAAGAAGTAAAACTGTCATTGTTTGCAGATGACATGATACTATACACAGAAAATCCTAAAAATGCCACCAGAAAACTACTAGAGCTAATCAATGAATTTGGTAAAGTTGCAGGATACAAAATTAATGCACAGAAGTCTCTTGCATTCCTATACACTAAGAATGAAAGATCAGAAAGAGAAATTAAGGAAACACTCCCATTTACCATTGCAACAAAAAGAATGAAATACCTAGGAATAAACCTACCTAAGCAGACAAAAGACCTGTACTCAGTAAACTATAAGACACTGATGAAAGAAATCAAAGATGACACAAACAGATTGAGAGATACACCATGTTCTTGGATTGGAAGAATCAATACTGTGAAAATGACTATACTACCCAAAGCAATCTACAGATTCAATGCAATCCATATCAAATTACCAATGGCAATTTTTATAGAACTAGAACAAAAAATCTTAAAATTTGTATGGAGACACAAAAAACCCCTAATAGCCAAAGCAATCTTGAGGGAAAAAAGTGCAGCTGGAGGAATCAGGCTCCCTGACTTCAAACTATGCTACAAAGTTACAGTAATGAAGACAATATGGTACTGACACAAAAACAGAAATATAGATGAATGGAACAGGATAGAAAGCCCAGAGATAAACCCACACACCTATGGTCAACTAATCTATGACAAAGGAGGCAAGGATATACAATGGAGAAATGACAGTCTCTTAATAAGTAGTACCGGGAAAACTGGATAGCTACATGTAAAAGAATGAAATTAGAACATTCCCTAACACCATACACAAAAATAAACTCAAAATGGATTAAAGACCTAAATGTAAGATCGGACACTATAAAACTCTTAAAGGAAAGCATAGGAAGAACACTCTTTGACATAAATCACAGCAAGATCTTTTCTGACCCACCTCCTAGTAATGGAAATAAAAACAAAAGTAAACTAATGAAACTTAAAAGCTTTTTCACAGCAAAGAAAACTATAAACAAGATGAAAAGACAACCCTCAGAATGGGAGAAAATATTTGCAAATGAATCGACGGACAAAGGATTAATCTCGAAAATATATAAACAGCTCGTTTAGCTCAATATTAAAAAAACAAACAACCCAATCCGAAAATGGGCAGAAGACCTAAATAGACAGTTCTCCAAAGACGACATCCAGATGGCCAAGAAGCACATGAGAAGCTGCTCGACATCACTAATTATTAGAGAAATGCAAATCAAAACTACAATGAGGTATCACCTCACACCAGTTAGAATGGGCATCATCAGAAAATCTACAAACAACAAATGCTGGAGAGGGTGTGGAGAAAAGGCAACCCTCTTGTACTGTTGGTGGGAATGTAAACTGATACAGCCACTATGGAGAACAGTATGGAGGTTCCTTAGAAAACTAAAAATAGAATTATAGTATGACCCAGCAATCCCACTACTGGGCATATACCCAGAGAAAACCATAACTCAAAAAGACACATGCACCTCAATGTTCATTGCAGCACTATTTACAATAGCCAGGTCATGGAAGCAACCTAAATGCCCATCGACAGATGAATGGATAAAGAAGTTTGGTATATATATACAATGGAATATTACTCAGCCATAAAAAGGAATGAAATTGGGTTATTTGTAGAGACATGGATGAATCTAGAGACTGTCATACACAGTGAAGTAAGTCAAAAGAGAAAAACAAATATCGTATATTAACACATATATGTGGAACCTAGAAAAATGGTACAGATGACCAGTTTGCAAGGCAGAAATAATAGACACAGATGTAGAGAACAAACATATGGACACCAAGGAGGGAAAGTGGGGTGGGGGTGTGGTGGTGGGATGAATTGGGAGATTGGGATTGACATATATATACTAATATGTATAAAATAGATAAGTTATAGGAGCCTGCTGTATAAAAAATAAATAAAATTCAAAAATCAAACAAAAAAATCAACATGGCTAGAGTACAGTGATTGAGAAGGATGGTAGTGAGAAATAAGGTTGAATGGAGAGCTAGGAGACCTCATGAAGAAGCTTGATAGATACAGCAAGGAGTTTGGAATAGAAGCCATTGTTTTCAAGTAGAGCAGTGCTATGTTTTAAAGATCACCCCAACTGCTGTGTGGAGAATGGAATATAGGGGATCGGCGTGGGTGTAGGACACTACTTTAGAGGCTATCTGCAGTATTCCAGTGAGAAATGATGACTTGGACTGGGTTGGTAGCAGGAGAGAGAGAAGTAGATTATGTATTTCGGAGTAGAGTCAACAGAACTTGCTGATGAATTAGATACGTAATATGAAGGAACATTAAGAACCAGGAATGACTCATAGGGTTTGGCTTGAACAACAGGTGCATTCCATTTACTGAAATGAAAAAGATAGAGTGCTAATAGGTTCTCTGGGAAGCAGATGCTGACACAGAGTTAGGTGTGCAAAACGTTTCTCAGGGAATAACACTTGTAAAAGGAAAAGAGGCAGAAGCATAGTTGTATAGAGAGAGGTCGCAAGCATGATGCAAACCTGACAAAGTCTCTGCCAGCCCAGTGGGGAGTACCAGAGCACAGACTGCTAGTTAGTAGAGTTCTGTGTTGGACTAGGTCCTTGTACTACCACCTTGCTCATTCATTGGCTGGGAGCCTCCCCAAGAACAGTATGCCATTAGTTATACCCCAAGAAGAGTGTAACTTTGGCTCTAAAGGTGAGGTGGACCCTGAAGCAGGTAAGAGCTGGAAGCTGTCAGTTAACCACATTCCTCACAGCTGGGCAGGCAGTCCTTCCTTGAAGGGGAATGTAAGTAAGCACATCTCCATGTCCACCACAGGGAACAACAGGTAGGAAAAGATGAAGAATTTAGTTTTCGATAGGAGCGGGGCTAAGACAGTTAATTGGATCATTCATTCATCACATATTTATTGAGCTTCTATAATAGACCATTCAAATGGAAATGTCAGGCACATAGTTGGAAGTAGTAGCGAGTTCACAAGAGATGTTTGGGCCAGAGATATTTGAGAATTAGCATATATATGATATTTAAGGTCACAGATTGGTTGGCATCACCTACTAAGAGACAAAATGGTTTTTAACCCTGAGAAACATCACTTCTCTAGGGACTGTTTGGAGGCAATTTGGGTCATCACACTGACTAAGGGGACAAGGGGGACACTACTGGCATTTAGTGGGTAGGGTCTAGGAGTGTAAAACATCCTGAAGTACATGGGAAATTCTACTCAATGAAGAAGTGTCCAACATAAAATGCCAATAGTGCCTGTGTGGAAAAACTGGCTGTAGACAGAGAAGTGGTCCCAGAACCAACCCTTGGGACATTCTAACTCTTAGAAGTTGGGTAATGGAGAAGAAGCTGGCAAAGGAGACCAAAAAAGGAGTACCTAGAAAGGTAGAAAGAAAACTAGAAGTGAGTGGTGTCAGATGCCAAGAGTGCAGAGTGTTTCAAGGAGAGAGGCAGGTCAGCAGCAAAGAATGTTGCTGAGCAGTTGAATATGATGAGGACAGAAAAGTGTCCACTCAAAGGAGAGCTTAATACTGTAAGAGCCATCTCAGAGGAGTGGTGGAGATGGAAGCCAGATGGGCACAAGCTGAGAGTAAAGGGAGGGGAGCAAGCAGAGAAAGGAAGTTTTTAAAGGAATTTGAATAAATAATAAGCAGAGAAAAAAGTTGGAGGATGATTTGGGGTCAAGGGAAGGATTTTATTTCAAATATTTTATTATCAAAGTTTTATTAAACATGCAGGAAGTTGAAAGAATATTGCAGTAAATCTCACTTTCTATCATTAACATTTTACTATGCTTGCTTTATCATATATATATATTTTTTATGTGGACTATTTTTAAAGTCTTTATTGAATTTGTTGCAATATTGCTTCTGTTTTATGTTTGGTGTTTTGGCCGTGAAGCATATGGGATCTTAGCTCCCTGACCAGGGATCGAACCCACACCGCCTGCGTTGGAAGGCGAGGTCTTAACCACTGGACTGCCAGGGACGTCCCTATCATATCTTTCCATATCTATCCATAAGGAAGGAATTTCTAAAGATGAAAAACACTCCTAGAGCATGTTTGTATGCCTACAGTGTGATTCAACAGGTACAGAAGATTAATGAAAAAAGAAAGAAAGGGAATAACCAAGTGAGAAATGAAGCCCTTGAGAACTGAGGGAGGGGAACAGGATTCAGAGTACAGGTAAAGGGATTGCCTTTTGTTGTTACAGAGGGAAAAAAGAGCAAATGGTTACAGAATCATGTAGGTTTGTGGATTTAACTCAAAATGGATTAAAGACATGAACATAAGACCTGAAACCATAAAACTCCTAGAAGAACTTCAACATAGGTGGTAAGTTCCTGAACATCAATCTTATTGATGATTTTTTGGATTTGACAACAAAAGCAAAGGTAATAAAAGCAAAAATAAACAAGTGGGACTACATCAAATTAAAAAGCTTTTGCATTGCAAAGTAAAACATCAACAGAATGAAAAGGCAACCTACGGAATGGGGGAAAATATTTGCCAATCCTATATCTGATAAGGGGTTAAAATCCAAAAATATAAAGAACTCATACAACTCAATAACAAAAAATCAAATAATCCAATTTAAAAATGGGCAAAGGATCGGAATAAACATTTTTCCAAAGAAGGTATTCAAATGGCCAACAGGTACATGAAAAGGTGCTCAACGTCACTAATCTTCAGGGAAATGCAAATCAAAACCATAATGAGGTATCACCTCACACCTGTTAGAATGGCTGTTATCAAAAAGACAAGAAATAAGTGTTGGTTCAGTATCCTATGATAAACCATAATGGAAAATGATATATATATATACATAAAAGAATGTATATGTATGGGTAACTGAATCACTTTGCTGTACAGCAGAAATTAACACATTATAAATCAACTGTACTTCAATAAAAAATAAAAAAGAAATGTGTTGATATGGATGTGGAAAAAAGGGAACCCTAGTGCACTGTTGGTGGGAATGTAAGTTCATACAGCCACTACGGAAAACGGTATGGAGTTTCCTCAAAAAATTAAAAATAGAATTACCATATGATCCAGCAATTCCACTTCTGGATATTTATCCAAAGGAAATGAAAATCCTAACTTGAAAAGATACCTGCAGCATTGTTTACAATAACTATGACATAGAAGCAACCTAAGTGTCCATCAGTGAATGAATGGATAATGAAAATGTGATATATATCTATATATCTACAGCACATTTTCATAATATATATATAATTATGATATATATATAATATATGATATATTATATCATATATGTTATATCACATTTGCATTATATATATATATATATATGCATATGCAAGATGGAAGCCATCTGGCTTCCATCTCTACCACTCCTCTGAGATGGCTCTTACAGTATTAAGCTCTCCTTTGAGTGGACACTTTTCTGTCCTCATCTTATTCAACTGCTAAGCAGCATTCTTTGCTGCTGACCTGTCTCTCTCCTTGAAAGACTTTGCACTCTTGGCATATATATATGAATATTATTTAGCCATTAGAAAAAGAAGAAAATCCTGCCATTTGTGACAACACTGATGAACGCTGATGGCATTATGCTAAGTGAAATAAGTCAGAAAAAGACAAATACCATGTGATCTCACTATATATGGTATCTAAAAAACAAAAATAAAAACATGAACTCATAGATACAGAGAACAGATTGGTGGTTGCCAGAGGCAGTGGGTGGACAGTGGGTGAAATGGGTAAAGGTGGTCAAAAGGTACAAACTTCGAATTATAAAATAAATAAGTCCTAGGGATGTAAAGTACAGCATGGTGACTATATGGTTTATTATATTTTAGTTTAATTAAAATTTTTAAAAATCGTGGTATAGTTGATTTACAATGTTGTGTTAGTTTCAGATGTACAGCAAAGTGAATCTGTTATACATATACATACATCCAGTCTTTTTCAGATTTTTTCCCATGTAGGCCATTACAGAGTATTGAGTAGGGTTCCCTGTGCTATACAGTAGGTTCTTATTAGTTATCTGTTTTATATATAGTAGTGTGTATATGTCAATCCCAATCTTCCAATTTATCCCTTCCCCCCCTTACACCCTGGTAACCGTATGTTTATTTTCTACATCTGTAACTCTATTTGTTTTGTAGATAAGTTCATTTGTACCCTTTTTTTAGATTCCACATATAAGTGATATCATATGATATCTTTGTCTTTCTCCATCTGCCTTACTTCACTTAGTATGACAATCTCTAGGTCCATCCGTGTTGCTGCAAGTGGCATTATTTCGTTCTTTTTTATAGCTGAGTAATATTCCATTGTATATTTGTACCACATCTTCTTTATCCATTCCTCTGTTGACGGACATTTAGGTTGCTTCCATGTCCTGGCTATTGTAAATAGTGCTGCAATGAACACTGGGGTGCATGTATCTTTTCGAATTATGGTTTTCTCTGGATATATGCCCAGGAGTGGGATTGCTGGATCATATGGTAGCTCTACTTTTAGTTTTTTAAGGAACCTCCATACTATTCTCCATAGTGGCTGTACTGGTTTACATTCCCACCAGCAGTATAGGAGGGTTCCCTTTTCTCCACACCCTCTCCAGCATTTATCGATTGTAGATTTTTTGGATGGTGGCCATTCTGACCGCTGTGAGTGATACCTCATTGTAGTTCTGATTTGCATTTCTCTAATAACTTGTGATGTTGAAGCATCTTTTCACGTGCTTTTTAACCATTTGTATGTTTTCTTTGGAGAAACGTCTATTTAGATCTTCTGCCCATTTTTTTGATTGGGTTGTTTGTTTTTTTGATATTGAGCTGCATTTGATGTTTGTATATTTTGGAGATTCATCCCTTGTAGGTTGCTTTGCTTGCAAATATTTTCTCCTATTCTAATGGTTGTCTTTTGGTCTTGTTTATGGTTTCCTTTGCTGTGCAAAAGCTTTTAAGTTTAATTAGGTTTTTTTAAAAATTTTTATTGGAGTATAGTTGATTTACAATGTTGTGTTAGTTTTACGTGTACAGCAAAGTGAATCAGTTATACATATACATATATCCATCTTTTTTAGATTCTTTTCCCATATAGGTCATTACAGAGTATTGAGTAGAGTTCCCTGTGCTATACAGCTGGTCCTTTATGTAGTTTGAAATACTGTATTTCACATTTGAAAGTTGCTAAAGAGAGTAAATCTTAAGCCTCAGCACAAGAAAAAAAAATTGTATCTATGTGTGGTGATGGACGTTAACTAGACATATTGTGGTGATCATTTTGCAATATATACATATTAAATATGTAATATTGAAACATTATGTTGTATACTTGAAACTAATCTAATGATATATGTCAATTATATCTCAATAAAATAAAGAAAAAAAAGGCTGATGGGATGAAGTTTGATCTAGGGACTAGCAATACTGCTAGTATTGCTAGTACTGCTAGTATTGCAACACTAGGGTATCACCCTAGTGTTTGGTAGAAATGCAGAATCTCAGGCCTCATTGTAGATCTACTGAATCAGAATCTGCATTTTAATAAGACCCCCCAAGTAATTTGTATGCACATTAAAGTTTGAGAAGCAATGGATTAGGGGATTTGACGAAGGTGAACATTTTTGCAGTCGGGATATTGACAAATGATTCTGGGTGAATTATCAAGATCAAAGGTTAGCAATTTTTTTTCTGTAAAGAGTCAGGTAGTAAATATATTTGGCTTTGAGGGCCATAGATTCTCCATTACAACCACTCAACCTTGCCCTTGTAATTCAAAAGCAATCAGAGACAATACATAGGCAAATAAGTGTGGCTGTTGAGAATGGCTGTGGTCCAATAAAACTATTTACAGAAACAGGCAGTTGGGTGATTTGGCCCAAGGGCCTAGTTTGCTGACCACTGACCTAGATCGTAATAAAACTGTTAAGTCTTGGTGCCCATGTACAGCGTACTGTTGTTTTCCTCTTTCTGATTACTTACTGTCTCTTGTAAGTACTCCTGCCTCCCTCTCCCCCATTCTGAACACAGTGAAGAACTTGGCCAGGTGATGTCCTGTGGGATCCTAGAAGTGAGAAGGGGAAAATTGAAGTGTTAAAAAGCTAGAATCTCCCTGACACCTTTTTTTTTTTTCCTGGAAGACCAAGGTATGGGGCAGGCTTCAAAACAGCTGGGTCTCTGGAGTTGTTTCCCTTTTATTTTCTCCTGGCCTTCAGTAAATTCATTTTGAACTTTTCATCTGAGCCAAGAAAAATCAAGCAAAGATATTTTATCCTTGCTTAGACCAGGTTGAGCAATAGCCCCTTGATGGCAGTGGCAGTGTTAATCAGAAAGGAGTTCAGAGGTAACAGGCTGGGGTCTTGCAGGGGTGGAGGGGGCAGAGAAATAATATTTACTGAGCATCTCTTCTCTAACAGTTTACATACACCCTTTAAACGCTTACAGTAAGTTCAATATTATGCTCCCAGGTTACAGATGGAGAAACTGAGACCAATATTGTATCAGACATTAATATAGCACTTACTATGTGCCAGGCACTGCTCTGCTTTACAAATATTAACACAGTGAATCCTCACAAGTCTATGAGGTGGGAACTATTATTGCCTCCATGTTATAGGTGAGGAGGCTATGCTATGGAGAGAGGTTAAGTAACTTGCCAGAAGATACTCTACTAATAAAGATAGAACTGAGTTTTTAATCCAGGCAGGGCTGGGACCCAGGTCTGACTCCAAAGTCTTGTTTTTTCCCTCTCCAAGTTTGGGGTTTTACCTATTAAGTAATAACATTTCCTTATAAGTCCCTCACATGAGCTCATAGTTTCAGGGCTATCAACATTCCTATTTTTCTCTACCACAAAATAGTCTTTACTAGTATAAGAGATGCTGTTGCCTGCTTTACAGGCACACGACATTCTGAAATACCTTCCTCAGTGATCTCTCCTAATCCTGAGTCTTGCTGTTTCATCTTTGTTTTCCTATCTTTCTTGTTTTCTTCTTCTTTCACCCCAGAATATTGCTGAGAATACTGCCAGCATCTCAGTCACCAAGCTAGTGTTATCTTTTTCTTTTCATTGTGTTGTTGGACTAATCCAATTTCTCATTTTCCATTCTTCTTCTCCATTGGATTACTAGATAATAGTAATAAATAATATTTATCTAGATAAATAATCTAGATAGATTATTACAAGATCTTTCAGGGTCTCCCCTTAAAGGGTTTATCCCAATTTTTAGGGCCTAGATCAGGCACAGTGTGCTTGGCCCTTTGGTAGATAATGGGTAATAAAAATGTGGAAGATAGCTCCTGCCTTTGATGTATTTACAGTTTAGTGTTTTCCACAGTGATGGGATGTGGTATTGTCTCCTGACCTAACAGTAACATTGCTTATTAATGGTACATAACCAATATCCCCGTATTAGTATTTCTCATGTTTTTCAAATAGAAATTTAGTCCTCCTATACCCTAACCTCTTGAATATACTTTCTTTCTCTAGTGTTTTCACTTTTCAATCTCTCCATCAGAACCGAATATGATTACTTTCCTCACATTTGTCTCTGCTATTAAACCCTCAGTGAAGGCAGTCATAACATTCTAGGACTTTCATGATGATAAGGGAGATAGTTTGAGATTTTAAGAAAATGGACAAGTGTTTCCTCCTGAACCTTCAAAAAAGCTTAACCTCCAGGCACTGTTGTAAGTATACAGATGAGAGGTGTGTAAGAGTAAAGATTGCTGGTCTTGGAATCCAGAGACCTGAATTATAGTCGTAGCTCAGCCACTAAAGTGAGAAGGGCTAACATTTACTGAGCACTTACTATGTGCCTGTCACTTTTCTATTAACTTATGCTGTAAGGAGGAGGGTACTATTATTCTCATTTTACAGACAAAGTGAGGCACAGAGCACTTAAGTAACGCTGAGAGTCAAGGAATTGGTTTGACATAGGCCGTCTGGCTCCAAATTTGTGACTTAGCTACTATTCTCTATTACTTCCTGATAAAAAGAAGCTACCATTACTAACATATATGCAACAGGTTCTATACTGGTTTTCTGGAATCTTATCTAATCTTCACTAACAACTCGGAGGTATATACTATTTTTCACAAGGGAGAAAACTAAGGCTCGGAGAAAGTGGCAGACTTAAGTTTCGAAACCAGCCTTGAGGCTCCAAAAGCTTCTCTAACCCTCGAGCCACTAATATCTTTGAAGCTGAGTTTTCCTATCTTTAAAATGCGGGTTGTGGAGTAGATGTCTCAGTTCCATGAGAAGGGTGTGAAGAAAAGACAGATGCCCGCAGATGGGTGTGAGACAAGGTGAAATAAAAGCAATCAAGCCATAGTGGCCCAGGGCCCAGCGAAACGGGGGTGGGTGAGGTTACAAATATGAGTAAGATTCCCGCCATGGAGGAGGCCCGGGGTGTTAGACCCAAGCGAGGCCTGTGGGCGAAAACGAGCCTAACAGCCTGTCTCTGACCAGTCCGGGAGCTGCCGGCGCGGACCAGCGGCCGAAAGGGAGGAGATACCTGGGTTTTTGTCCGCGTCCCGGGTAAGCACCTCACCCACCCAAATCCTGCTCCACAGGACTCTCCATGAAAGCCAGAGAAGGAAGGGGCGCGGCTTCTCGGCCCGCGCCGCAGAGCGCCACGTCCCTCCTGGCTCACCCTCCCCGGGGCTCCTACGCGTTAGCTCTTCACACCGCCCGCCTCCAAGCCCTCCGGCGCGGCCTGGTCTCCGCCCTTGCCAATCGGCGCCTTCCACTCTCCGGGTAGGACCAATTAGCGGCTGCTGGGGCCCGGGGAGGTCGCCATGGCAGCAAGGAGGCGGGAGCGCGCGGTGGGTAGAAGTACAGAGCAGAGCTGCCGGCTGGGGGCTGGAGAGGCAGGTCTGTGCGCTGCAAGCTCTCAGCAGGCGGAGCTTCGCGTGCGGAGACGCGGCTTCGTAAGGCCGGCGGTCTCGAGGTGGGTGAGGATCTGCACCGCGGGAGACTGGGGTGGGTCCTGAGATAAAGCTCAGGGCTTCGCCTACCCTGCCCCAGCAGTAAGGATGGTGGGAGCTCCACGGTTGGGCGGGCACGGTGGAGAGTGGCTTCCAGCTCGAGCTTGAGAAGCGGGGTCTCTTTCTCCGTTCCACTCGCTGCCGGGCACCCATGCTTTCTTTGCGGTCGATGAAAGTGACAGGCTCTTGGCGAGGAGCAGGCGGGGGGTGAGTGCAGGACCAAGTCCCAGGCTGGGCTCCAGCCCGGCCTTGGCAGGTTGATGGGCGAGGGAGGTGCCCCCTGGTGAGACTGATGCTCACCACCGGCTGAGGCGCAGAGCTAAGATAGGCCGGTGAATCCTGCTCTTCTGCTGGTTCTGTTCAGCCGGCAACCAATGACATTAGGGGAGGAGAAAGTTTGTGCCAGGTGTGGTATTGTTTTCCCTAAGTGACAAATCGTTAGGTGTGAGATGATGGTACAGGGTTTGAGAAGGATGGTACTTCCTTGTTGCACCTGCTAAATAGTGACTGAGTGAGTAAATGTGGTTATTGTTGTGGTTGGTGCTGGCAGTGGTTTTGGGTGGCAATTATTTTATAATGTCAAGTAAGAAAATATGAACATAAACCATTGAACCATTACTCTCATTTCTGGGAGACAGAACCTCTTGAAAGTCTCAAAGTGTCCACTAAACTCCTAAATTGGATAATGTCCATTTACACAATTGAATAAGTAAGTGCTGCCGTCTAAGCCTTTTATTAAGGCTATTAAATTCATGAGTGAATATGAACACCAAACTATATATTACCTGGGTTAAAGAAGGGGGGAGGAGGGAGAAGGGAGGTTAAATGCAATTATATCTGATAGTCAATGTTGTCTGAAGGAGATTGTGGAGTTTCCTTATAAGAACTGAGAATTGATGAGATATTTGCTTTAAGGAATTCATTAAAAGTAGTATGACTAGTGGTATAATAGATTTGGATCCGTTAACTTATAGCTTCTTTTACAGCCTACTTAAATTACTTGTTTCTTAAGACCTTCCCTGGTAAATTCTGTTGAATAGTGTCAGCCAATATCCAGATTCTCGCATCTTGTTCCTCATAGATATTGCCTCGGGACTCATTCTGATTTAAGCCGAGTGTTAGTTCTTGTTTTACAAAACTTGAAAACCAAGTTCAACAAACGTTGAACAAACAGATGTTTCAACAATTCTTCCTCAGTTAGTAGAGTCAAAATTTTAAGAAAAAACATGGAAATTAGAATTAGAAATAAAATCTCAAATAATATCCCTCTTGTTATTAGGGTAAACATAGGAACTTCTGTTTCTCATCTTGGTCTTTAAATTCTCCATGATCTGGTCCAGCTTTTCAAGATAAGTGAAAAATTCATTTGTCTCCTTGTGGTTACCTATGTTGTTCTCCTTCTATTCTAGTTTTACCCATTTTGCAAGGGTGAAGTCCATGTTGTGTTTACCTTTCTCTGATCTCCCGAGGTACTTATTGTTCATACCACACATTTTGTATATACCCTTTCAGTATGCTTTTTGCCAAGTTGGTTTGTGCTCTGTAAATACCAGTTAAAATGAAATGCACAATTAAGGCAATAAGGGTACCTTTCAAAACACTAGTTATTGATTATGGGCACTAATATAGAGTATCATAACATGATCAATACCAGTGTCTTTTTATTTTGGGATATGTTATGTATCTCTATAGACATACCAAACTAATTTTGTGTTATTTAGAATAATATTTAAATTGCTTTCCACTTTCTAAGGAGCCTTTAGATGACTGAAGTGTGCAAAATACCCTTTTAAGTATTGGGTAGCTGGAGGAATCAAGTGTAGGATTTCAAAATGTACTGAAAATAATTCTTAAAGTCAATAATCTTTTAGGTATTGTAATTGAGTTGACTATATTTGGCATGATAGATGATTAACTTTTTCTAAATAATTGAAGGTCTAGAAAGGGGAAATTGTTATTTTTATGTTTAATACATGCAATTAGTTTATAGACTTTAAAAAACAGGCTCCTAACAATTTAAAATAATTTATTCAAGGAAAAATGTTGATCACTTTAATGATTTTCAATCTAAAAATTTTAAAAACCACCACAATATGGTAAAAAGTACATTTAATTAGAATTAAATGGCCAGATTCCAATCCTGGCTCTGCCAAATGATCTTGGCCAACTCAGTTAACCTCCCTGTGCCTTATAACCTTTTATAAAAGTAGGGTCTGAACCGAACAACCTCTAAGATCATTTCTGGTCCCAGCATTCTCTGATTTTAAAAATTTAAAGCAGCCTAATGGAAAATGAGATAGCAGTTGCATGCTTTTACTTTTGGCAGAGTTTTTTATTTGTTTGTTTTTTCTTTTTTTTTTTTTGGCAGAGCTTCTTGTCATACTGTATTTTAGTTATTGATGTACAGTATGTGTAAATAATGAAGACATTGTAATTTTAATAAATTTAAAATTCTTACTGTTGCTCATATGTTTATTGAGTATACATATGAGCAACAGTGTCTGCTTTTCAGAAGCTTATCATCAAGGATACTGTAGGGGAGAGGGAGAGATAAATTAGGAGTTTGAGATTAACATATACACACTACTATATATAAAATAAACAACAAGGACCTACTGTATCGCATAGGAAACTATATTCAATATCCTGTAATAACCTATAGTGGAGAAGAATCTGAAAAAGAATAAATATAAATATATATATAACTGAATCACTTTGCTGTACACCTGCAAGTAACACAACATTGTAAATTAACTATACTTCAATTAAAAGAATGGTTAATTTAAAAAAAAGAATACTGTAACTCTCTTTTAAGGTTGGAAAAAAAAGGCAATATACTGGTTTTCTTGATTGGTGTCCTTTTCTACAGATATGAGCAGCAGAGAGACTAAGATCTATGCTGATATCCTGATACAAAAAAGGGTTGGAGTCCAGCTCAGCTGGTCATACATCTGATGTTTTATTAAAAAAATTTTTTTTATTTTAGAAAGTTTCTTTTTTTCATATATATATTTTATTTTTAATTGTATTTATTTAGTTATTTATTTTGGCTGCGTTGGGTCTTTGCTGCTGCTCGCGGGCTTTTCTCTCGTTGCGGCGAGCAGGGGCTACTGTTCGTTGAGGTGCGCGGGCTTCTCATTGCGGTGGCTTCTCTTGTTGCGGAGCACGGGCTCTAGTTGTGTGGGCTTCAGTACTTGCGGCATGCTGCACTCAGTAGTTGTGGCTCGTGAGCTCTAGAGCGTAGGCTTAGTAGTTGTGGCGCGTGGGCTTAGTTGCTGCACGGCATGTGGGATCTTCCTGGACTAGGGCTCGAACCTATGTCCCCTGCACTGGCAGGCGGAGTCTTAACCACCACGCCACCAGGGAAGCCCAGAAGCTCTGTTTTAATTCCAGGGAAGAAGAGATTGTGTTCTTCTTTTGTTGGATGTATTCTTTTCATTGGCCTGCAGCTGCATCAGGACTTTGGCTATGGCAATGCTCAGAGGAGAGCTCTAACATGGCCTTTCAAAAAATGACATTTAAGGTTGTATGTCAAACTGGTTTATTGCTTTTTAAGTTCAGTGCTTTGGGTGTTTACAGCACAGATTTAAATTATTTAAATATATAGATACTAAATTTTCAAGACAGGAAGGGCATTACTGTTTATGGAGCATTTACTATTGCCAGTACTGTGCTAATTACATTGTATTCATTCTTATTTTCATCCAGTCAAAAACTTATAGAGAAGTATTAGTTCAATTTTATAGATAGGAAAATCGAGACTCAGAGAGTCAAATAGCTTGCCAGTAAATGGGAGTGTTTAGGATTAAATCTGCTGTTTATTTTTATTTTTATTTTTTTTGCGGTACGCGGGCCTCTCACTGTTGTGGCCTCTCCCGTTGCAGAGCACAGGCTCCGGACGCGCAGGCTCAGCGGCCATGGCTCACGGGCCTAGCCGCTCCGCGGCATGTGGGATCTTCCCGGACCGGGGCACGAACCCGTGTCCTCTGCATCGGCAGGCGGACTCTAAACCACTGTGCCACCAGGGAAGCCCTGCTGTTTATTTTTGACCATGCTGTGTTAATAAAAGTCATGTGCCTTTCCGACATATTACATGCATATGATTACTCTCCTGCTTAGATAATTTTATGTTAAATATAGTACCATGAAAAGAATTAAGTCTGTGTTCTTAAAACTTGAAGATATTTTATTTCCTTATTTTCTTTACATACTGCTTAGAAATAATTATGTTCACTGGTGAGTTTGCACATGAGCTAACTGCCTTGTATTTTACAGTTAGGTGGTGGATTTCAAAAAAGACTTTGAGATGTTTTGCTTTATTACTGATCACTATGTCTGAGGCTGGGGCCAAGGTTAATTTTTAAAAATGGTGGTAAGAGTAAAAAAAGATTCCAGATAAGGATTTTAAGAAAAATTCCAGTTAAGGATTTAATGGGGAAACTTACCCTATATATTGAAGTCTCGTTGCAGAGGAAAATAAGCTTTTAATTTGAACTTTTCTTAGTTATTTAAAAGAGGAGCAACATGGTAAAACCTGGGTACAATAAATGAGTATCTTTGCTTATTCTGGTCTTTGATTCTGTTTAGTTAATATATTTCTTTCCCTTCCCCCACTGGAATATGATACAGTCTCATTCCACTTTATAGAAATTTGGCACCTTTTCTTATCACAGGATTTGACAAATGTTTACACTGTCATGTGCCATTACCACTGTAATAAGGCTAAATTTATGTTTATTTTTAATTTTTTTTTTTACACATATTTAGAACCTGTTAAGAGTCAGTTCTTGGCAGAAAAGCATTGAGCCAGGAGCCAGACCCACCTCTTCACTAACTGATCTTGCACAAGTCATCTTACCTCTCTGGATCTCAGTTGCCTGATCTGTAAAAAGGAGATAAAAATTCTTTACCTGTTTGAAGGTAAGTGATCAGTTAAGAAAGCAAAAATGAAAACAGACTTAGTGGTGGCTTCAACATAAAATATTTATTTTCTCATGTAAAGTAATTCTTGAAGTAAGCAGCCTAGGATAGGTGTAGTAGCTTCATAAAGTCACCAGGGACCTAAACTTTTTCCAGTTCTTTGATCTGCTGTTCCTGAGATGTGGCCCTGGTCCTCGTAGTCCAAAATAGTTGCCAGAGCTCTAACTGTCAAAGCAGAGTTCCAGGCAGCAAGGCAAAGACAAAGAAGGATGCATCCTCTCCCTTTAAGGAGATTATCCTGAACCAAAGCTCAGGCTACCAGGGAAGCAGGGAAATGTAGCTGGATACATGGCTGCCCTGAATAAAATTGGGCTTTTGTTATTGAAGAGGAAGGGAAGATTTGGATATTGGCTGGGAAATAGAAGTATTTGCCACAATATGGATCTTTTTCTCTTTCAGCTCTGATATCTGTAAGCTGTGTTAACCACTCAAAGAAGCTTCAGTAATTTGCCATGGCAGAGCTCTAAGTCTGACCGTTGTGTCTAGAAGGAAATAACTTTCATCTAATACATTGTTTTTCTTTTGTTATGTTTATCCCATGATTCATTATAGAAGGCTTTCTGTATTGATTGGGTATTTGTTCTGGTTATTAAAAAAAAATTACCCATAGATATTCAATAGTAGATGTTGATTGTGTAGCTAACATTTATTGAGCCACTTGCTTTATGCAAAGTACTAAAAAGACAGAGATAAGTTATCCTAAGAGTATCACATAATAAGTCATCAGGAAGTAAATTTATGTTGAAAAGTGTAATCCACCTTAAGATACATTTAAATTCAATGTTGTCACGCAATGAACATTTTTACCTTTCTTTTTGGTTAAAAGTTGTGGTTTTTTTAAAACAACTTAACTGTTAACCGTCTTGAAATTTCCTCTTACTTAACTACTAGCCCTTGCTTAACTTACTTAGGTATACCAATATTTTATTTCCTTCCAGACTTTTTTGGGTAAATATTATGTAAATATACCCTATACTTGTCACATGAAATGATTCAATTGCTGTTATATCTGTAAAGAAAGTGAATTGAAATAAAGTTTTGAGAAAAGGAAACTGAAATTTAGGAAATGGAAATTGGATGGGGGAAGAACCTAAAGATTCAGTCAATATTTTAGGGATATTAGAAGGAATATAAGGAGCAAATTAAGACATTTAGCATTGTAAGTCACCTGACTGAAAATGTCTTATTTGCTGAATACTATTTTAATGCCTTAATTTTTTTTCAATTAACAGAAAGGATCATGCTACATGTTGCTTTGTAAGCAGCTTTTTTCAAATTGCAATTGTTTACTTAATAGGCTGCCTTCCACAGTAGATTGAAAACTCTGTGAGGGTAGGGACCATGTCTATCTCACTTACCTTTGTATCCAGCATAATGGCTGGAATATAGTGAGTACTTAGTAAATATTTGTTAAATTAATAAATAGCACACAACAGATTAAAGAAAACATACTTCAATTCAGTCTTAAATTTAAAAGGAATAGGAGTAAAAGATGAGGGTTGAGGGAGGGAGAAAGATGGATAAGGGAGGAAGAAGAGAAACAAAAGGAAAGAAAGACAAACTAGTTTCATTTTTTTGTACTCTTCACACTTCTCACCCATGACCATGCTTTTTAATCACTTCCAGGGTTTTTCTCCTTACAGACAAGCAAAACAGGAAACTCTTGAGAAACACACACACACATACACACCCCAAGTAAACTTAATCTGGATAATTACTGGTACGAATCAGTAGTTGAGAAATGTGCCTCTGTTTATGAATGGAAATTTTGATTTGGTGGAGACAAGGAAGGAGAGTTAAACTTACTTTTAGGACTTGGACATTTAGGGAAATTATTTTGTATCTACTGCATGTTAGGAGAGGCTTAAGAACTCTGCTTTTTTTTTTTTTTTAATTTTGGCTGTGCTGGGTCTTCACTGTGGTGCATGGGCTTCTCTCTCCTTGCGGTGCACAGGGTTAGTTGCCCCATGGCATGTGGGATCTTAGTTCCCCAACCAGGAATTGAATCTGTGTCCCCTGCATTGGAAGGCGGATTCTTAACCACTGGACCACCAGGGAAGTCCCAAGAACTCTGCTTATTTTGTAATTTTTCTTGAGGCTCTAATGCCTTTGGGATCAGTGCTTTCCATGCTGTCTTTCTTTTTTTTTTAATTTATTTTTTGGCTGTGTTGTGTCTTTGCTGTGCGCGTGCTTTCTTTAGTTGCGGTGAGTGGGGGCTACTCTTCCTTGTGTTGCACAGGCTTCTCATTGTGGTGGCTTTTCTTGTTGTGGAGCACAGGCTATAGGCATGCGTGCTTCAGTAGTTGTGGTGCATGAGCTCAGTAGTTGTGGCTCGCAGCCTCTAGAGCGCAGGCTCAGTAGTCATGCGGCAGGGGCTTAGTTGCTCTGCGGCATGTGGGATCTTCCCGGACCAGGGATCAAACCCATGTCCCCTGCATTGGCAGGTGGATTCTTAACCACTGCGCCACCAGGGAAATCCCTCCATGCTGTCTTGAGATAACTGCCTGATTTAGAATTTCACATTATCCTACTTCAGAGCGTTAATTTTCAGTCTATCCTGGTTTGGATCAATCTGCTGTGTCAGCCAGCTAGTTTGGCCCAGTATTTCCTCTTTAGGACTCTGTTCTTATGGAAGAAGAGAGTGATAAAAGAAAGGAGAAGGCCATTCTTACTAACCTGATAGTGGAAGAGAAGTAAATTAGTCTCCCTTTCTTTCCATTGCCTCTCCTTATCGTTCAGCTCTCCTTCTTTTGTATGGACATTTGTATATTATTGGGTTAATGAAAATCTGTAAACCTATCTCTGACACATTTGACATTATCTTGGTATTTAAAGACATCTTTGTATCGTTACTTTTCTACCTAATGAGCTAGAAAAATTTTCATTTCTTTTATTATAACAGTTAACATTTATTGAGCTCTTATTAAGGAGTAAACGTTTTAATTAGCTTTAGACTTCAGTAAGTTAATTGTCCTAATTATTTCTAGAATAAACAGTAAAAGATTAGAAACTAATAGAAGGGAAAAATGTATTTTAAAAATTCCTCATCAATCAAAAACAAAATTAAAGAAAAACAAGCAAGAAAGGAGAGGAGATAAATATTAAAGAGGCAGGATAAATAGAAAGCCCAAAAGAATATGGTGTTTCATCAACTCTAAGACTCCATTGATATTAAGACACCAGTTTATACTATATAGAACACATACTGCCAGTTAAACTATTACACTGTGCTTTATCACTTATAATTTCATTTTGTGTTTACCGAAAGTGCTTTTTAAGATTCATTTAAACATATAGATTTTTCTCACATCACTTTTGCAGATACATAAAGAAATTACAAGTTAAACAAATTGGTTAAGGTATTCCTAAGACTTTTTCACATTCATAGTCTGAGTCTTTTGAAATGCTTTCTTGATTCAGAATTGTGAATGTTTGTGTTTTCCCACACAACATTGTTCTCTCTACTATGAAGAGTGAGGGTAATTTTATTCTGGGAATTTCTTTAATACCATTTGCCTGGAATTTTCTTCCAAGCCTCTGACATTCATTTTGCAAGCTTTGATGCCAGTGCTTTCCTAAAGATGATACTCATTTTGCAAGTTTTGGTGCTAGTGCTTTTCAAAAGATGACAATGGAAAGTTGTCAGATTCATCTTCTTTCCTCAACCTCTCCTTCAGTGGTTTATTGACTAAAATGTTGAGGGGTTATAGTTTGTCTGGACATGGCATCAGGAATAACATCAAGTTGTGATAACTTTCCAGCAACCTATTCTTTAAATATGCAGGTACGCAGCCTCAGAATGCATCAAGAACTAAACTCATACCCCTGGCAGACCATGAAAGGCTCTTGGACATTCAAACCAGATTTAGCTAGCCTTCCTTTAACTCAGCCATAATCCTTCTTTTACATATATAGTAACGTTTTTGGGAAATGCTTTTGTATTTTAAAATTTAATATGGCAGCAACTTTTGGCCATACGTGCTTATGCTAGTGTTTCAGTGATATGCTATTCCCTATGTAACCCATTCTCAGGATATCAATTTCTTTAGTACCTTTAGCATTAGTATATCATTTTGAGGCCTGTAAAGAACATCAGGATTTTTTCAGCATTTCCTATTGACTAAATTCAGCTTTGTTTCTTCGTCAGATTACATGGAAATTATGCAGCTTCTGTCCAGTCTTGATAGGAAGTCTCTGACAAATTAACGTTTGCCTTAACGATTCATGAATCCATCAAATCAGCCTCATGTTCTATAATTTTTTTTTAATTGGAGACATTGTCAGTTTCTACTGCCTTCATTTGCATTGTTTGGCTGCTCATAGATAATCTTGTTGTGTCTCAAAATGTAAGGCAGCTTTGTCTATTTGTTGGTATCTTCCTGTCTAAAGTCAGGTGAAGCACTTAAATGTTCCTTTACAAGAAAATGTAAAGTTACTGTTATTCCTTTAACATCAAATATTTGCTTCACTAATAGCAGCTGCTTCATTTCTATGTTTACAAAATATTTTTTTTTTTTGGCGCGACTCATTCCCCGACCAGGGATTGAACCTGGGCCACGGCACTGAAAGCCCAGAATCCTAACCACTAGGCCACCAGGGAATTCCCAGAATAGCTTTTCATTTCAATGCCAAATCACAATTTAATCCTTTTGAAGATATTTTAAATGGCAATTAACTTCAATTTGGGAAGTACCCAAAATGCAAAAGCTCAGTCTGAAGTGATGGCAGTAGGAATAGCTATAATAAAAGTTCATGCATGTGCAGGCAGTAAAGATTATGTTGCTATTGCCACTTAGTCAACCACATTTTAATATTCCATTAACTGAAAAACACTCTGATTTCTGAGACGTTAAAGTGGGGAATTAAGTACAATGTCAGTAATTTGATTAAATATAAAGAGAAAATACTCTAGTTGGAAAGATTATTAGGCTGAATTAAAAAAAAAACAAAAAACGTGTGAACTGCTATGTTTAAAATGGATAACCAACAAGGAACTACTGTATAGCACAGGGAACTCTGCTCAATGTTATGTGGCTGCCTGGATGGAAGGGGAGTTTGGGGGAGAATGGATATACATGCATATGTATGGCTGAGTCCCTTTGCTGTGCACCTGAAACTATCACATTGTTAATCGGCTATACTCCAATATAAAATAAAAAGTTAAAAAAATAAAAATATGAGCTAGGAAGATTTTATCCTTACCAAGTATACTTCAAAATAACCAAAAAACCCAAAATATGACACTTATTTTTTATACATAACTGGTCTTTATCATACAAATAAAAGAAAATTTATTAGAGAATGTAAAAAATAAATAAAATAAAGTAAGTGTGTGAGAATGTGTGTGTTTGTGTGTATCTACACACTAATCAAAAGAGAACTGGTTTACCTATATTACTGTCAGAATAGACCTTAAGGCAAATTGGGGTATAAAGGTCACTCAAATGTGGAAAAGATTAAATCCACCAGAAACCTAGAAAATCTTAAATTTGTGTACATTTTATAACATAGCCTCAAAATATTTAAAGGGAAATGGACAGAATTATAAGGAAAAACAGATAAATCCAAAATTAAAGTGCAAGATTTTCACTTTTCTAGTATGATAGGACAAGCAGACAAAAATCATTAAGAATGTAAAAATTGGATAATTATGAAAAGTTATAGAGCATGGCTAGTTCTAAAACCTCTATACTTTTGTAGGTAAATATTTGTAAATTGTATTTGTTCCTTTTTTAATGTTCGCATTTTATTTTATAAGCTCAGATTTTTTGCTCTATTTTTCATTACTCTAAAAAAAGTTGAAATATGATTCACATATCATAAAATTCACTCTTTTTAAAGTGTACAGTGTCTCACACTCTGTATCGAAAGTGTGAAACATTCCTGGCTTTACTTCATTCTTATTTTATCTAGATAGAAACTTTCTTTGGTAGTTGATTTTTGTATTCTTTGTATCCCAGCACCCAGATCTTCTATTTGATCTACCAAGGTAATTTTCAGCTGGCTGAATAAGCAATGTTTGGTTTAAAGACATTTATAAATCATATAATTTAATTTCTTACAATTGGTGTGAGTACAAACAATTTTAGTAGTATTTCTGATAATGTAACAGAAAAGATGTACACATTATTCAAAAGAATAAACTGATAATAGAATCTAAGAGCTTAAAGAATACTGAGGTCTAGTTAAAGTCTCTTTAAAAAAATTCGTTATTTTAAAAAATGAGGAAACAAGCAGGGAAAGTTAATTGACTGACCTATGATCACATAGCAAGTGAAAGGTACAGCTGGAACTAGAATATAGACCTAAATTTAGTTTTGCCTTACCCTTCTTAGATGTAACACCTGATTTTCGTTTCCTTGAGGATCCAAATTTACTTTTCAGATACGCATTCTCTTTGTCTCTCATAGTAGAAGAGGTTTGTGAATAACAGAGCTAAGGAGAGGCAGTATGTCCTCAAATGTTAGCATGCCTCAGAATCACCTATAGGGCTTGTTAAAACAGATTTTGACCCCCCTCTTCTCTTCCTCACCCCCCTCAAAGATTCTTTGATTTAGAAGATCTGGAGTAAGCCCTGATAATTTGCATTTCTAACAAATTCCCAGGTGGTGCTGATGCTGCTCGTTCAGGGACCACACTTTGAGAACCAGTGCTTAAAAGCAGACATACTCTTTGAAGTCAGTCACTCCCAGGTCCAAACTCTGGATCTACGATTTACTGCTGTGTGACCCAGATCAAGTTTTTTAACTGATATGTTTCAGATTCCTGTACTATAAAGTGGGAATAATAATATTTATTTCACAGGGCCATTATAAGAAATAGATTAGTTAATATAATAAAAAAGTTTGGCATATTGCTTGCTACATAATAGACACTCAATAGATGGTTTCTATTGTTATTTATAATAAGCCTGGGACGCAGTGAAATGTTTATGAACCATAAATTCAGTCAGTGTTTTAGAGTAGATGCCCAGAGACTTTCTGTCACTTTGAGATGCTGTCAGGACACAGACACATAAACACATTCGTATATACAAACACATTCTTGCTTGACTCTCTTCGTATTTATGGTAGACTTGAAAGAAGAGTGAGAGAGCAGAAGTGACAAATTGGTAAAGAGATTCCACTTCCAAGATTGGATTTATCTATAGTTTATTTTTATTACTCTCAGCTTCTATTGTGTATTGAAGTAAAGGTGGACACTATAAAAAAAAAAGAGTATATTCCAAGGTATGTGACATAGCTGCCAATTGCAAAGACAGAACTGCTTATTAATGTGTACGTGTGTTGTATGGTGGGAAAAGGAGAGCCTAAGAGACATCGGAGATGACACAGGTGGAGGGGAGAAGTCTGTATGAAAGATTCTTTTAATGTATTTTATTTTATTTTATTTATTTTTTGGCTGTGTTGTGTCTTCATTGCTGCACAAGGGCTTTCTCTAGTGGCGGCGAGCAGGGGCTACTCTTCGTAGTAGTGTGCAGCCTTCTCATTGTGGTGGCTTCTCTTGTTGCTCTAGGCATGCTGGCTTCAGTAGTTGCGGCACACAGGCTCAGTAGTTGTGTCCCGTGGGCTCTAGAGCACAGGCTCAGTAGTTGTGGTGCACAGGCTCAGCTGCTCCGTGGCACGTGGGATCTTCCCAGATCAGGGATTGAACCTGTGTCCCCTGCATTGGCAGGCGGATTCTTAACCACTGCGCCACCAGGGAAGTCCTGAAAGATTCTTTTGAACTCTGGATTGACCACATCAAGGGTTAGTCACAGTTCCTGATGGGGTCTGCAAAATGAAGTTATGGAGGTATATCCCTGAGCTGACTTTCTCTGTGTACATTATAGAGAGACTATTCAAACCATTTTAGCAATTATTCATTTTCTAACTGTACAGGTACCATGTTAGGGGCTGCGGAGACTTAATTAAGCTCCAGAAGTGTGTGTAGAAGACATCAAAATTGACTTGAGCAGTTAAGTCATAACTTGGGCCTTTCAACCATGATTACACTTAAAACTTTTACATTGTTTAATGGTCATTTGGTCAGCCTGTTTACAGTGGCATATGGGACTTGCAAAGGTAAACAAAAGTTTCAATTCAGAGTTTTTAAAAAAACAACTAACTTAATATTTTTAAATTAATTTTTTAAAAGGTAAAAGGTATAGCTAATAAATACTTGAAAAGATGCTCAACATCATTAGCTAGTGAAATGCAAATCAAAATCACAGTGAGATACCGCTTCACACCCAGTAGGGTGGCTATAATAAAAAAGATAGACAATAGCACGTGTTGGTTAGGATGTGGAAAATTAGAATCCTCATATATTGCTGGTGGTAGTAGAAAAAGGTGCAGCTGCTATGGAAAACAGTTTGGCAGTTCCTCAAAAAATTAAATATGGAGTTATGGAATTGACCTAGCAATTCTACTCCTAGGTATACAACCTAAAGAATTCAAAATATGCTAACACAATAACCTGAACACAAATGTTCATAGTAGCATTATTCATACTAGCCAAAAAAGTAGAAATAACCCAAATGTCCATCAACTGATGAATTGATAAACAAAATGTGGAATATCCATATAATGGCAAATCTATTCAGCTGTAAAAAAGTATGAAGTGCTGGGACTTCCCTGGTGGCACAGTGATTAAGAATCTGCCTGCCAATGCAGGGACACGGGTTCGATCCCTGGTCCAGGAAGGTCCCACATGCCTCAGAGCAACTAAGCCTGTGTGCCACAACTACTGAGCCCACGCTCTAGAGCCCGCAAGCCACAACTACTGAGCTCACGCGCCACAACTACTGAAGCTTGCACACCCTAGGGCCCGCGTGCCTCAACTACTGAGCCCACGTGCTACAGTTACTGAAGCCCGCGCGCCTAGAGCCTGTGCTCTGCAACAAGAGAAGCCACTGCAATGAGAAGCCTGCACACCCCAATGAAGAGTAGCCCTCGTTCCCTGCAACTAGAGAAAGCCTGTGCGCAGCAACGAGACCCAGTGCAGCCAAAAAAAAAGAATGAAGTGCTGATTCGTGTTACAACATGGTTATACCTTGAAAACAATGCTAAATGAAAAAAGCCAGATATAAAAGGCCACATGTTTTATGATTTCATTTATATGAAATGTCCAGAATAGGCAAATCTATATAGACTGAAAGTAGATTCATGGTTGCCAGAGACCGAGAGAATAGGGGGAGTGGGGAGTGACTACTAATGGGTATGGGGTTTCTTTTTAGAGTGATGAAAATGTTCTAAAATTGGATAATGGTGATAATTGCACAGCCTTGTGAATATACTAAAACCCACTGAATTGTACAATTGAAAAGGATAATTTTTATAACATGTAAATTGTATCTCAAAAGAGCAAAAACAAAACATGTACCTACAGTGGGCATGAAGCATGAATGAGAAGTAAACTTTGTTGTCATAAAAAATAATTGTGGGAAGAGGAGGTAATTCATGGTTAGGAAAAGATTCTGTGGAGAAACAAACCATCCTTCTATTAGGGATTCATAATGCAGAGTAGCCGATCTGAAGTTCTGAAAGTCTTACGAAGATGGAAACTTATTTAGCTTCATTGAGCCAGTACCTCCCAAACATTTCATTATAAAAAACATTTATTCACGGCAATCATGTTGAACTAGTGTCCTAGAGAAGAGTGAATCTTGGTCTTGAGCATACATATATAGGGGGATCAAATGGATTGTTTGTTAAAACAGATTCTGGGTTCCCACCCCAGAGATTCTGATTTCAGAGGTCTTGGGTGCAGGCTGAGAATCTGCATTTCTGACAAGCTCCCAGATGATTTTATCCTTCAGGTTTGAGAACTAAACTTTGAGTAGCATCTTTATAGAATAGTCAAATCCTGTACCTTAAATGGGTGAATTTTATGGCATGTGAATAATATCTCAATAAAGATGCTAAAAAATTTGATATACTAGAAATAGCACTAAAATGTGGATTCTAGTGATTTTGTTAATGCAAGACAATGCTCTATGAGTGATTTGTTTCCATTAAAAATTTCTTCATCTATAAAATGAGTCACTGTTCTATGTATTACGTAGGGTTGTGGTGAAAATGAGGCAATGTACTCTTCTAGATTGTGTTCTGTAGATAAAAACACGTTACTTAAAAAAAAAAGGTCCATGGCCAGCTAAGTTTGGGAGTCTCTAAATTAATAATGCATGTTCCAGATTGTTGGTCAGACCATTATTTTTGACTTGGATCCTAATATCACTCTCTCTATATAAAATCAATTAAGTATGAGCTTCTTATTCATTCTAATTCTTGTAGTAGATACTCTGGAGCTACAAAGATCCTTATGAAGTAGAAACTGAATAAGCAAGGCTTGAATAATACTGGGGGACCAGCAATAGTTGTTCCTCTTTTGCTTCAACGCTGTTACATCCTGCTTGATATTTTATTGACCTATTTATCTGAAAAATTATTGGCCAAACAGAATTTTAACATAAGACTATTGGCTATGATAAAATAATGTCTAGGAAGGTTAAGAGAATACTTGTAGCCAGTTATTTGTCTCTTTTAATCAATTTATGTTCATAGAGCAACTTATTTTCAAAATTCGATTGAAGCTAATTTAAGTATTATATCCAGAAATAATTTTGGCTCTTTAGTATTTTAATAGAGAAAAAAATAAATAGTTTTCCCTTCTCCCTTTTTCTTTTTTAAAATATTTATTTATTTATTTGGTTGTGCCAGGTCTTAGTTGTGGCAGGCGGGCTCCTAGTTACAGCTCACCAGCTCCTTAGTTGTGACATGTGGACTCCTTAGTTGCAGCATGCGAACTTTTAGTTGCGGCATGCATGTGGGATCTAGTTCCTTGACCAGGGATCAAACCCGGGCCCCCTGCATTGGGAGTGTGGAGTCTTAACCACTGTGCTACCAGGGAAGTTCCCCTTCTCCCTTTCTTAAACTTGGACTATTTATTTTAAAAAAAAATGAGTCCCTCATTACCGTCTTTATTTGAAGCTTTTATAATTAACCAAATGGTTTCTTATATTATATAAGCAGTTTAAGCTTTAAAATTTTGTTTACTTGTCATTTTAATTTTAGCTGAAAAACATTTCTTTCCTGATTTTCTTTAGTGATCTATTTTAAGCATTATTTTTGATGTTATAATCTATTTTTAACCCCTTTCCTAGAATTCTTTTGTTGAATTAAACTTCCTGAAATTAAATATATTATTAATGTGGCATTGGGAATGCATGTATATATAGTTTGAAAACATCTTTTTAGAACCTTAATATAAATGTACCTTTATTTCAGATGAAGTGGAGGACCATCCTATTACAATATTGTTTTCTCTTGGTTACATGTATACTTACTGCTCTTGAAGCTGTGCCTATAGACATAGACAAGACAAAAGTAGAAAATGCTCAACCTGTGGACAGTGCAAAGATAGAACCACCAGTAAGTGAATGCTAAAGATAACCTTGTGGGAAGAATTTTAACTAAAATATTGCTAAGAATTTATTACTTATAAAATTGGACATTTAGGAACTATTTCTGAAATAGCAGTAAAAAGAATATTGGATAAGCATATGTTCTTTAATATCAGACAAAGTTTTTTTAGTGTAGTTATATTAGATATATATATCTAATTAGTATATTAGATAGTGTATAGAAGAAGTAATCATAATACATTTCCAATGTAGAGATAACCAACCAAGAAAACGTATTATATTCAGAGAAGAGACAGATAACAATGAGGAGAGACAGGTGACAAGGGGGTAAAACCAATTAGTATATTGGTTAAGTATTCATTGTCTAAGCCATATAGAAAATCTACCTTTATGTAAGAGTAAAACATGACATTGGTTCTGATACAGCTCTCTTCATTTGAGAAATACAACTTTTAACTTTGACTGCCCAAACTATCAAAGTAGGTATGTCTCAATGCCATTTTGCTAGACGGTTTTTTTGTTTTTGTTTTTGTTTTTTTTAGGATTGAAATCTTTAGATACAGGAAAGGAAAAACTTTCAGAAGAGTTACTGTTTGTTTCTTAATTTGAAGGATACTGGGCTTTATTATGATGAATACCTCAAGCAAGTGATTGATGTGCTGGAAACAGATAATCATTTCAGAGAAAAGCTCCAGAAAGCAGACATAGAGGAAATAAAGGTAAATGTAATTAAATAATTATTTAACAAACACTTGAGCATGCCAGACACTGAGCTAAGTATTGGGATTACAAAGATAAGATTCGGGACTTCCCTGGTGGCACAGTGGTTAAGAATCCACCTGCCAATGCAAGGGACACGGGTTCGAGCCCTGGTCTTGGAAGATCCCACATGCCATGGAGCAACTAAGCCTGTTTGCCACAACTACTGAGCCTGTGCTCTAGAGCCCGTGAGCCACAACTACTGAGCCCGCATGCCACAACTACTGAAGCCCACGCACCTAGAGCCCGTCCTCCGCAGCAAGAGAAGCCACTGCAATGAGAAGCCCGCGCACTGCAAGGAAGAGTAGCCCCCGCTTGCTGCAACTAGAGAAAGCCCGCGCGTAGCAATGAAGACCCAACGCAACCAAAAATAAAAAAATAAATAATTAAAACAAACAAACAAACAAAAAACAAAGACTCATTCTTAGCCCTTACAGAACCCTCAAGGGACACTAATATCCAGAAAAAGATTACTAAGATAAATATACGCTGAGTGTATAATACATTTTGGAGATACAGAGGATGGACACCTAATTCAGTAGGAAGCAGTGGGGGAAGGTGGGAAGTCTTTCTTCCTGGTAGAGATTATGCCTGTGCTTAAATATGTGGCTGAGAAAAGGAGAAAGACTGGGAGACATGCTAGGCCAAGGTACAAGGGAACAGAGACAGGAATATATAGGAACCTGGAAGGAGTAACTGTTGCTGGAACTTGGCCTGGGAAGTGGAGGCCATGACTGGCCAAAAGATGAGGTTGGAAAGAGTCATGGGCTAGATGACAGAGGGCCTTGTACATCATGGTAAGGGGCTTGAATCATGATGTGGGGACAGCAGGAAGCTATTCAAAGGTTTAGCACAGGTTTAGTTCTGGTGTTTTAATCAGGTCCAGATTAATAGAAGATGTAACAGGCCATATCTTATCTCAATAGGGTAGGTTTAATTATTTGTCTCTGTCCTAAGAACCCTATTTATTTGACATTATCCTAGCCCTAGACATCTCCTTAGTATTCACAATAAAGAAAGAAGGTTGTAAAAACCAAGATCTGACATGAGAGATTCTTTTAAAGCCCACCCTTGAAGGGTAATGAATCCACTTAGTTGGGTTTATCTAATGAATCCACTTAGGTTGGGTTTATCTTAGAGTCAGCAGTAAAAAAATTTATCTTAGAGTCAGCAGTAAAAAAAAAAAATTCCAATGATTTAATTTTAAACTTTCAGTTATATCTCTCAAGATAGTTTTATTGGTTTGCTTATGTTATTTTTGTTTATCTGTTTTTAACTTTCGTAAAAAGTTATCTTACCTGGAGCTTTGTTTGAAGGAAACTTTCTGAATCAAACATCCTTATTTTAGTCTCTGTCCCTGGCCTGGGCCCCTGTGAAAGTCTGACCCGCATTAGGTTGTGGCCACTATCAGAACCTGTGTGTGGCTTTTATTTATTTTATTTTATTATTATTTTTTAAAATAAATTTATTTATTTTTTATTTTTGGCTGTGTTGGGTCTTCGTTGCTGCACGTGGGCTTTCTCTAGTTGCCGTGAGTGGGGGCTACTCTTTGTTGCGATGTGTGGGCTTTATATTGCGGTGGCTTCTCTTGCTGCAGAGCATAGGCTCTAGGCGCTCGGGCTTCAGTAGTTGTGGCACTCAGGCTCAATAGTTGTGGCTCACGGGCTTTAGAGCGCAGGCTCAGTAGCTGTGGCGCATGGCCTTAGTTGCTCCATGGCATGTGGGATCTTCCCAGACCAGGGCTCAAACCCGTGTCCCCTGCATTGGCAGGTGGATTCTTAACCACTGCACCACCAGGGAAATCTCTGTGTGTGGCTTTTAGTTCACAGCTGTCCTCTTGGAGGCTGTGTATTTTTCTGGGAGAATGGTAACAGCCTTATGCCAATAATTCCCTTGAATTATCTTTATTTTATTTTATTTTTTTTGAATTATCTTTTTTTAATTGAAGTATATTTGACATACAGTATTATATTAGTTTCATATGTACAACATAGTGATTTGACATTTGTATACATTGTGAAATGATCACCACACTAAGTCTAGTAACCATCTGTCACCATACAAAGTTAATACAATATTATTGATTTCATTCCTCATGCTGTACATTATATCCCCATGACTTATTTATTTTATACCTGGAAGTTTGTACCTCTTGATCCCCTTCACCCATTTCACTCCTCCCCCAACCTCCCTCCACTCTGGCAACCACCAATTTGTTCTCCGTATCTATGAGTCTGTTTTTTGTTTGGTTTAGTTGGTTTGTTTGTTCTGTTTTTTTAGATTCCACATATGTCATGCAGTATTTGTCTTTCTCTGTCTGACTTATTTCACTTAGCATAATATCTACAGTCCCCTGAATTGTTTTGAGAATAATCTCGTGTTTCCTTGAAAAATTCATTTGAGCTGTGGAACTAATTTCCTGGGATGAATGATATTTAATGTAGAACTTCCAATGTCTCTTATTTACTTCAGTTAGGACTAAGAGTGTTATTTGGGGGCTAACAGACAATGTGGTTAATGGGAGTTACTATATAGAGATAATCAGGGAAAAGAATACAACAAGCTTGCCTTCTTTGGTATAGGAGAATACTTTTATAAGTGTCTTCCTTTCACAGTCAATTCCTATTCCCTATGGGGTTGCGTGGGGGGAGACAAAATGAAGTAAAACAGTTGTTTAACGAAAAAGAAATTGGGTAAAAATAGACAATAAAAATCAAGCCAACAGAATCATTACAAACAGCTGAGTGAAGACTCCTGTCTCAGGAAAAACTGGAAAAAAAAAGTTAGAAGTTGTTCTTTGTTGTCAGCTAAGCATTTTGAAAGGAGAATCATACTATGTTTCTTCACTTACCAAACATTGCTAACTGGGAAGACTATGGCTTCACCCACACCACTTCCATGAATGTACTTTTGTGAAGGATGTCAGTTGACTTCCTTATTTTTTTTTAATTAAAAAAATATGTATAGTTATTTATTTATCTGACTGCACCGGGTCTTAGTTGCGGCAAGTGGGATCTTTAATTGCGACATGCGGGATCTTTAGTTGCAGCATGCAGGATCTTTAGTTGCAGCATGCAGGATCTTTAGTTGCAGCATGCGGGACCTAGTTCCCTGACTAGGGATCAAACCCAGGTCCCATGCACTGGGAGCGTGGAGTCTTAACCACTGGACCACTAGGGAAGTACCTGTCAGTGATTTCTTAATTGCCAGATCTAGTGAGCACCTTTTATTCCTCTTCTTACTGGACTCCTTTATTTTATCTCAGTGGTTCTCAGATTTTAAATTGTTAAAACAGATTTCTGGGCCCCACCTCCTGACTTTCTGATTCAGTAAGTCTAGGGCCTCCATCTAAAGTTCCCAGGTGATGCTGATGCTTCCACTTTGGGACCACACTTGAGAACTATTGTTTTATCTAATAATAATGACCATTCTCTCCTTGAAATGTACTACTCTTTTTGCTTCTGTAACAGCATATTCTCTTAGCTCTCCTTCTCCTTCTCTGAACATTCTTTCTTGGTCTTGCTTGAGGCGTTTCTTTTCCTTCCCTTCCTCCCCCTTGACTCAGTCCTGAAGGGTCTGTGTGCCTGATTGCTAGTTAGACTTGCAGTTTCTGATTGAAAATGCATTTTTAAACAAGAGAAGGTAAACCACTAGCTATTTTGTCTCTTAAATTTTGGAACACGTATAGAATTACTCATCTATGAAAAAAAAGTAATCAAAGGAGACAACCTAAAAAAGATGAATTTTGAAAAGTTATTTATATATAGAATGACTAAAGCTTAAGGAGGCCACATTACTTTAAAAACCTTTATTGAAATATAATTCATATACCATAAAATTTGCCCCTTTAATGTATACAATTCAGTGGTTTTATTATATGTACAGAGTCATGTAACCATCACCACTATCTAATTTTAGAACAATTTTATTTCCCCTGAGAAGGAACCCTGTACCCATTAAGCAATCACTCCCACTTTCCTTTCTCTCCTCAGTTCCTGGAAACCATTAATCTACTTTCTATATCTGTGGATTTGCCTATTCTGGACATTTCATATAAATGGAATCATACAAAATTTGGCCTTTTGTGCCTGGCTTCTTTGACTTAGCATAATGTTTTCAATGTTCATCACGTTGTAGCATGTATCGGTGTATTCATTCCTTTTAATGGCTGAATAATATCCCACTGTATGGATATTCCATATTTTATCAATTCATCAGTTGATGGACATTTGGGTTATTTCTACTTTTTTGGCTTGTATGAATAATGCTGCTATGAATATTCATATTTAAGAGTTTATGTGAGGACTTCCCTGGTGGCGCAGTGGTTAAGAATTCTCCTGCTAATGCAGGGGACACGGGTTCAAGCCCTGGTCCGGGAAGATCCCACATGCTGCGGAGCACCTAAGCCCGTGCACCACAACTACTGAGCCTGTGCTCTGGAGCCAGTGAGCCACAACTACTGAGCCTGGGTGCCACAACTACTGAAGCCCACGCGCCTAGAGCCCGTGCTCCACAACAAGAAAAGCCACCGCAATGAGAAGCTTGCGCACTGCAACAAAGAGTAACCCCCGCTCACCGCAACTAGAGAAAGCCTGAGTGCAGCAACGAAGACCCAATGCAGCCAAAAATAAAACATAAATTAATTAATTAAAAAAATACTTTATGTGAACATATGTTTCAACTCTTTAGGTATATACCTAGGAATGGAATTGTGGGGTCATATGGTAACTGTGGGTTTAACTTTTTGAGGAACTGTCAAAATTGTTTTCCAAAGTGGCTGCACCATTTTACAATTTAAGTTACTTTTTGAATTTCTTCTTTGTGCTTTAATTATGCTTTTCTAAATTATATGGTTTTTAGACATCTTGATTTTAGAGTTACAAACTGAATATCTTCTGAAAGAAATGCTGTTTGTAATGTCAAATT
The DNA here is from genome assembly GCF_964165515.1 of Mesoplodon bidens. Classification (NCBI taxonomy): domain Eukaryota; kingdom Metazoa; phylum Chordata; class Mammalia; order Artiodactyla; family Ziphiidae; genus Mesoplodon; species Mesoplodon bidens. Next base: position 47,344,495 of record NC_138164.1, on the reverse strand, counting down.
TATCTAAATTAGTCAAAATATCACTACTTTATTATAACCCTATTTTTAATATATTGTGTCTTATCTAAAAATGCAATGGAATAGATAAAATTAATTTATTATTTTTGTTAACAGAGTGGTAGGCTAAGCAAAGAACTGGATTTAGTAAGTCACCATGTGAGGACAAAACTTGATGAACTGAAAAGGCAAGAAGTGGCAAGGTTAAGAATGCTGATTAAAGCTAAATTGGATTCCCTTCAAGGTAAGTGCTAAAGAAAAGGCAGGAAAATTCCAATATTTGATTGTTAAGGTCAGTTTACAGACCATGTTCCTATAGTCAAAATTTAATGTTAGTATTTATTTGTCTTCTCTTATTTTTTTTTTAATTTAGTTATTTATTATTTATTTATTTATTTAGGCTGTGCCAGGTCTTAGTTGCGGCACTCGGGATCTTCACTGTGGCATGCAGACTTCTTAGTTGCTGCATGTATGTGGGATCTAGTTCCCTGACCAGGGATCAAACCCAGGCCCCCTGCATTGGGAGCATGGAGTCTTACCCATTGGACCACCAGGGAAGTCCCACCTTCTCTTAATTTTTAAAATTTAATTTTTTGAATAGGTTATATATTCATGTCATTCAAAAATCAAAATGATTAGCCTGAAATAATTATATCAGTAAAAAGGAAGAATGAAAAATAATGAATTAAGCCACTGATTTAAAAGAGGAAAAATAACATCAAAGCGCAAACCAAAAGAAAGTAGAGAGAGAAAATCTAATTAGAACAATTTCCATAGATGAAGTAGAACAATTGTCAGAGCTAGCTCCACGGAAACACCAGGTTCAGAGAGTGCCAAAGGGAATTCCACCAAACCATTAAAGATCAGATTGTCAGTGCTATTCCAGAGCATAGATTAAGAAGGAAACTTCCACACTCTTATTATGTGTTGATGCCAAAACCAAAATTATTGGACGTTAAAAGAATATTCTATCATAGCAAGTGGATTTATTTCAGGAATGCAAGATTAACTTAATTTTAGGAAATCTAATACTGTAAATTATCATATGAATAGATATAAGAAGAAAGAAATTTTTGGTGTGACAAAAGAAATTGTAAAGTCAAAGGACAAATAATGAATCAGAATAAATCTTTGAAATTTGTATTTTTTTAAAATTAAGACAATTTTTTTAGTGCAATATAAGGTTCACAGCAAGATTGAGGGTAAGGTACAGAGATTTCCTATACACCCCTGTCCCCAAACGTTCATAGCCTCCCCCAATACCAACATCTTCCAACAGTGTGGTACATTTGTTACAATTGATGAACCTACACTGACACATCATAATTACCCCAAATCCATAGTTTATATTAGAGTTCACTCTTGGTGTTGTACATTCTATGGGTTTAGGCAAATTTATAATGACATGTATCAACTGTTATAGTATCATACAGAGTAGTTTCACTGCCCTAAAAATCCTCTGTGCTCTGCCTATTCATCTTTCTATATTCTTTTAATTTTAGACTATGAGAAGATTAAATAGCTATGAAGCAGAGTTTTTGAAATGTGAAGATATCTTAAAGTAATCTCATTGTTCATATGATCACCTCCATATATTCAGAAAAGGCATTTGACAAAAATTAACACCCCTTCTTAATTTTAAAAAAGTAATAAAATAGTAATCAATAGATACTTCTGTAACATGATCAGATATGTCCAACTCAGCTACACATTGGGGAGATACAAATATATCTTCTCACTACAATCAGAAGCAAAACAATGATGCTCACTCTCACCATGACTATTTAATATTGTTTTGGAGGTACTAGCCAAAGCAATTACACAAATGAAAAAATTGGAGGTAAAATAATTGGAAAGTAGGGGATAAAACCATCTCTATTTGCAGGTAATATAATTATTCACTTGGAAAACCCAAAGAACTTGTCTGAAAAACTTAGTATATACAAAAGGAAAATTCAGCAAGGTAAACAATATACAGAAATCAGTGTTTTTCATATGTACAAACAACAGCCAGTTAGGAGATATAATGGAAGAAAAGATTCCATTTATGATACCAACAAAGATAAAACACCCAGAATAAACCTATTAAGAAATGTGCAAAACTTACAGATAAGAACTTTAAAATGCTCCTGAAGAACACAAAAGTAAACTTGAAAAAAGGGGAAGACATTACATCATTTTGATACAAAGACTCAACATTATGAACATGTCAGTTCTTCTTAGGTTAATTTACAAATTTAACATGATCCAAATAAAAAGATGTACTTTTTTCCCCTGGTACTAGCCAAGTTAATTTTAAAGTTCATATGAGAAGGGAAATGAGCAAGAAAAGCAATGTGCCTCTGAAGAAGAACAAAGAAGGACTAGATATATTAGATATTAAAATATATCACTAGGGCTTCCCTGGTGGCGCAGTGGTTGAGAGTCCGCCTGCCGATGCAGGGGACGCGGGTTCGTGCCCCGGTCTGGGAAGATCCCACATGCTGCGGAGCAGCTGGGCCCGTGAGCCATGGCCGCTGAGCCTGCGCATCCGGAGCCTGTGCTCCGCAACGGGAGAGGCCACAACAGTGAGAGGCCCGCGTACCGCAAAAAAAAAAAATAAATAAAAAAAAAATAAAATATATCACTAAGCCTCTGACATTAGAACTCTATGGTTTTGTCATGTAAGTAGAAAGATCAGTGGAACAAAATAGAAATTCCAGAAATAAAATTAAATACATATGGAATTTAGTTTGAATTAAAGGTGGTATCTCAGTGAGATAAAAATTTTTTAAAAAGTAGTCTTAATAGAGTTGGATAGCCATTTGGAAAAAGGTACAGTTAGATTTATATCTAATATACATCAGAATAAGTGCTTATATAAATCAAAGATTTAAGTGTAGAAAATAAAACCATAAAAGCAACAGTTGACAACATAAGTGAATTCCTTTATTGTCTTGGAATGGCCTTTCTAATTATGAATCAAAATCCAAGGGCCAGCTTTAGCAACTGGGAGACCCTTCAAGCTGGCTCCTGTGTCCTTGTAACGTGCCCCCATAGATTGGTTATCTGGGTGGTTCATTGTCATCAATAAATATCTGAATACTTACTAAGGGCGGAATAGCAGTTCTTAAACTTCAGATTGCATAAAAATCACCTTAGGGAGCTAGTTAAAAATGCAGATTACTGGATCTCACCTCCAGATACTCTGATTCTAGGGATGAGTAATCTGCATTTTATCTTTTTTTTTTTAAACATAGTTATTTATTATTTATTTATTTATTTATTTTTATTTTGGCTGTGCTGGGTCTTAGTTGCGGCATGCAGGCTTCTTAGTTGCTGCATGTGAACTCTTAGTTGTAGCATACATGCAGGATCTAGCTCCCCGACCGGGAATCAAACCTGGGCCCCCGCATTGGGAGCATGGAGTCTTACCCACTGGACCACCAGGGAAGTTCCTGCATTTTAAACATGTACCTCTGGTCAATGGATCATATTGGAGAAATTGTGTAGAGCTGTAAACTCTCTGCTGGTGAATAGACTTAGAAAACAAGTACCAAATACTCTTTATCCTGAAACTAAGGATATCAATGAGAGGTAAATTAACTCATACCATCCTACTTCAGACACACAAGGTAATTCCATCCTTGAAGCCAGGCCTAAGGTGGTTTGAGATTTCTTTGCCCTTAGACAACTTCCATCCCCTTAATCTTGGCAACATTTTCTTTATTCCAAGACAGGGGCTGAATTTCATTATCTAAAGTAAACTGTTTTATATGCTTAGAAAAGTTATGAGTATTTTCTCATTGATTCAAAATTTATGAATTAAAATTTCTGATAATTTGAAGAAGGGCTTAAAGCGTCTTAATTTTGTGGGGGGTGTGTGTGTAATTTTTAAAGTAGGCAATACATTCACATGGTTTGAAAAAAGAAAGTATAAGGGGCTTCCCTGGTGGCACAGTGGTTGAGAGTCCGCCTGCCAATGCAGGGAACACAGGTTCGTGTCCCGGTCTGGGAAGATCCCACATGCCGCGGCGCGGCTAGGCCCATGAGCCATGGCCACTGAGCCTGCGCGTCCGGAGCCTGTACTCCGCAACGGGCGAGGCCACAACAGTGAGAGGCCCGCGTAATGCAAAAAAAAAAAAAAAAGTGTAAGAAAGTATATAGCAAAAAGTTCCCTGATATTTTTGTACTTTATCAGTTCCCACTGCCCCCTAATACCATCCTTCCTGAGTTTCTTTACTCATATATAAACAAATACAAATAAAAGTTCTTATTTTTCCTCTCTTTTATACAAAAGATACATGCAATACACGTTTGTAGCTTGTATTTTTCCTTTACTAATATATTTTGGAGATCTTTCTGTATTAGTACATAGAGACCATCATTTTTGTTAAGCAACTGTGCAGATTTCCATTATATAAGTATACCATAATTTATTTACCAGACCCCTGTTGATGGATATTTGGGTTATTTCTAGTGAACACTCTTGTACACATACCACTATGTATCCATGTAAGATTATCTGTAGGATAAGTTCCCCACAATGAAACTGTTAAACCAAAGGATATATGTATTTGTAATTTTGGTAGATACTGCCACCTCCACAGAAGGTGATCAATACCCATTCCCACCAGCAATAATTTCTCACAGCCTTGCTAATTATAAGTATCATCAAACTTTAGGAATTTTGCCACTCTGTTAGATGGTATAATTGTGCAGGTTTAATATGTATTTCTCTTATTTTGAGTGAGACTAAGTGTCTTTTCATGTATTTCAGTGACGGGTCGTATCCTTTAGGGCTAGGTTTTGTAACAGATCTTTTCTTCATAAGCAAAACTTCTAGTACAGGGCCATACTGAGAATTCAGTGAAAGCTTAGTTGAACTAAATTTAGCTGTTTCTTACTTTTTGGCATAACAATATGTTCCAGGCTCATCTTGTACTTTATACCCTGCCCTAGCCCTGGAATTAGCCATTTCTCTGAGGATTCCTGGTTCTTAATTTTAGTGCGAAATGATGTTACAGACCAAGAGATGGCACTAGGTGTGCTCAGTACTCCTGGGATGTATTTTCTTCTTGACACTTCCATAGGACAGAGATAGGAAATACATACTTGTCTATACACATATGCATGCACACACACATATATAAATATATATTCATACACATGCATATATGTGTAAAACATACATGCATATATGTGTACACATTATATATGTATGTTTTAGAAATAATAAGTTCACAGAGTTAGTACTAACTCCCCTCCCTTTCCCCAAGTTTCTTTCTTGCCTTCCATCATTTTCATGTTTGTATGTTCTTTTTTCCTAAGTGAGAACCCTGACTTCTAACAAATCAACACATGTACACATTTTGCTCAGTTCTATATACAACTGAAATCGTCCAGAATTGCTTCACTCATTCAACTACAATACACTGTAGCTTTTTTTTTTTTAAGTTCTTTATAAAGAAAACAGTTGATGTTTCTTTAAAAATCAGTCATAATCAGGGACTTCCCTGGTGGTCCAGTGGTTAAGACTCTGTGCTTCCAGTGTAGGGGGTGAGGGTTCGATCCCTGGTGGGGGAACTAAGATCCCACATGCTGTGCTGTACAGCCAAAAAAAAAAAGTCACAATCAATTGAATTTACTGAATTAGATTTTTATTGTTCCAAAAAGGATTAATTGGAGCAGCATACAAATAGTTCCTTCATATAAATTTTAGAACAATTCTTTTTTAGAAATTCTTCTTAGGACTTCCCTGGTGGTCCAGTGGGTAAGACTCTGTGCTCCCAATGCAGGGGGCCCGGGTTCGATCCCTGGTCGGAAACTAGATCCTGCATGCATGCCACAGCTAAGAAGTCTTCATGCCTCAACTAAGTAGTCCGCATGCCACAACTAAGAAGCCCACATGCTGCAAGTAAGCATCCGCATGCCGCAACTAAGAAGTCCACATGCTGCAAATAAAAGATCCCACATGCTGCAGTTAAGACCCAGTGCAGCCAAAAAAAAAAAAAAAAAATTCTTATAAAAAAAAAAAGAGGGCTTCCCTGGTGGCGCAGTGGTTGAGAGTCCGCCTGCCGACGCAGGGCACGTGGGTTCGTGCCCTGGTCCAGGAAGATCCCACATGCCGCGGAGTGGCTAGGCCCGCGACCCATGGCTGCTGAGCCTGCATGTCCAGAGCCTGTGCTCTGCAACGGGAGAGAGGCCACAACAGTGAGAGGCCCGCATACAGCCAAAAAAAAAAAAAAAAAAAAGAAAAAAATTCTTCTTAGACCTTTGGTGAGGGTAGTATATTAGAGTTTAATTAAAAGTAGGAAATGTGGGGCTCCCCTGGTGGCGCAGTGGTTGAGAGTCCCCCTGCCGATGCAGGGGACATGGGTTCGTGCCCCGGTCTGGGAAGATCCCACATGCTGCGGAGCATCTGGGCCCGTGAGCCATGGCTGCTGAGCCTGCGCGTCCAGAGCCTGTGCTCCACAACAGGAGAGGCCACAACAGCGAGAGGCCCGCGTACAGCAAAAAAAAAAAAAAAAAAAAAAAAAGTAGGAAATGTGGTACTTTTACAATAATGAAAAAGTTTTTACTGTAAATCATACTGTGAAAGATAGCTAACTAGTCTTTCTTGAAATAACATTAAAATGTACACATTAAATTGTATTCCATTCTAGATTCAAAGGCATTACCTTTGCCTAGAATAGTATGTACAATATTCTAAAAGAAAATATGAACTTTTAAATCTAAAACTTTGAATTTTCTTATAAAATCCTATAGGAATTAATATGAATGCTTATTCTTATATATTATTTATATTAATGTTTCTAGCTTCTAATAATTTATTGTTTACAGTTTTCTCATTTTCTTTCAGATACAGGCATAGACCACCATGCTCTTCTAAAACAATTTGATCATCTAAATCACCTGAATCCTGAGAAGTTTGAATCTACAGATTTAGATATGCTAATCAAAGCGGTGAGACTCATTTCAAAATGTGTTGTCTTTGTTGTGCCTTTGAGGTTTTGTAATTTGACAAGTAAATTCCATGAAGTGGTAGTATAACTTTTACATACTCTCTAGAATATCTTTAAAGGGAGATAGCTTAACCCTTATTAGTATAGATAATAATGTGGACATACAGGTCTGTAATCCCTTGCCAACAATTCCAAAATCCAAAATACTATAAAAATGGAAACCTGGCTTGAATTATAGTAAGGCTATTTATAGGTTTTATTTAGCTTACTTAGTGTATTTATAGATTTTGATAAGGAAGTACTAATCTGTTTGATTACAAACTCTTCAGGGGTGTTAAATGATATGGCATATATGCCATATGTCTTTTCTAAAATCTAGAAAATTCTTAAACACATCCTGCCTCAGGGATTTTAGATTATAACTTATAGACCTCTCGTGTTGTACTGTATGAAGTTAGCAAATTAGATGTTCTAGCCTGGGTGTTACTAGATTTAGTTAAGTCGTTAGGAACTGTTCTAGTTCTCTATACTGTACAGATTTGATACAGTCCCTTCCTTTTTCTTCTTTTAAAAATAAATTTATATATTACTTGCTTCTAAGGAACTTCCTAAAGTTGAAGCTAGCTTTGAACTTTTCGTTTTTTTGAATGCCTACATCTCTGAGAATAATAATGACTAAAATAGAAGGGTAAAATTTAAAACAGAAGTCAAATATGTTTTGGCTCTCCTATGCTACCTTCTGTTAGAGAGTATGCTATATGCAAGAAAGACTTTATTTATATTTTTCAAGCACATCTTCTTATTTAATTTAAAAATTGCATTATAGGCTACAAGTGATCTGGAACACTATGATAAGGCTCGACATGAAGAATTTAAAAAATATGAAATGATGAAGGAACATGAAAGGAGAGAATATTTAAAAACACTGAATGAAGAAAAGAAAAAAGAAGAGGAATCTAAATTTGAAGAAATGAAGAGAAAGCATGAACATCATCCCAAAGTTAATCATCCAGTAAGGATTATGACTTTGTAAAACCATAGTTAGATCAAGATACTTCTTTGTGCCAGATAGTAGAATTTTATAAGTTATTAGTACTTAAAATCTTGATTCTTAATTCTGCAAAGTTTTTCAATTTTATATTTTATTTTGAGCCTATATACATAGATTATAGTTTGTTTTGAGTGGCTTTTTTAAAATTGATTCACAGGGAAGCAAAGATCAACTAAAAGAAGTGTGGGAAGAGACTGATGGATTGGATCCTAATGACTTTGACCCCAAGACATTTTTCAAATTACATGGTAACAGATTTGATACAATATTAATATTTATATCTTTTGTTTGAAAAATTATAGATGCTTTACTCTTAATTGATTTCTGCCAAGGTTTGCTAATCGAGTCCTATTGATAGTAAACATTTAGAGTTTTCCTCTAGGGTAGTATAGTAGTCTTTATTGCTGGTCTGCAGTATAAAGTATTTTAGGTCAGTAGCTATGTCTTTATACTTGCTTTTACTTTGGAGTCATTTTATGACTTATTACAAGTTTCTCTGTAAAATGAAGGCATTTCTGTGACTAGCTAGGTTATATCTAATGGACTTTATGCTGTAATATTAAAATTTACTTTTAGTCTTATAGCATATTGCTTCACTTTATATTTTGGTTAATATATATATTTTTCTAAATAACTATGAAGAATTATGAATAAGTAGTGAATTGTTACCAGTTGGACTGATCTGAGGCTTCATAAAAAAGAAAGACACCTTTTTCTGTAGCATGTTGATGCTTCATGTTAAGTAATACTTTTGCAAACCATTTGTAATTAGTTGTATTTTAACTATCAATTTTCTAAGGCATTAAAATCAGTTTTTGCATTTGTAACTTTTAAACTTTAGATGTCAATAGTGATGGCTTCCTAGATGAACAAGAATTAGAAGCCCTATTTACTAAAGAGGTAAATGAGTTCATTAAGTATTCAGTGGTTTTGCTCTGTCTTTTTTCCTTCTATTATCTTCCTTCCTTTTATGTTGGTTTAAAATTTTTCTTTTTAGTTGGAGAAAGTATATGACCCCAAAAATGAAGAGGATGATATGATAGAAATGGAGGAAGAAAGGCTTAGAATGAGGGAACATGTAATGAATGAGGTATGTTTGAAAAGTTTATCTTTTCAAAAAATCCACAGAAGTATTTCTGTGGATTTTTCAAGTTCTTGCAATAAATCTTATTGTAAAATGGAAAATAAATATACATAATAGATATTTAATTGGATTTTGCATTTTTGATCCAGAACAGTCAGTAGGTTCCCCTAGTGTAAATAAAATTATTTTGTAACTGCTTTAAAATATTAAGATGCTGCTGCATATAAAAGAATGCTGTAAAACATTCTTGTAGAAGTAAAAAATAATGTAGTCCATTATTTGATATTTTAAATGCTGTATTAGTTTTTGCTAAGAAATTAAAAAACTCAATACCTTAATGGTTTATAACAACAAGTATTTATTTCTTGTTCACATTACTAAGCTGAAAACTCTGAAATAGCTATCATAGGCAGGGTAACTTAAGCCCACTTTTTTGTTGTTTTGTTTTGTTTTATTTGTTTATTTGTTTTTGGCTGCACCACATGCAGGGATCAAACCAGGGTCCTTGGCAGTGAAAGCATAGAGTCCTAACCACTGGAACACCAGGGAATTCCCCAAGCCCACTGTTTTGCTTCAGTGATTTTCACCTGATATTTGAGCTATTTATGGTAAATTGGGATTTTTGTTGAGTGCTGGCTTCCAAGTAACAAATGAATTTCTTTGGCCATCATAGAGTTCACTTTTGTAACTGAATTTGCCATAGTCTATAAGAGCCATTAAACAGGGTTTGGAAAAGTTGTCAACTTTAGCTTTGATTTAGTTAGTTGTTTGTTTTTAGGAAAACAATGTTGAGAGCATTTTAACTCAAACTCCTTTACTCTTGGCTAAAACAGTCTTCTTTCTGGAAAGGTTGTTTTTCTTGCCCAAGCACTTGGCTTTGAAAGGAGGTGTGGTGAGTAAGGAAAACAATACTAGTCTACCCAGTCATATCAGCAGACTCAAACTTGGTGATCTTTGGGGGTATCAGTTATTTTCAAATTTGAATTATGTAGAAGAGAAAGTTATCTATTTTCTGATTCTAGGATAATGTGGAGTGTCCTGTTTTGATTTTTTTCCCTCAGTTTCTCTGGATGTTAGGCTAGCCCTGATTGCTGTATGTTTATGTAGTAGCATCTATTAGAAGAATTTCTAGTATCTAAATAATGTGAAAGAGTTATTTTATTTTACATGTACCTTTTCCTTTAATCAGGTTGATACTAACAAAGACCGATTGGTGACTCTAGAAGAGTTTTTGAAAGCTACAGAAAAAAAGGAATTCTTGGAGCCAGATAGCTGGGAGGTAATAGAACCTACATGAAATGGGATGTATGGTTCAAGAAATTCTACATCAGTCTATTCTGCTTTTAACTTTTATTCACCATTATGTTTGCATGTATAGTTTTACCATCTTGGCTTTTCATATAAAATGTCACTATAAAATAATGAACTTGATTTCTTGCAAAGCTGGGACAATTGATCTCTATTGGTAATCACATTGCATGTAATTATGTCTTTCTAAAATCGTACTTTTTTTTTTTTTTTTGCGGTACACGGGCCTCTCACTGTTGTGGCCTCTCCCATTGTGGAGCACAGGCTCCGGATGTGCAGGCTCAGTGGCCATAGCTCATGGGCCCAGCCACTCTGCAGCATGTGGGATCTTCCCGGACTAGAGCACGAACCCATGTCCCCTGCATTGGCAGGCAGACTCTCAACCACTGGGGCACCAGGGAAGCCCTAAAATTGTACTGTTTTTATGTGTAAAATAATGTTCATTCTTGAAAATTAAAAATATGGATACAGTTAAAGTATGAATTAGAGGTTACATGTAATTCTGCCATCCAGAGGTAGACACTTAAATTATGCATTGTGTTATGCCAGTTTGGAAATTTTTTGTATATTTAGTATATGCATATATAGCATACAGTGAATAAATAGTGTACTGTCCCATTTTTAGCTTACATATACACATAAATTCATATCTATATATTTTTTTAATGGCTTCATATATTCACTATATAAATGGCTTTGTATGTTTGTGAAATTATGTTTTTTTTAAATATAACAGTATTTCATGAACATTTTCCAATGCCATGTCTCAAAATCTCGATTTAAAAAATGACCACTTAGCATGCAGTTGTGTGGTTGTAGCATAATTTATATAGCCATTCTTCCAGATTCAGACATTATGGGTCAATTCTAATTTTTTTTACTGTGATAAATAACATTGTGATGACTATCCATTTGTTCATGCATTTGGGGGCATCTGTGATGACTTCCCTGGGATTAATTCCTAGGAATAGAACTATTCTCAAGTTTTATGAACATTTTTTAGTTTCTAAATATATCTGTCAAATTGCTCCTGAAAAGTATTTTAATTTATACCATGGTTTACTGTGTATAAGTGAGTGAATACACATCTTGAACAGAATGGTTGAGAGGTACCAAACAAAATAGATTGAAAACAGAACATTGTCAACAGGCGCAAGCCGCGGCTATCAGCGCGACACCAGCAACAGGCACAAAACGCTAAGGCTGCTACTGCAGCCACCAAGAAGCCTGTGTGCAAGCACAGGTCACTATCCACACCACCCCAGGAGCCTGTGCAGCCCGCCACTGCCAGGGTCCAGTGATCCAGAGACAACTTTCCCAGGAGAACACACAACATGCCTCAGGCTATTGCAAAGTCATGTCAGCCTCTGCCGCCACAGACTCACCCCGCATTCCGTACCTTCCCTCCCCACCGGCCTGAGTGAGCCAGAGCCCCCTAATCAGCTGCTACTTTAACCCCATCCTGACTGGGCAAAGAACAGACGCCCTCAGGCGACCGGTATGCAGAGGCGGGGCCAAATCCAAAGATGAACCCCAGGAGCTGTGCGAACAAAGAAGAGAAAGGGAAATTTCTCCCAGCAGCCTCAGGAGCAGCGGATTAAATCTCCACAATCAACTTGATGTACCCTGCATCTGTGTAATACCTGAATAGGTATTACATCCCAAAATTGAGCTGGTGGATTTTGGGAGTAATTGTAGACTTGGGGTTTGCTTTCTGCATCTAATTTATTTCTGGTTTTATATTTATCTTAGTTTAGTAATTAGAGTTTATTATCATTGGTAGATTTGTTTATTGATTTGGTTGCTCTCTTCCTTTTTTTTATATAGATATATATATTTTTTTCCTTCTTCTCTTTTTGTGAGTGTGTATGTGTATGCTTCTTTGTGTGATTTTCTCTGTATAGCTTTGCTTTTACCATTTGTCCTAGGTAATCTGTCTGTCCGATTTTTGGTGTTGTTTTTAGTATAGTTTTTATTGCTTGTTATCATTGATGGATTTGTTTTTTGGTTTGGTTGCTCTCTTCTTTGTTTCTTTCTTTTTTAATTACTTTTTAATTTATTTTATTTTTAATAATTTAAAAATTTTTTTTATTTTAATTATTTCCTTCCTTCCTTCCTCCCTCCCTCCCTTCCTTCCTTCCTACAGATGTCAGGCCTGTGCCTCTGAGATGGGAGAGCTGAGTTCAGGACAATTGGTCCACCAGAGATCTCCCATCTTCACATAATATCAAACAGTGAAAGCTCTCCCAGAGATCTCCATCTCAACACTAAGACCCAGCTCCACTAAACGACCAGCAAGCTACAGTGCTGGACACCGTATGCCAAACAACTAGCAAGACAGGAACACAACCCCACCCATTAGCAGAGAGGCTGCCTAAAATCATAATAAGGTCACAGACACCCCAAAACACACCACCAGACGTCGTCCTGCCCACCAGAAAGACAAGATCCAGCCTCATCCACCAGAACACAGGCACCAGTCCCCTTGACCAGAATGGCTACACAACCCACTGAATCAACCTTAGCCACTGGGGGCAGACACCAAAAACAACAGGAACTACGAACCTGCAACCTGCAAAAAGAAGACCCCAAACACAGTAAGTTAAGCAAAATGAGAAGACAGAGAAACACACAGCAGATGAAGGAGCAAGGTAAAAACCCACCAGACCAAACAAATGAAGAGGAAATAGGCAGTCCACCTGAAAAAGAATTCAGAGTAATGATAGTAAAGATGATCCAAAATCTTGGAAATAGAATGGAGAAAATACAAGAAACGTTTAACAAGGACCTAGAAGAACTAAAGAGCAAACAAACAATGATGAACAACAAAATAAATTAAATTAAAAATTCTCTAGAAGGGGGCTTCCCTGGTGGCGCAGTGGTTGAGGGTCCGCCTGCCAATGCAGGGGAGGCAGGTTCGTGCCCCAGTCCGGGAAGATCCCACATGCTGCGGAGCGGCTGGGCCCGTGAGCCATGGCCGCTGAGCCAGCGCGTCCGGAGCCTGTGCTCCACAACGGGAGAGGCCACAACAGTGAGAGGCCCGTGTAGTGCAAAAAAAAAAGAAAAAAAAAAATTCTCTAGAAGGAATAAATAGCAGAATAACTGAGGCAGAAGAACGGATAAGTGACCTGGAAGATAAAATAGTGGAAATAACTACCGCAGAGCGGAATAAAGAAAAGAGAATGAAAACAATTGAGGACAGTCTCAGAAACCTCTGGGACAACATTAAATGCACTAACATTCAAATTATAGGAGTCCCAGAAGAAGAAGAGAAAAAGAAAGGGACTGAGAAAATATTTGAAGAGATTATAGTTGAAAACTTCCCTAATATGGGAAAGGAAATAGTCAGTCAAGTCCAGGAAGCACAGAGAGTCCAATACAGGATAAATCCAAGGAGGAACATGCCAACACACATATTAATCAAATGATCAAAATTTAAATACAAAGAAAAATATTAAAAACAGTGGGAAAGCAACAAATAACATACAAGGGAATCCCCATAAAGTTAACAGCTGATCGTTCAGGAGGAACTCTGCAAGCCAGAAGGGAGTGGCAGGACATATTTAAAGTGATGAAAGGGAAAAACCTACAACCAACATTACGCCACCCAGCAAGGAACTCATTCAGATTCGACGGAGAAATTAAAACCTTTATAGACAAGCAAAAGCTAAGAGAATTCAGCACCACCAAATCAGCTTTACAACAAATGCTAAAGGAACTTCTCTAGGCTGGAAACACAAGAGAAGGAAAAGACCTACAATAACAAACCCAAAACAATTAAGAAAATGGTAATAAGAACATACATATTGAAAACTACCATAAATGTAAATGGATAAATGCTCCAACCAAAAGACATAGACTGGCTGAATGGATACAAAAACAAGACCTGTATATATGCTGTCTACAAGAGACCTACTTCAGACCTAGGGACACATACAGACTGAAAGTGAAGGGATGGAAAAAGATATTCCATGCAAATGGAAATCAAAACAAAGCTGGAGTAACAATTCTCATATCATAAAACAGACTTTAAAATAAAGACTATTACAAGAGACAAAGAGGGACACTACATAATGATCAAGGGATCAATCCAAGAAGAAGATATAACAATTGTAAATATTTATGCACCCAATATAGGAGCACCTCAACACATAAGGCAAATGCTAACAGCCATAAAAGGGGAAATCAACAGTAACACAATCATAGTAGGGGGCTTTAACACCCCACTTTCACCAATGGACAGATCATCCAAAATGAAAATAAATAAGGAAACAGAAACTTGAAATGATACATTAAACATGATGGACTTAATCAATATTTATAGGACATTACATCCAAAACCAACAGAATATACTTTCTTCTCCAGTGCTCATAGAACATTCTCCAGGATATATCCTATCTTGGGTCACAAATCAAGCCTTGGTAAATTTAAGAAAATTGAAATTGTATCAGGTATCTTTTCTGACCACAATGCTATGAGACTAGATATCAATTACAGGAAAAAATCTGTAAAAAGTACAAACACATGGAGGCTAAACAATACACTACTAAAGAACCAAGATATCACTGAAGAAATCAAAGAGGAAATCAAGCAATACCTAGAGACAAATGACAATGAAAACGCGACCACCCAAAACCTATGGGATGCAGCAAAAGCAGTTCTAAGGGGAAGTTTATAGCAATACAATCCTACTTCAAGAAACAAGAAACATCTCAAATAAAGCAACCTAACCTTACACCTAAAGCAGTTAGAGAAAGAATGACAAAAAAACCCAAAGTTAGCAGAAGGAAAGAAATCATAAACATCAGATCAGAAATAAATGAAAAAGAAGTGAAAGAAACAGTAGCAAAGATCAAGAAAACTAAAAGCTGATTCTTTGAAAAGATAAACAAAATTGACAAACCATTAGGCAGACTCATCAAGAAAAAAAGGGAGAAAGCTCAAATCAATAGAATTAGAAATGAAAAAGAAGTAACAACTGACACTGCAGAAATAGAAAGTATCGTGAGAGATTACTATAAGCAACTATATGCCAATAAAATGGACAACCTGGAAGAAATGGACAAATTCTTAGAACAGCAAACCTTCTGAGACTGAACCAGGAAGATAGAAAATATAAACAGGCCAATCACAAGCACTGAAATTGAGGCTGTGGTTTAAAATCTTCCAACAAACAAAAGCCCAGGACCAGATGGCTTCACAGGCAAATTCTATCAAACATTTAGAGAAGAGCTAACACCTATCCTTCTCAAACTCTTCCAAGATATAGCAGAGGGAGGAAAACTCCCAAACTCATTCTATGAGGCCACCATCACCCTGATACCAAAACCAGACAAAGATGTCAAAAAGAAAGAAAACTACAGGCCAATATCACTGATGAACATAGATGCAAAAGTCCTCAACAAAATACTAACAAACAGAATGCAACAGCACATTAAAAGGATCATACACCATGATCAAGTGGGGTTTATCCCAGGAATACAAGGATTCTTCAATATTCGCAAATTAATGTGATAAAATATATTAACAACTTGAAGGAGATAAACCATATGATCATCTCAATAGTTGCAGAAAAAGCTTTTGACAAAATTCAACACCCATTTATGATAAAAACCCTCCAGAAAGTAAGCACAGAGGGAACTTACCTCAACTTAATAATGGCCATATATTACAAACCCACAGCCAACATCGTTCTCAATGGTGAAAAACTGAAACCATTTCCTCTAAGATCAGGAACAAGACAAGGTTGTCCACTCTCACCTCTATTATTCAACATAGTTTTGGAAGTTTTAGCCACAGCAATCAGAGAAGAAAAAGAAATAAAAGGAATCCAAATCGGAAAAGAAGTAAAACTGTCACTGTTTGCAGATGACATGGTACTATACACAGAAAATCCTAAAGATGCTACCAGAAAACTACTAAAGCTAATCAATGAATTTGGTAAAGTATCAGGATACAAAATTAATGCACAGCAATCTCTTGCATTCTTATACACTAATGATGAAAAATCTGAAAGAGAAATTAAGGAAACACTCCCATTTACCATTGCAACAAGAAGAATGAAATACCTAGGAATAAACCTACCTAAGCAGACAAAAGACCTGTCTGCAGGAAACTATAAGACACTGATGAAAAAAATTAAAGATGATACAAACAGACAGAGATATACCATGTCCTTGGATTGGAAGAATCAACATTGTGAAAATGACTATACTATCCAAAGAAATCTATAGATTCAGTGCAATCCCTATCAAACTACCAATGGCATTTTTCACAGAACTAGAACAAAAATTTCACAATTTGTATGGAAACACAAAATACCCCGAATAGCCAAAGCAATCTTGAGAAAGAAAAACAGAGCTGGAGGAATCAGGCTCCTGGACTTCAGACTATACTACAAAGCTACAGTAATCAACACAGTATGGTACTGGCACAAAAACAGAAATATAGATCAATGGAACAGGACAGAAGCTCAGAGATAAACCCACGCACATATGGCCACCTTATTTTTGATAAAGGAGGCAAGAATATACACTGGAGAAAAGACAGCCTCTTCAATAAGTGGTGCTGGGAAAATTGGACAACTACATATAAAAGAATGAAATTAGAGGGGCTTCCCTGGTAGCACAGTGGTTGGAGTCCGCCTGCCGATGCAGGGGACGCAGGTTCGTGCCCCGGTCCGGGAGGATCCTGCATGCCATGGAGCGGCTGGGCCCGTGAACCGTGGCTGCCGAGACTGCGCGTCCGGGGCCTGTGCTCCTCAACGGGAGAGGCCACAGTGGTGAGAGGCCCGTGTACCGTAAAAAAAAAGAAAAAAAAGAATAAAAGAATGAAATTAGAATACTCCCTAACACCATACACAAAAATAAACTCAAAATGGATTAAAGACCTAAGTGTAACGCCAGACACTATAAAATTTTTAGAGGAAAACATAGGCAGAACACTCTATGACATAAATCAGAGCAAGATCCTTTTTGACCCACCTCCTAGAGAAATTGAAATAAAAACAAAAATAAATGGGACCTAATGAAAATTAAAAGCTTTTGCACAGCAAAGGAAACCATAAACAAGACGAAAGACAACCCTCAGAATGGGAGAAAATATTTGCAAATGAAGCAACTGGCAAAGGATTAATCTCCAAAATTTACATGCAGCTCAATATCAAAAAAACAAACACCCCAGTCCAAACATGGCCAGAAGACCTAAATAGACATTTCTCCAAAGAAGATATACAGATTGCCAACAAACACATGAAAGGATGCTCAACATCACTAATCATTAGAGAAATGCAAATCAAAACTACAATGAGGTATCACCTCACACCAGTCAGAATGACCATCATCAAAAAATTTACAAACAGTAAATGCTGGAGTGGGTGTGGAGAAAAGGGAACCTTCTTGCACTGTTGGTGGGAATGTAAATTGATACAGCCACTTTGGAGAACAGTATGGAGGTCCCTTAAAAAACTAAAAATAGAAATACCATAAGACCCAGCAATCCCACTACTAGACATATATCCTGAGAAAACCATAATTCAAAAAGAGTCATGTACCCCAATATTCATTGCAGCTCTATTTACAACAGCCAGGACATGGAAGCAACCTAAGTGTCTATCGACAGATGAATGGATAAATAAGATGTGGCACATATATACAATGGAATATTACTCAGCCATAAAAGGAAACGAAATTGAGTTATTTGTAGTGAGGTGGATGGACCTAGCGTCTGTCATACAGAGTGAACTAAGAAAGAGAAAAACATATACCGTATGCTAACACACATATATGGAATCTAAAAATATATATATATGGTTCTGAAGAACCTAGGGGCAGGACAGGAATAGAGACACAGATGTAGAGAATGGACTTGAGGACATGGGGGTGGGGGGAGGGTAAGCTGGGACGAAGTGAAAGAGTGACGTGGACATATATACACTACCAAACGTAAAATAGATAGCTAGTGGGAAGCAGCTGCATAGCACAGGGAGATCAGCTAGGTGCTTTTTGACCACCTAGAGGGCTGGGATAGGCAGGGTGGGAGGGAGACACAAGAGGGAGGAGATATGGGAATATATGTATATGTATAGCTGATTCACTTTGTTATAAAGCAGAAACTAACACCATTGTAAAGCAATTATGCTCCAATAATGATGTTAAAAAAAAGAGAACATTGTCTTTTCCTATATAAAATAAAAAGATTACCTTTTTAATTAGTTTGAGATAGGGTGGCCAACTATCCTGGTTTACCCGGACTGTGGAGTTTCCCAGGATGCAGAACTTTTCAGTGTTACAACCTGGACAGTCCTGGACAAATTGGGACGATTGGTCATCTTAGTTTGAGGTTAAAGAAATCAGCTTCTTTTTTGTTGTAAGTTTTTGTCTAATATTTGAACTATTTCTGGACATTGGTGAAGAAAAAGAATGCTAAGATGATTTGAACATGAATTCCTTTGAGTGCTTCTGGTGAACTGGATCAATAGATAATTATATACCTTTTTCACTTTGGCATAATTTCAGATTTACAAAAAAGTTGCAAGAATGAACAAGGAATTCCTGAATACCTTTCACCCAGATTTCCCATTTTACTACATTTGCTTTCTCCCTCTCCTTTTCTCTCTTTCTCTATTTTTAATCTGTGTGTGTGTATATTTATATATAACATATATAATTACTTTTGAGAGTAAGTTGCACACAATGCTGCTTTAACCTTAAATACTTGAGTGTGTATTTTTTGCAAACAAAGATTTATCTTACATAATCACAATAAGATTATCAATGCTGCACACACAATACTATTCTCTAATCTCTAGATTTTATTGAGAATTTTGTCAATTTTTCCTGTATTGGTCTTTATAGCAAAAGAAAATCCAAGATCATGCATTGGATTTAGTTGTAATGTCTTTCTAGTCTACTTTAATCTGAAACAGTTCCTGAGTCTTTGTATCTCATAGCATTGATATTTCTAAAAATTACAGATAATTTATTTTGTAGAATGTCCCTCATTTTGAATTTGTCTGCTGTTTCCTTATGATCCCTACTTTTGATAGGAATATCACTGAAGTGATGCTAAGTGCATCATATCAAGAATCATATGCTGCTGATTATTTCCGTAACTGGCAATGTTAACTTTGATTATTTGGTTAAGGCAGTGTCTACCAGGTTTTTCCACTGTAAAATTACTATTTTACCTTTTGTAATTTGAAAAGTATCTTGTCTATCCCACCATACTGCCAGAATCAGGTCAGCTTAAAAAAAAATCACTCAACATCATATCAAAAGTATTTCCGAATACTATTTGTAAGCATTGTTTTAATAACTATGGAGGTGCTTAACTGTTTTCTGAGGGTTAGACATTTAGGTTATTTCCAGTCTTTTGTTGTTATTTAAAAAGATAGTGCTGCTATAAACACATTTTTATATAAAGTTTTTATGTGTTCAAGGTTATTTTCTAAGATAAATTCTCAATGTAGCAATACCGGGACCAAGGGAATATTTTTAAGGTTGTTGATATACTTTGTAAAAGTGCTTTTCAAAAGAATTGTACCAATTTACATTTCCACCAATAAAAAATGAGATTGCTGTACTTTTTAAAAAGGTATTGTCTTTGGGGATATACTTTGAGACTCATTATCTACAGGGTTTATCATTCATTGATGAATTTAGCTAGAATAAATTGTTACTGTGACTGTTGACAAATGGTGATTTTCTCATCATCATTCCTTAGTTGGCTTTCCGCTGTAGGTGGAAAAAGCCAATATTCCCTTGGCTTTCCACTGTAGCTGTTCCTTCTCCCTTCTCTAGTTGTTTATATCAACGTAGACTCTTGGCTTCTTATTTTATTCAGTAAACTTGAATTCTTACTATCATTTGTTTTCAATGCTCAAATTGTCCCTGATTCAGCTAGTAGGAGTTTCCTCAGACTGGCTTTTGTGTCCTTCAGGCATGTCCCTATCATTCTTTGAGGACTTCCTTACTTTTTAGCGTAATAAGATGTCCAAGGCTCATCTTGTTCTTTCTCTGCCTTACCTCTGGAATCAGACATTTTTCTGAGGAGCACTGGTTCCTTTTAGTGGAGATCGATATTACAATCCAGGATCTGGACACTGGATTTGCACCTTGCTACTGGAGTGCCATTGCTTCTAGGCCTTATCAAGTAACAGAGCTGAGGAATTAAAAAAAATATATATATATATATATATATATATATATATATATATATAAAATATATATTTATAGTATGTGTATGTGTGTATATATATACACGCATGCATGCACATATGTATATAGACACATCTACACATTTATATTCATTTTTATATATTTAGCTATCAAGATGTATTAAAACTCATGAGTTCACACTGATATCTCCTTAAATTTCAATCTAACGCTTCTATTTGCAATACAACATTCTTTTTCTCTTTCCATATTTCATACAAAGCCTGGCTCTCATTTTCCACAATAATATTGTATTTATTTGTTCAATCCTAAGATGTACAAAGAGTTTCAGAATTGCTAATCGATGCCTTTGCAAAGCCAGAGTTTAATATTTGTTTATAGTTTTTGTTGTTGTTTTAGCCTAAGGGCATATAGTCCAAATGCTGTGATCAAAAGTTTCTTGGGTTAGTTCTTTTTTCCTTCCCCCTTCTGTGGATTATTTTATTCACTTAAAAAAAAGTATTATTTGTTTCTATTTGTATTCAATTTGCAGAGATTTTCTGTCCTTGTGGATTTTTATTTATTTTCTTTTTTTCTTTGAGTATGTGAAACATTGATATGTTTCCAACAATCAAATCTGTGCAAAAAAAGGCATATTCAAAGGAGTGTGATTTTTTTTCCCACGTTGTCTTTGTCCTTTCCACCCAGTTCTCCCCTTATTCTGTAGGTAACCAATCTCATTAGTTTCTGGATTTTCCTTCCTGTTATATCTTTTGCCCAAATAAGTACAAGTGTATATATTCTTATTTCCCCTTCTTTCTTACCCAAAAGATGTAATACTATAGATATTCTTTTGTACTTTGCTAAGCATAGAATTTTAAAGCTGAATCAGACCTTTTTGTTTTCTTTCTAAGGTTATTCTTTTCTCATTTTTTTGTCTTTTAGACATTGGATCAACAACAGTTCTTCACAGAGGAAGAACTGAAGGAATATGAAAATCTTATCTCCCTACAAGAAACTGAACTTAAGAAAAAGGCAGATGAGCTTCAGAAACAAAAAGAAGAGCTACAACGTCAGCATGACCAACTTGAGGCTCAGAAACTGGAATACCATCAGGTGATATTTTGTAAAAAGGCTTGTGGCATTAAAAAGGATTTTAGGGGCTTTGCTACAAGCTTGTGTTTTTGTAATATATTTCAATTAGCTGTCGTATTTTAATATTTTTTAAACTGCATTTTTTAAACTTCCTTGTTGAATATTAATCTAAATTATAGAACGTGAATATCCCATTTTGGAAAACAATTTTCAGTTAGTTTGTTGTGCATTGTCAAAGGTCATACATATCAGAGAAAATCAAATAATGCTTACTTTTAAGGCATTCTTTTTCCATTCACTAGGTTTTACAGCAGATGGAACAAAAAAAATTACAACAAGAAATTTCCCCATCAGTGCCTGGTGGAGAATCAAAGATCCAGCCACGTATGTAATTTTGTTTATTTGTTTGTTTGTTTGAGGAAATTAAAAAATTGAATAAATAGAAATTCACATTTATTAGAAATATAATTTCAAATCATTAATATCTGTGCTATTTTCTGTTTATTTGTGGAAATAGAGCAATTTGTGTTACAGAAAAATGAAAAAGCCTCTAAAATTTTTATACATCAGTACATTTCAAAAGCTATATAATTTGATAGCCATATGCATGGTGAAATGATTTTTTTCAGTATTATTCATAATTCTTCCTAATCAATTATTGATATTATCAGAGAACATGTTTTTAATTGTAATCGATGATTAACTAAACATAGTTAAAAAGCAAATACTCAATATATCTAAGTATAAAAGAATATTCAAAATAAAGGAAGATACCTTTAAAATGAGGGCATATCTTTTTTTTTGAACAGGTATTTAAAGTCCAAAGTCCACCAGAACTTAGAATAAAATCGTTACATCATCATGTGTGTCATCTTTTTACCTCCCTTCCTTTTCCTCTGCTCAATAAATATTTTAAACCATATATGGAATAAAGGAAGATCCTTTTTAAATGAGAACGTATTTTTTTTTTTTTTTGGACACAGATGTTTAAGGATTGAAGTCTACCAGAACCAGGAAGGAAACAAACTCAATACCTGCTCTCATTTTCATACCTCTTTTCTTTTTCCTTTGTTCTCCTTTAGTGATTTAATTAAGTGGCTTTATGCCATAATTTAATGAAACTATTAGTAACTATTTAAGTGAGAAAGTGCCACCCACTGCTTTTAAAATAAATTGTTTTCTCTTATTCATAAAGGTAAATACTCTTTTATGGGTGCTTATCATCCCCTCTCTCAATAAAAGCTCTTTGATATTAATAATTCTTCTCCTGAGAAGACCATAGTATTCCCTAGTGTGTGTTGGTAACTTTTTCCTACTTTCAGCAATCTTAACTGCTAGAAAGTCTTCTACCAAACAGCTCTTGCTACCACTTAAGATCATTTTTCATTTACATTTTTGCTTTATACTCTATCATTCAAGATCAGGTTTTGCTACATATAACAGAAAACCCAAAGATAATGGTGGTTTAAACTGAATAAGAACTTTTGCCTTTTACATAGAAGAAATCTGGAAGTAGGTGGTGTACAGGTTCCTATCTTTCTCCTCTGCTCTCCCCAGTGCATAGTTTTTTTTCTCGAGTTATTTCATTCTCAGGGTCCAAGATGGCTCTTGGAGGCAGTGGGGAAGGGCAACAAAAGGAACGTCCCCCAGTTGAATCAGCTTCCTTGATGCAATTTTCCCAGAGAACCACATAGCATTCGAATTTACATCTCATTGGCCAGAGCTGTGTCACATGGCCATCTAGCTGCTAGGGAAGCTGAGAAATCCATGTGGCAATGGGACCAGCTAAAAGTTAGGATTCTTTTAGGAAGGATTCCCTTTAAGAAGGGAAGAGGGAATGTTTGGTAGGCAACTTACAGCTTTAATTTAAACAGCCTTTTGGTTACCTAAATATCTATGTACATTATTCCGAAACAGAAAACGCTCACTTCCCCCACCTCAAAAGGAAACCACCAAAACCCAATCTATTATTGCATGTAGTTCAAAGCCCATGACATCTGAGTATAGTCCCCTCCGTCAGGTTAGGATGTGGTTTTTTAATGTTCTGGTCATCTGCAAACTAAAAAGCAACATGTCTGCCCCCTGAGCACCATATGCATAATGGGATAGATACAGGATAACTGCAATAAAATCAACCTTTTAGAAAAGGGGAAAACAGGAAACATAGCAGTCATCTTTCCATAACAATTAAAAAAATACTGCTTGGCAAAAATAGCAAGGTCTCTCTGCTCTGTCCATAAATATATTCTTTGGTTTTTCTATTAGGCAACCCCTGCTTCACCTTTCTGGGAGGAACTCCCTTGTCTAATGTCCTCAGGGGCCTTTGGCATTGCCCTCTAGGATGTTTTTATTGCCCATTAACCTTCAAGGACGCAAGTGGGCATTGGAAAGTGTCCTCTTCTTGAAGGCTGGACAGTCTTCGCACTTCATTTCCTGTTATTGTGGGTTTGGGGCCTCGGGATTGTTTCAGATAGTTACAGGCTGTTTCAGGCCAGGTTTAGGGTTTTATTTGTTTTTGTTTTGTTTTGCTTTTTGGCAAAACAGTTCCCTAAAAAGTTGTAAGTTTCTGGTCTGTTTTCTTCAATTATTACCACGAGAAACCACAAAGATCTTGTCAAGACATATTTAACAAAGAACCTCATCTTTTACTTGCTGGCCTCTGTGTTCTTTTCTCCCCTTGGGTCTTAAATGACTGGTACCCACTTGGGATTGTTTTAAACTATAGGCTTGGATGGGATAACAACAGTCTTAATCTGATCTTTTTCCTTAGGATGGCTCCTATTATTCGGCAGAAAATTCTTAAGGGAAGTTTCTTGGAAAGGTTGTGAAAGCTTTAGCAGCTTCCTCAGAACCTTTACTTATAACTGTTTCAGTTTGGAATACTGTAGTACAGTAGTTGACTTTTTCAGTTCCTCAGGGCTCCAGATTTGGGACTTTATCAATTAATTTGGTAGATAGAGAGCAGTTCTCTCGGCAAAGCTATATTGCCTTCCATCTCTGCAGACTTGCTCACCTTAGCCCGAGCCACATCTCTCCTGTAGGACTTTTCTGAAGGAGGCAAGGCGCAGCCCACACATGCTAGCATTCTGAAATTCTACCACCATTTTCTCTGATACCTTAAACTCAGTTGGCATGAAGTATCACTGCCCCAAACCCTACCTTCTTAACTAAGCCAGTGCCATTTTTCAGATCCTTTTACTTGCTGCACTTTACTTCTAGCTACCAAATTCTGTATAGGTTAAGATTCTTCATTGTAAGTAATAGAATCATCTTCAGCTACTAAACAGAATGGGATTGATGGGTGGGGGGCAGTGTATAGATAGCTCACAGAATCTTTGGGAGGGCTGAAAGAACAGAACTTAGGCTGAGCTTCTAGGAACTGCATCATGAGACTGGGCTGCCAAAGAAGCTGCTGCTTTTGGAACAATCAAGAAGCTGCCTGCTAAATCAGGAAGCCACCTGCCAGATTAGGAAGTCACGAAGTTGCCAGCTCCAGAACCATACCACCTCTGCCTTGCTTTGTGTCAGCAAAAATGGATATTTCATGTCCTGCTTCTGTCCCCATGTAACTCAGTTCTGAGTAAAAGTTTCAAGTGAGTACATCTGATTGTTTGGACCAATCATATCTGGAACCCTAGCTGCAAGGGAGGTTGGGAAATAATATTTAATTTCCTAGCCCTGTAGTACAGGAATGCATGTTTAAAGCTGTTGAGTGAACAAATCTACTGTAATACCTCAAAATTTTACATTGTTTCTTTTAACATTAATAATTTTTAAAACTCTTAGTTCTCATTTTACAAATTTTAAAGTAATCATTGTATACTCCTCCAAACACTTCAGATTTTTTCCCTTAAATCATGGATCCCAAAATTAAATATAGCAATCTAGAAAAGTTCTGCTTATATGTAGCTTAAAAAAACCCACAGAAATCACTCAGCAGAGTAATGCTATGTTTCTTTAGAGATAGAGAAGAATTCCTATCTCTGTTGTTTAAATTGTAGGAAATATTTTAAAATGATCTGGGATATCCTTTTGTTGATGACTCTATCTGTAAGTGGTATTGTGATAAGACAGGGATTCACCTAGGATAAATTTTTTTAGATGGTGGACTGGGGTCAAATCAGAAAGTAATTGGAGACAATAATATTGTACTTTTATGAAATGTGACAAATATCAATACAACAGCAGTCATATTACAATATATTAAATATATCAAAGTAACACATCTTGCACCTTAAATTTACACAGTGGTATATGTCAAATATATTCAAGTAAAAAATTAGTAATTGGAGGAGAACTTAGAGAAATTTTTTAAAATGCTTTTTTGGCATGAGTAGATAACGGATGGATATTAATGTAGACATACCTCACAGTTTCCAGCAAATTATTCATTTATATTAGTAAAAAAAGAATTGTTGGCCTAAGATTATTTATGGACATAAGGAATCCCAGTTCTTATGAGTACTGGGCATTTATGAGTAAAGATTGTTTCTTAAAGAGTTGCTAATAGTATTTTTTCCAGCTCTGTTAGAAAGTATTCATCCTGTGTTTGATTTATCCCATTCTTCTTCATATTCTTAGATATTAAGAAGTCTTTGGTTTAGTTGACTTAGTGGTATGTATAAGTAATTTGGAACTTTGTTTCACATATGAATTTTCATGAAGCATGTACATTTTATAGTATACTTAGATATATATAATTAAAATTATATTTTAAAAGACAGTGGTCCTCTAGAATATTTGACTCTTACTAAAGGAAACTGCAATTTAGAAGTAGTGGTAAAAAATCCTTTGAGATATGGCTCTACTTTTTTTTTTTTAACCAAGATTTGTTTATAATGGCATTTTTTTCATGCTAATTGAACAAATTTGTATTACCATAAGCCTAAATGCAAATCTGTTTTTCACATGAGGAAAAATTCAAAGGAAATTTTAGTATTTGTGATAATGTGACTTTTAAGAGAGTCTAGCTAATAAAAGAGGGGGTAAGAAATGCATTTCCTTTAGGGAGAAATATTGACAAGTCTAGTTCTGGTTAGTGCCTAAAGTTTAATTTTTGTTTTATAGCTGTGCAGTGGATCAAGAAGAAATTGATAAAGAGGCAGAGTTAGATGATGACCTTCATCATTTTCATGCAAGATTTTTGTCGCCTGAAAAAGCTGCTAGAGAAGATCATCTTTACACTTAACCACTGGTGTCTCAACTTGATACTTGAATAATTCATTTGTTTTTTGTTGGAATTGAGAAACTAAGTGTATTAGGTAAAATGCAGAGTTCCTATGGGTGATACAATGGAAGACTCTAATTACAGCTTGTTTTCAAGGTATGAGATTTGAAGGAAATTGGATCTTTTCCTTGCTTTTTGTTTTTTTAACACAATATCATTAGCAGGATTTCAGTCTTTCCCTACCCATGTTTTAATTAGTTAATTAATCAATTAATTAATTAAATCCAACAATTTAGATCTAATAGGTGACTTTTTTTCAGTTTTTAAAATTTTGTATTGAACTATAGTTAATTAACAATATTATGTTAGTGTACAGTAAAGTGATTCATATATATTTATATATGTATATATACTTTTCAGATTCTTTTTCATTATAGGTTATTATAAGATATTGAATATAGTTCCCTGTGCTATACAGTAAATCGTTGCTGTTTATCTATTTTGTACATAGTGTTGTATCTTTTAATCCCATATTCCTAGTTTATCCCTCTACCCCCCCTTTCCCTTTGATAACCATGTTTGTTTTCTATGTCTGTGAGTCTGTTTCTGTTTTGTGAATAAATTTATTTGTATTATTTA
This sequence comes from Mesoplodon bidens, assembly GCF_964165515.1. Lineage (NCBI taxonomy): Eukaryota > Metazoa > Chordata > Mammalia > Artiodactyla > Ziphiidae > Mesoplodon > Mesoplodon bidens. The sequence continues at coordinate 47,317,055 of NC_138164.1, read as the reverse complement.
GATTTCACACATAAGTGATATCATGTAATATTTTCTCTGACTTGTTTCACTTAGTATGATAATCTCTAGGTCTATCCATGTTGCTGCAAATGGCAATATTTCATTCTTTTTTATGACTGAGTAACATTCCATTGTAGTATATATATACCACATCTTCTTTATCCATTCATCTGTTAATGGACACGTAGGTTGCTTGGCTATTATAAATAGTGATGCCAAAAATCTTGGCTGTCTGTGCACCGATGCCGGAAAGAAATACGGAGACAGAGTTTTGGAGAAACAAGAAAAATGGCCTTAACCTTTGCCTGACAAAGGGGAAAACACAGCAGGCTAGTGCCTCCAGAACTGTGCCCCCCCCCCCCTTCCCTGGGGAATAGGGAAAGGTTATATAGCCTGGGGCTCGCAGTCTGGGGTAGGTGATAAGGCTCAAAGTAATTAAGGTCTTGCATTTCTTTTCTTCTGCAAATTCATGGCCAAAGCTGGCATCAGGCAGCTCAGCAACCACGGTCTGGTGGCCCTGAAGTTATCAGCCAGTGATGTTCTTTTTGAAATGAAGAGTGCTACAAGGGAGTGTGGGGGAGAAGAAATGCTAGGTGCAAAGGGTAATTCGTATAGAATCAGAGTAATCAGCTTTGTGAAGGACAGGTCTAGCTACAGGTGTTTGTTAGTAGTAATAGCTAAAGAATAACCAAGATTGCTGAACTCTTTCAGGCCTGTTTATGTTGTTTCCCCAGCCTGTTCGTTTCCTTATTTTCCTTGTTTATCAGAAAAGAAAAGTCTCATTTCTATTTTGTTTTGTAAATTTATTTATCCTGGCTGCGTTGTGTCTTTGTTGCTGCATGCGGGCTTTCTCTAATTGCGGTGAGTGGGGGCTACTCTAAGTTGCAGTGTGCGGGCTTGTCATTGCAGTGGCTTCTCTTTTTGCAGAGCACAGGCTCTAGGCACGTGGGCTTCAGTAGTTGTGGCACACGGGCTCAGTAGTTGTGGCTCGCGGGCTCTAGAGGGCAGGCTCAGTAGTTGTGGTGCACGGGCTTAGTTGCTCTGCGGCATGTGGGATCTTCCCGGACCAGGGCTCAAATCCGTGTCCCCCGCATTGGCAGACAGATCCTTGAACCACTGCACCACCAGGGAATTCCCTCATTTCTATTTTTGCTGCAATAAATTCCCCACTGCTAGTTCATTCCCTCCATATCAATGGAGGAAGGGAAACGGGCATCATTCTTGTCTGGCTGAGCACAAAACTTCAGTTTTGCTCCATTTGATAAAACACCAGCTGTCCAGCCTAGGGGCCCATCTATTTCCTACTTCAATAGTGCTATAATTTATTTATTTATTTATGTCATTAAAAAATTTTTTTTTATTGGAGTATAGTTGACTTACAGTGTTGTGTTTCAGGTGTACAGCAAAGTGAATCAGTTATATACATATACATATATCCACTCCTTTTTAGATTCTTTTCCCATATAGGCCATTACAGAGTACAGAGTAGAGTTCCCTGTGTTGTGCCGTAGGTCCTTATTAGTTATCTATTTTATATATAGTAGTGTGTATATGTCAATCCCAATCTCCCAATTTATCCCTCCCCCAACTTACCCCCAATAACCATAGTTTGTTTTCTACATCTGTAAATATTTCTGTTTTGTAGATAAGTTCATTTGTACCCTTTTTATAGATCCCACATATAAGTGATAATCATATATTTGCCTTTCTCTCTCTGACTTACTTCACTTAGTATGACAATCTCTAGGTCCATCCATATTGCTGCATATGGCATTATTTTGTTCTTTTTTATGGCTGAGTAGTTAGTTATGCATTAGTAACCTTGCTTTAAAAAATTCAAGAACTGAGCCAGAACAAGCAGCAGCAGCAAGTGGTGAAGACACCAAATTGAAAATTTTGGATTTATGGTTACCAGCACTACCAAAATGTTCATTGAGATAAAAGCAAAGCAAAACAAAACCAATAAAACCTTTTATTTAATTTCAGAAATTCAGGGATTTTTCCAAATATTGCCTATAGAGTTATGTAGGAAAAAATTTACATTTCACATTTACAGATATCTACAATTTTCACAAATTTAGTTTATATTTTAATTGATATTAGTCATGTTCTTGATGATGAATGCCATGTACCATCTTGGTTGTCAGTCAGCCCTTGACAGTGTATTTTTACTTATAGGCTCGCTCCAGTTGCCTTCCAAGCTCTGCCTGCCTATTAACAAGTTGTTTTGTTTTTTAACAATTTTTTAACTAGTTTTGTTTATAATTTGTTTACAATCTATTATAAGCAATAGATATGACTTTTGCTGTGCAAATTTTCTTACCTCTTTTTTTTTTTGGCCACGCCACACAGCTTGTGGGATCTTAGTTCCCCCACCAGGGATCAAATCCAGGCCCATGGCAGTGAAAGCACCGAGTCCTAACCACTGGACTGCCAGGGAATTCCTGCTCCTTTTGTTTTATCCTTAGTAATAAGTATGTTTCCTAAGACTGTCCAGGATTATGAACATATATCTTGTAATTAAAGTGTTAAAATATTTCATTTTAGGGCTTCCCTGGTGGCGCAGTGGTTGAGAGTCTGCTTGCCGATGCAGGGGACACGGGTTCGTGCCCCGGTCCGGGAGGATCCCCCATGCCGCGGAGCGGCTGGGCCCGTGAGCCATGGCCACTGAGCTTGCGCGTCCGGAGCCTGTGCTCCGCAACGGGAGCGGCCACAACAGTGAGAGGCCCGCATACCCGCCCCCCCCCAAAAAAAATCATTTTACAATTCTTATAATTTTGCTACTCCATGAAATTTTTTCATGAATAATGACTTATTTTTATGAATAATGATTTTAAAGTTATAACTTGTCTGAGTGTTTTAAAAATAAGGGAGGAAAAAATAAAATTCCATCTACTAGCTCTCTTTGCCATCTCCTATGAATCATTGTATTAAAATGTTATTTTTTAATTTTAGTCCATTTAACATCTCCTTTTTAGTGATATGAAAATATGTGTCATTTAATTAAATCCTCACCCTCACTTTAGATTCCCTGTGTATGGAGTAAGTAACATGTACGGCTTATGCCATTCTATATTTGTTTTGTACCATGTGACTTTACCTATTTTGCTGTCCACTATTACTCTTCACTTGTTAAAGTGATTTGAGTTTGCTTTACTTTTGAACTTTATCCTTTCTTTTCTTGGTGTTGCTACTTCATAAATATGTCCTTTTAGAGTAGCGATATATTATAGATTATTTCTTTTTTGAGACATATTTGCCATGCCCCTTAATGTTTTAAACATTTTTATGGTAGTATTGAAGCATTTTCCTCAAACACAACAATTTAAAACTCCTATATCTTTGTGTAGTGATTCCTTCTTGTTCTATAGCATTGAGTAATGTGTATTAGAAATTGTATTTTAACTTTTTCCTGACTAAATCTCAGTTCTAATCCTGTATTCATTTCTTGTTTCCTTTTATGTATATGTGTTTTCACTCTCTGATATTTCTAGTATGTTTCATTGAGAGTCAAGGTTGATCTTGGGGAAAAGAAAACTATGTCTGCAGAAAAGTCAGGTTTTCTAGAGCTTGTTAGGCAAGAAGGCAGTCCTTCCTAGAGTGGTTTCTGAGCACTGTGGAGAGTGCTTCTAACCCTGAAAAAAGTTTCTGACTCATGAGTAGAGATTTGCTGACTCCTTCCCTTTAACAGAGTGAAATAGCTTACAGAGCAAAAGCGTCCAGATTGTGGTGAATGTCCGTTGTCCAATTCTTTAGCTTTTTTTTTTTTTTTTTTTTTTGCGGTACACGGGCCTCTCACTGTTGTGGCCTCTCCCGTTGTGGAGCACAGGCTCCAGACGTGCAGGCTCAGCGGCCATGGCTCATGGGCCCAGCCGCTCCGCGGCATGTGGGATCTTCCCGGCTCGGGGCACGAACCCGTGTCCCCTGCATCGGCAGGCGGACTCTCAACCACTGCGCCACCAGGGAAGCCCTCTTTAGCTTTTTTATACCCTCCTTAAATAATAATAGTATTTAAAAATACTTTGTGCATCCCAACAGACATTTTCCCTCTTACAGTTGTTAATAAAGGAAAATAAGTATTTTTTGGAACAGAAAGACCAGGACATGAATTTGGCAATCTCTGATTAGAAGAGAAGTAGCATATTTTATTGTTTCATCATGACTTTTGCTTGGATGATCTGAGTTTTAATTAAGTTCCTCTCTAAGTACCCTCCCATTTTTCTACTGTTGTATTGACTTTTCCACTATTGTATTTCTAATGCACCTCCTTAATCATTGGAGAGTTTCGAGGGATGTAGAATGTTGTAGCACCATTGTTAGAGGTCTTAAGGTTTCATAGCCACCAGCTTCATGGGGCTTATTATCCAGACTTTCAAATGAATTCTCCTCTTCCCTCACAATCCCAAATAATAATCTTTTCTCTAAGGAAGTCTGTTACTAATTAAGATTTAGAGGTGATTTTATTAAAACAGAATTAATTTCCAAAAGGTTTATATAAAAGTTAAAATAGAGGCTAAATCTTTTATTTTAAGGACAACAATTTGAAGCCAGTTAATGCTCAGAGTGACTGTTTCATTCATTTGGAATGTTTCTGGTGACTTCCAGGTAGTTTGGTCTGCCCCTCTCTATCTAGTTTAAGGGCCTAAGAATGGAAGAGCCCTGGAGGCTGAAGTACTGTAGCCAAGGGGGATGAAGGAGCCCCCATCCTGCTGAAGGTGTTTCTTTCTCTGAAGCAGTTAGTCCAGGATCTATTAGCAAATGAAAGTTCTAAGCCCTTGCAACTTTCAAAGTATCTGTCTGTGTACTAATTTATGTAGCCTCTAATTGAAAGATCATATTTTTGGAAGGAATATGTGTTTATATGTAAGCTCGTGCCTAAAACAGGTCTGAAGGGAAGACCATTATTTATCCTGTGTTTTTTGAAAAAAATTGTCTTCTGAAATTAAAACATAAAAAACATTTTTTCATTATTGCTTTTCTTTCTCATGAAGGAAACCTGTGTTGCATAATCCATGTTTTATCAATATTTATTATGTTTTAAAAACCATTTAATAATGATGGTTTATATATCCTATTTTGTCAGAATTTTTTAATTAATTAATTTATTTATTTTTGGCTACGTTGGGTCTTTGTTGCTGCACGCGAGCTTTCTCTAGTTGCAGCGAGCCGGGGCTACTCTTCGTTGCAGTGTGCCGGCTTCTCATTGCGGTGGCTTCTCTTGTTGTGGAGCATGGGCTCCAGGTGCACAGGCTTCAGGAGTTGTGGCACACGGGCTCAGTAGTTGTGACTCGCAGGCTCTAGAGCGCAGGCTCAGTAGCTGTGGCGCATGGGCTTAGTTGCTCTGCGGCATGTGGGATCCTCCTGGGCCAGGGCTCGAACCCGCATTCCCTGCATTGGCAGGTGGACTCTTAACCACTGCACCACCAGGGAAGCCCTAAGGTCAGAATTTTAAATATCTTTTATTTGTTATTACTAATTCTGGGGGATTTTGAAAAGTTTTCAATTTAAATGAGTTAAAAAAGTAAGCGTTTATAAATATGTGGCCAGACATGTTCTGTTGATTTTAAACTTTGGAAAGAAATTTTATTAGTTTGAAGTATCCTCAGTTTAATTCTTCTTGGCTTATTTAGATATTTTGGACTATTTTTAAAACTACAAATAAATAATTGGATTTCAATTTGATAATTAGGAAGACAGAGAGTTTATACAACTTTGTTATTTTTTTAATAAATTTATTTATTTTATTTTTATTTTTACTTTTGGCTGCGTTGGGTCTTTGCTGCACGCGGGCTTTCTCTAATTGTGGTGAGCGGGGGCTACTCTTCGTTGCAGTGCACGTTGCAGTGGTTTCTCTTGTTGCGGAGCACAGGCTCTAGGCATGCAGGCTTCTGTAGTTGTGGCACGTGAGCTCAGTAGTTGTGGCTCGCGGGCTCAGTAGTTGTGGCTCATGGGCTCTAGACCACAGGCTCAGTAGTTGTGGAGCATGGGCTTAGTTGCTCTGCGGCATGTGAGATCTTCCTAGACCAGGGCTCGAACCCATGTCCCCTGCATTGGCAGACAGATTCTTAACCACTGGGCCACCAGGGAAGCTCAACTTTGTTATATTTGAATTTGTCTTTTGACTATATGTTGTAAGAATTCTTCCAGTGTAATATTTGTTGGAAAATAATATTCTAGTCATCATTTGTATAGGTTTATATTTAATTATATTAAATGTAAAATCTGAAAAATATGTAATATTTGTTGTAATTTTCTGGGGAAAAAGACAAATTTGACAGTGTTGAAAGAATGAATTGTTTGCAAAACACTAATGTTGCACATTTTGGCTAGAATATTAAAATTTGTAATTTGTACATATCCTACATTGTTATTTTAATAGTATCACTAGCATACTTATTTTCTACACTAGATATTGAGCAAAAACATTTCTTTTGTGTGTGTGTTTCCAGCTATCATGATAAATGCTTATATGCATGTATGTAAATGTAACATGGCTGAGCCTTTTTCTTTTACCTCAGTTTAAAAAAATGCCAAACAGCACAATAGCCATAACTTAATTATCTACGTAGTGTTTACTTTGGAGGTGAAATAAGTTAGCTAACAAAAATACTTGAGAATAAACATAATGAGGCAACTTTTATACAGGGAAATATATTTCCACTTTTCAAAGTGCTTCATATATTCATAGAAACATTAGAAAATGTAACTCTGCCTAAATAATGCCATACTCTTATAATTTAAGAGGTTAAATTCAAATGAAGTGATTTATCATTTCTAAAAACAAACAAACAAACAAGAAACACTAACGTTGCAGAGTCATAGAGCCTCAGGGTCTTAGAGATCATTTACCTGGAAGGGACCTCTTCTCCAGCATTTCCTAGTAGACTTTTATCCAGCCCTGCTTCCAGTGATAGGATTGAAGTGGAAATTACAGTAGTTACCAGGCTTGTCTCCAATATTGGAATCACCTAAGAGCTTCAAAAAATACTGATTCCTGTGTCCCACCTCCAGAGATTGTGATTTCATTCTTCTGGAGTACAGTCTGGGCTGTGAAATTTTTAAAAGATCTTCGGGGTGATTCTAATGTGCAGACAAGTTTGGGAGCTGCTGGTAAATCATGTGGAAAACCAATCAACATTAGAGAATCTGCACTGGGGAGGAAACCTGACTGATGTTATGAAGTCTCTGTAAGCATTTAAATGTCACTTCAGTTACAAGCACGCACACACCAGTGTTTGTAATGTGTAGGAAACATTTCCACTTAAATTCAAGAACGATTTAATAGCAAGTATCACAGTGACAAAGAATCCATGATAATGGGATAGTGGAAAGTACTGGGGGCTGGGTGTTAGGACCCTGGCTCTATCATTCTCCAACTATATGATTTTTTTTTTCCTCCTAGTGTCTGGAGAAAAAACTCTAAAAGTTCTAGACTGTGAGCTTTTACTAACTTTACTAACTAAAATTTCCTAACTTTTCCATTTGAAATCATTTCAGATTTGCAAAAAGCATGCAAAAATAGTACAAAGAATTCCCATAAGCCATTCACCTAGCTTCCCCAAGTGATAACATCTTACAAAGTTATTAAAATCAGGAAATCAACATTAATACAATTTTACTAACTAATCTGCAAATTTTGCCAATTATCCCACTAATACACTTTTTCTAGGCTAAGAACAAATCCAGGATCTCACATTGCATTTAGTTGTGTGTACATGTGTGTGTTTGTTAACTGACAAAAAATTATCAAGCCTATCCAAAAAGGTTGCAACAATTGTACAGCTAATTCTAGTATGTCCTTCCCCTAGATATATCAGTTCTTAGCAGCTTGCCACATTTGCCTTCAAGCTTTCTCTCTGTATAATTCAGTTTTTTTACTGAAGCATTTCAGAAGTTTCAGACATTGTAATCCTTTACTGTAAATATGTGAGTGAGCATCTCCTAAGAACAAGGACATTCTTTTATAATAACTGTCTTATAAAAATTATCCTCTTATCAAATTCGGGAAATTTAACATTGTTACGATGGACAAAGGATGTGGTCTGCCATTTCAATAAAGAAAGGATGTTGCTACCCTCAAGCCATCAGCCACCGTAGCTGCCCACAAGAGTGCACCCTGAGGGGAACTCAGGATGGAGATAAACAGGATACTAGTCCTTAGAGAGTTGAAGTGCATATCAAAGGCATGATTTCGGTGAGCCCAGATTCTTGCATCTTCCCATACATAGAAAAGTGCTAAATTCATTAACCTGAGATGTCTGGTTTTCTTTAAGTAACGGTAATCTTTTAATGTTCTGACTACCTGTTTTTGTTGTTTTTGTTTTTTTCACAAAAACTCCTATACAGTATATCCTGGTTCCTCCCTTACCTCTTTGGAACAGCCCCTTGGAGCTATCTGAGAGGCTGTCTCCTGGGCTTCAGTGCTCAGTAAGTCCACTGAACAAAATATAATTCTCAACTCTTAGGTTATGTGTTTTTTTTTCAGTTGACATTCTAATACTATTGATCTATTATAACATTTGGTCCATATTCAGATTTCACCAGTTGTCTGAATACTGTCCTTCATAGTAATTTTTTTTTTGTCATCTAGGATTTAATCCAGAATCAAGCTTTGCATTTACTTGTCATGTCTCTTTTATTTCCCTTAAGCTGAAATAGCTCTTCAGCCTTTCTTTGTCTTTCATGACATTGACATTTTTGAAAAGTACAGGCCAATTATTTTATAGAATGGCCCTCAACTTGCATTTGTCTAGATCAGTGTTTCTCAAAGTATGTTCTGTGACTGGTGCTGGTCTATACACCAGTGTCACCCAACAATGAGGGGTCAACATAGAAACTGAAATTAGTTATACCTTTGAAATAATTTTATGTCTGTTTTATAATAAAAATGGGAGCTTATATTTTTATATCTTGATTTCCTTTTTCTAAGAATTCATTTTTGTTGTATTTTATAAAATATCAGTCCTCAATGGGTTGGATATTTTCTTTAAAAAGGTCCTTTGTCAACAACTACTTTGAGCAGCACTGGTCTAGATGAGCTTTTTAAAGCTAAGGACTGTGCTTTATTCACCTGAATCCATTACATTCAGACCGTACCTGGCAGAGTTCAGTGAATGGTTGCCTGTGGGATGAATTAAAATGGCCATTCTTTTATTAGAGACACTTATGCTGAGTTCAAATCTGTCTCTCCATAAATTCTACATAGGAACCTTCCTTCTGCCTTCAAAAACATATAACATGTCTACACATATACTTATGTGTTAGCTTTTCAGAGATTTAAAAACTGATAATAAGTCTTAAAGCCCCAGTCTACTCCAAGCAAAAGTAGCTCCATTTCTTTTACCATTTGTAGTGATTAGGATTAAGTTTTGCTGAAAATAAGAACACCTCAAATAAGAATGGCTTATTGACTTTGTTTCTTATGTTCTGCAAGCTCAGAGGTGTCGTTCTAGGGCTGGTAGGGAAGTTGCCCAGATCATCAGGGGCCCAACAGCCCTCCATTTTGCTGTCCCATTGTCCCCAATGTGTGACTTTTACACTATGGTCCAAGATGTCTGCTGATGCTCTAGCTATTACATCTGCATTCCTGCCAGCAGATGGAGGAAAGGTTAAAGAGCATATCCCTCCCTTTAAAGACATTTCCCAGAAAGCACACAAAACACTCCCATTTATATTAATTGGATCAGAACTTGGTCATATGACCACAGTGAGCTTGTTCTGCAGATAAAGGAGAATGTAAATATTTGTTTAGTTACTGACAGTACCACTAACTCAAAATTCACTGTGCCAATAAGACTACTCTTTATTGGGATTTGATCCACAGCCCACAGGATACTGTAATTCTTACAACAGTCCTGCAGGAAAGATTTTACGACCTGAATTTTAGAGAAATGGAAATTGAGGCTGTCAGGGTAGAGGGGGTGAGGTAACTTGCCTTTTGTCCTGCAAAGAGCAGCTGGTGTAGCTGGCATTTGAGTCCAGGTCTGCCTGTGAGTTTCTGTAGGTTACACTCTTTTTAAAGATGTGAGAAAAATAATTAAATAGGATCAATGAGACTACTGGAATGCAAGATGCTGGAGAAAGATATGTGCGTTTATAACAGCAAATGCCACTTGTGTTCTGAACTTGGCAGTTACATTGATTTTAAAGGTGGTCTGGAGATTGTAAAACTTGATCACTGAGCATTTTGTTTTGCTTGGAGAGGTCACAAGCCACGTTTTGGTTAGTAAGGGGAAATGGGGTGTTTTCAGACATTTGACTGAAGCATCCTGGAGATATAAATTTAGCTTTAGGTTTCAGTAATATAAGATTTTTTTCTTTTTTAAAGAAATGTAAGTTGGAGCTGGTAGCAGATGTTCCTATTCTATAAGTTTGCTTTACAACAATATGAAAACAAGTGACATTCTTTACAGGTTGAAGGGTTTATTTTTTGTACTGACTGAAAAAATACGCGCAACCTAAAAGTTATGTTTTTTTTTAACATCTTTATTGGAGTATAATTGCTTTACAATGGTGTGTTAGTTTCTTCTGTATCACAAAGTGAATCAGCTATACATATACGTATATCCCCATATCTCCTCCCTCTTGCGTCTCCCTCCCACCCTCCCCATCCCACCCCTCTAGGTGGTCACAGAGCACCCAGCTGATCTCCCTGTGCTATGCGGCTGCTTCCTACTAGCTATCTGTTTTACATTTGGTAGTATATGTAAGTCAATGCAACTCTCTGAGTTATGTTTTATTCGGTGGGAATTTTTAGGACTTCAAGCCTGGGAGGCAACATCTCAAGTAACCCTGAGAAAACTGCTCCAAGGAGGCGAGGGGGCGGGTTTTGCATCAAAGGGCAGGTAGTCGGGAACCTCAAAAGATTATTGTAATTAAAGAAAACCAGATACCCCAAGTTAAGGAATTAAGCCCATTTCTATGTAAGGGAAGATGCAAGAGTCTGGGCTCACTGAAATCATTCCTTTGATATGTACCTCAACTATCTGGGGCCAGTGTCCTGTGTTTTTGTAGGGAGTGGATGCGGTCTGATGGCTGCTAGATGGCAGGTATTCTTTCCTTCCTGAGTTGCCTCAGGGCTCACCAGCTTACCTTCTGGTGGTGGCTACAATCCCCGGTGACTGTGACAGCCTCTGTTTACTGATATGGCAGGAAGTAATCCATTTCTCAGTATCAAAATAAAGAATGACTTTTCAGAATCGTAAAAAAAAAAAAAAAGTAATGTTAGTTTATCATGCTGATGGTAAGAACAGTTGCCCCCAACGCACTCCTGCATAGTGGATCTTCCTTAGAGCAGCGCCCAGGCGATCGGATCCTGGCCTCCGTTTACAAAGCGAACGTAGAGGCTGACGCGAACCCTATGCCCCCGCCGGCCGGCGCGCTCGGAGGCGGGGACTGCCTGCCCACTGCCGGCCACTCCCACTCCCGGCGCGCGCGCGCAGCCGGTGGAGGTGTGACTGGGAAAGGTGCTGGCGGTAACTTTCCTTCTCTGTGAACGGAGCAACCAAAACGACTTCTCGCAGAGTTGTAGAAGGTGCAAATACGCCATTAACCAATTCTGCGTAAAGTTCCAGTCACCGCGCAAGAGATGTTCCGTCCACCCACTCCTTAGGAGCTGCCCACTCCTAAGAGGAAGGAAACAACTAAGGAATTTTCTGAGAGGAAGTTCGAGGATGCAGGTTCCGGGAGGCTGTGGCCATGGCGCAGAGGGTGGGCGGCCCCACGTGGTGGGGCGCAGTACTGTGCTCCCGGTTCTGGTGCTGGTCCTGAGGTGCACGCTGCTCACCGCAGGTAGGGCAGGAGGGAGAGAAGGAAGGAGGCAGGGAGGGAGGAGGGGTGGCTTTCGCTACGCCGTGAGGTCCGAGTCCGGCTGGGGCTAAATATCTTAAAAAGCCCCAACCAACCCTGAACTCTCTGTTGTGAAATGCGGATTCATTTACTGATTCAACAGTTGTATACTGACGCCTACTATGTGCAGAGTCGGCACTTGTAGGAGCCTGTGAGCACGCGCTCTGATGTTCTGTAAACCTCTGCCTCTTTTGCATCATGCCAATTGCTGGAACGGAGGGGCGTGAAATAAGAAATTTACTCTGGGACTTCCCTGGTGGTCCAGTGGTTGAGACTCCACGCTTCCACTGCAGGGGGCACGGGTTCGACCCGGGAACTAAGATCCCGCATGCATGCTGCCAAAAACAACAACAAGTTTATTTCCCACAGTTCTGGAAGCTGGGAAGTCCATGAACAAGGTGCTGACTGATTTGGTTCCTGGTGAGGGAGCCCTTCCTGGCTTGTAGACGGACACTTTCTTACTATATCCTCAGGTTTGGAGAGAGATCTCATATTTCTCATATCTCTTATTTTTTATTTTTATTTATTTACTTTTTGGATGCGTGGCATGTGGGATCTTAATTCCCCGATCAGGGACCAAACCCATGCCCCCTGCAGTGGAAGCACAGAGTCTAAACCACTGGACCGCCAGGAAACTCCCTCTCACGTCTCTTATAAGAGCACTAATCTGATTCATGAGGGCTCACCCTCATGACCTAATTATCTCCCAAAGGCCCCTCCTCCAAATACCATCACACTGGGGATTAGGCCACAACATGTGAATTTGGTGGGGACACAAACAATCAGTCCATAACACATCCCCCAAACACATTTGTGGATTAGAAGCAACATTGCTAAGATGGCAATACTTGCCAAGTTGATCTACAGATTCAGTTCAATTACTATTAGAAACTTAGCTGACTTCTTTGTAGAAATTGATAAACTGTTTCTCAAATTCCTCTGAAATTGCAAGGCACCCAGCATAGCCAAAACAATCTTGGGAAAAAAAAAAGAACAAAGTTGAAGGAGTTTATGTGGATTAATGAGGGGCCATGAACTAAGGGCCTTTGTATCTGAAGACCCCTCCCCCCACCCCCACAAAAAGGGAAGTTGTTTCCAATTATATGGCAATGTTTTAGAGCCCCAGGCCTATGTTTCTTCCAAGGGTCTTCCATAACAGAGTTCTCATATTACCCCAGGTTTTCTGGAAGTGGAGATGGCAGGGAAGACTCAGATGGTTTTCCTGAATGAAAATGTGACTATCTTTTGCAAGATCCCTGGTTTCCCACACCTGGACATCAACAGTACGGGTATCACCTGGTTTCGGAAGGCTCAGGTGTCTGAAATAGAGATCAAACTGTTTGAATTTTTTGGAGACCACAAAGTGGCATTCCGACCTGGAGCCAACGTGTCTCCATGGAGGCTGAAGAGGGGGGATGCCTCACTGCAGCTGCCTGGGGTCCAACTGTGGGAAGCAGGAGAGTACCGATGTGAGTTGGTGGTCACTCCTCAGAAGGCACAGGGGAGAGTCTGGCTGGAGGTTGTAGGTGAGTGCCTGAGGGCAGTGCCCTGTGATTCCCATGGTGATGGGGCTTGGGGTGGACATGTAGATGGGCCGAGGGGAGCAGAGTATGGGCCTAGGAGTCAAATAGACGTGGGTTTGAGTCCTGGGCTTCCATGGACTTCTAGACAACTTTGGACAAGTTATTAATCACGCTGAATCTCAATGCCCTTCCCTCTAAACAAATGTAATAGTACTTTTCTAAGAGGATTGATTGTAGGGAAGAGGCTATGAGAAATGCAAGGAAGATGCTTAGAATTGTGTTTGGCCCATTTTAAGTTCGCAGTAAAAGGTAGTCAAAGTAATTATATAATTTCCCTGGTGTGTGGATAGTTAGTCTTCACTGAAGAGGTACCTCTGAAAGGTAGCTGGGGAAGAAGAGAGATTGCACTCTGGTTCCATGGATCTGAATCCTATTCTATCTAACTTTGTTGCTTCCAAACTGAGTGATTGGGTCAGCCATTTAACATCTTTACACGTGAATTTTCCCATGTGCAAATGAATTTTCCCTCATTTTGCATGTGCAAAATGAGGTGATAAATCATACCTGCCTCATAGTGTCCTGAGGATGACACAAGATCATGTATGAAAATGCTCAGCCAGTGCTGTTGTGAGGTAGGTGCTCAGTCAAGATTTATAACAACACTTTTCCCTAAACACGTTTTTGAGCTCCACTTTCTTCTATTATAAATAGGTCAGATACTCTGTGGGTGAGCTTGGGGCTGCCATAACAAAACACCACTGACTGGGTGGCTTAAACAACAGAAACTTATTTTCTCACAATTCTGGAGTCTAGAAGTCTGAGATCAAGGTGACAGCAGGGTTGGTTTCTTCAGAGGCCTCTCTCTTTGGCTTGTAGGTGCTTGTCTTCTCCCTGTGTCTTCACCCCCTCTTCCCTCTGTGTTTGTGTATCCTAATCTCCTCTTCTTATAAAGACATCAGTCATATTAGATTAGGATTCAACCTAATGATCTCATTTAACTTACCAACCTCAATAAAAACCCTACCTTCAAATATAGTCACAGTCTGAGGGACTAGGATTAGGACTTCAACATATGAATTTGGGGGGCGGGCATACAATTCAGCCTGTAACTGAGGGGCAGTGTCTGTGAGCCCTCCGTAATTGTACTTAAGACTTTGAATGTTTTGTACATATTAATTTTGGTAATGGGGATGTATATTAGAATTCATTTCCTCTGCAACTGACAGAAAGCCTAAAATAAAAGTTTTTTTTTTCCAAAAATAAGATACACTTTATTTTTTAGAAGAGTTTTAGATTTACAGAGAAATTGGAAAGTTAGTACCAAGTTCCCATATTACTCTTGCCTCCGCACCCCACTTGCCCCATTAGTATCATCTTGTATTTATGGTATATTTGTTATAATTGATGAACCAATATTGATACATTATTATTCATTAAAGTCCATAGTTTATTCAGATTTCCTTAGTTTTTTTTTCCCCTGATAATTTTCCTTGTTCTGAAGGCTACTTTGAAATTCATATAGCTACTCAAGTTCTCTTTGGGTTGGTATTAGTATGGTATATCTTTCTCAATCCTTTTACTTTTTTTTTTTTTTTTTTTTTGTGGTATGCGGGCCTCTCACTGTTGTGGCCTCTCCTGTTGCGGAGCACAGGCTCCAGACGCACAGGCTCAGCAGCCATGGCTCACGGGCCCAGCCACTCCGCAGCATGTGGGATCTTCCCGGACCAGGGCACGAACCCGTGTCCCCTGCATCGGCAGGCGGACTCCCAACCACTGCGCCACCAGGGAAGCCCAATCCTTTTACTTTTAATCTATTTGGGTCCTCATATTTAAAGTGGGTTTCTTGTAGAAAGCACATGTTTGAGTCTCTTTTTTATCCACTCTGACAGTCTCTTTTAGTTGATGTAGTTAGACCATTCATTTAAAGTGATTGCGTATATAGTTGGACTGATATGTATTGTATTTGTATCTGTTTTCTATTTGGTGCCCTTTGTTTTTAAAATTTTTTAAATTTAATTTTCCGCCTCTTTTTATGCCTTCTCTGTTTTTTTTTTGTTTTTTTTTTTATGGTACGCGGGCCTCTCACTGTTGTGGCCTCTCCTGTTACGGAGCACAGGCTCCGGACACGCAAGCTCAGCGGCCATGGCTCACGGGCCTAGCTGCTCTGTGGCATGTGGGATCTTCCCAGACCAGGGCATGAACCCATGTCCCCTGCATCGGCAGGCAGACTCTCAACCATTGCGCCACCAGGGAAGCCCCCCTTCTCTGGTGTTAATTGAATATTTTATATGATACAATTTTCTCTCTTTTCTCTGTATATCAATTATACTTACTTAAAATTTATTTTAGTGGTTGTCCTAGCGTTTGCAGTGTACATTTACAACTAATTTAAGTCTGCTTTCAAATAACACTGTATTGCTCCATGGATAGTACAGGTACTTAATAACAGAATATTTCCAGTTCTTCTCTTCCATCTCTTATAACATTACTGTCATTCATTTAACTTTTTCATATGCTATAACCACCCCAGTACATTGTTGCTATTATTATTTTGAATGAACACAATGATCTGTTAGATCAGTTAAGCATAAGAAAAATAAATGTTTTATTTTGCCTTCATTTATTCCTTCTCTGACACTCTTCTTTTCTTTTTGTAGATTCTAATTTCTGACCTATATCATTCTCCGTCTCTGAAGAACTTCTTTTAACATGTAGCCAAGCAGGTCTACTGGTGACAGATTTCCTCAGTTTTTGTCTGTCTGAGAAAGTATACTTCATTTTTGAAGGGTAATTCTTCTGGATATAGGAGTCTAGATTGTTGGGGTTTTCTTTCTTCGAATATTTTAAATATTTCACTCCACTCTCTTCTTTCTTGCATTTAAGAAGTCCCATGTCATCCTTATCCTTGTTCCTCTATAGGTAAGTTATTTTTTTCCTCTGGCTTCTTTCAAGATTTTTCTCTTTGTTTTTTTGCATTTTGAATATGGTATACCTAGGTATAGGGTTTTTTTTTTCTGTTTTTGGTATTTTTATGCTCAGTGTTGTCTGAGCTTCCTGGATCTGTGCTTTGGTGTCTGTCATTAATTTTGGCAAATTCTCAGCCATTATTTTTCAAAGTGTTTCTTCTGCTCCTTTCTCTCTTCTTCTTCTGGTATTCCTATCACATATGTTACCTTTTGCTGTCATCTCACAGTTCTTGGATATTCTGTTCCCTTCTGTTCTTTTTCCCCATTCTTTCTTCTCTTTGCATTTCAGTTTGGGAAGTTTCTATTGACATTTTCAAGCTAGCTGATTCTTTCCTTGGCACTGTGAAGTTTACTGATGAGCCCATCAGAGGCATTCTTCGTTTCTTTTATAATGTTTTTGATTTCTAGCATTTCCTTTTGATTCTTTCTTAAAGTTTCCATCTCTATTTACATTATCCATCTGTTCTTGCATGTTGTCTGCTTTTTCCATTAGTGCTTTTAACATTTTAATCATTATTTAGAATTCTCTATCTGATCATTCTAAAATCTGTGTCATACAAGAGTTTGGTTCTGAGGCTTGCTTTGTCTTTTCATACTTTTCAGCATGCCTTGTAATTTTTTGTTGAAAACCAGATTATTATGTATCAGGTAGTAGGAACTGAGGTAAATAGGCTTTTGGTGTGAGAGTCTATGTTCTTTGGCTAGGCATTAGGCTGTGTTTAGTGTTAATGCTGTACCTGTAGGTGCCAGAGTTTTCCCTCTTCCTTGTTTTGTTTGAATTTCCCTGTGAACATGTTAAACAGAGTCTGTGTTTAACAGCTCTCTCAGTTGTAATCTACTGTTATCATTCTGGAACTCTGCTGATGTAGTGGTAAGGTGTTGTGGAGGAGAAACAGTCTATATACTCTTATGGTTAAACCTCATTCTTTGAGTTGCCTGAGCCCCTAGGCTGTCTCACCTTCAGAAGTGTTTCTAGGTGAGGCGGGAAGGCTAGAGGGGGCTGGAGTTGGCTAATCATCACTATCCCAGGTCAGGCAAGACTCTGGCAAAGTCTTTTCCCTTGAGAGCATCCTTTATTATGGAGAATGCACTGGGTATTTTTTTTTTTTTTCTTTTTGCGGTATGCGGGCCTCTCACTGTTGTGGCCTCTCCCGTTGCGGAGCACAGGCTCCGGACGCGCAGGCCCAGCGGCCATGGCTCACGGGCCCAGCCGCTCCGCGGCATATGGGATCCTCCCAGACCGGGGCACGAACCCGTATCCCCTGCATCGGCAGGCGGACTCTCAACCACTGCGCCACCAGGGAGGCCCTCTGGGTATATTTTTGTTTTTTTTTTTGTTTGTTTGTTTTTTGTTTTGTTTTGTTTTTTTTTTTTGCGGTATGCGGGCCTCTCACTGTTGTGGCCTCTCCCGTTGCGGAGCACAGGCTCCGGACGCGCAGGCTCAGCGGCCATGGCTCACGGGCCCAGCTGCTCCGCGGCATGTGGGATCTTCCCGGACCGGGGCACGAACCCATGTCCCCTGCATCGGCAGGCGGACTCTCAACCACTGCGCCACCAGGGAAGCCCCTGGGTATATTTTTAAACAGTTACTTTTCCTCTCCCCACTGCTCAAAATAGGAGGGAATTTTTCTTGGATCTTCACAGTGAGAGCGTGGTGGGATTCTGGGAGGTAAAGCTCATGAAAGTGTTGTGACCCGCCCCCTGAGACTGGGCCTTTAGGAGTTTTTTATTCTCAATCTAGTCCACACTTATCCTTTAGCAGTTTGTCAGAGTTACTGCTTAAGTGTGTCGACCAGTTTATTACTCCAGTACCTTCTGCTTGAGGTTTTATGGTCTCGGCTGTGATTCTCTCAATCTGCCTGTCTTTTTCCAGGGTGGTGGTTTGCCCTGTCACCTCAATTCTCTGATGGATCTAAGAAAAGCTGTGGATTTACAGTTTGTTCAGCTCAGCTTTTTTTTCCTGTTATGAGGATAGAAGTGATGACTTTAGGTCTTTACATGTCAGAGGGAAGCCAGAAGTCAATAGTGCTTTTAAGAAGGTAGTTTATTTTCCTTTCACAAAAATGTAGCCAACCCAGGGCATGTATGGCAGTTCTGTGATCATCTGGGACCCAGGATCCTTTTATCTCATCACTTTGCCATCCTCAACCTGCATTTCCACCTTGTGCTTGGAAATGTCTTCTCCAGCTCCAGCCATGACATGGTATTGCAGCCATTCTGCAGGAAGGAAGAAGTGGAGGGGCAGAGACACTGTTCTTTTCTTTAAGATACCCTTGTTATTTCAGGAGACGTCTTAGAAGTTGCTCTCACTACTTCTGAATACATCCAAACTTCCAGACCCTTAGTTCACATGCCTACACCCAGCTGCAGAGAAGGGTGGGAGAAGTAGCTTTAACTTGGAGGTGTCATTGAAGAATAGAGATTCGCAGCAATTAGCAGTCTCTGCCACAACACTGTTCCAAGGCTTTCCTCAGATTCTCAACGGTGTCTGTGACACAGAGGGGCTTAAGAAACTCTGCTTTATAAAATTGCTGTGAGTTTCGGGGTCACAGCATATCAGCACCCTGCCAGCACTGGGACCAGCATACCCAGAACATTTAGCCTAGGCAGAATACCATTCAGTTTACTCACCTTTCCTGAAGGCTTGCCATGGGTCTGACATTGGGCTGATAATAAGCAAGTCCCTACCTACCCTCAAGGCATGATTTCTCTCCCCTGGCAGCTCACCCAGTCAGTAGCTTGTTTTTGGAGCAAGCCATGGTGAAAGACAATGAAGACAAACATATTTTGTGTAAGTCAAGTGGATTCTACCCAGAGGATATTAACATAACATGGAAAAGGTGGACCCAGAAGGATCCCCAGTTCCAGGAGATTTCTGAGGACATCATCACTGGCCCCGCCATCAAGAATGAGGATGGTACATTTAATATCACTAGCTACTTGAGGCTGAAGCCCTCTCTGAAAGACAATGTGACCATCTACCAGTGTGTGGTATGGCATGTACCCTCACTCATGTGCCAGACTTTCAACTTCACCCTGATTCTGATAGGTAAGCAGCCCCCTAGACATTTCCCTAACTCTTCATCTTGAGGGGAGTATAATATCAACTTTGGTTCCCACACAGTCTAGGGGAATATGGGGGCCAATAGGGAAGGAGAGAAAGCTTGGTCTGGTTTAGCTCAGCCCCAGAGTCAGCAGTCCAGATTAGGTCCTTAAGCCGGGATGGTCTAATAGGTAGAGAGTGGTGATGACCTGGCTTCCAGGGTCATGGCTCTGGTCCTCCTGGTCCGCCTAGAGCTGAGGGAGGTAAGGAAGGTAGAGGCTAACTAGTGGCCCTGGGAAATGTGGTCAGGTTGTGCCAGGTGGGGCTTGGGATGGCCCTGAAGGGAGAGGGAAATTGTTCCTGGAAGTAAGGACTAGGGATTGTGTGGGTGGGTGGTGTGTGCAGGGATGTGTTTAGGATATGTGTGGGGCATGGGGAATATGAAATTGAAATATGCTTTGTGTGTATGGTATAAGGGATTTGTCTGGGTGATATGTATATGTCTTAGTCTGTATGGGCTGCTATTGGGTTGGCCAAAAGGTTCGTTCGTTTTTTCCCATAAGATGGCTCTGTTAGCACTTAGTTGTCTTTAACTTCATTCAAAACAGTTTTGTTAGATTGTACGTGACAGCTGTCATATCAGCGTGCATTAAAAAAAAAGACATCAAAATTGGTGAATTTTTGTGTAGCCATTTTAATATTGAAGATGGAAGAAAAAAAGCAACATTTTTGGCATATTATGCTTTATTATTTCAAGAAAAGTAAAAACACAACCGAAATGCAAGAAAGACTTGTGCAGTTTATGGAGAAGGTGCTGTGACTGATCAAACGTGTCGAAAGTGGTTTGCGAAGTTTCATGCTGGAGATTTCTTGCTGGACGATGCTCCACGGTCAGGTAGACCAGTTGAAGTTGATAGCGATCAAATCAAGATATTAATTGAGAACAATCAACATTATACCACGCGGGAGATAGCCAACATACTCAAAATATCCAAATCAAGCGTTGAAAATCA
Source organism: Mesoplodon bidens (assembly GCF_964165515.1). Classification (NCBI taxonomy): domain Eukaryota; kingdom Metazoa; phylum Chordata; class Mammalia; order Artiodactyla; family Ziphiidae; genus Mesoplodon; species Mesoplodon bidens. The sequence continues at coordinate 47,296,663 of NC_138164.1, read as the reverse complement.
TTTGCACCAGCTTGGTTATGTTCATCTCTTTGATGTTTGGGTTGCACATAAGTTAAGCGAAAAAAACCTTCTTGACCGTATTTCTGCATGCGATTCTCTACTTAAACATAATGAAAATGTTCTGTTTTTAAAACAAATTGTGACGGACGATGAAAAGTGGATACTGTACAATAACGTGAAACGGAAGAGATCGTAGGCAAGTGAAATGAACCACCACCAGCCACACGAAAGGCCAGTCTTCATCCAAAGAAGGTGATGTGTATATGGTGGGATTGGAAGGGAGTCCTCTATTATGAGCTCCTTCCGGAAAACCAAACGATTAATTCCAACAAGTACTGCTCCCAGTTAGACCAACTGAAAGCAGTACTCGACGAAAAGCATCCAGGATTAGTCAACAGAAAACACATAATCTTCCATCAGGATAATGTAACACCGCATGTTTCTTTGATGACCTGGCAAAAACTGTTACAGCTTGGCTGGAAAGTTCTGATTCACCTGCTGTATTCACCAGACATTGTACCTTTGGATTTCCATTTATTTAGGTCTTTACAAAATTCTCTTAATGGAAAAAATTTCAGTTCCCTGGAAGACTATAAAAGGCACCTGGAACAGTTCTTTGCTCAAAAAGATAAAAAGTTTTGGGAAGATGGAGTTTTGAAGTTGCCTGAAAAACAGAAGATAGTGGAACAAAAGGGTGAATACATTGTTCAATAAGTTCTTGGTGAAAATGAAAAATGTGTCTTTTATTTTTACTTAAAAATCGAAGGCACGTTTTGGCCAACCCAATACAACAAATTGCCACAGACTGGGTCACTTATAAACAACAGAACTTTATTTTTCACAGTTCTGGAGGCTGGAATTCTGAGATTAGTGTGCCACTATGGCTAAGTGAGAGCCCTTTTCCAGGATTCAGACTTCTCATGGTGTCCTCACATGGTGGAAGGGGTGAGGGATCCCTCGAGGGCCTCCTTTATAAGGCACAAATCTGACTCATGAGGGCTCCACCCTCATGACCTAAAGCTCCCCAAAGCCCCACCTCCTAATACCATCGTATTGGGCATTAGGATTTCAACATAAGAATTTTGAGGGGAGATAGACATTCAGTCTATAGCAGTCTACAAGTGATACAGGGTAGTGTAGTAGTATGGAAGTTTTGAACGTGTGCATGGCATGTGTATATTGTATGTGGTGTTTGATATTGCAGTGTTTTTCTGGCAAGTGCTAAGCAGGCTGTTTGATGTGTGGAGGTGTTAAGTGATAGGATGGAGGATGGATGCAAAGACGTGTGACAGAAGGTTGGTGGTTCTATCTCTGACAGGGAAGATGACACACAGCCACACAGATCCTAGAAGCAGGCATGTGGTCTCTTTGGCCCCTACCAGTAGGTTTCCTCTTAATGTTCTCCTCTTCTTTCTCTCTGCAGAATCTGAGAAGAAAACTGACTCGTGGATTGTTTGGTTGTGTATTGGATTGATCTTTACTGGACTGATAGTATTACTTTTATTTTTATATTTTTTTCTTCGGAAAAGGTAAGAGGCTGCAAAGCAAAGTTTAGACTTATGTTTTGGAGTAGGCTCTGGGAATTCAGAATTCATGGCCAATGCATGGTGTTGGGGAGTTCTCAGGGTTGATGCTGGGATATTCTAAGTGTGTTTATGGTGTGTGGCTTTTTCTGATGTGTTGGGGGGGAACTGTCTCATTTGGTCTCCATGTGGTGGCCTGGGACTCTGGGGAGATGCATTGTAAAGCCCCTCTGCCTTCTCGTAATAAAGTCTCACTGTAAATCAAACCTGACCTCATTGTTCACACCAGGCCTGTGAATGATGTGGGCTGCACTAGCGTTCTCACATATAGCATCCACAGCTCAGAGAGGGGAATTCCTTCCCCCAGTTGCTCATATTTTGTTAATAGCTCAATGAGATAACTTACCACCCAGATTTTACTGGTTTAACCAAGAACTTCTAACCCTAGTGAGGGTGTTGCCAAACTAAAACATGTGTCCAAATATATTTATCCCTCTGGCCCACATAGCAAATAAAATAACTCAAGCTGTTGTTGAGACCAGTGTAAATGTGTTGGTTAAATGGTTCTAGATAATAAAATTGCCTCCAGTTATTTATGAGCCTGCCAAGGCAGAATCTGTGCAATAGCTAATATATCTCATTATAAGTGCTTTAGGAAAAGCAGAACAATTCATTAATCAAGAAAAAAGGCTGTTTGTCGAAAGTTGGCCAGCTGATTCATAGAGCCTGCTGGAGGGTGAGAGACACTGGATTCAGAGCCTGCTAGAGGATGAGAGACCCTGGAAGCTGGAGCTAGTTGCTCTAGTGGAGGCCAGTCTAGATCAGATGACAGCCACTGGACATGTAAGCAAATCTAGCTAAGATCATCAGCATCAACAGAACCAACTCTCAAATGCATGAGAAATACTTATTTTTTCTCTTTCTTTTTCTTTTTTTTTGGTGGGTGGGCTGTGTCACAGCATGTGGGATCTTAGTTTTCCCGGCCAGGGATCGAACCCGTGTCCCCTACAGTGGAAGCGTGGAGTCGTAACCACTGGAGCGCCAGGGAAGTCCCTTTGTTTTTCTTTCTTTCTTTTTTTGAGAAATACTTATTTTCTCAAAGCCCCTGTGTTTTAGGGTGGCTTGTTACATAGCAAAAGCTAACTGATACAGCTCCCCAGGAAGTTGAATTTTGACCCAAAAGTGTGGTTGCCATGGAGATGTGCTGCTGAGAGCCCCTCCAAGACAGAGCCTGCTATGAAGAGTGTACTTAGCCACCATGTTCCAGCTATGGCATCTCAGGGATCTGCTGTAGCTTTTGAGCTTATGCCATGCTCTCCTGGCCAGCCAATGGCTGATCAAAGCAGGAATCTTTGGAGCTCCCTGTTGGGGTGGCTGAGATTTTCTTGGAGTTGCACTGTCATCTGACGCTCTTGCTAGCCAATGGCCCTTTCTTCCTCCCTTCACAGGTATAAGACCTATGTCAAAGTTTCAGTCAGAACTGTAGTTATTTACTTCCGTCTGGTTTACCCTGGAGTATCTTCCCTTCCCCAATAATAATGGCATTATGGGAAAAACTGGAGTTGATCAAGTGAAGAGTACACAGAGGCAGGGCTGCGTAATAAATTGTGTAGTGTATCACTGCTTCACTCATCGGCATCAGTGCCTGGAAGGACCTAAGTATGGGGGAAAGACAGAAGTTCACACTCCTGTACCCAAGTTGGCCAGTCTAGGTGGCCTGCCTTTCACATCACCCCAGAGTTGGGCCAGCCCAGAATGGAAATAGAGTAGGGTGTTAGGTAGATCAGGATGTACAATGCCCCAATCAGGTGGTCCTGGCACAGAGGATGCCAGTAATCTAGATTCTAATGCAACAAATCCACTCTCTGGAACTCAGTTCTGACCTTAATCCCATTGTTCGGCCTTTCCGCAACTCCTTTCAAGTTGGAACAGATCTGTTGTTCTTCAGGCCTGCCCCAGTCTAGGGTCAGCAGCATTCATGTCTTCTTCCCCCAAGTCTTCTGCATGTCTTGGTACAATAGGATGTCTGACACTGGACCTGGGGAGACCTCAAAGGTGAGCCCAGAGATATGTGGGGAGCCAGGGCTACTCCCTGCAGCAAGCTCCCCAGGAAGGTTCTCCCTAAAAGAAGATGTTGGAGAGGAACTCAAGAGCAGGACAGAGCCGGGCAGATGCTACCTGGGGAGAATGGGTTCTACAGAAGCTGGGTGAGTCCTCCCCAGCAGAAAGGCTGGAGGTCCACCTTAGTGGGCCACATGTGGGCCATGCGGTGACTGGCTGGAGATGCCAAATCCAGAGGCATTAGGCCTGAGCAGGTTTCCAGTATGGCTAGTGGGCTAGTTTTCCCAGACTAGCAATTTAGTTTCACTACTGGAAGAGGGTGGCTTGGCTTCCCTCCTCTCTTGAACTCAGAACTGAGGCCCAGGACACACGTCACAACACCTGGTGTGAGTTGGGGACAGACAGGAGTGGCAGATGTGTCCCATTAGGCTGCATTGCCCCCTGACTGGCTGTGGGGAAGGTAGCCTGGAAGGTAGGGACCCCAGTCCATTTGCAAGAAGGCAGAAGATGGAGGGGTCATCATAGACATGGGTGGGAGAAAGTGTTGGTGAGGTCCTATAATAGGGAAGAACCTTTGTATTCTATTACAAGTGAATCACTAAAGGGATGTTGCCTATAAGCTTAAATTATACATAATGGCCTGTCCCTGGGAACCCTGCCTCCCATGTAATGAGTATTAAGCTAAAATACCTTTGTTTATCTCAAAGGAAACATCCTGACCAGGCCCACCTGTGAATGACTGCAGGAAGGAAAAAATTAACACATCCCCTCTGGAGGCTGACCGGAACCAGGACATGTTTGACTTTACCCCCTCCCCTTTTAGTATAAAAGAAGCCTGAATTCTAACTTATGCAAGATGGTTCTTAGGGGCAGGAGCCCACCACCTTCTCCGTCTGCTGGCTTTATGAATAAAGTCGCTGTTCTTTGCCCCAACAACTCGTCTCTTGATTTATTGGCCTGGGATGCAACGAGCAGTACAAGCTTGGACTCAGTTAGCAGTCCCTCTGGCTCTCTTGGTGTTTTGGACATGATCTAGGCTGTCACTTATCATAGCTGAGTCTGTCAGTCTCAAATCTGGGACCTTCCTGAGTTATGCTTTCCCTTCCTGTTCTTGGTCTAAAGACATGATGCTTGAGAGCAAGGTGGCACCCCTAGAGAAAGGTGGCGCTTAGGAAGTTGGGACTGTGCAGCAGGGGGAAGGGAGCAGGGCTGTGGTCTGAGACAGACTCGGGTTCAAATCTTGGGCCTGCCACTTACTAGCTGGGAGATGTTAGCAAGTTAACACCAAGTCTGATCCCGACTCCTCATCTGCAAACCCAGAGACCAGTGCCTGTCAGCACTGGACCACAGTGACGTGAGATGCATCTTTGGGATCTGGAGAGCCAGTTCTGCACACAGGGTGTGGACAAGCTTGGACTGCTACATCTGCTCTCACGTGACGCCCAGTGCTGTCCTGGAGGCGGAATATCGGAAACAAAATTCTCACAAAAGTTCCTGCTGGGCTGAGTGGAGCTCAGGGGAGCTCCCTTGTCTAGTTTAGACAAGTGCCTTAAAAAAGGGGTGCCCCCAAATGGTGGGAGCACGATCAGTGGACAAGAACATCCGGTGGAGGGTGGCAAGGAAGGTCTGGTCCAGCTGTCCCTCCATGCCTGGAACTTTCCAGCTCCTCCCTGAGCTAAGCCTAAAGCCTAGGGGTCTCAGAGTGGAAAGCCTAGGACCAGTGGTTCTGAGTTTGGGGGATCAAGTAGGTCTTGTCTGTGGTCAGCAGGGGGCGCTGAGCCCTCAGTTCTGCCGGTTCACTGTCACCAGCTGTTTAAGGTGCATGAGGGAGTGGAGGAAGGTTAGTCTGGATGGTCCCCAGAGAAGGTGCTGCCCAGGGGCTTCTCATTAGTGAGTCTGGCCTCCTCCTCTGGTCTTAAGGACAGTCAAGCTGAGTCCCAAGAGCCAGGCACTGTCCCCAGAACTCTGGGCCAACTCTGAGTAGCTTCTCATCCCTTCTTTCTCTAAACCAGAAACAGGTCAGCTCAGCAAGGAATCAATGTTGGGGGGCTGTGGGTGCAGAGAGGGGGCATCTTATAGCTTCGACCAGCAGCTTCCTGGCCGTTGAGGCCTGCCTCTGGAGTAGCCTGGGACAAACTCTCACTGATCCAGCCAAAGCCCTCTGCAGGCCTCAAACTGCAGCATCGACCTTGGCTTGTTGTCCTGTACATCATTCACCATTCATTCATTCAGCACTTACTCAGGGCCAGTCACAGTGCTGAGTCGGGCACAGTCCCTGACCTCAAGGAGCCATGGACTTGGGGATGGGGAGACAGATCCATAAACACAGGCAAAAGGAGAATGCCCACAAGTACAGAGGAAGGGAAGGGACCATTGCTCTCTAGAGGAATCAGGGGAGGCTTCAAGGAGGCATCATTTGGCTTGGACCTTAATGGATTTCAACAGGTAGAGATGAGGCTTGGGCAGTCCAGGCAAAGGGAATAAATAAGCTAAAGCTCAGATGTAGGAAGGTAAATACAAGGAGGGGATACTGAGGCTGCCAGCGGGACGGGTGGTTGCACAGTGTCCTGGCCAGAGAACAGTAAGCTGTAAGGCTGGAAAGCAGGCAAAGCCTGAAATGACTGGTCACAGGTCTAGCCTCGACCAGAAGGTGATGAGGAACTACTGGAGGCACTTGACATTGGAGAGAATGATGTCTTTTAATAAGACCACTCTGGTGGCTACGTGGCAGATGGTGTGCAGAGGACGAGATGGAGACAAGAAGCCCAGGTAACAGTTGCAGTCATAGCCCCTGTCCTCGGGGTCTGAGCTGGGAGGGGACATTGTGTAGAAAGTAAGACCAGGCAGAGAAACGCATCACCAGGGGACATATAATAGCACCTTCTCTCAGCATTTGCTTGCTCAGTTGTCTCATCACGTGGCTGATTGAATAGCAGTCTCAACAGTTAACATTTATTGAGCACTTATTATGGACGAGGCATTCAAGCATTTGACATAACGCTTTTCACTTACTCCAACAATTCTATGAGGTAGGTACTAGTAGTATCCCCGCTTTATAGATGAGGCAACTGAGGCACAGAGAGGTTAAGTTATGTGACCAAGGTCTTAGAATTCAAGCAGCTGTTTTGAGAGCTAACGCTCCAATTGCCACACTAATGCCTGTGACATACCCGCCTCTCTCCTGAGCCCCTCAGCCTTCCATCAGCCCCCTGGCAGTGGAGGCAGGGCTCAGGGCTATAAGCCTGATGGGTGTCCAACGGAGATGGTCAGACGGTTTTGTAGGGCTGGGCTACCAAAGGCAGGAAGGGGGAGTCTCTGAACTGGGGGAAGAGGGCCAGCCCCAGGTCCCTTTCCTGGCCTCCCAGCTGGGGTCCACGGCACCTCTGAGGTGTAGGCTGGCAGCTGCCAGCCCCTGCTCTCCTTGCCCACCAGCAAGAACAGCCCAGAGTTTAGGTCACAAAGGGGGAGGCTTTATTGACAATGGAGAAGGCAGAATTCTGGGCAAGTAACACACAGCACTGCTCCAAGAGTCCGGCTTGGGGGTCAAGCCTGTCAGAACCGAGGGCCTTTTGGCCTCAGGGACCTCACACACCCCCTCCATCCTGAGCTTTCCAACAGCTCCTTTTCTAGCAACCCAAAGGCCCTCCGTGGCCACCCTCTGGACAAAGTGGGTGGCAGCCACTGGAGGGGAGCCAGGCCAGAGTACAGTCTGAGGCCTGCCAAGCATGGTGGGCCCAGGACCCCAGTCTCTCCACAGCCTCTTTCCGCTTGGCATGCCAGGGTCCGCCCCAGCCCACTCCAGCCTCCCAGGGCCGGGGACAGAATGGGAGCAGGCAGGTGCAGCAGCCCCAGCCCCTGGAGCCCCCATTGAAGAAGCCTTGGGGTCAGGGGGAAGGGGTCCGTCTCCCCTTCCCCGTGCCTGGGCAGGGCTCAGCAAGGTAAGCCTCCCGGTGCCATTTCCTCTCTGCCAAGCCCGCCCCAGGGAGGCTCCACATCTCCAGCCCTCCAACTAGACTGTGCTCCCTCATTGCCTGCCCTCCCCAGCAGGCCAGGCCCACCCTTTTGGCCATCACCTTTTCAGGGACCAAGTAGGGGCTGGGGCCTCACCACAGGCATCTCTCAGGTCCACAGAAGCAGAGCAGCAGGCCTCCCATCTGGGGACTGTTCTTCCCCAGCCACCCGTCCAGCTTGCAGCCAGTCGGTCGTTGGGGCCGAGGACTAGATGGAGTCCCAGCTTTAGGGCCTGACACTTCCCACAGCTCCCCTAGCCTGGGGCGGGGTTGGGGGGAAAGCCAGTCCCGAGTTGGGGCTGGGAGGAGCAGGGACAAAAATAACCCAGTACAGGCTCCTGCTGAGGCCAGAAATAGAGTAGCGACAAGTGCCTTGCAACACCCTGGGCGAGCAGCAGGCGGGGAGGCTGAGATGAGGAGGGCCCAGCCTCTTAACAGGTCCTGGCCTGGCCGAGGGGCCTGCACCATGTCCGCTCTACATACCATGCCACACTGGCCTGCACGCACATGAGGAGGGGCGCCCAAGGGAGCAGGGCTCAGGACAGGGAACCTGGAGAGATGCTGAACTTGGGCTTGGCCTTGGCCACGGCCATGCTGCGCTTGCGCAGGGGCCCGCGGGCGAGGGTCAGGACATCCAGCAGGCTGGGGTCCTCATCCAGCTGGCGGGCCGTGCAGAGCGGCGTGGGCACTTTGATGGTGTTGCCAAACTTGGAGTAGTCCACAGAGTAGCGGCCATCCTCCTCGGCCACGATGGGTACAAAGCGCTGGCCCCACAGGATCTCGTCGGCCAGGTAGGAGGTGCGGGCCTGGGTGGTGATGCCCGTGGTTTCCACCACCCCTTCCAGGATGACGATGATCTCAAGGTCCTTATGGTGGTGCAGGTCGCAGGGCGCCAGGTCATAGAGCGGGCTTTTGGCGTCAATGACGTGGTAGATGATGAGGGGAGCCACCAGGAAGATGTTATTGCCACCCACGCCATTCTCCATGGGGATGTCCACCTGGTGGAGGGGCACCACCTCGCCCTCAGGGCTGGTGGTCTTGCGCACCACCTGCATGTGGATGGTGGCGCTGATGATCATGCTCTTGCGGAGGTCGCCCACGCGCAGCATGAAGCAGAGGCGGCTGTGGCGCAGGGCGATGACCGCGTGCTTGCTGAAGATGAGGGTCTCAGCCCGCCGGTGGGCCTGGGCAGTCTTCATGAAGATGCAGCCCAGCATGATGGCGTTGATCATGAGCCCCACTATGTTCTGCACAATGAGGGTCAGGATGGCCAGAGGGCACTCCTCGGTCACCATGCGCCCGCCGAAGCCGATGGTCACCTGCACCTCGATGGAGAAGAGGAAGGCAGATGAAAAGGAGTGGATGCTGGTGATGCAGGGCACGGCAGCACCCTCACCAGGGGCCAGGTCACCGTGGGCAAAGGCGATGAGCCACCAGACCATGGCAAAGAGCAGCCAGCTGCACAGGAAGGACATGGTGAAGATGAGCAGCGTGTATGGCCACTTGAGGTCCACCAGCGTGGTGAACACGTCCTGAAGGAAGCGACCTTGCTCCCGGATGTTCTTGTGGGCCACGTTGCAGTTGCCATTCTTGGACACGAAACGGGCTCTCCGCTCACGGGCACGGTACCGGGGCTCTGTCGGGTCCTCTGCTAGCCGCGTCAGCACGTACTCCTCGGGGATGATGCCTTTGCGGGACAGCATGGCTCCAGCGACCACCAGGGAGAGGTCTCCCCCATGGGGGAGGAACAACCACCTGACTGAGCCTTCAACCTACTTTGGGGTTTCCGCCCTGGGACCACCCTAAGTCTGCACCGGCCTCACTTCTGAGATGCCTCCCCAGCTAGACTCATCCTCGCCTCCACCTGGCCCCTTTTTCACTTTATACTAGCCTCACACCTCAGCCCACCTGCCCACTGCCTACTGAACCCCCCACTCTGCCTGTTCCCCACCTGGCTCTGGATCCCAGCTCAGCTCTCCTTCACTCGCTGACCAGCCCTGGGCGTCTCCTTAGGACCCTTCTCCCCACTCAGCCTCCTTTCTCAACCCACCTGTCCCACCTGGGAACGTCACACCTTCGGATCAACCGACCACACCCCACACAACCCGCACCGTGTTTCCCGCCTCACCCATTTCGGCCCCGGGCTCCCCTCCAAGCTCCAGTTTCATACCGTCTCACCTCCAGGTACCTCTTTCCTACCCCACCCTCCGTAGCGCTCTCGCCGCTCTCCGACCTCCCTCTAGCTCTCGTCCTCTCTGTCTCCTTGGGATCCTCCGCCCTCCAGAGTCACCACCCCACCCAGCTCCACTCCTGCTCCCCTCGCCCCCAGCGCGACCCGGCTGGCGGGGCCCACTCTAAGCCGCGGCCTCCCGGCTCCGCGCCGGCAGCACGCACGCCGGCGCCGCGACCCCGCCCGCCGCGCCGTCCCTGCCCCACCCCCGCTCCTCGCCGCGGCACCTGCTCCTGTTCATCAAGCTGCAGTCCTCGCCTCCCCGCCCCCTCCTGCTGCCCGGGCGCTCGCGGAGGGCCGTCCTCCGGTCCTTCTGTGTGTCAATCGGACCGCGGAGACCGACCCGTGCTAGGCGGGGTAGAGAATTGAGGACACCGAGCGCCGGAGGCGTGGAGTGAGGGCCGGGGGCCGCCAGGGGGAGCCCGACCTATTCCCGGGCTGGAGGGCTGGCGGGCGCAAGCTCAAGCCCCGCCCCTCGCCATTCACCTCCCCATCGCCTGCCTTCTCCCGGCTCACTTCGTCCGGCCTTGGGAGTTTGCCCAATCAGATGGACTAAAGAGGTTCCTCCCAGCCCACACGCTACGAAATTAGGGCGGGGCGGGGCAGGGCGGGACGGGGGCGGGGTGAAGGGAGTCGTGACCCGTCCTCCCATTCTGGGGACCGATGCCCTGTCGCCCTGGTCCCACCGCAATTTTCCCATCCTGGGTTGGGTCAGTATCCGCCTGGGCTTTGTGGGTTCCCAGCAAAAGGAGGTACCGAGGAGCTGTGTCACCAACCTGGTGACTGGGGTTGGGGCGGGGAGATTAGGTGGCCCGAGGACTCCTCACTGACCGCTTCTTTTCTTTGGCGATGATTTTAGTATTTTCAGAGTCACGAATCCTTTGAGGGTCTGATGAAAGCCACGGACTTCCTGGGTGGGTGGGGTGGAGATGTACCTTAGTAGGTGTAGAAACATAGTTTAACACCCACTACAGGGGATGCTGGATGCTGCAGCCCAGAAGCCTGGGTGGTTGCATCTCCTCAATCATGACCCACACTTTCAATCCCACCCCTGCATTTTAATTAATTTATTTATTTTTGCTGTGTTGGGTCTTCGTTTCTGTGAGAGGGCTCTCTCCAGTTGTGGCAAGCGGGGGCCACTCTTCATCGCGGTGCGCGGGCCTCTCACTATCGCGGCCTCTCCTATTGCGGAGTACAGGCTCCAGACGCGCAGGCTCAGCAGTTGTGGCTCACGGGCCCAGTCGCTCCGCGGCATGCGGGATTCTCCCAGAGCAGGGCTCAAACCTGTGTCCCCTGCATTAGCAGGCAGACCCTCAACCACTGCGCCACCAGGGAAGCCCCCACCCCTGCATTTTATTATATCTTATTTTATTATTTATTTATCAAAAAAATTTTTTTTAATTTATTTATTTTATTTATTTTTGGCTGTGTTGGGTCTCGTTGCTGTGCATGGGCTTTCCCTAGTTGCAGCGAGCGGGGGCTCCTCTTCGTTGAGGTGTGCAGGCTTCTCATTGTGGTGGCCCACGGAGCACGGGCTCTAGGCACTTGGGCTTCAGTAGTTGTGGCACGCGGTTTCAGTAGTTGTGGCTCGCAGGCTCTAGAGTGCAGGCTCAGTAGTTGTGGCGCACGGGCTTAGTTGCTCCGCGGCATGTGGGATCTTCCCGGACCATGGCTCCAACCCATGCCCCCTGCATTGGCGGACGGATTCTTAACCACTGTGCCACCAGGGAAACCCCCACCCCCTGCATTTTAAAGGGGGTTTGAGCTACTGGCACTTGCTTTACACCTCCTTACACCTGCAGCCTGAGGAGCTGTGTCAGGGCTAGCTTGGGCACTGGGGGTCCTAAGCTCTTGGCCTGAAGAGGAGTGGTGTTTCTACTGCAGGCATCAACCTAAGATTGTCCTGTGGCTTGGGCCCCCTCTACTACTCATGGTGGATCTTGGACTATACTGCCAGAGATGCAGTGCTTAGGGTGGGGAAGGGAAAATAGGGTGAGCAGAGAGGGCAGCTCAAGGAGACAGAGCTACACAGGAAAACTCTGGGGCAACTACGGCTGCTCAGCCATCAGAAAAGGAACCTTGGAGAGTCTTCCCAGGGAGTTCAGATACTATCGCAGAAACCCCTGGGGTCCAAGGAGGATAGACTAGTTATTTTGTGTGGTCCAAAGTATAAACCAGTATAGACACTGAGTGGAACAGAGGCAGGCTTTGATTTCACGTATGGAAGAGTCATTTCTAATTACCAGAGATGACCCTCATCTATAGGGTATCCAAGTCGAGGCTGGCACACCATCAGGGGTGCTATAGAGGAATTTGGGCTAGGATGGCCTTAGGCATCTCTGCAAGACTTCAGTGTGAGCTGTGACGTGCCCCTGTGCCCTTGCTACTTCCCTTTAATCCCTTGGCTGGTCGTAGGCATGGGGGGGGCTGGGAATCCTCTTTTCCCTCCTTAGGCTCTGCTCCTGGGAGGCCCAACGGTGGAGGGAGTGCTGGGCCCCCAGAGGCATCTCAGAGCTGGAAAGGCTAGGACTTGCCTCACAGTGTGACCCCGAGGCCTCGCTTGCCAGGAAGGCGAGCCCCCCGCCAAAAGGGCTCAGCCTCCTACTCCGCTCCATCCTGCACCTCCTCATACCCATCTCCCCCAAACACTGCACTTGTCAGGTCCCTTTCGCATTCAGAAACCTTCTCCACTTCCCTTTTGCACATAGGCATGTCCCAGACTCCTTGTCCTGGCATTCAAGGCTCTCTGATCTTATTCCCCCTCCCCCTCTTGGGCCCTTTTCTCTATCTCTCCTTATCTAATTCCCACCCTTCCCATGCCCAACTTAAATCCTGCCCCTCCCAGGCAGCCTGCCAGGCCTCACAGAGCTCTCCCTTCCCGAGCTCCTCTGGCTCCTGGAACAGCCAGAAGGGTCTGTGCTGGACCCCTCTCCAATGACTGGTGGATTTTCTTTATACTGTATGACTCTGACCCACTTGCATACAACAAAGATGAAGGCCCAAGTCTCCTGGGTCTGCACCCCAAGGGCCTGGTACAGCCAGTACTGAAGGCAACATGTAAATGATAATAAAATGATATGTAAACAAGCACCTTCCTTTCTTGGTGGGACAGGTGTACACTCGTGTCTCATGATGCACATGGAGTCTGAGGACAGCTGTTTTTTAGTCTCCCCAGTGTCTGGGCCCCAGTATGTCCCAGTCACTACCTGGCTGACTTGTGGCATATGTACTCTGCTTTCTCTCTGAAGGGCCACCCTTCTCCCACTTCTGAATGTCCCTATGTGTGGGATGGAGTTGGGGACATGTGATTCAGGCCCCTCTCTTTTTTAGAGGGGTAGGATGTAAGCTGGAGGTGCTAGTGGCCATCTGTCATGGGGGAGGGAGAGGAAGATGGAATTCATCATCCCTGATGTCAAACACCTGGATCTGGCCGAGCTTGAAGTAGTAACCTCCTGGTCTTCTCAGTCACATAGGATAATAAATTCCACTGTTGAAGCCACTGTGAGTTGGCTTCCTTTGCAATGGAAATAATGCTAATCCAGGGTACCTGGGGACCCACAATTTTAATCCAAGAATTAAACTGAGAAGGAAAAGGGACCAAGCTATATGCAGATCTGCTACCTTATCTGATGAGATAATCACAAAAATACTATAACTCTGTTATGGACTGAATTGCATTCTCCCCAAAATTCATATATTGGAGCCCCTGCAATGTGATAGGGCCAGTGAAGAGGTAATTTAGTTTAAATGAGGTCATAGGGGTGCAGCCTCATCCAATATGTCTAGTATCCTAATAAGGAGAGAGAGAGATAAAAGGGGTGTGCACACAGAGGAAAGGCTGCCTGAGGACGCAGCTACAAGGTGGCTGTCTGGAACCGAGGAGAGAGGCCTCAGGAGAAATCAAGCCTGCGACACTTTGATCTTGGACTTCCAGCCGCCAGCACCGTCAGTGATAAATTTCTGCTGTTCAAGCCACCCAGGCTATGGTATTTCGTTACAGCAGACGAATACAACCTAGCAGACTCAGACAGCCCTCATGTCACAGATGAGGAAACATGTTTTTGCCCACACTCACAGAGCTTCCTCAGGTCTGCCTGATGCTAAAGTCAGACTGCTTCCATGGGACCCACGGTCCACCCCAGTCCCTGCCCACCAGACCCACGGCCTCTGGTAGGAAATAACCAGTCTCTTTATTTACAAGTGATTTTACAGTTAGAGAACCCAGGTGGGAGGTGGGGGCAGGGTGGGGCATGGGATGGCACTTGGGCTCTGGTAGGTCACTTGTCTGCACGGACAAAAGAGGCGAAGACGCTGTCCTTCTGGCTGAGCAGCTTCTCTGGCTTGTCGAACTCAAGGATGGCGCCGCGCTTCAGGACGATCACCAGGTCTGCACTCAGGATGGTGTGCACGCGGTGCTGGGTGGGGCAGGAGGGGCTGTCAGGGTTGGGGGGGGGCCGGGCTGGGGCAGCTGAGGCATCCCTCCTGCAGCTTGGAGGAGGAGGCATGTGGCCAGAATGTCTTATCTCTGTGGTGACTGCCCTTTCCCGGGGTGGCTGTAACTCCAAACCCTCCATCTGCTAATGCTACCCTCTCCCTCACCGGGTCTCAGCTCTGCCCCACCTCCAGGCTTCAACACTCAGAGATTCTCCCAACGCCCCCCTCTCCCATTTGCTCTGGAGAAGTAACCCTAGCCTAGCTCACAGGGCCTTGGGACAGGAGCAGACCTTGGAACCTGGAGGAAGAGGGGAGGTCTGAGGGAAGTGCAGGCGCAAACCCTCCTACATCCCAAATCCTGCAGTCCAGGCTCCCTGCAAGCCCGCCAGACTCCTTGCCCTGCACTGCCACGGGGTCCTCTCCTGATTACCAGGCGCAGGTGAGCCCAGAGGCTGCCCACTGATGACAGCCTCAGGAGGCCAGCCGTCTCTCTGGGTGTCCCCCCTGCACCCCATCATGGGCCCCTTACCGCGATGGTGACCACAGTGCGGTCTGCGAAGGCCGTCATCACCACCTTCTGGAGGATGTTTTCCTGCCAGGTCGGAGCAGCAACCGTTGGCTCACCTGCCCAGTGGGTGGGGTCTGGCCTGGCTTCTGGCCCAGCTCCCATCTGACCCCAACCCTAGCCCCACCCCCTCCCTCTGGCTCTAGTCCCCATAGGACCAACCAGGTTCCCAGTGTTCAGGGGCTGGGTTCCGCCTGTTGGGAGCTCAGCTGTGTGCATGTGTGTGTGCTGTGAGTGTGTCTGGGTGTGCTGGGTTGTGGGGATGGGTGTGAAATTTGTGGGTCCGTGTGCAGCTTGTGTGTATGTGTGTTATATTCCAGCCTTAAGACTAGCTGGAATCAGGGTCCCCCAGCCCTTCGCCTTTTCTGCTCCATATGACTCTTTTTTTTCTTTCCATATGACTCTTGATGTTAAAGGCAACTTGAGTTTCAGGACTACTTTGTGCAACCTTCTCCCTAACACCCCCGAAAACCCTCTCCAAGACCCCCACCCCTTGGGTGTGCCCAGCACCGACCGTGGCCATGTCGATGGAAGCCGTGGCTTCGTCCATGATGAAGATGCTGGTCTTCCTCACAAAGGCCCGGGCCAAGCAGAACAGCTGCCTCTGGCCCTGGCTGAAGTTCTCCCCGCCTTCCGTGATGATGGCATCTGAAAACAGCCCCAGGAAGGGGGCGCAGGGCTGAGTTAATTCTGCGTTGTGAGTTTAGTGGACGGAGTGGCTTGGGGTTTCAGGAAATGTGTGTACAGGGGTAAATATGTAGGTGTGTGTCATGAGTACAGGTGTGCACAGGGTGGCTGCACCTTACACAACACAGATGCCATCTGCTGGAGTTACAAAGAGAAGAGCGCTCCCTGGAGTTATGCACGGCTGGGGCCCTGGGCAGTTCTGGGAGGGGCATCAGCCCAGAGTGTGTCTGTCCTGCATGTGTATGGGCCTCGGTGGGGTGATTTTCTGAAGCCAAGGCTTGGCCGGCTCCCACTGTCCCAGGGGTTTCAACAGATACACCAAGGTTCTGCTGACCCCCGGGGTGGGGACACAGTCTTCCCAGTCGCCTTGATGAGTGACCTGTGCCTGTGATTTCCAGTCAGTCCTCTTCTCCCTCAGGGCAGAACTGGGCAGGCAGGTGGATGCGGAGGGCAGGGCCGGATATACCACCATGGTATTGGGGACTTGCAGGCTCTGTCTCTTTACTGTACCCCTGTTCCCTGTAGGAGAGGCCAGATCCTGACTGACCAGTTGTGTGACCTGGGACAAATCACTTGACATCTCTGAGCTCCTGTATAGTGAGAAGTAGAACTTAATGGCCTCTGGGATCCTGCCAGACCCCAGACTCTGAACTCTGGGCAAAGCTAAGACACGGGTGTGAGTTGTCCCTTCCCAGCCCTTACAAGCGTCCTTTAGTACCCGGTCTGTGCTCAGCCAGGAGTAGTTACCGAGGCCTCCTGGCAGCGCCTTCACCACCAGCTTCAACTGGGCTATGTCCAGGGCCTCCCACAGTGTGCTGTCAGAACACCTCTTCTCCGGGTCCAGGTTCAATCTGGAGGGTGGCACACAAAGCCCTTAGAGAGGGGAGCGGGGTCCTGGCTCTATTCCCAGGGGACGTACAGAGGGTGAGGCTGGTGAAGGGAGCAGTGAGTGGGAACTGATTGACCTGGGGGCCTGGCTGGGAGGGGGCAGCAAGGTGCTGGCAGTGGGTGGAGGAAAGCATCCCAGGCTTGAGGGTTGGGGGACCCCTCCCAGTGCCTAGGCCTAACGGAAAAGAGAAAGGCATGAGGGTGCAGCTTTAAAGAACCCGCGCCAGCCCTTCATGCCCAGAGCTAGAGCAGGGCTGCTTGCCCAGGGAGGCTCGTCCACCCCTCCCTCTCTATGCCCCAGATCTGGAGGAGCGGAGCCGGGCCTGGGGCTGGGGTGGGCCTGGTGGCGGGGGTCAGGGGGCTCACCGGATGGTGCCGCTGAAGAGGACGGGGTCCTGCAGGATGATGGAGAGGCGCGAGCGCAGGGTGTGCAGCGGCAGTTTGGCGATGTCGATGCCATCGATGATGATGCGCCCTGCATGCAGACAGTGTCACAGGTGGGGCACCAAGGAGCGGGGAGACGGTGGCGCCGGGGACAGGGTCTGCCTGCAACATGGGTCCCAACGAGGATGCGGGGGAAGGCAGTGACGGCTGGGCCTCCTGTGACGTCTGACCATACCCAGGACTGAGGTCCCATCTGGTGGCTGTGGGTACATGAGGGGTGCCCGTCATACAGCTCACCTTCGAACATGTCCACCATGCGGAAGAAGGCGAGAGAGAAGGAGGACTTCCCGCTGCCTGTGCGGCCGCAGATCCCAATCTGGAAAGAGAGGAGCAGGTATGCTGTGGGCACCTGGGGTGTCTGGGAGCCTCTAGTGCTGAGCTGTGCAGGCGTGGGAAGCCCCAGCATCTCTTCTCGTCCTGGTGTTCTGACCAGCATCTCTTTAGCCAGGGCTGGGCCCGGGTTTGGGCTTGTTTCCTGCAGTGGATCCAGAGGGGGCTCCTACTTGTCTGGCTGGGTATGGTACATGACTGCAGGGGAGCTGGGGACACTGGTGTCTCTCTATGTGCCTGGGTGTAGCGGGAGGGCACAGGGGTGGCTGAGCGTTGTGTGCAGGATGTACCCCACCTTAAACTGGAGTCATCTCTCACCCCATCGCATCCGATACAGAGACAGAGGTGGTGATATAGAAGGATAAGGGAGGCAGGGACAGAGGTACATCGAAAGGTCAGAGATAGTGAGACAGACAGCCACAGACAATGACAGAGTGAGAGAGACAGAGACAAAGAGACAGGAGGAGAGGGGCAGCGTCGGAGCGGAGGGGGAGAGAGGGGGAAGTCAGTCAGAGTTGGATCAGAGTGCCTCCCCAGGACAGGGCCTCACTCTCTGCCCCAGGACCCTGCTCTGAAGCTCAGGGTACAGTGTCCTGGGAGAGCCCCTGACCACTTGTGGGGGGCCCTGACAAAGCCTCTCTGAGTCAGGGGAGTCTGGGGTGTCCTGTCCATCTCCTTGGTGGGTGAGTGAGGGCAGCAGGAGAAGGCGAGAGGCCTGGACCTGGGAGACTGGGGGTCTGAATGGGTGTGAGGCCTGGCGGGCCCTGAGGGCCAGGAGGTGACTCTGTGAGGCTGTCCAGCCCTCTGCCCTCCCCGCTCCCCTGACCTTCTGTCCTGGGGAGATGAGAGCGTTGACGTGCTTCAGCACTGGCTTCAGGGAGCTGTCGTAGCGCACACTCAGGTTCTGGATCTGGATTTTCCCTTGGTCTGGCCAGTTCTTCGGGATCAGCGATGGTGCTGGGGGCCGGGCTGGGGGTCAGCTGCCAGGTGTGGGCCACAGCTGGTATCCAGGCATGCCCTCCTACCCCCAGGATCCTCGTGTCCCCCTCAATCCAAACACACATCCACACTGGGCCCTTTCCCCAGACATCCTCCCACGCCCCTCACCCAGCAGCCCCTCGTAGTGCTCCGCTTCAGTTTTCAGGAGCCCGTGGATGCGTTTCACGGCCCCCAGCTGGAGCTCCATGTCCGCCAGGTTCCTCACCATCCAGTTGAGGTAGTTGGACACCTGAGGGGAGCAAGCCGTTCGCAGCTAGTGATCACTTGGTCCTGTCCCCGGCCACCAGGATGGCTCTTCTTACGGTTGAGGATGCCTTTTGCTGCCCACCGCTCACTGTCCAGGGGGCCCTCCATGGGGGTTACAGCGAGTGTGGATCCTCACCCACCCCCACCTGGGGCCCAGGCCTGGGTGAAGGGGCAGGGACCTGCAGTAAGCCCTCCTGTCCACATGGTCCCTCTGGCATCAGACTCGGTATAGCTTGGGGTAAGGCCTGGGAGCGCCTCGGTCAGGGAAGGTGCCCTGGGCTTCCCCAGGGGCTGGTGTCTGACTCTTTCCCTCCCCCACCTGCTGCCACTCACCATTAAGGCGTAGGTAAGGCCCAGGCCCACCAGGCCGGCAGAGAGCTCCCTGTGCAGGGAGTTGGAGATGGAGGTCACGGCCGCGATGAGGACCACACATGCACCAATGTACTCCTGCAGAGGGAGTGGAGCTGGCCTGGACCCTCAGGGGTTGAAGGCACAGCACTCCTACCCCTCACTCCCTTCAGGGGGGACAGCAGCTCAGCCGAGACTCAACCCCAGCCCCGCAACACATCATCAGACACACAGGAGGCTGTGAAGGCTGGAGCCCCAGTAGACAACGTATGCACACAGCTCTGCTGCCCCCGCCCCCAAGCCCAGCACGCATGCCTCACCAGCTGGCCCACACCTGTCATATGACCCACTTCAGACACACCTGTCACAGCTAAACACACAACTGTTCTCGCTCTTGGCACACACCTCAGACACACAAGCCTCCAGGCAGTGATATAAGAAAGAGAGGGCTCAGGTCAGACACGGGGAGGACCACCAGAGCTGGGAGAAGCAGGAGGGTTCGATGCCCACCCCGTATGCACACCAGGCCGGTATCTGTCCTCTCTTCCCACCCTCCGGTCCCTGTTTGGCCCTTGCTCTGGCTGCACAGCCCTATCAGAACCCCCTGTCCCTGGGGTGTGGGGGGCTGGGGGGCACTTGCCATGCGAACTTCGAGCCACCTGTTGGCGGCCGTGAGGAAGAGGGAGGCGATGTTGTTGGAGTCCGTGTATTCAAGGAGCTTCTGCTGGAACCGGGCCTCGTACCTGGAGGGAGGATGGGGAGGATGAGGGGGAATAATCTTGGTCCATGTAGCCCCCGGGACTTTCCTCACCTGCAGAGGGGGCTGCCTGGGCCTCAGCAGCCCCCAGACATGCCACCTCTGCCACCTTATGGATGCCATTCCTTCCTGGAACTCCCTCCCAGCTCCCTCCTGCTTATTCAAACCTGTCAAAGGTGCCACCTCCTTCAAATGCTTGTTTTCACCCCAAGACCTGTTCTCCTCTGCAGGGCTTCCCTGTTACAATAAAGCGCACCTCCACCCACCCAGGTGCTCAGGCTGGAAACCTAGGAATCATCGGGATTCACATCCAATCCCTCAGTCCTCTTATTTCTTTCTCCAAAATAGCCCTGGCCTCTGCCTGCCTCTGGCCTGCTTCCTGCCCACTGCAAACTCACTTGGACTATAGTATCAGCTTCCTGATAGGTCTACCTGCTATCTCCCTACAGTCTACCCTCCACACTGCAGCCAGCATCATCTTTCTAAGTCATAAATTGCATCCTATCTCTCCCCTGCTAAGAATATGAATGACTTTTAGGATAAAGAACCACCTCCTTGCCAGAAGCCTGTGTGAGCCAGCTCCTGCCAACCTCACCCACCTCCTTCCATGCCACAAATTCCCTTGCTCACTGTGTTGCAGACACAGAAATTACAGTAAAGTAATTTATTACTTTACTTGCCTTTTTTCAGTTTTGTGACAATGCCAAGTGCTTCCCCACCCCAAGGCCTTTGAACATGCTATTCCCTCTGCCTGGAATGCTTTCTCCCCTGCTCTTCCCAAGGCTGACTCCTCTCAACTTTCAGGCTTTACCTTAAGTGGCACCTCCTCAGAGTGGCCTTTCCTGGCCTATTTTTCTCCATCTCTGCAGCCTGTTTGTTTCATAACCTCTGCTCATATGTTAATTTCTCTAGCTGTTTATTGTCCACCTCCCTCACTAGACTGTAAACTCCATGAGGATGGAGACCATGTTTGTTTTGGTCACTAATGTATCTCCAGCACCTGGCACTGTCAATAAATATTTGTCGAATGAATGAACCTTCCCTGACCCTCTAAGGTAGATGGGACCTCTCTGAACAAGGAACTCTGGAGGCTTCTTTCCTGCCCTCGTGCCCTCGTCACGTTCTCCCTTGTGTTACTTTGTATGGATCTGCCTCTTGTCTCTGACAAGCCTGGGCTCCTGGTGTCGCTCTCCTTGGCCACCCCTTCAGACTTTGAGCCAGGCCTAGAGGAGGGGGCAGGTGTACTTGTTTGATGGTGAATGAAAGAATGAATGAAAGGTGTCTCAGCATGGTCTCAGGGAAACAATGGAGGGGACTCAGAAGAACTCAAGATGGATCTCATGGGCATTTGCTTTTCACTCCCAGAAGCTGTTTGTTCTGCAGCTCCTTCAGTGGAGGGCCTGAATCATGTGTCTGAGGAGAGCAAAGCAAGTCTCTGAGTTGTGAGAGGGTGTGATCGGCCAGCCACAGGGTGGATGTGTGTGTGTGTGGGTGATGTGTCTGAGGGGAATGTGAAACCATTGGTCTGAGGGTTTGTGTGAGTAAGTGGCTGTTGAAGATGTGTATGTATGTGTGAGTGCATGTGTGAGTGACTGGGGAGTCGGAGGGGTGTGTGACTGGCCTGAGGGGTGGGTGTGCATGAGAGTGTGTGTGAGATGGGACCTTCTGTGGTAGGTGTATGACGGAGTAAGGAATGTGGAAAGAGCCCCACTTTTGGGGCCATGTGGACCCAGGTTGGAGTCTGAGCATTATTACTTACAGGCTGTGTCTCAGGACCAAGGCTCAGTTTCCTCACCAGTAAATGGGGGATAGTAATAGTTCCTACATGGACTGAAACAACCATTCAGTGTTGGGCACCCTTGAAACTCTTCTTGGGAAAAAGCAGGGCCTCCAAAAAAACCCGGAAGGTCAGCCAGGCCTGGGTTCCAAGCCCAGCACCAGCTCTCACTGACTGTGTGACCTTGGGCTGGTTACTCAGCCTCAGCTGTACAGCGTGGCTTCTCCTACCTATGTCATGAGGCTCTTATGAGGATTAAATGCAATAACCCACACACATATCTGGCACATGGGAAATGTACAACCAATAAATGCTAGGTTGCTCTCAGCAGGACAGGCCTCTGGGCAAAAAGCCAATGAATTTAACACATTCAGGGATGATTTTAAAAGTCCTTCACTCAAATTTAAAACTCATTGATCATGTCAGTGCAGGGTGTGGGAGGCCTCCCAGGCAGCAGTTTCTCTGGCTAACCGCTGGCTTGGTCGGAGGCTGGTTGCAGGATGTGGGCATACACTCAGATCCTACTGAAGGGTCTGGCCCACTCTAGGAAAGTCGCACTCTCTCTTCCCCAGGCCCTGCCAAAGGCCTCCAGGAGATCAATTCTAAGAGGAGCATCACCGAAACTTAGAGTAGAGGTTGGCCCAGGAGTGCTGAGGGGTCTGGAAGGTGAAGGAACTGGGGAGTTCAGGCTTGAGAAGAGGAGGAGGCTGGAAGGGAACCCTGGAGTCATGCCAGGCTCCAGGGAGCTTCTGTGGGGAAGACAGCACAGGCTTGCACAGTGGCAGGAGATGTCCAGGGAGCAGAGCCAGGGCCACGGCAGAGCTCTGCTTTGCTTTGCTTCACTCAGACAAGACCCCAAAGAGGACCTCCCATCGGCCCCAGATGCCCCAGAGAGTGAACTGGGGCTGCAGGGCTGCGCCAGGAGCCGGGGCACCTCTCCCAGGGCAGCAGCTAGACTTTGGGGGTTGGAGGGAGGAGATGCAGGCAGGCCTCCTCAGACCCTGTCGGCTGGCCCTTGAGCCCTAGGGTTACTGGACACAAGGCTGGTGTCACATGGTTACTGTCATGACCCGCACAGCTGTGCCATCCTAAAAATAACCTAGAATCATTCTCTGAGTGAAGCTTAGAGACCAGAGCCCCAGTATCTGGGTCAGGGGTCTCTGGCCTGTCTATCTGGAGGAGAGATGCCCTAATAATTCAGACAGAGACTGAGGTGGGGAGCAACAGCCCCCTCCACTCCCAAGGCAGCCTCAGACGCTTCTGTCAAGCCCAACATCACAACTCAGAGTGGCAAGAGGATGGTGGGAGTTTTGGAGGAACTGAAACTGAAGTTTTGGGAGAGTTCCTCCAGCCTGGTGAAGTCTTATCTCCTCTTTGAGTCCTAGCACTAATGACACCTCCTCAATGAAGCCTTCCATGACTGCCTCCCTTCTATGTTCCCAGAGCCTGTGTCCCCCTTTCTTTCAGAGTACTTGTCACATGGGTTTGTCCTGGCCTGCTCAAAGCCTGGACTGTAAATGCCTCCAGGGCAGGGGCTCATCTGACTCATTTTTGTCTTTTTAGTGCCTGGTGTGGGGCTTGGTGAACACTCAGTAAATGTTTGTTGAATGAACAAGCAGGTTCAAATCTGTACTTTGTGGGACCTTACAGAGAGCCTCAATTTCCTTATCTGAGAAGTGGGAATAATCAAGCTTTCCATTTCAGATTGCAGTGCAGAATGAATGAGACTGGCACGTAAAGTACTCAGCATAGTGTTTGGCTCACAGGAGCGTCTCAATGAAAGATGGCCTCAGGGCTGGCCCACACCATGTAAGGGCCTTTCCAACATTGATGTGTGAGGAATTGTCCCAGCCTTTTCTCTTTTCATGTTTTGCCTTAGTTCACAGAGGCCATGGGCTTGGCTCTAGGCCTGAGATTCTCCTCTCTGGATCATGCTGCTAGAGCCCACTAGACCTGACACCTTGGGTGTACTGGCCTTGGGGCCTGATGAGGGGTTGGGAGACATGTGTCCTGGGCTTTCCTAAGTAGAGCCCTGAGAATTGAATCTCATGACCTGTGACCCTGGCTCCATCTCTACCCCCCTACCCACCCAGGGTGAATCTGGTACCTGAAGGCCCGGATGGTGGTGAGACCTTCCACGGTTTCGGCAAAGTGTGAGAGCAGTGGGAGCTGGGTGGTGTCGTCCAGCTGCTGCAGGTCCCTGTGCAGGGGAGCAGAACAGAATGGTTAAGAGGGCAGCTCAGGGCTCCGCCTGGGTCTGAATCCTAGCTCCACCTCTTACTACAGTGCAGGCAAATAGCTTCACCTCTCTAGGCCTGTTTCTCGCCTGTAAAGAGGCGAGACAAGGGTACCCCCCCCATCAAGCAGTCGTGAGGACTGGATGAGCTCATTTCTGTAGATACTTAAGCAGAGCATGCTGTACGGTTACTGTTATCCTGGGCATCAGACACCTCACGTTTGCGTCTATCTATTTGCTTTGCCGCACCGCCTCACTCTGCAGCAGTGTTAGTTCCCTTTCACAGGCGAACAACTTGAACAGCTAGTCAAAGGAACAGAAAGACCAGAAAAACTCCACGCTTTCAGTCCCCTCCCCGATAACCACCACAGGCTTTGGATTTAAAGAGCTCCTGGAGAGGGGAAGGCCAGTGGTTTCCATGGCAACAGAACTGTTCCTGCTCCCCACAGCTGCACCTTGACAAGTGTATTAGTGCCAAGGAGGTCAGCTTGGGAATGCAGGAAGCAGCTTTCCTGGACAAACTGTCCCCAGGGCCAGAGTGGGTGCCAGGGGAACAAGGTGGTTTCTCTGGCAGAAGGAATGAACCTTGTAGATCAGCTTGTACGGTGTTTAAAAAGCCACTGCGATTTTGTGAATATCAGTGCACTGTGTTCCATGTGGGTACCAGGGGATTCTGGATCATCCAGGCAAAAAGCCGTTTATACAAATCATGATCCTTATGGGCAAGGTAATTGTGGCCAAAATGTATCTAAATTTAATTATTATTATCATAGCCAATCAGTATTTTGACTCATTTCTAACAAACTCTGTGTACTTGAGAGAGGTACTTAACCTTTCTGGCCACAACTCCTAGTAAGAAACACATTTTATATCACGAATCAGTACACACACACACCCATACAGGACCAAAACAAAGGTTTCATCAAGCAAAGCTTACTGTTACTATGTGAATACAGTCTGATATTTTCTATTCTATTTCATTAAAAAAATTACGGGCTGTGATCTATGATACTGATTTCATGACCCACTGATAGGTTGTGATTGGCAGTTTGAGACACACTGGCCTAAAGATTCTTAAAAATTGTCCCTACAAATCTTTGAATCTATGAGCTTAACAGAATCACTCCCAGAAAGAACTTCCAAGAGAACATTCTTAGAAAATTTTGAGTAGGAAAGAGTCATGCGTGGCTCCAAGGCTCATGAAGGCGAATGTGATCAACGCGAAAGGCTGTGAGAGGCTCCCTCAAGTCAAGGCTTCCAGCCACGCTCTGGATCCACGTGGGTTGGGAGGTCTGGTTGCCATAAGACCCCTCATATCACGTGCCCTCTTATTTTATGCCATCAGCCTGGACACTGGAATCATACAATCCTCCCGGGAAGCACTTTGGCAAAATGAATGAAGGGCATGATCACGTGCTTACACCCTGACCTGGCAATCCCATTCCTGAGCATATCACCCAAGGAAGTAGTTCAAATAGTAACTGCAGTGTGTGCGTGCTGACAGACGGTTATATTAGGATAGTGGAATATGAATATTTCAATTTTCCATTGTTTTGGGGGACACGACTCTGCTACTTCTACGATGATGATTCTAATAACAGTGCTGAAGTGCCTATTGCAAAGAACTTCCCATCCCTCACCCCCGGGCAAGTGCTGCCATCACCTGGATGCCACCCGGAAGTACTTCTGGATGAAGTAGCACACGACAGCCAGGGGCAGGAGGGCCACGAGGAACACAGGTGTGACATAGGAGATGACGGCCAGAGCTGAGACACAGAGCAGGGTGGAGCGGCTCAGGCACTCCAGCGTGGACGGGATGTGCTGCAGGAGGGGAGGGTGAGAAAGGGAGGTGAGTTCTGGTATTTGATTACCTTCAGTGTGTTACCTGGCGCCGTATTTTGCTCTCTTCCTTTATTACGGTGCATGTCTTACCCCTGCAGCTACGCTGTAGGCTCCCTGAGAACAGGAATTAGAACTTTGTTTTTCACCATCTAGTATGATGGCAAATAAAGAACACAGGCTAAATCAAAATGAATATCCTCCACAAAATCAGTCACCTTGGTTTAGAGTATGCTTGGAACCTTATTGTGAGCCAGAGTGGGCTTGGATGGAAGCCAAAGGGATGTGGTTTCCTTCAGCCTTAGTATGAGGGTCTCCCAGGGGAGGCCCCAGGTCCTGAGGCAGCATTATAATCAGATGGTGGCCACTGGGTTCCTACCCCAAGGCTCTGATCTGGGGAAGCCAGCACCAGACAGGAAAAGCTCCTGGGGGCCTGGCCTCTCTGAACTGCGGAAATGTGTCGCGGTCCTGTGTACCTGGTCGATGGTGTTACAATCAGATGAGAACCTGTTCAGGATGGTTCCAAGGGGTGTGGTCTCGAAAAACCTAAGAGGTAACCAGAGGAGCAGTTACTCATGTGTTTACTGATTTCCTTCCTGTTTACTGAAGGAGGACAATTATTTCTTTCGTTTCAATGTCTATGGGGTCATCCCCAGGTCTGCTTTTCCAGGGGCATTCGCCTTTGCAGGTCTGTAGACATCTGGCCTGTGTTGCTGAGAATTCGTGTGGCCACCCAAGGGAGTGTTGGCCCCTCCCCAGCCTCTCTGACCCTACAGCCCACGTGTGACCTCTGCCACCGTTCTCAGCTTATCGCTCTGCCCGACACACTCAGGACTCCCTCTGTGTCCTCCTGGGGACACAGAGTTCTCTCCAGAGGGACAACTCTCCCAGGGTGGGGAGGGGACAGGGCCCCGGGGCAGCTTGTTGGCCGGCTGACCCTGCAAGGTCACTCCGGCTGTCAGCACTCCGGCTGTAACCCAGAACCGGCACAACCCCAAAAAGAGGATTTCAGAACCACAGATCTGGACAAATAGAGGGTAAGTAAACCTGGAGGCCGTGTCTGTGGGCCACAGAGTGCTCACAAGGCTGAAAAGTAAAAAGTGCAGATGGTGAGGTCTGGCATTGAGGAGGGGCCAGATAAGCCGTTTGCCTACTGTATTTGTAAACCGAGTTAGCAGCTGTGACAGCTTTAAACCTCTTTCACACCAAGCAGCCTTTGAGGGTTTTATCCATCCCATTACGGAGGATGAGAACAGCTTCCCAGTGTGTCCCTGGGGTCAGAACCTGCAGAATGGCTGCGGGCGGAGAGAGAGGCAGGGGAGGTGAGAGCTGAACCGTGGGTGGTACCTGCCTAGGGAGGGGAAACTAACATTTAGGCAGAGCCTGCAGACACTCGCTGTGAAGGGCTCTGGTGACAATTAGATGAGCTAACCATGTAAGATTCCTAGCACCATGTCTGGCTGAGTAAATGCCAGTTTCCCTCTGCTTTCTGCACCGAGGAGGGCACTTTTCTCACATCATCTCCTTGAGTCACCCCAGAAGCCTGTGACAGAGATCGTATATCCCCATTTTATTGATGGGAGACCTGAGGCCCAGAGAACAATGACTTGCCCATAGCCCAGCACAGCCAGGGGAGAGGCCTACCTCATGGGAGCCAGGACGATCCGGTTTAGCAGGCTGCAGTGCAACCTCTTGGCCACCTTCAGCCCTGTCCACTCCACTGTGATGGATGTGACAAGGCACAGCACGATGCCCAGGCTGCAGAGCACCGTGAACACCATGGCGTAGACGGTCTGGTCGAGGGAGCACTCCTGGGCCTGGCAGAGAACGAGGCAGGGTCCTGCAGGGGGGCGGTCCATGCTCAGCCCTCCCCCCACCCCAGCCCCGGCACTGGGGCTGCTGGCCACACCTGGCTGAGGGAGCAGTTCCTGGCCATGGGGTTCAGGATCAGGGCGCTGTCAGTCCACTTGGCCAGCCAGTAGTCAATGGCCACCAAGACCATGTGCTTGAGCAGCTGGGATAAGATGAGCAGTGAGAGAAGCAGGATGCCGGCCGAGGACAGGTACTTGGTGCAGGCCCGCCACGGGATCTTGGCGCGCTGGTGCAGCACCGACGACAGGTTGTCCTCCTCCTCACTCTCGGCCACCTCCTCTGCAGGCCGCAAGAACCCACCCTGTGGCTTCACATTGCACACCCCTCTGAGGGGAACCAGGGGGTGTGTCAGCCCCACTTACAGATGGAAAGACTGAGGCACACAGACGGGATGGGATTTCATCAGAGGCACACTATCTCCCCACTCCCAGAACCCCAAACCTTAGTCTCCTCATGGTTGATCAGACCTCAGGCCATGATTTCACTCCAGTCCCACTGTCTGTACCTTCCTCCTCTTCCTCATCCTGCAGGAGGCCATCTCTTGAGGACATGGCCCGGGGCAGGCCCTGGGGTGGCTCTGTGGCTTTTCGCTCCACAATGGTCTCCTGAAAGACAGATGGGTCTGGCCCATGTCCTTGGGGTGTGCAGAGGGGAAAAGGGAGGGTAGGGGGGCAACCACCCCCGGTGATGTCCAGTGTCAGTTTCCAGGTTGCCCCTGCCTGGGGGACAGTCCAGATGGACATATGTTTGCCTGCCAGAATTTATTCCTTCCCCTTCATCAGTTACTAGCACCCCAATATCCCTGTGGGAGACCACCTCTCCCCTATTCTTAGTCTCTGTGATTCAGGGGGCTGATCATTCTCCCTTGCTCCTGGGGTGTGCACATGACCCAGGACTGGTCAATCTTCACATTCCACATCCCTGACCACAGTGATTTGTTTGGGGTGGGCACATGACCAAATTGGACCAATAAGAGTCAGCCCTGGGACTTTTGCTAAACTATCATGAAAGAGGCACTTTCCTTCTGGCAGAGTTGTTGACCTGGGAGAATGGAAACCTGAGATTGCCAGTGGCCCTCATTGTTGTTATATGAGAATGAAGCCAATGTGAGGTGAGTAGAACCAAGGGATGGGGAGAAATAGATTCCTGATGATATTGCTTGACTACCTGGATCTAGCTCCACCTGAAGCTATGGCGTTGACTTTCCAGTTTCTTGAGCCAATAAATCCTTAACTACCCACCCTTTTTTTCTTTGCTTAGCCAGTTTGCATTGGTTATCTGAAGCTTTGTAACTAAATGGTACTGACTATCTCAGGAAAAGGGGAAGTCATCCTCCCGACTCTGCCTTGGGTAGCTGGCACAGGTACTGGCTCTCTAGTAGGAGCAAGTTCATGCCCAGCTCCCACATATGTCCTTTGTGTGTGTGTGGGTGGGAGGTGGGGCTTCCTGGGGCCAATGAGGGCAGGAAGACCTTTATGAGTTCAGGTTCTAGCAAAACCTTCCCCTCAGGGGGTGGCTGACTGGCCCCCAAAATACACCCACCTTCTCCAGCTCTTGGTCCTGCCGGTTCATGAGGGTCTTCCAGTGCTCAAAGAGCTGGCACTCAGACCTCTGGAAGTCCTTGAGCGTGCCCTCCCTCTGGATGGTGCCGTCCTTCATAGCGATGATCTGGAAAGGCAGAAACAAACCTGGCGGGGGGCTGGCTGGGGAGGAAGAGTGGAGGTCATGCCCCTGCCTGACCGAGAGGTCTAAGATGGATGTACACAGAGCACCTATCTTTTCCCCACCGCAAACGGCCTCCAGCTTGCCCACTGCCCTCAGCAACACACTCCAGGATTTAGAGTCTGGTACATCTGGCGGGGGGGTATTCTCAATGGTTGTCCCGTGGTTGATAGGAGGGTTTACAGAGCAAATTAGTGCATCCTGGTCAAGCTGTCTGGTTATCCCCAAAGACTCCAGCAGTGAGAGCTGTTTCCATACACTGAAAGGCCTAATAGCACGTTACCCTTAGCTCCTCCTCATGGCAGATCTGATATGTTCCACCAGTGTTTGGCAAAGCACCTGTTGGTCTAAGTGTGTGTGGCCTCTTTGAAATCAATAAAACTTATTTTATTTGAAACATTCAATGTTTTATACTCATGTAGACCCATCAGTAATTCAGAAACCCATCCTGCTCCTCTCACCCCCACCCACCTCATGCTGGGGTTCAGGGACGGATGCCCAGGAGTCCTGTTCACTGACACCTTGAGGAACCAGGCACCTCCGTGTCTGCCTTCTTTGGACTAAAGATTGTCCTGAATTGTCTCACCAGAATCACCACAAAAACTCAGACACAAACCTGTACCTGCTTTAATAGCTTTTTTAAAAAAATCTGGATCTTTTTTTTTTTTTCATAGTAGAGGGAAGATCTTACCACATGTAGAAGGAAGACTTATCTGGGGGGAATCAGCAGGGCTGATTAACACAGACCTGAAGCTTAGGAAGGACCTCAATTTCCCCGGACAAATTTATGTAGGATTCAGGCAAGACCCAGATTTCACAAGTCACATGATTTCCATCTTAAAAATTAAATGCTTTCCAGTTATTTGAAAAGTAACTATTGTCTTCACGTTGAGGAATATGGGAATTTAACTGATGTGGGATTTCACAAAATTGCATTTTACTGGTAATATTGAAGTTTCTATTACTACTGCCATTGTTTGTTTCCATATTTTCCATTTGATCCTAACTTGAATCTGATGCACTCGTGGGCAGGAAGATGGCTCTCCCCTCCAAATGGGCACTCCCCAAGGCTAGGGGGGTGAGTCATCAAACTGGGCAGGAAACAGAGGTAAGAACTGAGTGTCTGCTTCTTTTTGAGACTTCTTTGTGCCAGCCTTGTGTGTACCCACATGGGGCCCGTGTCAGGATATGGATGTCTGCAGCTCTAGGTGATACCAAACCCTTGGGCTATGCAGGGTCTCCCTGACTGGCCCAGCCTGTGTGAAGCCATCCATTGCTGATCTCTTCTGCTTTGTGGCCCTCAGCAGTTGCTACTGAGACATCTGATTGACTCCTTTGAAGATGTCTGACTGCCTCTCCCACCTCAGCCCTCCACAGCTTGACCCCCTTGTGGCCCCTCACCCAGTCTGCATGCGGCAGGTACTGTAGCTTGTGCGTCACTAGGACCACTGTCCGCTTATCATCTCGGAGCAGCTCAAGGATCCCAGCCTGCATCAGGTGGTCACTCAGATGGACATCCAGAGCTGAGAAGGGGTCATCCTAGGCAGAAGGGAGAAGGTAGGGACACATGTGGGAAGAGGGGATAACAGTGAGTGTAAAAACCACCAGAGTTACACCAGCTCTGTTTTAGGGACTGACACTAACCCAGCCCACCACGTGGTCCTGGACAGTGCAACCAACCTTTCTGGGCCTCAGTTGCCTCATCTTGAAATGGGGCTATCAGTTATGCCTCTCAAACAGATCTAATCACAAGCATTTCCTGACTCCTGAACCTCCACTGACTCCCTATAGTTTATTAAGTCTGAATTCCTTAGCACACTAATCCAGGCCCTTAATTTACCACCTGCTCAGTCTTCCTTTCCAGTCTCACTTCTCATCTGTCTGGTGCAAGCTCCCTACGCTCCAGGTTTCCAGGGAATTTGCCATTCCAGGCCTTTGTCCAAGCTGTTCCCTCTGCCTGGAGTGCTGATCTGCCTCTTGTCTGTCTGGTGAACTATTACTCATAGTAATAGTGGAGGGTGGAGAATAAAGCTCGGGTCAGAGACCTGAGGTTCCTTCTTCTAACCGTCTGTCCAAATGGGCTTCCTCTTTCCTTCTGTTTAACTGACTCACTCTTCAAGACCCTCCTCTAGGAAGCCCTCCCTGATTACTCTAGCCCTCACTGTTGTCTCCCTGGACATAGTCTGTGTCACACAGTTTGGCTTTCAAGTGGGCTGTGGCTCTTGAGTGTGGGTAAGCTCTGTCTCCCTAATCAGACTCTCAACCTTTGAGGCCAAGGGCTGGGTCTTAGAATTCTTTAGTATCAACTAAGGCACCTCACACAGAACTTGGCATGAAGTAGGGCAGGTATAGGTAAGTTTTATCTCATGTTTGATTACTAGTGGTTAACTGGAGTGCTGTGTTGAGAAGGATTCTAAGGCCAAGTTAAGTTTCCATGGGAAAGAAAGCTGTGATCAATTAGCAATGTCTGCTCTGGGCATGAGATGTGAAGTGGTAACTCCCCTTCCGTGTATTTGCCATTTTATAGTCGGGCTAAATAAGTGTTAATAGGTTGGGGCTGTCCTACAGGGAGGAGGCCTATAATTACTACTCGCCTCCCCTCATGGCTACTGCAGAGCCCAGTGTGAAATCCACATGGGTCAATTGGACTAACCTTGCCTCAGTTTCTCCATCAATAAGATGGGTAGGTAATATCTCTGGCAGGAGAGGATTGCTCCTGGAGGGGGCGGTTGTTGGGGGATGGTGTGTGTGGGTCTGTCTATCTGTGTAGGCAATGAGCCAAGGTGGCAGCCAGACATGAGGGCCCCAAGGAGGTACCAGCTGGTGCACTCACCAAGAAGACGACGTTAGTGTGCTGGTAGAGGGCTCGGGCCACGCTGATTCGCTGGCGCTGACCACCGGACAGGTTGATGCCCTGCCGCCAAAGGGGAGGAAAGGTCACGCCCTCACAGCCCTTCAGGAGAAACTGTCCTGGCCCCTACTTGTGAGCTCTTTGGGAGGGAGGCCTGGCTCTATGCACCTCTTTGCCCCCTCCTCACCTGGCAGAGAAGGGGAACTTGTACATGTTTACTGAATTCATTCAGAAGTGGGGAGAATGATTCCCAAGGCGCTAGGGACCATCTGACCCATGAAAACCAGGATGGAGGAAGGGCGGATTTAAATCACACATAAGGAGGACAGCCACAGAAGAATCCTATTTGTTTAAGCTTATGGAGGAGGGACCCCGCCCAGAGAGGGAACAGGAAGAACCACCCTGAGTCTAGCACAGTGCTGTGCGGGCTCTCAGTACATACCTGGGGCATGAATGGAGATGTCAAGTCATCTCCAGCCTGGGAAAGTGCTAAGCTGACCTCTGCACCAAGCTAGACTGAAAACTTTTCGAGGACAGCCACCAACCCAGGGCTCCAGGAGATCATTTTGATCCCACTGCAGGCAACTCTTCAGCCTTCCCCCTTTCTCATTTCTCATTACCTGTTCTCCCTGAGAAGGATGTCAGGGCATGGTGATGGTGACGGGTGGGGAGCAGGGGAGGCTGAGGGCCCCAACTTTGAGAACCACCCCCTGGAAGCTGCTACTAACCCGTTCCCCAATCTGGGTCTGGTCTCCATGGGGCAGGATGTCGATGTCTGGCTGCAGGGAGCAGGCTTCGATGACCATCTTGTACCTGCAGTGGGGTGGGTGGGTACACAGCTGATCACCCTGGCCAGAGGTGGGCCTGGGCATTTGCAGAGGGTCATTACCTTCCAGGCAGACGTGCCCAGGAGGAGCAATGGCTTTAATGGGCCTCCTGATGGGTGTAAGCAAACACCCCGTGAGCTTGAAAAGAGCTGAGGGCAGCACCTGACACCATCATGAAGAAAGTTAAATATTTGAAAGATGAGTTGGATGGGAGCAAATAGCCACATAAGTGACAAGAGAGGGCCTGTGGCCCCTGTGCAGTGGGAAAAGCTGCAGCCAGAGCCCATGCTTGGAGCACTGCCAGGGAAAAATCACTGCTGGTTTGCTTAGGCAGTAAATGATGATGGCTGGTCAAATATTCGCCCAGCCTGCTCCCCTCACACTTCCCTGGTCAGCTCTCAGCCTGGGCAGGTGCCAGCCAGAGTGCATGGAGGCATGAGAGTGTCTTGGTGACATGTACTTGGGTGTCAAGAAGACTTGGATTTGAAACCCATTTCTGTCACTTACTGGCTGGGTGGCCTTGGGAAAGTTACCTAACCT
The DNA here is from genome assembly GCF_964165515.1 of Mesoplodon bidens. Classification (NCBI taxonomy): domain Eukaryota; kingdom Metazoa; phylum Chordata; class Mammalia; order Artiodactyla; family Ziphiidae; genus Mesoplodon; species Mesoplodon bidens. The sequence goes on along the minus strand of NC_138164.1, from coordinate 47,263,477 downwards.
TCCTGATTCTTGGTTTCCTCATTTATAAAATGGGGATAATAATAGTACCTGCATACTGGGATTGATGTAAGCATTGCAGGAAATCATGCATAACAAGAGCACCTGGAAAGAGCTCCATGGATGTTAGCAGTCATTAGCATGGGGGGGGCGCTGGGGGTAGGGAGTCACGAGAACAGAGACTCACGGAGGGCTGGGCGAGCCTTTTCACCAACCTCAAGAGAAGGCACCAGGGTTCCTGCACCTCCCTCCCCTCCTGCCCTCTCAACCATGGGAGCTGGACTGCCCTGATGCCCAGCACATCTGGATCATTTCCAGATGGACCATATGGAACAGGCTGGAATCCAGATAAGGGGGCTGGAGAGCAGGATGGCTGGCTGAGGAAGATCGATGGAGGAGCAGGCAGCCGGCTGGGGCAGTGGCTAATGCATGACCAATTTCTCCCCTCCCCAGCTTGCCCCCCAACCCACCTCCTCGAGGCTTTTACCGTTGTTTGTTGAAGGGACTCTCAAAGGTGATGTTCTCCTCCACGGTGGCATTTAGCAGCCATGGTTTCTGAGAAGCGTAGGCCACGGGGCCTCTCTTCCTGGAAAAAACAGGGCAGGAGTAGGGAGGTATTCTCAGGGGGTCATTGTCAGAGGTGGTTGTCAAGCTGATGGATTAAACTGGGGCAAGGGGGTGGGGGCAGCACTAAGATGAGGAGGTGCAGTTGGCAATCTGCTTTGTGTGGCTCCTGGTGGCCTCTCGTTCCCCAAGGGCCCGAGGCAGGCTTGGGTGCTGGGTCTTAGCTGGCTGGGGGATAAGGGACCTCAACCCCTCCCTGCTCTCTACCCCTCCCTATCCCACCCCTTCAGTCTGTCCCCCTTCCTAAGTCTCTCTGGGTAGAGCCCAGAGCCTGGGAAGACCCCAAACTGTGACCAAACTAAGTAAATACTTGAACCCTGATTTCCTCCTTCCTTGAGTAGCCCTCAAACCACTCGACTTTGATGTTAGCAGGTAACACTCCAAATGGAACTTTTAAAAATGAAGAGTCGGGCTTCCCTGGTGGCGCAGTGGTTGAGAGTCCGCCTGCCGATGCAGGGGACACGGGTTCGTGCCCCGGTCCGGGAAGATCCCACATGCCGCGGAGCGGCTGGGCCCGTGAGCCATGGCCGCCGAGCCTGTGCGTCTGGAGCTCCGCAACGGGAGAGGCCACAACAGTGAGAGGCCCGCGTACCGCAAAAAATAAATAAATAAGTAAATAAAATGAAGTCAAGGAAACCACATTTAGTGTGATGTGGTTTCTGAAGACACACACACACACAAAAAAAAAAAAAAAAAAGGAAAGAAAGAAAAGGAAAAGATGACCACCAGACAAAAATTATCCGTGCATCAGGGGAGCAGCTTGATGCACGGAAGCAGCGGTGGCCTCTGAACCACCGCATGAAGCACAGCACCCTCCCTGGCCTCCTCTGCAGCTGGGCTGGACCTGGGGGGCTGCCTTCCAGAGCTCTGTTGCTCCCTTGGCCTGAGGCCCCCTCTGAGGAAGTCTTCCCTGGAGGGCGGTGCTCTCGGGACACAGTACCTGATATCCGAGTCGGTTGCCGTCTCCCGCTCTGGGCTGCAGCAGGGGAGGAAAGACGTACCTTCAGGGTTCACCTGAGTAGACCGAGTTCTCCATAGACATTTTGAGCTCCTTCATACCCAGCGTGAGTGCCTTTATAATCCCTGAGACCAAGACTGCGGCCACAGAAGCCACACGCCATCCAGGGGAAGCCTCCACTGCCTGAATACATGCGGCATGTGTGAGGAAGGCCTCAGGGGACCTGGTTAAGTTATGAGGGACAGTGGGGGGAAGGCACCATTGGTGTAGGCTCATGGGGGTGGGGGTGCTTCCCACGTCAGAGGAGCATGAGGCCCAACATGTGGCTCCTGCAGACCCAGCCTCTGCATCAGGGCGCGGATGCACTGGCCGAGGTCTTGGGCTGACATGGCTGCACAAATATCTGGGGCAGGACGTGCGCTTTGACCGTAGCCAGGCAAGGCCGGGCAGGCCACCATGGGTGCCTGCAGTCTGGGGATGGTAACCTACAGCCGATGGAACTCAGTGTGGCACCTAGAGAGCTGAGAAGGGCTCCAGGTGTGATTTGCAGCCCCAGGTCCCTGTCAGAAGACAACCAAGGAGCCTGGGGGATCTGCCGAGAGGGACACTGTGGTGCCCACGTAGCCTGGACAGACCCCAACTGCTCCAGTGTCAAATACTCCGTCTCGTTGTGTTCATCCATGCATTCATACTTGTCACATACCATGAGGTCTGATTTTTGGCTCAAGAACTATGGTCACTATGACTAGAGATTCTGGGCTGTCATCATGCCCTGGCACTTGGCGACAAGGTGGGAGAAAGGGCAGAGAAAATATGGGGAAGTGAAACCTCTGTGGTGTTGGAGAGTAAAGGCCAGAAGCTTAAACAGATTTCCAAGGTCAAGTCAACCTCCCACTCCTGACTTCCCACCACCTCCAGTGTGTCTCGATTGTCTTGAAAGAGGTGTGGTTAGGCAGGGTTTTGAAGGTCTTAGAGCCACATCAATCTATTTCACTTGGATGTCTTAGACGACCAGAACATAAAGCACATTGAACATAAAGCAACACGACTGAATTTTCTGTCTGCCTGGGGGATACCCACCTCCGCTTTTTATAGCTTTGTTTCTCAACTTTTTTTTCTTTCTTTCTTTTTTAAATTTATTTTTTATTTTTTTATCTTTGGCTGCTCTGTGCAGCATGCGGGATCTTAGTTCCCTGACCAGGGATCTAACCCATGCCCCCTGCACCGGGAGCACGAAGTCCTAACTGCTCGACCGCCAGGGAATTCTCCAAGCCCCTTCCCTTTATTGGAACCCACTTCCAACCGAGCTCCAAGGCTGTACCTGGGGTCCTCTCCCGTCTCGCTGTCAGGAAGGCTGCTGGGGCACAAATGGGAAAAAACAATACCAGTTACTTCTCACTCCATTGCCTTCCTCTCCATTACACTGTGTTTTTGGGGAGAAGCAACCTCACAATCCCCACCCCTCCGACCCAATCCCAGTGCCCCCAAGTGGCTTCCTTGGAGGCAGAAACTGTTCTTCTCAATCTCTGTCTCTCCTGCGGCAACTGGATGGGCCCCCTCCAAACAGCAAGGGCTTCAATAGTACTCCTGACACAACTCCAAGCAGCAGTGAGGCTGGTTTGGCATCAAGACTGGCTTATAGTTGGGAAAACTAAAGCTCAGGGAGGGAAAATGACTTTCCCAAGGTCATAATCATTTCATACAGCATTTTCCAACTGTGGATTGGGACCTGAAAATTGGGTCTGAAACAAGTAAATTGCAACTGCACTTAAAAAGAAAAGAAAAGAAGAAAATACCAATGTGCATTGCATGTGGTCTAGATGTGTATTTTTTGTGTGAATTTTTTTTCTCTTACCTATCAATGCATAAATGTAGTGGACTGTGATGTAAAATCTGTTTCATACTGTGGATTACAGTAAAATTTTTTTTGAAAAACTCTGAGTGAGGTGACCTGAATTTTGGTGCCAACTTTGTCAGTGCTCTTTCTCCTGCCCCAGGCCACCTTTCAACCTTCCAGAAGCAACCTTCTGCCAATGAAGTATGTACTTCTGACATGCACATTTGGGGAAAATCAATCTGTTCTGTCTTCATGCAGATCTTTCTTTAATAATAGTAAAACCAGCTGACATTTATTGAACTTTTATAAGCACTGTGATAAGCACTGCAATAGTATTATCTATTTTAAAGCTCAAAAAAACCATATGAAGGAGGTCCGCACTTTATAGATAAGGAAAGTGAGACTTAGAGAGGCTAAGTAACTTGCCCAAAGTCACATAGCCAGCAAATAGCAAAGAAAATAGATTTGTATAACTCCAAAGCTTCATGCTCTTAATGACTACGCTACATTGCTTCACTGTGATTACCCAGGCCATACCTCTGATAAATTTCTTGCCAGGAAAACAGGATGGACAAAAACAGGGATGGAAAGAAGCCTGATGAAATTCTCTTTTGTCCTCTGCTGAGGAGCAGAACAGAATGGACCCTGATGGATATATAATCATCAGTTCCCTATGATCCAATTTGCCGATCTTTATGGTTTCATTTCACTCCCTCAACTCAACCTAACCTCATGTTCCCTAACCATCAGATTGCTGTAGTTTATGAACAAGCTGGTAATGTGAGACAGATTAAAAAACCCAAGCTTACAAACTCCAACTCTGCGGCCACAGCCCAGATAAGCTCATCGCTGCAGTCTTCTGCCTTGACTGCTTCCAGAGTTGCAAAGGCTGTTATTTTTCTGGAGGGAAGCACATCTGTGGCCTCCTGAGGACCCCAGCACACACCGAACTCCCTCAGCTCTAACTCAGGTTGCATCATTATCTGGGCTGTTCATTTAGCCCTTATAATGAACTACCTTCTTCTCTAATCAGCTCCTGTGTAAGTCTTTTATCCCCAGTGGGATTTTAAGGCAGGAAGAGCATCCTTTTCAGCTTCCACAGTGCTTAGCACATGACAGGTCTGTAATAAATGGAGGTTGGTAACAGACATTTTAATCGTTTGGGAGGAAGGAAGGGAGGGGGGCTAGCACTCAATGTGGGCCATCCTCGTGCCAGGCACTGTGTGAAGTTGTTTGTATTCATCACTGCATCCTCACAACAACTCTATAAAAAGATGTTAGTATCCCCATCTTACAGATGGAAATGCTGAGGCTTAGAGTTTGCCTGATGTGCCCAATGGTACAGAGCTAGGAAGAGGGGAAGCTGGGATGTGAATCCAGGTTCATCTTCTCCTCTTTCCAGTGTAGTTCCAGCCTTCCTAGAATGAGCCTCCTCATTGTGTGTGTATGTCTTAACCTGAAAAGTAAAAAATGGTATGTGTGGCACACACTTCCTCTCATTGATTGCTGGGCTCTTAAATGAGTGTTCCTCTTCTGCCTGCACTTTTGGGACCAAGCAGTGAGTTAAGAAGATGATCTCTCCTTTTCTCTGACCCACCTCCTTCCCTGCAATCAGCTCTGAGCTGGGTGCCTGTGTGCATGACAACCTGAATCACTGCAGAGAGCCTGCCCTCAAAGGGCTCATGGTCTGGCAGAGTGAATCAGACAGGTACAGAAGTCAGAAAGTTATAAGGGCCAAAAGAAAAGTAGGAGCAAGAAAGTCCTATAGAAATTTTGAGGGAAAGTACACACAAACACATATGCAAATATGCAGAGAAAAGACTGGAAACTTCTGGGTGGTGGGATATTAGGTGGTTTTTAATCTTCTTTATACTTGCGTATCTTTTCTCATTTAATGTACATTCTTTTAGAGTCAGAGAAAAATGTACTTTTTACAAGTAGCTTGGAGGAGGAAGAAGTCTGAGAAAGTGAGGAAGGGCTCATAGAAGTTACAGGTGAACGGAACCACGAAGCGGGAAGGATGGAGACAGTGGAGGTGGAGGGAGGGAATTCTAGGCTGGAGGAGGAGCCTGCACGAGTGCAGGCAGTGTGAGAAGTGGAAAGAACATGGGCTCTAAAGTTTGTATCCCATGGGCTTCTCTCCTCACTGGTTGTGAAATCTTAGGCAAGTCCCTTTCCTTAGGGGAGCCTGTTTCCTTATCTATAAAATTGGGCTAATGGTAGGAACCTCACCATGACTCTGGGAGAATGTATTACCAACCTGGCTCATAGCTGGTTGGAGGGAAGGACCTGGGTGGGGTTCGAGAATGAGGGATGGGATGGACGGGAGATCATCCTTTCAGCTCAGTGCTTGGTTTCAAAGGCACAGGCAGAGGAGGAGTCCAATGGCCCCAATATTCATTTAAGACCCCAACAATAAATAAAAAGGAAAGCGGTGGAAATTGAGGTTGGAAGGGGAAGTTAGGACTTATGGGTCTCCATGGTCCATTCATCCTGCCCCAGAGGGGCTTGCTGCTGCCCTGAAATGTTACCTTTCACGCACAGTGCCCTTCCCAATTGATGTCATTGGGTCCTAATGCCATATCTCTGAGGGAGGAAAGGGTTTTTCTTATTGTTCAGATGAGGAAACTAAGACGCAGAGAGGTGAAGTAACCTGCCCAAGGTCACACAGCTATCGAGTGGCAGAGTCAGGACCACAACCAGAGACTATCTAGCTCCCAAGTCGGGCTCGTCATGTCCACGTGGTGCCCCTGCTGTCTGCCCACCATCTCACCACACCTGCCTCCTGCGGGAAGCCTGGGGTGCCCTTGAGCCCCTGACCCAACTCCCCAAAGGCTCCAAGGAACTGTGTGAACAGATGGATCACAGAGTCGTCCTGAGACAAGCCTATTGTTCACCCTGGGGAATCGGGGGTCTCAGGGGGCAGCCTTCACACCCACTACCACAAGGCAACAATGTCCTGAGGCAGGCTCAGAACAAGTAGGGCCCGGGGCGCACACCTCTGTGGGTGGCAGGGGCATCAGGGAGCTCCAGAGAGGCCAGTTTGCAGTTCCTCGTGGGGAGGTGCCTCAACGCTGTCCTCGGATCCCTGCTTCCTTGCTGTCTCCTCAGGGATGTTTAAAATCAATCTACTGGGGACATTAATGGCCCTACTCTTTATTTCCAGGGAAAGAATTTCACTTGAATATATCTGCTAATTTTGAGTGTTTAGCAGAATGTTTTCCTCTTAAAGATTAAGGAGAAAGTTTGCAAATTCCCAGGTTAACAGTGCATCGAAGCAGAGAGCCAGGCAGGCGCAGGTGACTATCAGTAAAGTGAGTATTTGGGAACCGCAGGAGACCTGGGTTCTCCCAGAGACCTGGAGCCGGGCAACAACCGATGTGCAGGATCCACTCAAGGCTGCTGCAGTAACTCTCCAGCCTAGAATGTAGGGCCTCACCCCTGAAGCCCCCATGCCCATCCTAGGCCTCTGTCCACCCAGAACTGATGAGCCCCCTGAGGGCAGGGGCCAGGTCTTCTCCTTTGTAGCTTACACAGAGTGGTTCACAAAATACACATCCTGTTGGGGGGCACCTGGGGCATGGCATGGAATAGCCCTCCAGCCCCGTCTCCAAGGAGCTCAGTGTCATGCGGGAGACATGCTCCAGCATACGGTGTGAGGCATGCACCAATAGGATTTGCACATTCCAAATGCTGGTGGAGAAGTTGGGTGGTGGAGGTCTGGGTGAGGGAAACAGCTTGGGCAAACGCATGTGGAAAGGAGAGAGAGGTAAAGATGCATTTAATGACAGTCTCCTAAAGGTCATAAGTTGTTCCTGGTTCATTCGTTTAGCAAATGCATTCATTTAGCAAAGGCGCTGTGGATACAGAGAGACAAACAAGATATGATCTTCATCCCCAAGGAGCTCACTACAGTCTCTCCTGGAGACAGGCTGGAGTATAATTAAAGAGCCACAAGGGAATTTTGTTCCTGGAATAGAAGTACATCGTCAAAGAATAATATTTATAATAATATTTATAGGGCATTTGCTACATGCCAGGTTAAGCCTCACGTTAACTCCACGGGTAATAAGGGAAAACTGGTACAGAAGGGTCACAGAATTTCCCAAAGCACAGAGTCCAGATTTGAACCCAGACAGCCTGCCTCCAGAACTTTTGCTCCTATCCGCTCAGCAATACTGCTCATTTTTTTCAAGGAAGGAATAAATGAATGGTTGTACACACAAAGCCATCTCCCCAGAGCATTCTCTGTTGTGACCCTCCTAATCCCCCAAATCCCTGCCTTGTACCTCCTGGAACTCTTTCTGGCTGCCTGGTCACCAGGTCTTGGCCCTGGTATGGATGAAAAACACTGGAGCGGCTTGGCATCGCCCCCCTCTCTGGCTGCAGACAGGCAGGCCCGCAGGAGGGGCTGCTGGGTCAAATGCTATTTTGCTCTTGGCTCACTTGGCAAGCGCATCGTTGCCCTGCAGCCCTGCAGCCCAGGGTCTGAGGCATGGAGCTTCTGCAAGTAACGGAGGGGGGCCCTCAACACACAGTCCCCACACTTAACTCATTGCCCAGGGTAGGTGGGCCAGGCAGAGCTGTGTACGTGTCCAGGATTTTGAGAGACAAACAGCAGATGAAGCCAACTGAGCCAGGTATGACCAGCCTCCTTCTCCCATCCACTGTAACGAACTCCTGACTGGTCTCCCTTCCTGCAGTCTCTCTCTCCCCCGATCCCTCATCCTGTATCACCAACACGTTTCTCCTACAGCCTTCAGGCTAAATCTTGTTTCCCAGACTAGGTATACAGGGTGTCTGACCTCAGCCCAGCCCACTTCTTTAGTCCTATCCTTCACCAGCATCCCTAACACCCACTGCTCCGGCACCAGAACCACACCCTCTTACATGATCACGCCTTTGCCCACGCCGATACCCTTGCCTGGAACACCTTCCTCTCCCACCCCAGCCTCTTCCATCTGATGAAACCACGCTCATCCTTCAAGGCTCAGATACCATGTCCATGGGAGCCTTCTTTCCTTGACCACAGAGTTCACTGTTCCTCTGTGCTCGATGGTGGCACTGATCTCCGTTCTCCTCCCTTGGAAGCAGCGGCCACGTCTTCACCATCTTTGCCTTCCTATTGCTGTGCTCGGGGTCTGGCACACAGTAGGTGCTCAGTAAATATGGGGGAGCGGATACTTCAATGTAGAGAAGACAGAATATGAGTTGAGTCATGAACAAATTCTCACAACGTCCCGGGGTTGGCTGCAGGCTACCCTGATGCGCTCGCTATGCTTGGGAGGGAAGCTGTGCTGTGGAGGAGGGCAAAGTGGATCCTGGAGCAAAAAGATCCTTTCACCACCACCCCCTCGCTGAGCCTGGAACAGAGCCAGGATGTGGGGCCCCAGCTGCCAGTCGAGGAGAGTGAGTGTCAACGCAGACAGAGCTGTGAGCTGTGTTGCGATGGTTCTGCTGAGGTGGGGCGGCGGGGTATCACAGCCATGGAGGCTGCTGGCCTTCAGAGTGGTCAGGCTAGCTATTTCTTCATGTTGCTCTCAAGCCCCTTCTCTCCCAGCACACAGTGGAAAGCCCATGCACTTGAGCACTTAGGGGCCCATCCCACTTCTACCACTTAAGGGCTGGGTGGCCTTGGGCAACTTGCTTCACCTCAGTTTCCTCATCTGTTAAATGGGGATAATGATAATGCCTACTTCACAGAGTTTGGTGAAGACTGACCGAGACAATGAAGTAAATAAAGTGCCTCACACAGTATCTGGCACACAAGAGGTGCTCCAGCACCCTGGAGAGGCCCCTGTACCCCCTGGGGCTGGGGCAGAGGTTTCCTAAGAGAGAAGAGGCAGCAGGCAGACCCTGAGGGTCGGCACACCGTGGAGAGGAGGTGGGGGCTGAGGCTGAGCTGCCTCTGCAGAGGCCAGAGAGGTGCTGACACTGGTGCGACGGCACCTGAGGGTGAAGGGGGTGGGGAGGAGATGAAGGAAGCGGGGCAAAGGGAACACGCTCAGAGGGGGTCTGATTCAGGCTGAGTGGGACACAGACAGGGGAATCTAGGGGCAGCCCCAGTCTCTGGGCTCTGTAATCCCATCTAGGAAAGGCCTGCCCTGAGAGAGGGCCTGGATCCAGTTTGCCCTCCACATGGAATTTGGAGAATAATCCCTGGAACTAGGACCCAAGGGACCCCAGCCCAAGGCAGCGGCCAGGCTTGAGGGAAAGAGCCCAGGCTTGGGACCCTGGTCTGCATGCTGACCAGTAAGTCACCCAGCCTCTCTGTCCTCAGTTCTTACTTCTGTGAAATGGGGCGATAACACCCAGCGGGAAGCTTCAATGAGATCGTGATTGCAGTGCACTTAGCAAAGGGCCTGCCCATAGCAGGTGCCCAATAAATGATCAGTTGCTTTCTTCAGCTCACAGTTCACTGGGGGCTCCTGTCTTCCCATCACAGACACACACAGGCAGTCAACGGACAAGGGCTCCTCCCTCCAAAGCCCTGAGGGGCAGTTGGTACAAGGGCCTGGCAACGCAATGCTTGGACCTTTCCAGTCAGGCTGTGTTGAGAAACACCCGAATAAGATGGAGAATAGATGCAGAGACCCTCTGTCCCAGACATACCACATCCCCAGTGGAATCAAGGTTCCAGAGACTAAGGTCATGGGAAACCCAAGGGGCTTGTTTGCCAGCCCACAGCCCCGCTGAGGAGGGAAACTTGCCAGATGTGTTGGGTGCACCATTCAGGGACATTTTGGAAAAACAGGAAATGGGGGTACATGCAGGTGTTCAGACACTGGTCCCAAGGTCTTTCTCTCTGCTCAGTCTGCACTCAAGCTTATGAAAAAACCTGACATCTTGTCCTCTGCTGAACTGGCTGTGACTTTCATTCCTGAAACCTCAGTCGGATCCCTCTTTCTCTTGGATTCTTGGATACTGGGGACGGGGAGGTGTTGGGGATGAGTGTCGCTAGGCTCCAAGCCACGTTGTGTGATGACTGCAGTAGTCGTGTTCTGTCCAGGTTTCTGAACACCTTTTCCACCCTCTTCATTTCTTGGCTCTTCTTTTCTGGCTCTTAAAAAAGGCTTTATTTTATATGTATCTTTAATCAACTCGTTTCAAGTGCTTTTTGGAAGTAGGTGGGTATAAATAATAGATTCATGATTGACTCAGCCTAGGGTTCTGGCTCTTTCATTAGGATAGTGATCTTTGCCCAGAAACCACATTTGTCTGGTTTATCTCTGGCTCCTTGAAATACCCACTGAATGGTCTGTATCAACTTTGCTGATGACCAAACCAGAAACCAATGTTTGTGTTACGGTCCCTCACACTGGGAGGCAGTGCGGCTGAGTGAACGCGGAATTTGGAGTCAAACAGAACGGCGTTCGAATCCCAGCTCTGCCACTTATCAGCTGGGTGAATGAGGGCAAAGAGTTTGGCCCTGCTCTACAGAACGAGATCTGTTAACCCTACTTACCTTGCTGGTTTTCATAAGGATTAAATGACATAGTGTGTGCAGGGGACAGAGCAAAGTACCTGGCACATAGTGAGGGCTTAATAAATACTAATGATGGTAATGAGAATAACAATGCAGTGCTTTCACTGAGTACTCGCTGAACACACTCAGTAAATGCATGATGCGTCCTCCACTGAGAAGGACGGTTGAAAAGAGGCCTTCCGCCTGCCCACTGTCTTTCCCCACTAACTGAGCCCGGAGGATGCATGTAGTACCTGTTCCAGAAGACGCCCCCCGAAACCTTCTGCATCTCCCCCAGGGTGGCTAGGAGGAGCGAGGACTTGCCGCAGCCCACCTGCCCCACGATCATGGTCAGCTGGCCTGCAGGGAGGGAGGGCGGCAGATGGGACTGGGGCCAGGAGGGAGTCTGAACAACCACCACCCGGAAAGACAGACGGACAGATATACCCAACCCTGGGGCCCCCATTTGCTTTCCTCCTACCTAGAATCCCCAGGGAGTCCTTTGAGCCTTTCCTTCCGGAAACCTACATCCTACCTCTGGCTCCCCAGGTCCTTCCTCCTTCCTACTGCTTATCCCCACCCCCACCCCCGCCCCTTCCTAAGCACCTGCTTCTCCTTCCAGCGCTCTCAAGTGTGAGCCCAGCGCCTCCCAGTCCCAACAAAGGGCACCCTTGCCTTCCCACGTCCATGCTTTGCTCCTGCCGTCTCCCCTGCAGAATGTCCACGCTGCCTCGTGGCCCCAGGCACCCTGCTCATTCTCAGAATCCCCGCCTCTTCCACTACGACTTCCCTGGCTACTGGGGATTGCTTTTCCTTTTGTGAAGCACCCATTCTGTCTGCAACAGATGGTTTGACATCAAGGCCCCGCTGTCTTGCCCTGTCCTGGCTGCTGCACTGCTGCCTAGCACGTGGACTCCTCGGGGAAGTAGCCCACCCCCTCTCTAGCCTTCATAGCCTAGAGCACCCACCAAGAGTGCACATAGAGCAGGTACTCAATCAATCCTGATTTTTCTTTTTCTCCCCATGTCACTCGGGGGGGTGTGGGGAGGGAGCACTTCAAACACGACTCCAAGGGGGACACCCCCAGACCATGATAGAGGGGTGAGCTGGGCCATACCTCGGGGGATGCAGATGGTGATGTTGGACAGTGTGGGGATTCCATCGGGGGTCCACGTGAAGAAGCCTCCAATGATCTTCGTTGGCGGTACCCCAGCCCCGGAAGAGAACAGAAAGGCAGCTGGGGTCTCAGTGTGAATAGTCGGTCGCCTCCCCTCCCCCATGAAAGCCAGAAAACACTGATTCCAGTCCCCAGATCGCTTCCAAGGCAGGGGAGTGGGGGAATGGCCTTCTCGTGCAGACCTCTCTACCTGAGGCACCCTCCCCAGAGGACTGCTACAGGTCCCCCCACTTTGTGGAGATGGAAGCATTGTCCCTGGTCTCAGGACTCCTAGGGACTCTACAGGCAGCCAGGGTGACCTCCAGGGCAGAGGGCTCAGCACACAGGTCTCTGGCGCTTCAGATTTAGTGTTTCCTCCTGGAGTTGGCGCTGGGTGGTGAGAGTCGGGGTGCAGGGTCTCAGACTCACCTGGACACAGCAGTTGTCAGCATCCCCATCTGCACTCGGGGTCAGGCTCTGCAGCGGGCCCATGAGGCCCCGACAATCCTCCCAGGCTGGACGCTTGCGATTCACAACCTTGAGGGGCTGGGGATGGTTAGGAGGAGGTGAGGGCCCAGGGGCTGGGAGCTGTGCAGGGAAGGGAGCTCCCCCCGAGTGAGGAAAGGCTGAGGCAGGACCAGCAGGGCACGAGCTGCAGGCATTAGAGAAAAACACTGTGTTGGGGGGGGGGGTGTGTGGCAAGGGGATGCTGGGCACTCACCACCGCCTGGTACTTGCTGGCCTGGCCCCGGGGCTCGGGCTCCCGGGGAGCACGCTGCTCCTTGCGGATCTCTGCGCTGGACAGGAACTCGCTCAGCTTCTGCACGCTGCAGAGGAAGTGCAGACACCCCTCACCCTGCCCAGGGCAGAGGGGAGGGGAGAGGGAGGAGGGCAAGGCCTGAGAGAGCAGCTCTGAGAAGATGCCAGGTTCTAGGTGTGGCCCTGAAAAAGCCCACACTGGAGGGAACAGACAGGGGGCATCCCATGGGGGGCGATAGGTGTTACCAAGGTTGGTTAGGGTCGACTAGTCAGATGGAGTAGGTTAGGGCGTGGATCAGGTGGGATTGGCTAGTTGTAGGGTTAGTGTTAAAGTTGATTAGTCTTGAGTTATTAGACTGAAGGATGTTGGGCTTTATCAGTTACTTTTAGGTTAGTTAGGATTAGGATTGGCTATCAACCACAACTGATATTTTTTGATCACATAATATACATGAAACACTGTTAAACACTTCATAAGCACATAATTTAATCCCCATAATATAATTTGATCTTGCTGGGGGAGGTGTGGAAGAGGTATTATTCCCAACTCATGGAGGAAAAGGCTATTCTCCACTCCTGGGATTTCCTTATGGACTCAGAGGAGGTTCCAGAAGCTTCACTCTTTTGATTCATTCTCTCTTATCCCTGGGGGTGGGCAAGATGCCTGGGGAATCTTGAGAATTGTTCGTGTACCCCTCTCCCACCTTTTGCTTAAATGTCCAACAGTCTGGGGCCACCCCTACCCGTTTCTGTTCTGGGCATGACACCCCCTCCCCACAGCAGGAGCAGACAGCCAGCCTCCCCCGCTTCCACCTCTGTCCTTGTTCCAACACGACTTGGCAGGGGCTGTGGGGGAGGGGAGGAGCTGGCCTTGGGGGCAACCTTCAGGCTGTGTCCTGTTCCCACTTTCAGCCCAGAGTCTGGTCTCCCTCTTTAAAAAGGCCTTAGTGGGCTTCCCTGGTGGCGCAGTGGTTGGGAGTCCGCCTGCCAATGCAGGGGGCGTGGGTTCGTGCCCCGGCCCGGGAGGATCACACATGCCGCAGAGCGGCTGGGCCCGTGAGCCATGGCCACTGAGCCTGCGCGTCCGGAGCCTGTGCTCCGCAGCGGGAGAGGCCACAGCAGTGAGAGGCCCGTGTACTGCCAAAAAATAAAAAAATAAAAAGGCCTTAGCTATCCTGATGATGGTGACATGAGAACGGTTTACACAGAAATATTTCTGACTCAGGCAAGGGATTTCCCATAGGTGTAGCATCCTTGAATCTGTGGGTTCTACACAGAATCACAGGCTGGGGTGCGGGTGGGGGAGGAGGGCTGATCATTAGAACTCACAACGCCACGGCCAACAAAAGTGAGTCAGCATAGCCGACCCTGGAAATGGGAGCTAATCCCTTTCCAGCCGGCTACTCCCTAGTCAGATAGTCAGTAGAAGGGGTCTACTGCGTTATGACTCCTTCCATCCTTGACCCTCCTTCCATCAGCTACTTCATTCCAACAGCTACCCCTCCCTGCCAGCTGCCTCGGACTTGCCAGCGTCCTCGAGACAGGGGTGTCACTTCCCTCAAGGCTGGAGGGGCTTGGGTACAGAGGACATTTGTTACTGTCTGGTCCCATTGGTGATGAGAAAGGACATAGCCAGCTCTCCCCAGTGGCACGACTGGCCCTTGCTTTCAAGAAGCTGTTTCAAAGGCCTAAGGAGATCTTCGCACTCCAGCTGTGGCATTCTCTAGCCAGAGCCTCAGCCTTCTACCTTCAGGCTTTCACTCCCAAGAAGGCAATGCCTCTGGGAGAGGGGCAGAGTCACCACTGGGCTCTAGAGTCCAGAGGTGGGGCCTCCCAGAGTGTGAGCCAACTGAGGACAGGGTGTACGGGCACCTGGAAGAAGCTGCTCCACTGAGCGGGGCTGTGAGACCCGTGGAGAGAACAGGGGATGCTCAGCTTGGGCAAGACCAAGATTTTGGGGATACCTTCTGAAATCTTAGGGGCTGTCACGTGGGGGAGGGATGGCGCTCATTCTGTGGGGCCCCGGAAGGCAGAACTAGGACCAATGGTTAGAATTGATGAGGTTATACCAAATTTGGCTCGAAGTTGAATTTTTCTTTTCTTTTTTTTTTTTTTTTGCGGTACGCGGGCCTCTCACTGTTGTGGCCTCTCCCGTTGCGGAGCACAGGCTCCGGGTGCGCAGGCTCAGCGGCCATGGCTCACGGGTCCAGTCGCTCCGCGGCATGTGGGATCCTCCCGGACCGGGGCACAAACCCGCGTCCCCTGCATCGGCAGGCGGACTCCCAACCGCTGTGCCACCAGGGAAGCCCTGACTTTTTCTTTTTATGGAGTTCTCTCGGAGGTGACACTCTCCTTGAAGGACGTAAGCACGTTGGCTAGTCCTTCTCAGGGACTAGAGGGAGGGAAGCTGGCCCATGTCCCTCTGACCAACCACAGCCAGCTTCAGTGAAGCCCAGATCAACGGGCAGGCATGTCCTGGGACCAAACAGCTGTGGTTGTAGCAGTGACCAGAGTGAGCCCTGGGGCCGACACGTGAGCAGCCTGACCACTGCCCTTGCTGGACCCTCCTCTCACCTGACCAGAGCTTTGACTGTGGACCGGACCACACTGGACAGCAGGAACAGTGGCGTCACCAGGATGTGGAAGAGGGAGAGGGAGGCAAAGGCCACCGAGGGGGAGAAGTCGGCCTCTTTGAAGAAGCTGACGTGGCCCACGAAGGTCTGCGGACAGAGGCACAGATGCGACAGAGCAGGGCGTGACTCAGAGTGTGGGCTCCTCCCACACTGGCAGCCCTCAGCCCTGGGAAGGAAATGAGAGGCGGGAAGCAGGGGACCTAGGGGACCTTTGGGTTGGAGACACCACCATCCTCACGGCCATCTCACGGAACCGTCCCTCCCTGCCCTGCCTCCTTCATTCCAGGAACGACCAGGGAGGAGCCCTCAGGGTAGGTCAGCTGTGCCCCCTCTCGGACTGTAGTCCTCCGTCGGAAACGTAAACACGACCATCACAAAACCACCTCTTCGCCTGCCGCCTGCCCCCCAGCCTCCGGGTACCTGGCTAGGCTCCGTGGCCTCTGCTACCCAGAGTTCCCCAGGGAACCAGGCCAGGAACGAAGTCAATAAATCACGTTGAAAGTGAATTCCCAAGCGTGACTGACAGGCTGTAAGCTCGCCACAGTTCAGGGACGCCGGCCCCGGGGGCAAGTCACAGCAGCCAGGGATGGGAGCCCTGGGTGAGGGGCTGTGGGCGTGGGGCCTTTCTGAGGGGCGCACTGCCGGCCCCCACTGTTTAGCTCCTATTCAGCTTTGGTCAAAATTGCTTTAGAAAACCACCATTGCCGTATTTAATGGCATGGAGAATTCTTCATGTCATATTCTTAAATTTTAAAAAGCAGTTTACACACCTGCATAGGAAGCACAATCCTAATTTTGTAAAAATGCCGTATTCTGTGAATCAAAAAAAGACTGGAGAAAAACACATTAAATTTGTTGCCAGTGGGATTATGGGTGATTTAAGTTCTCTTTGCCCTTTCCCTTCTGTATTTCCCAAAATTTCTACAAAATCATGTTTCACTTTTATAATGAAGAAGTTTGATAGCAGTTTGTTTTTTTTTTTTTAAAGAAAGTTTAATTGCTCTAGAGACTAAGTGTCAGGTCTTCCAGGCCGGGGGGCGGAGGTCCTGTCTGCCTGGAGTGGGGCAGTGGAGGAGGGACCGGCTGCATATACGGACTCTCCATCCAGCACCCTATTCTCAGTCCCGCTGCTGAGCCCATCTTCCGAAGCCCCTGTGCAGAAAGGCCAAACCCTGGGCGCCTCTCATGCCGACAGCCTTCCCCACCCCACCCAACCAACTCCCACCGGGAGACGAAGAAAGGATCCACTTACGATGAGGACGGCTGCGATGGGGATGGCCGTGTTCATGAAAACTGCGGAGGAAGCACAGGGGGGGTTTAGTGGGAGGAAGGAGACGGCTGGAAGTGAGGCTGCCCAGGTTGGTCTGAAGGCAGGGCAGCCTCTGGGGTCCTTTCCCCAGCCTGCGGGGTGGAGCTGGGCAGAACTCCAGCTCTGTGGCACCTCCAGCTCCTAACGTGTGTCCCTCAGGACGCTGATCTCCATCTCTGAGACTTAAGCCTTTAAATAAAGGTTGAAGTGCTCTTACTCTGCTCCATGTGGACAGTGTGAAGAAAGCCGTGAGAAAGTGGCAGGGGAAGGGATGGGAGAGCTGGCGGCCTGTGGTCAACCATGAGGTCAGCAGCACGTGTTTCTTTCTTTTTTTTTTTTTTTTGCGGTACGCGGGCCTCTCACTGTTGTGGCCTCTCCCGTTGCGGAGCACAGGCTCCGGACGTGCAGGCTCAGCGGCCATAGCTCACGGGCCCAGCTGCTCCGTGGCATGTGGGATCTTCCCAGACCAGGGCACGAACCCGCGTCCCCTGCATCAGCAGGCGGACTCTCAACCACTGTGCCACCAGGGAAGCCCCAGCAGCACGTGTTTCTGGGGGCACAAAGTTGCTACTCCTTCCTCTGCCCCTGGTCCTTGAATCCCCACAAGCCAGGCTCACTCTGAGGCTGAGAGCCTTCCCAGTCTCCCATGGCTCTTAGGAAGGATTTCAAACTCATTCACACTGAGATATTAGTGACTGAGGACAGCTGGAAGCAGGGTCTGCCTTAGCTCTAAGGCTGACAGTCCATGCCCAGGTGGGACAGTTGGTTTGCTGCAACAGAGGCCCTCTCCTTATTCTGTTTATGGTGTGGCTCTCAGGCTCTTCATAGGGACCCCAAAGAGCAAAGAGATCTGGACTTAAAGTCAGAGAAGGGCGGAGTCCCCATTATTTCTAAGCTGTGGAATCTTGGGCTGATTGTTCACCTTCCCTGAGTCTCGGTTTCTTCACCTGATTTTTGTAAACTTGTACTTGTTCACATTCTCTGGCTCTCTCCAAGGTGAGAGCAGGTAATGCAGGGAACAGGCCTCTGTGATGCCTCAGTGCTACCTGAGTATTATACCTCATGGGCTGCTAGCTTAGCCCTGCTCCTCTGGTCCAAGCTGTGAGGTGCCCAAGAGTGCCCTGACCCCAGGCCAGAACTTCCAGAGAGAGCAGCCCTCCTGGAGTAAGAGATGCCCATCCTAGCTGCCACCTTCCCACCTCCTCCTCCTTCCTTCCAGGAGCCTCTTCCAGGCCAGCCCAGAAAGGAGTCTGGTTCTGCCATTAGCCAAATTAAAGGAGGAGCCAGGAGCCAGGAGCCAGGAGCCAGAGGCCAAGGGCAGAGCCTGTGCACCTGGCCCCTGTTTAATGAATGGCGAAGTGTCTGACACTCTGAAGAATTCCAGACTGTCAACACCATTCCAAGAAGCTGATTGTCTACTTACTCCAAGAGTCCTGCACCAGCTAGTACAGACATGGTGTGTGCTGGAGACGTGGAACCCCAAGGGAGTGGAAGCACGTGGTCCCTGTTCTCAGGGGGCTCCCAGTCTGAGGAAGGAGACAGGAACTATGCTCCCAGGAGACACCTTATAGGACGGGGAAAGAGGGAACACGCCCATACGGGGTTCCCAAGCAGATAGGAAAGATATTGTGCCCATCTTTGGGGAATCCCCAGTCTATGCGCCCTGCCATTGGAGGGCTCCCTGTCTCATGGAGAAGATATAGCTGGAGCCCTTGGGGCACTGCCAACCTCTCCGACCACAAGGCTTTTTATCAACACTAATGTCACACGTGACCGTGATTTAATTGCCCTTCTTGATGAAGGTTCCATGGTCTCCTGGTGCCCACCTCAATGCCACAGCCCTCCCTCACAGCCCTCTCGTACTGCGGGGGGCAGGATAAGCATTATTGGTTTTCCCACAGCATAAGGAACCCAGATATGGGACAAAGGACACAGCATGGCCATCGCTGGCTGGGGAGAGGGAGGGAGAGGAGGCTGTCCATCAGGCCTGGGCCATTGACCAGCATCAACCATGAAGCTGTAAAGACAGGTAGCCTCGTCCCTCCCCTCCAAGGCAGTTCCTCCAGGGAGCTCCCTCAGGCAGGGGCCACCTTCTGTTCCTCTCCTGCCCATCCTGTCGAAACGTACCTGTGCACTCCACCTCGGCCCCTGCCCTAGGCCAAGACCCCTCCCACACGCACGGGGTCGCAACTCCCAGCTAAAGAATAGGCTTGGAAGTTAGATTATAAATTTATAATCTAAAGTTAGATTATAAATTATAAAATAAACAACTCGCTCAGAAAGCAATCTGGTGCTTTGTAGCTAGAGCTGCACGGAAGTTCAGACTTCTGATCCTATAATTCGTCTCCTGGAAATTTATCCTGAATAATCACTCAAGAGAAGCACAAAGCCCTCAGCAAGATGGCGTTAGCTGCAGCACTGTTTGTCACAGCAAAACAAAAACCACAACCACAGCAACGAGCCACTGAAACGAAGTAAACTGGAAACATCCAACAGGAACAGCTGTTTTAGTACATGAGGGAAAGCAACTCCAGGGAGATTCTGCCATCAGGAAATGTGAGACAGTTGACATTTTGTTCTTCTGCATGTTCTCCCTGGTCGTGATTTTTTGAATTTATTTATTGTTTCTATTTTATTGTCCTTATTCTTGCAGCTGCCTGAACTCCTTTGAGGAGTGAGACAGGCTATACATAAACCTGAAAAGGAGCATTCCAAAGCTGATGCAGCAACATGGAGAATGCATATAATATAATTAACTTCTGTCCTGTTCTGGCTGTTGTATGGAGATGCTAAAGAATGAAAATGTTATTTTCCATTGTCCTCATCCTCTTCTGGAGGGATGGCCTTTGTACAGAGAGCTCTGGGTCCCCTTAGGGGTGGGGGCTGGGGGAATAGACTCACCAGCTGCTTGTGTTTTAAAGGCTTCTCTGAAAATCACCCCATTAGGGTCTGGGGTAAACATGGTTGGAACTGGGGATGTCAGTGCCAGAGAGTGGGAGGCCTGGGATGCTACAGGCTCTGGCATCTCTCTGGGCTCAGCAGACACCTCTGTGCCTGAGTTGAGAGGGATGTGGTGGGGAGGGAAGGCAGCTGGGCATCCCAGCTCTCATGGCTGGAAGACCTGAGAACTTGCCTCCATTTTCCTGAACTACATAAGGGCCGATGGGACATTAAAGGCAGTGGAGGAGTGGGAAATATAACCAAGAATAGATTTCTCTCCAACTTTGGCATGGGGTGGGCTGACTCACTTAGATGTGATCTAGGAAAAAATTTAAAAAAGAAGGACAGGACAGTGCTCAACTCTTGAATGTTAGGGAGCAGGGAATACTGTTAAATAACACTAAGCGAAAGCAGAAGATTACGAAACGATGTGTGAGTGTGATGCTGTTATGGAAAAGTTTAGTTGCACGTAGGCAGGTCAGAAAGGCCACCTTCAAGAGGAAAAGCCTTTTTGTAATGGAGTAGAGATAAGGGTACCTATTGTTTTAATACTGCCCCTCCATCCTTTAAGAAATATGCATTCAGAAATTCTTTTTTGAGGGTCTCCGCTGTTTCAGGCATTGTGCTGTGTTCTGGGGGTTCCGTAGTGAACAACCGTGTCAGCTTTTCATACCCCCCAAACCAAACAAAACAACAGATCAACTGAAAACAAAGCAGGGCTCAGATCATCTTCTCCCCCGCCCGCCCGCCCGCCGGGCTCTGGCCAAGGAATGCCGCCTGGCCTTGTGGGTGGCAGTCCCCCCGCGCGCGCGCACTGCAATAGCAGGAGCTTTTCATTTGCAAAACACTGATACATATTTCAGAAGCCATGCATGGGGAGGCACAGTGAGCCATTTATGCCTCTGGTTAACTTCACCCCCTCCCCTACCCAGGCGCCAGGGGAGGAGGTGCCAGCTCGCTGTAACTGCAGGCTGCATCTGTAGGAGGCGAAAGGCATTTCGAAGTGAACAGAGCTGTTCAGTCCGGTAGTCAGTCTGAAGTCAGCAGAGGGAAGGAAAGTAGGCAGTGGTGTGTCCGGCGCTGGAGGTGGTGGAAGCCAGGCAGGAGGCTCACGGCCACACTGATTGCGGCTTCCAGCTCTCCCTCAGACGCCCAAACCCCCCGCCAGGCTATGCATCAGCAACCCACTGTGGCTGTACCAGCTGGTGGAAGGCAGGGCAGATGCTGAAGTTCAGAGAGGCTGGAGAAGGAAGGCGGACCAGGTCTGGAGGTCTCCTTGTCCCCGCACACTGGCTGTTCCGAGTCAGGGCCTCCGCCGAGGACAAGAGAGGGAGCATGAGACTCGCCAAGAATAGCCAGGGCCTGGGTTGCGGGGAGGGGCGGGTGCTGGGTGCCCTGTGAATGGGGTTCACAGGCACCATCCTGCCCACCCCACACCTCCATCCAAGCTTGGGGGCTTGTTTTTTGCTTTTCAAAACATAGCATGAGGCCAGTCACATTCATTGGATGTGAACCACCTGACTGTGGTTCAGACCCAAGTGGGAAGAGGGAAGACCCCTGACCACAGAACACTGGAAGAGATGGCAGACCCACCTTTCCTTTAAAATCCTTCAACGCCTCTCCTGCCTCAGGAGAAAACCCAGCACACAAGGTCCTGCATGATCTGGTCTTGCTACCCTCTCCTCACCGTGATATACTCGAGTCTTGAACACACCCATCATCCTTTTCACCTTTAGGCCTTTGTGCCTGGAACACTCTTCCCCTCACTTGGCTGACGTGTGATCCTCTGGGCATCGGCAATGGGTTTCACCTAGCACAAGGCTTCCTTGACACCCACCACTCCTAAGACGAGGTTGGGTGCCGCTCTGATGGATTCCACTTTCTGTTCCTGTCACTCACGACACAGCTGCCCGTCTGGCTTCCCTACTAGACTGTGAACAGCCTGCCGCATCCCCCAGGCCTGGCATAGGGCGCGACACATAGTGGGTGCTCAGTCAATATTTATTAGATAAGGGAACGAAAGAAATAAAGGAGGCCAGGTGTGCCCATGAAAGAGAACACGGGGGATTTAGAACTGACCCTGTGGCTCTAACCACAGGCACGACCCCTGTTCGTGGCGTGGTCTCCCACAAGACTGCGAGGGTGAGGACCGTGCAGCCTCCTCTACCGTCCAGGGCCTCAGGAGAGTCTAGCACAGAGAGGAGGAATGGGTGCTGCGCGAAGGACAGAATGAACTGGCAGCATGTCAACTGGTTGACAGTTAGGGCCTGGGACCCCTGTGTCACCCCTGCAAAGCTTGTCCTCTAATTTATGGCTGGACTGGACACCTAGAGCTATGCGGGTTCTGCAAGGAAATAAGGGTTGAATTGGTTTCTAAGGGGAGTGAGCACAGCGCTCGCTCGCAGCTTTTCCCCACTTTGTCTTCGGCTCATTGAAACCCTGCTTGTGGCAGGTGCAGCCACGCCTCCTCTTGCATGAAGCTCCGTGTGAACTCTGAGCCCGTGCAGGCTTTCTTCTTCTCTGTTCTCTGCCATTTATTGGCTGAGGACCTCAGAGAGTCCTTTCACCTCCCTGAGCCTCAGTCTTCCATGCTGTAAAATAGGACAATAGTGCTACAAACCTCACAGAGTTGTTCGGAGGGTTAAATGAAGTCAGGCTTGCTGGGCAGCAGCATGGAGCAGGTCCCCGTGGTCGAGAGCTCCCTGCCACACTGTTTCACGTATGTTAGCTCTGACTTCTTAGCAGAGTATAAACTCCTTGAGAACAGGAGCACATCGTTTGGTCCCTTGCGTCCCTCCCAGTGGTTAGCACAGGGCAGGGCTCACTTAACGCCCTCTGAGTAACTCACAACTGTTTTTCTTCAAGAGGAAATGCTGATTCTGGATTTTGATGGCAGAGAAACTGTATCATTTCCTTTTCACTCTCTTGCTCTGTCCTGCCATGCACCAGCTCAGGGCTCCACAAACAGGAGCTCTCAGTGATGCCACTGTGAGACCATCAGACAGAGTGTCAGAGGTAACCTTGTCTGCCTAACAGTCCGCCTGGTGTACAACGACCAGACTGAAAGCCCAGCAGGCAGCACCAGGATGGGCCCCATCAGGACACATGACTCCAGGGCTCCTTTGTGGCCACAGGTCCCCATGGCTGGTGCCAGAAGTGAGAATGAAAGATGCCCCATTACCTCAAGCTTAATGACCTGTGTCCTAATTCTGGGTGACAGAGAGCAGAAGGCAGGAAGTCCAGGAGGAGGTAAATGAAAACACACTCAAAGCATATAACTGCAGCCTGCAGTGCCCTCACCCTAACGCCCTGTCTCTCCCCATCCCACTGCCGACCAACACAAAGAAACCCACCCCAGGAAGGGCGAACACAGAGCAAATAGCACTTGGCTTTCAAAGCTCTCTCTCCCGGAGGGCTCTTCCCCTTCCTCCTCTCTGCCCTCTTCCAGGGACCAGCCTGGGCTGCTCTGTTTATCTCTCTAGGTCACCAAGTACTGGACAGGTGAGGGGCCCTGGGGAGACCCCTGTTTAGCTCCAGAGCCATTGTCATCTCAGCTCTTGACAACACGGAGCCTCCTTGCCCCAGGTCCTCCTGGCTCCAGACCCTTCACAAAGCCAGGGCTAGTCTTCTGGGGGCCCCATAGGTCAAAAAGCGCCTACTAGATAGGCTTAGTGGGCTAGCCTGGGAACCTAGGCATCTTATGATGTTGCTTACATAGGAAACATGTCCCAGCAGGTTGAAGTTTGGATTGCAGGAAATAAGCATACATCTCTTAGAACCAAAGTAGCTGCCACCTGCCCCCACCTGTATGACCAGAGGCTGTCCCTACTTTGCTGTCAGGAATCTTGGGGACCCAGTGCTCCCAATTTCCTTACGGCTTCCCTTCCCTCCCTCCCGTCGTAGCAACAGTGAGCCCGCCCTACTCCACCCTGCCACGTTATTGCCGGGAGGGGGAAGACCTCCCCCACCTCAGCAGTTGTTCCCCCTGATGGGGTGACTGGAAGCTAGGTGTCTGTGATTCACGGGTCTGTACACAGCGTAGGGTTACTGTTACCACGACCAGGCTCAGGGGTAAGCAGAGCTGACCGAGAGACTGAAGAGGGCCTAGGGTGTGGACACTGGTTTCTCTGAGCTCCCCAGAGGCTCCTGCCTAATTTCTCCTGTCCTATCAAGTGCTCAGCCCAGGGGTGCTTGGAGGCCACAAGGTCACGGCTGAGGAACCTGGAGTGTCTTGGTGAAGAATCTAGGAAGACTGCCATGCTCATCACTCCATTCTGAGAAAATCAGCTCTTAGCAGGATTTTCTGCAGAAGGTGCCATGGCTGGTGCCATGATGGTGGGTGGCCTGGCCACGGGTGCCTGGACCAGGACGCCATGGTCTGACCGGACACAAGGAAGTGCTCAGTGCAAGCCCCACCTTGTGAGAACCTTCAGGTTGGACGCTGGCCACTTGAGCCCACCAGACCCCCTCGCTAGGCAACGTGACTGCCAGGAACACACAGATGACCTGAGGGACCACCTCATTCTCCATGCACCTCTCTGGGAGACACATCTGGTGCACCCTCCACTGCTGCCCAGCACTGCCATGCCCACAGGTGTGTCTACTCCTGCCACACCAAGAGAACCAACTTCAGCCGGAGGGGGGGTTAGTCGTAGTGTCTACCTCTCTTAATTTCCTTCCCTATTTCCCACTCCCGTCAGAGCCCATGCTGGGTTGTTTCTCCTCTATTCAGAGACAATAGCCTGAAAATGGTGCCCATTGTGCCCTCAGTTTTCTTCACCCCACTTGGGTTCCTGGCTCTAGGTGGAAAACAGCATGAGGCTGGGAGTCTAAGAGATTCCAGAGGATCTAGTCTGAGCCAAGCCATTAACCTCAGAAGTGACGTCAGGAAGATGTCCTCCTCTGGGCCTCAATTTCCCATCTGTAAAATGGTTCTCCCAACTTACAAAAACATTTTCCATTTATCTCTCCTTGCCACATTCTGTGTAATTTCCACAGATCCATCTTTTTATTCACAAATTCTCTCTTCAGCTATGTTAATTCATTTAACCTGTACACTGAGTTGTTTTTCATTTCTTTTTTATTTTTTTCTCTCTGAGGGCTTCCTCTTGGCCTTTCCTACCAAAATGACTCTTAAACTGGACAGATCAGGGAATCAGAATGAGGTTTTCTAGCTGCTAAATATCTACATCCCAATTATGCACTTGGGCGGTAACCACAAAGGGGTGGATCCATGGAACCACTAGACCAACTGTGAGATAAACTTGGGCCAGGACTCCATCCATCACCTGACCTCTATATGCCCACTCTGACCAGGGAGCCAGCTGAATTAATTTCAATAACTAAATTTTTAATTTTTAGAAGTTCTTTTGGCTTTCTTTTTGCTGTTTTGCCTTGTGCCTTCCTTTAATTATTTTAACCCACTTATTTTGTTGGTTTTATTTTGTTTTGTCTTGTGGCCATGCCGTGCAGCTTGTGGGATCTTAGTTCCCTGACCAGGGACCAAACCTGGCTGCTCAGCAGTGAAAGCACGGAGTCCTAACCCCTGGACTGCCAGGGAGTTCCCTTAAAGCACTTATTTTATTATCTCTTTCAGACCATTCTATCATCTCGAGGTACTGAGGATCTAATTCTCCTATTTGCTGACTCTCACTCTGGTGGTACATCTTTTCTGGAGGATTTTTATTTCTTTATTATCAGCTCATTGTTTAACATGAGTATTTGCCACTGGAGTCCTATGTTCTCTGGAAAATGGTTTTAATATGCGTGTCTTCTGGGACCATAGGAGTTTTACCAGTTTTGGTCTTTTTTTCTCTATTTTCGGGGCTTGGGGTTCCCAAACCACTTGGTTAATGTAAATTCAGTCCTACACCTGTGAGTACCTCAAGCTTGAGCTTTTGTTCTTTAAAGAGAAATTTTCTACCTCTCATGGCCCCAGGTAGATGAAAGCTTCCCTGTA
This sequence comes from Mesoplodon bidens, assembly GCF_964165515.1. Classification (NCBI taxonomy): domain Eukaryota; kingdom Metazoa; phylum Chordata; class Mammalia; order Artiodactyla; family Ziphiidae; genus Mesoplodon; species Mesoplodon bidens. The sequence continues at coordinate 47,237,840 of NC_138164.1, read as the reverse complement.
GCTTCCTTAAGACACTGGCAGCTCAGTCTGACTTATTGAAAAGAAGTCCTCACACTTGGGAGAACTCAAAACTGCTGTTATTTATTCATTTATTGCTGCCTCTCAATAACGTATCAGCTTAATAAGACATCAAAGACCACATCTATCTTTCTCATCACTGTACCCTGAGAGCCAGCCCAGGGCCCTGCACGTAGCAGGCTCTCAATACGTTTGCTCGATAAATGGCTGAAGAACACTGATTTCTGGCAGCTCTGCTACAAGAGACAGTTTGTGGCTCTCCTGGACGGGATGATTCCCAAAGTCTCCCGCTTCTGCCACCCCTACCTCCTCCCCCAGCCCTGCCACCCTCTCCTGGCATGTAGGCAGCAGCACACAGGGCTGGCTGGTTGCGGGGGACTCACTGGAGATGGAGGTGTAGACGGCGAAGGCCCTGAGGCTGGTCATCTCCTTCTTGCGGGTCATCTCCACCCGCGTGCGGAAGATGTTCTCCCAGGCGTACAGCTTGAGCAGTTTGATGCCACGGAGCATCTCGTTGGTCTGCTTCAGCCTCTCGTTGGAATACTCCTGCCAGGAGTCACTGAGTCAGAGAAGGGTTTCTTTTGCCCCCATCCCACCCAAGAGGAAGGAGGCGAGTCAATGCCCTCACCATTTTACAGCCTACGCCCAGCCTCCGTCTCCTCGGGGATGCTCCATTAATCCCATTTCACAAAGAAACCAAGGCCTGGACAGCTGAAGTGACCTGCTTAAGGTCAATCATAGTGTGGATGTGTGTGGGGGGCACTGTTTGGTGACATCTGGGGGAAGAGTGAGGAGACCCACTAATGTAAGGGGAGAGGGGGGAATGTATGGGGGAAGGATGGGAAAAGGGGGCACACGCACACCTACAGATACTTACCAGTGTGCTCCGCTGGGCCTGGGAGAGCTTGGTGGCCACAAAATACTGGACTGGAGCCAGCAGAATGATGACAGCTGCTCCAATTAAGGCACTGATTCCAAGGATGTAGTAAAGGAGAATCACACCCACGATGATCTGAGGGAGGGTCATGGGCATGAGTTCCCTTTGATCTGGGGGCTTCCCTGCCAGGGGGTATTGGCACCCTCCTCCCCACCCGGTAACCCAGTGCCCTAAAGTGGGACATGCCTTGGTGTCCAGCTTTTAAAAGTTTCTTGGGGGAAAGAGGAGGAGGTGTTACAAAGCAATTTCAGAAGGAGGGATTAACATGATGGGCTCTCACCCAAGCAGAGAATTTCTGGGCTGGTAACTAACTGCATTTATCTGCAAGGCTGGCTGAGGCATTAACTCTCTCCATGTCTACTTTGGCAGATGGAGGTCTAAGAGCTGAGTTTGCACAGTGAGTGACAGGACTTTTTGCTCTGTTTGCTGGCTTTCAAGGTTGATGGTTCACTCTCATTGGAAAAAAAGTGATACGTGAGCAGGGGGGCAAAATAGCTGCATCCATGCCAGACAAAACCAGTCCAGGGTCTAAGAGTTTACTTTTCATCCTTATGCTCCTGGTGTCTTTAATTTTTAGTGAATCTGGTACATATCCTCTAAAAAGAGAATTCATTCTGTTTCTAGCTTTATGTAAATGACAGCTGGCTTCTGAATATTTATGAGAAGTATAAATTACTCTTGCCAGCCCCCAAAGCATCAAGATGACAATTTCTCAGGTCGCCTTCAAAGGCAGACGCTTCTAAATTCAGGGCTTATTCTAGAGGAACAGATGTGCTGTCTTCCTTATCTGAAAACAAAAGTGTGTCTGGGTTGGCCCTGTACTCCCTGAGCCCTACACCAAATTGGCACTGAGCTCCTGCACCATCTCAAGGGCCAAAGAGTGGGTGGGTGGCTCTGTTATGTCTATTAGTTAGAGAATGCCTCCTGCATTAGCAGGTTCCGAGGGGGCTGGTAAATGACCCCTTTACCACCTGCCTCCCAGTGTTTAACTGATGTTAAATGCTGGCATGGATGGGCAGAAGAGCACATTAGGAGATGCAAAACCTTCCTACTCTTGCTGGCCCCCACTCCCAGCATCCTTCTGGAAAACTATCCCTGGCATCCACTCTTTCCATTAGCTGTCCTCATTTGGAGGCAGTCGGGGTGTTGTTTAGCAGCTTGGGTAGAGCAGGATACCAGGGAAGCTCTCAGAGCACCGCCAGAGTCACCGCCAGGGCCCCGGCTGGGGCTTGGTGTCTGCACGCCCACCACCTCCAAGGCTGGCAGCTGCTGGGGCAAGAGCTGGGGATGTGACTTCTACTGCCACCAGCCTCCTCCTCACACCTCAGCCACCCTTTGTCACGCTCCCCAGACCCTTCTGCCCCCTCTGCCCTTCTGCAGGGGTCTGAATGGACCCTGTGAGAGAACATACCAGAAATCAGGGATTCTGAGTGTGCAAAGCAAGTGTGGGGAATAAAAGGGCTATTTTATCCTCCTAGTCTCAGGCTAGGAAAGCAATCTCGTGTAGTGGTGGGGAGATCACAGTCCCAGGAGTCTGCAGCCGAGTTTGAATGCAGTCCCAGCATTTACTGGCAGTGCAATCTTGAATCTCAGCATCTTCATTTTTAAACTGGTAATTTTAATTGCCCCCTTAGCAGGACTGTTGTGAAGATCAAATGAACATATATATGATAAGAACCTAGAATAGTGCCTGACACTTAGCTGGAGACAAGGTGGCTGACCATTTTTTAAAGATCTTTTTTTGATGTGGACCATTTATAAAGTCTTGACTGAATTTGTTACAATATTGCTTCTGCTGTTTATGTTTTGGTTTTTTGGCTGCCAAGCATGGGAGATCTTAGCTCCCCGACCAGGGATCGCAGGGATCGAACCAGTACCCCCTGCAGTGGAAGGCAAAGTCTTAACTACTGGGCCACCAGGGAAGTCCCTGACCCTCCTTCTTGAAAACAAACAAACAAGCCTCATGGGACCTCTGTCACTAGGGAACCACAGAAAGGCGATACCTGGGTATGGTGCTGTTACCAGCTCGCTGTGTGGCCCAGGGTAAGGTCCCTGCCCTCTCTGGGCCTCCGATGCCCATGGCATGAGGAAGCACAGAGGTCCCCACTATGGCCAAGATCTTTGACATGGTTGTCAATAAGCTTCAGGGGGCCCACAAAGCCCCTTAAATTGTAGGCAAAATGTGTGAATGCACATTTGTTCTTCTGAGAAGAAAGTTTCATTAGGTTTTCAAAAGTATAGGTAGATAAGTGGTTGCTTAGAGCTGGGGGCAGGGATGAGGAGTGACTGCCAGTGGATGTCGGTTTCTTTTTGGGGTGACGAAAGTGTTCTAAAATTGTGATGATGTTGCACAACTCTGTAAACATGCTAAAGTGGATTGTACACTTTAAGTGGGTGAATTATATCTCAATAAAACTGTTATTTAAAAAAGTATATGTGAATAAAAAAGATTACAGGGCTTCCCTGGTGGCGCAGTGGTTGAGAGTCCGCCTGCCGATGCAGGGGACACGGGTTCGTGCCCCAGTCCGGGAAGATCCCACATGCCGCGGAGCGGCTGGGCCCGTGAGCCATGGCTGCTGAGCCTGCGCGTCCGGAGCCTGTGCTTCGCAACGGGAGAGACCACAACAATGAGAGGCCCACATACCGCAAAAAAAAAAAAAAAAAAAAAAAAAGATTACAAATCAGGGTGAGCCCCTGGGGACAAAGGAACAGGGGCTCCTCAGCTAATTTCAATACCATCAAAAGCCTCCTGTGCCCTGTAGCCAACGAGGCTCCACATGGAATCCCGACCTGTTGGAAGGAATTGTATCAATTCCGGTGGTAACACTGTGTCTTGAGGGCTGGTCAAGACTCTAAGGGCAAAGGTACAGTCTTTGAGGAATTAAAACAGAAAATGATACTTCATGATAAATAAGGAAATGTAAGTACTTTGTGGAGGTAAAAATTCTTACCTAATCTCCCCCCTCATCCCCCCCACCCCACCCCCAACCCCGGTGTTGTGAGAGTTAATTACACAAGTGGGACAGGCTGGGCAGGCCAGACACAGGGCAGGGGCTATCAGCTATTAGTTTTGTTAGCAATGGTACATGTGCAATAAACACTATTAATGATAGTAACCAGGGACTTCCCTGGTGGCACAGTGGTTAAGAATCCACCTGCTAATGCAGGGGACATGGGTTCGAGCCCTGGTCCGGGAAGATCCCACATGCCACGGAGCAACTAAGCCCGTGCGCCGCAACTACTGAGGCTGCGTTCTAGAGCCCGCGAGCCACAGCTACTGAGCCCGTGCGCCGCAACTACTGAAGCCCGTGCGCCTAGAGCCCATGCTCTGCAACAAGAGAAGCCACCGTAATGAGAAGCCCTGCTCACCGCAACTAGAGAGAAAGCCCACGCGCAGCAACGAAGACCCAATGCAGCCAAAAAAAGAGATAAAAATAAATAAATAAATAAGTAAGTAAGTAAAATTAAAAAAATAAAATAATAGTAACCATAACAATGCAGCAGGTCTGGTGGACAAAATCTTCCAAAACGGGTTGTTCAAGGAAACACAAGAGAAACGATAAAAGGCTGTGACTGTATTAGATGAGCTCTCCAGGCCCTTCTATAGATTCTGTAGTCACTGATCCATCTTGGCAGAGTAGAGGGGGGCACAGGGATCTGGGTGCTGGTCAGTGGTAATAGGGAATGGTGTATATGGCTGTTCCCGTAAAAAGGACCATCAGATTTCCTGCCCTACATCCAATCTTGTCTAGCTGCCTCCCTATGCAAGCCTCTCCTTCTGTTTTTCTTTAGTGTCTCTTACATGTAAACTTTACAGGTAAGGAAGACCAATAAAAATCACTTTAGATTAAGGTTTATGGAATCTACATCCCAAGAAGCAATGGATTCTGGATTGGTAAAGTTCTTACATCAAAGTGAGCAAGTTAGAGGGCTCTGATGTTTACTTAGTGACCACTCCATGCCAGGCACTGTGCTTGGTGCTTTGCTTACATTATCTAACTGAATCATCAGAACACCTCCAGAGCGTAGGAATCATCCTCTTTTCCCAGATGAGGAAACCGAGGCTCAGACAGGTTAAGTACTTGAATCAGCCTGCCTCACCCAAGTCCAGACACTTTTGCTCTACCAGACAGCCCCTGTGAAGCCTGCAGGCCCTCTGGGAATGGACCTTGGACTTCAGCTTCTGGCCTGAGCACCAGAGTGAAGACTCATCTTCAGGCACAGGACAGGAATCACAGACTCTGTGGTGGAAGAGCTCCAGATGGGAGATGGAGCACACCAGGCCAGGAGTCAGGTAAACCGTGCCGAGGATTCTCATTCTACTGTTGGGGGAGAATGTGCCTCCTCCAGAGCCAGTCCCAAAAGTTGCCTCGCTTTAGGAAATGCCATGTTTTAGATTTCCAAAATTAACACAGTTTTATTGGAGAATTTAGAAACGCATAAACAAAATAAAAATCACTTGTAATCCCACCACGAGGACTTTCAGTTCTTTTTCTTCCTGTGTGAATCTGTGCAAATATATACATGTGTATATTCCAATTTAGCAGGAAGCACACTGTGAATACTATTTTTAACTTACTCTTTTTGCTTAAAAACATCGTGAACACTTTTCAACGTAATTAAGTACTCTGCTATAACATAACTTTTAATGTCTGTGAAAGTGTTCCACACATGATTATTTATACTTTTTTTTAAAGCTTGGCTACATTTTAAAAGTCTTAGTGACACTGCCTTCTCTGATCATCAAGAGAGATGGCTAGACCACTTGCAGAGTATAAGACAGTATAGACACCCAGGCATACACTCCATGGAGACCCCAAGGGGATAGAAGGTACAGGCAAACAAGGAATGGAAGATGGTGAGCTCCTGGCCACTGGGCATGTACCAGCGGATTCTGGTTTTGTGTCCCCCAACCCCCAACAAAGCACACATCCCTTACCTGTACTGGCATAGCCCAGAGGTTTGGGCACAAGAAGAAAAACCACATGAGCTGGTTGGTGTCGATGGCTACCAGGTTACAGATCTGACCGGCAGTCATTCCCCCCATGGATAGGTTGGAGGTGGACAGGTGCATGATTTTACTGTAAATTTTGGTCTGGAAATGAGAGCAGAGTGTTTCACATTTGTCATCATCAACATCCTAATCACCACCCCAGATGCCATGTGTCTCTAAAGTGCCAGGGGCCTCTCAGACATTCCCCCATGGAGCCCCAGAGCACCTCTGTAAAAGGCACTGCATGATTGTTCCAGTTTTACAAATGGAGTAACTAAGGCTCAGAGAGGTAAAGGGCTTTGACTATAGTTCAAGCAAGTCAAAGAGGCAGCATTCACGTGAGGAATCTGTGCGAGCATGGCAAGCTACTTCCCCAGCAAGCAAGGCCTTTCCCTTGGAGACAGGACTTAATTAGCTTTTTTTTTTTTTTTTTTTTTTTTGTGGTACGCGGGCCTCTCACTGTTGTGGCCTCTCCCGCTGCGGAGCACAGGCTCCGGACGCACAGGCTCAGCGGCCATGGCTCACGGGCCCAGCCGCTCCGCGGCACGTGGGATCCTCCCGGACCGGGGCACGAACCCGTGTCCCCTGCATCGGCAGGCGGACTCTCAACCACTGCGCCACCAGGGAAGCCCTTAATTAGCTTTTAAATCTTAAAAGCAGATTTTCACGTCCAGTTATATTCTTGATTTACTGGAGGTCCGTGGAGAACACACTTTAGAGCCATAAAAATGATGAAGGGTGGCAGCCATCTGTTTTAATGCGGCTTCCTCAACCGGGAAAGGGGGTATGTTCTCGGGCCAAGTCCTTTCTTAATTGAGCCTTTAAATAAAACAAGGATTCAGCCTGGGAAGGTCTTATGTGAGACAAATGCTTGTGTCGATCAGCCCCAGCACCGTCCGGAGTCTGGCCACCCCAAGGACCTTGTTCTACTTCCCCAGGGTAGATGGGGAGCAGCCATGGTAATGGCTCCCTGTGAACTCCGAACCTAAAAGCTCTATGTGCACGGTGACTGTGCCTCCCAGAAAGATGGCAATTGTCAGGCTTTGTGCCCTTAAACAAGGAAAAATGCATTCCTTTTAGGGATGCCTGTTCTTGAATGAAATTCTACTGTGCATTCTGTTGCAAGGTGGATTCCCAGCCCTTAATTCATCTTTTGTGTAAACCCAGGCTTTTTCGTGGGTCAGGTCTGCTTAAAGCATGAACCTGTTCTGTCTTTTTCGAGTTTATATATACCATGGGTAAGGTTTAATATAATGGCAATGACATTTTTTGACAGATCTATGCTCATCCTAAGTTATGTGCAATCAGTCTTTAAAGAATAATAATAAATCTAGTTTCAGTGAAGTAGGAACATACAGTAAACTATCAAATAAAGCATTATTAAGACCAGGATACAGAGAATTACATGACCGAAACCTGGTATATGTCAAAAATTATATATAATACAGGAATCTTGCTTCATAACTTTTCATGCAAGAACTGTGGTTGTTCTCAAACTCATGAAGACATAAACCCTTATCTATAGATTTCTGTAAATCTCTGAAAGGAAGAAGTTTTTTTCTAATTTGCTCCCATAATTAATGCCAGCATTTTCTTTTGGGGACATAATGAATTCGTGCAAAAGATTCAGACAGTTTAATAAAAATGATTACATGCTAATACATTAAAAAAACATATTTGGCTTTTTTAGTATAATTGGAAAATATTGGGCTAGTGTGTGATTTATGACAGAAATAGAAAGTAGATTTAATTACAAAACTGCTTGACTATGAAATTGGCTGCTGTTTGTGGTGATACATGCCTGCCTGTCACTGGAGGGGTCTAGGACAGAGTGTGGGATTTTAGAGAGGTTTTCTGAACCAGCAATAGCTTGGTTCTCCTAGATCTGAACCCCTACGAGTCTTAGAGGGTCTTAGATTTTCCTGGGATCTTTCTACCATTCTCACTTGATGACATTCATGAGGAAATGAAAAACCACTGGAGATGGACAGCTTCACAAGCTGTGCACTATACAACTCCAGGGGGCGCCACTCACATGGACTATACCAAGATAACCAGAGTTTGGACCCAGACACAGTCTCCAGCCCAGGCTATACCCTTCTCTTCTCAGTTCCTTTTCTGCAATGCCTCTGATCCAGGCTCCCAGAGGACCAATCAATGTTCGTGATTCTGAGAAACATTTCTGCAGAATGAGCTGGCTTTGGGATTTAGTCACAACTTCCTAGTGTTCTACTGGCTTCATGGGAATTGCTGGGTATGGCAGAATCTGCCAGCTGTCCCCCACTATCCATTCTCTTCTTTTCGGAAGAAGAATTTCTAGCAGGGCATATATGGCTGTCAAGAATAAAGACCAGGGACTTCCCTGATGGTCCAGTGGTTAAGACTCCACACTTCCACTGCAAGGGGCACAGGTTCGATCCCTGGTTGGGAAACTAAGATCCCACATGCCATGTGGTGTGGCCAAAAAAAAAGAAAAAGAAAAGAAAAAGAATAAAGACCACACTTTCTAGCCTCTCTAGGTATAGCCATGTGGCCAATTTCTCCCCAGTGGGATGGGAGAGGATCTGTGCAACTTCTGCCTCATGATTTGAAAAGACATTAGGTCTCCCTATTGTCCCATCTTTCTTCTTGTTGGTTTAAATGTAGACACGATAGTGGCAATTTCAACAGTCACATTAAACCATGAGACAAAGTCATGTGAGAAGGCTGGCAAAGCAACATTACAGAAGGGGCCAAGGTCTCTGATGACTGTATAGCTGCCGCATCAGCCCTGACTAAATGTGCAAAACAAACTTTTATCCTATTTAAACCACTATCACACTGGGTCTCTCCATTCCAACAGTGGAACCAAAATTCTAATGAAAACACTGGGGCTTGGGGCTTCCCTGGTAGCGCAGTGGTTGAGAGTCTGCCTGCCGATGCAGGGGACACAGGTTCGTGCCCCGGTCCGGGAAGATCTCACATGCCACGGAGCGGTTGGGCCCGTGAGCCGTGGCCGCTGAGCCTGCGCGTCCGGAGCCTGTGCTCCACAACAGGAGAGGCCACAACAGTGAGAGGCCTGTGTACCACAAAAAAACAAACAAACAAAACAAAACACTGGGGCTCATCACCACCTTGCTAATGGGGCCCTGAATCCTTCCTGACCTTGACCATCCTTTCAACCGACTCTGAGAAGGAAGCCACAGCAGACAGGAACAAGAACCTAGACCCAGGGACTTACCAGGCCGGGTATGTCTCTCTCCTCATGATCCAAGATTTAAGAGTTCAAATAGATCTTACAGTCTATCTAGTCTTGGTATGTCAAACATGCTTCTTTGTAACCAAAGAAGACTGTCTGGTAACAGAGCCCTGGAACAGTATTTATAGAAGGATTCTTAGGCTGCACTTGCATTCAGCAGGAAAAAGTGCTGTGATTGATTAGTGATGTCCGTCCCATTCAAGGCCGAGCAGTTGACATCTCAGATCTAGTCCAAGGCAGAACGAGGGCTAGAACTACTACATTCCCCAAGACCAGCCCAAGGCACTCTCCACTATGTCACACTGCCTTATAAATGGTTATTGTTTCAAAACACTGTTAAAGGGCAACAAGAAAATAAATTCACAGCAGAATCATTCTTGAGTGTCCGTGAGGACAAATAATGCGGTTCTTATTGTGAAGTGAAAAGAATAATCATTCAAGTACCTGTATTGCTCCTCTCAAGTTAATTCCAGTTTCAATGGCGACATAGTAGGATGCTTGCAGAAATGTCCTTTGCAGTAGGAGGGCAAGGAACAGAAGCACGGCTAAGACGTAGGCATTAGCAAGGAACTCTTGGGATGAGACAAAGTAAACCCCGAGAAATTGTGTCTGTTGGAAAGAGAAATTCAGAGGTGACAGTCATTGCCAGCAAAATGACTGCCAGTGGTACCTGTTACGGGGCCATAGAGGCCATTATTATAGGACCCTCCATGCTTGCAAGCCTTGTGCAACTGTTTATGAGTGAAAAATCAGACTAGCATTCTTCTAACTATAGGGAGGGTTGCCTCTACTCTCTCCATCAATAAACTTAGGTGAGCAGAATGTGGCCCAGTTCTAACCTCACGCCCATAAATATGACTCTCAGCTTTGTGGCCACCAGGCCAGGGGAGCTCACTCTGAATAGGACAAGAATAAATAGAGCGAATCGCAGAGCGGCCAAAACTAGAACTGCTAGAACAGATCCCACGACGTGTGTTCTCTGCTACAAAAACAGAATCAGCTGAGGCCTTGTCCCACATTCACCAACTGCCTGCACTGTAGAAACTTCTGGGGAGGAAGACCAGCAGAAAACATGGCAGTAGTGCTCCCAGGCAAGAGATGGGAACTCATTGCCTATAACTGACTATTTCAGACCCAGGCGCCCCAGGCTTGTGGGCTCCTGGGACCTCCTTTTAAATGTAAGGCTTCCTGCACCTCCAGAAAGATCTCAGATGATAAGCAGTGGGGGGAAAAAAAACCCAAACACTTTGACTTCATTGCTAAAGATACCAGGGAAAAAGAGCATGTGTTTCTAAATTCATCATCAACAGCTCCCGGGAAAACTTTGATCTTAAGTCCATCGTTCCCCAGCAGAGCCACATCAGTGTTTCCATGAAGACATAGCTTTCCCCTTCCGGAGACTCTGCCCTGAACTTTTGCAAGTGATTTGGAAGGGTGTGGGAACTGCTGCTGCGGGATAAAGAGTGGTGGGAACAAAGTGCTGAGAAGGAGCCTGATGGCATGTCCACACCAGAGCAGGCTGAAAGGGTCAGGATTCTAAGCCGAGTCCTGTTCCTAGAGTCAGAAATTCCTGCATCCTGGATACAGGCCTTTCTGATGGTAGAGACGATCTTGCCTCTTGGTTCAACAGGCCCCTTCAACCAGCCCTCACAGCTCCACGGAGCCGGTCCTGGTTACACCTGTATGGCCCTTCCTCTGTGGCATGGGGTCTCTCCCTTTTGGGGACAGCAGGAAGCAGACATAGGGAGAAGTGAGGTCTCTTAGAAGGGGGTCCTACTGACACCTGAAGCCCCTGACTCTGTCTCATTTGTTAAAGTACAACAGGGAGAGGGAGAAGGGAGAAGGGAGAGGGTGGGGATGGCTGGAAGCAGCAAAATGGACCTTAAAACTAGGCCACGTGGCTTAAGAACCTGACCTTACAGGGAAGCAAGGGGCAGGATACAATATTTACCAGGTGCAATGCTCACAACACACAATGAGAAGAGTACCATTATTAGCCCAGTTTTACACATGAGGAAATGGAGTTTCAGCATGGTTAAGTGGCTGGCCCGAGGTCACACGCTGATAAAGGAAAACAACACGTGAACATGAACCTGTGTGATGCCAAAATCACTACCGTAGATCCACTACTTAAGCCTCATCCAGTCTTTTGACCTTGAGTCTCCTACTGTCAGCTACAAGCTTGTGACTTGTGGGGGACTGAAAGATGCCCACCTGGATGGTTCTGGGTCAAAAATGTAGTCATCCAGGCTCGGGAGAAACCTGGTCCTGTTTAACATGCCTTGGAATTCTTCTGTTCTACCAGCCTCTGTAGAGACCCAGCTCTGGAGAATAGAGTCCATTATTTTAAAGCCACAAAGCACATCATGGGGATTTATCCCAAAGGAAATAATTTAACATAAGGAAATAGCTGTATGTGCAAAGATGTACTATCTCTGGATTGTGGCAGGGGGAGAGTGCAAAAATCCATGTAAATATCTAACCACAGGGAATGGGTAAGTATATTAGGATACTCATGGGAACGCTATGCAACCAAGAACACCAGTTACCATGAAAGCTCTCGAGCAGCATGGAATGGCACTCATTCACGGTGTCACAATGATCAGAAAGCACATACGCTGGGGAATGAGGGCTAGAAAAATCAACCGATCTCATTGGTTAGGCTATGGGTGCTATTTATTAAATGCACTCATCAGTGTTTGTACATTTTTCACAAAGCAACAAATTCTCATTTTTTAGGTCTGAAGGCAAAGCCTTGACCCCTTCCCCTAACAACACACACACCCTAGGGTCAGAAATAATATTTATTTGGATCAAGAATTTTGTGACCTGTTAAAATGAAAATCTGCTTGCAGGTATAAGTCATTGATTGGGTCATTATTTGATCTCTCTTCAAAGAGACAGCATAAAAGAGATGGAGGCCAGGATAGCTACATTTTGATTAAGAAGTGGGTTCTAGACTAGCCAAAGAGGGCTAGGATGCTGCCCAAGGAAGGCAGGCCCTGGGAAGCTTCAAATGGCTGTGAGAGCACTGGCATTGCCCAGCACCTTGAAGACTGGAGAGAAAAGGCCAAGGACTTACAACTTGACATTTGGCGGGTGGTAAATGCTTTGGAAGATCAGATGCCCTTGTCTCACATTTTCACAAGCTCTCAGGAAGGAAATTGTGTTTGTTTCCAGGGGTTTCCCCAGTAGAGCTCAATAAATATATTTTAAATTAATCAAGGCATATGATCTTCATCCCCCATCTACTTTTTATAGAAGCTATACATTTCCCCATTTTACAGTCGAGCCAACAGAGCCTGCAGAACGTAAGTGACTGCTGAAGAGCGCAGAGGGAGTTTGTTGCAGAGGTAGGCCTAGCACCCAGGACTCTACAGGTCTGATTCCTGTTGCCCCTGCCTGGCCAGAGGTATGACTGGAAAGCCTCCTTTCCCTTGTTCTCTGGAGCTTAAAGGAGAGGGGGACACTTGGGATCTTGCTTCCAATTTTGGCAAGAGCCAAAAAGGGAATTGCTTGTAGGTCCCAGTTCTGGGAGGCCCTGGGTAAAAACACTGAGAACTGTCTTTGACCACTCACAGACCAAGGCACCCAGCCATCCATCCACAACCATTTGACATCGTGGTTTAGAGCTTAGACTTTGAGGTTAGTCATATCTGAGTTTGAGTTCTGACTCATTAGGTTAGCTATTGTGTCCTTAGTAAGTTCCTCAACCTCTCTGAGCTTCAGTTTCCTTACCTGTAAAATGAGGCCATTAAGGGTTTCTACTTCAGAGAGTTGTTATGAGAATCCAATGTAACGATGTAGGTAAAAAATTTTTTTAGTAAGTGTAAGCAGTAACAGTAACATCTGCATTATTCATTGAAGAATCATTTCTCCTGTGCCTCCTGGGTGTCAGGCACGGAGCTGGGCACACAGAGGTCAGACAATGCAGGTCCTGTCTTAGGAGACTCAGAGTCAAGTTGAGGAAGAAGAAAAGGGGTGCTTTGATGGTGCAAGCATAGGATATTATGGGAGCACAGAAGAGGAGCATCTAATTCAACCAGAGGAAGGCTTCCTGGAGGAGGTGACATTGGAGATGCATCTTGGCAGCTGAGAGGGGGTTAGTGACGCACGCCAGACCAGAGCAGCTCATGGGCATTGTCGTAAAGAGACCAACCCACACGCTGACATCACAAAATCACAGAAATGCATATAAGTTCTCAAAGTACCCGCAGTGATAGCCACACATATAGGCGTCCAAATGGGGACACAGATATACACAGAAAGAGACGTACCAAGAGACACAGGGACAAACAGAAGGAACATACGCATACACTCATAAGCAGGTCTCAGGAGAACTCATTCAGAAATAACACACGCTCACTAACCTACACATGACTCCCACTGAGGTTTAGAGGCCACTCGAAGCTTTGGCCCTGAGATCAAACCCAGACTGTTCTTTCTTTTTCTCTCTGCTCAGCTCACAGCCTACAGCAGTGCTGGCAGGTTTCAGATGCCAGCAGTTCTTTATAAATCCTTGCCCCACTGACAGATCAGAGGCATCCATGGCAGGTGACAGATTGTTGGAGGGGGTTGGGTGAGAGAGGGGGCTGGAAAGAGATCTGTTGTGGGTTGTGCACAGCCTGGGTCCCAGCTTTCCCTGGGAAGTGGCAGGGGGACAGGAGTGTCAAAGATCTAACAAACTATGACACTTCCAGCAATAAAAGAAGAGATAAGAAATACTTGTCCTTGAAGATGCCAAGGGCGGTATGATTCTTGCCAACTGTGAGTATCCTGGCGAGGGAAGAGAGGACAGGGAAGCCACTGATAATAAAGTAAACAATGGGTGCCTGGCTGTGCTGACTGCAGCAGGATGGATTCAGGCTGAGCGGAAAGAAGGGTTTTCTCACTGAGAGCGTTGTTAAACATTGTGACGTGTAGCTAGAGAGCTTCCTTCTTTGTTCATAAAGACCAGAATAGCACCTGTCTCTCTGGGTTAGAGCTGCCTGCCGGGAGGCAGTGGGGTGAACCAAGTAACTTTAATCAATGACCCCTTTCCCCCACTTTCTGGGCCCAGAAGCCCAAATGAGAATTAAGCCATATCCCAAGCAACCGCACGACTGAGCACTCTTTGTTGCTGACATTGGAGACTATATTTACTTTCAACTCTCATTTCTATGTCTGTAATTTGCTGATTGCATTTGGGCTGCAGGGAACAAATATTAAATTTGATAAGGCCTGCGGCCACTGAGGCAGGGCCATCTGTCTCGGCGATTTATGTGCCAACAAGTCGCTGAGACAGGAGCGCTCCAATGAGAGGGCAGCAAATCCCAGGGTTTGTGTATAAACAAAGAGAAAAGAGAAGGCAAAGCGAACGTTCAGATGAACTGATATTCTAAGTGTTGTTCTCACCATCTCTTTGACACATCCGCCCTCAGAGTTCTTAGGAGACTGGCATAAGAGTTTTGGGAAACATAGGAAGAAGAAGACGATGTGGACAAGCTGATAAGGGCTCTGGCTGGTGTCACTTCCCCCTAATATTTACAACTGGCTCCATGCTGCTGAAGTTTTATCAATGTGGAGTATTTGGGGGTCACCTAAGGTCAGACTGAACCGGAAGGTGACACTCCTGTGGACAAGAGAAGCAGTCTCTTCCCCCCGTCTTTTGAGGCCAAATAAAGTTCAGCGGCTCAAAAGCCACTGAAGTCTAAATAAGCAAAAAGAGTCTTCAAAGTTTATTTTTTTTTTTAGGCTTTGTCAAGTTTTTTTTTTTTAAGAAATATATACATTATATAAGCATTTTCTAACAGCAAAAAAAATGTGAAGTAAAGTTTTCATAAAATTTATTTCAAAGTTAATAGTCCTCACATTCTTGATTGAACAAGAAATCTACCCATCTTAGCCTAGCCAACTCCTATGCATCTGTCAAGGCCCCATTCAAATACCCTCTCCTCTACGAAGCTGTCATGATCACTGGCTGAGTTAGTCACTCCTTCTTCCCATAGTTCCTTGTATCTACTTCCGAGTAGTAGTATTTAACACATGCTATAAAAATATTTTATTTAGATTTCTCTCTCCTCCATTGGGTTTCACAATCCTTGGAGCCAGCGGTGATGGCTTGATAATAATGATCAATTTAGCATCATGATTGTAAATGCCCAGACTATGGAGTGAAAGAGACTTGGTTTTAAATCCTGACTCTGTCACTAACTAGCTGAGAGACCTTAGGGAAAGTTACTTAACCTCTTTGAGCCTCAAGTTCCTCATCTGTAGAATGGGGATTAAAACACCTACCTTATAAGTTGTATGGTTATGTGAATTATATCTCAATAAAACTGTTACAAAAAAAACTTACCCTAAAGGGCTGTTTTAGGGATTAAATGAGATAACAAATGGATAACTTCTGCACACAGCCAGGCATGTATTAAGCAGTCAATAAATGGTTGTTATTATTGTTAATCGTAAACCATTGCCTCTATACTCTGACAGCCTAACCCAGGTCTGGCATATGGTAGGGTTCAATAATCATTTGCTGAGTAAATCAGACAAACAGACTCGGAGTGTCTCATATTCCCGGCCAAAAGTACTCAGCTGATTAATTATATCTCTGGAAAAAATTCATATGAACCTCCTGAGGATTAAATGGTATCTGCAATTTTGGAGCCCACGAGATGAATAACATTACACAAGGGAGAGTCGCAAATTAGTAGTCAGATCCCTAATTAGTAATTCCCTGCATCATTTTTGGACTGTCTGTTTGTGGTTAAAAGGTTATAATGATGTTCCTGCTGGGAAAATAAGACTCTGAATTTTATGAGAGGTGAAAAGTTTTCCACTTCGTGACCATCTAAACCTAAGTGGCAGCAAAGAAACAGATGGAAGAATTAAGTACTCCACCCTCACCCCCAGAGTGGATGTTATTGCCCCAAGGAAGGAAAATAAACCCCAGAAAGATTTTCTGTCGCTGTTGTCCGACAAATTTCAGTCTGTAGCATCTTTAGAGCTGGAAAGGCCATTGGATATCATCTAGTCCAATGGGTTTCAAATATTTTTAAGACATGGAACTCTTTTTTAAAAAGAAATTTTAATGGGCAAGTCTAACATATTAATAAAACTGGGGCAGCTTTTAATAAAATTTGGAGTGGAGGGAGAAAAAGCCCTACACACGGAGGTTTCCCACTCTCTTCCCCCCAACAGCAGCCACCAAGATGGCCCTGCAGAACCTTGAGTGCTGTGCACATACAAAACTGAAGAAGATAGATCTCCGAAAAGTTATTTAGAGTCTGTTAAGATGACATGAACTAAAAGCTAACAAATAGAAGCTCTAGACACTGGATAAACAAATGTACTTCCTGCAACCTTCTGAATGATGACATAACTGAGAGAGGTATTATGGTGATTATGGTATGGTGAAAAGAGCAAGATGCCATAAATCTTCTAGGGGCACAAGCTTGCCTTCTAACATTTCTGTTGACCAGATGCAGAGCATCTCCTAGAGGGGGATATTGCTAAGGGCTCTGTGCATCGTAAGGAGCTGCCCCGTTGCAGTCACAGCTCACACACATCGGCCTCTTGCCCTTTCTCACCCGTGAGTGAAAACCTTGCAAAGGGTGCCCTGCTCTACCCCTCGGTGGCCTACCTTGGGCTGGAAGACGTGATTCTCCTTCCCAAGGTGGTCCACGATTCCAAAGATGCACAGTGGCCCAGCGAAGCCCAGCAGGTCAGCCAAGATGCGGAAAGTGCTGCTGAGGACCAGGCGCCTTCCGAAGGCATGGCAGAGGGCCTGCCAGATAGCCCGGGCACCCTGTGTGCTTTGCACGTCCTTCCGCTGTCCAGAGAGACCCATGGCCAGGTCAGAGTGGCTGAGGGCCCGTTCACAGCAGGGCCCATCCTCCCAGGGAGCTCCTGGCCCCTGCTGCAAAAAGGTGAACTCCAGGAAGAAATTATGGAGCCATCAAGTGTGTGGTTGTGTGGGTCCATACGGGGACCCAACATGGTCCAGATGGGGAAACTGAGGCCAGGTGATGGACCAAGGTCACACAGCTAGTCAGGGACTACGTGGTGAGCACAGCACTGTAATGAGGGAGTAACATATGCCAGTCCAGTGCCACCGTGTCTGCCTCAGTGTCTCCCCTTGATGCTAGGGCAGAAGCAGCGAAGGAGCACTGGGCTGGGAGTCAGGCAACCGGCTCTACTACCTACCAGCTATGGGCCACCTCTGGGGAGGTCACAGCCTTTCTCAGGGTCTCAGTTTCCTCATCAGTGATTTGGAGAGATGCCTGCCTGGCCCAAATCATAGAGTTATTGTAAGGATCAGTCTACTAATGCCCCTGCTCTCCAAATGGGTAAAAATTCCCACCTTTACAGTCACTGGGCTCCAAAAGGAAGAGCACAGGGCATGGGAAATCAGTACCTCCCTTCAGGGCCTCAGTTTCTCCACATGGACAATGAAAGTGTTAGGCCAGATGAGCTAAACTGTGAGGGCCATTCCAGCTGTGACTGTCCTATGAGTCTTTGGTCTTGGACTTGTCTCTGGTTCACTGTGTGACTTAGGGCAAGCCTCTTCCTCTCACTGGGACTCAGTTTCCCCACTGTCCCATCAAGGGTTTGACCTGATACTTTCTGATGTCCCCATCTGTGACTCTAAACCAGAGGGCAGGGAATGGATGGTGTGGCCATGCCCCCACTGACCTCCTGGGCATCGAAGGCCTCGCAGAGCCGCTGGTAGTTGGTGAGGGCCCTCATGGCAATGGGCAGCTTCCCAATGGCTCGGAGATCAATGGGCTTCTTGTGGGCCGTCTTGATGAAGGCGTTCATCCACCAGTAGGTGCCTTTGGACAGCAGGTTCACGAAGGGCTGCAGGAAGCGCACCCCCAGGTCCTGCAGGTCCTCTGGGGGCTTCACTTCCCTCGGCATCTTGAAGAAGATGTATCTCTGTGGGGCACACGGGTCACTGGGGATGGGTAAGTGCACCTTCTCACCACCCTCCATTCTGCCTCAGCAAAGATCTGGGGTTGTGTCATCCCACCCTTGACCTCTAATAGATGGGGCCATCGTTTGCCTATTCCCAGGAAAAGGATCCCCCAACTCCTCTTGGCTACCAGTGCCAGGGCCTCCTGACCCATAACCCTTCATCGAGGGCCACTCGGAATCCCCTGGGGTGGGCTGGGTCAGGGAGGAGCAGGCATCTCCCATATACCATCTTCTCCTACAATTGTGAATATGCCATTGTGTTTCATGTAGGGTTTGCAGAACGTGGAGCCATGCAGACCCGGGTTTGAATCCTGCCTCCTCCGCTTACTAGCAAGGTGCCTTTGGACACATCTCATCTAAAGTGTATCCTCATCTAAAAAGGGGATGATGTGAGGGTCAGTGGAGGTAGGGAATATAGAAGCCTCTATAGCCTGCAAATCACCAACTAAAGCAGAGGGGTCAGAGAATGCAGATTAAAGTAGCACTTTCTGCTCATCAGACTGGCGCAAATTAGAAATGGCTATAGCCCCCCTTGCTGGTTGGAGAAAGGGAAAGCGCTTTCTGATTCACTGCTGGTAGGTTACAGCATTTCTGGACGGTAATCTGCAGCATCAATTAACATTTAAAATACACAGACCCTTTGAGCCAGTAACTCCACTCCTTGGATTCTCTCCACAGAAAGAAAAGCAGCAATACATAAAGATATAGGTATGTTGAATATGCCATTATTTATGAAGGTAAAAAGTTGGCAACAAAGTGAATGCCCATCAATAGGGTAATGGCTGAATGAATTATGGCTCATCCACACGATGGAATATTATGCAGCCATTAGGAAGCTAAAGTAACCATCTCAGACTTGGAGGGAGTCACAAGGGATATCTGTTAGATGAGAAAAGCAAGCTGTGAAAAACTATGTATAATATGATCCTATTTTTATAACACTAATATTGAAAGAAAAAAACAGTACTTATATGTGTTGAGAAGAAATTCTTAACAGATACAAGTATGTGGTATTATATTAATAAAAGCAAAGAATGGAAGGCCACATACTAGGCTGTTAATCTGGGTTACCTGGGGAGAGAAAGGTTGGGGGAGGGAAGGGTATGAATCTCAGAGAGGGAAAGGGGGCAAGCAAAAATGATTAAAAAAAAGACATGTATGCAGCCACATTTACCACATTTACTCATTCATGTGTAGCTATATGAATACGTTAAAATAAGCCTCGCTGACCTCAAAAAGAAAAAAAGTAAATCGAACAAACTCAGAGAAGCCAGTACCTGAAGCTTTTATTTCCTGTGGGATTAAACCCAGACTCCTACAGCCTCAGCTGTCACTTCCTGTCCCCCTGGGAGCCTGGGGTAGAGGGCAGCTGGGCCGGATGGAATGTCCCTCCTGAAACTTTTCCCACTGGCCTCAACTCTCCTTTTGGGAGCAGGTAAAAGAAGCTGACTCCTTCTAGGGTTTGGCTAAGAAGAGGGTGGAGACCCACACCCAGGCGCAGGACACGGGTCAGAAGCCCCGCCCTGGCCCAGGTGTGTCCTCAGGTGGGTGGCAGCCCAGGAGTGGCCTGCTTACCCTCACCCTGATGACGTTGACCTCCACGAGGAGCAGCATCCCGTAGAGGATCACCAGCAGCCCCGTGAGGCAGAAGCGCAGCTGCGAGAAGCCGATGGCGTGGTCGTAGAACTTGACAAACTTGATAGTCTTGGTGATGAAGGCCAAGGTCCAGTAGACTAGCAGGGCTGCCGAGGAGAGACAAGAGAGCACGGAGGATGTGTGTGCACATATTCACGTGTGTGTGCGCAACTGTGTGCAAGAGGACAGAAAATAAGTGTGTCAGGGAAGAGGTGTGTGTGTGGACAAGCAAGTGTCATGGGTGTGAGTATGCACATTTCTGAGTAAAGGGGTGTCCGTGTGTGTGAATATATGAGTGTGCAATTTTGAGACGATTGTGCATACATTAAAACGCTCATGATAGGCATGTTCAAAAATAATAATCATCTTACAAGTCAAGATGGTCAGCCGAATTTCCCTTTACAATAAATAAGAAGAAAAATAGTGGAATTATTTCTTAAATTTAACTAAGTTATAGGCACCATACCAAATAAGCACTTTAAACGTATTTATCTCATTTATTTCTTATATTAGCCTTGTGAAGGAAGTCCTGCTGTCATGCTCAGTTTAACAGACAAAGGAATCGAGGCTCAGAAAGGTTTGGTAACTGATCTAAGGTCACACAGCCATTAAGTGGACTAGCCTAGTGCCAGAGCCTGTGCATGTAGGCTCCACCCTACAATGGCTTCCTTGAGGAATTCCCAAGCTGGGAAGATCTTAAAGGTCCTTCAATCTAGCCCTTTCATTTAACAGATGAGGAACCTGAGGCCCAGAGAGAGGAGGTGACATGCCCAAGCTCACTGCAAGTTAGTGACAGACAGAGGGTGAGGGCCTAGGTCCCTGGCCCCCAAGTCCAGAGTCCACTACGGCATGATGATGCTCCTCAGGGAGCCTGGGGAGTGGGAGATACAAAAAAATGAGTCACAGTCCTGAGAGGCAGTGTGTATAGTGGTTAGAGCTGGGCCTGCAGCCACATACGCCTGGGCACAGATCCTCTGACTTAATAGCTATGTGACCTTGGGTGAGTCATTTAACCCATCTAGGCTTCAGTTTCTTCATCCATAAATGGGAATAATTATAGTACTACCTCAAAAGTCGTCATGAGCAATGTATGGAGAGCACTTGGCACAGTGAGCCTGGCGCACGGTGGGTGTTCTTTGGATATCAGCTGTTAATATATTTGTTATCTCCAGATTTCAGACCTTGGACCATAAACATCAGGAGCCATCTGTGAATTCTATCCTGTAAATTCCCACCCACCCCCATCCAAATCCACCAATAAACTACAGCCAGCTGGTGACAACAAAAGACGGCAGTAACTAAGTCCCCCTTTAGGGGGTGCTTTAGCATAGGCAGTCCTTCCCCAATTATCCCCTAGAGTCATATGCTCTGCGATATATGATATATATGATCTTATATATGATATAAGGTCAGCCTAAATGCCTAGAGCTCCTCTCTAGAGGAATCACAGAGAGGGAAGGAGACTGTCACCCTGCCTTCATCCCTAGGTGGGCCAGGACATAAATGCCAGGGCATCTCTTGGGCACAAAAGCTGAGGTCTGTCCCAGCCAGGCTCTGGGCTGGGAACTAGGTTGAGACATTGAACTGGGGAGGGACAAATGCCACCTGAGTGAGAGCATTAGCATAGAGGGCAGGAGCATCCGCTTCTGGTCCCAGCCCTCAAGACTGGGATGATGTCCCTCAGCTGGGTCAGGTCTCCAGGTCACAAGGAATCCCCTAGCTGGGGGACATCCCCCTGCATCCACACCTATACTCTCCCAACAGACTATCCCAGGCACCAGAACCTCTTTAGACCTTCGTGAGGGTTCCTCCTGAGGCCAAGACTTTAAAATATGTCTCAGATTGGTCTTGCCTCTAACACGTAACAGATATGGTTTGATTTGATCTTTATAAGAACGCTATGCCTTAGGCAGGGACTTACTATTCCTGTTCAGATGGGGAAACTGAGGCTCAGAGAGCCTGAGTGTCTTGTCCAAGGTCACACAGGGAGTTAGTTGAGGACCCAGGACTAAGCCCAGGGGTTATTTCCACAGTCCCATCCTACAGTGCTGAGCCCTCAGCCTGTTGCCAGACACAGCAGCATTTGGTAAAAACTTAGTGCATGTCTGAGAGAACAGGAGAAAGGAAAGAAAGTAGGAAAACACAGGGGCTGCTGGCGAGTTTTAAACTCTGAATTCCCATTACCTCTGCTTCTTCCCTCCCTTTCCTCTCCCTCATCCCCACATCCTATCTATTACCAAATTCTATTTTACCTCCTAATTATCTTGAATCCATTCACTTCTGTCCATCTGGGTAGCCACCTGGGTCAGGTCACCATCATGTCTCCCCAGGACTGCCTTAAGAGCTTTCTCATGGTTTCCCCACTTCCCCTCTTGCCCTCCTTCAACCTAGCCTCCGTAGAGCAATACATTTAACCAAATATGATCTCAACACACCCATGTTCATAGCAGCATTATTTGTAATAGCCAAAAGGTGGAAGCAACCCAACTGCCCATTGATGGATGAATGGATAAACAAAATATGGTGTGTGTGTGTGTGTGTGTGTGTGTGAATACACACACACACACACACACAATGGAATATCATTCAGCCTGAAAAAGGAAGAACATTCTGACACGTGCTACAACATGGGTGAAACCTGAGAATATAATAAGTTAAATGAACCAGTCACAAATGGACAAAATAGTGCATGATTCCACTTATACGAGGTGCCTAATGTAGTCAGATTCATAGAGACAGAAAGTATTATTGAATGACGGTTTCGAGGGGTTGAGGGGAGTTATTGTTTAATGGGAAGATGAGTTTTGGAGATGGATGGTAGTGATAGTTACCCAACAATGTGAATGTATTGAGTGCCACTGAACTGTACACTTAAAAGTGGTTAAAATGGTAAGTTTCATGTTATGCATATGTTAACACATACACACACACATCCCAATCCTCAATGGCTTCCCATTGCCCTTGGGATAAAGAATAACGCCTGTAGTGTGGCCTTCAAGGTCTTGCCCCACCCGTCACTCCAACCTTCAAAGTTCAGCTCCCTTCTTCTCTCTGCATTTCAGCTGCTGGGTTTGCCCAGATTTCCTAATGTGCTTTGCATCTTCTGCCTCTGGGCCTTTGCACATGCTGCTCCTTCTGCCGGAAGCATTCCCCTGTCCCTTCTCGCAGTTAGTTCCTACCTATCCTTCAGTTCTCAGCTCAAACATGACTTTCTCACAGAACACCCTCTGACCTCACCTGGGTCCAGAACCAAGGTTACTTTGTGGGACAATGTAAGCCGCATCATGGGTCACCTTTCTGCAGGACTCCAGACCTGTGACCGGACAGTAGCTCCCTCAAAGGGCCAGCTATTCCCCTAATACCTGCTGCCCTGCAGCTCATGGGGTGCATCCTCTTCCCTTTTCCCTGTTCTAGAATTTCTGGCTCTGTGGAGAGCAAAGCTCTACCAAAGGGGGGAGTTAGTCTTTGTTCCTTGGAGAAGGACTGGTCCATCCATGGGTGGTCATTTGTGCTTTGCGGAGAGAACATTATGCACTTTCTGGAGAATGAGAAAATGAACTCGCCAGATGCCCAGACAGGGTGTTTCCAGGGGCACCGGTCAGCCAGGCCTCGTGGTTAATGAGAGGTCTCTGTGCATGAGGAGCTGCTTCAGACACTGGCATGGGAGGCTCTCTGAAGCTTGTATTTAACACCTCTCCACCTGTTGCCCCCTAGTCCCCCAACCACACTCACTTGGGGGCCCCTGGGGTGGGGGCATCACCTGGATGATCCTGATGGAGCCAGCTCCCACCTTACACAGGAAGGTAGACCTGTGATTAGCTTGGGAAACTTCCTCTACCCACTCACGACACCGTGCTATCTCTGGCTTAGCACAGAGAGTTCCAGACTCCAGATGTCAATTAGATGCTATGATTCCTAAAAATCATAGTCTGACTTAATGACACACGGTCTGACCACAGCCTAACAGTCAGATGTACAGCCCCGGCCTTAGACATGCAGACTGAGCCCCACACAGAGGCAGATCTGTGGACTTATACCTCTGGCCTAAGCACAGTCAGAGGACCCTTAGACACACAGCCTCAGCCTTTTTAAGAGCCTGCTTGGGTGCCAGACTCCTGGGATCTAAACCTGGCTCTGAGGACTTCCCTGGTGGTCCTGTGATTAAGAATTCACCTTCCAATGCAGGGGACTTGGTTCGATCCCTGGTCGGGGAATTAACATCCCACATGCCGTGAGGCAACTAAGCTCGTGCGCCACAACTGGAGGGCCCGCGCACCACAACTACTGAGCCCGTGCGCCACAACTAGAAAAAAGCCTGCGTGCCGCAATGGAGAGCCCACACGCCGCAATGAAAGATCCCGCATGCCACAACTAAGACCCAGTGCAGCCAAATAAATAAATAAATATTAAAATACAAACAAACAAACAACTTGGCTCTGGCCCTTGACTAGCTGGGGAGACTAGTGCAAACCACTTAACTTCTGAGCCTCGGTCTCCTGATCTATAAAAGGGAAATAATAATGGTACCTACCTCATAGAGTTGTAAGGATTAAATGAGTTAATATACGTAAAATGCTTAGGATCGTGCCTGACACATAGCAGGTGCTAAGTGAGTGTTCACTGTTATTATTTGCAACCTCTCTGAGTTTCAGTGTTCACATCTGTAAAACGGGGATAGCAACAGTATAAGAGGGAGAGTGTGGGGGTTAAGTGAGATAATGCACGGAGGAAGCTTAGCATTGAGCCTGGCACACAACACACACTCAGTAAATGTCAACAGCCATCACCGTTGTTTCTGACTGGGACCCCGGCCACATGGTGTCAGAAGGTCTAAGCGGGCACTCCTAAATGTTGGCAAACCACAGGCTCTGGTCCTGGGGCCCTTCTCTTTCCTCCAGGTTACCTCATTTGGGCTCAAGATGCCACCTATAAAGCCGTGACTATCTTAGACCTCCTCTGGAACGCCCAACTTGTTTATCTAACTGACCGCCTGACACTTGAGCTGGCTGTTTCAAACTCAACTGTGGCCTGAACACCCCAACTCCTGCTCCTTTGCCATGTCAGTTACGAATACCGCTGTTCACCCATGTACTCCGGCCCAAAGCCTAGGAGTCTTCCTTGTTCCTCTCCTGGCCCCTGACCTCATCTCCTACCATTCTTCCCTGGGCTCATTTGCCTTCGACCATACTAACCTCTTTGCCAAGTTTGCTCCTATCAGAAGGCCTTTGCGCTTGCTGTGCCATTTGCATGGAAACATCTACCCCCAAATATCTGCATGCTCACTCTTATCAGAGACCTCCTCTGAGCATCCTATACAGACAGCAACACGGCCTTCACTCTGTACCCCTTACCCAGCTCTATGTTCTTCAGAGCATCATCACTACTTATTTGTTTGTTTGTCTGTTTACTGTCTTTGCTTGTACGTCCCCTCCACCAGACTGGAAGCTCCACAATGGCAAGAATTTTTCTTCTCTACTTCTGAACCTCTAGCACTTAGAACAGTGCCTGGCACATAGTAAGTCCTCAGCGAACATTATCTGAAGGAACAAATGGAAGTACCTATCCCTCCCCGTTTCCCACTGCTCCCCTTTCCCTACCAATCAGCAGCTTGGGGAAGTTGGAGGTCTCAATGTTGTGATAGTAGATCACAGAGGTGACGGCAGCCATGAACGCCATCCCGGCCGGCATGTACAGGTGGAGATGGCGGGACTTGGTCACCCTGAGATAAGGGCAAGAGAGACGGGGAGAGAGAGAGAGAGAGAGAGAAAATGTAGATGAGCTGCGTCGTACCCTAACAGAGTAGCCCAGGCCTCATGCTTAGGGCACAGCACACAGTGGGGCCTGCAGAACACACGTACCATGTAGTTCCGTACCATATGCTGGCCGCTCTGCCCAGCCCGTACCCCAAACACACCTGTTAACTAAGGGGCCCAGGCGTTCACACAGAGATGCTATGAGAGCTCGGTGTTCAGGCTTTGAAATTCATGGCCTTCTCTCTCTGGGTTCACGCTTACAGAAGCTGGCACAGGGGAGCTGGCCTTGGCAGTCGCAGCTGCAAAGCTTCTGGCTTGGAACCAGCTTATTCCCCTACAGAGGCCTCAGTAGGTGGGATCTGGTCTGGTGATAAGCCCCATAGGGAGCCAGAGCTCCCTCCCAGAACTCAGCTTCCCCACGACTGGTGAGGAGGCTCAACTTGCCCGGTCCTGATCATGCCCTTCCAAGGCTCCCTTCTATAGAAAGCAAAACTCAAAGGCACAGGTGATGTGGCCTCAAGTCTTTTTTCCAGCACTGCCCAGCCTGCTCTTTCTAGTGAAGCTATGGTTAGGAACCCCTCCGTTCCCAGGAGGCCTCCTCCAGTCTTCTGCTTCCGTGCTACCCCTGCTTGCGCTGCTCATACTATCCAGTGTGCAAAGAGTCCCTGCCCTCGAGAAGCTGACAGTAGGGAAGGAAGCAACCATGCTCAGAGCTAACCGTCTGACTAGGCAGTCTAGGGAAGTGGTATTGCAGTTGGACAGAAGGCTGAGAGCACACAGGGGAGGGTGGGCAGCAAGGAATGCTTCACAGAGGAGGTGGCACAAGGCTGAACTTTGAAGGATGAGCAGGAGTTCAACGGAGAAGGTGGGGGGCATGAGGAGAGCCGTGTTGGGACCCCAAGTGGTCTGGTGGGACTAGGATATAGCATAGAGGCAGTGTGTTTCCCTTCTTCCTCGCTAGAAGAACCACAAGTTTGCTCCAGCAGCAATGCGCCCAGCCCCAGGGAATGGATGGTGATTGGTTCAAGCAGCCATGCAATTGCACACTTCTTTGTCAGTGATTGGTTTAAGAGTGGCCATATGACCCAATTCTGGTCAATGAGATGTAAGGAATGTCTGTAGAGGATGATCTCCTGCATAAAGAAGAGGCTTGTGGGCAGCATGCCCCCTTTTTCCTTGCTTAGTTGATGCCTGGAGTTGGGCAGCCATCTTGTAACCATAAGAGAAGATATGGTGGACACACAGAGTATGGCATAGAAAGATGTGGAGAAGCTGGGTTCCTGATGCCATTACTAAGCCACCACACCAACTAAAAAAGGTGGCCTCCAGATTTCTTGTTAAATGAGACTGTACACGTTGATATTCTTCAAGCTTGATTAGTGGATAGTCTCAGTGTAAGGTCTTCGCACTGTTACAGGAGGTACAAGGCGGTCACTAGTGGGGGCACTGGAAACAACCAACACCCTGTCCAGGAGGTCTTCGAAACTCTTGCCTCTGTACTCCTTGAAATAATTTTGAAAAACTCTGTACTCCTGCATACATTTTTAAATGACATCCAAAATGTTATTTCATAAGTTTAAGTACATTCATATTTTTGCAATAGAAGGTAGAAATGATAAACATTTTATAAGATGAAATAAGACAGTGGATAACCATAATTGAAATAAGTATTTTATGACATGACTTAAATAGATTTTCGTTGCTTTACTGAATAATATACACTGACTTAGGTAAGAAATTAGGTAAAAGTTTTATATATGGCTTTTTCCAGTGTATGGTGGTCTGGGAAAACATTCTATATTTTAAAAAAATACTAAATAACCTATACTGCTTTGGTTGTTCTGAATTCAGAGCATCGCAGAGAAATAATACTTAAAGGAAGACAAGAAGCCCTACAGGTTAGATGCCTTAATTAATCACTAAATGAGGCTTATCTTAAACTAAACTCAAGTTCGAAGGCCACTGCTTTAACGGCCCCCCTCTCTCATCTGCCCCGTACACTTCCGGCAAGTCTGCCAACCCAGGACAGGGACTGTGGCTTCTCCTCATGTCTGTTCCCCTTCCCATGCTCCTTCATGCTCCCCTGCCCAGGGGTGTAGGCCACAGATGGAAACCAGCAAATACCAGATAAGTGCCTATTGAGGAGCTGACCTGCTCTCTGGGGAGGAGATGGCGATTTGCACTGAGCTGGGGAGGTTTGGGATACAGGTGCTGCCCCTGTACACAGGAGGGCCTGCTGGACAGCCAGCAGGACAGAGTCCACAACCATATTCTATCCAGTCTCCCACATTCTGGGAATATACTAGTTGTCCAGGGCTCTGCCACTCTGCACTCTGCACCCTGTCTATGTTCTAATTTCATCCTCCACTGCCGTATGAAGCAGGCAAGGCAGGGATTATGACACTCATTTCACAGGTAGAGAAAGTGAGACCCAGGAGGGTTGGGTGACTTGTCCAAAGTCCCACAGCTGGTACGTGGCATAGCAGAAATGCTAGCAAAGACCCAGGTCTACCTTCTCTGCAGGAAGGGTATTTTCCCCTCTGTCGCTTTGTTCATTACAGCCGGGTGAATATATTCTGGCCAGAGGGCTCACAAGGCATCCCTCCCGTCTCTAGCATCTGTGCTGCTTTGGAAGGGGTGTTGGGATGGAAGGTGGGAGGCGGACTTGTCAGCTGCTAGTGATGCGGCAGTATGCATTCTGGTCCTGCTCATCTGAGGGCTTTGACAGTCAGGAGGAGGCCCAAGGTAAGCAGTTATCACAGAGATTACTGCTGAAGCCAGGACGCAGGGACATTGCGAGTGGGAGGGTGAGGCAGTGTGTGTTGGTGGGGGTGAGGATCCCATCCCCCTGCCATCCAGCTGCAGGAGCCAGGGCTGGCAGGAGTGGAATCTGGGCATAGTCTGATTCCAGCTCAGAGGGATTGGACCTCAAGTATTTAAGCCAAATGTCCACCACCCTCCACCACCCCTTCACCCAGGCAGTCACTGAGCCTTGCCGATCCTTCCATTCTTCCTTAGTGAGATGGCTGCTTCATCTCCTCCTCATCTGCACCCCCAACTGCTGACACACCGCTTTTGGCTGCAGTTATCTCTCACCTAGACTACTGCAATCAATCCTAAGTGCTGTTTCGACCTCCAGCCTCTCCCTGTTTCCACCCTGCCCTCAAGTTCTCACCTAAAAGTGCTGCGCTGATGACATCTCTTCTCTTCCAAACTGCCTACAAAATTCAACCCAAACACTCAGCCTGGCATGTGAAGCCTTCCTGCAGATGCCCCCAGTTTCCAGATCTCAGCCTCCATCGCTCCCACGTATTTCATGCTTCAGCCCCGCTGCACTGCTGCACTGCTCCCAGCCTGCCTGCTTCCCCTCCCACCCCTCCCCACTCGCCCCTGCTACCTTTCTCACGACTCCCCACTGGCCCTCCCTCTGTGGAACTCCTCTGCCTGTCAGAACCCTAGTCATCCTTCCAGATTCTGCTCCGAAGTCCCCGCAACCATGAAGCTTGCCCAACTCTGCCTTCCTTTATCCTCCCATAGTACTTACTTGTAACATTATTTCATTTATTCTCTTAAGGAGTCCCTAAGGGTCTATGGAGCTTTCTCATGTGCCTTGCTCTGTGAATACAAAGATGAATAATATGCAGATTCCAACTCTGAGGCCTTTCTGACCTAGGGGGGAGACAGTTTGCAAATAGATATAGATGTTAACATACAGTATGATCTATGCTGTGGCAGAGGTGTGAAGAGTATGCTGTGAGGTCCAGAGGCAAGGTGGGCATGGGGAGAAGGCCCTTAGGAATGAGGCTAGAGAGAGGGAGGGCCGACTGTGAGGAACCTGGATGCCAGGCTGAGGACTTAGGACCTTGTAAACAACCGGGAACCAAGGAAAGATCTTAAGCAAGAGTGATTTTTTTCCCTCCAAGAAGGTAACCCCAGCAGCTTGTGGGAGAGGCTGGGCATATCCACTCTAATAGGCTCTAGGATTATTTCACCATGTCTTGGTGTGCAGATCTGGGTCCCCTCCACCCTGCTGCACTGAGAGCAGGGCCTGGTTCTCACTGTCCAGTGCCTGGCACAGAGAGCCTGGCACACAGATGTTGGGTAAACAGTTGCTGGATTTATTAGCAAATGAAACGATATTGGCTCATGGAATGCAGCTGAGCTGGGTTCTCCCTGGGCCTTTTAGGAAGCACCCTTGAGTAGATCCACTCTCCTGGGTCCTCTGAGAGTCACTCACCCATCAGACAGGATGCCCTCCGCGATCTCACACACCAGGACGAAGAGCAGCATGAAGGTCAGGATCCAGCGCAGGTTGTGCCCAGGGAAGTGGAGCCATGTGCTGTGGTGGATGTGCACCTTGGAGCTCTGACTGCCCCATCCTGCAAGAGAGACAGGAAGAGGTGGGAAGCCTGGCTCACTAGGAGGAGGTTTCGTGAACCCCAGGAGGGTGCTTAGGCATTGGGTCCATGGTGGGGATGAGGAGTGTACCCATGACAATGCCCCAGTCTGGTGCACATGAACTAAATGTCCTTGCATGAAACCCCGGACCCACAGAGGCCCACATGTGCAGGTATCCATTTTATATGCCGACTTCTTGTGTGACAAATAACCACGTAAATAAACTGTTTGGTTGAGAGCTACAGTGTAAATGCTGGTACAATTTTTGATACACATGTGAGCCTCCTCTTTTTAATTTTGTAGCAATTTTTGCTTTCTTCTCAAAAGCTGTATATGAATCTTAAGATTTGCTTTTTTTCTTAATTAGAGCAAATTAACACGTTTTGGGGGAGGCAGAGAACACCCTATGAGTTGACAGAGCTAGCTAGCTTGAGAAACTCGAGGTCTTGGAGAGAGATAAAGGGGACCCTAGGAAAGAGGCACACACGACTGTATGGGCGGTGACGCCCAACTCTGCAGAGGGCTTTCAAACAGGGGCGCTGGTGGCCTGCGTCCCGGTCGCTGCTAAGTCGGATCGGCTCTGCCCCGAGCCCGAGAAATTGCGCTCCGGAGACGCGCGCGCCGCGGTGAGGTTAGCTGGGGAAGCGGAGCCTCTTCTCGATCAGGGCGAGTGGAACCCCAGGATTGCCGGAGGCTACTGACCACTGTCAGGCTCAGCCCCTGGGAAGCACAGGGTTCGCAGGGCCTCCACCCAGACTCTGAGGCGCAGGTTGCACTCCTCCCTGGGCCCAGCTGCGGCTGACGAGAAGGGTGCCTTGGGGGAGGGGTGGCCCGGCTCCCTACACAGCGCCTCTGAGGTTACAGCCCGACCCCCTCCCGACCTATCCAGCGCGTACAGAGACCCCTGCTTTCCCCTTTCTCCACCCTGCGGTGGCAAAACTTGGGGGCCCCTGGGTCAGGAGCTTCCGTTGTGGTGCGTGCCGTTTCAGGGACACCCCGGGAGTGAGGGCTGTGCGGGTGTGCGAGCCCCGGCACCGCGGGGCATAACACAGAGCAGGGGACCCCAAGGGGGAGGCGAGCGGCGGTCGCCTGGCCGCAAGGGGACGCGGAGCCCTGCGGCGCGCAGCGCCTCCTCCTCCTCCCTCCCGACCGCGGTCCTCCCCTCCTCCGCTGCTCGCCCCGCGCGCTCACCGATGAAGAGGATGGGGAAGGTGATGAAGAGCAGGAAGACGTGCGGCACCACGTTGAGCGCGTCCACGAAGCAACCGTTGTTGAGGACGCCCTGGTCCACCCGGTAGGCGGCCGAGTGGTTCTCGCTGCCGCAGAAGGCCAGGGGCATGGCGGCGCGGGCTCGGGCTCGGGCTCGGGCTCCAACTGCGGCTGGCTGCACGCGCCTCCCGCGCTCTGTCCCCTGTAGCTCCGCCGCCCGGCCCGGCTGTCAGGCCCCAGCCCCCACCCCGCGGGCCCCGCCCCGTTGGCGCTCCGGCTCTCCCACCCCGCCCCGCTCCTCTACCTGCGGGGCCTGGGGCGGGGCGGCGGGGAGCCCGACCCGCCGGGCCGCGCTGGGGCCGAGTTCCAGCTGTGGCGGCCCGCACGAGGCGCTGAGGGCCGCCTTGCGAGTGCCCCGCTGCGCGCGTGCGCTGGGGAAGCAGGGAAGACAGGCTGGGTGGGTGGGTGGGCATGCTCGAGTCTGGATGGGAGGGTGAGGGGTGCAGAAGAGAGGAGGAGCGTCCTCGCGGCTCCGGAGTGGGCGCGGTCGCAGTCTCGAGTGTGACCTCCCTGCCCGGGGTGTGAGGTGTGAGCTCACCTGGGCCTGGCTCTCGTGGGTATAGTTAGAGCGGAGGGTCCTGGTGGGGCAGTGTGGGACAAGCCCCACCCCATATGAATAGGAAAAGCATTCAGAAACATTACCTAGGGGGGAACTTCGAAGGTTTTCGAAAGTGGTTCCAGGCGGGGGACGTTCATAGGTGCTTTACAGCATATCCCTCGCTTTCACAAACGGAATCTTCCAATACTCCTGCTAAGTACAGGTTAATGGCTCCCATTTTTCTGGTGAGGAAACTAAGGCTCCGGGAGGTTACATGACTGACCCAAGGTCTCACTGCCAACAAGTAGGGAAGCATAACTTGAACTCAGCTCATCGAATTTCAACCTGCACTCCCCAGCCCCCATCTACCTCAGGCATGCGTCTATTACATTATTGAAACCTCCAGCGACTGGCAGGTGAATGGATAGAATAGATCATGGCCCAAGGTTGAAAAAAAGGTGCTTGTGGAATTGTATCCAGTGAAGGCAATGGAAGGCAGCCAAGAGGGGTGGAAAGAGATAATGTCACCCTAGGCTGTAGCCTTAACCTGACACAGACAGGCTTAAGGAGTTCAAGAACCTGGTGAAATCGTAAAGACAATATTATGCCTTCCTATACTTTTTGGAGAAATTCTCACAGGTCTATGACCAAAAAAGTTTACATCCTATGAAGAAAGAAGACAAAAGGGGATTTGGGATTAGATTTTAGAAGAAATTTCTGAGTTAGGGATATGGAGCATAAATGCATCTGTTCTCAGGAGGAGCTAGGGGGTCATCAAGGAAGCTCTCTTCAACCCTTTTCCCTATGAACTTCTCTGAGCCTGTTCTGAGGCTGCTTTGAGGCTCGAAGCCTTTACAAGACGCTGTCAGGCAAGGACTCAGCTTTGCCTTAGGACTTGAGAGAGGCCAGGGCAGAACCAGGAACCAGAGCAGAGGGCAGGTGGGGCTGAGTGAAGAGCTTGGGGAGGGCAGGAGCTCAGGGTTCAAAGTCCTCAGACCGTCTCCGACTTTTTGGGTATCTCTCTGAGGGCAAAAGATGTTTCCTGCAGTATCAGCCAAAATAGTGAAAACTTGGTGGCTGTAAATGCCCCGTACCGGTGGCAGGAGTTAATTAATCTGGGTGAATGCAGCCACTGAAAAAGTGATTGCTGAGTCTATGTAGTCAAGTGGGAAAAGCTTATGAGACAATGTCAGGTGAAAAAGGAAGAAACAAAATTGTGTGTTTCCTTTGATTACAGCCATATTAAATATGTATGTTTGAATGCAAGCCCGCGGGGGAAACTCACACTTGGAAATGGCTGTTATGTTAGGGTGGTGGGTAGTATACATTAGCTACCGTTGCTGTGTTTATAATTATTGTTATTACCATTCTCTTTCTGTAAGAACGAAGCAACTGAGTTTCAAAGTGATGAGATGGGGAATTCCCTGATGGTCCAGTGGTTAGGGCTCTGCACTTTCACTGCTGCTGAGGGCACAGGTTTGATCCCTGGTTGGGGAACTAAGATCCCACAGGCCTCAAAGCGCGGCAACAAAACAAAACAAAACAAACTAAACAAACAAAGAGATGAGACGATGTGCCCTTGGCCACCTAACAAAATTGCTTTTAGGTTTTTGTTTTCGGCTCCAAGTTTTTTTTTCCAACTTTCTGTTGCCATCTTGTTTTTGTAGTTATAATTTTAGTTTTTCACACTTTCAGCAGTGCTGTTTTTCCTTTCAGTGGTATATATATATATATATATATATATATATATATATATATATATATTTAAAGTCCTCAGTCCTGGCTCCACCACTACTAGTTGTGTCATGTAGGACAAGTTACCATTCTGTGCTTCAATTTCCTCTTTTCTAAATAGGGAAGATAATAATACAGACCCCAGAGGATTAAAATGAGGTCACGGGTATAAATGTGCTGTGTAAGCCTGGAAGATGGTCCTGGCTACCTCATCCTCTGGGTGCCCACGCATGGGACCCCATCAATCAATCATGGTTATCTAGCGGTCTTTCCCTTCCTTGGCACTCAGCACACAGTGCCTGGCACATCCCACACGCTTGCCTCTTCTGGGCCATTTGAAATAAACAAAAAGCCTGGTCCAAACCAAGCTGGACCCAGGTGTAAAGGACAATTAAGGGATCATCACCTGGGACTAAGAGGAGGCTGGAGGAGGGCACCACGTTTGCCATCTCTAGCACAAACCTACTGCGTGACTGTGGGCAAATTCCACCCTTTCCTACACCTAGCTTTCCAGTGAGGATACCCCTCACACTGCCCATCATGTGGGTGTTATCTCGAAAAGTGTGGAGTCAGGTGCATAAAGAGGCATGAAATGACTCCTGCTGTAACACGGATTGTGATCTTGGAAACACCCAAATGTTCATCAATAGAGGGCTGGTTAAAATAAAACTAACACATGAACAAACAACATGATAATTCCATAATGTGGAGTGCTGTGAGGCAAATACAGAGAGTAAAGGAGGGTTATGTACACAGACACTGAAAGATGTCCAAGGCATAGATGTAGAGCAGT
Source organism: Mesoplodon bidens (assembly GCF_964165515.1). Taxonomy (NCBI): domain Eukaryota; kingdom Metazoa; phylum Chordata; class Mammalia; order Artiodactyla; family Ziphiidae; genus Mesoplodon; species Mesoplodon bidens. The sequence continues at coordinate 47,203,579 of NC_138164.1, read as the reverse complement.
CAGTGAAGCATGAAACCATTTTTATTTCTGCAACAGAAACAGACGCAGAGCTACAACGTCTCTGTGGGGAGGGCTGGGTCTCAGTCACACTTTCCCACATCCAAAGTTGCTTGCTAGCTTCTGCTGCAGGGGGATGGAAGATGGATTGCATCGGGAGCAGGCTTGGAGCAAGGGTATTCCCCTTTGAAAAGTCTCAGCCTTCCTCATAGCAGAATGGAAAACCTGGGAAGGATTTCACGGACCTGGATTGTTGCGCTCCCGGGCCGACTAGGTGAGTGTGGCTGCAGGCAGGGCCTGTCCCCTCCTTTGTTCAGGGAAAGGAAACCTTGACACAAGGCTTCAAAAAAGTCCCTTCTAGCTCTGATGTTGTTCAGGCGTCAGTGCCCTGTCTCAGGTGTATGAGTGACCATGACAGAGAGGGTCATCAAGATGATAATGGTGATGTAATAGAGAGGGGTGATATTTCAAGAAATTAACCCTTTCAATAGCCCCAATCAATAGTAAGATGGTTAAAAACAAACAAAACCCAAAATGGTATTATACATACTATTCAGCAAGTACAGAGAATATAGTAGGGCTGTCTGTACTGACTTCGAAAGATGTCTTCTACCCGCATCCCCTCCCCAACTCTCCCTTCAGGCAGATGACTGTGAAGCAAATTCCAGGTGGAGAACAGACAACTGGTGTATCAAAGACAGAGTTCTTGATATCAGGAGACTGTGCTCAGCCTCCCTACCTGCCTGATGTGCGCACCTGTGTGTGTGTGTGTGTGTATGTATGTTTTGGGAGGGCAGGGGAGGTGGATAGCCAGCAAGGGAAAGGCTAGGTGTCAATTGTGCCAGAAAATCCATACAAGGGCTATTTTGAAGAAAGATTCCCTTGCCCCGGAGCAGGGCCACCAGACTGACAGAAGAGACAGGGGATCCTCCAGCATACTTGCCTGGAGGAATGACGCAGGAACAAGATAAATCCTCCCTAGTCTCTTGGCATTACCTACCTGGGGAGGTGGGGAAGGAACTCCCAGAAAGTCCAGTGTTAACATTTTCTGCCAGCCTGGAAGGGATGGAGGTTTGAAATAGAAATTAAATAAAGTTTTTGTTCTTGCCCACTTAAGCTTTGGTCCAAGATCACCCTCACTACAGTAACACAGGCCAGAGGACGACTCCACGCATGGCCTGGTTTCTCTTTGAGGCCAAGCCCGTCCCCTCATTTTATCCCCAAAACATCCAGCTCCCCAGTGCATTGATTAAAAATGGAGGGCTTCCCTGGTGGCGCAGTGGTTGAGAGTCCACCTGCCGATGCAGGGGACACGGGTTTGTGCCCCGGTCCGGGAAGATCCCGCATGCCGCAGAGCGGCTGGGCCCGTGAGCCATGGCCGCTGAGCCTGCGCGTCCAGAGCCTGTGCTCCGCGACGGGAGAGGCCACAACAGTGAGAGGCCCGCGTTCCGCAAAAAAAAATAAATAAATAAATGGAGGCTTTACTCAACTCTTCATGGGGCGGCGGGAAAGACGTAATTTGCACAGCTCACAACAGAAACCCAGTAAAACCCCTCATTTCTCCCCCAGCCCCAGCAGTCTTCTCTGCTGTGTGTTTTCTCGTATCTCCTGTTCCTTCTTCCACACAGCTTCTTTTTGTAAACATGCCCCTCAGTCCTCAGAGCAACTCAGCATTTGTCTTCAGCTTGTACACCCACTCAGGGTTTCTCAAGCACGCCTTGTTTCCCTTCCCGAGCTGCTGACTGACCTCAAAACTGCTTTCTTCCTGGAGAGATTATTGGGAGAGAGAATAAGATTTTCTCTCTTTTGTTTTACCAGCATTTGTTGAGTTCTTAGTGTATGCCACGCACTTTACCTGTTTTAAACCTCAGAGGAACGGCCTAGTAGTTACTGATATCAGAGAAAACTGAGGCTCAGAGGAGTTAAGCTCTTTTCCCAAGATCACACAGCTGGGAATCAGTAGAGAAAGGACTCAAAGCCAGTCAAGCCCTGCACTGTTAGTCACTCCTTAAAGGGATGCTGAGGGTACTGAGGATTTTACTGCCTCTCAGTCTTCATCTCCTGAGGAGGGAGTGCAGGCCCCAAAGAACAGACTTTTGGGGAAACATGCACATCTGTGCATTATGCCTCTTCTCTGTGTTAGAAGCCAAAGGAAATACCCAGTCATGGCGTCAGTCACTGGCATTAATTGGGGAGCCAGATGGGAGGACCTGAGTGTGAGGGGGTCCTGCTGAGTGGGGCCTCACCTGTGGGTGAAGAAGGCTCACAAATGACCTGGCAGTGATTTGCTTTGGAGACAACTTCCATTAGTGATGGAGGGGAATGATTGCATGTGAGCTGCATGGGGATCCCATATGGTGTGCTGGCCTGCCCCTCTCCCCACCCGAGGCCACACTGCAGCAGGATCCCCATCTGGGCTCAGCCAAGGAGGATGCCTCTTTCTGGCACAGCCTGGCCCCTGACAGGTGCCTCTGGCAGGTACAGCACGGCCTCAGCTCTCTGGGCCTGGAGGGCCCTGCCAGAGCAGGAGCTGAGGCCAGGCGGGGGAGGCAGGTGGGGGGAGCGCTGCTGGACCACCTGTCTTCCCTTCAGCTTCTTCCCTTCCCCCACCCCAGAGGGACCTCAGCTCCTGTCGCCTGAGGAGAGGCTCCTGGACCCAACTCTATGCTCGGGAAGTTCAGGTCCCAGCTCTACCCCGACCAGCCATGTGACCTTGGGCAAGTCAGCCTCTCTGATCCTCAAAGAGGAAGAAGAAGCCCTCTCTCATGGATCAAATGTGTGAGAAAGCCTGGCAAACAATAGACCTCATATCAAGCTTTTCAATTCTCAAATCAGCTGAGGGCTTCTTATCCAAAGATACGACACTGATCAAGACACTGATCCTCCCCCTGCTAGTTTTATTAAATGTAATTGACATAGAACATTGTATAAATTTAAGATGTATGATATAGTGATTAAATATACGTATATGATTAACCTTGTGTTTAGTTAACATCCATCTCCTTACATAGTTATAATATTTTTTCTTGTGATGAGAATTTTTAAGATCTACTCTCTTAGCCACTTTAAAATATACAATTCAGTATTGTTCACTATAGTCGCCATGCTGTACATTACAACCCCAGAACTTATGTATCTTATAACTGGAGATTTGTACCTTTTGACCACCTTCATCCATTTTCCCTATCCCACATCCCCACCCTCCATCTCTGGTAACCACAAATCTGCTGTGTTTCTATGAGTTCAGCTTTTTTAGATTCCACACATAAGTGAGGTCATACAGTATCTGTCTTTCTCTGACATATTTAACTTAGCATAATGCCCACAAGATTCATCCATTTTGTTGCAGAGGGCAGGATTTCCTTCTTTTTATGGCTAATATTCCATTATCCATTTTCTTTATCCATTCATGCATCGATGGGCACTTAGGTTGTTTTCCATGTCTTGCCTATTATAAATAATGCTGCAACACTTACTGATTTTTAATAATTGATTGAGTTCCTACCTAAAACTTAAGTGAGCAAGAACAAAGTGCCAAGCCCTTTATAGCATTATCTAACTTGATCATTGTCTCCCTTTAAAGCAGGTGGTAGAATCATCATTACACAGGTGAGCATAAGGCAGAGAGGGAAAGTCACTGGCCCGAGGACCCCCAGCAAAGTAGGTAGCAGAGCTCAGGTTGGAACATCCTGCTGAGAAACAGGGGTGGGCTGGGGTAAGGGTTCGATAAATGAGGAAGGCCAAAAGGGGTGTGGGAGCTTTCCAGTTGGAAGGAGGTGCGAAGAGGTAATGGGGACTTGTTTGGAAGTGGTGTCTGCAGAGCAAGACCACAGTCCTTGTTTAGACTTGGCCGCTTGAGTGTGGACCTGTATGTAAGTACGCAGCCTATTTCTTGGTGCACTGGTGAAAACTTGGTGTATAGATGGAGGTAAGTGTGGGCATGCCTGCCACTGTGATTCTTTTTTTTTTTAATTTAATTAATTAATTAATTAATTAATTTGGCTGCGTAGGGTCTTCATTGCTGTGCGCAGGCTTTCTCTAGTTGGGGCGAGCAGCGGCTACTCTTCGTTGCGATGTGTGGGCTTCTTATTGCGGTGGCTTCTCTTGTTGTGGAGCATGGGCTCTAGGCACATGGGCTTAGTTGCTCCGTGGCATGTGGGATCTTCCTGGGCCAGGGCTCGAACCCATGTCCCCTGCATTGGCAGACGGATTCTTAGCCACTGTACCACCAGGGAAGTCCTGCTATTGTGATTCTGTTGGGCAGGAGGGAAGAAGACCCTTCTCTCTGGTGCTTGGGCAAAGAATGACCTCTTCACTCAAGCAAGCAGAGACCTGAAAGGGAGGGAGGGAAGGAGAGTTGGGGGTGAGAGAGACAGAGGTGTTGAGACAGGCCCACAGCCACTACCTAATGTTTACCTGCTCGAAGGAAACATTGCCGAAGCGCTCCCCCCTCATGCCCTGTACAGAGTCAAAATCTATTTTTAGCTAAAAATAGTACATTAAAAATTCAAATTGGTGAATATATTTAATTTTAAGCTTTCTGAATAGCCAATGTGCCCTTGAGAAGACAGTCATTTAATGATGGGGGTGCTCTGGGGCTTGAGCAAAGGACAGATCCTGGAGAAGTTTTTTTTCCCCCAGTGTATTTATTTACTTACTTTAAATTTTATATTGGAGTATCGTTGATTAAAAATGTTGTGTTAGTTTCAGGTGTACAGCAAAGTGATTCAGTTATACATATACATGTATCTGTTCTTTTTAAAATTCTTTTCCCATTTAGGTTGTTACATAATATTGAGCAGAGTTCCCTGTGCTATACAGTAGGTCCTTGTTGGTTATCCATTTTATTTATGTATTCATGTATGTATGTATGTATGTATTTATTTTTTGTTATCCATTTTAAATATAGCAGTGTGTACATGCTAATCCCAAACTCCCTGACTATCCCTCCCCACTCCCTGCGCACCCCCCCCCCCCCCCCCCCCGTCACCATAAGGAGAAGTTTTGTTAGGAAGAGTGAGCCAGGTGGTTTGGAGAGAAGCATCACCTTTTCCATTGGAGCTGGAGAATCAAATCCAATTCCTTTGCTGATCCAGCCCCCTGGTGGGAGAGGGTTGCAGGGGAGGGTGTTGAGGTTTGCTTGCTCCCCTACTTGGGAGAAATAACTTGGCTCAGTCAATGGGTGATCCGATCTGTATTTGAAGCAATTAACCAATTGATTACAGACATTTATTGGGTATCCACTGGGTGTAGGTTGGGTTCCCCCGTAACCCTGCAAAACTATTATTGTGTCCTTAGGAAACTAAAGCCTGGAGAGGTTAAGGGACTTGCCGTAACTCACAAGCCAGTGAGATACATAGCCTAAACTGACACCCAGGTTCAGCTGCGTCTGGAACCGGTGTGCTTCCCATACCAGTGGTTCTCAAAGTGAGATCCCTGGACCAATAGCATCACTTAGGAATTTGTTAGAAATGCAGATTCTCTGGCCCACCCTAGACTTACAGAATCTGAAACTCTGGGGGTGGAGTTGAGAAATCTATTTTAGCAAGTCCTCTGGGTGTTCTGATGCACGCAGAGTTTGGAAACCATTGCTCTCTACCGCATTGTCTCCTGATTAGGAAATAACAGATTGTCCCTTCCTTCAGGGGCTTACAACCTGGTTGGGAAAACAAGATAAACATACATTTATTTTTTTTAAAAAGGTGACTGGGCTTAGAGAGTTAGCCTTCTTGAAGCTTTAGGGGAAAGGTGGCCTTGAGAGATGGCCCAGCTTGTATAGGGGAAGAAGGAGGAGACTGTCTGGGTGGGGAGGGATATCAGTGTGTGTAAAAGTGGGGAGGCTGGGATCAGACTTTCCAGATGCAGTGAGGGAACCAATGAGTCTTGCTGGGATGAGGTTCTCTGAGGGGAGTCACAGAGGGGGAGCCATGGAGGACAATGGGAGGCTTGATCACTAGTGCTCTGGAATTTCCAGCTAGACTCTGCCCCACTGTTCATTTGACAACCCACATTTAGGAAGCACCTGTTAGGTGTGCCCAGCACCAGGCAATGGAAGCTAAAACCAGGCTCCCTGACCCACTGACTGCTTGCTTCTCAGCTTTCAGCCCTGGGCTCAAATGTCACTTCCTTGCGTTAAGCCTTCCCTGACCATCTCACGAGGTGGGCCACTAAAGGTCCCTCCCTTTGGTCTCCCAGCACTTTGTACAGTCCTTGTCACTGCCCTTGCCACCCAGGATTGTGATGATTCATTTGCGGGTCTGCCTGCCCCACTTGGGGCTGAGACTGAGTCTTATGTAGCTTTGGTTCTGGCACAGAGTAGGTGCTCTAATCTCAATATTTGTTAAACGAATGAGTAAGTGGATGAATGAACGAACAAGTCAGTGATAATGTTTCCCCATGGGCATAACAGCTGTGAACTTGCTCAACTAAGTGGAAAATTGATGTCTATAAATTGATTCAGCTTTCTCATTGACTTACATCGTATCATGGAGGTGCACTTCCTTTGTCTGTTTCGTTCACTTGTTGGCATATCTCTATTGAGCACATATTATGTGATCAGCACCGTACTGAGTGCCGGACACCCAGTGGTGAACACAGGGCCTGAACCCAGGGAGCTTACTGTTTAATCTGCTGGGAGTTCCCAGCACCTCACTATTAAGGTTTTTGTTTTTTGTTTTAATCATCACCCTTTTATAGAGTGGATTTAACCTCTTTGGGATCAGAGACACTTTTGAAAATCTGATAAAAGCTTTGGACCACTTCTCCAAAAGGAGATTAAAATTCTGGGGTTCATAAACCTTCTCTAAATCTATCCGTGGGCCCTGACTTAGGAACTGCAGGCCTGAGGTGGCTGTCAGGTGGGCATCTGTTGAACTGTGCTGAAGGTTTAGAGCCACATCAACCAGACTTTTGCCCATGGTATCTGTCAAGTGAGTAATGGGGCCTGAAGAGGAGAGCCTGAGCTGACTCACTGGTCTCAGGATTGCCCCAGACCAATGAAGAGTCTGTGGCCAGAGTGGCCAGCTGTGAAGCACATAGGCAGAGAGGGGAGAAACTCTGCTTCCTCTGAGGTGGCTGTCTTCATTGCTTGCCTGTGACGCTTGCTGAGAACCTCCGTTTTCTGCCCACCTGTGACCCGCATGTGGACTGTGGGGAAATAAAACTTCCTTAGATTTCTCAGTGTTCCTGTAAAAAAAAAAAAAAAAAAAGCTCTAGCATCCTGAGACTTGGAAATGTATAAGCTGTAAAGAGAAAATTTTTGCTTTCACTTTCCCTAAGAGTGTTTTGCCCTTCATATATCATGAGAATTAGATCTGCGGCCATTTATCTAGATAATTGGTCTTACCCAAAAGGATAACAAAACATATCCAGCAATTTCACTTGTGGGTATATGCTCAAAATCATTGAAAGCAGAGTCTGGAAGAGATATTTGTACACCCATGTTCAGAGCAGCATTAGTCACAATAGCTAAAGGGTAGAAGCAACACAAGTGTATACCAAGAGGTGAATGGATAAGCAAACGGTGGTATTTTCATACGATGGAACATTATTCAGCCTTAAAATCACATGGTACAACGTGGATGAACCTTGAGGAAATTATACTAAGTGAAATAAACCAGTCACGAAAAGACAAATACTACATGATTCCACTTATTTGAGGTAGGTAGAGTAGTCAAATTCATAGAGACAGAAAGTAGAATGGTGGTTGCCAGGGGCTGAGGGGAGAGGAGGAAATGGGGAGTTATTTTAAATTTAATGGGTACCGTGTTTCAGTTCTGCAAGATAAAAAGAGTTTTGGAGATGGATGGTGGTGATGGTTGTATAATGACGTGAATGTACTGAATATCACTGAACTGTGCACTTAAAATGATTAAGACAGTAAATTTTATGTTATGTGTATTTTACCACAACTTAGAAAAAGTATATTAAAACTTCTCTTATCTCCCCAAGAGGACCAGAAGGTTATAGCCAGGGCCAGTTCCCCAGGTTAAGCGACTAAGGTGCCAGGGAGACTAGAGCACTAGTTCCCTAGGTAGGTACAGTCCAGAAGTTTAGAGTGAGAATCCTTTCCATCCCTTCTCAAAGAAGCAAAGTCTTTTTTTTTTTTTTTTCTAAATTCCCCTTTCTAGAGGGGAGGGAAATTGTTATCTCCCTCCTATATATAAATGGAGAAAACCCATTATTTTCCATCCCTGGCCTTAGATTGTCCTATTACTCATGTAGGAGATTTTTCCATCTTGTTTTCCTCTCATCATCTCAGGGGTAAGATCTGGGGCAAAGGGAAGAGGGGGAAAGGAGGGGCTGACTCCCTCATCATATCCTGTAAGATAATCGATAGGAAATCTGTCTCTGATCTAGAATACCTCCTGCACACATTCAGGATAAAATTAATAAAGATGAATATTAAACACCCAACCTGTACACATGTGTGAGCACACACACACACACACACACACATGCACACTCAGCTGGTGGCCTGCTGGGGGAGCAGGTGCAGCTTCCCTATTAAGGGAAGGTGCACGGAAGACTTTCTGCACTGAACCTGTGGAGAGGGGAAATGGCCACCCCCAGCTACCATAGTTGTGAGTGCGGGGGCACAGAGGCAGGCTGAGGAACGCCTCTACCTCAGAGCCCACCTTTAGAAAGCCCCATCCTGAAATGCGTCCCAAGCGCCTCCTTCTATCTGTCCTAGACTTTTTTTTTTAATGTAAATTTATTTATTTATTTATTTTTGGTTGCATTGGGTCTTCATTGCTGCGCACGGGTTTTCTCTAGTTGTGGTGAGCGGGGGCTGCTCTTCGTTGTGGTGCGCGGGCTTCTCATTGTGGTGGCTTCTCTTGTTGTGGAGCACGGGCTCTAGGTGCACGGGCTTCACTAGTTGTGGCTCACAGGCTCAGTCGTTGTGGCATGTAGTCTCAGTAGTTGTGGCTCATGGGCTCTAGAGCGCAGGCTCAGTAGTTGCGGCGCACGGGCTTAGTTGCTTCGCGACATGTGGGATCTTCCCGGACCAGGGCTCGAACCCATGTCCCCTGCACTGGCAGGCAGATTCCTAACCACTGCGCCACCAGGGAAGCCCTGTCCTAGACTTTTAAAAAATTAATGTTAATTTGAGGTCCAAGAACTATTTCTAAGCACTTTATCTTTATTCCTTTTTATTCTCACAATTCTGTGAAGTAGGTACTGTTTATATAACCCTTTTATAGTTGGAGAAATGGAGGTAGAGATTAAATAACGTGCCCAAGGTCAGATTTCAGTTCTCACTTCTTGGGACATTCGGGAGTGAGTGTTGGAACCCCTGTATCTCAGCCCGAGAGTTCTGTGGTCATAGCAGAACTTTCATTTCCCCATTTCTTGTCCCCAGGTGGTGACCAAGTAGCCAGCCCTGGCAGCTGGAGTTGGTGAGGGTTCCACACACTGAGGGAGTTATCCCCTGGCCTCCTGAGCCTCAGGTTCCTCCCAGAGTAGATCACAAGCAAAAGGAAAGGGAGACCAGAAGGAAAAGAGGAAGGAAGGGAGCTTTGGGGGACCGAGGTCCTTAGTGGACACTGCTTTGTGCCTGCCCAGATTTATTCCCCTTCCTCTGTGACAGCACTCCAGTTTTCCTTTTGGAACCCACCGTTTCCCTTTACTCAATCCATGGGGTGCTGATGGGGCTATATGGGTGGACACGTGACTCAGGTCTGGCCAATCAGGGAAGGCCTTACCCCCAAGACAAGCTCATAAGAGTAAATCCTTGGGATTTAGCAGGAACTACTAGGATAGAGGTGTGTTTTTTCCACTGGGGTAGCACTACCTGGTAGAATATATTTTGAATACTGGAGGCCATCTTGGCATCACATGGAAGAGCCCATCTAAGAATGAAGCCAACCAGAGGAGGGTAGAGACAAGAGATGGTGTGATGGGTAATTTTATGTCAACTTGGCTTGGCCGTAGTACCCCAATATTTGGTCAAACACATCTGGATGCTGCTGTGAAGGTATTTTTTAGATGAAATTAACCTTTAAATTAGTAGACTTTGAGTAAAGAAGATTATCCTCCATAATGTGGGTGGGCCTCATTCAAGGCGTTGAAGGCCATAATAAAGAAAAGACTAAGGTCCCCTGAGAAAGAGGGGGACAGATTAACTTCAGACTCAAGCTGCAACATCGACTCTTCACTAGGCCTCCAGCCTGCTGGCCTGCCCTGCAGATTTTGGACCTACTAAGCCCCATAATCATGTGAGCCAATTCCTTAAAATCTCTCTCTCTCTCCCCCTGACAATCACAGATGGCCAGAACAGATTCCTGATGTCATTGTTTTAACACTTGGATCCAGCCAGACCTGACATCAAACACCCCTGGATTTTCCACTTAAGTGGTCATCTTGATTTGGGTTCCTGTCTCTTACAGCCCAAAAGGTCCATCTCAGGAGGGAGCAGGAACCCACACTGACTGAGCTCTGGTTCCATGCCAGGCCCATTGCTCCCCTTTGACAGTTGACCTGGGCCTTAAAGGATGCATAGAAGTTCACATGGACATGAGGAGGATGGGGTAGAGTGAACATGTGCAAAGACACAGGGAAGGGATGGAGCACAGCAAGCTCAGGAAACCAACAAGTTCAATGTGGCGGACGTGAAAGAAGCGATGGGCAAGAGACTGGCCTGGAGAAGTTGTCAGGGCCCAGGTGGTACAGGATTTGAACGCCAGGCTGGGGAGTTTGGACTTTGTCCCGAGGCCAGCAAGGGAGGTGTTGGAGAGTGTTAAGCAGAGCCGTTATATGACCTGACTCAGGCTTTTGTTGGTTCACTCTGCAGTGTGAAGCACACAGGATGCAGAGACAGCAGAAGCAGAGAGGAATTCTTTTATGGCTGGAGTTTTTCCTGGTGCTCCCGCAATCATGTTCTATGCATCACTTCCCTCTCATCTACTCGAAACAGTAAAGCGCAGTGGTTAATGACGTGGACTCCCAGAGCCACCCTGCCCGAGTCTACATCCTGTCTCTGCCACTTACTATCTACTTAACCTCAGGGGTGTCACTTAAGTCTTAGTGCCTCAGTTTCCTTAGTGAAATAGCATCATTGTCCACCTCTTACTAATGTCTTTTTTTTTTTTTTTTTTTTTTTTTGTGGTACGCGGGCCTCTCACTGCCGTGGCCTCTCCCGTTGCGGAGCACAGGCTCCGGACGTGCAGGCTCAGCGACCATGGCTCATGGGCCTAGCCGCTCCGCGGCATGTGGGATCCTCCCGGACCAGGGCACGAACCTGTGTCCCCTGCATCGGCAGGTGGACTCTCAACCACTGCGCCACCAGGGAAGCCCCTTACTAATGTCTTATAATAATTGCCACTGCATGTTTAGGGCTCAGCACAGTGTTTGGCATGTAGTAAACACCTAGTAGTTAATAGCACTCTTACCTTATTAAGGCCAGCGGGCGGCGTCCTGGGCTGCAAACCCCAAGCCTCAGGAGGCCAGCAGCGGCAGGCCTCAGTTCTCTGCCCTTTCCCTGTACCAGCCCCACCTGCTTTCCCCAAGGGCTGCGTCTGCCCCTCCAGTTCTCACAGAGGCATGGCCAGCCCAGGCCCCAGGGAGCTGGGAAGGGTCACTGAAGGGACAGGAGGAGAAAAGGGCTTTCAGCTCTGGAAACAGATTCTTCTCCAAAACTTAGGCTTGGGAATTAGGCTGGAATCGGATGAAAACCAGCTTCCCAGCCCTGCACAAGCCCAAAGAGGGTGTCCTGGAAGCACAGAGGCTGTAAACTCAGCCTTTTCACTCCAACTTCCAGATGTAGAGGTGAGAGGCTCAAAGCAGGCTCAACCCCAGGGATTGGCTCTGGGAAACAACTTCAGTGAGATGGATAAAATGCTAAAAGTTTAGAGTCAAGGGGCATCCTTGAATTCCCAGCCTTTTTCGTTTTTTTTTTTTTTTTTTTTTTCCCCACCACTGTGTAGTGCAGTAGAAATGGCAACTCTGCCACCAACTTAGGGGGACCCTGGACAAGTCACTCCCTGTTTGGCCTCAATTTTCCTGAATTTCCAATAACAGGGCTTGGAATCAAAGGTGGCAAATAGGGTTCTTCTTGTGGGCCAGACTTCATCAGTTTTAATGGCTGCCTGGTTGGCTGGTTAGAGAGAGTGCTGGGATTGAAGGAGTGATGTCTGCCATGTGTGTGGAAGGCAATGGATGGTGTGTGGGCCGTCCTTGGCCTGGATGGCTTTTTAGTCCTGAGTACTCAGTTTTGGCACTGAGGTGGATTCCCATGTCTGGCCCAGTCCCCCAGGTGGACTCTGGCCCAGTAGTGTCCCTCACGGCCCTCACAGAAGGCCAGGTACTGCTTTAGGCCCCACCTCTATACACATTCTCTGGACCTTTCCACTTAAATGGTTAATGCCAATGTCTGCTGGGTACTTTGGGTTCAATATGGAACAACCTTCCAATACATGAGAATTTGTTTCCTTGATGATAGTGAGAGAGAGTCAGGCCTCATAGAAAAGGAAGCTGAAGCCCATAGTCGTCCCCGCACCCTGCCAGCCCTAGGTGACCTAATGGCTCAGGACTATGTCACCCATGTCCCCAGCCTCTCTTTATTCCCTCTTCCTGCCCTGCCCAGTAGCACACTTTCCTGGCTTTTCTCTAACCAGGAGCTCAAAGCCCTCTTTATTGTCCCACTCAAGTCTTGACAAGCACTGATAAACTCATTGACTCTGAGGTGCCAATAACTAAGAATACCTGGAGATGAATTTCAAATGGTAAGATTCTAGGCATCAATGAGTTGAAGGCCTCAGCAGCAGTATTAGTAGGTCACATGAAGAGGTAACCATCACTGAACAGCAGGACGTTAGTTGTTCAATTGTGGGAAGAATTGTCCTGCCAACAGCCTAAACACGGAGACATTCCAGTGAGGGTTGCCCTGCCCCAGACAGCATAGAGTGGAGGAGGGTACGGGCTCCTGAGCCAGAGCACCTGGGTTTTGAATACCAGCTCCACTACTTCCTTACTGTGTGACCTAGTGAAAGTCATTTCACCTCTTTCTACCTCAATCTTCTCTTCATAAAATGGGGTTGGTGATAAGAGCAGTCCCTACCTTGTAGAGTTATTGAGGGAAGTAGGTGAGCTTAGCATAGAACAGTACCTGGTGTATAGCCGATGCTATCTGAGTGTTGGCTGTTATCACCGGGCTCCTTGCGGGGGCCATGCACCAATCCCAGTCACTGTAGTTTGAGATGGCAGGGTCCAGCCCAGGGCTGGCACGTAGGAGGTGTCAGCAAATGTGAGCCCCCTCCTTTGACCTTCACTTTGGAATTGTCTCCAGAGCCAGGTTAGGAGCCAGATAAGAAAACACAGACCTCCTCAGCATGGCTGCTATCTCTGCGAGCCTGCTATTCGGAGGTCATTGTGGCTTTGTCTCTACTGAGATCAGAAAGTCCAGCAGTTTCTCCCTCTCTCCTTCTTTCTCTCTCTGCCCCTCCCATTGATCATGACTTGCTGCCCACAGTCCCTGTTGCCTCAGCAGCCATGTCGGGTGGGATGTGACCCCACCCCCCAGCCACAGCTGACTGGACCTGGGATTGGCCCCTTCCCCCAGGACCGCCCACTCAGGTGAGTTGGTCCAATCAGATTCTGCCTCTGGAATCTGGAATTGGGAAATAGTGGTGGAGCTACAGCTGAAAGGTCACCTAGAATTAGGTAGAAGATTGTGATGGCTATGTTTAAGGTGAGCTCTGAGGATGCTGGTGGTGGAGATAGGAAGCGTAAACAGAGAGAGCTCCTCCTCTGAGACACCTTAAATCAGAATCACCTTCCACTTCCACTTCTCAGGAGGCCTGGGAACCCCGTCTCCTCATCTTGGATCCCCATGAGATGCTTATACCGACAGACCCCACTCTCTTCCTTGGAGCCAGCCTGAGAGCATCCCTGGGCCCTGTAAAAGGAGGACTTTGACTTACTCCCTGCCAGCCCCATGGAGTTACACTCTCCTGCCTCAAGCCCTTGCCTCCTTCCATGAGGTTTTGCTGGATGTAATTTCATGGATGGAGTGGACCTCCTGCAGCTCCCTTGCTTACATCCTGTCTTGGTGACCTCAGGAAAAACAGCTGTAACTGTGCTGTCTGTGAGAGAAACTGGGCCACCTCACACCCTGAGGTGACCCTCTGGGGCTCCAGCTGTCAGCTGCACTTTCTGAAACTGAGTAAAGTCCCTGCCACATGGACTTCATTTTTTGCTTCATGTCCTTCTGCTGAGAAGACACTGAATAGCCCAGCCTGTCTCCTGCTGCCCTGGCCCCCCTGCTCCAAGGCAGCCCCTGGCTGTTTGATCATGTCCTTCATGTCAGTCCCAGATCCCAGCAATGGGATCTGTTTCTCACTCTTGAATAGGGGCCAAAACTTCACGATTTTAAATTTGACAGCTTGAATCTGCTGCCCAAATCCACTCACTCCCATAAGCTAGAAAAGAAGTCTGTTTATTTTATTAATGAGTTCAGGGTAAGATTGTGGCATCAATCTTAGCAGCAATGAGAGCAGGAGAGAGAGGAGAGGGATGGAGAGGGATAGACCCAAGAGTCAGGTCCTAGCAGAGTTCAAGGGGGAAGTCTCCCAGATTCACAGAGCCAGAGGAACGACAGGAGAGTCTAGATCGCAGGGGCCTCTTCAGAACAGCTAGCTGCTCCCTCCCTCCATGCTGGCCTTCAGAAGCATGACCCGAAGTGTTCCTATGCAGCCCTACTTCAGAGCCAGAGGGAGTCTGCAGTCCCTGGGTGCTGGCTGTGGGTTTCCAGGGTGCCTGCAGGCTGCGGTGGCTCAGCTGGTTCCAGGCATGGTGTCCAGGAGGGTGGGTCCAGAGCTCACTGGCTTCTCGGGTGGGTTTGGTTTCTCCTCTGAACTTCAGAAGAAGGTCCTGTGGAGAAGAGGAACAAAGCAGGAGGGTGCAGGTCTTGTGGGTGCGCACTCAGCCGAGGGCAAGGCCGACGAAAGGGAGCACACCCTGCCCCTTGGAGGCACAAGGCCTTGCCGACCTCTGGATGCCCCTCTTGGTGCAGGCCCCAAGCAGCCACACCCCAGCCATAGCCACGGCACACAGGAGGCCAGGGAGGGTGCAGAAGGGACACCTGGGATGAGGTAGGAGTGGACCAGAAGGCAAAGGCACTGAGGTCCCTCACAGAGCAGATGACAAGTGATGGAAGACAAAGGGCCACTGAGCCCATCCCAGAAGCCACGGCCACAGTTGGGAGCATGAGGCCCTAATATTTTGAGAAACTTGCAACAGAAAAGTCAACAAGTCCAGGCTTGGGTCTGCCCCAGATGCTGCCAGCTCTGGGCTTTAGGCCACACCAAATACCAGTTTCACGGCCACCTACCAGCACTGTCCATGGGCACAGCCCTGTCACAGGGCAGGAAATACATCCCAAAGCTGGGCTCCATTGTGTCCCACAGATAGAGTCCAGAGTCAAGGGAGAGAGAAGGCACAGAGGACAGTTTGGTCTGAGCAGGGCTCAGCCACAGCAGGTCACAACAGGACGTGGGCAACTCGGATAGGCCAATCCTGGTTCTTTGGACCAGCTCTTAATTGCCCTGGCTCTGGCCAAGCATGGCGGCTTTGTGGAGGTCCCAGAGGGTGGGGCTGACAGGGAAGGGGAATCCCAGGCTGTGCTTCCTTTGGATTCTCCCAGCCCATCGTGCCTGGTTTGAGGCACTGCCTGTGCCCAACCGAGAATGGCGCTCACTGCTCTATCCTGCTCATTGGGGTGCTATGTGGGACCCAGGGCAGATCCCAAGGGCTGTGGTGAGTCAGGACACCCAGGTCCCAAGCATGCCACACACTGGGCTCTGCTTGGCTTCCCTGAGTGGGAGGGTCTTTGAGTCCAACAGAATTCCAGCGTCACCAACAGCAGGCCCAGGTGGCACTTCAGGGAGGGCGAATCCTCAGACACCAGTCCCAAGAACCTGCCGACAGCATGGGCAGCAGACAGCCATGACATGCAGCATGGACAGACGGGGCCCTGCAGCCCGCCTGCCTATTCACCGCGGGGGTTGCCAGGCTCCAGCTGCAGGAGGAAACCGTGTCTAAGCATGGGAGCATTGTCTCCAAGGAGCTTTCGGCTGGGGGCTTTCGGCTGCAGAGGAGGGAAGAGAAGAGCTACATACGCAGAGTGGAGCAGGAAACACAAAACAGGGCTTGGTTATTCCAGGCAGAGCTCCACCGGACCTCTCCCTTCACTTGGCTCCTGCCTCAGGTCCCTGGGTTCCAGAATTAGTTGCTACAAGACCTTGATTTCTCTAAGATGTACACAGGACTCAGCCTCTGCTGGGAGGGGGAGTGGGTAGGCACCATCACGACAGGCAAGCACAGGGGTGGGGAGGTGATGTGATGAAGCGAGGGTGGGGGACAGTAAGAGGCACACACAGAGGCACAGAGAGAGACAGGGGCAGAGACGGAAAGACAGAGAGAGAGAAAATGGATGCAGGGTGGCAAAGACGGAGAAGCAGGGACTCAGAGCCAGGGGTGGAGAGAGGCAAGAAAAGGAGAGGTAAGAGAAGAGGGAGAGAGATGAAGGGAAGAAGGATGCAGGGGAGAGGGATGGATGGGAGAGAGACTGACAGGAAGGAAGGGGGAGCAGGAGGGAGGGGAAGGACACAGAGAGAGAGAGAGAGAGAGACCCACACAGATACAGAGACAGGAATGAAACAGACATAGGGAGAGACAGACCATACAGGGAATTGCAGAGAAAGACAGAGACTGGGCCAAGGAAAGCCTGCAGGATGGGGCCAAAGCCTATGGTCCTGGCTGCATGAGGGAAAGCAGCTACGTAGCAGGAAGACCCTCCAGAGAGCAAAAGACACAGAAGTCTTTAAACTAGCTGGTGATGGGGCAGGAGATGAAGTTCTGAGTGGGGAATCAGAAATCTGAGGCTTTGTCCCAACTTCACTGTTTACTTGGCCTGAGACCTTGAATCTCTCTGGGCTTCAGCCTTCCACATGGAAAGAAGCATCTGGACAAGACCGACTTGGAGGCGGCTCTGGCAATGCTTGAGGACATTGACTTAGTTCTAGGCTTGCTCTAGCCTGGGAGCTTTCCAGGATCAATTACTACTAGACTTTGTGTGCTTGGGACATTCCATTAGGCTGGATGAAGACTGGGGCTGGGCTGGGAGAAAGTGGCCAAGATCCCGGAGGAGGAGGAGGGAGAGGAGGTAGGGGGCCAGGCACCTGCACACACTTACAGCTCATCGTCATACTCCTTGGGGGGACAGACGGCAACAACAAGGTCGATCCAGTCCTGTGGGGAGAAGCCATGTGACTCTGAGGCATGCTCAGCGGTCAGTGGCATGTCTGCCCCTGACACTCCATTCCCATGCCTGGGCACCATGGCCCAGGATCAGCCGGCTGGGGCCTTCTTCCCATGGCGGGGCAGGGGGGTGGGCCCAGGTGGGGCTGGAGGTCCTCCTGGTGGGGAAGGGCCTCACTGTGCAGTCCCATAGTCTGGGGAAGCTTCCAGACTCTGAGGTTTCAGAACCACAGAAGCCAGGGTTGCCAGGTCCTTGAACGACACCAAGTTCCCAAATGCTGATCTGCAGACCCTGGCCAGGCATCAACCTCAGAATCACTTGGGGAATTCCTTAAAATTCTAGATTCATGGACTTGGTGCCTGGAAATCTGAGGTTAGGTCCTGGGAAACGGTATTTTTAACAAAGTCCCTAGGTCATTCTGATGCACAGCCAATTGGGGAATTTCAGGCCTAGCCTTCCGCTCCTAACATTTGAATCCCCTCAGTGGCATCCCTGCCATCCTTAGCTTGTCCATCATTGTCCATCCTTGGCTTGGGTGGATCCAATAAAAATTTTGTGAACTATCACTAGGCCCCTCTACCATGCAATAGCTCCTAATATTGAACTGAAATCTCTCCTCAGGACCTCCCTCCATCCAATCCAATTCTGCCCTCAAGATCACAGAAAACTTTCATTCCCTCTACCCTAATGCAGCACTTGAGATAGTTAAAGACAGTCATCATGTTACCCGTGAGTCTTCTCTTCTCCACATCCCTTCATGTGGGTCCCAGGCCCATCTGGTCAGCATCCTCGGCACTGAACTTAATACCTCAGGCTCGGCTGCCTGCATACAGTTGCACAGGTTGTGCATTGCACAACATGAGCGAGCACCATTCACACTGTAGTCTGTAGGAGGGCACCCCCTCGGATTGTGCAGTGCACAGCCTGGGAGACCTTATGTGGTGGCCCTGACCCAGGTGGGTGTCTAATGAGCCAGAGCAAACTACCACCAGCCCCTCCTCCATTCTGGGCCCTCTACTTCTGTTAATGCTTTCAAGCACTCTCTTGATTCCTGTTTGGTGTGTACTTAGAGAAGACCTTAAGAGTTTTTCTTGGGTGGGTTGCCACATCTGGTCTTCTGGAGTCTATTTGTGCCGCTTGGTTTTTGGATTCAAGGTTGGAAACTGACTTTCTGAATTCTATCTTGTCAGATTAAGACCACTGGCTGGATAGGGTATATGAGTGTCACCCAAGAGTTACCTGGACCTTGGATATCGGCCCTGGGATGGGGCACCCTGACTGTAAGGCCTGGTTGCAGAGGCCAGGGTTTGAGGCAGGCAGGCAAGGGAGGGAAAAAGGGAGGGGGATTGTTCTTACCCCTTGATTCCAGGCCTTCTGTAGGGCAGCCTCAGCCTCAGCCAGGGTGTAGTCCGTCACTATCTTGCCATTGATGGCCATGACCTCATCCCCTTTCACAATGCCACCTGCAGGAAGATAAGGCTGACTGACCAACTGGGCTGTATATGGAAAACGGGGAGTGACTGTAGGGCCGCAGAAGGGGCCTGACTTGGATTCTGAAAGCTCATATGGGCTCAGAAAGCACAAGGGGAAACAGTCGACCAGGTTGCTCAAAGGGCACTTCCTTCCCACCTCATCCACACACCCTCACCCCAGCTCAGTAGAATCGGGACACCAGTGATGAATTATTGCCACCCCAGCTTTTGTATGGGCCTCTGACTGCAGAGGGAAGCAGACCTGCATTTCCAGGGAGGCTACCAGAAACACAAGCTAGTTCTATGAGCTGTCCCTCTCTGTGCTCTGGCCATGCTGGTCAGCTTTAGGTCCCTGAGCAGACTGAGCTCTTTCCTGCCTCAGAGCTTTCACATGCTGTTCCATCTGGTGCACTTGCCCTTGCTCTCTTTCCCTCTTCTTCCAAGTCTGAGATAAAACTCTGAGAGGTCTTCTCTGATGGCCCACTCAGTCTCAAGTAGAGCTTTCCTATTGTTCTATTAAAGTATCCTGGTCTTTTTCTGCACAGCATTTTTCACAGTTTGTAACCATGTATCTATTTATTGACTGGTGGTCCCTCCTACCAGACTGTCAGCTCCATAAGGGCAGGGGTTGTCTTTTTAGTTCATCACGATATCTCCAGCACTTAATAAAATACCCAGCACAAAATAGGAATTCAATAGATATTTCTTGAATAAATGAGTGACGTTGAAGGTGTTCCTGGATAAGCGGACCTGTGATCTAATAAGCAGTTTGAGAAAAGCTGACGTTATAAGCTCAAACAGAGCTACTCACTGCAGGACTTGTCAGAACCTTGAATATGCTAATATGCCTTGTGGCTCTCCGAGAAGTAGATCTAACACACATCTTCAACTTCAGAACCCTTTCTTATTTATTTTTTTTTTTTTGAGCAATTTCTCCCAGTTCTGGTGTCCACAGAACATTCTGTGCTATGCTGAAATAGTTTACTCAGGAGCCTTGCAGGCATGAAGGTCCACAGGATTATGCTGTGTGTTGCTGAAGATGGTGGCTAGGGTGGCTTAAAACACATGTGCTCCTGGAGAACTTTCACCAGCTGCTTGTATGTCCAAAGTAGTGTGGAACTGAACTGTAGACAGCAGTTTCCTCTGGACAGTGGGCCTGGGGAGAGGTAGCTTCCACATTTTCACTTTGTACAAACCCAAGATGCAGCCTCAGGGCCGATAAGGCAGTGGTTGGGCTGGGCCTTTGTAAGGTGGGGAGGGCCCAGGAAGCCACCCACCCATCCTGGTCCTCTTTCCCTGCTAGACATGGCAGACAGGTGGGGCTAGCATCAACCCTTCCCTCAGCTGGCACAGGAAATGAGGACAGAGGTGGAGTGCATTGGCCAGGTGGGCAGCGGTGGGCCATGGCAGCTGCCTAGCTGAGCAGGCCCCCCTTCTACGGCGGAAATGAAGGCTCAAGTGCGGCTGTGAGGGGCCGAGGTCACCAAGGCCCCGGGTGGCAGAGCTGGACTCGCCCTAGCAACCCACAGAAGCCTGGCTGCCAGTGTGCCCAGGTGACTGCCATCCCTCCACCTCCTGCCTCAGGCCCACACCCACCCTCCACCCTACCACCTTGGCTTGTGGGAGAGACTCCAGCCTAGCGTTGCAGAGAAGGGATCTGACTCCGGGACTCCCTGCTCTGGCCTGCAAAGGTGAGGGGCTCCTCCTTCAAGGGCACCTATTCCTCCACAAAGGACTCAGGAGTACTGAAAAGCTGCCCAGACTTGGAAGAAGAAATCACTAACGGTGGAGTTTCAGACACTGTCAGGTGAATGGGTTGATCGTTTGAGGCACAAGTCTGTGCTGGGTCCACAAAGGCTTCACTCATCAGCAGGGGTGTTTTTGTCGGTAAGGGGATCAAGGCAAAGCAAGAAGATCATGCCACAGGAGAGACACAGGGTGGGAGGGGGCCCCTGCCCCGCTGGGAGGGGGCAGGGCTGCAGAAGCTCCCAAGCAGGGGTGGCACTTGTGCTGGGCAGTAAAGCGAATGACCAAACTGCTTGGGTTCAAGGCCTGCCTCCATCCCTTATTGGCTGTGGGTCCTGAACAAGTATTATACTTAACCTTTCTGTGCCTCAGTTTCCTAAGATGTGAAATGAGAGTGATAACGGTATCTCCTGTAAGAATTAAATGAGTTAATACACATGATTACTCAGACACAGGTTATGTGCAGGTACTTAGAATAACATCTGGCACGAGGTGAGTTCTTGACAGATGTTGGCTCTTATCATTATGAAAAGGACAGGTAACGTTTTGATGGTTTCTCTCTTGCCTTTACTTGTGCTTCTGCCTGGAAAGCTCTTTCCCTCCTTTGCAAGGCTAGCATCAACTTATCTTTAAAGGCTTAGCTCAGTATCACCCTTGTAGGGAACGCTCCCAGCAGCCCTCTTTCCCTTGATAGGTCAGGGGCCTCAGGGTTCCCACAGCGTCCCTCCACCCTCTCAGTCCTCTGCCAGCCCACAGCAGACCACACTGTTATCGTCAGCACCTGGCAATTCTGAGGATGTTTTCACCACTAGATGGGGAGCCCCCAGAGGGCAAAGTGGTGTCTGGTTTGCTGTGTGTCTGCAGATCCTGGCACTGTCATATGCCTGCAGGTAACATGTGGGACTGATGCATGAGTGGGTGGATCCAGGTGGGAGGGCATTCCTGAGAATGGTCAGCCCACTCCCAGAAGGCTGCTGTTTGCTTTCCTGGAGGATCCTGTATAACCATCGCACCATCCCCAAACTGGGGCATGGCTGGTCCCCACTCACCGTGCCGCTCAGCGGCTCCGCCCTCATAAACAGCCGAGACGACCACCTTCCCGATAGGGGAGTCCACACCACCTTCCAAGGCCAGGTCTAAGGCTCCCTCCTGGTGAGAAGAAAACAGGCCTTTGGAGCCAAGCAGACAACAGGTTGTGGGCACCTGGGCACCCAGGAGCCTCTTGTCAGGGCCACAGACAGGGCGGGAGAAGCCATGGGGCAATGGCAGTGCTGTCAGGGAGGAAATGGGGCATGGATGCCAAGCGGGGCCTGGGGGTGTGGTCCTACAATAGCAAGGGGTGTTCGCAAGGGGAAAGAGGAGAGTGGGGATCTGAGGGGTCCCCCAGGAGTCACCTTGAGAGTAGGAGAAACAAGGGACCAAGATGGGAGGGGTCAGGGACAAAGAAGCGTGGTCCCCGCCTGACCTCCATGTGCCCGGGTACCTTCTTAATGCGCAGGAGCCGGACATCCTTTCCTACGATCTGCTCCGGGGTGAACTAGAGGGAAAAGACAGTGGGGATGAAGGATGCCTGCCTGAAGGATGCAGGTGGGGGCAGGGGTGGGAGGGAAGGCCAGGCACCTGTGGGACATTGAGCCCCACAGAACATATGGTCAAGGGGACCTTGCACAGCCTCATCCCCATGTCTTCAGCTGGAGGTCCCAGGTCCCATGGGGGCCCCATGGACACACACACACACACACACATCGTTTTTCCCTGGGATTATTGTGAGGACTGGGCGAGAGCATGCCTTGTAAATACACAGCACAGTGTCTGGTATGTAGTTAGTGCTCAGCAAGTGTAACTGTTGTTGTAAACCACACAGACACACACACACACACACACACACACACGAGTTCACAATGGAATGCTGTTTGAAAGGAGCCTACACAGGGAAGAGCAGCTGGGGCCTCCTTGGGGCTGTTCGCATGCCCTGCCTCAACCCCAGGGCCCTCAGAACCCACACTGCACCAGCACCAAACACACCGTAATCCCCCACCCCCCACTCCTGGGCTTACTCCCCAGGGGAGGAGAGCTCTCTCTCACCATGGAGTAGGGGTCAAAGCCTTCCTCGTATTTCCGGAAATCCTGGAAGCAAAGGGAGGGTGTTAGGGCTTCAGAGCAGAGGCCCTTGAGAGTCACTGCAGGAAAGAAGCTTAGGGCGGAGGAAGACGGTGAATGGCTAGGAGGTAGGGGAGAGAGTGGCGGGGTGAGGGGGCAGCTGTGGACTGCATGGGGGATTCGGGGAGGAGGCTGGCATCCCTGACAGCCAGAGCACCCCTGCCCGGGAGAAGCGGGAAGCTACGGGAAGCATTTGAAGGACCCTGGCCCTGGACCCTGCACTGTTCCAGAGGGGTGGGCATCTGTGGCTGGCAGGGGCACCTGCTGACATCTAGGTGGTCTGGGCAGCCTTGCTGAAGGTCTCATTGCCCACAGCTTCAGGTTTTTTAGGCCCTTTCTCAGTTCCTCCAAGTGCCCACCTGAGGCCAGGTCCAGGCTCTGGGGGTGAAGCCCAGCTTTTCTCCACCCAGTGCTCTGACCCCAAAGAAGGACAATATTGCTCAGGAGTCTCCCTGGGGACACCAGTCACAACATGATGGGCATGGGGAAGGGACATCAGGCACCCAGAGGAAAAGGAGGGCTGTCTGTGCTTGCCCAGCACCTGCACTGTTCTTAACGTAATGCTTATCTAGAAGGTAAGGCTCCCCCCAGAACCTAGCCAGGGGAGGAGGAGGGGGACGCTCAGCTCTGGGGACCTGGCTTCATGGGAGCTGTGGGAACAATATCCCCAACAATATGCCCTTCTCACCGAGCGAGGTGGTGAGAAGGGAGAAGGGGGAGCAGAGTGGGAAAAGCACTGTCTTCCCAGGAGTCACACACAGAGAGCAGGAGCCCGGGGTCCATGGACTGAGGGGCCAGGCATGCTAAGCCTGAGGGCAGCAAAGCCTCAGTTAGTCCCCACGGGAAGGTGGGAGCAAAGGAGAAGCCCTGTGACAGGTGCCCATGCAGCCTTGCTGGACTGAGTGGAGTCACCCGCCAGCATACAGTCACCTGGGCCACACCAAGTGTCCCCTGGGGCCTGTGGTTGGCATCACGGGGAGGTCATAGCCTCCTCTATGCCCAGCATGCAGCAACCAAGCTCTGGGCGCAAGACGGGGGCCAGATATCAGCAGACGGATCCCTGGGCATCTGCCAGCCCTGCCTCCTCACTCGCCTTCATCTCCCGGGCTCAACCCCGAAAAGCCTGGGGGTCTCCAGCCTGGTCCAGCTCTGAGGCCACCCCCAGGTCGGTGTGTGGGTGTCAGGGCAGCAGACAGAGGAAGGGATGCAGCAAATCCACGGGCAAGGGGAGTCATTAGGCAGGATGTGGAGTCAATTCTCTTTCACGGAGAGAACCCTGCCTACCCCTGGTTGTGTCTTCTGGAAAAGTGAGCAGGGCTGGCTATAGGCCTCCCTCTCTCCTTCCCTTTGAGAATCTGCTCTCAGTGACAGGCCAGATGGCAAGGACTTGTGTCTTATGTGAATTTAGATTAGAGACCTATAAGCCACTATCGCGGGTCGGCCCTTGAAGAGGGAGTCCAGCCCTTCGTGCAACAGATGGAGACACTGGGACCCAGAGAGGTGACATTCATGCTCAAGTCACCCCGTCAGTGGGCAGTGAGGTGAAGGTCTGACTCCCAGTCTGGGCCCTTGGATTCCTCACCTTCCTGCCTCTCTCTCCTTGAGACCTATTTGTACCTTGAATAACAAAACCCTTAAATGTCTATTTCATCCTGAGAGGCAGGATGGCGTAGGATTTAGGAGCCCAACTATGGAGGCTGACCTCCTGGGTCAAATTCAAATCCAGGACACTAGCTGTGCCATCAAGGGCATGATTCCTAATCTCTCTGCATTGGTTTCTCATCTATAAAATGGGGGTGATAAAAACACTTACCTCCTAGGTTCTGGTAAAGATAAAAAGAATTAAAGTAAGTAAAGTATTTAGAAACAGTGCTTGTCCAGAAGGGAGTGGCATGATGTACTTAAAGTGATGAAAGGGAAGAACCTACAATCAAGATTACTCTACCCAGCAAGGATCTCATTCAGCTTCGAAGGAGAAATCAAAAGCTTTACAGACAAGCAAAAGCTAAGAGAATTCAGCACCACAAACCAGCTCTACAACAAATGCTGAAGGAACTTCTCTAAGTGGGAAACACAAGAGAAGAAAAGGACCTACAAAAACAAACCCAAAACAATTAAGAAAATGGTAATAGGAACATACATATTGATAATTACCTTAAACGTGAATGGATTAAATGCTCCAACCAAAAGACACAGGCTTGCTGAGTGGATACAAAAACAAGACCCATATATATGCTGTCTACAAGAGACCCACTTCAGACCTAGGGACACATACAGACTGAAAGTGAGGGGATGGAAAAAGATATTCCATGCAAAACAAAAGAAAGCTGGAGTAGCAATACTCATATCAGATAAAATAGACTTTAAAATAAAGAATGTTATAAGAGACAAGGAAGGACACTATATAATGATCAAGGGATCAATCCAAGAAGAAGATATAGCAATTATAAATATATATGCACCCAACATAGGAGCACCTCAATACATAAGGCAACTGCTAACAGCTATAAAAGAGGAAATCGATAGTAACACAATAATGGTGGGGGACTTTAACACCTCACTTACACCAATGGACAGGTCATCCAAAATGAAAATAAATAAGGAAACAGAAGCTTTAAATGACACAATAGACCAGATAGATTTAATTGATATTTATAGGACATTCCATCCAAAACCAGCAGATTACATCTTCTTCTCAAGTGCGCACAGAACATTCTCCAGGATTGATCACATCCTGGGTCACAAATCAAGCCTCAGTAAATTTAAGAAAATTGAAATCATATCAAGCATCTTTCCTGGCCACAACACTCTGAGATTAGAAATGAATTACAGGGGAAAAAAGGTAAAAACCACAAACATATGGAGGCTAAATAGTACGTTACTAAATAACCAAGAGATCATTGAAGAAATCAAAGAGGAAATCAAAAAATATCTAGAGACAAATGACAATGAAAACACGATGATCCAACACCTATGGGATGCAGCAAAAGCAGTTCTAAGAGGGAAGTTTATAGCTATACAAGCTTACCTCAAGAAACAAGAAAAATCTCAAATAAACAATCTAACCTTACACCTAAAGGAACTAGAGAAAGAAGAACAAACAAAACCCAAAGTTAGCAGAAGGAGAGAAATCATAAAGATCAGAGCAGAAATAAATGAAATAGAAACAAAGAAAACAATAGCAAAGATCAAAAAAACTAAAAGCTGGTTCTTTGAGGAGATAAAAAAAATTGATAAACCATTAGCCAGACTCATCAAGAAAAAGAGGGAGAGGACTCCAATCAATAAAATTAGAAATGAAAAAGGAGAAGTTACAACAGACACTGCAGAAATACAAAGCATCCTAAGAGACTACTACAAGCAACTCTATGCCAACAAAATGGACAACCTGGAAGAAATGGACAAATTCTTAGAAAGGTATAACCTTCCAAGACTGAACCAGGAAGAAATAGAAAATATGAACAGACCAATCACAAGTAATGAAATTGAAACTGTGATTAAAAGTCTTCCAACAAGCAGAAGTCCAGGACCAGATGGCTTCACAGGTGAATTCTATGAAACAATTACAGAAGAGCTGACACCCATCCTTCTCAAACTCTTCCAGAAAACTGCAGAGGAAGGAACACTCCGAAACTCATTCTGTGAGGCCACCATCACCCTGATAACCAAAACCAGACAAAGATACTACAAAAAAAGAAAATTACAGACCAATATCACTGATGAATATAGATTCAAAAATCCTCAACAAAATACTAGCAAACAGAATCCAACAACACATTAAAAGGATCATACACCATGATCAAGTGGGATTTATCCCAGGGATGCAAGGATTCTTCAATATAAGCAAATCACTCAATGTGATACACCATATTAACAAATTGAAGAAGAAAAACCATATGATCATCTCAATAGATGCAGAAAAAGCTTTTGACAAAATTCAACACCCATTTATGATAAAAACTCTCCAGAAAGTGGGCATAGAGGGAACCTACCTCAACATAATAAAGGCCATATATGACAAACCCACAGCAAACATCATTCTCAATGGTGAAAATCTGAGAGCATGTCCTCTAAGATCAGGAACAAGACAAGGACGTCCACTCTCACCACTATTATTCAACATAGTTTTGCAAGTCCTAGCCACGGCAATCAGAGAAGAAAAAGAAATAAAAGGAATACAAATTGGAAAAGAAGAAGTAAAACTGTCATTGTTTACAGATGACATGATACTATACATAGAGAATCCTAAAAATGCCACCAGAAAACTACTAGAGCTAATCAATGAATTTGGTAACATTGCAGGATCCAAAATTAATGCATAGAAATCTCTTGCATTCCTATACACTAATGATGAAAAATCTGAAAGAGAAATTAAGGAAACACTCCCATTTACCACTGCAACAAAGAGAATAAAATACCTAGGAAGAAACCTACATAGGAGACAAAAGACCTGTATGCAGAAAACTATAAGACACTGATGAAAGTAAAGATGATACCAGCAGATGGAGAGATATACCATGTTCTTGGATTGGAAGAATCAATATTGGGAAAAGGACTATACTACCCAAAGCAATCTACAGATTCAATGCAATCCCTATCAAATTACCAATGGCATTTTTTACGGAACTAGGACAAAAAATCTTAAAATTTGTATGAAGACAAAAAAGACCCCGAATAGCAAAAGCAGTCTTGAGGGAAAAAAACGGAGCTGGAGGAATCAGACTCCCTGACTTCAGACTATACTACAAAGCTACAGTAATCAAGACAATATGGTACTGGGACAAAAACAGAAACATAGATCACTGGAACAAGATAGAAAGCCCAGAGATAAACCCACG
Organism: Mesoplodon bidens; assembly: GCF_964165515.1. Lineage (NCBI taxonomy): Eukaryota > Metazoa > Chordata > Mammalia > Artiodactyla > Ziphiidae > Mesoplodon > Mesoplodon bidens. The sequence continues at coordinate 47,176,109 of NC_138164.1, read as the reverse complement.
CACCTATGGTCAACTAATCTATGACACCAGAGGCAAGGATATACAATGGAGAAAAGACAGTCTCTTAATAAGTGGTGCTGGGAAAACTGGATAGCTACATGTAAAAGAATGAAATTAGAATATTCCCTGACACCATACACAAAAATAAACTCAAAATGGATTAAAGACCTAAATGTAAGACAAGACACTATAAAACTCTTAGAGGAAAACATTGGAAGAACACCCTTGGACATAAATCACAGCAAAATCTTTTTTGATCCACCTCCTAGAGTAATGGAAATAAAAACAAAAATAAACAAATGGGACCTAATGAAACTTAAAAGCTTTTGCACAGCAAAAGAAACCATAAACAAGATGAAAAGACAACCCTCAGAATGGGAGAAAATATTTGCAAGGGAATCAATAGACAAATGATTAATCTCCAATATATATAAACAGCTCATGCAGCTCAATATTAAAAAAAACAAGCAACCCAATCCAAAAATGGGCAGAAGACCTAAATAGACATTTCTCCAAAGAAGACATACAGATGGCCAAGAAGCACATGAAAAGCTGCTCAACATCACTAATTACTAGAGAAATGCAAATCAAAACTACAATGAGGTATCACCTCACACCAGTTAGAATGGGCATCATCAGAAAATCTACAAACAACAAATGCTGGAGAGCATATGGAGAAAAGGGAATCCTCTTGCACTGTTGGTGGGAATGTAAATTGATACAGCCACTATGGAGAACAGTATGGAGGTTCCTTAAAAAACTAAAAATGGAATTATAGTATGATCCAGCAATCCCACTACTGGGCATATACCCAGAGAAAACCATAATTCAAAAAGACACATGCACCCCAATGTTCATTGCAGCACTATTTACAATAGCCAGGTCATGGGAGCAATCTAAATGCCCATCGACAGATGAATGGATAAAGAAGATGTGGTACATATATACAATGGAATATTAGCCATAAAAAGGAATGAAATTGAGTCATTTGTTGAGACGTGGGTGGATCTAGAGTCTGTCATACAGAGTGAAGTAAGTCAGAAAGAGAAAAACAAATATCGTATACTAATGCATGTATGTGGAACCTAGAGAAATGGTACAGATGAACCGGTTTGCAGGGCAGAAGTTGAGACACAGATGTAGAGAACAAATGTATGGACACCAAGGGGGGAAAGCCACGGGGGGTGGGGATGGTGGTGTGCTGAATTGGGTGATTGGGATTGACATGTATACACTGATGTGTATAAAATTGATGACTAATAAGAACCTGCTGTATAAAAAAATAAATAAAATTCAAAAATAAAAAAAATAAGTAAATAAAATTTAAAAATTAGTTTGAAATTTTAGATTAAAAAATAAGCACTTAAAAAAAATGAAACAGTGCTTGGCACACCACAGCTAAGTGTCAGCTGTCACCTGTGACTGCTCAGTCCTGCGTTGGGGGCAGCTTCCTTTGCAGACACCCCCCCCCCAATCTCACTGTACAACTGACACCTGCCCTTTGTTCCCTGCCTGCAGTCAAGTCAGCCTGTAGTCAGATATTCGGTTATTGGTGAGGATGTTGGCTGCAAGATCTCCATCTTGGGGTCTCTTTCATCAGCAATGAGACAGCCAATCCAATGGCTGGCTCTGAGGATGTAAGCCCCAGAAGGTGGGAAGATAAGTGGCTGGCTGCCTGAATCCACTCATGGACCTGCAAGGACTTCTGTGGGGCCCCGTGCACGGGAGCGCCCCCTGCAGATGGAGGACCTGGGCCACCACTTCCTCCCTGATGGTGGTTTGGGGCCAAGTGGGGTTTGGTGAAGCTGTGATCTGCCTTGAAGAGGCAAGACATGGGAAGGGGCAGGGAAACACCTCAGGCAGCCCCTTTTTTTCTCCTAGAGCTGCAGCAACCACCTATCTTGGCCTCTGTGACCCTCTGCGGGGTCCCCCTGCTGCTCCTCTGTGAACAAACAGCAGCAAAAGAAGTCAGCCCCCAGGGACCCTGCTGCTTTCTCAGCTTGGCCATGGGGTCTCACAAGCCCAGGATCCCCACCTGATATGAGACACACACACACACACACACACACACACACACACACACACACACACTCCAAACCCCTGGCCACAGGTAACAGGACACAGTTTTGGCTTGAGGCTCCTGGAAGATGGCGCTTGGGGCCACCTCCAAGCTGACAGGCACTCCCAGAGAGGTCAGAGTGGGAGGGGCAGAGGGTGCTGGGGAGGACCACAGACACACACGACGGGTATCATTTTACTTGTCGGAACGCTGTCTGATAAACCACCATCCTCTTCAACATCTCCTGTGGCTGCCAGGAAAAAAAAAAAAAGTTCCATGCTGGATGTTACCAATAGGTCTCATCTGCCCCCTGGTGCCAAACCCTGGGCCTGCCAGCCTGGGGTTGCTTGGCCAACATCCCTCCCCAGACAGACGCAGCCTGATTTATGTGAGGGGCCCCTCAACGCCCCCAGATGCAACAGCGACCTAGTCCTAGTCAAGAAGACACCACCCCTTGTCATCAGCCTGAAAACACAATGCAGAGGCATCAGCAGGCTGTCACAGGAGCGTGAACTTTGCTTTTTGGAGAGCTAAAGCTCAAAATAAGTATCTGAGCTACTCCACCCTAACATTTGGATAGGGTTTCCTTGAAAGGGGAATATAAACTCTGGCATGACTCCTCCCACTGTGGGTGGGAGGCCTGTCAGGGGCCAGCACCCTTGCAGGGGGTGCACCTGTGTCCCAGCTTGCTCAGCTGTGGGCGACTGGGAGTGGGCAGACCCTCCCCCCACCCCTCAGAGCCACACCCCACATTCCCAGTCGCAGTGAGGAGTGAGACAGGAAGTGGAGAAGGGAAGTGGATCTGCTTTGGCCAGTTCCCCATCTGAGGGTGATCTACGACAGGCCTTAGGGGTGCAGGCCAGGGCAACTGGAATCACTGTAGGTTTTGGCAAAATGGCAAGTAGGTAGGAGTTTGGGCTTTGGAGTCTGAAAGACTGGAGTAAATTGTCAGTCCTGGCTCTGCCTTGGACAACCCTTAACCTCTCTAAGCTCAGTTTCCTCAAGTGTTAAACAGGGCTAACAATAGGAACCATATCATTACTTCTAGATGGCGCTCTACGCTGTTTGATCAAGTGAGAAACAGGCATTTCTCTGGCTGTGGCAACATCCACTTATACCTACGTGGATTCACCTCTTGGCTAATGAGAAGCTGACAAGATGGCATCTGATGTGAGTTTGTACCCCACCTCGCTGTAGAGGCAGCAGCAGCTAGGGGAGACAGTCCATGTCTGCTCCTCCGGAGATGCCCTGGAGGGGACCCAAGGGGCTTACCAGGACCTCGGATTTCACAGCTGGCCTGTAGATGAAGTTGGACTCCTGGTGGACCATGACAGGTTTGGAGATGGTGGACACGCCAGGGCCTCGTGGAGGCTGTGGGCTTGGGCAAAATGTCTATGGGGTTAGTTTAAAGAGAGACCCACGTGAGGTCATGGCCTGGGTGGCCCAGGCCAACCACGGCACTTTGACACACAGGCAAATTCACACCATGCACTGAGCCAGCCTGGTCCGTTCACCCTGCCGGATGTCCTAGGGACAGGGACAAGAAGTCCATTGTCCACAGTGTGTCCTGAGGCCACAGAAACTATTGGGTGGTTCTGAGGAATCAGGGACTTGAGCCAGAGCTTGCTATGGGGGTGCCAGCGGGCACTGTCAGTCAGAGGATACTTTCAAGGCTCTCTCAGTGGCCACGGGTGCCATCCAGCTTCCTCTCTCCCAAAGGAGACAGTTGCAGTTCCCAGACTGCGCATGCAGCATCTGCTGTTCCTGGTGGGTGGGCACAGAGGTGGGGGTTTGGGAGGGAGGACCAGTAAGCGTGGCATCCAAGAGAGCTGATGCAACACGTCTGCTTTGCTCTAACCCACTAGATCATCTTGGGCAAGACAAATCGGGTCACAGCCCTGCCCCAAACCCTTCATGGGTCCCCACTGACTACTAAACTCCTTGGCTCGACCCCCATGAGCTTCTCTACTTTCCTTGGCAGCCTCATCCCTCACTCCTCGCCCTTCTCATACTGCCTTAACTTGAGCCTCCAAAATGCCCGGTTTTCTTGCCTTGAGGGTTTTTTACCTGCCCAGGTGTTAGCTTGGGTATCACCACCTTTGGGGACCATTCCTTGAGCTTTTCCTCTCCACCCCCTCCCCTCAACATAGCACCTGTGCTTCCCTCATCTGCCCTGGTACTGTGGGAGTTTCCTGCTTACTTGTCTGTCCTTCCACCAGACAATCTCAGACAGGGACTGGGCTGCCTATTTTGTGGTGGTTCTCTGGTGCCCAGCACGGTGTCTAGCATATAATAGGTGCTCATTAAACATGATACCTGAGTAAACGAATGACTCAGTATTATGGTGGGTGCATGGGGCAGTGCCTGGGAGTACACGTGGCTCTGAAAACCTTCCCCTGGCAGGTGCCTGTGTGGCAGGCACAGGTGCTGACCTGACACAGGTGTTTGTTTCCACCACCTGAGACCTGCTGGCGGCGGGTCTGACTGTGCAGATGTGTGATGGTCCACACGTCCTACTGCAGCACTGATGACCACTCGCCAGTAGCATGCAGGGAGGAGAAGGTTGGGCAGGGTCACGGGCCAAAGTGCTGACGCGAGCAGGATGAAGCTAACCAAAACAGCTGACCCCTGGCCTCTGCATCAGGGGCAACACTCGCTTTGATGTCACTTAAGAGATTTAGGGTCCAGTTCTTCAGAGGCTCCTTGTGTGGGGAGAGTCTCTTTTAACCTTCTCTCTGCTCTGATCAGGAACTAACAGTGGGAACTTTGTGATGCCTGGCAAAATCCAAGAACCCTGTTTTTGAATATTGACCCTGACTCAAAAGGTAGCAGTTTACCTCCGATTTCAAGTTTGCAGCTTCACTCAAATTATCTTGTACCCTGATCTGTCACTGAGCATAGGTAATGTCTGTTGAGCACCTCCTATGTGCCTGTCACTCTCCCAAGTATTAACTTAGAATGAATTCACGTATTAACTCATTTGATCCTCATAATAAGTAGGTGCCGTCAGCATTCCCATTTTACAGACAAGGATACCTAGTTTCAGACAGATGAAATAACGCATGCCCAAAGTCATCAAGCCAGTGACTGAGCCAGGATTCCATCCTGGGTAGTTCCTTCCTGTCATCATTATGTCCCCTGCACCTGCAGTGCCCTTCTCCCATCCTCCATGTATCACCATCCCTCAAGGCTCAGCTCTACAGAGGCGCCTTCAACTTCCCATTAGAATGAATCCCGCCCACAGCACCTAGCCCGTGCCAATCTTATAGCTGAAACCTGCCTGGTCAGCTGCTAATCCTTCAGATAGCAAAGTCCTGGAGAGCACAGCTGTGCCAATTGCCTCTGGGTCCGCTTCAGCACAGCTCCCCACTCCCACACACGGAAGCACAAGGAAGGTGCTCAATTGATGACTGAGTTGAATTTGTTGAGGGAAAGCTGCTACCCCCTCTTGGTGGGGGCCACTCTCAAGAAGGATGTGGGCCTCTTTGCCAGGCTAACTCAGTCCCTGCAAACTGCGCTGCCTGGGCTCTGGGGCAAGACATCCTTGGAACAGACAGACTTCTCTCTGTCAGAGCTCAGGGCTCAGGACCCCACCGGGAGTCCCTCTGAGAGTGCCCTGCTGGCAGCTGCAGCCTCGTCAGCATCTGGCACTTTCTTCATTCCCACATTCCTTCCCCCAAGTGCTCCTCAATGCTCTGAGATGCTTATTCTGCACTTCATGCAGGAACTCAAATCCATGCAGGAAAGGTTAATAAAAACAACTGATTGGGTACTACTGACTACCCTCCCCCCAAATCCCCACTCTTAGCTGACATGAGCTGCTGTAGTTCTGACTGGAGTCTTAGCCTCACAGCTACTGGAGCAGAGAAATATTTTGTTTTTCCCTCCAAAGGATCAAAGCTCCATCTCTTCCTTGGGGATCGCCTCTTAGCCTTTGGGTTAAGAACAATTAATGAGAAATATGTCTTTTTTTTTTTTTGCGGTACGCAGTCCTCTCACTGTTGTGGCCTCTCCCATTGCGGAGCACAGGCTCCGGACGCGCAGGCTCAGCAGCCATGGCTCACGGGCCCAGCCGCTCCGCGGCATGTGGGATCTTCCCGGACCGGGGCACGAACCCGCGTCCCCGGCATCAGCAGGCAGACTCTCAACCACTGCGCCACCAGGGAAGCCCCAGAAATATGTCTTTTTGAGAAAGATCACTGTTCTCCCTGCTGACATCCAAGAAAAAGATCCCTAATCTTTTAGTAGTAAATTTGGAGCTTTCTAGGAACTATCCATTTTCATTTTTTCTGTAGCTGGAAGCTGGCCAGAAATTTATGGGCATTACGCTTCAAGCTAACACAGCTGGCTAGTGCCATAGAAAATGGCACAGTAATGTCCTAATTACTGGACAGTGTTACCACCTCATGGACAGAGCCTAATACTGCTCCCCTGCTTCCCATCCCCCTTTTCCCCTGTTAGAGAATTCATTTCCCATATTCAAGGCTTTCTGAGCTAATATCAAGAAACAACTGGCTGTCATATAAATAGAGCTCTGGCTCTTCATTCACACAGCCTTGCAAATACTACATTGAATGTTACCCGCCCATACTAGCCAAGTGGAGCAAAGAGAGAGCCGTCAACACTGATGCAATGTTGCTCATCCCAAGTACCAAAGGCAATTCACCATACAACACGGCACTTCAAAATCAGCAGAAACCACACACATGCAGGACACCCGCAACATGCAGGCCACCCGCAACATGCAGGCTGGGGAGCTCGTTCTTGGAAAATGGGGTGGGGGGATGCTTCTTCCCGTCTCCACTCACAGGAACAGAGGAGGGCTTGGGAAACAGCAGCCCGGCCCACTCTTCCTGCTTCCCAGCATAGCATGCAGAACAGAGGTAGTACCTTTGGGGCGGGTGGGAAGCTCCGTTCAGGGACGGGAGAGCTGGCCGGCTTCCCACTGTGGTTCTTTGCCTCCCAGTCCTCTGCTGGATTGCCTGTCTCCCCAGCGCGGAAGGGGTGGTTGCCTAGTGCCTCTTCCAGTGCCGAGGGCAGCGGGCGGGTAGGAGTGAGGTCTTGGGTAGGAATGGATGGTGGGGGAGGGATGGGAATGGGGGGTGGAGTGCGTTGCACCCAGGGTGAGGATGAGGCACTCGGGCGGCCCGATGAGGGAAGGACAGGGGGCGCGGGGACCTTGGAGGGCGGGTTGGAGGGTGGAGGGTGGGGCATCACAGGCAAGGCAGAAGCAGTCTTGGGGGGATAGTGGAACATGTCCAAGGGGATGTCATCCAGGTCAGTGGTGTGGAGGTGCAGCCCACCTGCGAAGCGTCTCAGGGGTGGGGCCAGGGGAGACACAGAAGGCAGGGGAGGCGGGAGCCCTGTGGTCATCTGGGGGGTTGCAAGGAAGTTCTGTAACTGCTTAGTGCCCCACTTCACAATACATCGAGTATAACGCTCATCTATTTATTTCTCTGGCTGCTGAAGACCCACCACCCTCCATGGGGGTGTCACTTCTCTGCCACCTGGGTGCCCAGCTGATCCCATACGAGGTGGCCAGTAGGGAGTGCCCAAATGCAGGGGAGCCCCAAGTTATGTGGGTGGTAATATAATCCATTAGATGACCAACAGTCATCTAAACTGGAACACACTTGACAGTGAAAAGGACATCTGAGTAATTATGCCAGGACAACAGGCCTAACCGGGATCATCTCAGATGAGCTGGGACTTAGTGGTCACTCTGGAGGTAATCCCAGAAATACAGATATGCCCCCCTCCTCAAGAGAGGAAGGGGGAGTGGGCTGGTTGGCGGCCCTGGACGGTGAAGCTTGCCAGTGGCCATCTTGCCTCCCGCTGTCCCCAGGGTGGGTGGTCCTGAAGGCAGCAGGAGGGTCTATGTGGGAAGAAGGGCTCTGTTACCTCTGAAATCTCAGTATCAGCAGAGGAAATCTGCTCAAGGCGCGTCTGACAGAGCCTTTCCACCCAATACTGAATCTTTTCCGATTCCTCAAGGTCTTCCCGCTCTGTCTCCGATACCTGGGACCCAAGGCCGGCGCAAAATGGAGAGGACAGAGGGCACACTTGAGTCACATGTGGGCGGCACACTCAAATCAGTAGAACAGAAGCACTTCTTAAAAAAAACCCAGAGTACTCTTGGGTGTGTCAATTACCTAGAAAAAGCCCCGGTCTTGTTCCACCTGGCCCTAGAGGAGGTGGAAATAAGGGGGAGGGGGTGTTAGGGTGCTGGGCTAGCTAACGGCAGGTGTAGGCAAAATCCGAGAAGGAGCTCGTGCGTTGCGTGGGATTAGCTGGCCCCCAGCATCCCCACCAACCCTGAGGCTCTTATGGTTCTCCAAGTATGGTCCTTTTATAGGCTCTCAGCACCTTCCAAGAGTTCAGTTGTACTCTTTTTCACCCCCGCTCCAGGCCGCCTTGTCCTCAGGAGCACAAGCTCAATTTTATCTTTAATCTTTTAGCTAATTGGCTCTTAATGAGAGATCTAACGCACTTCACATTTTTCAGGACTTCTCTGGATTTGTAATCTAATCAGTTTGGCATTCTGATTCATGGAAGCATTAAAGAGAAGCGAAACCAGTTAATATCTCCAACAGCTAGGGAGTTACCTAGGAAATAGGAATTACTTATGCTGGAAGACTACTTTTGACATGTCTTGAAGGGGACAGCCTTAGATATATTCCTGGGTTGAAGAGGTCTAGCCTCAGACACATCTCATGTTGATGGGAGCAGCCTCAAACTCACAGCCTGATTAATTGGGGGATAACCTCAGACACGCCACCTGCCTAAAGGGGTTAGCTTCAGAACCATACCCTCAGACACAAGGCAGATTGGGGAAAACGGGTCTTGGATTCATAACCTGGGTTGGGGAGGGGGGTGTCAAACTGACCCAGATCTAATGACAGGTGGGTAGAAGGCTAACTTCAGATCTACAGCTGAAAAGAGGGTTAGCCTCCGACTCAAACCCTGAGCAGGGAGGGCAGCCTCACAGCCACACGGAGGGTGGAGCGGCCTAGCCTTGGGCTCATACTCTGGTTGGGGGTGGTGGGAGTAGAGGACAGATTCAAATCTCTAGCCACACGTGTAGAGGCGAACCCGAGACCTACAATCTGGGCAGAGAGGCCAGCCCCTGAGCAAGGGGGCCCGTCTTGATCCCAAACATACACTAAGCCAGAGGCTAGTCTCAGACGACTCTGGGTAGGTAGGAAGATGTCACTCTCCAGCCTGGGGAGGGGGCCAGGCTCACTCCACCCTTGGACTGCATTTGGGAAGAGCAACTCCATCTGGTTCCCTGAGAGCGTGGTGGGGACCAACCAAACAGTCCTAGGAATGCTCACCAGGCCTGGGAGCAGGACACATACCTCCTGGGCCAGCCGGTTGATCTTCAGTTGCTTTTCCTTCTCTAGCATTTCCTCTTTCTCTTTGTAAAGCTTTTGCTCAAATTCCAGTTCCTTCTTATTCTTTCTCAACTCCTGAAGGCTATCATACTTGGCTTTCTTCTTATCCTTTCCTTTCTGAGCAGATGTGGCATTGTTTATAAGACAAGGGTTACAAGGTAGTGTTGACACTGGCACAGCACAGCAAACAGGGCATTCAGTCTTCAGACAACAGCAGGCAACCACCCCACGGTGAGCCCCTCCCCTAGCTCTGCCCCACCACACTGGGCACTGGACTTAAAGGTTAAGGACAGGCAGGACGTTGCTACCCATCACAGAGTGAGACACATTTCCCTGTGCCAGCCAGAAGAAGTGGCTTACTAGTTCACTAACAAGCTGTGTGACCTTGGTTAAGTTCCTTAACCTCTCTGGGCCTGGTTTATCTCATCTCCAAAATGGGGGAAATACCTACCCCACAGGTTTGCCATTCAGAGCCAATGAAATAACATCTATGAAAGAGCTTCGTGAGCTTCAAAGTGCTGTATTTTAAAAAGCATTGTATTTACTTCTTAGTATCTGGGCATATGCCTTCTCCAACAACTGGATGTTCAGACACCACAGGTGCACCCTGGTAGATTCTAGAGAAAATCTGGGACAGATCCCCTGTCCTGAGCTAGAGGAGAAGGGTGTCAGCCTCTGACCTGGGAGCTCAGAGCCAGGGACATCAGATTTTGTCCTGATGCTTAAACTCCAGACCATTTCATCCTGGAGAGTCCAAATCCACTGTTCCCTCTGAACTAGGCTCCTGAACTGAGGAATAGACAGAAACTACAGGACTGGGAGATGGTGGGCAGGAGAAGGTAGGGAGGATGGCCTAACTGCTCTTCACTGGCCATCAGGGTTGAAGAGGACGGGGGGAAGGAGACGCAGGGCAAACAGACTTCTTTTTCCCGTTTGAATTAGACCACAACGTCTGCCTTCCTGGTTGCTTCTCCCATGGGCTTGCAGGGAAGGCAAGGAGTAAGGAATGAAGAGAATTAAGATTTATGGACTGCCTATGTGCCAAGGGATTAAAAGTTGATTATCTCATAAGTAGGTATTATCCCCCTTCTGATGGAACAGCCGAGGTTCAGAAAGGTGAAGTCCCTCGCTGGACGTCAAACACCTAGTAAGTGGTGGCGCCAGAGTTTGGACCTGAGTTTCCCCACGGTGCTCTGATGAGCTGGGGGCAATGGAGCATGGCAGGAGGGAGCGTCAGGCCCCATCACACAGCATGGAGGACAAGGGCCAGCAGAGAGAGTCAACACTCTGGGGAAGGAGGAAGCCTGCACGTTCATTGAGCTCACCCCCAAACCCACAAGCCTTCCTGGGGCCTGCTCTCAGAATTCCTGAATCATCCCAGCATCCAAGGCTAGGAAGGAGGAATTGAGTTTCCCAGCAATGGACACACAACTTTGTCCATGATGGGTCATTATGGACATGTGACCGAGTCATTCTGCTTCCCCTCCTAAAGACTACCCCCACCTCTGTGCACAGGTGCTTTGGAGATGGTTCCCCATCTAGGACATGGGGACTCACCCCCAGAGCAGTCTGTGAGCCACTTGAGAAAATGGTTTTCACTACTTCAGAGTTCTGCTTGATTCCTTCCTACCCTGTTCACTAGACTCTCAGCCCAGTTGATAGATGAATCCTTACTATCATATTATCAATTCAGACAATTCCCCAAGAGGAGCCAGAAACATTCTACCCAATGGCAGCTTGCTAGACTAAGGGCATGGCCTCTCACAGGGACCATCATAATAGGCACGGCCATTCTATTAGTTTAAAAAAAACCACCAGTGTTAAGATTTTAGAGCTAGGGCTCCTGGGTGGGGCAGGCAGATATGACAGTTTCTGTCCCATCTCCAAGAAAAGAGCACCTGCTTATTGATGCAGAAAGGCAAGCTGCCCCATAGCATTGCCTACTGATCATACACTAGCCTTCTCCATACATGTTACTTAGCTGTGTGTGAATCTGCCTGCCCTGCCAGATGGCGGGCTCCTACAAGTAGGGTTGGTCTGCGTGATTTACTCAAGCAGTCCTGGGGAAAGGATTCAGTCAGAAACATGAATCCTTCAGGCGCTGGAATAGACTTTGTGAGGTCACAGGCCTGGGTGCCTTGAGACCCAGAGGGCTCAAGAAGACACTGAATAGTTATCTTTTCAAATAAGGGGAGTTTTGTGCATTGCTGATCACGGCCATAGAGGGCCACTTGTATTACCTGGGGACTTCGTTCCAGCTGCTGGGAGACAAAGCATCTCACGTGACTCTAGAAAAAATGTCAATGGATTTTCAGAGCCAGCACGAGGGACATGATTCTGTTTTCCTTTAGCTGTGAGTTAAATTCATGGCAGATATTCCTTCTGGTCCAGACTGAGAGGACAGGCAGATGGGGTGGATGTGCTCTTGCTTCTACCTAGATGCAATTTTTCTCTCTTTTGGAAATGAAATGAAACCCAAAATACCAGCTATTTCTGGAATGACTGGACTAATGAATAGAGGAAAATAAGCTTTCCTCTTCACCAACAGCAATTTTCGAGTGACATGATTTCTGATGGGAGATGTGTGTGGAGGGGACGCTAGTTCTTTTACATTTATCTAGTTATTAGTGCCTGGAAAAGAATTTACCTGTATATCTCCTTTTATTATTTTTTCAAATAAAATCCTCTGTGTGTGCACACGTGCATGTCTCGTAACCTGCACCCAACTTGATTTTTCACTCTGTCTGACCCTGGCTTCTGGTCTTGGCCTCTGGTTCTACTTGACAGAGAAACAAAGCAGAAGTTTCCTGCCATGGCTCTGCCCTGTCCCGTGCCCAGTGGGGCTGGTGCCGACCCAGCAGTGCCTGATGGTACCTGGGAAGGTCTCAGCCCGTGAATACCTCCCCGACGATGCCTCTGTGACAGCGCCCTGCCCTCTGACATCAGTCTGACAGAGAGGCACAGACATGGTTAGCCGCCCCCCCCCCACCCGCCCAGTGAACGGGCGGTCACACTGTTGAGAGGTGACAGGAGAAGAAACAATGTTTGGAAAAGGTCAAAACCAACGGCAAACTCAGCAGCAAACAGCACTCAGTCCTGGCCTACCTTCCGGATGGTTGGGAATTTGCCATCGTAGCGATAAAACCATCCAAAGGCTATAAGAACACAGAGAACAAAGCGATGAGATGCAGTCCAGCTCAGCCAGAGCATCCATGGGCAGCAGCCAGGAGGAGCTGGGTTCCCAAGGAACTCGCGGTTTTGTGAGATGAAGAGCAGCCTTGGCAAATTCAACAGCAGAACCGCACCCTCTGTCTGACTCTCCACTTACCTGGCCTCACCTGGGTTGTAAAGCAGGCCCAAGACCACCTGAGAAAGGGCCCGATTCCCAGGCCCCAGGCCACTGTCAGCTGCCTCCCCCAGGACACTGGCTTCAGAAGTCAGTGCCAGAAAGTCAAAGAGAAAGCCCCTTGTAGAAGGATGAGTTTTTCCCCATCACAGCCACAGTCTGCAAACACAAAGCCCCATTGAACAAGGCCTCTCCTGTCTGGCGTCAGCTTCCTCCATCCAAGAAACAACTCGAAACAAAAGGGAGCCTGGGTCTCTGCCTAGAACGACTGTCAGACAGAACAAAACTGTCTTGTCTCACAGAGCAGGCCACGTCCTCTGCTTTCAACGGCGAAAGAGAAGGCTCTGGCAGGGTCAGCTCAGGGAAAGACGCTCAAGCAGCAGTGGGCAGGAGATCTGCCCCCAGAAAAGCATATCCCCACCCAGGCCGGATCACCAGCCCCCTGCCTTCCCCAGGCAACAGCATGACAGATGGGCTAATACCTCAAGGCTGAAGCTCCCTGGCTAGAAGTGATGGCTTAATTACCCACCCTTGACCATCCTGAGCTCTGGAACAGGATCTAGAAAGCCCCCTGCTAGACCCAGCACTATCCTCTTAGTTGCTGGATGTTGGGGAGGTCCAGGGAGTCTTGGGGGAGAGGCCAGAGAAGCAGAGGAAGAACTTAGGCTTGGGTAGTATTAAATGTTTGAACCAGCAGTTCCAGCTGACATTTCAGCCTGGCCGTGAGTCTTGTCCTTAAGGTATTGTACGCAGTGCTCGGACCAAGCCAGGGCTTGGAGGAGCTTCCCGGACTCCAGGAGTCCCTACCACATATTGGCCCCTCAGAGCTGGGTGTCTGCAGGGCTGGCAGGAGGAGGCAGGCAGGGCAAACAGAGCAGCAAGGCCAGGGAGCGAAGCGGGGGCCGCAAACCTGCTCTCCCTGCTTTTCCGTGCCTCCGTCCAGGTCATCTGCCGGGTCAAACTCGGGGTCCACTCCCAGATCATCTACCCGGGAAAAGAGGAGGAAGCTGGTGAACCAAGAAGGACTTGGGAGATCAAGAGGCCAGAGGTGCTTGGGGGTGCCTGGGGCCCTGTGACCAGCTTACTCCATGGGAGAGCTGGGAGGTCAGGGGCAAGAACAGGGCTGAGGAATCCAGAGCAAAGGTCTCTTGCCCTGGGATGGTGCGTGCAGTGCTTTCAACCTTGGTAGTCCTCATTTCTCCATCTGTGAAATGGGCTCACAACAGGGGCCTCTGATCTGACAGCAGCATGAGAACCGCGTTGCAGGGTGTTTGGCTGAAACGGGAGGCGCAGTACTGATGACAGGACTATCCGAGTAGTTTATACACGTTGGATGCCAAGGGCTTCCCCCCAGCTTCTCCTCATCACCCTTGGAGCTCTGGGTCCCCAGGGGATGTCAGAACTGTGTGTGTGGGCAGCAGATGGAAGTTTGGGATCCTGACGAGGTGAGGAGGTCCCAAGGGGTAAAAGGGGCATGTGTGCTTAGAAAGACATGAATTCTGACCTAATGTGGAGAAGAGCAAACTGTCCTTTCCAGTGATTTCTAACCTGGACTCTGGCCTCCCTGGGGCCCTGGAAAGTAGTGTTTGAGTCTGCTATGAGCTTCTTATTAATATTTCCAAATATTAATTAGAAGAGCTGGCCTATTAACCTATGAAAAGGCTACACGTAAGTTCCTTTGCTTTTGGCTCGGTTTGTATTTACTCAGTAATGGAACACTGATGCTTTCTTGCTAACAAGAGGGACTACTTAATAAAACAGTGAACACAAATGATTACTTAATAGTGTGGTAGGGAAATACTCAACTTCCAAACCACGGGGTCTAATGGGATCGGGGGCTAATAGATGGGGTCCTTGATGAGAAGGCTGGAAAGCTCTTATTTAAACTTCTTATCTTTCAAGCCTCCTTCCAGCTCTGGGAACCTTAATTACCCCTCTGCCCCCTTTTGCTTTTGCTAAGGAAAGCTATTCTGGGGCCTCTGTGACTGTACGTCCTGGCTTTGAGGGCTCAGTGCAATGTTGAGGTTCTGCTAGGTTGGTCATGGGTAGGCAGGCGGAGCCCCTGGGAAGCAGGTGGGGAGGGGAGCAGTCAGTCCCACCCTGATCATTAGGATGAGTGGCTTCATTTTCCAGGCAAGAGGTGCTTCATACTCTTCCCTGTCTGTTCAGAAATGCTGGCTCCACACAGGCACAGACACCTGAGTCGGGTAGAACCTGTCAGCTGACTGGACCCCCAGATTGAAGAGTGGTCAGGGAGGGGCTGGCTGCAGCCTGGCCGGTCGGCCCTAAACGGCAGAGACCACTCCAGCCTCCCAGGAATGGGGAAAAGGGGGGAACTGAGCTGGCTCAGAGGCCTTCCTGCACTTCCTGCCTAATCTCCAAAGTAAAATTAAACTGCCGATGCAGATGCAAATGGATGGAGGTGGCCTCGCTGCCCCAGCTCAGGCCGGCAGAGCCTGGTCTTCAATCACTTGCTTCCTGCTGTTCCCTTAGAAAACATTTACATCTCGAGCAAAGGGAACGTTTTTGCTCCTTTTATTCAAGAAGCTTGATTTGGTCTAAAAGCACTGAATAAATAGCTAGAGAAAGGGTTTTTATTTTTTACAGTTCCTGAGAGGGTGTGTTTGCTTTGAGGCCAAGACCCAATTTCTAGGAAGGTACTAAATTGACTAGGATTACTTTCATGAGAAGCAATTAAAATCGATTTCTCTCCTTCAGAAGCTCCTATTTCACTCCAAAGAGCAAATTAGCTACCTGTCTAAAGCACAGATTATTCGCTGGGAATTTAGCTCTGGCCACATCCTCAACTCATACCGAATGTCACGGGGGCAGCTGATGAGAAAGTGCTTTGTCCTTCGGAGAGGACCTGAGATGACACTGCCCCGGTGCCAGCAAGAAATGTGCTGGGAGATGCTTGCCCTGCACCAGGGAGGGGTGACATGGAACGATCCAGATGCCCTGAGCCTCTTGTTGACCCAAGTGGCCTGGGTTGGCAAGTTGATGTCCCTCTAGGGATCGAGTATGATTCAAAGTTGAGGCCAAAGCTTTCCGGACCCCACCACGGGATCCCAAATGGCTGCTGCACAGGGGAGGTGGGGGAACCTTGGTTCTTGGGTGCAGATTTGCCTCATATCTGGAGGGTTCAAGGTCGGCTGAGCACAGTCAGCTGGAGCAGAATCTGCCTTGTGTCAAGTACAAGTCGAAACAGCTGTAAAGTCAGAGTAAAGGCCCAACCAGGCAACCTGGACCTGTGATCGCCACGGCCCCCAAGCTGCCTGGCTCCTGGCTCGCCACCACTACCCCCACTGAAGAAGCACTGAGACTGAGCCCCCAACTCTGCCCTGGTGGTGTGAGCTGCCCCTTGAAGAGACATGACATCCTGGGAGTTGGGGTGGAGAGCAGGTGGACGTGGGAGCAGGTGGTGGGGGCCTGGGCTGCAAGTGGACGTGGGAACACAGGACAGAGGAAGAAAGGAGATGGGAAGGGCAGAGGTTGCTGAGGCCCAAGGATGGCCGCAGTTTGGTGCCTGGGAGGGTCACACAGTTCTCTCCCCGACTCTATCCTCGGAGTGGCATGACTGCAGTCCACACACAGGGATGCAGGTGGTAGGGGCACTTCGGTAAGCTCCTCCCACAACTGCTCATCAGCCTTGGACCACCAGGGTCCTTCTCTCACGTGAGCCCCTTCCCCTCTTTCTTGCTGCTGTTTTACCCCAGCCCCAACTCAGAACCGGGCAAGAGGAGGACACAACACCTGACATACTAGGATGATAATCCCATCAGCAGTTCGCTTTTGCCACAGCTCTCCAGCCCCTCTTCAGAAGTCCAAGGGCACATGCCTGAGTCTGTGTCATGGGGGAGAGCCTGGCAGCAGGCCCCCAGGACAAGGAGGGCAGGCAGATCCCACCCATCCCAATGCCCTGGCAGACAGCACCTGGCACTTGGCCGCCCCTCCATGAAGAGAGAGCCATGGCCTGTTCACCTGGGCAGGTGGTGGTGAGTGGAGGGAGACCTCTACCTTTGTCTAGACACTCCCAGGCCCCAGAAGGAAGCCCCCTCTCCCCCGGCACATGATACATACACTTTGGCTTGCGAAGGGATACTGGGTGCACCTCGGCGGTGATGGTTTTAGGCGACAGGAGCTGTTCCTTTGAGCCCCAGTCTTCTTCCCACTGCTTCTTAAACTTCTCTTCCTCCTCCACGATCCTGAAATAAGACCCCCCACGTCTGTGACTGGAGTCAGAACCTTCGCAGGCCTGCCTTCAGCCTATTGGGGAACGCCAACCAGCCTGGGGAGAAGCCACGTGGTTCTAGCTGTGACAAAATGAGTCCCTGGCACTTGTATTCTAAATCAGGTGTGAATGCCACCCTGACAGTTACAAGACTGTGTTCCAGTTACCCTAATATGATGGGTTTTACTAGGATTATGGAATGACTACAAATAAAGGATGGTCCACCAGGGGACGAGAGGGCCAGGTAAACTGGGCCTGGAGGTGGCCTCTGGGGCCGCACTCCTGCGAGTACACTCACATCCACGCACAGACATGTGTGTGCAAACACATGGGGCCAAGGCACTCACTGTTCCATCTCCTTCCGGTATCTCTCATTTTCCTCTGCTGCCTTCTGGGCAATTTCCTTTTTCCTTCTGAAACACAAATGCAAGTTGGCATGTTGGAGTCTATGTCAGAGAAGTTAACTCTTCCTTGCAGCTAATCTCTGATTTGAGAAAAGTTTTAAATATTTCTTCCAGGCTCCTTTCCAAGGATGCCTGGACCAAATTTGGATGCTGGGAAAGAGGGTCCAAAAAAGTCTGGATCCTGTGCTCTTGTGTGGTTTCGTCTGGCACTGCTGAGCAGAGATTCTGCACCGCGGGAGACTGGAGGCAGTTCAGTGCAGGCCACATGCCATGCAGCCACCTCTAAACACCAGCATAAAGTGACTGACTGAGTGAGGTCCTCCCAGAGGAGGGCCCCAGACCCCAGGGGCAAAGCCGGGGCTGCTAATCAAGGCCAGGGTAATGGGCAGAGGTACCACCCAGGGTGGTTCTTCAGGCAAATTCTGTGATGGGAGAGGTGGAAAGATCCTGTCCACTTTCCTTTCCCAAATTCTTATTATGCTCATAGAATGTATCTGGATTGGGGTTTTGACAATAGTTTTTGACTTATGAATTCTCTCAGTCATCATCCCAGCCACTCTGGGGTTGGTGGTGGGTAGTTCTTATCACCATAGATGGGGCAGCTAAACTGCCTGGGTATGAACTCCACAGCTTAGCCATGTCTGACTTTGTACACAAGTGGTGTAACCTCTCTGAGTCTCAGTCTCCTCACCTATAAAATGGGTTAATACCATCTACCTCCCAGGGCTATTATGGGAATTCAGTTGAGGAACATAAACAAGGCCCTAATACAATGCCAGCCACGTGGCTGGTGTTACACCAGCCATAACTCCACAAATGTTAGTTACTGCTAGTAGCATCCTCATTTCCCATATTTCTGGGTCTTGGAAATCAAGGGCTTTCCTTGGCAAGGAGGGAGGAGCCTCGTGGTCTGGAGGCAGGGGATGATGCTTCCACTGAGCATCACTGAACCCATCTGGTCTGAAGACAGGCCTCAGGGGAGAGAATAAAGTCAGCTCAGGATGCAGTGAGCAGGAAGAAAGGCGGGTGGGATGGTACAGTGGTCTGGGAGGGCAGGGCAGGGGCCTCCTGGCTGGCCACACTCACTGCCGCTCCATCTCCTGCTGCTCCTGGAGGATCTTGTTGGATTCCATCGCCAGCCGCTTCTGCATCAGAAGCTCCTGTCGCTGCAGCTCGCGCTGCCGGACCTCTGCCAGCCGCTCCCGGTCTGTCATGAACAGCTCCCGGCCCTCATGGGGAGAAAAGAGGTGCCTTGCTCAGTCCCCTGGGAACCTAGAAGTCCACTGCCAGAGTTTGAGGGCCAAGATTTGGGTTGCCTTCTCATCTCTGTGGCCCCCCATGTCAGGCATTGTGGCTCCTGCTCTGTCTGACCCAAGCTTCTGACTGGGCAGAAATCCTCCCCAGCTGCTATCAGAGCTTCAGGGAGGGAGACCCCTTGGCCTTTCCCACGAGTGTGTGGCAGAGATCAGGGGTCTGAGCATCTGGGCTGCAGGTCAGGGGTCACGGGGCCCCCACCAGCTCGTTCTGGACTTACAGCTCCAGCTACGATGGAGATGGTCAGGCTGCGGCTACTCTTCAGCACGTTCACGGCCTGTGGGGACAGGCAGAGAGTCAGCTGAGACCTGACAGATCAGAGTAGTTGAGGCCTCTGGAGAGCACAGAAGGTTTCAGACATTGTGGCAAGGGGGACGTAGGTGAGAAGAGGACAGCAGAGAGGATCACAGCCAGAAGGTGAAAAACCCACATCTCACCTCCTTGTGGTCCAGGTTGGAGAAGTCGATGCCATTGACTTCGACAATCTGGTCCCCTGTCTGGTGGAGAAATGGAGAGGGATCAGCATGGTTGTATTATCTGTACACTCAGTCTGTTGGAAGAGCTCCCCCTGGAGGCCAGCATCAGACGTTGGGTCTTCAAGTAGCTGTGCCTCAACTCTTCCGAAAGAGCAGAGTTCCAATGGGCTCCTCCACCCCGTATTTCTTTCATCAGTTGTCAAATATTGCACATTTAGAAGTTCATTACTTTGGCTGAATTTATGACATTTGCTTTAAAAACTCAGTTTGTAGACATAGGAGCCTTTAAGCTTCTCATATAGTAGATTCTGGGTGGAGTCATAATAATAATTAGTATAATAGCTAACATTAATCGATCCTTCAGTATGTACCAGACACAGTTCTAAGCATATGTATTGATACATTTAATCTACACAATGACCCCAGAAGGAAGGCTAGTACCCCCATTTTACAGGATAGGAAA
Organism: Mesoplodon bidens; assembly: GCF_964165515.1. Lineage (NCBI taxonomy): Eukaryota > Metazoa > Chordata > Mammalia > Artiodactyla > Ziphiidae > Mesoplodon > Mesoplodon bidens. The sequence continues at coordinate 47,156,422 of NC_138164.1, read as the reverse complement.
CTGAAGCACAGAAAGAGGAAATAACTTGTCCAAAGAAGAGGTTAAGAGTTCTATCTAGCTCTGGAATCAGACCACCTAGGTTTGAATCCCCGCCCTGCCATACTAGGTACATGATCTTGGAAAGATCTTTCTCTGGCTCTCAGTTTCCTCATCTGTAAAATGAAGCTAACGATAGTACCTAATTTTCAGAGTTCTCATACATTTTAAAGGGCTTAGAACAATGTCCAATCCAGTTAACGCTCAATGAATGTCAATTCTGATTATTATTACTACATCCCAAGCTCAGGACCGAAGGCTCTCAGAGCTGGAGAAGGGCTGTAGAAAGGCTCAAATGTCACCCCCTCTGTGAAGCCTTCCCTTTGGGGGTTAGTAGGAATCATCAGCCAGTGAGTGTTGAGAGAGGGCTGTGTGGGAAAGCACGTGCTCCATCCCTGTGTGATCACAGTCTGACCCTGCATCCCACAGGGGCCCCAATGGGGCAGGCCCAGGGTCACTCACCTCCAACCCCACCTCAGCAGACAGGGAGCCAGGCTTCACGTGGCTGATGAAGATGCCAGGTTTCTGGATGGGGCCGCTGGAAATGCTGTGGGAGATGCGGGAGATCAGGTGAGCCTCTGCTCTTCAGTGCTTGCTCAGTTTCAATGACCGGCCCCCTAGGCCTGTGTGTCCAGGTCACGCGTGAGCTCAGTACCCAAGCCCTCTGTCATCTACCTGTTCAGCCTCTGTCTACCTGTCCAGCCTCATTTCCCTGTGGCAACAACCACAGAAAGCTACTTCTAATTCCCCCTACCCAACCTCTCATCCAACATATTGCCTATGCTGTTTCTTCTCTCTTTCTAGCATTTTCCTATGCATTCCTCAACACTCAAATGTTATCTCCTCTACAAGGTTTTAACCAAACTCCTTATTCTATCCCCTGACTAAGCTGGTTGCTCCCTTCCCCGTGCTCCTAAAACACCTACAGCAAGGCTGGCACTCGTACTGTTTGTTAATCTCCCCTCCCAGATCTGTGGCAGATATCACTAATCAATCACAACACTCTTTTCCACCTACGCCTAGATACAGCATTAAAGTTCTTTTCAAAATAGTACTCCAGGGCAGCCACCACTAATTGATTAGAGATAGCACAGGATAGAAAACGTATTTGCCATGCCTGACCCAGAATGCAGCTCCATGACAGAGTCCCTCAATACTGTAACTATTTATGTGGTTGGCTTCTATATTAAGCTATAATTTCTTAGAAAGGATGGACTTTTTTTTTTATCACTTATGCTTGTCAGAAAAGTGTTGAATAAATGTGATGGAATGGAAATAAGAAGAATAACTTAGGGAATTCCCTGGTGGTCCAGTGGTTAGGACTCTGCGCTTTCACTGCCGAGGACCCAGATTCAATCTCTGGTCGGGGAACTAGGATCGCACAAGCCTTGTGGTGCGGTCAAAAAAAAAAAAAAAAAAAAGACAAATAATAATAGCTAATATTTACGAACTGCTTACTACCTGCCAGGCACTAACCTTGGTACTTCATTCTGTCATCTCACTCTTCCTCACAACAGCCTTGTGATATGGGGACTATTACTGCTGATTTATAGAGAAAGAAACTGAGGGGACTCCCCTGGTGGCACAGTGGTTAAGACTCTGTGCTCCCAATGCAGGGAGCCCGGATTTGATCCCTGGTCAGGGAACTAGATCCCACATGCATGCCACAACTAAGAATTCGCATGCCACAACTAAGGAGTCCATGTGCCGCAACTAAGGAGCTGGTGAGCTGTAACTAAGGAGCCCACCTGCCGCAACTAAGACCTGATGCAACCAAAACAAACAAACAAACAAATAAATAAATAAAAGAAACTGAGGGTCGGGGTGGTTAAGTAATTAGTCCAAGGTTCAGAGCTCATAGGTGGCACAGCAGGGCCTGGAACCTAGATCTCTAACTGCAGTACCTGTGTGCTTAACAAGAACGCCCCATGAGACCCAATGCCTGTTTGCAACTCCCTGGCTGCCTCCTAAGGAAGCCACAAGGTAATAAGTGAGAAGGGCACTGTGACAGAGATGATCAGCTTGACAGGTTCCTTTTGCATGACTTGAGGGCCCACCAAAGGAACATGGCTCTGCCTTTGGGCCTCAGTTTCCTCCTCTGTAAAATGGGCCTGTTAGAGCTGTCCCTCTGGCCCTACAGGGCTGTTGTGAAGCTCAGAGGGGAAATCAAGCACCAAGAAGTGTCATCACTAGTGGACAAAAGTCTCCTCAGAAGCAGCAGTGAGAAAGGGGAGTGGTGTGAGGGACCTATTGTGGTCTGCTGGCCGTGAGTGAGCCCCGGGGCGTACCTGCCACCCACCTGCAGCCAAGGCCCCGGGAGCCCACCAGGCTGATGAAGACCTTCTTCTCCTTGTTTTCCTGACTGCCGGGGGAGCCCAGGCTGGTCTGTCCACCCTGAGGGAGGGAGACGTTAAGGTCACCGGGTGTCCGCATTGTGCAACGGGCCTCTTGTGCTCATAAGGCCTTCAGGGCGAGCAATGCTGTCCCCACATGAGCCCGACTGCCGTTTTGTCCCTGGGAGTGTGTGTCTATACCAGCTGGGCCACCACCCACAGGGGCATTCTGGATGTGCTGGGGGCCTATAGGAAGCCCCTGAGAACACATCCCTAGAGCAGGCCTTCCTTCAGGACCAGCTACCCCATCCAGCCCCCATCACCGGCGGTCCTGACCCTTACCCCAGATTCCGACACAAACTGATCCACATACTGCCATTTGAGAGGCTCATCAGGAGAGCTGACGGCAGGGGAAAGTAGAAGACGGGTCATTAGGGAGAGATGTTTGAGGCACCAGGCCCCAAATCCAAATCTTCCCCATCTGAAGCCTCCACCATCACTGGCCCAGGGGCAGTGCTGGCCAGACCCCAGGCTGATCCAGGACCCTGAGCCCATAGGGAGGAGTCTGCCTGCAGAGGAGGGTCCTGCTCACCTCTTCACAGGGATCAGGCCGATGTCTGTGGGAGAAAGGCACGGGGGTTAGGATGGCTCCTCTGCCCTCCCTTCCTCCCCTAGGAGCTGGGTACCACCAGGTGCCCCACCCTGCCCCAGCGTCAGCATGCCCGTGCTCTGGTCTCACTCACGTCTCACTTTGATGGACACAGTCTTCTTGGTGCGGATGAGGTTGATGACCTCCTCATGGGTGCAGGAGGAGATGGAATACCCATTGATCCGGACGATCTCGTCCCCTACCTTAACCACAGGCAGAGAGAAGACGCGCCAGGGTGAGGAAGCACCGGGCAGCTGGGCAGGCTCATGGCCAGATACTCCTGGCCTGCTCTCCAGGAGTCTTTCTGCCCATTTTACAGATGGGGGTACCAAGATGGGGGCGAGGGGCACAGAGAGCGGGTAGCAGAGCTGGGAGGAGAAGTCAGGATTCTGTACCCTCTCTCTGTCCCTTCCACCCACTGGGGCACCATCAGGTTCTGGAATTCATGCAAAGGGCGACCCTCCAACAAGATTCAAGCAGCTCTTCCCTGGCCTTTGTCCTCTGAGCACCTTGGCCCTGGGGATCAGTCCTGAAGCTCCCCATTTAATGACTACGGGGCTGGAAGGATCCTCAGACATCAGTTGAAACTGAGGCCCAGGAGGTGATGTTTTGTCCACAGTCACCGTCATTAGCTACAGAGCAGGGACTGGATCGTGGACGACCTGACCCTCTCCAGCCTGATGCCAGGGCAGGTCAGCTGGCGGCCTACCTCACACCACACATGCTGACCCTTTAGAGACCTGTTGGTACGTGTAGGGGACGCAGCTTGACTCTCAGTGAGGTCTGGGGGCTGGGTGGGCACATAGCCTCTAAGGGGTCCTCCGGGCCAACACCTACCCTTTACAACACCCCCCAGAGTCACCTTCTCCCTATTGTCACCCGAACACTTCCCTTCCACACCTGGACCCAGACCCCAGTCTTCTCAGCGGTCTGGCAAGGGGCTCAAAGAGGTGCCACGGGGGCGGGGTGGTGGTGGTCACTAAGGACCCCTCTAGGTTTCTGGGGACTTCTCATGGAAGGAGAATGGCTGGATGGCCTCCTTGCACCAGTTCTTCACCACAACTCTGCGTGTCTGTTAATCAGATGAGGAAACTGAGGCTCAGAGAGGTGAGGTGACTTGCTCAAGGTCATCTAGCTAGTAAACAGTGTTGCTGAGATTTGACATCAGGGCTCCCTGACAGACAAGTGTTGTCTCTTGGGTGTCTGGAAGCAGAAAAGAAGGGACTCTGGCCAAGCTTGGCTGCAGTTCCCTGTGTCCTGTCCTCTCTGGATCCTTGCCACCTGACAGAGCCCTCAAGTCCCATAGGAAAGGCAGGGATAACTCTGTCCATTTTACAGCTGGGACAACCAAGGCACACAGGATTATTCTCTAGCCCTGGACTATACAGCAAGTTGTGCAGGGCAGAGGATGTAGGTTCAGACAGGATACACTTGGACAAAAATCTAAAATAACTCCAGTAGGGGGACAAGTGCAGAGATGGAGGAGTCCCAGGGCTGGGTCCAAGCCCGCCACTCAGGGCCCAGCCTCACAGGTCAAATCAACGGGACCTTCAGTTGAGTCAGGCTGTATCTGAACGTGCCCCTCCCCCACCCTCAGACATGCGATCTCCCCAGAAACATGAACCCCACCCAGACAGGTGAATGGATGCAGATGTTTTCCCCAAGCTGCTCTGAGTGAAGCTCCCTGTGTTGTTCCAAAAGGGAACCTGCCTGGAACCCCAGTGGAATGATTCCCACACAACCCCCGGCTCAGCTTGCAGGATTGGCTTTCCTCTCCCTCTCGCTCCCCCGTGGAGCCCTGCAAAAGGCCCTTTGTGCAAGGGCCACAGTGAAATGACGATCTGAGGGACAGCGGTACAAAGGAGAGATGAGCCCGTTAACCCGAGAAAGGGTTGATAATTCATAAGCCTGAGAAACAGGCAGGAAGGTAAAAGTCTAAGTTTCATTAAAATGCCCTGATGCCCCCAATCATGGAGGAATCGTTGAGAAATGCTTGTCCTAGGAGGAGACCTCACCCTGGAAAAAAAAGAGGGCTCAGCTGACGCCAAGAGAAGAGCTCATTATGTTTTTTCTCTGGCTGTGTTTCTGGGCTGGAAAATGTGTGGCACAGGAGAGGAATAATGAAGGGGCTGAAATTTCAGACGCTACCAGTGAGCCGTGAGACAGGGATTTAGAACAAAGCAATGTCTGTCAGCTCCCAGTTTCCACCTCCCACTCCACGGTGTCTAGTACCATTAGCCCTCAGGGCCCTTGAAGCCCCTGGCTTGGCAGCCCAGATTGGGATGCTGGTAACAAACATGCTGGAAGCTCTGGGCAGGGGTGGGAGGGCCTCTTCTGTCTGGACATATAAAGACACACAACTCTGGGCTCTGCAGGAGTGAGACCTGGACGTCTGCCCATCTCTGCCCAGACACTGAGGTGTGGCGACCCCAAGGGAGGGGCCCCTGGGGTGCTGAAGAGAGATCCCTGGACTTGGCAGTCAGGAGACCCAGGTTCAAATCCTGGCTTTGCCACTTACTGGCTGTGTGACTCTAGTCAAGTCCCTGATCTTCTATCAACTCTATAAAATGGGGGTGATAAAGCCAAGGCATACAATGAGAACTGGTTGTCAGCATGTTACCTGGCACATTATAGGTGTTTATTAAATCTCCCTCTCTGCTTGCTTAACAAACACACAGCATTAACTGGTATATATAGAATGGATAAGCAACAAGGTCCTATGGTATAGCACAGGGAACTATATTCAATATCCAGTGATAAACCATAATGGAAAAGAATATGAAAAAGAATGTATATATGTTTATAACTGAGTCACTTTGCTGTACAGCAGTAATGAACACGTTGTAAATCAACTATACTTCAATAAAAAGAATAAATTTAGAAAAAAATAGTACATTCATGTGATTCAAAATCCAAATAATATTAAAAGATGTAGCCTTAAAAGACTCAATCTCACCTTATCCCCTATCCACTCCAGTTCCCCCTCCAACAAGTAACTGCTTTTCATTGTGTGTGTGTGTGTGTGTGTGTTTCCTTAAGCAAACACAAACAGAAATCATATATATTCTGGGAGCATAAAATACATGTTGTTTTCTGCAAACTGACACACAGCATTTATGTGCCAGATACTGATACAAGTACTTTGTAATATGAATTCATTTATTCTGGCGTAACAACCTGATGAGGTAAGTAGTATTATCACCATCCCATTTTACAGATGAGGAAACTGAGGCAGGGGGTTAAGTAATTTCACCAAAGTCACACAGCTAATGAATAGCAAAGCCAGGACATTCCAGCTCCAGAGTCTATGCTCTGAAGCACTGCACTATGTCAGTATTCCCTTTTCCCTTCCAGGGAGAAGGCTATGTGTCCAGAACTTCAGGTGTCAGGACATAATTATGCTCTTCCTTCAGACATAAGGGAGGTGGGGTGCAGTGCAGCAGGGGCAGCAACAGCCGGGAGCCAGGTTCTCAGCTCCACTCAAGAAAACAGGCAACACACTGCCATATACAAAATAGATAAGGACATACTGTACAGCACAGGGAACTCCACCTAATACTCTGTAATGGCCTATATGGGAAAAGAATCTAAAAAAGAGTGGATATATGTATATGTGTAACTGATTCACTTTGCTGTACACCTGAAACTAAGACAACATTGTAAATCAACTATACGCCAATAAAAATTGAAAGAAGGAAAAAGAAAACAGGCAAGTGCCTGCAGCCAGACTTCTATAGGCCCGAGGACAATGTGTCAGGATACGTCACCCTTTTCCTCTCCCAAAGGCTCAGAAGGGCGAGGTGACCATGTTACACCACACAGCCTAGTGAGTGAATGAGGGGGAGGCAGGAAGCCTGAGGGCTTGGTCCCCACATCCCCCGAGCTCTGCTCACTCACCTGGAGCCCGACGCTGTCTGCCTGGCCGCCTTTGATGAGGTGGGAGATGAAGAGCCCGCAGCCGAACTCGAGGCCACCACGCACGCTAAGGCCGAGGCCTTCGGGGTGCAGCCGGTCCAGACGCACCTCCTTCAGCTTCCTGCCAAGGGAGGAGGGGCCGGTGATGGCCCAGCTCTGGCCTGATGGCCAGCGCTGCCCCATCCACTCGTGAGCGACCCTGTCCATCCCAGGGTGACCTCTCCCACCCCCGCCTCCAGCCTGCGGCTCCCTCCACACCTGGAGCGCCGGGGGGTGAGTTGGTCGTACTCCACCTGGTGCTTCAGTGGGATCAGAGGCCTGATGGCATCAAACAGGGGCAGGCGGCTGGGCTCGTTGATGACCAGCTTCAGGTCTCCCACAAGCACGGCCACGTCCATAGTTCTGCAGAGACACAGGGACCCTGAAGCCTCCCCCTTAGCCAGGACCTCTGAGACCCAAGGATTCCCAGAGGAAGCAGTCCTGGGCTGGGTCCGCACCCACTGGGCCCAGGCCTTGGAATTGAGGAGAACTCTCCTGAAAAGCCCAGAGCCCCTAACGATGGGTCGGGTGCCTCAGAAGAGTCTGTTCTCCCATGTAAGTATCTCAAGGAAGCCATCGAAGTAGGGGTTGTTAACCCATCCTGCGGATGACATCAAGCCAGGATTCAAAGTCAGCTCTGCCTACTTCTGAAGCCCAGCATCCTTCCAGACAGGAAACCTCTGTGAGATGGCGGTGAGCCCTCTCATCCCCTTGTTTCCTGCTCTGAGCTGCAGCCTCATACTATCTCTCACGAGCCTCCACCTCAGACCGTTCAGACCCTCGACGTCTGGGGCCAGCACTTCCCCAGCTGCCAGCTGACTGGCTCACTCTCAGCCCATCTTCTTTTGAAATGTAAATTGCTCCCCTTCTCAAAACCCTTCCATGGCTCCCCACTGCCCAGAGGACACAGTCCATCCTTCTTGGTAGGCTCAGGGCCTCCATGACCTGTTTCTGTGGCACTGCCCAGGCTGGTGGCTGTTACGGTCTCTGTGTGTCCCAGTTCTCCTCCCCCAGATCACTCGTCACCTCCCAGTCACAACCTGCGCTTTTCACATCTCTAAAGCGTCGCTAATGTTGATCTCTCATCCTGGAATGTCCTTCCCTCATATTTCCACCCAGCAAAATCCTTCTTACCCTTCAAAAACCTAGCTCAAGCCTTCTTGATCCTCCCCCCACAGTTAGAACTGAGAACTCCTTTCTTTACATTCCTGCTTTTACCTCTACTCAGCAGTTATCTTACTGGAACTTGTATTAGAGTTCCTTGTGTTACTAGTGTCTATCCATCTCCCCCAACTAAGCCACAAGTTAGTTGAGGAAAGGAAGTAGATATTCATTTCCACATTGTGCATGGTGCCTGGCCAGTGGCCGGAGCTTATAAACGTTGCTGAATGAATCAAAAAGCGGGTGAGCGATAACAGACATCCGACGCTGGCACTGGGACCAGCTGGCATTCCCTGTCCTATCCCAGCAATCACACTCTGTTGAACCTATCTGGCTACTTGACAGCCTCCCCCATCAGACTGTAAGCAACTAGATGGCAGCAACCAGTCTGTCTCGCTTATACGTGTACCCCTATCCCCTAGCACTGAGCCATACACAGTGTATTGGTGTAAATATTTGCTGAGACAAGGGAGTGGCGTGTCTATTTGATTCCCAGGAACACCGAGCATCAGCCTCCCTGCGCCCCCCAGGATAAGAGGGGGAGGTCCTCCTGTCTCAGAACAATCCATCCCAGGTTTCCCTGAAGACAGTTACCCGGGGTGGCCCACGGGAGCTGGACCCAGTACACTTACTGGTGGTACATCCGCAACACATCGTAGAGATAGTCCTTTTCTGCATCATTTTCAATCAGAAAATCCACCTGGGAAACCCAAAGGCAGAATTACAACTCCGGGCCCAGCACCCCGATAGCAGATCCCAGGGAAGGGGAGGCCCCTGCTGGGGGACCTCCTCCACAGCTCCTCAGGGTTGTGAGAAGAGGAAGGAAGCCAGAGCCAGGGTGGCCCCCTGACTCCAACACATCAGACTGTGCAGACCACCCCGATGTGGCCCCAGGAGTACCTCTAAGCATCCGATGTGGTCAGGCTGAGCCTCGTCCCCAGGTGGAGTGATGTCTGTGCACACAGGGATGCACACGAGTATCATACATGTGAACCCCCATGTGACAGCAATGCACCCCCGTGGCAGCCATGCTGCCGATCACCTCCATGGCTCTGTCACCTGTGTCCAGTGTGGCAACACCAGTGGCAGCTCCCCGCTCTGGAAGAAGCCCACTGTCTTACCTGATGGTGGCTGTAGTGCCGGATAACTGCTTTCAGAAAGGATTTAGGCCACTCGCTCATATAGCACATCCCACCCGCCGGGAGCACCCTACCACTGAATTCTTCCTTGTCCAGTCCTGGCCTAAGCTGGGTCGGCCCTGACTTCTGGTCACTCCTTCCCCTTCCCAGGCCCCTGTATGCCTCCCCCGCCACCCCAAGGGGAGAATCGGGTTACATTATTTCAACTTCACTGACGTCAATGGCTGGGAGTCCAAGGTCAGGGTCAAGAGCTGTTTCATTAGCACCTCAATCCCAGGGGAGCTGGTGGGCCAGGAGCCCCAGATTCCATTCCCTGGGACAGCTCAGTGTGAATCTCTGTGCACTATATCCTTAGCTCTCTCTTCAGCCCAGGACTGAGTAAGAGGGCAGGGTGGAGGCTCGAGGGGTCCTTGGGTCCCTCCCTCCTCCAGCCTCCAGGCCCAACAGCACGGTCCAGGGCCTCAGCCCACAGAGGGAGAAGCTGCTGCTGGAAGCTGGAAGCTCCCACCTGATTGGTCCTCAGAGGAGGGCCAGGGTATCTTTGCCTTTTTCTATGGGTATCTTAAGGACTCTGGAAGGTTGGGGGAAATCTGTCTGTCCCAACACAGAGAGGACGTACTGGGCCCAGCCCTTGGGATTTCTGGGCTGACGAGGAGGGGTACAGAATACTGATTCCTTGTGTCCACCTAGCTGTACCCTCTTCCCTCTAGAATTAGGCTGAGCATTTCATTAAAGATGAGAATAACCTAGGAGGCTTGTCCTGCACTCACTGACTCACAGCTGGGCTTCAGCAGCTATAGAAGTTTATCCCACCTGCTCCAAGAAGGGTACAGCTGCTTTCTTCTACTTCACTGCCCCTCTCCTCCAGGCCAGGGGCTCCCAGCCAGCAGAAGATGGGGGACAGAAGCATCAGCTACAGTGGGTGGTACTGAATCTTAGGTGGTAGCCCGGGCTTTTACACACACCACAGAAGTGGGTACCTCCAAAAGCTCACCTCTATGAGGACCCAGCCTGGACTCTCTCTCCCTACTCTGCCTGGGCCTGCAAGAGAGGGGTGGGGAACAGCGCCAAGATAGGCCTGGGCTGCCCACATGTGGCTGTGGAAGAGGAGTCTGAGCAGAGAAAAATTCTGAATTTCCCTAGGATCAGGGGCCAGAAATATTTAAATAAATTGGATCTTATCACTTGAGTACTTAATAGCTTCTCATTGTACTCAAAACAAAATTCAAATCCAAATTCTTTACCTGAACTTATCAAAGCCCATCTTCAGCTCCTGACTGGCTGCATGGGCCTCCTTTCAGTGCTTCCCACGGGCCACACTCGCTCTAGCCTCAGGGCCGTCGCATGTGCTGTTCTCTCTGCCTGGACTGCTTCACCTCTTCCCTGCATGGCTGGCCTCCTCCCCAGGGAGGTCTCCCTGCTCACCTACCTAAACAGAACGCACTCCCACACCCCAGAGATGCTTCAATTCCTTCACTGTAACAGTCACAATTTGTAACTAAGGCTTGCTTTTTTGTGAATTGGTCTGTTTCCTTCATCAGACAGAAAACCCCATGAGGGAAAGATGAGGTCTGTTTGTTCCAAATCTCGTGACTAACGCATAGTAAGTGGTCAATAAATAAGCATCAAATGGATTTGTCCATCCCCCTGCCTCCTGGTACATCCACAATCAGATGGGAGAAAGGGAATCATTGGAACAGAAGGGGAAGGGAAATAATATTTGCATCATGGGATGGCACCAGGAGCTTTTCTGGGCTTTATTCCATTTGTTTATCTCACCAGTCCCACAAGGCCGATGTTCTCATACCATTTTGCAGATGAGGAAACTGAAGACCAGAGAGGTTAAGCCATCTCACTCAAGGTCCCACAGCTAACAAGAGACAGAGCTAAGATTTGAACCTTGGTCTATCTGATTCCGAAGCCTATGCTCTTCCTTCTGGCACCACTGCATGGGTGAGTCAGGCCTTCCAGAGGAAAAAATTCCAGGGCCTCTTTAGGCCAAAATTTCAAATGCTTTGCTCTCAAGAGGATCTCCCTTATCTCTAATCCCCACCACTCTCCTCTGTACTATTAAGAAAACCCTTTGGGTTTGGTTCATAACAAGAAAGAAAACACAACATCTTTTGGATGACTCTTGGAACCGCACATGTTCTGTTCTCTAAGGAAGCATAAACATCCCATCTGCTCTGATTGCAGTGAGGAGAGCCCAACCAAAGGGCTTCTAGCTCAATTCCAGCCATGGGTGGTGACATAATACAAAGTAGAGGAGAGGGAAATCTCTTATTCACTGAGGCCTTAAGACTGAAGCTCTCTCCCACCCCTCCTTGCAGAAATGCCTCCTGCTGCATCATTAAACGTAAGAAGTGAGGCACTGTCCTCAGTAGACAGCATTTAGGCACTGGGTGGAGAGTGGGAATGGAAGACAAAGGCAATTTCCAATGTTGGAGTCTAGGGTTCTGCTTTTCTGCCCTCTGGGCCAAGCATAGAACGCCTGGAGATGCTTTCTGTGGAAAGAGCCTATTCCCGGGGGTCCCAGGTTCCTGGTCCGTGTGGGCAGCCCTCCAATGCTGACCACTGCATCCAGAGGCCCCACTGAGAAACCACATCCTACCAGTCTCCTTCTGAGGCAGCCCGCAAAGTTCAGCTCTTTAGCCTGATGTCCATCCACTCTCACCGCTTAGGTCGCTCCAATCCTGGCCCTCAGTTCGGCCCTTACCTGCTCCTCCAGGGTCATCTCCTTGGGGATCTCCATCATTCCCCAAGAGGGACTCAGGCTGCAGCTGAACAGACCCTTCCCCCAACGTACTGGAACCTTCCCATCCTCACTCAGAATGTTTCATCGACCCCCAGAAATTCAACTCGTCCATTTAAAAATTTATCCACATACCATTATATCTGGGAAAACATATCCGGCTTATGTAGAATGCTCTTTAAGTACAAATGTAAGTGATAAATCAAAATGGTGGTACTCTGGTGACCCTGACCATTCTCCACCTGGGAATGTCTCCAGAGAGACTCAGGGATAACAGCACTGCTTTGTTCTCTGACCACACCCGAATGAAAACACACAGTCACACCTCAGTCTCTGGGCTTTAAAAGGAACCGAGAAAGACAACTGAGAAGCATGGAACTTTCTCTAGAAGCCCACACATGCAGTAACCTCACCGCTGTAATTCAAATTTCACTTTTTAAATATTTTAAAAATGTATATGGTATCCCCTCCTCCTGGAATCTGGGTTCAAGCAAACTCCCCAGGGCGGGGTCTGCCCAGCACCAGTCCAAGGATCAGCTTCAGTGAACCCTGCCCTTGGGCCCTTTGTACCATTCTCCTGAAACCTTGAGCTCAGGTTCCTGTAACCCGCCTGGCACAAAGTAGGTCTTCAACAGCACCGTGCCATGCACACAGGTGCACAGTGCTCAGTGTGTCTGCTGAATGACGAATGAACTCCTTTTGCCTTAGACTAGAGCCTTCCTTCCTTCCTCTCTGCCCAGTCGAGTCACCTTCCCATGGCTCCTTAGTACACAGCCTCCTGGATCTGTCTCCGCTCAGCTCAGTTCCCACTGCTCACAATGAGTAGGTCCCAGACCCAAGCAAGAGGGATTGCCCTCCCTCCTCCCACCTGACCCCTGCCTTCATTTAAGGGGAGCCCAAGCCCCCTCTTTGAGAGTCTTTCCTGACCGTGCCCAGCCCAGAGCCTCCTCATGGGCCTCCCAGCCCGAGGCCCTTCTTGCCCGGCTCCCTCATTCAGTACAGACTCTGCTTACAGACTGGCCACCATGTCTGAAGAACTTTACTTGCATTATCTTTAACCTCCCAACAACCCTCTAAGTGGATGGATATTATTATCCCCATGAGACAGATGAGGAAATCGAGTCTCAGAGAAGTGGGAGAGAGGAGATGCCTGCTGGCTCCAAAACCCCTGCTTGTTTTCTTTTTTTTTTTTTTTTTTTTTTTAGTATTTTATTTTATTTTATTTTATTTTTTTATTTTTTATATATTTTTTTTAATTTTTTTAATTAGTTTCTGCTTTATAACAAAGTGAATCAGTCATACATATACATCTGTTCCCACATCCCTCCTGCTTGTTTTCTAACTCCCACATGATATCCACTTACCAGATAGAGCTTTCTTGTTTGTTTTGGTTTGTTTCTTGTTTGTTTTGTCCAATACACATTTACTGAGCACCTACTGTGTGCAAGACCATGTCTTCTTTCTACAGCTAGATTTAGAAAGCTTTTCCTTTTCTTGGATCCCCCTTGATGATGGGCACAGAAGCCCTAAGGAGGCCACCATCTACAAAAGAACTGTGTGTGGGTCTCTTTATCACATCAATCCCCCATTCCCACCCACCTTGTGTCTGGTCCCCTCCATCCAGCATGGGCATTCTCTGACAGATGCTCAGCTGGCTCAGTGTTATTGGCCTGCATGGTGTGGGGGGGAGGTGCATCTCCCCCCTCATAAGGTTCAGGCCCCGTGTCTGGGGCAGTGGAGGCAAATTCTGGCTTTGGCCTTGAGCCCACTCCAGCCTCATCTCCCTGCCTTCCTGCATATGGACTGGCCTTTCAGAACAGCCGTACAGCGGAAGCACACAACCTTCAGCTTATGCAAATTCAACTCCATGCATGCACCCAGCCAAAGATGGAGAAAGAGAGCAAGAAGCAAGTTAAATAATGCATGTTGTTCCGCTGGGTGACATTTGCCCTCCTGGGGCTGTGGTGGGGATTAAATGAATGAATGTATATAAAGTACTTAGGACAGTGCCCAGGGCTCCAAAATTTCAAGGGCTCTAAAATGTGTGCTGGATCTCTTCCTTTTTGCCTCCAGACCCACAACCCAGCCTCCTCCACCCAGTTTTATGTCCCAGGAAGCTTTGCACGGGCCCCCTGCCCTCTGCTTCCTGCTGTGTTCAGCCAGGGGGTGGTGAGAGGGCCTGGGGAGAAAGGGAGTGGGGTTCTGATTCCCCGGCTCCCTCCAGGTTGGACCACCACGAGGCAGGTGCCCCCAGCTGAGGCTGCAGCGTCTGACTGGGCGTCTCTCTTGCAGCCATGCTCTCCCTTGTTCTGGAACCCCCTTCCGTTGCCCCTTCAGGAGCCCCTGGCCTCCAGCTGCTGCTCCTCCCAGGCTGTGTTACCATGCCTTGTCAGCTCAGCCATCCCTGCCCTTCCCCTTATGCAGTCCCTTCATAAAACTCTTCAGTTTCCCATTTGGATGAGCCACCTGCTTCCTGCTGTGACCATGGCTGGTGTGAAACCTTAGCTATTAGTACTGGTGGTACCAGCAGTACTTCTCTGAAGCTTTTCCTCCACCTGCAAGTCTCCTCAAAAACCAGCTCTCCTTGGTCAAGCCTTTCCTCAGGCTCCCCCACAAAGCCTGTCCTGTCATTCTCTGTGCACAGGATGGCACTTTGTCCCCACCTCTGCCACGGGACTCACCAAGCTGTGTCGGACTTTCTTTCTTCACCTGACCGTCTCTCACTAATCTGTATCTGGTCCCGACACAGGCCTAGGGGAAGGTGGGGAGTGAGGCCACAAGTCCCTTCCCCATCTGAGTTTGCACGTCTCTGTGCTTCAGTTTCCTCATCTGTAAAATGGGGATAAAAGTATCTCATAGGACTTCATCATTCTATGAGAGAATAAAAATTGTTTTTTTAATTATTCATTGAGTTAATAGTTGTTAAATACTTAGAACAGTGCCTGGAAAGTAGCAAGTTCTAAGTGTTTGTTAATTAAACTAAGTGAGAATAAATGAATGCAAATTCCATGTTCTCAGCAGCTCGCAGAGAGTGGACCCGCCATAAATGTTGCTGGGATGAGTGGATCTAGCTCTGCTTCTGCCCAGGCCTTCACATTGTGCATCCCAGATAGTACTGGATTTATCTGACCCATGTTTTATTGTCCTTCATCTTTTCAAGAGACTCGTGTCATGCTACCTAGTTGGTAGCATTTGACCCAGTGCTGGGCACAGCCAATCACTCCCTCCTTCTGCTGGTTCTCCTGCCTTCCTTGCTGTTTCTTCTCCTCTTCCTCTCCTCTACAGATTGTGGTGCTCCGGGCTCTGTTCTGGGTCTTCTTTCCACCTGCACTGTGTCCCTAAGTGACCTCATCAGTCTCTGGGGTTTAAATACCATCTATTCCCCCAAGGATTCACTGAGGCTTATCCTAGCACAGACCTCTCCCCTGATTTTCACACTCCTACAGCTACTGGCCTTCCTTTTTTAAATATATATATATATATATATATATTTTAAACATCTTTATTGGAGTATAATTGCTTCACAATGGTGTGTTAGTTTCTGCTTTATAACAAAGTGAATCAGCTATACGTATACATATGTCCCCATATCTCCTCCCTCTTGCGTCTCCCTCCCAACCTCCCTATCCCACCCCTCTAGGTGGTCACAAAGCACCGACCTGAACTCCCTGTGCTATGTGGCTCCTTCCCACTAGCTATCTATTTTACGTTTGGTAGTCTATATATGTCCATGCCACTCTCTCACTTCCTCCCAGCTTACCCTTCCCCATCCCCATGTCCTCAAGTCCATTCTCTACATCTGCGTCTTTATGCAAGTCCTGCCCCTAGGTTCTTCAGAACCATCTTTTTTTTTTTTTTTTTTAGATTCCATATATATGTGTTAGCATACGGTATTTGTTTTTCTCTTTCTGACTTACTTCACTCTGTATGACAGACTCTAGATCCATCCACCTCACTACAAATAACTCAATTTCGTTTCTTTTTATGGCTGAGTAATATTCCATTGTGCATATGTGCCACTCATCTTTATGCATTCATCTGTCGATGGACACTTAGGTTGCTTCCATGTCCTGGCTATTGTAAATAGAGCTGCAATGAACATTGTGGTACATGACTCTTTTTGAATTATGGTTTTCTCAGGGAATATGCCCAGAAGTGGGACTGCTGGGTCATATGGTAGTTCTATTTGTAGTTTTTTAAGGAACCTCCATACTGTTCTCCATAGTGGCTGTATCAATTTACATTCCCACCAAGAGTGCAAGAGGGCATTCTTAGTCACCTCTGTACTTGGAGATCTAAAAGGCATCTCAAACATAAAACATTCAAAATGGAGCTCCTGGTTTCCACCACCTTCCGCTCTGTCCCCACCAACCTGCTCCTCCTCCCAGCACATAGTCTCACCCTTGATACCTTTTTCTCCACACCCACAGCCAGTCCCATCAGCAAAGTCTGTCTGTCAGGTCTACCTTGAACATGTATCCTCGGTCTGGCCACTCCACCTGGTCCAACCCCCCCTCCCCTCCCTGTGCCCTGGGCTACTTCAGAAGCCTCCTATGAGGGTCCCTTTCCTACCCTTGGCCCTCTCAGTCTGTTCTCTACCAGCAGTCAGAGCAATTCTTTTAAAATGTAATTGAGTCATGTCACTCCCCAGCTGACTTCCCTCACTTAGAACAAAACCCAAAATCCTGAGTATGGCCTATCAGGACTCCACCACCCCTCTGATCCACCCCCTACCACTCTTCATTCCATAATCCTTCTCGGAAGCACCAACCTACTTGCTGTTCCTAAAGAAGGCAAGCAAATGCTCGCCTCAGGGCCTTTGTATTTGCTGTTCCCTCTTCCTGGAATATTCTTCTACATATATCCCCATGGCTCCTTCCCTCATGTCTTTTATGTCTTTGCTCAAACATCGCTTCTTCAGAGAGGTGTTCCTGACTGTCCTATACAAAGTACTATCTCCTCACTCTTTATCCCCTCACCCCAGTTTATCTTTTTCATAGCATTCATTACTACTTGGCATTATATGATACTTTCATATATGATACTTTGGTTTACTTGTTAACTGTCTGTCTTCCCCACTAGAAAGTGCTCTCTAAGAGGGCAGAGACTTTGCTTTGTTATTCAATGGTTAGAGTACTGCCCGCATATATGAGCAGCTCAGTCAATATTTATTGCATGCATGAATGAATGACTGAATGAATGATTAGCAAATCCCTAGAATGTAGAGGCTCTTTCTGACCTTATTGATCCCCCCAACCTCTTCTGCCAGATCCCTAGCTTTGGGCAGGGTACAGTATAGATGCCCATAAATGCATGATTGCTGAACAGTCAATAAATACTTTTTGAGCAAATGAGTTGCCAAGTTCCTGCAACACGCAGATGCAGTGAGCACAGGGGCAGCCCTCTTTTGAAAAGCTGGTTCTCTGGGGTGGAAGTCTTAGTCTCTGTTGCCCCCTCCCCTCACCTTGGTATCCTGACTCCAAGGCTGTGACCGGGAAGAGCATGCAAGTACTGCTGGTCTGCTGGTGGCCTTGGGGAAACTGCACAAGCCCAACAGTCCCTGCTCATGGCCTGGAAACTGTTGGCTCATCCAACAGGATGCTCTGCAGGTATCAGCTGGGAACAGTGTGGTCATTTACCAAATGGTTACCAAATGACCAGAGCAGCCAGTGTTTGAATTCCTATTTAATCCTAACTGTCCTGTGGGGTAAGCACTATGAACCTCATCGCAAAGTTAAGGAAACTAAAGCTCGGCGAGATGAAGTCGCTTGCCCAAGGTCTCACTGGCAGTGAGTGACAGGATTGAGATTTGACCCCAGTTCTACCTAACTCCAGACAATAGACAACAGTGGACATTTGTTGAGGCTTCACTAAGTAAAAGGGTCTATTTAAGCTTCCTACACATGTGTAGATCTCATCTAGTACTCACAATAAACTTACTAGTTAAATATTATTGTTATCCCTATTTAACAAATTGGAGAACTGAGGCACAGAGAGGTTAATAACTTGCTCCAGGTCACACAGCACTTTCCATGACAACACACTACCTTTCAAAGCTTACCTCCAATGACTAAGAATTTACTTAGATTACAAACCATTCCCAAGGGGTAAATTTGCTCTGAAACACTAAGGAAGGGACATCTTAAAAAGCAATAAACAGGCAAGGTCTCTCCTCTGCTGCTTCCTCTTCTCTCCACAGTTCCTAGATGATCTCCACCCTGGGAGGGGAAGGTTGCTGCTCCCTCCGAAGCAACAGGGCACAAAGTCCAGCCCCGGCCTTGCCCAGCATGCCCTGCCTGCTCACACAGGGACATTAATAGGTAATGACTGTTGTGATGCGGAAGAGCAGGACAGTGGAAACACACAGGCTTGAGGCCCTTTGGAGCCCATGGGGCCTGTGGAAGAGGAATAGGGGCTAACCCAGCGGCTGAGTCAGACACCAGGGACCCCAGATATAATTCTCTCAAAGAGGCAGAGAAAAGTACCCCATGAGGAGAAGACAAAAGAGGACCCGACATTATTTTCAGCCCAGGGACAGGAAACTGAAATTCAAGCCTGATTCATCTTGGGGTGGGGGACGGGCAGTTGTGCTCTTTCAACGTGGGTTGTCTGAAATCTACACTCACCAAACGGCCTCAGCGGCTGAAATTTCTCCCCTCATGTCCCTTTGCAACAGGATGCGCTGGTGAACACTGTCTCACACTCCCCTTGCTATCTGCCAGCCCCCAGACTCCTGCTGGAACTTCCGGTTATCTCTCACCCTTGGAATCCCAAGGCCTCATTTTCAGAAGACTTCCACCAGTATGAGCTGCTCTCTCTGTCCCCCCACCAAACCTTGATTCCAACACTCAGCACCCAGTTGTGGGTAGTTATTAGTGTAGGGTCTGCCTCCCACCCACATGACCAGCAATTTGAGGGCACAGGCTGGGTCTGGCACAGAGTGGGTGCTCAAAACATGTTTCTTAAATGGACAACTGACCGTCGGCCCCTAGCCCCAAGCCCCTGGCTTTTAGCCCCTGTGGCCTCCACACTGGCTGGCTCTTTGGGCTCCCCTGGGCCTCTGTGTGGCGAGAGAGGGGCTAAGCATCCTGACCTTGCCTACCTGACCTTTGCCCCCTCAGGCCTGGGAAGGGGGTTGGCTTGGTCTAAAGACGCTGCCCCTCTGGGCAGGCCTCAAGGTACTGTCACCCGTCCCTCAGGCAGGGCCTGTGGGTAGCTCCAGACACCCCTGCCTTTATCCTTGGGCTCTGAGGCATCCTCAGGCCTGGTGGGGTGGTCCACTGGGTCCCTTCAAATGGTCCTCTTTGACCTCAGGGCCTCAATGACTCCTGCACAGCTCTGGAAACTGTTCTGGAAAGCCTGGGTGAAATCCAGTAGCTTTCCGTGATGGTCTCTGAGGATCCCGGGCCACCAATGAGGCCCCTCACTGGGACACACCAGGGGAGAGCCCGAGGGCTCTGGCTGACTGCCTGAGCCTCCTCCCTTCCTCCCACTGCCCCCTGGCCAGCCCCAGGTCCTCAACTACTTCTCAGGCCGCCAGAAATGCCCTTAAGTGGGGAGGGGCTGCCTGGAGTGCTTCGAACTGGAATTTTGAGGTCAAAAGACAGAAGGAAGCATCCACTTCCCCTCTCCACCAGTCCTCACCTCTCAGACACTACCCCAAACCCTCTTCACACGTTCCAACAGCCCAGAGCTGGGAGCACCGGGAGGGAGGGGGTTTGCCCACTATGGGCTATCTCAGAGAAATATCTTGTCTCAGACCAAGACTGGAAGGAATTCTAACCCCAGGGAAATCCCAAACCTAGAGCGCAGAAAGAGAAAGGACACTTTAAGGAGATCAGTTTAGTGGTTCCTATACCTGGAGTCCCACTGCACCTCCTTCATTTTGCTGGGGATCCCTGCTGGCAACCAAATGACCCTCGGGGTCTCAGCCCACCCAAAGCCCCAGGCCCTGCTGGGAAAGCGAGGGGTGGTGCCGAGGGTGTCCACTTCCCACCCACTCCGCCCTGGACTCCGGGGTCCGAGGCGCTTGAGGGGCCCCTAGCAGCTCTGACCTTGTGCCGGAATTCTCGGGCCACCTTCCGGTCCATGGCTGAGCCAGATCGAACCGCTTGCTACACAACTAGCTCCTTCGGGTGCGGGGTGCTTAGTTGCCCCGAGCCGGCAGAGGCGGCGACCCTGACAGGCGGGGCCTGGGAGGGAGGGGGCGGGGCCTGGGACGGGCGGGGCGGGGCCGCGGGGAGGCGGGAGGCCCATGTCCTGAATCGCGTCTCTCACTGACGCCCTGGAGCAAATGGGCTGGAGTGTGTGTCAGTGATGGTGGCAGCGGTGGTTGGACCTGAGGCTGGCGCTGCTTTTGGAATGGCTCCCAAACACACGCAGTTGAGGGAAAGGATCTCAGGAAACTGTCTGTCACCCTCAGCCAGACATCTCACCTTCAGTGTGCATTCCTCCGTGGGTTTTTCCCACTTGGAAGACATCTTCTCTTTGTGAATTCCTTGGGGCTGCATTTTATTGTGGCCCACAGGAGCCTGAACCAGTGGGTGGGAGTGCCCCTTCTTAACTGACTTCCCCTCTCACGTTCCCTAGCTCCCCTCCAATCACACACACACACACACACACACACACACACACACACACACACACACACACACACACACACACACACACACACACACACACACACACACACACACACACACACACACACACACACACACACACACACACACACACTGAAGCATAGAAGCGCCTGGCAATGACATCCTGATTTACAGCTGACCTTTACCCAGGGCCCAGGCCCCATCTGGTTCATTTGATTCAATTCAACCAAAGTTTGCTTGACTCCTAGGTCTAGGGCTGCGGTGATGAACCAAGCCTGGGACAGACTGAGAGGAAAGAGGGGGCCAGGAGAGGGGTAATAAAAACAGACGTGAATGGAAAGAGTGGGCATTTTTAATTATGGCGCTTGTTCTTGGATTTAACTCAGGGTGAGGGCCTGCCCTGTTTGCACCATGTCAAGGGACAGGGGACAGGAGGTGGACAGCAGCCCAAATCAGTGAACAACTGTAACTTCAGAGGCACCTAAAGACCCCCTCCTTTGCAGCCCACCACCAATAGCTGAAGTTTTGTCAGCAGACTATTTTTATTTGGGCTAAATTATTGCCTAGTTTAAGATATAAATCCTTCCTGGAGAAGAACCTTAAAATATCATCCATGTTCTCCCCTTCATATTAACTAGTTAAGTCAGAGATAAAAGAATTGTGAGATTTTCAGAGGCCCAGGAAAGACACACAAAATATATTCCCCTCCAACTTTGTTGATTTTCTGCATTTTGTAACTATGTCATATGGCTATTTATTTCGTATATAGAATCCAGGCAGAGCAGCAAATGCCCTTATGAGGGGAATGCCATCCACTGGCACCCCAATCCTTCTTTTACATGACCACTGCCCCCTGCAGACTCTCTTCTTTAAATGCTTCCCTCTTGGTTTTAGGGACAAAACTGAGTCCTGGTTCTCCTCTCCCATTGTTGCTGAGTCCAAGTTCGAACTGCTCACTGCACAACAGACCAATAAGTTGTGAGACGAGTTGCTGGGGCAAGGAACAGCAACTTTATTTTTATCTTTTATTTTTTTTAACATCTTTATTGGAGTATAATTGCTTTACAGTGTTGTGTTAGTTTCTGCTGTATAACAAAGTGAATAAGCTATATGCATACATATACCCCCATATCCCCTCCCTCTTGCGCCTGCCTCCCACCCTCCCTATCCCACCCCTCTAGGTGGACACAAAGCACCAAGCTGATCTCAATGGGCTATGCAGCTGCTTCCCACTAGCTAACTGTTTTACATTTGGTAGTCTATATATGTCCATGCCACTTTCTCACTTCGTCCCAGCTTACCCTTCCCCCTCCCCAGCAACTTTATTTTCAAAGCCAGCAGACCAAGAACATGGTGGACTAGTGTCCCAAAGAACCATTTTCCCTGAGTTAGAATTCAAGCTTCTTTTATACTGAAAGGGGAAGGGGTGAGGTTGCAAACTTCTTGGTGCTGGAATTCTTTGTTGGTATAGCCCTCCAGGTAGGTCTGGGTCACAATGTTCCTATAAAGGTCCAACAAGACAAATGTTATTCTCTGTTCTGAAACTTTTTATTTCTATATGAATGGGAAAGTGTTATACCTTTAAAGATCAGAGCCTTGAGAATGGGCTATCCTGTATATTTCAGGCAATTGGCAACATTCTTAACTTGTAGCAAAAGCAATAGAATACAAAGGTTAAAGTAAACTAAACACCTTCAATATGGAGTCAGATTTGTGCTTCCCTATTACATCATGAATGTTCTTTTTCAAGCTTCCTCTAAGACAGCCCTGCCTCCACCCATTCCTTAACCAGTGTTCTTTAAGGCTCCATCCTTTGCTCTTTCCTCTTCATCTTCCCATCTAACCCTATGGCTTCAAATACCCCGTGTGGGGATTGTGGAGCCCTACATCAAGGACACCCTACATCAAGGACATAGGATAAAAACTCGGAATTAATGGAGCCCCCATAGCAATTGTTGACATGGGCCCTCTTAATCTAAACCGGACAGCCCCCCTCACCCCCCACCTGACCCCATATTAGGTAAAATATTCACCAGGTAGCCACCTTGTAGCACCCTGGCCAATCACCTAATGCCACCCTGCCAGCAAGAATTTTCTTTGTCTTCAGGCTATAAAAGTTGGCTACTAGCCCACAAAGGGGGTTGCCTCTCCTTGGTCTATCAGGAAGTTGGCCTACTGTATTGGCAGCGTCCCTCACTAACTCTGCTCTTTGTTCTCTATAAACTCACTGTTTTCTAAAATACTTCGTGTCTGGAAATTCTTCTTCCAACCTGCGCACGGACCACAACAGGGATAGCTATGTGTGCTTTATTTACCACTTTATTCCCAGAACAACGTGTGGCGAGGTTGAATGGATGGTTGGATGGTTGAATGGATGAATGAATGAATGTATCCCAAATGTATACCCCTGCCCAGGGGCCTATGGAGGCCAACACTATCGTCATCATCATCATCATCATCATCTATAAGGCCTGGCATCTAGTTGGTGTTTTAGCACTTAGTTGGCCAAGTGAATGATACAAAGTTTCCCAAGGTTCTCAGGCCTACATTTCTACCATTTTAAAATTCCCCCTGGACAGAGAGGGCATCTTGTTCACAAAATTAAAGTTGTTTTGTCAAAGTATGGCCTTGATGGGAACAATAATATGGGAGTGTGAGGCACTTCTGTCACTCAGTCAACATTCCCCAAGCTGGGGCCTGAGCTAGTGCTGGACATACAGAGGATTAAGGCATGACCCATTCTCTAGAGGTGCTCAAAACTGGGGGTAGGGTGGGGACTTGGGGACTCAGGAGGCTGTAGTGGGGAGTGGTGGGAGCACAGGCTAGGACTCCACAGGCCTGAGCCCTGGCCTGCCACTGACCATGGAGTAGCATGTCCCGGGACCTTTGTAAAAGGAGTGCATAGGACCAGACTCATACCAGCATCTTGGGTCTCTGGTGTTAGGGGCTTCGGAAACCCAGGTTCCAGAGCCAGGGATCTCTGAGGAGCAAGGGATGTTGGAAGTTGCACAGACTGCCTCCTTGCTCCCCCAAGGGACTTAGGGCTGAGTGATCTGAATTCAGCCTCCCCTGGGGAGGTGCAGCCTAAGGCCAAGAAGGGCAAAGGCGGGGCCCCGGTCAGGTACCTAAATTATGGTAATGAGCTGGGCAGTCCTGTCACTCTAGCTCAGGGCGGAGCCAAGAGCCTGGGAGGTGGGGCGAAGGGAAGCTCAGGGCAAGAGAGCGAGAGGGACGGCGGCCTCCCACGAGTAGGTGTTACCTTGCCTTCGCGGGAGAGGCACTCGGGACCCCGGCCGTTCGCTCAGGCTTCCTAGTCCCCGCGTGCCCCTATGGGGGCCCCGGCGCCCGCGTTCTGCCTGCTAGTCGCTTGCGTCTGGCTGCCCTGGAGTGAGCCGGCAGGGGAGTCCCTGCCGCTACAGTCTCTCGGTGAGACGGGTGTGGACTAGGGGACCCCAGGGGGCTGGGGGAACGTTTAGGGGGGCGGGTCTGGGCAAGTTGGAGAGAGGCAGGAAAGAAAGAAGGTTTGAGGGAAGGCAGGGGGACAGCCAGGGAGTGGGTCAGGGGAGAGGGACCGCAGAAGGAAAGAAAGGTCAGCCACAACCAGGGGAATGGCTCTCAAGCTGGGCAGAGTGGAAGAGACCCAAGTGGGGGGAACCAGAGAGAACTGGGGCACAGAGAGTGGGAAGGAGGAGGGAGACCCTTGTTGGAGAAGAGTCGCCAGGGAGGGGGAGAAAGGATTTGAGAAGGCTGCAGGGAGAGGGAATGGGGTGTGAGAGAGGCTTCCTAGCAGGTGGGGAATGGGTGGTGGGAGGCATCGCTTGAGTAGAGAGTAATCCCCCTCCCCAGCCGCAGCACCCACACCCTGGGGCAATGCAGAGCTGCAGCCTGAGCCAGCCCAGGATCCCAGGTGAGTAGACAAGAGGTTGTGGCTGCCCCACTCACTGGTTCCATCTTTATTCCTGGCATGGGTGACCCCAGGGGTTAGCACAGAGGGTGGGATGGGCCTGGGGATGGTGGGGAGGCATGGCCCACTCCTATCCCCTCACCCATGCCAGGCTTGTTTCTCATCTAGCCACAGCCATCAGGAGGCGATCCTTGCCATAGGGGATGCTACAACAGTGATGGGAGGCCAGGTAAGGGGAGGCCTGGGGAAGGGAGGATTCACTGGGCAGGGGCTTATTTCTCTCTGGGTTTGAGGCTGGCAGGGAGCTCTGTAGGTTGCAGGAAGGGTGTCTTTGCAGTTATTCAGAGGGAACAAACAAGATTCCTAGAATGTGTGTGAAGTATGCAAATTTATAGGATACCTCTACTCCCACTTTCCCAATCTCTTGGGGCCCTGTAGCCAGTTTATTTATTTATTTATTTAAAAATTGTTTTTTAGGGGAGGAGGGCACAAAGGTGCTATCAGGAGACAGCTGAGCTCTTTCCTTCCCTTGGTGAAAGTAGGAAGGTGAGAGTTTGGGAGAGTGGAGTCTCTTTTCCCTGCCTGGTCTAAACCCTGTCAGAGGCCCTTCTTCATCCCTGAGCAGTGCCCCAGCAGTGCTGCCTTGAGAGGAGAGACAAAAACCGGGCCACCTGGTGGGGTTTGCAAGGAAGGGTTGGTTGAGAAACAGATCCCTGACTACCATCCTCTGAGTCTTGACCATTCACTGTTGCCTACCCTCCCCAGCTCCTCCGTGCATTAGGGAGAGGTGGTGCTTTGTTTTCTCTCTTTGCCAAACTTCTTCGGTCTCTGGATCAGGTGACTCAAATTCTCTTTCTAATCCTGGCCTGCATTTGTCTCCTTTCTACAACCACGGACATGTTACAAATTCAGCCCACCTGAAGCCAGGTCCCCCAGAGAATCTTGAGCCTCAATTCACGCACCCTGGCTCTGGGGATCAGCTGTGGGGAGCTCCTTGTGCCAGTAGGATGGGAGCATCATTTATAATAGAAAACAGTGTGTCCCAAATACCTGCCCTTTGGAAATAGATATGAAGACCCCAAGGTAGGAGGGGGCATACTTCTTTTCTTTTCTTTTTTTTTTTTTTTTGCGGTACACGGGCCTCTCACTGCTGTGGCCTCTCCCGTTGCGGAGCACAGGCTCTGGACGCACAGGCTCAGCGGCCATGGCTCACAGGCCCAGCCGCTCCGCGACATGTGGGATCTTCCCGGACCGGGTCACGAACCCGCGTCCCCTGCATCGGCAGGCGGACTCTCAATCACTGCGCCACCAGGGAAGCCCCTTCTTTTCTTTTCTTTTTTTTTTTAATTGATGTATAGTTGATTTACAATGTTGTGTTAATTTCTTTTTTTTTTTTTTTTTTTGCGGTACGCGGGCCTCTCACTGTTGTGGCCTCTCCCGTTGCGGAGCACAGGCTCCGGATGCACAGGCTCAGCAGCCATGGCTCACGGGCCCAGCCGCTCTGCGGCATGTGGGATCTTCCCGGACCGGGGCACAAACCCGTGTCCCCTGCATCGGCAGGTGGACTCTCAACCACTGCGCCACCAGGGAAGCCCCTGTTGTGTTAATTTCTGCTGTACAGCAAAGAGACTCAGTTATACATATATATATATATATATTCTTTTTTATATTCTTTTCCATTATGGTTTATCTTAGGATATTGAATATAGTTAGTTCCCTGTTCTATACAGTAGGACCTTGTTATCTATTCTGTATCTAATAGTTTGCATCTACTAAGGGCATGCTTATTTTCTAATGTCTGGATTATATGGGTTTTTTTTTTTTCTCTTTTGCCTATTTCCTCAGGCCCCAAGTTTTAGAATCACAGTCAGGTACAGTTTGAATTGAAAGATAATGTCATCACTCTTTTTATTTATTTTTATTTTATTTAAAATTTTTTTATCATTCTTTTTATAGATGGGGAAATTGAGGTAGGTGAATGATTTGCCAGGGCCCTCAGGGTACAGCAGAGCAAGGTCTCCGGATGGAGCCAGCCTGTTCTCCCGTGTCATGAATGCCCCTCCAGACCCCAGGAATCCCTGTATTTTAGTGGGGTAATGATCCTTCCCCAAGCATCTCATTCCCCTAGTGGGCTTCTTTCCTTGCTGGATTCCAGGGTAGGCCTCCCCTTCTTTTCCTTGGGGAAGCATCTAGACCAACCTACTGGCAACCCCAGTAGGTTTCTCACGTTACTCCTTAGAGCAAACAAGGGGTTAGAATGGCCCTCCTTTAAGGCTGCTGGAGTGGGGGGAGGGTGGGGAGGAATGAGGCTACTAGTTAGAAAGTGAACCTGGGGATCCTTTGAGGGCTTCTGCCTGGAGTGCCCTCTTCAGTGAGGGAGGGGGGTCTCAGGCCGGTAGACCACCACCCTTCATTTCAGTGCTGCGTCACTCTATAGAGCTCAGCCATTCTCCAAAGAATTGATGGTGTAGACCAGGAGTCCATGAACTTGGATGGGGGAAAAATGTGTTTGTTCCTCAATGGAACTGAAATTTAGCCTTCCCTTTAATTATTACTAGAGGCTACAGACCACAGAATAATAGCAATGTCTGTGACTGTCAACGGTAGAAATCACAGATATTTTCCTGTCACCTTGCAATCATTGTTGCTGTCTCCAGATCTCATTTATGCTCACTGCCCCCAGATTCTGGCAGTGATACGGCCTGCTGCTTGGTCTTGCGATTTAACGTACTAATAAAGAAGCACAGATATTACTGTCACCCAGTTTTATAAAATATTTGATAACTGCATTGCAATATGTTTGATTTCCTCTATAATCTTATGTTTTATATTATGTATTTAGAAACATTTATTCCAGGAAGGGGCCCGTAAGCCTCACTAGATTGTCAGAGGGGTTCATTTCATAAAAATGATTCAGAACTCCTGATCTATAGTGAAGATGAATCATTTGGACAGGCTTTAAAATTCTTCTCCAGAAAATGACCTCAACTTTTTGCAGCACAGGCTGTCTTACCCTCACAAGGCCGATCTCAGGGGCCACGTCTGGGGGAGAGGGGGGCGAGGAGGGGACCAAGTTGAATTAAGCTCTTCGGGCCTGGGGGATGTTGGTGATGAGCCTTTCCCCGGCTGCTCTCTTCCATCGCCAGTGGTCTTTGAGGCCCCGTGAGACCGATTACTACCAGGGTGGGAAGCCTGACTCCTTGGGCTCAGCCTGGATCTACAGGGTAAGGAGAGCTGGGAGGACCCAGGAACCAGGGAGTGAGAACACTGATACCTGGTCGAGGAGGGCCAGTGACCTCCGAGGGGGTCAGCAGGACAGTGAAGGGGGAGGGGGTGGGTGCCTGCAGGAGGTGCAAAGAGCTGGGGTTGGGCTCCAGGGATCAGGTGCTCTGCATGCTTCCTGTCCTTTGCTAGAGGCTGGGGATTCAGCCTGGGGACTCAGAGGTGACAGTGAGGGAGAAAACATGTGAGACAAGCACCCTCAGTGTGGTTTGTGCCTCGCTGGCCCTGTGAACAAGAACACGTGCTCCCGTTCACCATCCCTGGGCTGGACCGGGCACCCAGTCCGGGAAGTTGTACAAATGAGGGGGCTGAGGTCCTGAGAGGGAGGAGCCTGCTGTGCCCAGGGTCCCAGTCCCAGGTGACGTCACGTTAGACACCTCGGGCTGGAGTCCTGAGAGGGCGGCTAGCCGTGTGGTGACTGAACACACGTGATGTTCGGGCAGTCCTGATTTCAGATGCTTTGTATCTCTGGAGACCGTGCACTGGGGCTTCTGGTCTGGGAGATAGGGTCTCACAGGGCTTTGCCTGTGTCCTCGGATGTGCGCTATCAGGGAGAGTCCTGACTCAGAGTTGAGTTCTGAGGACAGCCGGTGGTGATGTGTGAGGCGCTGTGTTTACTGTTAGAAGAGTCCAAAATGTTGGGTGGGGGGTCGGGGGGATGCCCCCCTGCCCTGGGGTGAGGGCCTGCCTTTGTTTCTTAGCTCTGCCCCATGTGGTTTCTGTGGTGAGGAGGTGTCGTGTTTGTTCTCCAGACAAGGGGGTTTTGTTCCGGGCTGTGGAGGACACAGAGGTTTACTAGGGAGGGAAGGAGCTGGGGAGGTGGTTGGCGGGGGGGACGACACACTGGAGCATGGAGGGCAGCGGGTGTGTTCAGGCTACAGGCCTCCCCAGCCTGCCACCACGACGCCACTTGGGAGGGTGTAAACCAGGCCTCACTCCTCCGGACCTAGGGCAGGCCTGAAAATCCTGCCTTGCAGACCTCTCAGAGGGGGGTCTGGGGAAGTGGGGTGACTGAGGCACCAAGCGGCAAAGGGCCTGCCTCCCTCCAGCTGAGGGGCAGGAAGGGCTGTGACCGCCGGGAAGGCTGCGCTCCCTGAGGTCAGCCCTTGACTGCGTTCTCTTCCTTCTCCTGTCTTTAAAAGGAGGCTGAAGCCCTGGACTCCTTGGCCATGTCTTCCTGGGAGAGGCGACTCCATCGGGCCAAATGTGCACCATCTTGTAAGTGCCTCCTCCCTGTGGCCTGTGGGAGGCCCTGGCCTGCAGAAAGCCCTGGGAGCGCAGGCCCAGGCTCCTTTCGGGGCCTTCTGGGACCTCTTTTCCCTGCATGGGGTCTCTTTCCACCCTCCCCAGCCCCAGCCTCCAGCTCCACTCTGCTTTCTCCTTCCTGGCTGAGGAAGTGTCCTGTCCTGATGTCCATGGCTCTGCGACTGTCTGCCTCACACTATCTGACTCCAGAGAGACTGAGCTTCTTGTTTAGTGGTTGTTTTTCCCTCTCTGTGTCTGTAGCCTCTTTCTACTTTCTGTGGCCTCTCCCCTTGCCCTGTCCTATGCCCATGGCCTCTCCCTTCGCCTGTCCTGTGTCTGTGGCCTCTCCCCTCATCTGGCCTCTGTCTGTGGCTCCTCCTCTCACATCATGGCTCCTTCCCTCACTACACTCTGCTTTGTCCTCTCATCCTCTGTGGCCTTCCTTTCCACTACATTCCAAATGTAAGGCCCCTCCCCTTCCCTTGGTTTATGCCCTGGACTCTTTCCCTGAGCTTATGGAACAGCGAGGAAGAGCAGTACATGAAGATCTCTGGGCAGTCTCCCTGCTCACCCCATATGCTGCGTATTCGCAGTTCTGCCTGCCTTGCCTGGTGGCCAAGAACTTTTAGCTTAGGAAGCTGAAGGCCTAGGTGGGGCTGGCCTGGGGGCCACTTGGTACATGCGGAAGGCAGGTACTCTGAGACCCCACCCCACAGCCTGCTAGGGATGGGGCGGGGCAGCCATCTGAGGTGCCCTACTCCTGCCCCCATTAAAGCTAGCTACTGAGGAAAGCTGGGGCTACCTGTGATGGGAATCTGAGTTCCATGTAGCTCTGGGAGGGCAGGGGCCTGGGGTCCCAGCCTCGATGGGTTCTGCCAATCTTGGCTTGATGGGAAGGTGCCTTCTGTCTCCCTTGCAGACTTGTTCTCCTGCTTCAACGGGGGTGAGTGTGTGCACCCGGCCTTCTGCGACTGCAGACGCTTCAATGCCACTGGGCCGCGCTGCCAGATGGGTGGGTCTGGGCTCCATCCCACCTCCGAGAGGGGCCATGGGTACAGGGAAATCTGCGGGCCTGAGACGTGGGGCTCTGGGCTAGAGGGGAGTGGGGGTGGCCCCGCCAGGGCTGGAACCCACCAGCCTCTGGCTCGGTGCCGACGGCTGCTACACAGACAGCTTCTTTTTCTCTGGCTCAGTGTACAATGTCGGCCCTGAGCGGGACAGCATCTGCCGGGCGTGGGGACAGCATCACGTGGAGACATTTGATGGCCTCTACTACTACCTGTCTGGGAGGGGCAGCTACACCCTGGTGGGGCGCCATGAACCCGAGGGGCAGACCTTCGCAGTCCAGGTGAGGCTCTCCCTGCCCTGCCTGTCTAGGAAGGTGCCACTAGGCCCTGAAGGCTGGGCTGGCTTGGGATCTACTTGTCATGGTTAGAGAGGCTGGCACCTTCCTTTCCCCTCCCAGCTCCCGCCCAGGGTGTCTGCACCTGGAGGGAGCTGAGGGCTCCACGGTTCTCACTCACCCACCCATTCCTGGTTGCCCCTGACCATTCATTCACTTAATCTCTCACTCACCAAGTATTTATTAAGTGCGTAATTATACTCTTTTCCTGGCACAAGGCCTGGTGCTGGCTCTGTGAACAAAGACGCAGATGTGGTCTCTGTCCTCATGGAACTTATAGTCTAATGGGGAAAACAGACATCAAGTCAAGTCAAATGAATCATTTCAAGTGCAACTGAGTACAATAGAGAAGTTCCAAATGCTAGAAGAGCATGTGATGGAAACCTAACCTTGCTTATTGGGAAGGATGGTGATCAGGGAGGGCTTCCTGGAGGAAGTGATATTTAAGTTGGGATTTGAAGAATGAATTAGAGCTAGCCAAGTGAAGGGGTCGGGGGGGGGGCGGATGTGAGAACATTCTAGGCCAAGGGAACACTGGGTGCTACAGACCTTAGATAAGAAAGCGTGGTGCCACAGAGGAAATGGTAGAGGTCCTGGATGACTCACTTTAGGGTGATCTCCTCTAAGAAGCCTTTCTGCATGCTCTGACCTCCTGAGTGGGCTCAGGGGCTCCTTTCCGTGGAACCAAAGTTCTGCATCATTACCCTGTCATTGTGTTTCTTTTTCTTTTTTCTTTTTTTTTTTTTTTTTTTTTTTGCGGTACGCGGGCCTCTCACTGTTGTGGCCTCTCCCATTGCGGAGCATAGGCTCCGGATGTGCAGGCTCAGCGGCCATGGCTCACGGGCCTAGCTGCTTCACGGCATGTGGGATCCTCCCGGACTGGGGCACGAACCCGTGTCCCCTGCATCGACAGGCAGACTCTCAACCACTGCACCACCAGGGAAGCCCCAATAGGGGAGATCCCGGTGCTCAGTGTCACCCCTCTGCCAGCTGGGTGTGCCCCTTCTGTCTCAGGCATAGACCTGCCAAGAGTCTGCCTGGGGGCTATGCCCTGGATGCACTGGGAACCCTGACCAACTCTCCCTGCTTTGCCTCGGGGTATCATGGGTATCACATATCATGACTGTGTCATTTCGTGATGGATATGTCACAATTACTTAGACCAATGGAATGCCACACATTCATGGGTTATGAAATGAACTTAATGAGTCATAACCAGCCTAAAAAGAAAAAAGAAAGAAAGAAAAAAGAGACTATAAATAGAAAATATCGTAAGGTATGCATTACACATTAATAGTGGTAATATTAATTTGTAAAACTTTTGTTTTATTTATATGTGTATATATTTCTTACTATGGGTCACGGTCACAAAAGTTTGAAAAATATTTAGACTATGGAATGGCTTTCACAGGTCCCACTTTTAGTTGAAATGGCTCCAGGCTGCTTAACCACATTTAATGATAATCTAATGGAAGGTTTGTTTGTTTGTTTGTTTGTTTGTTTATGGCTGCGTTGGGTCTTCGTTGCGGTGCACGGGCTTCTCATTGCGGTGGCTTCTCTTGTTGCGGAGCACAGGCTCTAGGAGCGCGGGCTTCAGTAGTTGTGGCTCGCGAGTTCTAGAGTGCAGGTTCAGTAGCTGTGGGGCATGGGCTTAGTTGCTCCACGGCATGTGGGATCTTCCCGGACCAGGGCTCGAACCCTTGTCCCCTGCATTAACAGGCGGATTCCGAACCACTGCACCATCAGGGAAGCCCCTAGTGGAAGGTTTGCTCACTCATGGGACGGGTTTCCACATTTGGCAGATTGACATTTTCAGAGTTTTCCCTAAACTCTGGGAACCCCATCCATCCCCTCCTTGGGTCTTATGGCCTTGGATGTATAGGTTCTGTCTGAGCAGGGGGCAGAGGAGACATGTATGTGACAGGCAGCACAGGAGTGACATGTGTGCTTGTGTGTGCAGGGGAGGGCTAGGCTGTATCTGCCAGGGTTGTGGTAGGAGTGTGTGTTTATAGTGTGTGCTTTGAGAGTGCCCTGTGATATACATATGAGATGTGTGTGTGTGTGGTTTGTACGAGTGTGAGATGGTGTGAGTGTGTAACTGGGCTTTCAATCCAATGGGATAACCTCGGATGGATAAACGGAAAAGAAATAGGAAGACAGAAATAGGAAGACAGCACACTTGGATTAGAATCCTGGCTGTGTGTGTCCCTTCACCTCTCTGAGCACCAGTTGCCTCCTCTCTGAAATGCAGATGATGAGAGCTCTGACCTTCCTGTGGTATTGTGGGGACTGGGAGAGATCACAGAGGAAACGAGCTTGGCACGCAGCAGGCAGGCTGTTGGCATTAGTGGAAGCTCAACAGGGTGCCCTGGGCCCACAACCGAAGCTCGGGGCCAGGTGTACGGCAGGAATCTGCACACTGGCCTCCGAACCGCCCCTTCTCCCCCACCAGGTGCACAACGACCCGCAGTGTGGCTCTTACCCCTACACCTGCTCCAGGTCTGTCAGCCTCTTCTTAGCGGGTGAGCAGGAGATCCATCTGGCCAAGGAGGTCACCCATGGAGGCATAAGGTAACTGTAACATCTTCTGCCTTGAGCTCCCCTACTCCCTGGCATGGGTGGTGGTGGATGGGTAAGCATCTTCCCTTCTCAAGCCTCAAGGAAATTGTTTTCAGGGGGCAAACAGCAGCACCCCAGGGCAGAAGCATACTGGCAGGCCAGCTGGGTTTCTAGTCAGCTGGGTTTGCAGAAAGAGTCCCTCACAATTTTCTGGAACTGTCAGGATTTCTAGACAGTGGGTTTCCAGACAGTGGGTTTTCAGGCAAATAGCAGTTTCCCAGATAGCTGAGAATTTACCACTATAAGCATGCTTAATTTTTTTTTTCTTTCACAAGTTGAAGGAAATCTTCCTGAATGTATCATACATAGTTGAAGCATCCTCAGAGCAGATTCTGAGCACACTTTCACCCTTTTCTGATGGCCTGGGCTCATTTTGCATGTCACTTACCTTGTTGGGATGTCAGAGATGCCTGAGGGACCACTCGAGGGGTGAAGTCCCAGCTTCCTACACCAAAAGGCCCCAGACTGTGGTCCTTCCTGAAATCTTTCTTGCATTTCTTCTTCACTGGCCTTTCCTTCCCTTGCTGTCCACTGCCACTTCATGTTGTTGTCAGGGGGACCTTCCTGCACTGACCCTTCTCCCCTTTTTTATTTCCTGCTTCAGACCTGGAAACTGGGTAACCAAGCTTTCTGGGGCTGAGTGTAGAAGTGAAGGCCCAAGGGTTTCTCCTATGAAAGAAGCATTGGTAGATGGATCTTTTGGTACCAGCTTTGGCTGGTTAGACACTTCATTTGTCTTCCTCCTAATTTTCAGCTGGGTGAAATTTGCCAAATTCCAGATTGGCTAGGTGAGCCTGTGCTGGTAAAATGGGGAAGGTGTCAAGATTGCTGTAGCCCTGCATCTTTTCTTTCATTCCCTGTTTGTCTTCTCTCTTGCCTTTTTCCTTTTCTCTTCCTACTCCTTTCTTGCTCCCCACCAAAAATATAAGCAAAATAGATGTCTGTTTATACCACCTCTCCTGTCTAGGAGAAAGGAACTGGCAAATTCAGTCACTCTAAGATTTATCCCTGCCAGGGGAATTGCAATTTTATTTTATTTTATTTTTCACTTTACTAACTGCACTTTGTTTATTGAAGCACTGTCAATAAAAGATACATCAATAATTTTGGTATAAAAAGCCACCACTATTAGTGCTCAAAATCCCATGATTGCCCTCACTGTGATTCCAGATAGCAAGGGAAATTGCAATTTTATTTTATTAAAAAAATATATGTATATATATTTATTTATTTTGGCTGCACTGGATCTTAGTTGCGGCACGCAGGATCTTCGTTTCGGCATGTTTTAGTTGCAGCATGCAGGATCTTTAGTTGCGGCACGTGGGCTCTTAGTTGTGGCATGCGAACTCTTAGTTGCAGCATGCATGTGGGATCTAGTTCCCTGACCAGGGATCGAACCTGGGCCCCCTGCATTGGGAGCATGAAGTCTACCCGCTGGACCACCAGGGAAGTCCCAGAAAATTGCCATTTTAAAAAGCAACTTTAAAACTGAAAACAAAAGAACCCCTTTCTGATTGTGGACTTCCAGGCACCCAAGAAGCCAGGGGCAGGGAAAATAGGGACCTCACACCCTGTGATACCAGTGGCCTTGGGGTGAGGCAGATTCTGTGTACGTGGTGGGTCCTTCAGGTAGGGGATGGTGGGTCCGTTGGTGAAGGGACTGGGCTAGTGGAGGTGGTGTGGTTGCCCTGAAGCTCTGGGCTGTGCCCTGCAGGGTCCAGCTGCCACACGTGATGGGGAGCATGCGCCTGCAGCGGCTTGCTGGCTATGTCCTCGTGCGGCATCAGTCGGCCTTCACGCTGGCCTGGGATGGCACCTCGGCTGTCTACATTAAAATGAGCCCAGAGTTCCTGGGCTGGACCCATGGGCTGTGTGGGAACAACAACGCCGACCCCCAGGACGACCTGGTGACCAGCTATGGTGAGGTGCAGGGCAGGTGGCCTCCAAGGGATTTTGGTGGGGATGGGGGATAGGTCAGGCTGGAAGGGGTGAAAAGGGACTTGAGACCGAACCCTGGGGTCAGGGCACTAAAGACCCAGTGGGAGGCCAGGGGCCCCTTCCAAGTGTGTGGCCTCAGGCATCTTTTAACCTCTCTGGACCTCAGTTTCCTCATTTGTAAAACAGCCATGATGAGAATGTCTTCTAGGGTTATGTGAGGCTCTAATGGGCACTTTGCTAGGTGGCACTGACCCTGCAAGGTGAGTGGGGGATGGAGGGGGCTGGGGTAGCAGCAGGGCACAGAGGGCTAGAGGGAGCCTGGAAGAGAAGGGCTCCAGCAGGAGTGGCAAGAAGTTAAAGTGAAGGGTTCAGGCCACATCATGGTGACTCTGGCCAGAAGGGAAGTGACACCTTTGAGCAGCCACAACACACCGAACACTTTACCCACATGGTCTCATATAGTCCTTGCAATAAATTCACAAGGGGACTCTTTGCCCTGTTTCACATGTGGGGAAACTCGGGCTCAGAGCGGTATGGGAGCTTGTTCAGGCTCACACATTCTCTTTCGATTGCATGGTGTTGCTTTCCAGAGTTTAGAGCAGCAGGGAGCTACTCCAGGGAACTCACAGGGTCTTGAGCATTCTTGACTATTCTTACCACACGGATTTTTCAGGAGAACGGCTCCGTAGGGAAATGCAGGTTGGGATGGGAGCTCGAGGCTGGGTTCTACAACTCCTTGCCTTCCTCTTGGCATCTCTTTGGCTCCATCTGCCTCCCCTCGGGCTCCCCACCTGTGGTCATGCTGGTTCTCCCCTACAGGGAAGCTGACGGAAGATGTGGCTGAATTTGTGCACAGCTGGCAGGAGCAGGCCCCCAACCAGCCTCCAGGGCCCACGACCTCCTCCCTGCCTCGCCCTCCGTGCCTGCAGCAGAGCCTGGGAACCATGCAGGTCTGGATCCTGGGGAGAGCACCCCACTCCAGCCTCTACCCCCACCCTAGTGTCTGGCTTAGGTTGGTTTCCTTCTACTTCTTGGGAAGTCATTGGCTGCAGGGGCCCAGGGTTGTTGGTGCCCATGCCCCTTCTGTCTGCTCTTTACCCGGCCCTTTCTCTCCCTTGGGCTCAAGTTGGGGTGCTGTATGGGACTGGCAAAGTCGGAGCGCTTTACCTGGCCCTGCCAGCCCCCAGCTCTGGCTCCTGGCCCTTGCTCCAGGGTGTGTATGACCGCTGTGAGGCACTGCTGCGGCCCCCCTTTGATGCCTGCCATGCCTATGTCAGCCCTCTGCCCTTCACGGCCAGCTGTACCAGCGATCTCTGCCAGTGAGTGGGGAACTGGGGTGGGGGGGCGGGCGGTATTGGGTTGAAGGGAGACATCTCCCAGTCTGGGGTGGGAGTTCATCACGTGGGCCACTGAGCTTGATGATCCCAGACCCTAACAGATATGTTTCCCAAAGCTCGGAAATTCTTATCTGCATAGGACAGACCTTCCCCATTCAGCTGAGGCCCAGGAATGGGGCCTGACCCGCTCAGGGTCACATAAGTCAGGGGCAATGTTGAGACTAGAGCCCAGGTTTCCTGCCTCCAGCCTAGGGGTCTGTATACCTAGCTGCCTTCCCTGGCTCCCTTTCCCAGCTGTGTGGCGAGGAGGGGTGCCCTGAACCCTGGCAGTCTCTATCGGGTGCTGGCGGGCTGGCTACAGGGTGGATCTCACTCCAGTGTGACCCTTGGTTTCCCTGCACAGATCAGCGGGTGATGAAGCCACCTGGTGCCGGGCGCTGGCAGAGTATGCCCGGGCATGTGCCCAGGCAGGTCAGCCCCTGCAGGGGTGGAGGAACCAGCTCCGGCCATGCAGTAGGTGCAGCCTGGTGGTGGGCAGGGAGGGATTCCAACAAGTTCTGTCCTGGGGCTGTGGGTGGCATTCCCAGGCCTCAGCTCAATGTCCTGTCCTGCTGAGAACCACAGTTATCAGAGCGTTGAGCCCTAAGGTTGCATCTGCATGTGATAGATGGGAAAACTGAGGCTCAGAGAGGGAGGGACTGGCCAGGGGCCACCGAGTGAGATGAGGGTGGCTCTCAGCGTCTCCCAGGCTCTCACTAATTTCCTGGTCACCTGGTGCTCCCACTGGGACTAGGGGAATCAGGAAAATCAAAGCCCTCCCGCCCCCCACCCCAGGGCTTGGGGTGGGTCCTGGGTGGGTCCAGGCAGAGCTGGGGCCAGAAGGGAGCTTTCAGGCCATACTGCTCCCTTCCTTGCAAGCGGTGCGCTGCAAGGAGAAGGCCTTTATCTACAACGAGTGCATCGCCTGCTGCCCCGCCTCCTGCCAGCCCCGGGCATCCTGCATGGACAGCGAGATAACCTGTGTGGATGGCTGCTACTGCCCCGACGGTATGCGAGGGGTGGTGTGGGTGCCTGGCAGCCTCTTCCTGGCCTGACACGGATGGGCATGGAGCAAGGGCTCAGAGGATGCTTGTTTGCAGAATGAAGGAAGAATCAAACAATAAGTGAATAAATGAATGAATGGATGGCTTAAGGGAGGCGAGGGTAGGGGCGGAACTGTGGCTCTTCAGAGGTTCATCAGGGTATTTAATTCCATTGGGACTGAGCTTTTTAAGGTGTGTAGATGAGGACAAGTCATTCAGTCATTCATTTATTCATTTATCACACATGCATTTGTTTAAACATTCATCCACATACTGTTTTCATGGTGTATACATTTGCAGCACATCTATAGTGTGCAGCTCACGTCGCTAGGCTGGGGGTTAGGATAAAAAATATAAAGATACAGTCATTGACTTTAGGGATCAAAATCAGGTTGCTGTGATAAGACACTTACACACGTGACTCTAGTCTGAGGCATAATCTGGTGAGGACCAGCTCAGCGGTTCAGACAAGAAGAGATATAGGGATTCATTTCAAGAAGAGAGACTGTCAGGGAAGGCTTCCTGGAGGAGGTGGCACCTAAGCTGGTTCTAGATGCAGTGACAGGCTTTCGAGAGGTGGGGAGGAGAAGCTAGTCAGTATGCATTTTGTTTGGGGTGGGTTGTTCTCTGAGAAAGGTCTGGAAGTGGGGTTATTTGCTCAGAGGGGATTAAGCATTTATACAGGAGAAAGTTTGAAAGTGAGCTGGATGGTGAAAGAGTGTGGATGAGGTGCTGTTTTTCACAGGCCCTGGAGAGCCATGAAAGGGTTGTGAACAAGAATGGAGGTAAGTTAAGTGGGCCTTTGCTGTTACCCTAGGGCTGATCTTCGAGGATGGGGGCTGCGTGGCACCAGCTGAGTGTCCCTGTGAGTTCCACGGGACCCTGTACCCGACTGGTTCTGTGGTGAAAGAAGACTGCAACACCTGGTCCGTGTCCACTGTTGGGGAGAAGGGAAGGGGGAGGTGGTGACTTCTGGGGCTCTCCCTCAGGGCTGCCCCTCCAGGATCTGGGAGCCTGACCACATGGGAGCGCTCACTCAGCATCTCTGAGTCAGGAGATCTCATTATATCCACTCTATGGGTAGAATCTCCATCACCCATTTTAGAGCTGGGAAAATGAGCGCGGGGAGGAGCTCTAAGGACCCTGCAACCCTCTGACGTCTATCCTAGTCCTGGAGGGGTGAGCCCCTGCCCCCCGGTCTCTGTGTTTCAGCACATGCACTGCGGGCAAGTGGCTGTGCAGCACATCTGTCTGCCCAGGTATGTCTGGCCCCATCTTGGACCTTACCCCCTACCAGTCCCACAGCTTTTAGGGCAGGGAAGCTCTGGGGGCCAGGCCTGCTGCTGGCGTGGGGCGGTCACTCAGTTCCATTGGCTCAGCACGCCCCTCTTCACTTCCTCAGAGCTGCTTTGCCTGATTAAGGGGTTTTGCTCCACCCGTTAGGGAGGGTTTTTCATGGGCTCCTTCCTGAGCGTGGGGCGCCTGGACCGAGACTGGTCTCCATGCTCTGGGCCTGGTCTCCTGTCAGAGGGAGATGCTCAGGGCAGGGCTGCATCTCCCTTCAGACAGGCCTGGGGTGGGGGGGTGGGCAGGGCTCCAGACACTGCCCTGATACCTGAGGACAGGTTGCCGTCTCCTCTTCATGCTCAGAGCTGCAGGGCAAGGCACTCCCTGTGGGGCAGCTCCCCTGGGTTAGCTGCCTTTCTCTGCCCCTCAGCCGAGTGTTCAGTGACTGGTGACATCCACTTCACGACCTTTGATGGCCGCCGCTACACGTTCCCTGCCACGTGTCAGTACATCCTCGCCAAGAGCCGCTCCTCGGGCACCTTCACAGTGACACTGCAGAATGCCCCGTGTGGCCTGGTAAGGGCTGGGACTCCAGGCCTGAACCAGCCAGCCACCCCTGGCTGCCGCCCCCTACAGAGGCTGGGGATTTAGGGCAGGGCCTCAGGTCCTTCCACAGCCCACTCATCCTGCCGTCCATTCTTTCTGGGCAGAGCCAGGGGGCAGCAGACTGGGTTCTGGCTCCAGAACATCTGCTAGCTGAGAGTCACTTCCCTGTTCTGGGCCTCATTGTTTTTTATTTTTTTAATTTTATTGGAATATAGCTGATTTACAATGTTGTGTCATTTTCAGGTGTACAGCATAGTGATTCAGGTATACATATACATATATTCATTCTTCTTCAGATTCTTTTCCCATATAGGTTATTACAGAATGTTGAGTAGAGTTCCCTGTGCTGTACAGTAGGTACTTGTTGGTTATCTATTTTATATATAATAGTGTGTGTATGTTAATCCCAAGCTCCTAATTTATCCCTCCCCGCCCCCCACCACATTTCCCCCTTGGTAACCATAAGTTTTCAAAATCTGTGAGTCTGTTGCTGTTTTGTAAATAAGTTCATTTATATCATTTTTTAAAAATTAGATTCTACATATGAGTGATATCACATGATATTTGCCTTTCTCTGTCTGACTTACTTCACCTAGTATGATAATCTCTGGGTCCATCCAGTGTTGCTGCAAATGGCATTATTTCGTTCTTTTTTATGGCTGAGTAATATTCCATTGTATATATGTACCACATCTTCTTTATCCATTCCTCTGTTGATGGACATTTAGGTTGCTTCCATGTCTTGGCTGTTGTGAATAGTGCTGCAATGAACATTGGGGTGCATGTATCTTTTCGAATTATAGTTTTCTCTAGGTATATGCCCAGGAGTAGGATTCCTGGATCATATGGTAGTTCTATTTTTAGTTTTTTTAAGGAAACTCCATACTGTTCTCCATAGTGGTTGTACCAATTTACATTCCCACCAACAGTGTAGGAGGGTTCCCTTTTCTCCCCACACACTCCAGCATTTACTATTTGTGGACTTTTTGATGATGGCCATTTTGACTGGTGTGAGGTGATACCTCATTGTAGTTTTGATTTGCATTTGTCTGATAATTAGTGATATCGAGGACCTTTTCATGTGTTTTTTTGTCCATCTGTATGTCTTCTTTGGAGAAATGTCTATGTAGATCTTCTGCCCATTTTTTGATTGTTTTTTTTTTTTTTTGACAGAGAGCTGCATGAGCTATTTATATATTTTGGAGATTAATCCCTTGTCAGTTGCTTCATTTGCAAATATTTTCTCCCATTGTGTGGGTTGTCTTTTCATTTTGTTTATGGTTTCCTTTGCTGTGCAAAAGCTTTTAAGTTTAATTAGGTCCCATTTGTTTATTTTTGTTTTTGTTTTCATTACTGCAGAAGGTGGATCAAAAAATATATTGCTGCAATTTATGTCAGAGTGTTCTGCCTATGTTTTCCTCTAAGAGTTTTATAGTGTCCAGCCTTACATTTAGGCCTTTGTTCCATTTTAAGTTTATTTTTGTATACGGTGTTAGAGAATGTTCTAATTGCATTCTTTTGCATGTAGCTATCCAGTTTTCCCAGCACCACTTATTGAAAAGACTGTCTTTTCTCCATTGTATATTCTTGCTTCCTTTGTCATAGATTAATTGACCATAGGTGCATAGGTTTATTTCTGGGCTTTCTATCCTGTTCCATTGATCTATATTTCCGTTTTTGCATGAGTACCATACCGTTTTGATTACTGGAGCTTTGTAGTATAGTCTGAAGTCAGGGAGCCTGATTCCTCCAGCTCTGTTTTTCTTTTTTTTAGTTAATTAATTAATTAATTAATTTTTGGCTGTATTAGGTCTTCATTGCTGCACATGGGCTTTCTCTAGTTGTGGCAAGCAGGGGCTACTCTTTGTTGCGGTGTGTGGGCTTCTCATTGCGGTGGCTTCTCTTGTTGTGAAGCATGGGCTCTGGGCACACGGGCTTCAGTAGTTGTGGCACACAGGCTCAGCAGTTGTGGCACATGGGCTTAGTTGCTCCGCGGCATGTGGGATCTTCCTGGAGCAGGGCTCGAAACCGTGTCCCCTGCATCGGCAGGAGGATTCTTAACCACTGTGCCACCAGGTAAATCCCTAGCTCCGTTTTTCTTTCTCAGGGTTGCTCTGGCTATTTGGGTTCTTTTGCGTTTCCATACAAATTTAAAATTTTTTGTTCTAGTTCTGTGAAAAATGCCATTGGTAATTTGATAGGGATTGCACTGAATCTGTAGATTGCCTTGGGTAGTATAGTCATTTTGACAGTATTGATTCTTCCAATCCAAGAACATGGTATATCTTTCCATCTGTTTGCGTCATCTTTGATTTCTTTCATCAGCATCTTATAGCTTTTAGAATACAGGTCTTTTGTCTCCTTAGGTAGGTTTATTCCTAGGTATTTTATTCTTTTTGATGTGATGGTAAAAAAAAAATCTCTAAAATTGGTCTAATTCAACTTAATCTCTGCTTCCTTGGATTGTACCTTCAACATCTCTGTATTCGTTTATTCATTCATTCATTCAGTACATACTGAATATCTGTGTCTTCCAGAAGCTGTGTTGAGTCTTTGGGACTGGGATGAATTAGACCTGGCTCTGCCCTCCTGGACCTTACAGTTTGGTGGGTGAGGCAGACAAGTGACCCCCATAACCTACTATGTTACAGGAGCTGTGACAACATGGACAGTACAGAGTAGATCTCCATGGAGGAACTTTTCCCTGTTATTGTTTCACCCAGATGTCGGGTGGGAGGAGGAGGTGGATCAGGAAAGGCTTCCTAGAGGAGGTGAGCCCTGAGCTGTGTCAACCACTTGTGAACATAACTGAGCAAAAGGCCAACCTGCAGGTCTGGGGTAGATGCGAGCTTGTTTGTCTCTCAGTAGTGACTGCACTGTCCCTGAGCTGACTGTGCTAGCCAAACTCACCAGTCCTGGTCTGGGTGGCACTGAAGCCCCTCCTGGCATAGAGGAGCAGGGGCTCACACCCCTAGCCAGGGGAGCCACCCCCAGTCCCTCCTCCCTGATGGCTTCTGCAGCCCCAGCACTGAGGGCCCTGAGTGTGAGCAGACATCAGCTGGACATGCCCCTCGCTGGCCCTGGGGACCCATGCTGGGCTGTGGACTAGGTGGAGGGCTGGGCTTTCTCCCTCTTTAGGCCTCAGTGACCCCCACCCCTTTCTCTGCCAGAGAATGGCCTGGCCCTGGCCTTGGCTGCTATCTGAGTCAAGAGAATACTTGTCCTCAAAAGTTGGGTCACTCTCATCACATCCTGAGGGTGGCAAAAGGCAAGGCAGACAGACACAGCCCAGCTGGGCTCCTTCCCACTTATGGAGGTCTGGCGTCTTAGAATACCTGAGAGCTGTGGGACCTCAGGGGGTCCCTTACTCAGCCCTCTCTCTAACGTGTCCCTGACTGGCTGGCCAGCCTCAGCCTGAGGTAACCTACTTCAGTGCTGGATGGCGCCTCTTGATAGCCGTTCTTTTTACCACGAGCCGGGTCTCCTCCTTGTGACTTCATCCATGCTGATGGAGGGCCAGCTTTGGGCCAGTCCTGTGCTGGGCACGGTGTGGGTTACACAGATGAATCTGACCTGGTCTTACCTGCCAGGAGCTCACAGCCTGATGTGGGAGGTCAGTCACGTCCTCAGGTCGGTTGCTTCAGTATGAGATACAACACCATCAGTAAGAGGGGAGTTCTGTGAAGGAAGAAATACCCCTATGGGGTAGAAGAAAGGAAGAGGGAAAGCCTCATGGCAGAGGTGGCATTTGAGCTGAGTGACCTAAAAAGTGGGCCTGGAAAGAGAAACAGAAATAAAATATATATATTTGAGGATGGGGAGGAAGGGCAATCCAGGAGGATTAGAGCACATGAGAAAGGCAGTGAGGTTGGAATGTTCTAGAATGCATTAACACAGAAGCAGAAGGACTTGGCAACTGGCTGACTGTGGCTGGTAAAGTTAGGGGGGATGTGGGAGAGAAGCAGGAAAAGTCAAAGAGGAAGCTGTGACTTCAGTCTGGATGAACAGAATGGGGTGGGGTGAGGACAGTAACAGAGAGGATGATGAAAAATACTTGCACAGTGCTAGGAACTTCAATCACTTTTGCGTACAGCATCTAGTTTAAGGCTCAAAATACCCCCACGTGGTAGTTATTATTATTATTCCTATTTTAAATATGATGAGACAAGCTTACAGAGGCTTGGGGC
This sequence comes from Mesoplodon bidens, assembly GCF_964165515.1. Classification (NCBI taxonomy): domain Eukaryota; kingdom Metazoa; phylum Chordata; class Mammalia; order Artiodactyla; family Ziphiidae; genus Mesoplodon; species Mesoplodon bidens. Next base: position 47,112,906 of record NC_138164.1, on the reverse strand, counting down.
ATTTCTGACAACCCACACCAGCAGGAGGAAGAGCTGAGCCCGATCCAAGGCTGGATGTTGTCCAGAAGGCCTGTCACAACCTATTATTAACATCTTATGTTAATTACAAATAATGAGCCAGTATGGATACATCAGTAACTAAAGCCATACCTTATTCAGATTTCCTTAGTTTTTTACCTAATGTCATTTTTCTGTTCTAGGATACTACATTACATTTAGTCATCACATCTCCTTAGGCTCTTCTTGACTGTTATAGTTTCTCAGACTTCATTTTTGATGACCTTGAAAGTTTTGAGGAATACTGGTCACTTACTTTGTAGAATGCCCCTCTTTTGGAATTTGTATGATGTTTTCTTCATGGTTAGAGTGGGGTTGTGGGTTTTGGGGAGGAAGATCGGAGGTAAGGTGTCATTTTCATCACATCTTACCAAGGGTACACACTATCAACATGGTTTATTATTGTTGATATTGACCTTGATCATCTAGCTGAGGTAGTGTTTGCCACCGAGAAGTTATTCTTTTTTCCCCCTTTCCATACTGTTCTTCTCTTTGGAAGAAAAGTCATTATGTTCAGCCCACACTTGAAGAATGGGGAGTTATGCTCCCCTCCTTGAAGGCACAGAAGTTACGCAAGTTTTTCTGCAGATTCGTTTTTTTCTCCCTGATATATTTATTCAGTCATTTATATCAGCATGCGCTCGTGGATATTTATTTTATAAGTTGGTTTATAATCCAATACTTTTTTATTTTGTTACTCAGATTGTTCAGCTTTGGCCATTGGGCAGTCTTTCATGTGGCTCCTGTGTCCCTTTGACACACCTCCATCACTCTGTGTGTGTGTACGTACTTCCTTAACCTTTCGGCCCTACAACATGTACCAGGCTCATCTCGTATATTTCCTGTCCCAGTCCTAGAATCAGCCATTTCTGCAAAAATATTACCAGGCTTTCTTGGTTCCTCTTATTAGAGAATGGTGTCAGAAACCAAGACCTGGGCACGCACTAGCTATGCTCATCGCTACTGGGGTATCATTTCTTTTAGGCCATTTCAGCTGACAGAGAAAGGAAATACATGAATAACCCATGCATATCCTTGTCTAACCAACATATATACACATATTGATAAATATTTCTATAAATAACCATTTGTTATGTGCTAATCAGGAGTTCATACTCATGTTCCAACTCTAAGGTACTGCCATATGGATCATTCTAGCCTCCTCCCCTTGCTTATCTCTAAACACCCACTCCAACACTAAGAAACCTGGCTTCCATTATTCACCTATTCATTTACCTAACTGTTCAATTCCAGTATACATGTAGAAGAGTATCAGAATTATTATCCTGTATCTCCATGGGAAATAACTTTATCAAGTAGAGTGCAGTGCTTAGGCACAATTCCTTTTGCTCTTAGTCTTACAAACTCCATTTATTTCCAAAGTAACTTAGGTCAACAGCTTTCCCCAAAACCCCTTTAGTGAGGTTGTTTCATATATTTGTAATATATTAGATTCTTCTGTCACAGTGTGCATTCCATTCTGGGATCCCCTGACCTCCTACATGATTTTTTTAAATTGCACACATTAGCGTTCACTCTTTATGCTGTAAAGTTCTGTGGCTTTGACAAATGCAACCCCAAAGTATTTCATGCACTTTTCTTATATGTATCCAATAGGGAGGACCAACCACATGTTGTATCTCTATTTTGCAGAGGAGAGAACAGAGGTTTGTAGAAGTGCGTTCTTTAGGGTCTTATGGCTTTCAGTGACATCAGGATTTGAACCTAAGACTGACTAAAGGTGCAGGCTTTCTTCCTGCACCAGTGACATGTCCAGGGGGGACCAGAGGATAAGTGGGTTTGACAAAGAAGGTGATGTTTTAGGCACGATGATTTTGAGCTGTTTCAGGGATTGTCCCCTTGGGCAGAAACTTAAAAGAAAGGTCATAACTGGTTGTACAAGTCTTTCTGAAAAGTTTCAAGCTCTGATCAGTTCATTTCAGTGCTCGATTGTATTACTTTCCTGTTACACTTTCTCTGACTGTCTTTGAAGTTAGGATAAAGTCCAAAAATATTACAAAGCTCTGCCTAAGCTGGCCCCTACCTACCTCTTGAACCTTAAACTACTTTGCCCAGTGGGCTCTGACCCCTCTGGTCTTCTTTTACATCCTTGAATACAGTAAAAGTCTTCCTGTCAGGTATTTTGTACAGGTTGTTCCTTCTGCCTAGATGTCTTCCCCATTGCCTTCTTCCATTACCCAGACAGCTTCTATGCATCCTTCTGATCTCAGCTCAAATGGCTCTTGAGCTTTTTTCCCATGCCTCAGTTTTCTGATCTGCAAAATGGAGTTGTTAGTAGTACTTACTGAGTAGGATTGCTATGATGATTAGGTGGGTAAATATGTTAAAAAATATATCAGAATGGTACTTGAACATAACTCTAAAGTTAGATGTTATTATTATGTTATAATAATATTGTAGTATAACTGTTATATTATTGTTATGATTATTTTTACATTACTATTATCATTCCCTAGGATGACCTTTCCTATCTCTACAGGCTAAGTCTCATTCCCTCACTATATGCTTTCCTAGTACCCTACACCTCTTTTCAGCACTGATCACAATAATAATTAACTAACTTTGTAGTTACTTATTTAATGTCTGTATCCCACACTAATATCTATTCTTCTTGAGGGCAGGGACTATATCATTTTCATCATGTATGACTGTGTGACCATCTTCTGTGGAAGGGAGGTATGAATGGGCCCAATGTGTACTACCCATTTCAGAGATGAGAACCTGAGGCCTAGAGAATATTAGCTCATTTCCTGCCTGCTTATGAGTGGAGCTTGATACTCTGCAAGATGTGACACATAGAAAGAGCTACATAAACACCCATAAAAGAATGAAATTAAAGTCCTGGATTGCAGTCAAGTGGGGAGGCCAGTGTTTCTGGGGCTGGACTTTGGGTCATCTGGAGTCCATCTCTGCTCTGTGTCATAGCCTGAGGGTTGACTATCATTTTTATTTGTATTATCCCAGTTCTGCCACTAACCTTCTCCAGTCTGTGCCTCTGCCTTCCCATTCCCCAGATGAAAGCATTTGGTTAGAGGACCCCTAATGTCCTTTGGGCCTCTGTCACTGTGGGGAGGCTTCCCCTAGCCTCAGACTGTGCTGAAATCCCTGCCTTTGGAGGGCTCTGTTGGGACCAGCAGGCAAGACAGACTAACTATGCCCCTTTGGCCTTCTTTTCTCTCTAGAACCAGGATGGAGTCTGTGTCCAGTCAGTGTCAGTGATTCTGCATCAGGACCCTCGGAGGCAGGTGACCCTGACCCAAGCAGGGGATGTTCTTCTGTTTGACCAGTACAAGGTCACCCCACCCTACACAGACGGTACGGCCCTGGTGGATGAGAGCTAGCTGAGAGGTGGCGGCCTAGGCTCTTCTGGCCAAAGGCACTGCCACACGGGCAACAGCTCACATTCTAATACTGGGTGAATCAGGCCAGGGGGACACCTTGGTCCCAGGAACATGGACTCTGGACTTATAAAATTGTCTTTGTCCCCATCCCAACATGACAGTGGGCTTCATGGCAGTATGGTGGCTTCTCCTAACATTAGGATATTAATGGAGCTGTCTTCCATCCCTACTCTCACTATCTATTAATTAATTATTATCCTTTTTGATTTCACAAGGTATTTGTGATAGCTCGTAGGAAGCACATCTAACAAAAATGGCAAAACTACTAATAAAATGGCACCAGAAAAAAATTAAAAAAGAAAAAAGGATAAGGGCTCAAGATTGAGAAGAGGGGAGATGCCAGAGTGTAAAGAGCCCTGCCCCCCCCCAAAAAGGCAAGCCATAAAATGTAAAATTCACTACAACTGAATCTAAAAATTGCTACAACTGAATCTGAAATCATATTGTAAGCTTCCTGGTAGTCACTGTGGAAAAAAAAATGGGTAGTTACAGAATTCTCCTTTTCTAGAGAAGGAAACACACCACTTACTTAGGGAGGCAAAGCTTTAATTGGCACTCGATGCTAGAAGAAATTTCTCAGCGGGAGCTGCCATGGTAGGTTATTCCTGGGTCCTGACTTCATCACTGAATAGGTTTTTCTCAAGGCCCTCCAAACCAACCCTCAGGCAGAGCCTCACTGTGTGTGAAGACTGGGCTGGGTATGGGGGTCAGCGTGGGCCATGCAGGTGGTGGCGGTGGATGGGGTGATACTGTCTGAACCTTCTACATCCCCGCTCCGGTTCTGTGCCCAGACGCCTTTGAAATCCGGAGGCTCTCGTCCGTGTTCCTGCGCGTGAGGACCAACGTGGGTGTGCGGGTGCTCTATGACCACGAAGGACCGCGGCTGTACCTGCAGGTGGACCAGCGATGGGTAGAGGACACTGTGGGCCTCTGCGGCACCTTCAACGGCAACACGCAGGACGACTTCCTGTACGTGCCCTGACCCGGAACTGGAAGGCGAGGGGCAGGCAGGCCCCTTAAGCAGACCCCTTAAGAGTGTGTCCGGGCTGGCGCTGCCTGGGAACATTTCTCCCGGGCTGCTGTTCCCAACGCTTACACTGTTCCCAACGTGCACCATTGATTATTTAGTCCTCTACATTTAAATTTAAGTGTGTTTCTTTAAAGCAGTGGTTCACAGTCTTTCTTCGCCAAAGAATCATCCCGGGAGCTTGTTAAAATGCTGATTCCTGGGTCCCACTCCTCAAGAATCTGATTTAGGGTACTGCCCGGGAATCTAATTTTTAATAAGCACCTCTGTGATTCTAGGCTGTGAGGTCTAGAGAGATACCTTGAGAAATACTGTTTTACAGTGAGTTCTTAAAATGGGTGGACCTTAGGCTGAGTTTGATTTGGCTCACGGTTTTGTCTGTTTTAACTGGTTGTGAACACTTTTAGATGAGTGTGAGCCCCCAGTAAACCAATGATGCCAAAACCCTTGCTTTCTATCCCACCAGGCCATTTTAACTCACCTTTCCTGCCTGGTGCTTGTGGTTTGCATCCTGTGAGCCTCCCAGTATTCTGGGGAGGGCTATTTCCCATGGACTGACAGAGAGTTGAGAGAAAGTCTATCTAGGCATGGACACAGTTTAGGAATTTGAGAGAAGACGAGAGTCAGACCTTCCAGAAGGGAGAACAAAGGGTTGATGTTGACGGCTGAAGATTCTGGCCAGTCCTTCAAGTTACATGCGTTGGGTGATGCAGAAGGAAACATGAGAGGCTTTCTTCCGACAGAAATGAGAATTTGTTTGGAAAAGCAAGAACAGGAAAAACCTGAGAGCTTTTCCATGCATGTTCGTTTTAAAGTGTAGCATCCTACTCTGCCTTGCCTGGTGGAGCTGACGTTAGGGCAGCTGGTTAGAATGGTGAGGGCAGACCTTGTTTAGTGTGGGCTGCTTGCCATGCTGCTAACTGTGAACTCTGGGTGGCAATACTGCTCTGTGTGACTTGAGTGTTCTCACTGCTCTGGAGCAATAATGTGCCTGTGGTGGGCGCCAGGCAGAACCTGCCCCTCATGGTCACTATGATCTCTCTCCATTCTACCATCTACACCCAGTTCGGTGACCTTTGGAGACTGGTGTTGTCTAGGAAACATGCTTCTCCCCTTCCCCCCTTTATTGCCCCTCATGTGACTCTTTCCCACCTGGAAAGAGAGGGAGGGCAAAGGAGTTTGGGGGGACTGCCCTTGGGGAAGGGAAGAGGAAGTCAATGTGGTGAAGTTTGGTTGATGGTGTCCCTGTTTATCTCTTTCTGACATGAAGAACTGGGGTGGGTGGTGAGGGTGGGACAGTGTGTGGCCCCAAGCCCATTTGGAGCCTGTTGAATGGGATGTGTGTGTGTATGCACGCACATTTGTAATTGTCTGTGTTTGTGTCTGTGTAGATCCCCTTGGCTGTTTGCGTGTCTGGCATATATTTGTGTTCTGTGTGTGTGTGCGTGTGTGTACATGAGCAGGTGGATGGTTACCTGGGTGTATGCTGTACGTTCACTTGGGTGCACGTGGGCCAGTGTGTGAATGTGGCTCTGCCGTGGCTGCAGGTCCCCAGTGGGTGTGCCTGAGAGCACCCCACAACTCTTTGGCAATTCCTGGAAAACACTGTCCGCCTGCTTCCCGCTGGTCTCTGGCTCCCCGCTGGACCCCTGTGATGTGCACCTGCAAGCCGGTGAGGTGATCGGGGAGGGGGAGGGAGGATGGGTGTGACTGGTTTGAGAGAGATGAGATGGGAACCTGGGCATGAGGATGTTGACCACATCGGGTAGGAGTGATCAGAAAGGAGAAGGTACGGGGAGGGGACTGGGCTTCCCTTCTGGTGAGGGGCAGGCAGAAGGGAACCTCGCGTCCTATCCCTGTCACCTACACACACATTTGTACCAGCTCCCCCATCCCAGGGCAAAAGTCCGATGCCTCACAGTGGCCCCACCAGGCCCTATGCTCTCCTCCCATCCCCCTTATCTCACCTCCTCCCCCACCCACTCCCACCCTCCCCCTTCCTCCAGCTGCACTGGCCTCCTTGCTCTCTTCCTACACAGCCTGGTCCTTCTCCTCTCCAGGTCTTTGCACTTGCTGTTCCCTTCACCTGGAATGTTTTTCCCTCAAAAACACATGCCTCACTCTCTCACCTCTTTCGAGTTTTTGGTCAAACGTCTTTCCACTGAGGGCTTTGGACCACTGGGTTTAAAATCACAATTTCCCTCCCGCCCCAACTTGCAATCCCCATTCTCCTTCCTAGCTTTCTCTCTCTCCTTAGATTCTTCCCCTTTAATTTACTATGTAAGTTGTCTAGTGATGGTCTCCTCCAACCAAAATGTCTGCTGTATGAGGGCAGGGACTTTTGTCTGTTTCATTCACTCCCTTGACTCCTTCTGGCATATGGATTCATGCCTGGCATGAGGAATGCATTGCACGAGTGCCTGTGCACGCGCACACACATACACACGCACTCCCGTGTACAGAGTCCCCTGAGCTGTGGGGAAGGAGGGAGGGAGAGACTGGGGCCTGGGGCACCAGGAAAACCAGACCTCTGACCCTCTGACCCCGCCCCCCGCGTTTGTCTGTCTCCAGCCTCCTATGCCCTGCAGTCCTGCAGCGTGCTCACTGGGGAGCTGTTTGCGCCCTGCTCTGCGTACCTGAGCCCAGTGCCCTACTTTGAGCAGTGCCGCCAGGATACCTGCCGCTGTGGACAGCCCTGCCTGTGTGCCACGCTAGCCCACTATGCCCGCCTGTGCCAGCGCCATGGGCTCCCTGTCGACTTCCGTGCCCACCTGCCAGCCTGTGGTGAGCGCCCCACGTTTGTGTGCCCATGTGAGGACAGCTGGAGGAGCCGGAGCTCCAGATCTGAGTGTCCACCTGCCCCCCTGAACTCTCCCCTGGGACGTCCTACAGTCTCCTCCAGCCTAACACCCACTCCTCTCAAACTGCTTCTCCTCCTATGCTCTCCATCTCTGCTGAGGGCCCCCATCCATGGATTACCCAGGCCTGACACCTGGGGCATGTGTCACCTCCAGTCCACCTCCAAGTCCTGTAAATCTGGTCAACTGCAAATTCAGCCGGTTCTCACCACCACCACTGCCACCATCCTAGTCACAGCTACCTAGCAGGTGTCTCTATAGCCTCTTCTCATTGCAGCCAGAGTGAACTTTCTAAAGATCACTGGCTGTGTGGCCCTCAGGTTTGAGTGCACACGTGGCTCAATGGGCCTGGGCTGGCCCGTACCCACCCCCACTCCCACCCCAGGCCACACACCTCTCCATGTCTTAGTCATCTCTGTGCCCCCAGCCCCAGCACAGGTCCCCACTCTCAGTAAGCTTTTAGCAAATGTTTGTTGAATAAATGGAAAAGGCACAGTATAGTAAGTCCCCTACTTATGAATGAGTTCCGTTCCTAGAGCACGTTCGTAAGTTCAGTTTGTTCATAAGTCAAACAAAGTTAGCCTAGGTACCCAACTAACACAATCAGCTGTATAGTACTGTACTATAATCAGTTTATAATATGTTCGCATCTTTAAAAGTTCATAACTCAAAGGTTCGTATGTAGGCGGCTTACTATACTGGGAGTCAGGAGGCCTGAGTTTTATTCCAGCCATGCAGGTAACTTTCTGTGTGTCTGTGACAAGGCCCTGCCCGTCTCTGAGTCAAAGTTTCTCCAGAGCTGGTTGGACAGGACCACATTAGAATCATCATGGGAACTTTTAAAAAATGCACCTATCTGAGCCATATCCAGTATCAATTAAAACAATATATTTGGCAGTGAGGGGCAGGGGTCAGCATTTTTAAAAGCTCCCAGGTGGCTTTGATGTGCAGCCGGGGTGAGAACAACTGGGCTTGGCAGTCTAGGTGGCTCTACTGGCCCTGACAGACTGCGGGAGACCCCAGGGGAGTGGGATGGTGTCCAGATGAGGAGAGGGCAACCCTGAGTCTTGGACAAAGGGCCCTGAGAGGCTGCTGGAGGGAGCACAATTGATCTTCATAACCCATGGAAGCGAGAGAGGCAGAAGTGTGTGTGTATTTACAAACTTGTGCATGTGTGTCTGTGGGTGAGTGCAGGGCTGTCAGGCGGCAGTGATTTCCACTCCTTCCCCAGTATCACTACCTAAGAGGAACGCCCTGCAGTGAAAAGGAAATACCAGTGGCAGGGTCCAGGCTGAACTTGGGAGGTGCGACCCACCTCTATGGCTCTGCCATTCTGGTGTAGTGGGAGGCAGACTGGGTTCAAATCTCAGCTGTGACCTTGACCTGCTGTGTGACCTTGGACAAATGTCTTAACTTCTCTGGTTCTCAGTTCTCCTCTTTATGATGATGACTCCACCCCACACAGTTGTAAGTAAGAGAGAAACAAAGCACAGTTACATTCCTCACTACAGCGCTGTCCTGTGAGGCTACCAAGGAGTACAGCCCCTGTGTGGCTCCGTGTGGACAAACCTGCCAGGACCTAGCCGGCCCTGAGGCCTGTGGAGTTGATGGTGGCGGCGACCTCAGCGGGGATGAGTGTGTGGAGGGCTGTGCCTGCCCACCAGACACCTATCTGGACACCCAGGCTGACCTCTGTGTTCCCAGGTGAGCAGGCTGGCTTGAGCTCTGTGTCAGGTGGTGATGAGGCTGGGGGTCTCCAGAGCATAGGAAACTGGGGTGCCTGACTGGGCCTCTCATGTCCCTACTTCATCTCACAATCTCAGGGCAGAGCTTGGAGGGTAAGCTGGGTCAGTGGTCGGGTGGGCTTCCTCCTCTAGACACCTCTCCCCCTTCCTGGGCCTCTCTTCTCAGCTCTGGCTCTCCAGAGCAACCCCGCAGAGCCAACAGGGTCTCTGCCCTCATCTCTCCTCTCCTTCCACAAATCTTTACTGACCTAGTATGTTCCAGACATTTCTAGGCTCTGGGAATTCAGCAACGAACAAAACAGAGCCCTGCCCTCACAGAGCTCACATTCTGGGTGGTGAGACAGATAATAAGCAAATAAGCAGATCCTTAATGGATCTGGTGGTAACAAGAGCTATAAAGCCAAATACAGCAGAGTGAGAACAGAGGGTCCTTGGGCAGGGAAGGGTTACTGTTATGTCATATGAAGTGAGCATGGGAGGAAGGCCTTTCTGATGAGGTGACATTTGAGCGGAGATTTGAGTGAAGAGTGCACCAGGCGGAGGGACACAAGGGGAAGGCCCTGAGACCTGCCTGTGGGCGTTCTCGGTGTGGCTAGAGGGCAGAGTTGGGGGAGAGGTGGGAGGTGGTGACCTCACCTCACAGGATCCTGGGGCTGACTGGCAAGGTCCTTGTTCCCCTCCAGGCCTATTTCTCCATCAGTAAAATGGTATCACATTCAACTGAACAATGGGGGGGCTGGAGAGAAGCCCCTTTAGGGGGCATATTTGATTCACTCACTCAGAGGCCTTTTGTAGCTACAGTCCTCCCTTGAGATCCAGATGTGTGCCCTGCCCCGACCCCTTGAGTTTGAGTATTGCCAGGGAAGGGAGCCTCTGAGGGTTATATGGGGGTGGAGGAGGGTTTAGAGAGGGAGAAGGTGGTGAGAAGCACTGGGGCTGGATGAGTTCAGAATCCCTTCCAGCCCTCCACTGCTCTGCTTCAAGGCCTGCACTTGGCCGTAGCCGGCAGGTGCCATGGGAGGTATATGAGAAGGCAACACAGTCTTTGGCCTCAGATGACCTACAAAGAGGAGCCTGCAGAGACGGTAGCATAAGGTTCTCCACCTTATGCTAGAAAGGTGACGTATTTGGAGGGCCTAACCTGGTGTTCACAGTATTTTAACAACCTGTGTGGTATAGGCACTGAGCCATCAGAACAGATGGTGGGTCTGAATGCCCCTGGCTGGCTGAGGGGTGGGGTCCCTGTCCTTGGCTGTCCCTGCCCCGGCTCCTGAGCTGGCCCACCTTTCTCTGTTCCTGGCTTTATAGGAACCAGTGCTCCTGCCACTTCCAAGGAATGGATTATCCCCCTGGAGACAGTGACATCCCGTCTCTAGGCCACTGGTGAGCTCCCTAGACAGCAGCATTATTATCTTCTCTTTATTATTATTATTATTATTATTTTTAATCTTAGTCTGGCTGCGCCGCAGGGCATGCAGGAACTTCCCAGACCTGGGATCGAACCCGCGCCCCCTGCAGTGGAAGCGCGGAGTCTTAACCACTGGACCACCAGGGAAGTCCTATTATCCTCTCTTTAAATGGAAGTTGCTGACTAAAGAAAATTCAGCAGTGCAAAACTTTCCATGAAGCGACACCCACCCTCCCCCTCTGCACAGGGAGCCAGGGACAGAAGTGGGCATGTCCTTCTGAATCCTGCAGTAACCTGAGTGCAGTAACTTGAGGTCTCCGGGCCCTGCAGTGACTGGGTGGGCTGATCCCAGTGCCTCTCTCTCTCTCTGCAGCCACTGCAAAGATGGGGTCATGAGCTGTGGTAGCAGAGCCCCAGGTAAGGGTGACAGGGAGGGTGGGGCCTCCTTCATGGTAGTGGGGTTTTGGAGAGGGGCGTGGAGAGCTCGAGGACAGACCAGGACAGGGACACCCCACCCCAGGTCTTGTGCCACACCGAGCCTTCTGTGTTCTTTGCCCTCTCGGGAAAGGTTCCAGCTTGGAGGGTGGCATTGTGAAATCCTGTCCCAACCTCAGCCCCACTCAAGTGGCTGTCCCTCCTGCTTCTCGAGAAGATGCTGAGACTCCATCTCCCTCTGGACAGTCCCTTGACCTCCCCTGGGTCCTGGATTTCCTCTGTCTGAACCATCACGTGTCTACTGAGGCTGACTTTGTGTCCAGTGTGGGATGTGGGATCACAGCAGTGGGGAGGATAGGCTGAGCCTTTGAGACGCTCACAGGCAGTAGAGATGGGGGCATCAGGGTGGCACACTGGTGCATCAGCCTGTGAGGGCCTTGGAGGTGGTAGGGAAAGGAGGCTGGAGCCTTCAGGGAGGACCTCCCGGGGTGGATAATGCCACTAAGTATGGAGATTGGCACAGAGGAGATCAGAGAATAATCATATGGCAGGTGGCAAAGAGCAGGGCCTCCAAACTCAGGTAGCCCTGGGTTCAAATCCTGCCCAGCACTCACTACCTGTGCAGCCCTGGGTAACTCACTTCACCTCTCTGAACCTTCACTTCCTCTTTTGTATATAACCTAGATTCCTATGTTCTCCCCACGTTTCGTGTATGTCCCTGAGAGTGTTTTTCTTTTTGTTGTTTCTGGCTTCAGGTTTCTGCCCTTTAGGAATTTTATTTCATCTCCTGTAGCTATCCCTTTCTCTCTGTTCCATCCCAGGGTGGGCGTAGAACTCAGACCCCCTTTATTGATTTTCCTAAAAAAGATTGCTCACATGGTATAAGTGTATATGGCCAACGTGACTGAAGGCTCTGGGAGAGAGAGTGTGTATGTCACAGAAATACAGGTAAATGGGAAGTTGACTTCCATGTTGTTAAAAGTCCCCTGGCCACCCTGCCACACTGCATGGCTATCGTCTTTCTGGCTCCTCTTCTGGTCCCTCTGGGGCACTTCCTCTCACCTTATCATGCCTTTGAAAGCAGAACTGACTTCTCTCCATTATATGGGAAAATAGGGGATAGTAATACCTCACAGAGTTGTTGCAGGATTGAATAAGAAAATGCACACGAAGGGCCTGGAACAGTACCTGGTGGAAAGGACACGTCCAGTAATTGGTACTGGTGGTGGTTGTCCTATTGTAGGACAGCACATACCCCTCCCGCCCACTGTGATGTGCACTTGGGAACCCAAGGAATGCTTCAGGGGCAGCAAGGGCATGAGAAAGCATCAGAGCCCCATCTCTGCCTGCATCCTCCAGATGCTGGTCCCCAGGTCTCCCTGGCCCCCCTGCCGCCCAGGAACCCACCCTAGGCCCAGGTGTTCCAAGCATCCTGCTGAGTGTCCAGGCCCTTGCCAGCACCACCCTCTCCTATTCCAGCTGCTGCCTGTCCAGAAGGCCAGGTCTTCGTGAACTGCAGTGACCTGCACACTGACCCTGAGCTGAGCAGAGAGAGGACGTGTGAGCAGCAGCTGCTGAACCTGAGCCTGAGCATGCCAGCCCGTGGCCCCTGCCTCTCAGGATGCGCCTGTCCCCAAGGGTATGTATCTGTGTTGCCATGGGTTACCACTCCCAAAGGCTGGCAGAACCAGAGACCATAACGTGGAGTGAGGGACAGGGAAAACCTCACACAGCCTTGCAGGGAGGCACCAGCCCACAGCTGGCTAGTGACAGTGTAATGACTAGCAAGAATCTGAGAAAGAGCAGGAGGGTGGGGAGCCAAGCCGGAGGGGGCCCACCTGCCTCTGCTTCTCACCAGCATGTGGCCTTGGACAAGGAAGGGGCCTAGCTCCTTTGAGGCTCAGCTTTTCATCTGTAAAATGGGGATAATAATAATTCCTACCACCTCAAGAGACTGTTGGAGGATTAAATGAGGTGCCAAGCACTGGGTGGGTGCCGGGCATACCCTAGAGGCCTCATGGGCTGAAGACTATGAGAGAGGAAACCCGTGTTTAGCTCTCAACCTTCATCCCTGCAAAATTCTGACCAGGTGGAGGGCTCAGGCCCCTGTAATACTTGAAAAAGAAAGGCCCCACCCTGTGGAAGTAGTCTCCCTCCTGGGTGCCCGAGATGCTGCCATCACAGCTGGGTGGTCTGCATGAGCTGAGTTTTGTAGGTCGCCTCATTGATGCTCTGCATGCCGAGGTGGCTGCAGGGGCCCAGCACGCCGCTCTGCCAGTTCTCGTTCCTGATGCTGGTCTTGCTTCAGGTCTAGGCTGAGAAGACAGTTGACCACCTCGTCCCATGACTTGGCAGCACTGGGCTGTGTCCTCAGCCTGTGCAGACAACAGGGCTAAACTGGGAGTCCCAGCCCAGGCCTGGCAGCCAAAGGACGTGAGAAGGGGGTTAGAGCTTCTAGGGTGGGAAAGGGAGGGAATAGTCTGTTGGAGTTTTGCTGTTTATAAAACACCTTGATATAACGATCTCCTTCAATCTCAGAGCATCCTTGGGAGAAAGGAGGGGAGGATCATTATTCCCATTTTGCAGATGAAGAAACTGAGGCCAAGGGTGGGGTGCAGGGAAGTGGTCTGCCCAGAGATTCATGACTCAAACCCAACTCTGCTTACTGCAAACCCTGCCCTTTGGCCAGAGCCTGCTGGCTCTGTGAGGCCTGGAGTCTGGTCCCCTACGCAGAGGTCATGATGTGGTTTATGAGGCTGCCCTTTCCCAGGCAAGGGCATCCACAAGGGACCCCTGTGAGGTTTGGAGAACTCGCACAGGACCCTAGGCCCAAGACTCTGCATTTCTAACAAGCTCCCAGGGGTTGCTGATGCTGCTGGTCTAGGAGCCACACTTTGAGTAGCAAGGTTCTAAAGCAATGTCCAACATTAGGGATTAGTTTAACTCAGAAGATCCCAAAGCCAGAGTGGAGCTCCCTTTTCCATCCCCAGGCTCCAAAGGGTAGGATAGGATGTGAAGATGTCTAAGGGCTCGGTGACTTTTGACAAGTTACATGACCACTTGGGCCACAGTTTTCTTGTCTGTGAGGCCCGGCTGGCTGTTTGCAGGACCAGTCTGAGCAGGACAGTACCTGAATCCTCTTCCTCTGCTTCTGGCCTCCCAAAGTTCAATCCAGGTCCTAGCGCTGTGCCAAGAGCATCCACAGCCCAGAGGACTTAATGTTTGTCACTAGCTGTGTGATGTCGGACAAGTCACTTAATGTTTATGAGCCTGAGTTTGCTCACCTGTGAATTGAGGACAGTAACACCTACAGTGCAGGATTCTTGTGAGATTTAAAGAAGACAGCGGCTGCAAGGAGCCGGGCACAGTAAGTGCTCCAGAGAAACTTGTTCTCTTCCCCTTCTTAGTGTTGAACCCCCATCACCTCTTGGGGTATTTGCCCTAGTGGCTCACGTGCTGTATCAAATGCCCTATGAGGAGCTTACACACACTCCATAGGGGCTTGTCAAAGGGAAATTGTTGCAGTCTCGACTTTTAAAGGAAGGACAGGCATTTCCTTCCATAGTGGAACATCCTCTTGGGAGCTGGGTTAGGGCTCCCAGTGATATACCTAACAAGCCCTGCCTGGGGCCCTCTGGGCCTCCAGTACCTGTGCCCCTCCCCATGGTGTTTCTTAGAATCTCTGGGTGTGTGTAATCCTCCTGGGCCACTGCAGGGATCTGGGGCTGTCTGTGCTGCTCCAAGTTCCTTTGCATGTTGGTGCTGAGCCCAGGGCTCTGGGGCCACTAAGTAGTGTAGCACAGTGGTTAGGAGCACGAACTCTGGAGTCAGGCTTGAGTTCTGATTACACCACTTACTGGGTGAGTCAGTTAACTTCCCTGAGGCTCAGTTTCCTCACCTGTAAAATGGCACAGAATAAGCACTCTATGTGGGTGATGGCATTGTCTTCCTTCACCTGGATCCCATGCATGTGCAAATGCTCCCTGAGGGGGGTCTGGAACAAGAGGGACCCTTAACAGTTAAGGAGAGGGTGCTCCGCAAATTGAGGGCACCTTGGAGACAGAGGCCAGAGCTTCTCTCTGCATGCTCCTGTCTGTGGTGGGCACACAGAAGGTGCTAGGGATGCAGGCAGGTCTGCAAAAGGCCAGGAGGGAGCAGTGGATGGTAGGCGGCAGGAAAGGTCCCTTCGCCGGGTGGATGGTGGGGGCCAGGGGAGGGCCTGGGGGTGAAGATGGAAGGCGGTGAGCCAGCCCATCACTGGTTTCTGATGCAATTATGGAGAAAGGAAGGGTAAGAAACCAATATTTATTGTGTATCTACTAAGTGCTAGGCAGTGTGCCCAGGTCTATAATTAAATTCTCGTAATGACCTTGGGAAGAAGGCGTCATCCCCGTTTTACACATGAAAAACTGGAGGCTTAGAAAGGTTAAGTGGCTTCAGGTAGCGCACTGTGGATTAAGCACATGCTTTTAAATTATTTTCCTGCTTCCTCTGACAATCGCGATGAAATGTTAGTAATGGAGTAAAAAAATGTATAAATCACCAGGGACAAAGGGAGCAGGGATGGAATGACAGTGGCATGAGATGGGTCAATAGTTTTTGAAGAAGGAACGAGGGTGGCTATGTAGAAACTGACGTTGCAAAGCAGAGGATGACAGCTGATGCTTGTAGAGAAGGAAGGCCAAGGAGAAACAGCCTACATGGTGTTGACGGCTTGAGGAACAGGAGGCTCCAGGAATCTCAGAAAGAGGGGTGGTGGGAGCAAGACAGGAGGATGAGGTGCAAGTCTGGGTAAGGAGCAGTTAAACTCCCGGATTCCCTAACCCCATCCAGCAGAGAAAGGTGGTAAGAGTTTCTAGAAATGTCAAGTCAGAGGCTTTGATCTCAGGGACACAGGCAGGTATGAGATGTAGAGTGAAAATAGGGAGATTGACTGAAAGCCTGCTGGGACCCAGCCTTCTTCCCCAGCTTGGTTCCCAGGATGGTGGCATCAAAGTTTTTGCCTCCCAGGCCAGAAATGAAAGATGATTCTTCTGCAAATTGGCTGGGCCGAGAGAAAAAAAACTCTAGAAACTGACGTTTTGGGGGTTCCACAACAAAAATGATGGCCCCCCTTAAATATGGAGCTTCCAATCAATATTTCATGTCTCACTCTATTTCCTTTTAATTTTTTAAAAGTGAGGCATAATTTATATACAGTAAAACACACAGATTATAAGTATACAGTTTGCTAAGCTTTGATAAGTTTATACCCTCTTGTAACCCACATCTCCTTCAAGATAGAGAACACTTCTTTCCCCTCAAAAAATTCCTTTGAGGGCTTCCCTGGTGGCACAGTGGTTGAGAGTCCGTCTGCTGATGCAGGGGACACGGGTTCATGCCCCGGTCTGGGAAGATCCCACATGCCGCGGAGCGGCTGGGCCTGTGAGCCATGACCGCTGAGCCTGTGCGTCCGGAGCCTGTGCTCCGCAACGGGAGAGGCCACAGCAGTGAGAGGCCCGCGTACCAGAAAAAAAAAAAAAAAAAATTCCTTCGAGCCCTATGCTTTTTCCTAGTTAGTGCCTCCCCCATCCCTCCACCATAGTTCTTCATTTTGGCATAGATAGTCTCTGCCTGTTCTAGAACTTCATGAAAGTAGAATCATGCAGTATCTCCCCTTTGATGTCTGGCTTCTTCTCCTTAGCATATGTCTTTGAGGTTGATCCACATTGTTGCATTTTCCAGTAGTTTGTTTCTTTTTATTGCTCAGTAGTATTCCATTGTATGAATATACAATAGTTAATTTATTCACTCAAATGTTGATGCATATTTGGGTTATTTACAGTTTGGGCTATTTTAAATAAGGCTGCTTTCTCTTGGATGAACACTTCAGCGTGGAATTGAGTCCTAGGGTAGATGTATGTTTAACTACATAAGAAATTGCCAAATTACTTTCTTGTACGACTTCACCTTCTCATCGTGTGAGAGTTCTGGCTGCTCCACATCCTCACTAACATTTGATGTTTTCTGTCTTTCTCATTTTTGTTATTTTAGTGAGAACTTAGTCAAATAACATTATGGTTTTAATTTGTATTTCCCTAATGACTAATGAGTACTTTTTCATGTGTTGTTTGGCCATTTGTATATCTTCCTGTGTAAAGTGTCCATTCAAGTCTTCTGCCTACTTTTTACTTAGCTGATTTTTTTAAAAATTGAGTTGTAGGGACTTCCCTGGAGGTCCAGTGGTTAAGACTCCACACTTCCATTGCAGGGGGCCCAGGTTTGATCCCTGGTTGGGGAACTAGATCCCGCATGTGTGCCGCAACTATGAAGTCCACATGCTGCAACTAAAGATCCCATGTGCCACAACTAAGACCCAGTGCAGCCTAAATAAATAAGTAAATAACTTTGCTTGTAAAAAAAAAATGAGTTGCAGAAGTTATAGATTCTGGATGCAAGTCCCTTGTCAGACATCTGTATTGCAAATATTTTCTCCCAGTCTGTGGTTTGCCTATCCATTTACTTTTAGTGTCTTAATACGTCTAAAAACTTCTGATGAGCAGAAGTTTAAAATATTGGTGATGTTTACCTTATCACTTTTTTCTTTATGATTAGTGCTCTCTGTGTCCTAAGAAATCTTTGCCACAGTTCCAAAGATATTCGTCTATGTTTTCCTCTAGGAGCTTTATAAATTTTGCTTTTACATTTGGATCTATAATCTATCTAAAATTATTGTATTTTGTATATGCTGTAAAATGGAGTTGTTTCATTTTATTTTTTCTGATGGATATCCAGTGGTTATAGCCGCATTTAAAAAAAAACTTTGCTTTCCCTATTGAATTGTTTTGGCACCTTAAAAAAAAATCAATTGACTGTATAAATGTCGGTCTATTTCAGGACTCTTTATTCTTTTTTTTTTAACATCTTTATTGGAGTATAATTGCTTTACAATGGTGTGTTAGTTTCTGATTTATAACAAAGTGAATCAGTTATACATATACATATGTTCCCATATCTCCTCCCTCTTGCGTCTCCCTCCCTCCCACCCTCCCTATCCCACCCCTCTAGGTGGACACAAAGCACCGAGCTGATCTCCCTGTGCTATGTGGCTGCTTCCCACTAGCTATCTGTTTTACATTTGGTAGCGTATATATGTCCATGCCACTCTCTCACTTCATCCCAGCTTACCCTTCCCCCTCCCCGTGTCCTCAAGTCCATTCTCTACCTCTATGTCTTTATTCCTAGGACTCTTTATTCTGTTCCATTGATCTATTTGTCTATCTTTAGGCCAATATCACACTGTCTTGATTTTTGAAGGTTTATAGTAAGTCCTGAAATCAGAAATTGATAGTGCTCCGACTTTGTTCCTTTTCAAAGTTTTTTTTTGGCACTTCTAGGTCTTTGAATTTCCATGTAAATTTAGGACCAGCTTGTCAATTTCTACAAAACAGCCTCTGGGATTTTGATTGGGATTGTGCTGAATCTATAGGTCACTTTGGGAGAACTGACATCTTCATATTAGTGAGTCCTCCGATCTGCAAATATGTCATTATTGCTCCATTTACTGGGCCTTCTTTAATTTCTCTCAGCAGTGTTTCATAGTTTTCACCTAAAGTTTTGTACATTTGTCATTGAATTTATTTATAGATATTTGGTGTTTTTGTCGTTCATTCCATCTAAGTTGTCAAATTTATAGGCACATCTATGATGATTTTTTGCCTATTCTATCGGTAATGGAGAAGAACGTTGAAATCTCCAACTATAATTGTGCTTTTGTCTCTTTTCTCCTTTTAGTTCTATGAGTTTTTGCTTCTGTTTTTGAAGCTCTCATACTTGGTGCGTGTCCATTTAGGATTCTTATGTTCTCTTGATAAATTGACTCTTTTGTTATTATGAAATAGCCCTCGTTATTGCTGTTAATACTACTTATCTTGAAGTCTACTTTGTCTAATGTTAATATAGCCACTCTGTCCTGTGACTAGTGTTTGCATGATATCTTTCCCCATCATTTTACTTTTAGCTTATCTGTGCCTTTATATTTCAACTGTGTCTTTTGTAAACAAAATATAGTTGGGTCTTGCTTTTTTCACCAGTGTTACAGTTTCTCCCTTGTAATTAGAGGGTTTATGCATTTGCCTTTAATGTAATTGGACTGAGTTTAATACTACCATCTTGTTATTTGTTATCTTTGTCCTATCTTTCTTTGTTTTTTCTTCTTTTCTTTCTTCTTTTGGGTTAAGTATTTTTTAGTATTCTATTTTTTTCTCCTTTATTTCATTTCAAGTATATATCCTGGTATTTTTTATTTTTGTGGTTCTCTAGAGATTACAATATGTATCTTTCATTTATCACAGTCTACCATGAATTAATGTTTCACCACTTTAGGTAGAATACTTGTAACAGTCTGCTTTCATTTACTTCCTTCTTGTCCTTTGTACTATTATTGTCATACATTTTACTTCTACAAGTGTTATAAACCCCACAATTCATTGACATTAATCTTGTTCTAAATGCTCAGTTATCGCTTAAAGAAATTTAAAATAATTTAAAAAATATTTACCAACATATTTTCTACTTTTGGAGCTCTTCATTCCATGTGAATCTGAGTTTCCATCTTCCTGAAAAATTCCCTTTAACATTTCTTTTCAGTGCAATCTACTAGTTACTCTATGAGCCACCTGGGTAGGGAGGGTCAATGCCCATGTCCATGGTCTGTTCATTAGTATACATCTAGTGCCTACGGGACAACTGGCATCCAGCCTGGCTGGAGGGTGGGGGGCAGCATGTGGCTGGTAGAGCTGATCCTTGCTTCCTGATGTATGGCAGAGACTTCTGAGCTGGGCCAAGTCTGTCTCTGGTTTTTCCAGTTACCGAGGTACCTCTGAACCCCACTGGGCAGCAGCAGGATGGTGGTGCGTACATGGTCACTCTCTTCCAGGGGGTAAATGCTGAGAGCCACTCCGGGGCATCCGTGTGGATACAGGGTCCTCCACAGGTGACAGAGATGGGAAGGGTGCTCTCCTGACCACCTGCTTGCTGTGTCCTTATAGCCTGCTCAGACACGGGGATGCCTGTTTCCTGCCAGAGGAGTGCCCATGCACTTGGAAGGGGAAGGAGTACTTCCCTGGGGACCAGGTCATGTCTCCCTGCCATTCCTGGTAAGTGAGGGCCCCATCCAGGCTCTGCTTTTTGCTGGGTGTGAGGATGGATATGGGATGCATGGTCATGAGTACAATCTAGCGTCCCCCCTTCAACCATGTTCATATTCATGTTGTGTGTTTCTGTGCTATGTAAGGGTTTGTGTATATATACAAGTGTACACATAGAAAGAATTTTGGGGAGTGTTTTTGTGAGTATTTACACGAATGTGAGTTTGATCAAACATGTATATGAATGTGTGTAGATGTGTATTTGTAATCATGAGGATGTGTTTGCATATGTATATGGATGTGCAAGTGTGGGCACGTGTGCAAAATGCATAGACTGCATATGTGAATGTGTATGCACATGCATATATATGAAAACATGGGCATTCATAATCCTGAATATGTTAGTGAATACATACAGTTATGAATTTGTGTATGTATTTAGCTATATTTATATACATTTGTGTGCATCTCCATCCATTTAGTATGTGGGGACATGTATGTGCAAAGTGTGTGAATATATGCATACACTGGGTGTGCATATTTGTATTTACATGTAAGTGAACAATATGTAAAATGTGCCTTTGTGATTTCCTATGATATGTGAGAGTAAGTTTACATGTGAATATATTTGCACACTGTATATCTGTTAATATAAGTATACATACGTGAGAGTGTGTGTACCTGGATTGAATTCTTTGAAAACAGGCTTGGGGCCAGTTCTGTAGAGCCTGCCCTGGGCCAAGCAGCAGGGAATGGAAGTGGGTAGAGACTCAACCTCCTAAATATCCTCTCAGGCTTCCACTGCTGCTGTGCCTAACTCACATTAATTCACTTTCCAAAGGCTTGGCTCCTGGAAGTGTCTATGGTCACTCTTTTTTTAAGTAACTGGTTTTCCCACTCTCCACCTGTCCTCTGTTTCTGGGAGAGCTGAGCATCTCTCCCACCTTGTAACCACCTAAATCTTGAGGTTCCCCAATGACCCCCCCCACCCCCGGCAAAGGCCTTATAACTACCCCAACAGCTAATGAGGCCTTTCAACCCATGCCTTCCAGGCTGGGTGGCCTGTGTTGTGGCCTCCTTTGCCAGATGTCCTCTGTGTTCCTGGCACACAGAGGCATGTGGAGCCTCCCTGACATTCCCCCTGTGCCCTTGTGCTCCTGCAGAGGGCCCGACCTGGGCTTTCCAGGGCTCTGAGAGTCCAAGGGCTCCTCCAGCCCTGATGTGTCTGCAGGATCAAGGTGGCCCTGCCACTGCCCCAGGGGGTCAGGGGACACATCAGGGACCCCTGAGCCCTGGCTCCTACAACTCTCTGGAAAATGGCCAAAGCACATCAGCTAGACTAGTGGAGCTAGGATGAAGAGGGGAAGGAAACAGGACAAGGACCCCTCAAAGAGGTCTGGCCAGCTCATACCAGTGGAGGTCTCCACCCATTGGAACCTATTCCTTCTTAGCCCCACATCACGTTCCAGTGACTGTCCAAGGGGTTGGGCTGGGCACAGGACCCTGTGTCAAGTAACTTCAGGTCAGGCTTGGTGTATTGATTCCTGGTCTGGTGTTTCAGAGATGGGTGTGTTCTGTATGAGCCCTTCCCAGCCACTCAGCTCCCCTGAACCCTTACGTCTCTTGTAGGCTGAGGAAGGTCTGCTAGACTTCGGGATTCATCTCACATTAATGAGTGTGTGCTCCATCTCTCTGCTCCCTTTTTATTGCAGAACTTCTCAGAACAGTTGTCTGTATTTGCTGCTTTCAATTCCTCTTCTCCCATTCTCCCTTCCATTCCATGAAAACTATCCCTACCAAGGTCACTGATAATCTCCATGGTGTTATATCCAGTGTTTATCGCTTGGTCCTCATCTTCCTAGACCTATTAGCAGCATTTGACACAGTCAGTCATTTGTTATCATTCTCTGCCGTCATACCTTTCTTCATGTGACTCTGGGATTTCCCACCCTCTTGATTTTCCTCCTGCCTCTCTTGCTGCTCCTTCTCCATTTCTTTTGTTGATTCTTCCTCTTCTCCAAATTCTTAATATTGAGTGCCCCGAGGGACCTCTTCTGTATTTATACTCATTCTGTTGGTGAACTCACCCCGTCTCATGGTGATAAGGCCTATCCATAGGCAGCTGACTCCCAAATTTCTACCCATAGTCCAAACCTTACTCCTGAACTCCAGACTCGCACATCCAACTACTCACTTGACATCACCACATGTGTGTCTAATGGACATGTCAAACACCAGCACGCCCAAAACTGAACACCTGATCTTCCCCCTCAGACCTGCTTCTCACTCAGCCTTTCCCATCCGGGCGGAGGAAGACTTCATTTTTCCAGTTGCTCAGGCCAGAACACCTGGAATCATCCTTGAGTTCTCTCTCTTACTACCTTCATCCAAGCTGTCTGAAAATCCTTTTGGTTCTACATTCAAAATAGATCCAGAATCTGGATCTTATTCCTGAACTGCTGTTACCCTGCTCTGAGCCACCATCATCTCTTTCCTAAGTTGCAGAAAAACCTCTCAATTGATCTTCCTGCTTCCACCCTCCAGTTTAGGCTCAGCACAGCAGCCAGAGTGGAACATAAATCATCCTGTTATCCCCGTGATTAAATCCTCCAAACACTCCTGGTCTCACTCCTACCATTCTTACAATGGCCTTCATGGACCTATGGGATCTGGACCTCTGTTACCTCCCTGAATTCCTCCTCTCCTCCTACACTCTCCATTCTAGCTGTGTTGTCTTCCTGAGGTTCTTCAGGACCTTTGCAAAGGCTGTACCCTCTGCCCAGGATGCTCTTCTTCCAGATGTCCATATACTTAATTTTCTCACCTCCATTAAGTCTCTGCTCACATGTTCCTCTGTCCACCTTATTTGAAATTACAACTCACCCCCACACACATTCCCAATCCCCTTTATCTTGCTTCTTCCCCCCCATAGCACTCATCACCTTCTTACCCACTCTATTACCTTCTCATGCTTACTTATTATTTAGTTGTAGCTTCCTCCTCTAGAATATGAGCTTCACAAGGGCAGAGGTTTTTTGCTGTTTTGTTCACTGATGTATCTGAAACTCCTAGAATAATGCCTGGGATATGGTAGATGCTTATGAGTTGTTGAATGAATGAGTGAATGAATGAACGATTGGAGTGGTAAAAAGAGTGTGGACGTTGGAGTCAAATAGATCTGGATTCAGTCTTGGCTCTGTTATTTGTTGGCTTAACCTCTCTGAGCCCCAGTGTGTCCTACATAAAATGGGGACCCACCCTGCCACCCTTTGGACATCTGTTGGAGGTCAATGATGTTTGTTGACCTCTGGCCCAGGGGCACACAGTGGGCACTCAATGGGCACACAGTGGGTGCTCGATGGGCAGTGGCTCCATCTTGGATATTCAGGGTGGGGGCAGGGCATGCCCTGTCAGGGGTCTGGGCATGTGTGTTTCAGTGTGTGCCAGCGCGGCTCGTTCCAGTGCGCCCTCCACCCCTGTGCCTCCACCTGCACCGCCTATGGCGACCGGCATTACCGCACGTTTGATGGGCTCCCATTTGACTTCGTGGGAGCATGCAAAGTGCACCTGGTCAAGGTTAGTGCCTGGGTGTGTACCAGCTGGCTCTACAGGGACCCAGAGCAGCTGGGTGGGAGGATCTAAACCCTGGTGTGTGGCAATTTAGAGACTCAAGGAAGTGCTAAGGAGCAAGATTGGGGCTGGACAGAGCCCACCAGTCTGCCTGTCCTCCTGCCGGTCACCATTATAACCTTGCCCCCTTGGGTGCCAGTGGTTTTTCTGTCTGTAATAGTAAAAGCAAATGATTTCTGGGCTTTTATTATATCCCTGGTGGTCTACCAAGCCATCTTAAAGCATTATTTCACTTAACTCTTACAGCAAGACAGAGTTTATTGAGCCCATGTTATAGCTGGAGTAACCTGGGCTTAGGGAAGTTGGTATCTCACCTGAGACCACACAACTAGTCAGGGACAGAATTGGGGTCAGTTTGGAACCAAGAAATCTGACTGGAGAGTTGGTGTGCAGGCAGGATCCCCTCCAGAAGGAGAAAAGGGTACCAACAGGGCGGGTGGGAGAGTGCCTCAGACACATTCAGGGACCTTGGTTTTGCTAAGGGCCTGTCCATCTCATTATATGATAGTAAAAGCAACAGTAATAATAATAATAATGACAAACCTTTTATGGAATAAGTCCTATCTATGGGGCAGGCACTGTACTAGGGTCTTTCACATAATTTCAATAACTCCACAAGACAAAGTTTATAGACCTTGTTTTATTTTTTAAATTTCAAAGGTTTTGCATGCTCTTCACTAACATTTAAAACAATATAGAAGCATATATTAAAAACAAATATTCCTCTTCACATCTCTTCTGTTCCTACTCCCTGCTGAATAAGCACTCATAACAGCTAGGTGTGAATCCTGCAAGATCATTTTCCATAAGACAGACAGACAGACACACACACACACACACACATTTTGTTTAATTTCTATGAATAGAATCCCGCAATTTGCTTTTATCACTTACTAGTATATTTTGGACATTATCTCATATAGTCAGTAAATTTTTCTTCTTCTTTTTGTAGAATTCCACAGAAAAGATGTACTCCAGTTTGTTTTGTAATTCGCCATTGATGGACATTTTGGTTGTTGTCAATATTTAAATGCTCAATGAATACTTGTGTGGATGTGTCTCTAGATGCTTAGAAGTAGAATTGCTATAAAAGTTATACGTTTAGAATGTTGTCCAGTGCCTGCAAATTGCCCTCTAAAAAGGCTTACATTACCCTCATCAGTGTGTGTAAGACGGTGCCCCTTTCCCTACACCCCTGTGAACACCAGTCATCCCTATTATATATTCATTCATTCATTCATCAGATACTTTTTGGAGAATCCCTACATGCTAAACACTGCACCAGGCACCCAAAACAAAACTGAGCTTCAGAGAACTGAAGTAAGTTGCCCAGAGTCGCAGCTCATATGAAGCAGAAGTGGGTTGAAAACTATTTCAGAGTCGTGTCCCTCTACCCCATGCCTCTCAGCAGAATCTCTTCTCTCCCTGGTTTATTGCACTAACTTATTTCTCCTCAGAGCACATCAGATTTCAGCTTCTCTGTGATTGTAGAAAACGTAAACTGCTACAGCTCTGGCATCATCTGCAGGAAATTTATTTCTATCAACGTTGGGAACTCACTCATCATCTTTGATGACGACTCAGGAAATCCCGTAAGGCCTGGTGCAGGTGAAGGTTGTATGGACAATTTGCTGGTTAATAGTGGGCAGAAGAGGGCTAAGGACTGGTTTCCTTACCACAGCACTTTCTCTTGGAGCCACTGAGTCTGCAGCCCAGATTGAATTCCTTGGCCATGGCCAGGAGCCCAGAGGTCAATGTCAGGGCATGAGGGAGGCAGAGGAATTGGTGAACTCCTGGGGCCGGGCAGTGACTTGTGGCCAGGCCCAGCTGACCCAGGTGTTGGGGGACACTCTGGCCTCAGGAATGGCCACCTCTGTCCCCCTAGAGTCCGGAGAGCTTCCTGGATGAGAAGCAGGAGGTCCACACGTGGCGAGCAGGGTTTTTTACGCTGGTGCATTTCCCACGGGAACACATCACCCTCTTATGGGACCAGAGAACCACGGTGCACATTCAGGCGGGGCCACAGTGGCAGGTAGTCACGTGATCAGTGACCCTCACGGGCCCTGTGCTCCTTCCTAGAGCCAAGCCAACCCACTGGGTGTCCTTGCATGAGCTGTACCCTTGCCAAAGAGCCAGGAGCATCATGCCTGCTGTCCTATCTGCCCCACCCGACTCTGGGCCCCTTCTCCTCTGACTCTTCTCTCTCTGCACACTGTGACCCCAGTAGTTGCTTCTGGGCCCACGACAGACTCCTAGGCTTAGGGCGACCCCTCTGCCTTTGGCTCACCCTCAGAATGCCTGAAACTGACCATTCTCTCTTCTTTCAGGGCCAGCTGGCAGGACTCTGTGGGAACTTCGACTTAAAGACCATCAATGAGATGAGGACCCCAGAGAAGTTAGAGTTAACTAACCCCCAGGAGTTTGGTGGCAGTTGGGCTACAGTTGAGGTAAAACCTCTCCAAGCTGGCTCACTCCTCTCACCCAAATGGACCCTGGTCACACTGAGAGAAACTGGCCACAGGTCAGGGGAGAGGGACATTGGTGCAAGGCTGCTCCTGCAACCTCTCTCTCAGCTTCTGACCCAGCATCCTCAGCCCTGGACTCTGTCCTGTGGCCTGAGGACACGCACCATCCCATCTCACACATCAGACCCCAGACCAAGCCCTGGTAGGAGGGCTGAGGCTGGGAAGGAGACAAAGTTTCTGTCCTAGGAGAGATAACCACCTAGTAGGGAAGATGAGTCTTGTTGAAGCATTACCATCTTACCCATCTCTGTGCCCCCGGTGCCTGGCGATAGGTCTGGCACACAGGAGAGACCAAGAGAGACCCGCATGGGTTGGGGCAATTAGAGAAGGCTTCCTGAAGGTGGTGGCACTACTGTGGTACTTAAAAGATAGACCATATTTGGATGGAAGAATGTATCAGAGAGAGGGAGGACAATATTAGCAGAGGCAGAAATGATGGGGGATGTCTCTGGGGTTTGGGAGATGTCTGAGGCTGCCAAGCTGTGAGTGATGGGGGGAAACATCACTGTGCTGACAGCAGGAGATCTGGGTTCTTGTCTTATTCTTTTACTTAAAAAATTATTTTATTTTGTTTTTCTTTTGTTTGTTTTATTATTTGGGGTTCTTGTGTTAGATCATCCAGTGACTTGCTGGGTGACCTTGAATAAGTCCCATCTTCTCTGTGAAGTGAAGGGGCTGGGAGAGGGATAGTGAATAGATTTCATTTCATGTGACAAATCTGATCAGTCAGATGAGGCTGCCTGGGCAGCTATGTTGAGAAATACCAGCACTTGTGTCAGGCTCAGCTGGAAGAACTGTGAGTGATTAGTTATGTCTGCCATGGGTGCTGCATTAGAGAGTGGTGATATGAGTGTTAGATATTTGCCTTTCCTGGACTGAGTGATCTTAGGTTCCTAGTTCTCTGTTGGGGAGTAGGTGGAGATAAGTCTATGTAGACTGGTGTCAGGGGAGCGGATAGTCATGGCCTGGAGCTAAATGTAATCCTGAGGTGGGGCAAGGCTGTTCTCACAGCCTCAGAAAAGTATGCTCTAACCCATTCCATTTTAGAGAAGCTGAGGGGGTGACTAACCTTTATTGCTTCCCTCCTCTCACCCTTCACTGTCATTTCTCTCTCAATAATCCCCTTGGACATACCCTGGGGGGCTCTAGTGACAATGTAGGCCAGGGGAGGAAGTTCAGCAGACCTCAGGGAAATCTGTATTAGTTTTCTATGGCTGTGTAACACCATAACTGCAGACTTAGTAGTATCCAACCACACACGTGTATTATCTCACAGTTTCTGTGGGTCAGGAGTCAGGGCACAGCTTGATTCAGTTCTCTGCATACAGTATCACAGGCTGCAGCCAAGGTGTCAGCCAGGGCTGGGCTCTCATCTGAAGGTTCGACTGGAGAGGGATCTGCTTCTCTGACCACTCATGTGGTATGGCAGACATTCCTTGTAGTCATAGAACTGAGAGCTTTAGTTTTTTTGCGAGCTGTTGGCCCAGGACGACCCTCAGCTCCTAGAGACCACCCACCATTCCTGCCACGTGCCATTCCCAACCAGCAAGGGAGAGACTCCAGCCAGATGGGCTCTGCACTCTTATGTAACATGATAATGCAGTCACTGGCACATAACCACATCCATGTGTCACCTTTGCTGTCTTTTGTCGACTTGTCAGTTTGGTCCCTCCCACATTCAAGGGCAGGGGATTATACAAGGATATGAGCACAGGAGGCCGGGATCAAGGGAGCCACTCTAAGAGTCTCCAGCACATCAGGCAACAGGGATTTGAGGGGTAGGGAGATCAACAGCTCTGCCTTTGCCCCCTCAGTGCCCAGACACTCTCGACCCCCGAGACACATGTGTCCTGAATCCTCTCCGAGAACCCTTTGCCAAAAAGGAGTGCAGCATCCTGCTCAGTGAGGTGTTTGAGACCTGCCACCCTGTGGTGAGTGGAATCCAGGCTTGGCTACTACTGGGCCCCCTTCCCACCTCCCTGGAATCCCTTCTGCTCTCAGACCCTCCATGCCTTGGAGAGACACCTCAGGTCTAGAGGAAAGATTCATCTCTGCCATTCCCTTCCTTCTGGTCTGCTTGGATGAGTCTGCCCTGTTTCCCTGGGACAGACACAGTCAAACAGCTTCTGTGCCCTTTTCAAGCCTATCTCAATCTGGCTCTTCCTTCCAATCAGGAAGTTCTTCTGAATGGTGAACACAGACCCCTCATGCTGTGGCATCAGCCCTCAGTGGAAACAGAGGAGAGCTGGTGCTCAGCTCTGCATGGCCCCCACCAGGGCCTCGAAGGCTGCCGTCAGATGGGCTTTGGCTGTCTCTGGCCCTGGCTGGGGGTTCACACCCCACGTCTGTTTCTCAGCCACACCCTAAGCCCCTGGATCCAATAGCCTAGGCCCGAGGAAGGAGAAAGCTTAGTTCTCAAAAGCAGGGTCTACCTGGGTCATGGAGTTAACGTTTCCCTCTCAGCTGCCTGCCTTTCTGCCCTCACCCCACATGGGCAGCTCGCCCCATCCTGTGGTCCCTTTACGTTTATGCTGCTCTCTGAGGCTGAGTGGCATCAGCCCAGAAGCTGAAAGGCTAACATTCAGGGTCTGTCCTCTGACATCTGACTTCTGACCTCCTCTAGGTCGATGTCACTTGGTTTTACTCAAACTGCCTGACAGACACGTGTGGGTGCAGCCGGGGCGGTGACTGTGAGTGCTTCTGTGCCAGCGTGTCTGCCTATGCCCACCAGTGCTGCCAGCATGGGGTGGCCGTCGATTGGAGGACCCCGCGCCTTTGCCGTGAGTGTCCAGACCAGTCATCCGAGGGGGAGAGTGGGGCCCCTTCTGTGGGCAGGCCTGTGGGGTCCCATCACTCTGGCTGTGCTTATCATTCATTGAATTCTTATAACTACCCTGTGAAGTAGGACTGTTTATTCCTGTTTTACAGTTGGAGAAATGGGCTAGAAAAAGATTAAGTAACATGCCCAAGGTCACACAGGTTGATGGAGGAGCCAGGGCTTGTCTCCATTGCAGATGGTCTGGCTGCAAACCCATGCTCTTAACCACTTTACCAGAGGAGTCAGGAGCTCTGG
The DNA here is from genome assembly GCF_964165515.1 of Mesoplodon bidens. Taxonomy (NCBI): domain Eukaryota; kingdom Metazoa; phylum Chordata; class Mammalia; order Artiodactyla; family Ziphiidae; genus Mesoplodon; species Mesoplodon bidens. Next base: position 47,083,598 of record NC_138164.1, on the reverse strand, counting down.
GTCTGGAACCCAGAGCTGCCATTTGCAAGCTGTGTGACCTCAAACAAGTCTCCCAACCTCTCTGGGGCTCCATTTTCTCATCTGAAAAATAGGAATAGACCTGTCCCACCAGGTTTATTGTGAGGGTTAAACGAGATAGTGAATGTGAAAGCCCTTTGTCAGGTGAGACTCATGGGGCCCATCAGAGGCACCACAAGATAGCAGTTTTTCTGGAGCACTGGTGGTCTGCAAATGCTTTTGGTTGCACACTCCTATCAAGTAAAAGCATTTTGAGCACACATAACATGCATATATATATATGTATATATATATATATACACACACACATACACATAGATGCATGTACGTATATATGTACTATTAGTAGTGTAAATGTATGTCACAAAACAGATACAAAAGTAAATATTTAAAAGATGAAATAAAATTCATAAAAATTTAAATGATTAATTAATTGATTATTATTTGTTTCTGCATACCAAAGATCTTCCTGGTGCAAGACGCCTCACTTTGTGGTGCAGTGGTTATTATACAGGGACCACACTTCCTGGGGCCACACTGTCTGGGTTCAGACTCCAGTTCCACCAGGCAAGGTGACCTGAGGCATGTTCCTTATACTCTGACTAGTAATTGAGGGTTAAGAGAACTGTACCTTCCTTGCAGGGAGCTGTGAGATTTACATGAGAAAATGCAGGTAAAGCACTTGGCACAGTGCTTGTGCTAGAGCCGAGGTTGCTGTCATTTTTCATGGGGACATGGGTGCTGGCACGAGAGCCCCAGGTAGGATGACCTCAGGAAGAAGATGGAGCAGAATCTGCCTTTGGCTTCCTTTTTCTTTGCCCATTTTACCGTGAGCCTCTTCTGTCACAGAAGCCTTGGGTCCTCATGCAGTCTGCTTCTCCTTCTACTTCTCTGATAAAAATCCTTCAGGAAGGAGAAGGGAACACACGTTTACTGAGAATCTACTGTGTGCCAGGCCCTGTGCCTTCTGTGCATTAGCTCACTTAATATTCAGGCCTAGGGAGAAGCAAGTGAGGCCAGTTCCTGGAGCACAAGATTTAAGGGGGTACCAAAAAAGGCAATATTTTAAGACAATATTAAAAAAAAATCAAAACGAATGCAAAAACATCTCTGATGAACAAAATATCACAATTTTAAGTAATGACAGCCTCAATATTATTGATTTTTCCTTTTGCCTCAGGCTCCAGTATGGCTCAGCAAGGTGCTGTCCCTGATCTTGTCTATTTTAAAATTTTGATATTTTGTTCATCATGGATATTTTGCATTAATTTTGCAATTAAAAAATTGTATTAAAAAATTACATATCCTGATTACTGAGATTTTTGAGGTCCCCTTAAATTTTGCACCTGAGGTGAGCACTTGCCTTACCCCAGTCCAGGCCTCACAAGTCTATGGGGCATATACTAGCGGTAGTCCCCGTCCTACAGAGGAGGGCACTAAATTTCAGAGAGGTTGAGAAACTTGTCTAAGTATGCACAGCTGATGAGTGAGAGAGATGGGATTTCAGTCCAGGTTTGCAGGTCTCTAGAGAGCTGGCTCTTGACGACTTCTCTGGGCGACCTCCCATTAACCTGATACACACTTGAAATCAGTTACGTGGAGATCTTTTAATTTTCGAGTTCAATCTTCTGAGTCCACAAGTGAGGAAAAGCACATACTTACCCATAGCCACATGGTGGGTCAGTCTACTGATTCCTGGTGCTGTTTCCAGAGGGCAATGCCAAATGCAAAGGAATAGTGTTCATCATGGGGCTTGGGGGTGTGGGGTGGAGTTGGTGGCTGTCTTCAGACCATGCCTGTGAGTGAGGGAGACCCCTCCTCAGCCTTTGTCCCAGACCTACTCGGTCAACTGGCTTCTCATGGTCTTGCTCCTGACTTCAGGTGCCCCCTGCAAAGTCCCCAGCTTATCCCAGCGGACTAAGGAATCCGTGGCCTACGTGCCAGGGGAACAAGCTGTGGTGCTGTGCTGCGCCACTAGGGGGCGTATGGAGCACATACTTGGAGGAGCTTATCAAAACCTGATGGAGATTGCACCCAGGGGCCTGAAAAAGGCTTGGATTCTGGAGGCCCTGGGTCCCTTCCTACTCAAGGCTGTTGAAAGACCGACTTCTATCTTGTGCTTGCATTCCTCCAGGACCTTCCACAACATTTCCGATTGGAGCTTCCATTCCTTGGTTCAATTCTTGCCCTTTGAGGTCACACAAAACATACCCTTCTGTCCCAGCATTCATTCATTCATTCATTTGGTACATGCCGAATGACTACTCTGGGCCAGGCTTTGAGCTTTGTGTTAGGGGCACAGAGAGGGAGCCATTGTATTTCCTACCCCTTAAGATATCTGGATCTAATGACCATGTCTGAATCTTGGCGTTTGGGAGACAGGCCAGGTCCAGCCCTTGGGGAAGGAGAGAGATCTGGAATGGGGCTTTGGCCCTGCGCATCTGTTCCAGGCTTCTCAAGAAGTCCCTGTTCTCTCTCTTTCAGCATATGACTGTGACTTCTTTAACAAAGGTAAGCTCATCCTCCCCAGGTGGAGCCTTGAAAGCTGGGGCACTGCCATCCCTGCCCTGGGGCCACAATAGCAGCAGCCATCCTGAGGCCCTGCTGGCCCTGGAGGAGCAGGAAGACTCTGTCATGCAGACAGAGCCCTGACAGTGCAGGGCCCAGGGATGCCCCGGAACTCTGTCTCCAGCAGCTCCTGCAGCCTCTGTCCAGAGCCCAGGCCAGGCTAGCTTCCTGGGGATGTGCTCATGCGGGGCAGCTTCACCAGGAAGTGAAAACCCCATTTGCACCAACGTGCTGCCCCATAGCTTTCATAGTCTAGCTCATCAGGCCCACAGGACATTGTCTTGAGCTTCCTGAAGTTTTGAGTTGGCAAAGGCAAATGCAAACTGCTCTTCCTTTGCTGGGGCGAAACTTACAGTCTGGCACAGCCTGTCAGATTCATCTTTAAGTTTAGCCAGTGTTGCAGGGCACCAGGATATGCTCCAACTTCTGCATGAACCAGGTCATGACTAAAGGCCCCAGGGAGGTTAATGACCAGTGTTAGAATCCATGAGTCAATTTAATCACTGGGGTTGGGTGGGATTGGAGGGCTGCCCAGGAGTAGTTTTCAGCGCTGATCTTTGTGCGGTGGGGCCAGGTTGGCAGAATTAGATAGTCATCAAGTCCTGGTGCCATTCACCTTTGACTTCTGAGGTCCCCTCTGCCCCCGCTTCCAGGCACCATCCTGCCAGGAGCAGGCCTGTACGGGTAAAGGCCCAAGGCTCCGTCCTCAAATAACTGCATTATCAGATTTGGTTTGAGAAACGTCCTCTGGTGAGAGTATAGTGGGTGAAATAGTGGGGGGACTGACTAGAGAGATAAGGATGCCAGTTAGGGGGTCCGTGAGATGAGGGCTGGACCAGGGTACAACATGATCATTCACAGTGCCTGCAGTCCCACCAAAATGCTAGCTTCAAGGGGGCTCCTGATGGCCCAAACCTTTAACCCCTGAAGGCAGGAATCTGCAATGGGAGGATTGCAGTCCCTGCACAGGCGGGGTCTGTCTGACACCAGGCAAGACATTTCAGCAAGACAGCTCTGAGCAGAGTTTTCTCCCTTCTGTGGCATTTTGGGTGGCAGTAACTGGCAAAGGACAAGCTGTTTCTAGCATCCTGCACCCGCCCACCCACCCACCCACCCATTCTTACTCTGCTCTTCTACCAACATTTTCTTTGGTCCAGGCCTTTGCCGGGTGCTGGGGATTCACCAGTTAATGAGACCTGTCCCAGTGGCTCTCTGGAGCCGGCCCACCCTGGCTTTCTAGAACCCACTGTGTGTTCTTCACTCCACATTCAATCGGTAGTTTGAAGTTACCACTGGTGGGAGTATTTATTCATGGAAATCAGCAAACATTACCAAATGGGGTTTCGTTTGCTTGTTCATTTTGTGAGAGCTGATGCTTAAGCCAGCACAACACTGCCTGTGTCCTGTCTGGTAGGGAAGACAGATGTGGACCCCCGATCGAGACCCTCCTCATAAGAGCTGTGACCAGCATGAGCCATGCTCCGAGACCGCTGGAGCACAGGGGAGGGAGGACGCTTGCGTGTGGTGGGAGAGGGTGCCGGGAGAGTTTCACCAAGAAGGTGACATTTGAGCTGGGCCCCAGAGATTGAGGAGGCGTTGGCCCCGGGCACAGAACGGCAGGGGGGGGACTGTGCTGAGTGGGTGGGACAGCGCGAGTGAGACAGGAGGTAGGACACCACACAGCTCTTACAAGGAAGAGCGAGAGAAATTCAGTGTGGTAGGGGCCGGGGTTGGGGCGTGAAGGGCCCCTGAATCAAGCTGGGCTCTTGGAGTCTATCCTGAGGACAAAGGGGAGCCATTGAGGAGTCGCCGAAGGGAGTGTGGCTAGGAGGGTGACTGGAGGGCGGGCCACACCAGAGGCTGGGAGGTCAGTTATGAGGCTGTTGCAGTGGTCTAGGAAACCCATGCCCCTGTCCAGCTTACTGACAACCGACCACCGCAGGAACCCAAGAGACGCAGAGGTGACACGTGTTTGAAATAAATAGATAAACACTAATGCTGAGCCCAAGCCTTCCTGGCCTTTACCCTTCAGACCTCAGATGGGTAGAGACCAGGTCTGGCATCTTCTCCCAGAGGCGACTCTGAATAGCACAGCAGCTGGTATGGTAGAGTCTTAGGCAGGGGGAAAGGCCCATGGAGAGACGTTTGGGGGACCCAGATGCCCCCCAGGGGTGGCCCGGATGCCCCCAGGGGTGGCTTGTTTCCAGGCTTCCTGTGAAGTGATTTAGGTGCTGTGCAGAGGGTCAGTTCCCATCAGGGGCTGGCAGCCTGGGGCTCCCATCCCTTCCTTTTCATGGAAATCAAGGTCCCCGGGGCCTGGGGTGAAGGACATGACCAAGGGGAGCTCTTTAGCATCCTCTCTCCTCCCGCTTCTGGCAGGGCTGGGCAGGTAGTGATGGGAGGTGGGCAAAGTCCCAGGGCAGCAGAGCTATGACTGGGCCCCCTCTCTCCAGCACTAGGTAAGGGCCCCTACCAGCTGGCCAGCTTGGCAGCCAGTGGTGCCCTGGTGGCCATGAAGGTGGCAGGCGGTGCCATAGTCCTAGTGAGAGCAGAGGATGTGGCGCCGGGGGACATTGTGAACTTCCTGCTGACGGCTGCCCTGTACAAGGCCAAGGCCCACGGTAAGGCCCACCCTCTGGCCCCACTCCAGCACTTGGTGGAGGGAAGCAGGTGCTGGAGGAGGGGAGGATGCTATGACCCTAAGCCAGCTATAGTAGCTGGAGAAATGTGGGGCTCCAACAGTCACCCCTTTCCCAGTTGAGACAGGGTTCTGGGTCAGCCTCTTAGCCTCTTTCAAGAAACACCTTCTATGTTCTTCTTGAAAAAACCAGAGAGGCCAAGGTCCAGATGTACCTTTGGACCTTGCTTCACACAGCAGCTGTATTCCAGAAAAGCTGGGCGGCAATAACTACTACTTCCCATCCCTCCCCCTAAATTTCCTTCTTATTCTCCCTCTTCCTACCCCCCGCTCCCCACTTCCGCTCTCTATTTTTAAGACTAGATAGACTATAAATACCAGAGGGGAACTGGCTGATATATTAACTCCATTGGGACCTTCTTCTGTGAGTGGAGGCTCTTGATTTGCTCAGGTTATGGTGCTGAGTTCTGGGCTGGTGGGTTACACAGACTGAGGCACACCTGGAACCAGCCAGCCTCCTGGGTCTCAGACCGCCAGCAGACCTAAAGGGCTTAGCTGTAGTGGGCACCATCTTCTCTTCAGAGTTCAGTAGTGCCTGAGGGGTGACAGGACCTTGCCCGGTGGGGAGTGACCGCCAGTGGTGTTTGTGTTGGGTGCTGGGCCAGCCAAGGCCTCAGTTCACCAGTGCTAGGAAGCCTTCTCTTCTGTGGCCATTTGTGTGTGTCCCAGTGTGTGGTCACTGTGATCACTGATCAGGGTTTCTTCCTGCAAATCCTGTTGGTCCCACTAGTCAGTATCTCCCTAATCACAGGGATGGTCCATGAAGCCAGTCCCAGCATCGACCGTAATCTTGAACCAGCACACATCTCAGAGAGTTTGTTCCAACCTAAGAATTTAAGTTCTCAGATTCTCAGGTCTGTGGTTTATCTAGTTATGAGGATCGTTCTCTCTTTCTCTCTCTCTCTTCCTCCCCTCCTCCTCCCCTTCCTCTCTCTTTGCCTCCCTCTCTTTCACTGAGCCCTGTTCCCATGCCAGGCACCAAGCTGGGCACTGGGGAATCAGTGGCATCAGAGACACGACCCCTGCCCACCAGAAGTCCACAGTCCCATCCAGGGGAAAGACATGTCAAAGACGTGTGGGAAGGAGGAGCCCCTAACTCAGTCCTGGGGAGTCAGGAGAGGCTTCTTAGAATAAGTGTTGTCCCTTGAAGGGTTGAAAGGAGCCAGGAAGGGACTTGTAAGCCAAGCTCAGGAGGTGGATCTTTATCCTGAGGTCAGTGGGGAGCCATGGAAGGGCTTTAAGGAGGGGAGGGTCACCCCAGGCACAGCTAAGGGGATGTCCATGGTGGGGTGAGCCGGGGGTACAGTAGGAGGTGCCAGGAGGAATCACGTCACTGCACGAGGAAACCTGGGAGTGAGGAGCCGGGGACTGGGCCACAGGAGGGCCAGGAGCATCCCCACTGCCCCAAAGGGGAACACTTCCTCCCTAGACGTTCCTGACCCCCAGATCTGTGTGGTCCTGCTTGAAGAAGGAAGGGTGTCTTATAACCTTCTAGATGTAATGGACCGTCTGCTTAGTGGGAATTTTCTGTTCTCCATTCAGTATTTTAGCCCAGTAAGTAAGGTCTAGTCTAGAGGGGGAGTTGATTTTCCAGTGGTTTTATGGCATGTTAAGCAAACCCTAGAGTAGCCTAGCCCTGGAGAATGTCACTGTGGATGGGATGCCCAGAGGCAGTGAAGGCCACCCTCCATCTCAGACCTGGGTCTCCTGGGCAGCTGGGGGCAGGGCCCAGTGAGGACCCAGGCTCCCACTCCCACCCCATCCTGTGTTCCTTCCCTGTGGTGTGCCCAGAGTACTGGACAGCAGAAGAGAACATACCTTCCAGGTAAGATTTGGGGTGGCTACGTGGGGGAGGTGTCCCTTGAATTTGGCCTTGAAGGATGCGTAAGATTGTGATGGGAAGAAATGGAGAGCAGAAGATGTCACAGAGAAGAGGATTCAGCAGTCATTTAGGCCTAAGCCTCTCACTCTCATGGTCTTGATGTCCTATAGGATGTACTAAAGGGACACAAGCCGCAACCTGGTACATCTCCCTGGAGTATCAATTTTACTTAAACATTTTTGGAGGAGGTTACTGATTTATTATTAATAATATCTCACTCTTCTGTAGCACCTGCTGTGTGCTGGGCACTGTTCTAAGTGCTTCATATATAATAACTCATTTAACCCTCACAACAATCTTAGGAGGTAGGTGCTATTATTTTCCCAATTTACAGATGTGAGAACTGAGGCCCTGAGAGGTTAGGTAACTTACCCAAGGGGACATCACTTGCAAGTGACAGCAACCAGGCTGTCACTTTTGGCAGGCTCCTCCCAAACAGAGATATTAAAAGAGAAATAAAATTTAGAAAATGGAAGGTGAAAAGTCATTTGATTATTTAAGGTAAAACACAAGACTTTGTACAGTCAGTCCTCTGTATCCACGGTTCCACATCTACGAATTCAACCAGTCGCGGGTGGAATTTCACATGGAAACCTACAAATACGGATGGATGACTGTACTGGGCCATTTCACGTAAAGGACTTGAGCATCCTTGGATTTTGGTACCGGGGGATGTACCGAGGAACAACTGTACCTCTAGGTCTGGCTTTCAGCCTCTTCCCAGTTAGGAGGACTTCAGGACAAATGGTTGAGAACCTTGATTTAGGCCAACTCCAGTCTTCACAAACGAGAAAGCCGAGACCCAGAGAGGGGAAGTGAGTTGCCTGAGGTCACCCAGCGAGGGACTCAGCACTCTACCCACCTGGGCTGCCCCATGCCCACTCCTGGATCCCATCCCTGGGGCTGACTGCACAGTGGTTAAGAGCCTGGGCTCCAATCCTGCCTCCTTTTTCCACCGTGTGACTCTAGGCCTCACCTCCCTCATCTGTAAAATGGGGATGACAATGTCATCACCTTCTAACCTGTTATAGAATTTGCTTGTTCATTATGTTTACTCCCCACCCACCACCCGCTACTTGAATGTCAGCTCCATGAGGACAGGGGTTTTGTCGTTTTGTCCCCTATTGTGTCCCCAGTGCCTGGAACAATGCCTGGCACCTGGTGGGGGCCTCAGTAGTATTAGCAGCTGAATGAATGAATTCACCACCTCACAGGGCTCTCTTGGAATTTAATAAAAGCAGCTGGTAGAGAGCTTGCTTAGCATTGTGCATGGCACAGAGTTAAGTCCTGATCAATAGCAGTTGTTGTTGACATTAATAATTAATTCTTCCCCCAGTTAATAATTAATTCTTCCCCCAGTTACCTCATTTCTTCTCACAGCTGCTCAGGGAGGTCTAACAGGAACTCTGTGCAATATCTCCTGGGGCCACGGGGTGCAGTGGTGATGGGGGGAGGGGGAGACACACCAGGCCCTGTGCTGGGCCTTTCACACACCATTTGTCCCTCACATCCTGGAGGCGTAAATTCACTTGCCCACAGCACAGCCAGCCATGGCGGGCCAGGACTCCAGACACCTGCTTGTGCATTTGGGCCCTGACCCTGCAGGGCCCTGTGGTGGGGGGCAGGGGAGATCCACCCAGCAGCGTGGAGATAGGAGAGAGGACAGCGGGGCCCAGCTCTTAGGCCTCTGGAAAGGCCCCTTCCCACCTCTGGAGCAGTTTCCCTGCCGTGGGTTGGGCTCAGCCTCAGGTCCCCCAGCTCTGACCCTCTGGGATTCTGTGAGGAGCGGGGCCAAGAAAACTGACAAATCAGCAAACCCCAGCTTGTCTAGTACGTCCCATAGAACAGAACACCAGGACAGCCGTTTCTGTCTGTCCTACTCACTGCTGTATCCCTGGCCTCTAGACTAACACATGGTACACGGAGGGGCCTCAAAGATGTTTGCAGGAGGGAGGGAAGGTGGAGAGAGGGAAAGAAGGAGGAAGAAAGGAAGGAGGGAACGGAAGGAAGGAGAGATGGGGGGAGGGAGGAGGGGATAGTTCAGTCACCTCCCCAAGGCTCTGCAGTTGGGGCTTTAACCCCCCACCTTCCCTCCCTCGGGTAGAGGTGGTGTGTGCCGAGGGGCAGCCAGCAGGCAGAGGTGGGTGGGCTGAGGGGAGGCGGGCAGGCTTGGAGGAGCAGGGCCCAGGCCTGAGTCGCTGAGACTGCAGACGGTGCCTGGGTGTCTGCCCCCTCCCTGCATCTGGACCTCTGTCTGCTGACCTCACCCTCGTGGCTCTTTGCAGACCCAGATGTGATATCCTTGGAGGCAGCGGACAGACCCAACTTCTTCCTCCATGTCATGGCCAACGGGTCTCTGGAGCTGGCCAAGTGGCAGGCCAGCGATGCCTTCCACCACCATGCCTCCTTCTCGCTGCACCGGGAGACGTGGCGTGCGGGCCTGGTAGCCCTGGAGTCCCTGGCGGAGCCCGGGGCCTTCCTTTACGTGTTGGGCCCAGTGCTGGCCCTCCGGCTGTACGAGCACACGGAGGCCTTCCGCCGGGGCACACTGTTCCGGCTTCTGAGTAGGTGTCCACCCTGCATCGCCCTCAGCTCCTCCGCCCCTGACTCAGCTTCCCTCCCACCTCATCCTTCCAGTTGCCCCCAAGAGACGAGATCCTCACTCTCCTGGCACAGGGAAGCCACATGGGTGCCACCCCTGAGATGGGAGGGGGCCCGGCCTCCTTGTTCGTGGCCTAGGGAGCCTTGGGCATTGTGACTTGGGGCCCATCCAGCTTCCTGGGTCCTGCCTACTCCCACAGGCCATTTACAAGGTCTAAAAATAGGGCGGCCTTTGTGGAAGAGAGAAAAGTGATCATTGTGGCCGCAGCTTGCACAGCCCGCAGGCTCAGATTTCTTGCTGATGGGGGCACATGCCTGCCCTGTGAGCTCAAAGACGGCCCACTGGGGCAGAGCCTGAGGAGGCCACAGCCCCCCTGGCCCCCATGAGAGGCCCAAGAACCTGGGCGGTGATGGGGCAGCTTCGTGCCCTTTCCAGCTGAGACCAGTGGATTCCAGGGCTTTGCCATCTCCCTGCCAGGTGGGTCAGCCCCAAAAGTAATTGTCCTCTGCCTAAACCCTGGAGACAGTGATCACAATTTCCTTACTGCTCCAGGCTGGCCTCTCTGTCCTGCACGTGCACACGTATGTTTGTGCCTGTGAGGGCACCTGTGCTGTAGGAATGGATCCATTTATATGTACACATGTGTAAATATGGCCCCAGTCAGCCTTTCATTTATCATCCCCCACCCCTCCCAGCCCAGGGCTGGGCCAGCTCACTCTCACATTCAGTGGTCACCTATCAAGTCCACCAGTGAACCCCACCCAGGACAGATTCATCACTGGCTATGATGGCGGGACCTGTGTCCCTTGCTGGAAGACACCCAGGCTCTGAAGGCAGACAGCCTTGGGTTCGAATCCTGACCCCGATCCTTGGCACTTGGAGGAGCCCCAGCCCCCCTCTCCCTGACCCTGTTTCTTCATCTGTGCAATGGGGATATTTGCCTCAGAAGGTTGTGGTGAGGATTGACTGCATCTCCTGGGCTTTGCCCTGGGCCTGGTTTATAGTAGGTGCTCCCCAGATGTAAGTTCCTAGTTCTGGTCTCAAGGATCTTCTAAAAGCAGGCTTCTTCACAGTCAGCAGCAGTTTGGGGACTGGGGATGGGGCTTCGTAAGGATGGGGCTGCCCGGGTGGGATTGCTCCCTGCAGCCTGCTGGTGAGCTTGCCCACACCTCCCAGCTCAGGCCATGGCTTCAGAGACTGATCACTCGTGCCAACATGGTCTGGGGTCTTGTCTGCCTCGAAGCACCCCACGGGCTCCAGACTTTCCCTGAGGATCCTTCATTTGTCAAGGCACTGGCCACAAGTCCTTTTCTGAGGACATCTCCTTTGGGAAAGTTTAATATTCCCAGCATCTTCTGTGCTCAGTTTCCTCATCTGTAAAATGGGGATAATAAGAGTGCTACTTCATAGAATTATTGTGAGGATTAATGAGTCAATACTTGTGAAATGTTGAGTGTAGTGCTTGGTGTTAAGAGTTGGCTGTTGTTGGTATTATTATTGTTAGCTACCAAGGTCTAAGGGGGCAAGCCTGGCCACCAAGGTCCTAGAAGGTCAGGGTGACAAGGCAGCCTTATAGAAAGATCAGGGGTCCAGCCTCTTCTTTGGCCACCTCTCAAAGCCCAACTCCAACTGCCCATTCCATAGTCCCACCCCACCCCCAGTCCTCAGCCCCTCCACCAAGTTCCCAGAGTCCCGACCCAAAGATCCCCCAGCCACCGACCTCAACTCTCAGGAATATGGTTTCCCCTCAGGTTGGATTTGATTTGATTTGATTTGATTTTGTTTTGTTTTGTTTCATCTCATTTCAGTCTTCACTTTTCTTGCACGAGTCCATTTATCTCTTCCACGGAGCAGGGTGGGCATGGGCTGAGTTGGGATGACCTCTGTGCTCTGGCGCCTGACCAGGAGCTGGTGCCCAGTCTCACTGTCTCGGGTTGGGGCACCTTTCCAGATGCCAAGCCCTCGGGGGCTCCCTACCCCACCTGTGAGTGGCGCTACGATGCCTGTGCCAGCCCCTGCTTCCAAACCTGCCAGGACCCACGGGCAGCCAGCTGCCAGGATGTGCCCAGGTGAGGTGGCATGGAGTCAAGGTGTGTACCTCAGTGTATTTGAGCATACACCTGAGTGAGTGGGTTTATATGTAGTCTATGGGTTTAGGCATAAGCATATACTGTGGTGTGTGTGTATTCACATGTACCTGTGTAGGTATGTTTTGTGTACTGGGTATGGGGATGTGAGTGAACCAGAGTGAACCTGCCTGATATGGCATATGTGAATGTCGATTTGGGCACGTGTGTATAGTTGAGCCCTGTGGGTGTACAAAGGGTAGCTGGGGGTGCACAGCTGTACACAGCTGTGTATATGTACATGCGTATGAGCTGCATGTATCTGGGTGTTGGTGCAGCTGGGGGTGTGTGCATAAGGTACACTGATGTTTTGGCGGACTGTGTGGACGTATATGTATCCATGTGAATGGCTTTGAGTCCTGCAGGCGTGGAGGAGGAAAGTGAGAATGCGCCTAAATGGAGACACATGTGCATGTGTGAGTGTGGGCACAAGTGTGCACATAACCAGACTTTGTTCGTGTTTTCCTCTCAGTCTGAGGGCAGGAGTGTGCAGCATGCACGTTTGGGTATGTGTGCTCCTGCACATGCTGTCTCCACGGAGGTTCATGTGAGTGTGTACATGAGATGCACACACACACACACGTGTGTCATGAGAAAGGATGAGGTCTGTGCTCCGTCCAGGTGAAAGGCGGTGGCCCTCCTGGTGCTCCAGACCTCTGACTGGCACACTGCTCTGTCCTCAGGGTGGAAGGCTGTGTGCCTGTGTGCCCCACCCCCAGGGTCCTGGATGAAGTCACACAGAGATGCGTCTACGTGGAGGACTGTGAGTGGCCTGGACTTCTCATCCCTCCTTGGACCTGTAAATCCCCCGGGTCTCATTGACCAGTCATGCTCACCAGAGCCCCCAGGTCCCTGGTGAAACAGGGTCAGCATAGGGGCCTCCGGAAGGAGAGCACTCTAGAGCAGGCAGGGGCCTCATCTGGTCCATTCCCCCCAGTTCACAGAGAGAAAAATGAGGCCCATGTGGGGAAGGGACTGGCTTGGGTCACGTGTTGAGAATGCGGCCAGACTTAGACCTGAGGTCTCTGGGCTCTGGGCTCAGGGTTTGAGGTGTGGGACAGGGTCCAGACCTGCTAACACCACGTGACAGAGTCCCTGGGTTGGTCAGGCAGGCTGACTGGCCGTCAGAAGCTGCCTACCCCCCTCACCAAGGGTGCCAGCCCAGGAGCCCCACATCACAGCCCTGCCCAGTGATGACCCCTGGGGCAGCAGTGGCCCCACTGGCTGAGCCTCTTCTCTGGTCTGCCCCAGGTGTGGAGCCTATGGTTTTGGTTCCCACGGAGGCCTTTGGCAACGAGACCCTGCCTCCCGGTCAAGAGCTGCCCACCCCCAGTGATGAGGAGCTGCAGTCTCCACAGGAAGCTCCCGGGGCCCCATCCCACAGGCCATCACCCACGCCAGCTGTCCCGCTCACCACGGCCCTGAACCCACCCATGACAGCCACTGAGGGGCCAGCTCTGTCTCCAGGCCCCACCCAGGCCACTCAGAAGCAGCCACCAGGGGTCACTGCATCTAATGTCCCTGAGCACCCCACAGAGGCCCCAGCCAGCACGGGAGTGACCGTCAGCCACCTGGCCACCCCCCGTGTCCCAGAGCCCTCATCCCTTCCCCTTTCACAGCAGATTCCCACATCAGGCATGGGGTCGGGTGCCATGGAGACGACCAGGGTGACTGTGATCTTTGCAGGGAGCGCCAACGTCACAGTCTCCTCCCTGTCACCCCCTGCACCTCGCTTCCCTCTTGTGACCAAAGCCGTGACGGTCCTAGGCCTTGGCTCCTTGCCTGTTAAGACGACACCCCTCCAGCCCTCCCCGAGCCTGGAGTTGCCCGCAAGTCCCTCCTCCAGGCCTGTGGCTTCCCCTGCAGTGACCTCCAGGCCTCCCACTTCCTCAGGATCCCATGAGGCTTTGCCGACACCTGCAATAACGGAGGTCATGACGGGGACAGGGATCCTCCAGCCCATACAGTCCCAGAGCATTTCCAGCCCCAGCAGCCCCCCCGCTGAGGCTAGAACAGCCGCAGAACAGATTCCTGCCAGTCCCCTGGTGACTGAGATGGTGGAGACAGCGCCATCCACAGAGAAGGTCCACCCTGGGCCCAGCCAGGCCACGGGCACACCAGCATCCCCACTGCCGAGCCCATTCCCCACAGCCCCGCCCCGCCCCGCTTCGCATGCCACCGCAGCCACCAGGCCTCCCGCTCTGCCCTCGGGGCCTGCAGCTGCCGCCAGCCTGTCCACGGTCGCTCGTGGGCTGGGGGCCACACCCTTCACATCTCTGGAGTCAACTCGGCAGCCCCAGCTCCTCTCTGGTCTGCCTCCCGACACCAGCCTGCCCCTGGCCAAGGTGGGCACGTCCGCCCCCGTGGCCACGCCCGGCCCCAGCGTCTCTGCCATCCCCCCTCCACTGCAGCAACAGGCCGCATCTCCCACTGTGGCCACGACTCTGCCTGCTCGGACACTCAGCCCCACACTGCCTCTCACCCCGGCTGTCCTGGCCCAGGTGCACCCGCCCAGTCATTTGGTCCCTCAGGCAACAGGCACAGCTCCAGACCTGCTTCTGGGGGCCACGCTGCCAGCCTCTGGGGTCGTGGCTGTGGCTCTGGCTGGGGGGGCGGCCTCCACAGTATCTGCTGGCCCACGAAAGAGCACCACGGAGAAGATGGCCATCCTGTCCAAGCAAGTGTCTCAGCCCACCTGGATATATGGCTCTGCCCAGGGGGGCCCCACAGAGCTCACGCCTGCTGTGGCCCACACTGCTGCTACCTTGGTGATGGAAGCTGAGGGCCCCTGGGCTGGCACAGTACCACTGGTGCCCACGTCCCACCCGCTGAGCAGAGTCTCAGCCAGGACGGCCTCCCGAGAGAGCTCGCTGGTTCTGCTCCCCCAGCTGGCTGAGTCCCATGGCACCTCGGCAGGACCTCAGCCCCAAGCAGAGCCGGAGGGAGAGGCTACCACCGAGCAGTCTGGGCGCTCGGCTCCAGCCCAGAGCATCTCGGCAGTTTCGGCCGAGGCCTTGGCCACCACCACTGAAGCCAGTACACCTGCCGCCTGTGTCGTGAGTGACTTGTCAGGGTTCTACCCCTGTACATGAACCCTCCATGCCTTCCCTCCTCCTGTACCCCGGGGCTTGGACACCATCGTGCTCTCATGTCCTCAAGGTCGGCGGCAGCTTCTCCTTAGCCAGCTTCCAGGCTGCCAGATGGCCGTTTAGTCACCATCCTGACCCCTGCCCCAAGCTCCTGGAGCCTGCAAATTCTCCAGGCTCCTCTGGGCCTCTGATGCCATAGCACATCCCTGCATGCCCCACCTGGGACGCAGGGGCCCATTGGGTGGCTTGGTGTCACAGCATGGTGTGGTGTTGTGTGCATTGCACGTATGTGTGAACCCATATGGGACTGTGTGTGAACTCGTTTGCGTTTACGTGTATGGGACTCCATGTGAACGCTCATCTGTCTGTGTGTGTGTTCTTGTGCATATGATGTGTGGTGTTCCAAGATGGTATATGTCTATACGTTTGTAAGAAAAGAGATAAACTGTGTGTGCGTGCGTGCGCTTGGGTTTCTACGAGTCTGAGCTAGCGGGCCTGCATACCTATGTACCTAGAACTCTCTGCAGGGCCAGGTGGATGTGCAGACTCTCTGGGACTCAATCCCCCGACCCCAGTCTCACTCTTAGCCCAGCCCTAGGCCCCTGATGGTGTGTTGGGTGGGTGGAGGGAGGGTGAAGGCACCGTTCCCTTGTCGTTGTACCTCAGGGTCCCCTACCTGCCAGAACCTACGGGGTAAGGATCTGTGCCCTTACGGCTTGGGGGTAGGTGGGGCAGGGGAATGAGTGACCATGGTCCCAAGGGGATCGCTCAGGCTGTTCCTCCACCCTGTGCCCCAGCCAATCGCCGAGCAGGACTGCGTCCGCCACATCTGCCTGGAGGGCCAACTGATCCGAGTGAACCAGTCCCAGCACTGTCCCCAGGGCACTTCACCCCCTAGCTGTGGGGTCCTGGGCCTCGCAGTGAGGGTGGGCGGTGACCGCTGCTGCCCCTTCTGGGAGTGTGCCTGTGAGTCGTGGGGTCCGCGGGCACCTCCCATGTCTTTCTCGTACCCCGAACCCGGCACAATCTCTGCCCCTCACCTGTGTGCTTTCCAGCCTCAGGGTAACCCTGACATGAACCCCCTGTGGGACCTCTGAGCCCTGACCTGGCAGATTTCCTACCCTTGTGACCTCTGATCTCTGTGTGACAGTCCAGCCCCTCAAGGCCTCTGGATCACGCAGGAGAAGGCCTCATGTTCCTGGGTGGCCTTGGCCCCAGGGGCATCTGTTTATTCTTCCTGTCCCTGCCCTCCCCAGGCCGGTGCTCAATCTTCCCTGATCTGAGCTTTGTCACCTTCGACGGGAGCTACGTAGCCCTGTTCAAGGAGGCCATCTACATCCTCAGCCAGAGCCCCGATGAAATGGTCACTGTCCACGTCCTCGACTGCAAAAGTGCCAACCTGGTGACTGTCCCCGGCTTCCCTTCCTGCTGGGGCCTTGGGACCTGACTAGGTTTGGAGGGGAGACTGAGCCGTGCGTTGGGTTTTGAGGGTTATCAGAGGCGAGGACAGATGAAGAGGCCCCTGCAGCAGCTCCATCTGTCTCAGTCATGGGGCTCTTCTGGAACCAGCGCCTGGGGAAAGAGTGAGTGGAGCGCCACCTCCTGGCCCTTCCTGGGGCCTGCACCGTTCCCAGCTGCCTAGGCCCCTGTGAGAGGCACTGAAATGCAGAGGAGCTGGGATGCCACGCCTAGGATATGGCCTGTGGTCAAGGGTGCTGGCTGCGGGGAACCGCCTACTAGGATGCTCCCATGAGCCAGGTGAAAGGAGGCAGCTTTCTGGGGGGCTTGCAGGAGGTCAGGTGGAAGCAGAATGTTCTGTGGGACTCTGTGCACCATCTGCACAGCCCCAGTGGGTGCCCCTAGCATACTGAGGCAAGGTTGGGTTGCAGGGGGGAAGAGTTGCTCCCCAGGAGGAGGCGGCAGCAGGGCTCCAGGTGGATGAGGGCTGGGTTCTCTCTGCAGGGGCACCTGAACTGGCCGCCATTCTGCCTGGTGATGCTGAATGTGACTCACCTGACCCATCAGGTCACCATTGACCGCTTCAGCCGGAAGGTGAGTGCATCAAAGAGCAAGCCCCCAGGGAAAGGCAGCAGTCAGGCGGGGGGCGGAGCATCAGGGGAGGAGGGGCTTTGAGGCTTATTCACAACTGGGAGTCAGGGTAGGGAGGGATCCTCTTATTTTAAAGAAAAATAATGCAAAATCAGGTATATTTGGAGGTGATTTTAATTAGAATATTTGTGGCCACTCTTTTTTTTTTTTTTTTTTTTATGCGGTACGCGGGCCTCTCACTGTTGTGGCCTCTCCCGTTGCGGGGCACAGGCTCCGGACGCGCAGGGTCGGCGGCCATGGCTCACGGGCCAAGCCGCTCCGCGGCATGTGGGATCTTCCCAGACCGGGGCACGAACCCGTGTCCCCTGCATCGGCAGGCGGACTCTCAACCACTGCGCCACCAGGGAAGCCCTGTGGCCACTCTTAATGTCAGGGGAGGAAGTGTACCAGGAGGAATATTGCAACCGAAAAGAAGTTAAATGGCAAGAGACAGTAGCCTTACATGATTGTGGTTAAAATATCTCACTTCTGCAGTGTTTACCAAAATATAAGGCCATGTGAACACACGAAGCTGCATCGGCTTCACATCAAGCCCACCTCTGTCAAGGAGGCTGGTGCCCAACGACAACCCACCCTCTGTGGGGTACCCACCCCGAGGGTTCTGCCTTAGCTCTTCCCAGTGCGGGGGTGAGTAGGGCTGACTCATCTCCTCCTCAGGTCCCAAAGTGTCGGCTCTCCCCGCCTGTTCCTGAGCTCAGACCTGCAGCCTTGTTACTAGAATCTGCTCTTGAACATTGAACACAAGGGCCACACCGTGTGAGACTCCCAGGAACAAGGCTTAGGGCAGTGGGTTTTCCATGAGATGGAGGCTTAAGCATAAAAATCCCTGGGTTTCATCCCAGGTGCTCCAGCATTGTGGAGCCCATGGCCCTGTCTGTACAGCTCGGAAGGCTAGGTTGAGAGAGCCAGGGACTTGCCCAAGGTCAAAGTTTTCCGACTACTGGGCTAGGGCTCCCTCTATTCAACACAGTAGTTTATGCACTGGATAATTTGCAAAGTGATTAATAAAACAGTGATTCTTGGGTGGGAGGGTATAAAGTCATTATAAATATTTTAAAATCCTAATATTTTCATCTCCCATTTCCACATAGTAAAACTAATAATCCATAATACATACAAATTTAACCTTGTCTGTAAGTAGCAGGGGTTGTAGCTTTGAGTTTAAAGTATTGCATATTTAACAAACATTGCTTGAGCCCCCAGTTCATGTCAGGCCCAAAGGCAGGTGCTGGGGATTCAAAGGTGAGTGAGACACAGTTTTTGCCCTTAAGAAACTCACAGCCCATGGAGGGCCTTGATGAGGGAACAAATCTGTCTTAAAGCCCAGCACAGAGCTGGGGAGACCCCAGAGAAGGGGTACCCAACCCAGCGGCTGGGGATTTAGAGTCAGTCTCCCAGAAGAAATGATCTGAGCAGAATCAGAAAAAAAGAGTGATTAGAAGGGCTCAGGATTCTTTGGACATGTAGATGTCGCCTGCCTCCAGCTGTTGCATTTCTTGTTTCATTGTTTTGTGCTCGTAACATGTTTTTAGAACTTTTCCATGCCACCTTGCACTGTGTCTTGGTTGCGTGTGCCTGAAACAGAGCCTGCCATGTAGCAGATGCTCAATAACTGCTAGTTGGATAAATGGATGGATGGAGAGAGGGATGGACGGACAGACAGGCAGACAAGCTGTGCTCACACTGAACACCCTCCCCCACAAGGTGTTTGTGGACTTGCAGCCTGTGTGGCCCCCTGTGAGCAGGTACGGGTTCAGAATTGAGGACACAGGCCACATGTATGTGATCCGGACGCCATCACACATCCAGATCCAGTGGCTCCACAGCTCAGGACTCATGATCCTGGAGGCCAGCAAAGCCAGCAAGGCCCAGGGCCGTGGCCTCTGCGGTGAGGTGGGACCCAGCTGGGGGGGAGGGGGATGCTTCCTGGGTCCACCTCTGCCCCCAGACACAGGTTCCCCTGGAACAGGGAAAGCTGGGACAGAGTGCCAGGCCAGAGGTGGGACCAGCAGAGCTGCCAGGGCAGAGACCTAATGTTTTGTGTTCTAGGGCTGAAGCTGCCAGCAGGGAGATGGCGCAGGGCTCTGGCCTTGGCCAGTTGTCACTTCAGCCGAGATTGTCAGCTTCGCTGATCGCTTCCTAACACCAGATAATCTTCCCTGTCTGCCTATGCCTGGGCACTTCACAAAACACTTCTACACTCTGATCTCACTTATTCCAGGTCATCCACACAATAGCCCTGAGGGATGGCCATTGAACTAAAGAAGAAAGGGGGCTCAGAGAGGTTAAGTGGCTTGCCTAAGATCACACAGCAGAGCTGCCACAACACAAAACTAGTACTCTTCAGGCTGCAGCATGGTTGCAGAGAGCATGCCCTAAGGGCCTGGATGTATTTTGATAAGAACAAGGGGTACAGGAGGAGTCTAAGTGTGGACTGCCGCTCCTTGCAGGTGCAGAAGGATGTGGGCCCCCATAAGGTGCTCCATGACAAACTGTTGTGATGATGATGATGGGTGACATAGGAATACTTACACACACATACTTGCATGCCCTCCATCTGTAAATCTGCACCCATTTTATTCATTCACACTCATGCCTCTGTGTTCAAAATGCCTTTTACACATGAGCTAACAAGTGTGAGCCTGCTCCCTGCTCATTCTTTCATTCGTGCAACACATAAACACATATTTACCATGTACCAGTCACTAGAGACAGAACAGTAGGCAAAAAAGACAAAATGTGTCTTATGAAGCTTCCATTCTTACTGGCACAAACTTCTCTCCTTACACACACACACACACACACACACACACACACACACACACATCACCATCACCACCTCCTCCGCTATCCCTTTCGCACCATTTTTTCCTTCTACTATTTGTGCCTGATGCAGAGCGCTGTGGTCAGCCTCTGGCAGGCCAGCTTCTCCCTAGGATGCCTTTGTGACACCCTTCAGTGACTCAATGCCAAGACCAAAAATCTGACCATTGGGACTGTTGACAAAAATCTGAGGATTTTGTAGTACATCCTGCTTTATATTCACAAAATTGGTGACTGGAGGTGTCAGAGAGGAAGTCAGCAAATTTATTTCTATTTTATCCAGACTAACATTGGTATCTTGGGCACCTGCTAGGCAACTTGGGGGACTATTGAGAGAGTGAGACTATAAGGGAAAATGAATCTTTGCACTCAGAGAGCAAAACAGACCTGCAAACTGAACCTGTTACACAGAATCGGGACAGTCATGGATGGTGCATCTGAGGGGCCCGTGAAGGAAGGACTTCTGAGAAAGTGTTTCAGACAGAAGGAGCAGCATAAGCAAAGTTAAGGGCAGGGAAGTGTGTGTTTGGAGCCTAGAGTGTGAGAGATGAAGCTGGAGGTTAAGGTCAGGTTAGAAGCTGTGACAGATAAACTTCAGCCCTGCCCCCGTCTCAGTGCCTTAACACAATAGAAGTTTATTCCTTGCACACATAAATTCCCAAATGGAGATTCCTTCCATCCTGTGGCTCTGCCATTTTCAACACAAGCTTCCAACTGCATAGAAGGGAAAAGAGCCGGGCAGGTTTTACGGATCCAACCTGGAAGTGGTGCCCATAACCTTCACTCATGTTCCATTGGCGGGGACTTACCACATGGTCTCACCAACCACAGGAGAGCCTGGGAGAAATAGGCTAGTGGACTGCCCAGGAAGGGGAGGAAACAGGTGTTATAATTAGCTAGCAATCTCTGCTAAAGCAGATTTTTTGGAGTAACTTTTGATTTTGATATAACGTTAAACTTAGAAGTTGCAAAAATAGTATAAGGAACTCCTATGTACTTTTGACCCAGATTTACCAAGTGTTCACATTTTGCCTATTTGCTTCTCTTTCTCTCTCTCTCCATATATATATATATATATATATATATATATATATGCGTGTATATATTATATATATACATACATATGCGTGTATATCATTTATATATGTATATATGCCTTTTTATATATTCACTTTTCTATGCATATGCCTTTTACATAAGTGCATTTTTTCTGAACCATTTGAAAATATGTTTGAGACATTGTGTTCCTTTATCCTTAGATACTTCGGTGTGTGTTTCCTAAACAAAGACAGTTTCTTACACAGTGCATTTCTTAGCTTCTCTGTACCTTATTTCTCTCATCTATAAAGTGGGGATAACAGTGATACCAGCCTCAAAGAATTATTGTGAGGAATATTCAGTGTGACAGCTGGGGACCTGGGAGGGGTGATTATTATGGCCACTGGGGTGATTCTGCCCCTTTCAGGTATCTGTGATGGGGACGCAGCCAATGACCTCACCCTGGAGGATGGCTCTGTGGTGGGTGAGGCCGAGGACCCTGCTCCCTTTCTGGACAGCTGGCAGGTGCCCAGCTCCCTGACCTCGGTGGGCCAGACCCGCTTCCGCCCGGACAGCTGTGCCACGGCCGACTGCTCTCCCTGCCTTCGCATGGTGTCCAACCACACATTCAGCGTCTGCAACCGCTTTGTAGGTGTCACCTGGGTCCAGCGTGGGGGGACCTCCTGGGCTGAGAATGGCAGCATCTACCTGCAGGGGGCGAGCTCCCTAGAGGTGTTGATCTTGGGACAGATTGGGAGCCTGCCAAAGCTCCGTGTTGCCCCTGGGCCGGGCTGGGAGGAGCTGAGCCCTGAGATACGGGGGAGGTGGGTAGGCAGCACCGTCTGATGCACGACCCAGGTCACCCCGGAGTCATTCTGTGAGCTGTGGATCCGGGACACCAAGTACGTGCAGCAGCCCTGCGTGGCACTGACCGTGTACGTGGCCATGTGCCACAAGTTCCACGTGTGCATCAAGTGGCGACGCTCCGACTACTGCCGTGAGTTGCAGGGGTGGGGAGGGGGAGGGGGAGGAGAGGGGAAGGGCCGGGGGGGTCTCCTCCATGGCTGCTGTTGCTCTCACCCCTCACCCCTGTTAGAGTGGGAGAAGGGCTCACAGACCTGAGTCCAGGTCTAGGCTTTCCCAGATTTAATTAGTCATTCACTCACTAATGGATATTAATTAATAAATTTATAAATATTTTCTAAATAAATCTATAAACATACTAACAAATTAAAATTTTTAACTTTTATTATACTTTAAATAAATACATCAAATACATGTTTTATGTTTATTATTTAGTTTCTTTGAGTCTCCTTGCCTCATCTGTAAAATGGGGGTGGTCATAGCACTTTCTTTTTTTTTTTTTTTTTTTTTTTTTTGCGGTACGCGGGCCTCTCACTGCCGTGGCCTCTCCCGTTGCGGAGCACAGGCTCCAGACGCGCAGGCTCAGCGGCCATGGCTCACCGGCCCAGCCGCTCCGCGGCATGTGGGATCTTCCCGGACCAGGGCACGAACCCGTGTCCCCTGCATCGGCAGGCGGACTCTCAACCACTGCGCCACCAGGGAAGCCCCATAACACTTTCTTGAGGGTCGTTTTGAAGATGACATGAGATAATGTGTACAGAGTGCCTCACACAGGCCCATCACACGTTACTATCCAGTAAATATTAGTTCCTTTCTCCTTTTAGTCATGTTTCTCTTTTCGTCTCTCCTCTCCTTCATTGAGGATGGACGTGAGAGCCATTCCTCCCCACCCCCATTAGGTTTGCACTAGTGGGGTAGGCAGGGGTGGACCAGCCTAGAGTATTGTGATTTATAAATGTGAACACATCCAGAAAGGCTGGCAACAGCTCACAGGAAGGCCAAACCTATAATAAGACAGATAGAAGATGAAAAGACAAAATCATCTAGAGTAGTGTTTTTCAAACTGTGGATCCCAACTCAGTGGGTATGAAATCAGCATACCCACTGATTTGGGCGTCAGCATCAGCATTTTTAAAATGCAATAGAATAAAAAATACTAGTGTGTACTGCACCTGGAATGATTAAGTATTGTCTTGTGAAAAGGTTTTTTGTTTCAATATATCAGTGATTCTCAATCCCAGCTACCCTTTGAAATCACCCAGTGAACTTCAAAAAGTACTCATGCTTGGACCCCACAATCAGAAATGCTAATTCAATTGGTCTGAGGTGGGATTCCAGCCATGGTGTTGCAAAAACTCTCAGTGATTCTTTTACAGTGGCTTGAGGAGCACTGTTTACATGCACGTGTATATTGGACCACAACGTGAGATCTAGTTTTTACAATCAAGAAAGTTTGGAGGACTTCCCTGGTGGCACAGTGGTCAAGAGTCCGCCTGCCGATGCAGGGGACACGGGTTCGTGCCCCGGTCCGGGAAGATCCCACATGCCGCGGAGCGGCTGGGCCCGTGAGCCATGGCCGCTGAGCCTGCGCGTCTGGAGCCTGTGCTCCGCAACGGGAGAGACCACAACAGTGAGAGGCCCGCGTACCGCAAAAAAAAAAAAAAGAAAAAAAAGAAAGTTTGGAAACACTGATCTATAGCAAGGGGTTGGCAAATGTTTTCTGTAAAGGACCAGATAGTAAATATTTGAGGCTTTTGGGACCATATGGTCTCTGTCACAATTACTCAGCTCTGCTCTTGTAGCACAAAAGCAGCCAGATACAATGGGTAAATGAATGGGCGTGGCTGTGTTTCAATAAAACTTTATTTGCAGAAACAGGCAGCAGGCTGGATTTGGGCTGTGGGCTGTGCTTTGCTGGCTCCTGATCTAGAGGAAGGAGGCAATGACACTAAACCCCTTTGCACTCTCTGCTGAGGCACAGATGATACTCTGAGCCCCCTCCTCACTCTGCCTGGGGTCTGAGCTCAGGCTGGTGCCCGCTGCTGTGCCCCTGCAGCCTTCCTGTGCCCCAGCGACTCCACATACCAGGCATGTGTGGCAGCCTGTGAGCCCCCCGAGACGTGCCAGGATGGGTTGCTGGGCCCGCTGGACCCAGAGCAGTGCCAGGTGCTGGGCGAGGGCTGTGTCTGCTCTGAGGGCACTATCTTGCACCGGCGCCGCTCGGGGCTCTGCATCCCCGAGGAGAAGTGCGGTAGGTTCCTGCCCTCCCTGGGCAGGGCCCTCTCCTCAACCTAGGGTCTCCTTCACCCTCCTGCTACCCATGGCTGAGGCCTCCTGCATCCCTCCAGGTCTACTCTGGGGGTGGTCAGTTTCCCAGGGAGGGTCTGGCCTGGGACAGTCTGGGTGTCCCCACCTTCCTCAGTCCCCTGCACCCTGCCATGCCCACTGCAGCCTGCACGGACAGCACGGGGGTGCCGTGGGCCCTGGGGGAGACCTGGAACTGCTCCCTCAGTGGCTGTTGCCAGCACCAGTGCCAAGCTCCGGACACCATCGTCCCAGTGGGACCGGGCTGCCCAGACCCCCGCCCTGAAAGCTGCCCGCGCTTCGGGGAGGTGGCTCTGCTCCTGCCCACCGAGGATCCCTGCTGCCTGGGGACTGTTTGTGGTGAGTCCCACCCTGCACTTCCCTAGACCTCAACTGTAAGATGGTTAAAAGGCTCCAGCTCTGCCTCTTAACCTTGGTGGATAGGATAAGGCCTGGAGAAATGAAAGTGTCTTATGGGGGTGTGCTGGGGGGAGTGGGGGACCTGCGGTGGGGTGGGGGAGCTGCGCCCTATGAGTCAGTGTGGGGCACGGCTTAAAGGCACGGGCTCTGGAGCCAGGCAGCCTGGTGGGTGCTCCCTCCACCACCTTGCAGCCTTGTGACCTCAGGAGATCATTTAACATCCTCCATGCCTCAGTCAATTCTGTAACATGAGGCTGATAATAGTACCCACCTTCTGGGTCGTTATGCGAATGACAGAAGTTGATACTGATCTAGTAGAACAGCAGTGGGCATATGGCCCAGCTCAAGGAATGTTAACTCTGATTGCTCTTCTGTCTCAGTCCGGGACCCTGTGTGACCCTCAGAGGTCCCCTCCAAGAACATGGGTCCTGGAGGCTAGGGGAAGTACTGGGGGCCAGGTGTCCAGGGGCTGGGCGGTGCTGGAGGCTGAGGGAGTCCCAGCCTCCAGGTGACAGTCCCTGTGGCCCCTGGGCCAGTGTGTAACCAGACTCTGTGTGAGGGCCTCGCCCCCACCTGCAGCCCAGGCCACCGACTCCTCACCCACTTCCAGGAGGACTCCTGCTGCCCCAGCTACAGTTGTGGTGAGAAGTCCCAGCGTGGGGGATAGGGGAGGATACCTACCACCCAGGGGCAGGGAAGCCCTGCAGCCGGGCGAGGGGAGCAAGGACAGCTCTGGGGACTGGGTTCTGGCTGGAGATGAAAGCAGAGCTAGGGTGGGGGTCCAGGTGTGGCCATGCAGGGTCTGCTCCCAGTGCCAAAATTCTGTCTTTTCCCCAGAGTGCGACCCAGACCTGTGTGAGGCAGAGCTGGTCCCCAGCTGTCGCCAGGACCAGACCCTGATTGCGGGCCGCCTGGGGGATTCGTGCTGCACCTCCTACTTCTGTGGTGGGTCGCCATGCCATCAGATGTTAACATGCATGCCTGGAGCACAGCCACCTCCTTCCTCACCCTGGCTTCCCTGGGTGGCTGGGAGGAAAGGGTGGGGATCTTCTGGTGGAGTGGGCACGGGGAGAAAGGTGAGATCTCTGTCCAAAAGTGTAGGACGAAGAGGAAACCACCACCGCTTCACCCCATACATTACTGAGCACAAGAAAATTGGTGCTTGTTCAGTGTAAGAGTTTAGGTGGATGTGAGAGAGAACTTCCAGGTTCTGCCTCCAGGACAGGTCACACAGGACTGTGGAACACTGCTAGTGTTACCGAACCAAACTTGCGTCCTCTCACCTGCAGGCAGTACAGCTAAGCTATTGACACTGGGATGGGATGAAGGAAAAATGCAGCGTTTATTGAAGGTGCCAAGCAAGGAGAACAGGTGGCTAATGCTCAAAAGACCCAAATTCCTTGCTTGGCGCCTGCAATAAATGCTGCACTTTCCTTCATGCCATGCCAGTGTCAGTAGATTGGTGGTACTGCACGCAGGTGAGCAGACCCAAGTTTGGTTTGGTAATGCTATGAGTCTGGCTCCTGCCACACCTGGGGTTTAGGTGCCTCCCCCAGCAACCTGCTCTGTACCATGCTCCCCAGGAGAGGTACTGCCTGTGACAGCGGTGGCCCTCCTCTCCCCTCAGCCTGTGGCGACTGTCCAGATCCCATCCCTGAGTGTCAGGAAGGGGAGGCGCTCACCGTGGACAGGAACACCACGGAGCTCTGCTGCCCTCTGTACCAGTGTGGTGAGTCCTGCTGGATGTGGGGGCCAGGGCCGGAAGGGGCTCCGGGGACCTCCACAGAGTCCTCACCCTAGGACCCGTGGGAGTTCAACAGGGGCAACAGGGAGCCCCCAGGTGGCGAGCTCTGGGGAAGCCATGGAAGGAGACCCCACCCGGGGAAGCTGGGCCAGGCCCTGGGAGCTGGATGACAGGGGTACAGGCTGTCACATAGGGGGCTCTGAGGCTTCCTAAGGAAAGTCCCTGTTCCCTCCACGGAGGCTTCCAGGGACCAGGGGGAGGCCTGGGTTGAGGGACAAATGCTTAGGCTACTCCCATCCTCCCGGCCTGGATCCGCAGTCCTCATTCACTGACTGACCCAAGGCCCCTGCCTCGGGGTCCCTTTCGCCACTGTTACCATAGTACCTGCACAAGGCTGCATTTTAAAGCCTCTGAAGCTCTTTTAGTTTGCAATGATAAATAAAAGTGAGCCCTTTCTGATATTTTTACAGGACATAACACCTGTATGTAGGATGTACCTTAACATAGTACTGTATACCGTGTACAGTGTACTGTACCTTAATTGTACCTAATAAGCATAGTACAGCCAGCATCATGGACTTTAAGCAAACCTAATGGATGAAAATTAACAACATGTTTACATTTCAATATGACTTAATTTACAAAAATTCCTTTCCCTACCGACTGTAGGAAAGATGTGAGGTAGACTGAACTGGCACAGAGCAGTGTAGGGCGGGGCCTCCTCCAGGATACCCCAAGGGCAACCCCCACTGGTTCAATGTCAAGAACCAACTTTGAAACAATGTAGGCTCCCACTGAGAGTCCCCCAAAAGGCTTGGCCATACCTGGCCAAGTAGCTCCACCTGGGGGCTCAGAGGCCGCTTGTCACAAAGTGTTTACAAAGCTCATCTGAGGAGAGGATCAGCGTCCTTCCTCTCCAGCCTCTCTCCTCATCTCTCCTCCTCAGCCTCCCTCTCCCTGTTTCTCAGAAAGTACTCCGGTAACGTGGAGTGAGTACAGGCATATGGAGTCAGTCAGGGTTTTGAGCCCCAGCCATTTACTAGCTGTGTGGCCTGGGGCAGTGTACAACCTCTCTGAGCCAAGGTTCCTCATTTGTGTAATGGTGATAATAGTATGTACCTCGAGGGGCTGTTGTGAAGGTTAGAGATAATATATGTAAAGTGTGTGCTGTGTACATAGTACCTTAATATAACAGTGCTTGGCATCCAGTAGGTGCTCAATAAACAGAGGCCATCAATATTATTACCTTGTCCCAGTCTTCATTATACTTTTCTTACAAAAGCACTACCAAAGCCTTGTAGAAAGTACAGAATCCAAGTAAATACAAGAAAATGAAAACACTATTTTCCTACCTCCCAGGCATTTCATTGTCAGTATCCTCCAACTCAGTACAGATCCTTCTAGATATTCTCCCCCTTTAGGTAAGTATGTTTTACCAAAATGAGGTCATACGGTACATGCTCTTTTTTAGCCAGGTATTTTCAGTTAATGATGTTTACCTTTCATGTTGATACATTTTCAAGTCCTAGAGTACCAGTCCATGGCTTTTCTGGTCTGTTCAATCCAGGATCCCATCCAGATCCACACATTAACATTATGTCTCTTAAATGTCTTTTAATCTAGCACATGTTCCTTCTTCTGTATGATGCTAAATTGTAGAGTTTGGGCTATGGTCCTGCAGAAGGTCTCATGTTCTGGATTGCTTCCTCTTGGAACCATTTACTTTGCTCTTCTGTCCACTGTGCTTCCTGTAAACTGGAAGTTAGATCCAAGACTTGGTGGCTTCAAATTAAAAATCTTTGGTTACACTGTCCTCGAGCTTCATAGGACATCACACCAGGAGACGCATACTCTGTGGCTGAGCCACTATAACCGAGGTTCACATTGGCCCTGGATTAGGGTGGCAGCTGTCTGATCTGTCCATCTTACCTTTACAAATTTCCTCCTTTAACCAGAAAGTAACCGGTTATTTGGACATTATACAAATGTCCTTCTCCCTCTACCTCTTATGTTTTTGAAACACTGATTAATACTTCTTACCTGTGCCAATAATTTTTTTTTGTAAATCAGATAAGTTTTACAATCTTTCACCTTCAGCGTTGACCCTGGCACCTCCCCTCTCCACCAAAAAGTTGTGTCCAGGGATTCCTCGCTCCTTGCCTTGGTCTCTCAATAAATGAGAATGGCCGAGGAATCCTAAACTAAGAGGGGACTGGCTGGAGAGCAGGAAGAAGGGAAGTGTGAGCCCTAGAGTGTAGCGTCTGCTGAAACAGAGCAGGCTCCAGGTGGGCTACAAGAGGATGACGTCTCCACAGCGTAGGAGAAGCTGTGTTCTTCTTAGAGAGAAACTGTCCCATCAGCGGAGCTTCACCTGGTCACCCGCTCCCCTCTGACCACTGCTCTCAGGGTAACACAGCCTCCAAGGGAGGGAGGCCCAGATGAGTGAATTTAAGGTTCTGACACTGTCAGGTCGCTAGTGCATCCCAGGGCAGAAGGAGGGCCTCCTGATGTAGTTCTACGGGGAGACTTCAGTAGCCCAGTCTTCTTCCCTGGACCCCAGAGGGTGTCTGAGGATATTGGGGGGACCTCGGAGGAGCTAGGAGGTACCCCTCCTTAGCCAGTGTGTTTCTGAGGATTCCCACTCCAAGGTGTCTGTGGCTGATGTGTCCCCTGCCTCCCCGCCCATGCAGTGTGTGAGAGCTTCCGCTGTCCCCACGTGCAGTGTGGCATGGGTGCTGCCCTGGTGGAGGTGTGGAGCCCAGACCGCTGCTGCCCCTACAGGTCCTGTGGTAAGTCCCCACACAGGGACACCCCTCCCCAAAGGCGGAGATCCTGGCCTCTGGGGGAAGGGGGAGCCGGGCCACCACTGTCCACTTGGCTCAGATTCGGCCCCTCCACAGTCACCAGAGGGAAGCCACCAAAATAGCCCTCTCGCTGCACCCGGTTCCTGAGTGCTGAACATTCTTTGCCTCCCCAGGATAAAAGAAGGAAAAAAACAACTTCCCTGTTCCAAAAAGGAACTTCTCCACCTTAAAAAGTCTTTATTGCAACCATCTGATAGTAAATATGAGTTTGTTCAAATTCGTCTCAAATCCTTTTGAGAAGCAGGCAGGGAGTGGCAATGATCGGTAATGAACACCTGCAAGCTTTATATAAAAATGTTTTTCAGGGGCTTCCTTGGTGGTCCAGTGGTTAGGAGGACTTCGCCTTCCAATGAAGGTGGTGCAGGTTCAGTCCCTGGTCGGGGAGCTAAGATCCCACATGCCTCGGGGCCAAAAAAAAAAACATGAAACAGAAGCAATATTGTAACAAATTCAATAAAGACTTTAAAAATAGTCCACATCAAAAAAATCTTTTTAAAAAGATGTTTTTCGAAAAAAAGTTGAGAAACTCTGTTTTGCATCTGGATATTTTGCTTGCTTTTTCCGGGCCTCACTAGAATGTAAACTTCACGAGGGCAGGAATTTTAGTCTGTTTTATCCACGGCTTTGTCCCCAGAACAGAGAAAAATCTCGGCACATAGGCACCTAAAACTATTTGCTGCATGAATAGGTGACTCCCAAGTGTGTTTCACAGCCACTGTGACCTTGACTTCTCCTCCTCCTGAAGCTAGAACTGGTGGAGCCCTTAAGTTAGTCAGCGGTGCCTCGGCAATCAGCTCCCTCGCGGCTTAGAACTGGACCTGCTCACGGGCGAAGGCTTGCAGTAGAGCTCAGCTTGCTGAGCATATATATTTAGGAAATGCAGATGGTCAGAAATTCCACCCTTGCCTTGTTCCTTCCTGGAGAGGCTCCATTCTGCTCTAGAATGTGCTCCGGAGCACGGGGAAGGATGAAGCCCAGGTGATGGAAGGGAACCTGGTATTGATCCATTTACCTGTTTATCCTCCCACCCATTCTATGTGGAGCTCGGCATTTGGACCCATCACGCCCCACCTGCCCAACCAGGGGAGCTGCAGCCCCCATGCAGGATGGAGGGCAGCTAGAGGAGGAGCTACACCTGCAGTGAGGGGTCTGGGAGGCTCAGGGGGACTCCCACCTGGACACCTCTGGTGAGGTGGGTCCTGTCCCCTCCTGTTTTTCAGAGTGTGACTGCGACACAATCCCAGTGCCCCGGTGCCATCTGGTATGAAGACCCTCCTCGTCCCCACTCCCCCTGGTCTGCCTCCCCCTTTTTCTTTCCTTCTCTTTCCCTTCTCTTGGAGACCCTGTTCCTTTAATCTAGTGCAATGAGCCTTGAATTGCAAGTCAGCATTCTCATCCCAAGCTCTGCTGTCTGGGCACAGTGCCCTCGCTTGTAAAGTGGGCCTGATCATGCTTCAGAGTTGTGGTGAGGATTAAGTACTACGATGATGCTGAGGCTGATGCTGGTGATGATGCTGGTGGTGATGGTGCGGGTGGTGGGGATGGTGGGAATGATGATGATGGTGATGGTGGGGATGGTGGTGGTGGTGGTGGTGAAGAAGATGCTGCTGCTGCTGCTGGCGGGGATGGCAGGGATGATGATGATGGTGATACTCATGATGGTAGCTAATGTTTACCTAGAGCTAACTATATGCCAGGAACTTTCCTAGGCCTTTTATGTCTATTATCATATTAATTCTCACGACAGCCCAATGAGATTGTGTCTATGATTATCTCAATTATACAAACAAGAAAGCTAAGGTTAAGGTCATGTAGCTAGTAAATCACAGAGCCAGGATTTCAACCAGGATATCTGACTCCAGAGAACATGCCCTTAACCACCAGGCTGCATGGCCACTGAGAGAAGTGAAAATACTTTAAGAAATGGAAAGTTATGCTTAAAGTTATGTTTTCTACATGTTTTTTTGGATTATAAGTATTCCCTCTTTCCCACCTAGCCCACATTTTCTCTCATTTTGTCCCCCATCCCATCCTCTTCTCCTTTTAACTGGTGAGAAGGAAGGGAAGCGTATGAGGCAAGCAGGGCCCTGGGCTGGCAGCCATGCAGGGGGCCCTCGCTGATGTGGCCAGTGGGTGCTCAGAATGACAGGAAAGTCCTGAGGCCCGGGAGAGGACACTGGGGAGCGCTCCCCAGCGGGGAGGCTCGGGAGCCACATGGGCATCCTCGAGGGAGGGTGACTGAGCTCACAGGGTGCCAAGGGCCCCCCCCTGGCTAACAGGCCTGCCAGCCCCTCCCCGCCGCCCACTCCCACCCACTGCAAGGAGACGACTGACAAGAGGGGGCCCCAGGTGGCAGGCTGCTCCGGACGGTGGGGCTGGGTCTCCTCACCCTGGGTGCTGACGGCCTCTGCCCACCCAGTGGGAGAAGTCCCAGCTGGACGAGGTGTTCATGCACAGTGCGGAGAACGTGTGTGGCTGCACCAAATACGAGTGCGGTGAGTGGGGAAGGGGAGCCGGGGAGGCCAGGCCAGCTGGGTGAGCCAGGGGTGGGCCAGCCGGCCTGGGGCCAGTGTGGGTGCTGGGCTCTCGGTGACTCTCGCCGCCCTGCTTGCCCATCCAGTGAAGGCCCCCGTGTGTCTGAGCCGCGAGCTGGGGATGATGCAGCCGGGCCAGACGGTGGTGGAGGTCTCAGCAGAAGGCGTGTGCCACACATCCCGCTGCACCACCGTGCTCGACCCTCTTACCAGCTTCTACCAGATCAACACCACCTCCGTGCTGTGTGACATCCACTGCGAGGCGGTAGGGGGCAGCGGTGCAGGACGGGCTGTGGGGGCCCAGGGGGACCTGGCCTGCAGACCCTTGGTGCTCTGGGAATCAGAGGAGCCCTCCAAGCTCCACCAAGCTCTTTGGATGAGTCTAGAGAGTGGGCATTGGGGGGACCTCTGAGACCTCTGTGGAAAGTGCTGAGGCCAGGAGGGGAACAGCAAGAGTGAAGGCCTGGCAAGGGTGAGCATTTGACAGAGAAAACTCACATTTATTAAGCACCTACTTATGCCTGGCACGGTCCGTATCCTCTTGGTTTGTACTGCTACCGTTTGTTGAGTGCTTCTATTGATACGTGCCCAGTACTTAGGACAGTGACTGGCTTCTATTAAGGGTGAAATAAGTATGAGTTGAATAAAAGGGATTGGAATTATTCCCATTTTTCAGATGAGAAAACTGAGGTTTAGGGAAGTCCAGCCATTTGTCAAAATTGCCACAGGAACTGGGACTCAAACTAAAGTCTATCTGGAATCAAAACTGCCATCCTTAATTACCAGCAAGGCCGTCTCTTTGTCCACTGGGGCTGGGTTTAGGACCTGCTGTCTACCCTTATATTTACCCTGAGGCTCAGGGTAGATATAAGGATGACCTTCCTGCCTGAGATACAAGGAGGCTGGGAATTTCCTTTCTGAGCACCTACAGGGGGCCTTTCTCTGGGTTCTGGGCTCAGGGACAAGCAGACAGTGGGAGAGGCAGGAGGGTGGAGGTGGGTGCGTGGCTGAGGCCCATCACGTCTCTCCCTGTCCTGCAGAACCAGGAGTATGAGCACCCGAGGGACCTGGCGGCCTGCTGCGGTTCCTGCAGGAACGTGTCCTGCCTCTTCACTTTCCCCAACGGCACCACCTCCCTGTTCTTGGTATGCAGCCCCTTAACTGCGCATCCCAGGAGGGGACACCTAGGACCAGGGCCCAGGGCTGGGAACAGATGGGGTCCTGGGCAGTGCCAGGTCCTGGGCTGCACCTGTCTTCGGAGCTGTGCCCTATCAGTTCACTAGGGCCATCGGCCACAGGTCCCCACTGGCTACCTCTGTGCCCTCTAGCCCGGGGCATCCTGGATCGCAGACTGCAACCGCCACCACTGCAGCACCACACCCCTGGGCGCCGTGCTCATCCGCACGCCCATCATCTGCCCACCACTCAACGAGACCGAGTGTGCCAAGGTCAGTGCTGGCCGCCTCCCGCGCAGCATGGCCTAAAGCCGGGCGCAGCAGCTGTCTTAGTGGTGGCGGTGGGTAGGGACAGGGGTGTCTTGTGGTGTGGGGGGCTGTGGAAGGAGGGCTTCCCTGGAGCCTGGACCTGCCCTGCCACCCCAACTCCACATCTCTCCGTGTATCTTTGCTCTGACCACATCGCACCACATCCTCACGCATCACACCACATCCTCACACATCACAGGGCCATGCCCAGATGCACGCAAACATACACTGTCGCATGTTCTAGGCACACTCACATACACACCAACACGGGCAGTCAGCTGCTCACAGGCACCACACACTCCACAGGGACGTTAACACCTTGGCAAGCCAGTACACACACCACGTACTGTCACACGCCAAGGCATGCTTACGTGCACACACCACGCAGACGCACAGTTCAGTCCTGCGATGGGCTAACAGGGGTCCAGCACTAGCATGGACAGCTGTCACTATGGGCACACCTCAGGGAAAATGATTTCCTGGGGGGTTTGGGATTATTGTTGAATTATTAGAGTTCTTGACGTTAATATTGGGCATTTAAAAATTTCTGGTCTCACTTAGAAAACAATTACACACACCCAAGCATTCTCTCCACACAGACACACACATGCAAAATCACACATGTACACACATGTGTGTGCTCGCAAAACCACACACATATACTTAGACCCATGCTCACACACGCGCGCACACACACACACACACACACACACACTCATTTACAAGGAACTGTCTCATCCACCGTTTTATCAATTTCACAGTAGAGGAGGAGGGCTAGCAGGAATCATTGCCCCATTTTAGAGATGGGAAAACTAAGTTCAGAGCAAAGGGGTAGCTTATCCAGGGCTGAGATAGAGCCCAGGCCACTGACCCAAGTGGGTCAGTCCCTAACCCCTCCCCTCCCTGACCCTCTGTGCAGGAAACACTAAGGCGGACGACAGTACTGGGTGTGAGGGGGTATATGAGGAGAGCTGCCACGGGAAAAACAGGAGGCCCTGGTGCCCTGCACCATCTTTACCCAGCCTCCAGCCTCAGTGCCAGTGTCCCAACCAATTGGGTTAGCCCCTGTGGCTCTCAATGGCCAGCTCAGGGGCCCCTTCCCCCTCTGGCCAGGGCCTGATGGACAATGGGGCCTGGAACTCCTGCCCTGGAGCATCATGGGAGGAAAGGAGTCTAGACTCTAGCAGTCTTTTTGCCTCTTGCTGGGATTCTTGGCTCCTGGCCTAGGATGTGGTCTCCTACCCACCTCTCCTCCTCTCCTTCTAGGCTGGGGGCTCGGTGGTACCTTCCTTGGAAGGATGCTGCAGGACATGTGAGTGAGCATGGCAGAGGCCAGGGCTGAGGGGCTCTGGTGGGGGGGACAAGGTGTCATGTTGGGGCTCAGAGGGCCAGGTTCCTGGCCTGGCGCCTCCAGTGGTGGCTCTTCAGGGGTGAGTAGTCGAAGGGATAACACCCCCCACCATGGGGCTCATGGCACAAGCACAGATCTGCAGGTGGGCAGGGGCCATGCTCACATCCCTGTCCCAACAAAAGGCCTCTGCTCCTGTTGGAGACGGGACATTGGGATGTTGGGTCCAGGAGGTCAGTAACTGACCAGCTGCCCTGCCACCTCCTGCCATGGCCTGCCATGACCTCCAGCCGAGACGCCCCCCACATGAATTCTCCCTGTGGTCAGGAGCCTTGTCATGGAAGTGCCTTCAGGCCCATGGGCTCCCAGACTGAGTCTGAGTGAGAGCTCGGTGCGTCTGTCCTCACCCCTGGCCCCTGGAACCTGCAGCCCCAACTGCATGTGCGTGCATGTTCCAGTCAGCCTTAGGACCTTTGCCCACATGCCTCCCATCCCCCAGGGCCCTCAACCTTTCCTTGGAGGGATGTAGAATTTTGGACCCTTTTATGTCCACTTCACATATTCCAAGGAAACTGGGCTCAGTGACTCACTGGCTGATCTCTGACCCACAACTCAATGTTCCCTGAATGTCCCGTGTGCTCCCTGTGACCCGTGTCCCTCTCCCCAGGTTCCCCGGGGACCCTGTTTCCCTTGGTCCCCGTTAGCCCTGCCTCTCCTCCACGGGTTAGTGTCCACTGCCACCCAGGTACTCCTCTCGGAAGCCCGCGGGACTGGAGGCGTGTAGCCGCGTTGCTATTTCTGCCAATGTCCCTTCTGCTAGGTGGCCCTGAGCTCTGGGGGTGGGGGAGGGGAGTGTGGTGCCCCTGCTCCCTGCCTCTGGCAAAGGCCTTAGGGCCAGCAGTGCATGCTGGGTAGCACGCTGCACCCCTGGGCTTGCATGGGAATGCTTCAGCAGTGCCCGCTCTCTTGGTGCCCAGTGCCCACCAATGCCCAATGCCACCACTGCTTTGCTACTGCTGGTTACTCAGCTGGTCTCAGTCCAGGACCCTGAGGCCATGGCCAGGACAGCTCTCATTTCTCCTGTCTCCTGGGAGCAGAGAGGGAGGAAAAAGTGAACTTAGCTCTGGCCAGGAGACCTCCAGCCAGTGTGGTCAGAAACCTACTTGGTGAAACCCAGAGTCCAGAGGAGGGGATTCCACCCCATTTCCCACAGGCACCCTGGTGTCACAGAGGGAGTCTATGCATCTGGCAAATATTTATTTAGCACCAATACGCCAGGCCCTGTTCTAGGCACTGTAGACACAGCATAAAAGACGCAGCCCCATAGAGCTGACGTTCTAATAGGAGAGACAGAATAGCAAGTGAAATTACAATAAGATGGATGCATCTGGTTTTATGGGGGCTGAAATTTATGCAATTGGTGGGGGGAGGCTTCATTAAGAAAAAGAACACAAACTTACAAATCCATACTGAGGTATGAAAGTGAAGATTTATTTAGAACGCGAGAACTCACAACAAATTGTGGAAGGAGGCTGTGCAAAGGAAGACCCTAAAGCTTACGTGTCAAGAGCATCATTACAAGGGTGTCTCTCAGGAAGGTGACAGTGCCCTGGATAGAAATAAGGAAGGGAGGGGTCAGGGAGGGAGGTTGGGTGGAGGGAGGATTTTGTAGTTTCAAGAAGAAGATCAGGAAAGGCCTTGGTGAGGATATACTTGAGCAGGTGGGGGTGTAAATGAGCCATGTGATTGGTTGTCTTTGGGAAGCAAGGTCCAGGCAGAAGAAACTGCATGCTTATCAATTTCCATCTCTGTAACAGCTGTGTGAGGTGGGTGACTCCTGGCCCTGTCCTGTTTGATAGCTACGGAAACCGAGTGACCCTGCTATGTGCAAGCATCGTGCTAGGGACTGGGGTTTCCATTCACTCAGGCAATTGCGGGATCTTAATGCTTGAACTGAAGCTCAGAGAGGGGAGAGGATACATCCAGGGTCGCCAATGGATTAGAGACAGGCTTTGGGGCTGGGGTGGGCAGGCAGCTTGCCTTGTCCCCAAATCCTCGTCTTCCCTAGCCCAGAGTCCCCAGGCTGTCCCTGGCATCCTTCCCTGTCTCACCCATCTCCCCTGCCTTGTCACCTCCACCTCCTTCCAGGGCACTGAGTTAAAAGGGAGGGGCTCTAATGCATGGGCACTAACGCTGGTAGAGGGACCCTCCAGCATGACACTAACTGCCCAGTCTGGCCCAGCCTGCTGCCCCGGGAGCACTACTCAGCCGCAGCTGCCTCACCCACCCTGTCCCCCCAGGTAAAGAGGATGGACGCTCTTGCAAGAAGGTGACTATCCGCATGACCATCCGCAAGAATGAATGCAGGAGCAACACCCCTGTGCGTGGCCCCAGCAAGGCGGTGGTGGGGGGGGCGGGGTGCAGCCGAAGATGGGGATGGGGGTGCTTTGGGGGATGGAAGCCACACAGGCTGCCTCACTGGCCTGCCCGTCTCCAGGTGAACCTAGTGTCCTGCGATGGGAGGTGTCCATCCGCCAGCATCTACAACTACAACATCAACACCTACGCCCGCTTCTGCAAGTGCTGCCGTGAGGTGGGCCTGCAGCGGCGTTATGTGCAGCTCTTCTGTGCCACCAACGCCACCTGGGTGCCCTACATCGTGCAGGAGCCCACTGACTGTGCCTGCCAGTGGTCCTGAGGCCTGGGGGCTGGGGCGGGCTGGACCACTTTTTGCTTCCAGCTGGCCCAGTGTAGGGTGGGCGGGGGACACTAAAGGTGTGGAGAGCTGGTACATGCTGAGCATGGAATGGCGGGCAGAGACACAGAGAGTGACTGGAACGGGCCACACCGGCCCATCCTGGCTCCCTCTCTGGGCTTCCCCTCCTCCACATATGGGAGAGTGCCACAGCTTGGGGCTCAGGGAACTCAGCTCTGTCCCTGGCTTGAGGGCTGGGAAGGGCCCTTGGTCAGGGGCATCAGCCCCTGCACATCTGTGACTCTGGCTGCAGTGCTTTGGTAGAGGGGGTAAGAGTTTTCCTGAGAAGCCAGGACCAGGGCTGGACCCAAGACCCAGTGGAGGGGCCAGATGTGGTGGCCCATTCTCTTTCTCGGCCCTTTTGACCACGGAAGAACCACAGGCTCAGTAAAAGGAAAGGGGGCCATCCAGGTCTGTGTATCGCTGCCCAGAAGGACTTCCCAGAAGCAAAGAGGGTGGGTTCCCAGGCGACATGCTCTCACCAGTGTCTGTGAGGTCAGGTCCAGAGACTGGGGAGTAGACTCAGTGAGCTTCAGGCCCCCTGTAGCCCCAAGAAGGACGCCCTGGTGTTCTGTTATTGACCTTGTAATTCAGGAAAGGATTTAGAAGAGCAGGGCCATGGCTGCTCCATACCCACACCTACTCCCATCCCTCAAAACTGGCCTCCCTGGCAGGTGGGCTGGCTCTGCTGAGGTGTGGTGGATGAGTTGTGCTGGACCCTCCTCAGTGAGGGTCCGATTCATCCCCATGTGCCTCTTCTCCAAGAACATAGCAGAGTTGGTCTCTGGAGGGGCCCGAGTGTAAGTTTTGTGGCTCAGCCAGTTCCCAGCTTTCTACTTCATGGGACTATCCAGCAGGAGAGCAACAGTCAGTGGAAAATGCAGGCCCTGTGCGTGTGCAGCCGCCTCTGAGCATTTCTCAGAGCCTTGTCTCTGAACCAGTGTGTCCTTCCTAAAGCCAGCCTAGGGCCCCCTCCACACCCCACCCTGTAGCCCTCCGACCCTACATACCACTTTGTGCTGCTGGGTCCAAAGGGCATGAACGTGAGGTTGTTCAGACGCCAGCACTGCCCTGTATGTCTGGAGATGTGTGGCTGCCCTGGTACCCCTAGGATTGGGGTTGGGGCCCTGTGCCAGGATGGCCCCCAGCTGTTCTTGCAGCCTCTTTGTTCCTGTATCTGTGTTCTGTTTATATATCCAATAAACCACAGGAAGATATCAGGCCTCTGAGCATCTCTGAAGGTGTCAGGTTTGCTTTGAATCTGAAGGAATTTCAGCTGTGAAGACAAAATCCTGTGTTATGTCCATGGAGGTCACCCTGACTTCTCTTGCCCCACCCGTGCCCAGCACTGTGCGCCACTCAGAGCAGGTCTTCCACGGGCATCTGCTGGTTGGAATTGAACAGATAGGAGGCTGGCTGCTAGAGGAGGGGTGGGGAGAAGGAAGAAGACTTTGGGAGCTGGAAAGCTGGCATCCAGGTGAGGGGCCTGAGGAGTGGTCTGAGCTCTGTGGGGCCAGGGACAGATGCCACTCACACAAGATGTGGACAGGTCAGGCCCTGAGAGTATGCTTCATGTTGGCCTCTCAACATTTCTGTATTTATTTCCCTGTTCTCTCGTAGAGCTCGGTAAGCTTTGTGGCTACTGTTGACTGTACTAAGGTTAGGGAGAATCCAGGGATCGGGTGGTTAGTGACGCTTCAACTTTAAAGTACTGTTGGCACATCTAAGGGGCAAATGGGAGAATGCTTTCCTGGGTTGTCCCATTTGGGAAGGAATAGGAGAGGGGCAGCCTGAGGAAGCACCCGCCAATAAGAGGGGGATACTCCTAGGGCCTGGTTCAATGTTTGGATGCAAGGGCTCCACTCAGCCTGGAGGGGTCGAGCATTTCCTGTGAAGCTAACACTTGGAAAGCTTAGTTTTTATTTCACAAATATGTGTCTCCCCTCATGGTATATCTGTCTGCTAACATGAGCCCTGGGACTTTTCCTAATGAAAAGAAAGCTTTACAGCCTCTTAAGAAACACACTTCTAGATAAGCAGTGGATCAAAGAATAAATCAGAGTAGAAATTAGACAATATTATGATCCTCATGATTATGAAATTACAACACATTAAACTTGTGAGATGCAGCTAAAGAAGTACTTAGAGGGACATTTATAGCCTTAAATGCATACTTTGTACTTATTAATTTCCTATCATTATAGCCAGAGGTGAGGTGGGACAAAGCTTCTCCATCACTGATGATAATTAAAGGCTTGTAATCAGTCATTTTCTCAGCACAATACACTCCCTAAGTCACATATCAACAGCTTTCAGAGAGAGTTTTGAACCCTGAGTTCAACAGAACATGACTTTAAACCAGCCTTTAAAACCAGCCTGATTTAAAATACTAATTCTATCATACAGCAAGATGTTTAGATTAAGACAAAGGTGGCTCTTTAGTCATTGCTGGAACCCCAGTATTCCTGGCTGTTCAGCCCTCACCTCACTACTACTCCCATCTGTTTACATTCACATATAAGCAGGCAGACTTTGAACAGGACCACTCCTTGTTAGCTGTTGTGTAAACAGGCAGAGGGCACCAGCTCAAGCCAGCCAGTCTCAGCCTAAATGTCTTCCTGCAGCCTTTGTTGGAAGGGTGGCCTCAGACTTTCAGAGGCCTGTTCTTCATAGCCTATCTATAACTGGTGACCCAGCTTTGCTGACTTGGCCCTCTTGGCTCCAGTTGGCAGCAGTTTCCAGGCTTCCTGCTCCACCCTCACTATATACTCACAGGTGGCCACAGATTCTGATGATCACACCAACTGCTGGAATCACAGTGTTTGTAGGTTTCCAACCCCCACCCAGGAACCCCCTCCTGCCTGCTTCTCCTGGAAGTCAACCTCACACACCAACCCTTTGGCTAAAACTCCCAGTCCTGTTCCCCTAGCTTCCTCCTGGGGAACCAACTCTTTTGGGCTAAGACACTAGTGAAAGAGTAACAAGAAGCAAATCACCAACCAGCGTGCTACCCTGCTCTGCACTGAGGGAAAATAGGAGAAGATGAGGATTTTAAACCTAAATCAGTGTTGCCCAATTGCCCTCAAATAGCCAGTACCCAGGGCTTCCCTGGTGGTGCAGTGGTTGAGAGTCCGCCTGCCGATGCAGGGGACACGGGTTCGTGCCCCGGTCCGGGAAGATCCCACATGCCGCGGAGCGGCTGGGCCCGTGAGCCATGGCCACTGAGCCTGCACGTCTGGAGCCTGTGCTCTGCAACGGAAGAGGCCAAAACAGTGAGAGGCCCGCATACCGCCAAAAAAAAAAAAAAGCCAGTACCCATAGTGTTGATATGAGTGTTCATTGATACAGTGTCGATTTACATTAAAAATACATACACCCTTTGACTAAGCCATCCTATTTCTAGGCAGCTGTGGTAGGCTGAACTACAGACCTCCAAAAATGTCCACATATTAGTACCAGGAACCTCTGAATATGTCCCTTACATGATAAAAGGGACTTTGCAGATGTGATTAAGTTCAGGATCTTGTGGTGGGGAGATGATCCTGGATTATCCAGGTGGGCCCAATGTAATCACAGGAGTATTTGTAAGAGTGAGGCAGGAGGATCAGCATCAGAGAGAGGAAATGTGATGACAGAAGCTGAGGCTGAAGTTTGTGGTAATTTGTTACCGCAACAGGAAACTAATAGAGCATCTAAAGAAATAATTCGTACAAAGAGGCATGTGCCAGGATGTTTATTGCAGCATTGTCTTAAGTTAAAAAATATTGGTTTGACTTTCCTGGTGGCGCAGTGGTTAAGACTCCATGCTCCCAATGCAGGGGACCCGGCTTCGATCCCTGGTCAGGGAACTAGGTCCCACATGCATGCCACAACTAAGAGTTTACATGCCACAACTAAGGAGCCTGCCTGCCGCAACTAAGACCCGGCACAACCCAATAAAAAAAAAAAAAATAAATATTAAAAAAAATATATATATATATAGGTAACAACTTTAAATGCCTATCAGTAGGGAATGATTAAATAACCTGGTACAGCCACATCGTAGAATATTATATAGCCCTTTTGTAAACTGATACAGTGGGCTCTCTAGGATATGTTAAATGAAGAAAGGAAATTGTGGGTCAGTTCCCATAGAATGACCTGCTTCCTTTATGCTTCTCTGTGGGGACACACACACACACACACACACACACACACACACACACACCCATTATATCCCTCTCATTCCGTTGAAGGGTTTTCAGGACCGAGGAGGCCCTTCCTGGCTGTTTGGGCCTGCTGGTTCAATGGCAGCATTGGTCTTGGAACAGCCTGTTTGGTTCTGAGGGTCCCAAAAGCTGTCGCTGTGTACAGAAGGATGAAGTGAACACCCCAGAATAGACTCAAGGCATATCTATGGCATCTTCCCCATCCTTTGTTTCCTATCCACACTCTCTGCACATGACTTAAAGCTTGAGGGAACCCTGGAGGCCACACACCACACAGGTAAGGAAACAGAAGCCTAGGACCCAGCCGCTCAGAAAGCTGGTAGCCGAGCTGGGCGACTGCCCAGTCTGCAGCCCCCTGTGACGTATTTGCCAACACGAGGGGTTCTGAGCCCCAGAACTATCCCATTTTCCGTGCTTCAGGCTCAAGTTCCCGCCCTGATTTTCTGGGCTTAATCCTCTTCCTGTGGAAATCAATAAGGACATTGTGATGGAATGATTCACGTTCAAGGTCAGGCCGGAGCAAATTGGAGGCGACATGCTGATTTTACTGCCCTCACTTAGAGGAGAGCCAATCCTGCTCTCAGACCCCTTAACCCTTTCTTCGCCACTCCCGTCGCTGTGTCAGCACCTGCCCCGCCCCGGCTTCAGCCTTCTCCTCCAGGCCTAGGTCTCCGGGGTCTGTTTGTCCATGTGTGGCCCTGCCTTTTACATCTCTCCAAGGCTCTGACCCCACAGGCCTTGGAGCGTCACGCACTTGTCGTGGTGGTTTGGGGAAGGCGGATGGCAATCACAGTACTGAATCAAACAGGAACAACTTCAAGGTGAAGGTTAAACCCTGCCTGTGTAAGTTCACTGGCCATGTCCTGCCCCAGGAAATCTCCTCAAAGCAGAGTGTCTCCTCCTTCCAATCTTCTTTTCAGAGTTCCAGTCCCCCTCTTCCCTGATTTCTTGGGTTGTCCAACATGGGGTGATGGAGGAGCAGGAGGACCAAAATTCCTTCTTTCTTTCTTTCTTTTTTTTTTTTTTTATGCACAGCAACTCAGATCTTTTCTGTGGCTGAAACATGGTAAGTTATTTCTCCCTCCTACTATTTAAAAAGAAAAGTAGGTGTTCCTGGGTAGCTGGAACCTTGCATCTAAAATGATTCAGACACCCTGGCTCCTCTGTCTGGAGGGTCCACCATCTTCAGCACGAGCCTTCCAAAAGTGCCATGCTCCTCTGCAGCAAGTCAGCCCTGGGGAAGCGCAGGAAGCATGCACTGCAGGTTTGGGGGAGCAGGACTGAAAGTGGCCGGCTCTCTTCCACGTGCATCCCACTGGCCAGAACTCATGTACATGGCCACACCTAACTGCAAGGGAGGCTGGGAAATGTAGTCCAGCTGTGTGCCTGGGAAGAAGAGGAGATGGTTCTAGTGGACAACGTCTTCTCGGTGAGGAAGCAGAGATAGTGTGGACAACGCTAAGGAGTTTGGCTGAGAAAACAGAAGAGAGATAGGGCATGAGGTCAAGGGAAGGTTTGTTTGTTTGCTGGTTTGAGGAAGGCAGTGACTTGACCATATGTCCTGGAAGGAGCCAGTGGAGAGAGAAGTAGGGTTTTGCTAGGAGAGAGATCAAGGGTCTCGGAGATCCCATGGCTGGCATGAGGAGGGACAGTGATGGATAAAGGTGCCTCTGGCTGGATAGACCCTGCCCTAGATCTCTATTTATCTCTGTCTCCCCAGTGTCTAATACAGGGCACTGAAAACTGAGAATGAACATGCCTTTATTTTTTTAATTAAAAAAAATTTTTTTAGAACATGCCTTTAAACATGAAAGCGAGGGGGCCCGGGCAGCAAGCAGTTAAAGGGTATGGGGTGGGCAGAGTGGGGGGCCAGGTGCCCCCCACATACCATGGCAGTGCCAGTTAATCCCCTGCAGCAGGCAGGAAGCCTGCACAGCTGTCTTTCCCAAGCTGGAACTGT
This sequence comes from Mesoplodon bidens, assembly GCF_964165515.1. Lineage (NCBI taxonomy): Eukaryota > Metazoa > Chordata > Mammalia > Artiodactyla > Ziphiidae > Mesoplodon > Mesoplodon bidens. The sequence goes on along the minus strand of NC_138164.1, from coordinate 47,040,160 downwards.
ACCCCAACCCGGCCCTTTGCCCAGAGGTCCTGGCAACCCAGGGACTGGGGTGGGGTTGGTGGGGAAGATGGGTGGGCAACATGGAGGGTAACTGGTCCAGCTTGTGCGCCCCTGGAGAACTTGTTCTCCAGAGCCGAGCATTCTCTAGGCTTGCTGCTCAGCCCTCACTCACCATGAAGCCCCACCTTCTTCTGGGCCAGTGTCATCCCCAGGCAGCTCAAATGCAAACTCAGTCCCTGTTCCTCCTGCACCGTGTCTGTTCCTGCCTCTGCATGGCCTGTGGCCTGTGCCTCACCTGGAATGTCCTTTTCCTCCCTCTCCTTAGGCAGTTCTTGCCTACCCTTTAGACCAGCCCTGGCTCCCACCCTCACCGCAAAACCCCAGCCCACAGGATCCTTCTCTTTGGCCGTTAGCACCGCCCTCCACCTCCAGCCCTACATTCTGCCTCTCTGGGGTGTCCCATGCCAGCCTGTGTCTATGCTGTGCTCAGGGAAGCGGGATGCAGGCCAGGCTCCAGCATTCACTCATTATTCACCCACATCTCACTGACAGCCCAGGAGGAAACTAAGGCTCAGAGAAGTTAAGCAACTGCACAGCCAGAGCGTGAGGGAGTCAGGACTTGAGCCCAAGCTTGCTTAACTCCAGAGCCCACATTCATACTTTCCTCTTCCACCCAGGAAGAGCAGTAGCATGAAGAGGATTGCTGGGTGCCTAGTAGCTAGTATTCTGGCCCCTTCTCCTCCATTAGGCCAGAGGGGACAGTGGAAAGAGGGCTCTAGTCTCTCTTCAGCTAGTTACCAGTTACAGGAACATTGGCAAATTTCAAGCTTCAGTCTCTCATTGTGAAGAGGGGTGACAGGTTCTGCATCTTAGGGTTGGCATGAGGGTCAAATGAGATCATGGATGGGAATGAGCTGGACAACTGCAGAGGCTGTGGCTGTGTGTGAGGCTGCCTGGCTGAGCCAGATGTGCCCAGGACAGGAGAAAAGAAGGGGCCAAGAGTCCAACCCAGCCCCAGCCTACCCTTCATGCAGGGGCTCTGGGGCTCACTGCTAAGCCTTTGCCTCTGCTGGGCCCCAGACCACTGTGCATCCAGCCTCCATTCTACCTGAACCCGACCACCATTTCCAGATTGCTGGAGCTGAAGACGGAGGAGGATGCAGTGAAGAGCCTGGATTAGGGGCTCAGGCTCTGTCTCTGAACAGCGGTGTGATTTATTCTCTCCAAATCTCAGTTTCCTCGTCACTAAAATGGGAGAATCTGGCAAAGTGATGGTGAGAATGTTTATCGATAAAGCCCCTGGCCTATAGTAGACGTTTAATGAGTGGAGCTACTATTACCACTATGGACAGAACCTTAAAGATCATCTTCAAATTCCACATTTTCAGGAGCAGGAAATAGATCCTAGAGAGACAGTGACCTACCCAAGCACTAACTGCAAAGTGAGCATTGGTGGAGGAAGCATCAGACTCCAAACCCAGTGCTCCTTTCATTGCATCCTCCAGGGAGTCTTCCCTGAGCTCCAATCCAGGCCAGGCCTCACTGCTCTGACCTCATGGTCTCCACTGTCTGAATCACCTGCTGGGCCTTCCACAAGGTTTGTCTCCTTCTGAGACAGGACCCGAGCCTCTTACTCTTGCTCTAGCCTCCCCAGCAGTAACTGTCACAAGGCTGGGTCCTCTGCAAGGTGTTCAGGTCCAACCAGGGACATTCCTGGGACTTGGCTGAGCTGGGTGACATCAATTCCCAGGATGGAGGGGAGAGAGAAGTAAGAGAGGGAAGGGTTAAAGGCTTGGCAGCTGGGGAGGGCAGCCTGCAGACGGCCCAGCCCAGCACTGGGAGGCCTGCACCATTCCATTCCTTTGCAGATCAGTTACACCCAGCTGTCTCCCTCCCCACCGCCAGTGCCCCTTGGATTAGGCGGGAAAGGATCCCCGGCCTGCAGCCTGCACACGGCCCATGGGGAACAGCGCCTGCAGCCCACGCCTCTGCGACAGCTGCTGAGTGTCAGGCAAGAACATAGATCAGCAGGATCCTGGCCGAGGTGCACCCAGCCCGGGCCCTGCCCCCAACATGTGCAGGAGGGGCCGCCTGAGGAGGAAGGGGGTCTGTAAGGGATTTGGGAGGTACAGGGAAGGGACTGCTCCCAAAAATATCTCCTCTGCCCATATGTCACTGTGCCTCAAATTCCACCATTAGACATCTTAGAAACTTTGGGTCTTCCAAAGACACCAGTTAAAAACTACATTCCATGGAATAGCTGGCATTCTTATGCACTGCTTGATGGAAATATCTTGATAAATTTTATGAAAATTTTATTAGACAAAGTATGAAGTCCTTCAAATATGTCTATTCCTTTGTCTCAGTGTTTCCACTGAGGACTTTAACTTAAAGAAGAATTTAACTTAAATAGTTTATAATGTGGAAAAAATATTGTGGACTATAGTTTCGAGATTAAAAAAGCCATATGAAACATCAAAGAAAAGTTTTAAACTAGAAAATTCTGTACCTGTATTGAAAAACAGGAAACAATTCCATTGATAATCCAGATATATGAAATTTCTGGAAGCTATGAAGCAAACGGGGGAGAGCACAGTGTATAGGTTGGACAGACTGCCTGGGTTCCAATCATGGTTGCTTCACTTACTAGTTCTGTGACATTGGCAAGTTACTGAACCTCTCTGAACTTCAGTTTACTCAACTGTAAAATTGGAATAATAATTATAATAGTTGTGAGAATTATGCAAAGGTTAAAAGAGTTCATATGTGGGAGACATCTTTGTGATCCTTTCATAAGAAGAACCAGCGTCACCCAATGAATGAATGGTTGTGGTATGTCTCTCCCCACCTCCCACCTAGATGGTTGCTGAGGAACCCCACAGCGTACCAAATCTAATTAATCTTGACTTTTATTATAAATATTATCAGTCAATTAAAACTCACTGGCTATTTGAAAATGATGGACGACCCAAAAATAGTGTCCAAGTTGAGATGGCAGGGGAAATTTCCCTCAGTGAAATACCATTAATTCGAGAAACAGGAAGAAAATGAATATTATTCTCATTAACATTCCCAGGATGATTCATATCAGGATATTTAAGTGTCCATAAAATAGGAGGCTTATATGTAAAAGCATAGTCAAAAAACGAAAGAGAGTTTTTAGAAATTGAAAACATACATGACCTCATAACAGAATACTGTGCAAATTGAAGACTTACCCTGCAATTATAAGCAACTAGAAAATTGGACAAAATACATGAAATATGTGTCTTCAGACATCGGACAACAGGCAGTGCAGGGCTGGGATCCCCAAGGCAAGGGAAACAAATGAAGTGAGTCTCACTAAAAATCTCCAACTATCTGCCTGAAGGCATTTTCTGGAACAAAGTGCAGATAGGGGGAAGCTCAGAAGAGCATGGTGGTCTCACTGAGTTGAGGAGATAGAGATCAAATTCAGAAAGTCTGAAGCAACTGGAATTTGTGTGGTAGGCTACCAAAGCAGAGGGAACTATGTAGAGAAAGAGCTCCAGAAACCTGCGTAGATTACATCTGTTGCCGAATACTAAGTGCACAGGAGTAGGATGGACATTCATAAGGCTGGGCAAAGAACTACTGAGTAATTGTCAACTGAGCAGTTCCTGGAGCTTACACAAGGCTGGGAGACATTCAAGTGCTTACCAGTCAGAGTGGAGAGACTTCACTGAACATCAGCACACTTAATTGAGTCTCCAGAAAAGGTCATACCTTAGAAATAGGACTGGATAAATAGGAATAAGAATAGGTAAACACTAACCCTAGGGTAAATCCTATCCTAAACCTACCCTAATTAAGCTTTGAAACAAACCTAAAATTGACCATGCTGTTATACAACTAACTTAATTATAAGACCCAACAAAGTCTAAATAAGCTTTAGAAAAAAACCCAGATACTCAACAACATAATAATGTCTAGAATTCAATAAAAAAATTACTAGGCATGCAAAGAGGCTGGGAAAATTTGACTCATGACAATGAGGACAATCAGTCCAATGGAAACAGACATAGAAATGACAAAGATGATGATAATAGCAGACAAGCACTTAAAAATAGCTATTATAAATATGCTCAAGAAGCAGAGAAAAATATGAACATAGTGAGGAAAGAAATGGAAGATATAAATAAAGAAAATGGAACTTCTAGAGGTGAAAACACAAAATTTTTAATGAAAATGGGATTAAGAATAGATTAGAGACTTCAGAAGAAAAGATCACTGAACTTGAGGACATAATAAGAGAAACTAACCTAAATGAATTACAGGTTGAAAAAAATGAATAGCAACTCAGTGACCTATAAAATAATATGAAGAGATTTTTTAAATCCATGTAATTTAAGGCCCAGAAGGAGAGAAGAAGGGAAAGAAAAAAGTTAAGAAGTAACTTAAGAAATAATGGCTGAATCCAGAGTTTATAGAGAACTCCTACAACTCAACAACTAAAAAACAAACGACACAATTTTTAAAAGGGCAAAGGACTTGAACAGACATTTCTCCAAAGACTATATCCAAATGGCTAATTAGCACAAGAAAAGATTCTCACCATCAATAATCATTAGGAAAATGAGACTCAAAAGCACAATGAGACACAACTTCACACTCATCAGTGTAGCTACTATTCAAAAAATGTAACAAGTGTTGGTGAGGATGCAGAGAAACTTGAACACTTGTGCACTACTGGTGGGCATGTAAAATTGTACAGCCACTATGGAAAACAAAGTTTTCCCTTAAAAATAAAAATGGAATTAACATATGATCCAGAAATTCCACTTCTGGGTATATATTTTAAAGATTTGATAGTAGGGACACAAACAGATGTTTGTACACTCATGTTTACAGCAGTTCTATTCACAATAACCAAAACGCAGAATCAACCCAATTGTCCATTGATGGATGAATGGATAACCACTCAATGTTTATACATACAATGGAATATTATTCAGCCTCAAAAAGGAGGAAAAGTCTAACACTTGCTAAGGATGAGCCTTGAAGGCATTATGCTAAATGAAATAAGCCATTCACAAAAGGACAAATACTGTATGATTCCACTTACGTGGTATTTAGAGTAGCTTAGCTTTGTGGTTAGCTAATGAATTGGATGGAAGTTATGCTTAAACACCTCAAAATCGGGACTTCCCTGGTGGCACAGTGGTTAAGAATGTGCCTGCCAATGCAGGGGACACGGGTTCAAGCCCTCCCCAGGAAGATCCCACATGCCATGGAGCAACTAAACCTGTGCCCCACAACTACTGAAGCCTGCTCACCTAGATCCCATGCTCCACAACAAAAGAAGCCACTGCAATGAGAAGCCCGCACACTGCAACAAAGAGTAGCCCCCACTCGCCACAACTAGAGAAAGCCCACGTGCAGCAACGAAGATGCCACGCAGCCAAAAATAAATAAATAAACTTATATTAAAAAAAACAAAAAACAAACAAACGAAAATACCTCAAAATCCACAAGGCCCTGTACTCTGCTTATCAACCTATGTGTGGGTTGACAAGTGCACTCAAATTTTCAGTCATGGTACTGACATAAGGATAATACATAGATCAATGGAATAGAATTGAGAGCCCAGAAATAAACCCATACATTTATGGTCATTTAATTTTTGACAAGGGTGTCAAGACAATTCAATGAAGAAAGGATAATCTTTTCAACAAATGGTGCTGGAACAACTCATGCAAAAAGTGAAGTTGGACCCATTCCTTACACTATACACAAAGATTAACTCCAAATGGATTATAGAACTAAATGTAAGAGGTAAAACAATAAAACTCTTAGAAGAAAATATAGGAGTAAATTTCCATGACCTTGGGTTAAGTAAAGTATTCTTAGATGTGACATAAAAAGCTCAAGAGACAAAAGAGAAACAGATACTTTGAATTTCATCAAAATGAAAATTTTATGCTTCAAAAGACAACATCAAAAAAGTAAACAAACAAACAAACAAAACTTCACAGATGGGAGAAAATATTTGCAAACTTTATGTCTGATAAGGGACTTGTATCCATAATAAATAAAGAACTCTTACAAATCAACAGTAAACAATAAAAACAGCAACAACAAAATCCAGAAAATGCAGTTTTTAAAATGGGCAGAAAATCTGAATAGACGTTTCTCCAAAGAGTATGTATAAATGTTCAATAAGCACATGAAAACATGGTCATTAGCCATCAGGGAAATGCAAATAAAATGCATAATGAGATATCACTCTGCATCCACTAGAACAGCTATGATCAAAAAGTCGTATTGCTCTTATAACAGGTGTTGGAGAGGATGTGAACAAACTGAAATCCTCATACATTGCTAGCAGGAATGTAAAATGATGCAGCCATCTTGAAAAACAGTCTAGTAGTTTCTCAAAATTTTAATTATATGGTTTCCATATGACCCAGCAATTCCTCACCTAGGTATAAACCCAAATGAACTGAAAATATACGTCACGCAGAAAATGTTCAACAGTGTTCATGGCAGCATTATACTTAATAGTGAAAAAGTGGAAACAACCTAAATGTCTATCATCTAATGAATGAATAAGTATAATTTCGCACAACGGAATATTATTCAGTCATAAAAATAAATGCCATACCGATAAATGCTACAACATGGATGAACTTTGAAAATAGTATGCTAAGTGAAAGAAGTCAGTCACAAAAGACCATGTACTGTAATTCTATTTATATGACTTGTCCATATACACAAATCTATAGGGATAGAAGGTAGATTTGAGCTTTCTTAGGGCTGGAGGGTGTTGAGGGACATGAGGAGTGACTGCTAATGTATACAGGGCTTTTTTGGGGGTGATGAAAATGTTCTACGATTGATTATAGTGATGGTTGCACAACTCTGTGAAGGAAATAAAAGAACATTATTGATACATTTTAAAGGGGTGAATTGTATGGTATGTGAATTATATCTAGATAAAGCTGATATATATACATTCAGATACATAAGCAATGATTGTCAGACCAGATAAGAAAAGCAAGAACTAACTATATGCTGACTCCAAGAGTCAACTTTTAGATTCAAAAATGCAAATAATTTGAAAGAAAAGAATGGAAATTTGTATATTCTGCAAATGGTAGCCATGATAGAGTTGGAAAGGCTATATTAACATCAGACAAAATAGACTTTAAGAAAATAAATATTCTTAGAGACAAAGAAGAATGTTTCATAAAGATAAAATGCTGAATACATCAGGAAGGTACAACAATTATACATGTAGAAGCATTTTACAACAGATGCCCCAAATACATGAACAAAACCTGACATAACTGAAAGGAGAAATAGACAATTCAACAAATATAGTTTAAAATGTTAATATCCTTCCCTCAGAAATTGATAGAAAAATTAGACAGAAAATCAGCAATAAGAGCACTTGAACAACACCGTCAACCAACTTGACCTAAATGATGTATATATATCATTCCATGAACAATGGTGAAATAAACAATTTTCAAACTCAAATGGGCGATTCCCCAGGAAAGACTATATGTTATATTATTAAATGAACCTCAATAAATTCAAAAGGAATGTAGTCATACAGATGATTTCCCCAGTCACCATAGAATCATGTCAGAAATCAACCAAAGAAAAAATCTGGGAAATCTCAAAATACATGGAAATTAAACAACATACTTCTAAATAAACAAATGAAAAATCTCAAGTGAAACTGAAAATATCTTGAACAGAATGAAAACAAAATATATTTTTAAACTATGGGATGCAGTTAAAGTAGTCCTTAGAGGAAAATGTATAGTTTTAAGTATATATTAGAAAGAAAGAAAGCTTCAAAGTCAATAATCTGAGTTTTTACCTCCAGAGGCCATAAAATGAAGCCTGAATCAAACTCCAAGTAAGCAGAAGGACATTAATAATAAAACCCAGAGCAGAAACCAATGAAATAGAAAAAAGAAAAACAATGGCAAAAGTAAATAAAGCCAGAAATTAATTCTTTGACGAGATCAACAGAACTGATGAACTTTAGCCAAATTGACCAAGAACAGAAGAGAGGAGACACAAATTACCAAAATCAGGAATAAATGAAAGCAGGAACATCACAATAGATGCTACAGAATTAGAAGGGAGTATTATGAATAACTTTATGCCAACAAATTAGAAAAGTTAAATAAAGTTTAAAAAATTCGGGACTTCCCTGGTGGCACAGTGGTTGGGAGTCTGCCTGCCAATGCAGGGGACACAGGTTCAAGCCCTGGTCCAGGAAGATCCCACATGCCGCAGAGCAACTAAGCCCCTGCGCCACAACCACAGAGCTTGCACTCTAGAGCCTGTGAGCCACAACTACTGAGCCAGCGTACCACAACTACTGAAGCCTGTGCACCTAGAGCCCGTGCTCCGCAACAAAGAAAAGCCACCTCAATAAGAAGCCCAGGCACCGCAACGAAGAGTAGCCCCCGCTCGCCGCAACTAGAGAAAGCCTGCGCGCGACAACAAAGACCCAATGCAGCCCAAAATAAATAAATAAATAAATTTATTGGGGGAAGAAAAAAGGTTAAGCACAGACGATCCTTGATCAGTTTGCTTGATCAAGGACATTTATTCTTTCCCTTCCATCCAAACTCCCCAACCCACAGTTTATGCACCTTTCAATGACTCAGCGATCTTCCAGCACCCTTGACATACAGTCTACATCACTATCCAGCACATGTGTGTGCACCTACCCACATACACATGCAAAAAGAGCTGCCTCACACAACGCTACGCTTCTTGTGGGCAGTACCTTCTGGTATGTTAAAATCCATTGGATTTTGAAAAATTCTCATTGCATCCACTCGACTGACTTCTAATTCGTAGTAACCTGTAGTTTGAAAAACACCACCAGAGCCAGAATGAAAGCACATCAATTTATCTGCACCAACTTTTTAAAGTTCAAGTTACCCTGCAGGGACTGACCTGGGTTTTCAGGTTGCTTTACATACTCAGGAGAAGGAAAAGGTTTTAAACAAACATACACAAGTTGAAAAAAGGAAGCCCTAATCCCTCAGAGTGGATTGACAGATTCCCACCACTGTCCAGAGGCCTGAGGTTCAGGGCCGGAACGTTGAGCCATCCATGGAAGTTTTTAGCAGCTCCTGAGTTTTGATTTCAAAACCAACCATGTGTTTGATTCCAAAATAATTCACTCTGGGGAGTTCAAATTCACTGAAAGTTGCCTTCCTGCAGGACTTGGTTTTAGACGCCATTTTAGGGACGAGGAGGAGAAAAGGAAGTGTGTGGATCCAACTGCAGGAGTAAACAGCAAAAAACAACAATCCTGTGAGTGGAAGGAGAAGGGATGGCTGAGTATAAGCTTCCATGTGAGAGGGTTTCAGATGAAGCCAGGGGTGTGGGGAACAGGGCCTGAGCACAAAGGTTAAGTAACCTAGACTAGGGGTGCAAAGAGCAGACCTGGATCTGAGGATGCACAGAGCCAGGGCACGTTATGACTTTTAAGAGGGGGATACCATTCTACATATTAACTATTCTCCCTTCCATCCATTGTACTATCTTCCATCCTAAAGCTCCTCAGGGAATTTGATTAAATTAAACGCACAGACAATATGATAACAGATGGTGACCACCAAGAAAAAAAAAAAGTTAAGCATATACTTCCATAGGACCCAGAAATTCCATCTCTAGGTAGATACAGAAAAAAAATGGAAATTTGTGTACCCTAAAGACTTGTAGGTACAAGTTCATAGCAGCATTATGTATAATGACCCCACACTGGAAACAACACAAATGTCTATTAACAGGTGAATTGATAAACTAATGGCATGCACATACAATGGACTACTACTCAAGAATAAAAAAAGAAATGAACTATTAATACATACAACAACACGGATGAACCTCAAAAACACAGTGCTAAGTGTGAAATGCCAACTACAAAGAACTACATATTGTGATTCCATTTATATGAAAAGACGAAAATATAGAGACAGAAATCAGATCAGTGTTACCTGATTCTTGGGATGAGAGTGGAATTGATTGTAAATGGACAGGAGGAAACTTTTATTAAAGTAATGGAATTATTCTGAAACTGATTGTAGTGATGGTTACAGAACTGTATAAACTGCATCATACTTAATAATGAAAGACTAGATGCTTTCTTCCTAAATTTGAGAACAAAGGAAAGATACCTGTTCTCACCACTTCTATTCAGACTTGCACTGGAAGTTCTATCCACTGAAGTAATGCAAGAAAAAGAAATAAAAGGTAGAAACAAACTCACAGCCAGAGAGAACAAATTAGTGGTTACCAGTGAGGAGAGAGATGGGAGGGAGAGGAAATACAGAGGTGAGTATAAAAGAAAAAAGGGTTATTATGGGATTATATGAAATCATGTGTGTGAAACTTTTGAAAATTGTAAAGCACTATAGAATTTAAAGAATCTTTCATTCAATAAAAACTTTTTAAGATTAAAAAATAAAAACATAATTTAAGAAAATTTTAAAAGAAATAAAAGTTATACAGATTGGAAAGGAAAAAATAAAACTGTCTCTATTTACAGAGGACATAATTGTCTCGGCAGAGAATCCCAAAGAATCAACCAAGAAGTGATAGAACTAATAAGTGAGTTTAGCAAAGTTGTAGGATGCAAGGTCAACATATAAGGAATTTGAAATTACAATTTAAAACAAGTACTGCATCAGCTGGGACCAGCATAGACTGAGTGGCTTAAATAACAGAAGTTTATTTTCTCATGGTTCTGGAAGTTGGGAAGCCCAAGATCAAGGGGCAGAATGATTTGGTTCTCCATTTTCCTGCATTGCTACTAATCTTTGTCCTGGGCAACCACTGAAGGTTGATGGAGAAGAGCCTGCCAGTGAGTATGAACCACCCTTTTGTTTGCAGCTCCCACAATTTCTATACTTCCACATTAACCCACATTTGGCCTTTAACAGTTTTAAAATTTTATCTCCTGAAATAAGTCAGACAGAGAAGGCCAAATACTATATAATCTTACTTAGGTACATAGATGTAGAGAACAGATGGGCAGTTGCCAGGGGTGGGGGGATGGGGATGGGGAAAATGAGTGAAGGGAGTGAAAAGGTACAAATTTTCCAGTTATAAAATAAATGTCATGGGGACTATAGTTAATAATACTGTATTGCATATTTGAAAGTGGCTAAGAGTAAATCTTAAAAGTTCTCATCACAAGAAAAAAAATCTTTTGCAACTATATATGGTGACAGATATTAACAAGCCCTACTATGGTGATCATTTCACAATATATACAAATTTTGAATCGTTAGGTTGTACACCTGAAACTGATATAATGTTATATGTCAATTATACCTCAATAAAAAATAAAATCATTTCAGGGCTTCCCTGGTGGCGCAGTGGTTAAGAATCCACCTGCCAATGCAGGGGACATGGGTTTGAGCCCTGGTCCGCGAAGATCCCACGCACCGCGGAGCAACTAAGCCCGTGCGCCACAACTACTGAAGCCCGCGCACCTAGAGCCCGTGCTCCACAACAAGAGAAGCCACCGCAATGAGCAGCCCCGAGCACTGCAACGAAGAGTGGTCCCTGCTCACCGCAACCAGAGAAAAGCCCACGAGCAGCAACGAAGACCCAACGCAGCCACAAATAAAAAATAAATAAAATAAAATAAATTTATTTAGAAATTAAAAATAGGGCTTCCCTGGTGGCGCAGTGGTTGAGAGTCCGCCTGCCGATGCAGGGGACACGGGTTCATGGCCCGGTCCGGGAAGATACCACATGCCGCGGAGCGGCTAGGCCCGTGAGCCATGGCCGCTGAGCCTGCGCGTCCGGAGCCTGTGCTCCGCAACGGGAGAGGCCACGACTGTGAGAGGCCCGCGTATCACAAAAAATAATAATAATTTAAAAAATGAATAAATAAGTAAATAAAATAAAAAAAATAAAATCATTTGATGTATCAAAAAAATAAAAATTTATCTCTATTCTTTTTACCTCTTTCTCTGGCACCTAGAGCTCTTCTTCTCATACTCTACCATAGGTAAGCAAATGCTCACTACCTGCCTCTGCTTGGAGACCCCTGTCTTTGCTTAGATTTCAGACTGCTTCATTACCCTGAAACTTCCACTCTGGATGGGTTATTAGCTACCTACTGCTACATAACAAATTATCCCCTAAACGAAGCAGCTTAAAGCAATGCACAATTATTATCTCATGTTTCCATGTCGCAGGAATATGAGAGTGGCCTAATGGGGTTGTTCTGGTTCAGGGTCTCTTATGAGGTTGCCGTCAAGCTGTCAGCCAGGGCTATAGACAGCTCAAGACTTGAATAGAGCTGAAGAACTTTTCCCAGCTCATGCCTACGGTTGTCAGCAGGCCTCAGTTCATTGCTGGCTGTTGGTCAGAGACTTCAGTCCCCTGCTACGTGGATCTTTCCATAGGGCTGCTCACAGCATGGCAGCTCGCTTCCTGCAGAGCAAGTGATGAGAGAGAAAGAGAGGGAATGAGAGGGAGAGAAAGAGAGAACCCAAGACAGAAAACTGTATTCTTTTATAACCTAGTGTTGGAAGTGGCATATCATCACTTCTGCAGCATTTTAAGGCTTACACAGACTGACCCTGGTACAATATGGAAGCCAATTACAGGAAGGTGTAAATACCAGGAAGTAGGGGGTCACTGGGGGCCATCTTGGAAGGTGGCCACTACAGACAGGTTCAAGAAATATGGTTTTGTAGTTTATGCAGCTTTTTCTTTTTGTTGGTGCAGGAACAGTGAGTGACTCTCTTTCCAGCTTTCTACAACCCAGGCAAAAGCAGAAGCCTTGAGTCTCTCTATATTTAAACTCATATCTTATACTTTTCACCTCTTTGTCTTATTGCTCTGTATTTTGGGAGATTTCCTTGGCACTATTTTTCAGTTCACTGATTCTGTCTTGGGTATGTCCATCAGGCTTTCCATTATTTTTCCCCCACCAATCAGGTTGCTATTGCCAAGAAATAAAAAACCTGAGGTTTTTTTAAAAAAAATCTATTTGAATGTACTACATAGGCTCACTTATGCAGGTTCTTGGTAACTTCTGGTGGTCCAGGGATGAGCATGTGACCCGAAGTTGCTCAATTAGACTTACGAAAAGGACTTACCTTCTACAGTTGAGGAGAGATTATTTTCCTCTTTCCCATTAAATTAAATAAAGGGGTAAAAATTCCTCTCTTCTGCTGGCAGCTACCTCACAACTAGGAGACAACCGTCTCATGACATGGAGTAAAGCAAAGCTGAGAGTCAGAAAGACCCTGAGTCCTTGATGACATGGTTGAGCTGCTGAACCAACCAGTTGTGAGGCCTACTTTATCTCTGAACTTCTTGTTAGTGAGTTACTAGATGCTCTTATTGTTTGATCCAGTCTGAGCTGGGTTTTCCTGTAAGCAGATCCATCCTGTACCCATATAATCAGTCTTCCATTACTGAGTGAATCCCTACTTCATGCAAACATAAAAAGACAGACTCACACAGGCAAGGACCTGATAAGAATGGGCTCCCATTAATGTAAATTGGTGCTGCCACTGTGGAAAATGGTATGGAGTTTCCTTAAAAAACTAAAGATAGAGTTGTCATATCATCCAGCAATCCCACTCCTGGGCATATATCCAGAGAAAACTCTAATTTGAAAAGATACATGCACCCTAAGGTTCATAGCAGGATTATTTACAATAGCCAAGACATGGAAACAACCTAAATGTCCATCAACAGATGAATGGGTAAAGAAGTTGTGGTATATATATACAATGGAATACTACTCGGCCATAAAAAAGAACGAAATAATGCCATTTGCAGCAACATGGACAGATCTAGAGATTACCATACTAAGTCAGAAATAAAAGACAAATATCATATGCTATCACTTATATGTGGAATTTAAAATATGATACAAATGAACTTATTTACAAAACAGAAACAGACTCGCGGACGTAGAAAACGAACTTATGGTTACCAAAGAGGAAAGTGGGGGGATAAATTAGGAGCTTGGGATTAGCAGATTCACACTACTATATATAAAATAGATAAACAAGGTCCTACTGTATAGCACAGAGAACTATATTCAATATCCTGTAAAAAACCATAATGGAAAAGAATATGAAAAAGAATATCTATATATCTATATATCTATATATATATCTGAATTACTTTGCTGTACACCAGAAATTAATACACCAGTGTACATCAACTATATTTCAATTTAAAAAATAAAAAAATAGACTCCCATTAACCTTGCCTTTTATCCTTAGTCAGTTATCCTCCCCTCACTTCCCCCCCCTCTTACAAACTGGTCCTTGACTTTGTCTCCCACCCACCCCTCATCTCCAGTCTGTGGAATTCAGAGCTGTCATGAAACACCTTCAGGACAACACTGGCCCCCACTGACTATGAAGCCAATTCAGCCCCTGACTTATGAAAGTAAAGCATCTTTGATGTCTGTTGTAGGACTCCACTCTAGGCAGACTCATAAGTGAGAGCCTCACTGCCCGTTCTCATCCTGGCCCTGTGTGATCTCTCTCCTCTCTCTGGACCCTCGCATTCTTCTACGTACAGTAATTGGGCTGGACCACATGTCTCAAGGTCTCTCCCAGCTCTGACATTCTAGGATTTCTGCGTTCTGAGATATGTTAAACTCTATCTATCCTGGTTAGTCCAGTACCCCATTGTGCATTTGGCACACAGCCATTCAGCGCTGGTCTCCTGCACTATATGACAAATATGGAGGGAGGAAGATAGAAGACCAGGTTCCCAAAGCCCCTGGCTCATGGTCCTGGAAGCCCCTGACTTCAGGCAGCTGATAACAGGGTAGGCTTTGCCGGGATTCACTCCCTGACATCAAGAGGGTTGTCCCTAGTCTATAGAGACACCCAGGAGAGAAATAGATGTGCCAGGAAATGATTTCCAGGGATGTGGGATGAGAAAAGGAAAGACTATGGTGATGGATGGACACTTGGGAGATGGGAAGGAGAGGATTAGAGATCCCAAGGGGGCAGAGCTGATCACTCAAGAGATCTCTGTTCTCTCCCCATCACCTGGGAGCTCTGTTGACCCATTTCCTCCCCTAGCCCCTCCCCAGCAGCTACATCAGCATCCCCTCCGTCCCCATACTGAGCCTTGCTCCAATTTCAAAGCTTTCTCCAGCCCCAGGTGGGTTGGGAGACCGAGGAAGGGAGAAGGTATAATTTTTAGTCCTGTTTTGGGGAGGGGATATAAAGAAGGGGCTGGGTGGAAGAGGGAAAAGAAGTGGAGCCTTTTGAAGTGAAAGCCGGGCCAAGCTCATCAGAGATTAATGTAGAAAAAGCCCCGCTCATCTGATAGGGCCCAGATGGTGGGCAGACTTGCCGAGCTCGCTGACAGATCCTGATGGTCCACAGCCTGCCTCCTACTTCTCACCCTCATCTTGGAGAAAGAGATGCAGGCTCACCGCCTCAGGAACCTTGGGGCTACCCCAGGGCTGGCTCCAGACCAGCTGGGGAGCCAGAGCTCTACCTAGTGGCTCTTCATTCCAGCTGCCCATACACAAGGGCACACGCATGACCACAGACACCTGCGCACACAGAAGGGGGAAGAGAACAGACATCTGACCCAGGCTCTGTCCTCCAAGGGAAGCCTGGCCCAGAGGAGAAAGGTCCCAAAGAAGACTCTGCCCTTGTTCTCTAGCTGGAAGTTGGTGGAAAGAAGGTTGTGACCACCATCCCAGCTTCAAACCCTCCCTCCATCTGCTCCCAGGCCCAGTCGCTGCCCCGCCTCTTTCCTTCTCTTTCTAGCCAAGCTCCTCAGAAGAGCTGTCTCCATTCCTGGTCCAGCACTTCCTCACTCCCCACTCACTCAGCTCCTTGCTGTCTGGATTCCACTCTCCCCATCCCACGGAAACTATTCTGTTCCGACCACTTCACTGCTAAATTAAAGGGACACGTCACGTCTCAGTCCTCAACGGTCTGGACCTCTCAACATTGTAAGACAAATTGGCAGCTCCCTCCTTCTCAAGGCTCCCTCTCCTTCCAGAGGAGCTCTCCTAGTTTCCTGACTGTCCTGTGTCTGTCTCCTCCATTGGCTTTTCTCCTTTTGCCTTTCCAGTGCCTTCCTTTCCCTTCCATTAGAGGTGGGGGCTCCTCTTGGCACTGTCCTCAGTTCCCTTCTCTCAAGACACTCTCCCTGACACGTCTTCTCCTCCAAAGCCATTAAACACCTTTCTTGGCCTTCTCCAAACCCTCTTTCAAAAATGACACTGGATCATCACTCTATTGCTATTGTATTGGACCCCCGCCCCCACCCCTATTCATGGGATGCAGCTGACACTGCTTACCCTGGCATTCAAGGCCCTACATATTTGCCTGTAGTTTACTGTCCTGATTGATATCTTACCTCTTGCATACCCGTTATGCAATTCCCATGCACCCTACAATCCAGCCAGGGGGATGTACTGTTCCTTCTATTTGTTGGCTCACACTGCTTGAAATTATTTTCCAGTTTTTCATCTGGAAAACCCAGATGCCACCTCCTCCAGGAAGACTTCCCTATTTTCCCAAGAAAAATGACTCTCTGCTATGAGCTCTCACGGCATCTTTCACATGCCCCTAATGCAGTATTTACTTTGGTTTCTATTTCACCTCTTAGATTTCTCCTTCCTTGGCTAAACTGTGAGCTCCTTGAGAGCAGAAATAATGTTTGCGTCATCTTCATATAGCCATTCTGTAGCCCAGGGCTTAATGCGTGATGAAAAACTACTTGATATTTGACTAAATGATTCTATATCAGGTATTGTGGCTGCCTTCTTGAAACCAAGTCAACATTAGATTTCACTGTGCTGAATGTAGGATCCTGAGGACCAGTATGGCTGCCCCCGGATAAAGCATAGGCAGAGCAATTATTTCCAAACTGGATGTTTTCACTGGCATAAGCAATACTATGGTGAACATCTTGGTACATAAAGCTATTTCTGTATTTTGGATTCTTTCCTTGGGACAACTAAGAACAGCAATCAGACTACCCAAGTTTCTCTGGGAAAGGATAGGCCCCAAGAGTGGGGTAAGCCTTCTTTGCAGGTCCTCTGGAAACATACCCTGGAATGTACCAGCAACCAGGAATCACTGGTATCATGCCTCATTAAAAAGTTACATTCCTGTCCTGCCCCTAGTTTCTTCAGAACCATTTTTTTTTCTCTTTCTGACTTACTTCACTCTGTATGACAGTCTCTAGGTCCATCCACCTCATTACAAATAACTCAATTTTGTTTCTTTTTGTGGCTGAGTAATATTCCATTGTATATATGTGCCACATCTTTATCCGTTCATCTGTTGATGGACACTTAGGTTGCTTCCATCTCCTGGCTATTGTAAATAGAGCTGCAATAAACATTGGGGTACATGAATTTTTTTGAATTATGGTTTTCTCAGGGTGTATGCCCAGTAGTGGGATTGCTGGGTCATATGGTAGTTCTATTTTTAGTTTTTTAAGGAACCTCCATGCTGTTCTCCATAGTGGCTGTACCAACTTACATTCCCACCAACAGTGCAAGAGGGTTCCCTTTTCTCCACACCCTCTCCAGCATTTGTTGTTTGTAGATTTTTGATGGAGACGTAGAGAATGGACTTGAGGACACAGGGGTGGGGGAAGGGTAAGCTGGGACAAAGTGAGAGAGTGGCATGGACATATATACACTACCAAATGTAAAATAGATAGCTAGTGGGAAGCAGCCGCATAGCACAGGGAGATCAACTCCGTGCTTTGTGTCCACCTAGAGGGGTGGGATAGGGAGGGTGGGAGGGAGAGGCAAGAGAGAGGAGATATGGGGATATATGTATATGTATAGCTGATTCACTTTGTCATACAGAAGAGACTAACACACAATTGTGAAGCAATTATACTCCAATAAAGATGTTTTTTTAAAGAAGTTACAGAATATGAGTGCCAAGGAGACTTGGGGACATGATAGAATGATTCCATGGCACCGTGGGTGAGAATGTATGGCTCAGGGAAGAAGAGCAGCTCCTCCAAGATTGTTCAAGTACTTGATAGACTGGGCCATGCCTGAGACCAAGGGTTTCCTGACTGCCACACCTTGCTGTTGCATCTCATGCATTGTTTGGAATAGCAGGCAATTAGCAAGTGCCCAGGGGAAGGTTAGAGATGGTCTCAAGAAAGAGTAGAGGCTCTGGGGAAAGCAGAAGCCTTGAGGATAGGAAGCAATTGGCTCCCCCTAGGAGGCAGACCTCCAAAACCTTTTCCATTCCCCTGGCCTCACAAGGATGTTAACTAGGGGCTTCCCCAGGGAGACAGGAATAACAGAGGGAAAAGTGGTGGGAACTAAGGCACTTAAAGGATGCAGTGGAATCACCCTGTCCTTCTCTTCATCATTCTTCAGATAATAGATAGTAATAATAACAATAATAAACATGTATAAACAGCAATAATAAACATTGTCTAAGCCTCTTAATTCTGAGCCACGATGTTATTCTTATCTCCATTTCACACATTTGAAAACAAGCTCAAAGAAGTCAGCCAACTTGTTCTAAGCCACACGACAAGGACTCAAATGCAGATCTGCCAGACTACAAAGTCTACAGGATTAAGTCCAATGACAGAAGTTTCCCAACTTCCAGCCAGTCTCAGGAGAGGTATCTGCTGAGCAGCTCTGGAAGGCGGGAGTCCTGAGTGCAGACCCCCTGCCTCACAAAGAGTTGTTGCAAAGAATAAAATAGATATATATGAGCAGACACACATATATAAGGAGAGCTGATTTATGACAAAGATGCCACAGCAGTGCAACAGGAAAATAATGATATTTTCAATAAATGGTGCTGGGTCATTTGGATATCCACAGAGAAAAAAGAAAATAAAGTTGAATCCCTGTCCCCCACCTCATACTATACACCCAAATCAACTCCATTTGGATTACAAATCTAAATGTGAAATGTAAAACACCAAAGCTTTTAGAATAAAATATAGAACATTTTTGTGACTTTGGGATAGGTAAACGTTTCTTAAATGGAACATAAAAAGCACTGACCAAAAAGGGAAAATTTTTTGATAAATTAGACCATATCAAGATTAAGAATGTCTGTTTATCAAAAGATGCTATTAAGAGAGTGAAAAAGCAGCACATCAAGAGAATGAGAAGACAAGTCACAGACTGGGAGAAAATATTTGCAAAGGACATATCTGATAAAGGACTGTTACCAAAATATACATAGAACGCTTGAAATTCAACAATAGGAAAATGGACAATTCAATTTAAAAATAGGCAAAAGTTCTGAACAGACACCTCACCAAAAAGATATAGAGATGGCAAATAAGCATATGGAAAGATGCTCAACATCATATGGCCTTAAGGAATTGCAAATTAAAACAACAGCGATATACCACTATGTAACATTAGAATGCCCATAGTCCGAAACACTGACAATACCAAATAATGGTGAGGATGTGGAACAACAGGAACCCTCATTCATTGCTGGTGGGAATGCAAAATGGTACAAACGCATTGGAAGACAGTTTGGCAGTTTCTTATAAAACTAAATGTATTCTTACTATACAATCTAGCAATCACACTTCTTGGTATTCCTCCAAATGTGTTGAAAACTTAGGTCCACACCAAAAAACTGCACATGGATGTTTATAGCAACTTTACTCATTTGCCAAAACATGGAAGTAACCAAGACAGCTTTCAATAGGTGAGTGGATAAGTAAGCTATGGGATATCCAGATACTGGAATATTATTCAGCATTAAAAAAGAAATGAGCTACCAAGCCATGAAAAGACATGGAAGAAACAAATGCACATTACTAAGAGAAAGAAGCCAGCCTCAAAAGGTCACATACAACATGGCATTCTGGAAAAGGCAAAACTATGGAGACAGTAAAAAGATCAGTGGTTGCCAGGGGTTGGGGGGGAGGGAGAAAGGCAGAGCACAGAGGATTTTTAGGGCTGTGAAACTATTCTGTATGATACTATGAATATATGTCATTATACATTTTTCCAAGCCCATAGAATTTACAACACCAAGAGGGAGCCCTAATGTAAACTATGGGTTTTAGATGATAATGATGTGTCAATGTAGGTTCATTGATTATAACAGATGTGCCACTATGGTGCAGGATGTAGTGGGGAGGCTGCTCATGGGTGGGAGCAGAGGGTTTTAGGAACTTCCTGTACTTTCCAGTCAATTTTGCTGAGAACCTAACACTGCTCTAAAAAAAAAAAAGTCTTAAAAAAAAAAAGGCAACACAGAGACTGAGAGAAGATATTGCAACACATATATCCAAGAAAGCACTCATGTGTACAAAATCTTACAAATCAATAAGAGGAAAAAAAAGACAAAGTAATTTTTTAAAAAAAGTACAAAAGACTTGAATAGGCACTTCTCAAACAAATTACTTCCAAGTGGCCAATAAATGTATGAAATGGTGCTCAACTCCGCTGGTCATCAGGAAAATGCAAATTAAACCCATCACACGATACCACACTCATTCCATTGCATGGCTAAACGGAAAAAGACAGAAAATAACAAGATTTGGTAAGGATGTGAAAGCCAGGACTCTGTGAACTGCTAATGGGAATGTAAATTGGTAGAATCGGTTTGGAAAATTGATTTGCATTATGTATCAAAGACAAACATATGCATACCCTAAGACCCAGCAATCCCACTCCTTAGTATACACTTAGCAGAAATGCTTATGTAGATTCACCCAAAGATAAACCAGAATGTTCATAACGGCATCATTCATAACAGACAAAAATTGAGACCACCAAAAATGTCTACCAACAATAGAATAGGTAAATAAATTGTGAGATATGCACACCACAGAATACAACAATGAGAATAAACAAACTAACCTACACCCAGCAACAAAAATAAATCTTGCAAACATAATATTCAATGAAAGAAGCCAGAAATAAAAGTATACTGTATAGTACCATTCAGATCAAGTTCAAATCCAGGCAAAACTCTTTGTGGTGATGGAACATTTCTGTATCCTGACTGTGGCAGTGGTTACATATATGTGATAAAATCTTATAAGAGTATACACCAAAGAAATGTGTACATAAAAACTAGTGAAAACTGAATAAGATCTGTAGCTAAGTTACTATTATTGTACTGATGTCAATTTCCTGGTTTTGTTCATGTGCTAGGGTTCTGTAATATATTATTGGGGGAAGCTAGGTGAAGGGTATGCAGGAACTCTCTGTACTACTTTTGCAACTTCTTAGGAGTCTAAGATTATTTAAATTAATCAACTGTGCTAGAAGTCAGGATAGTAGTTCCCCTTGGGACAGTCACAGTGACTGGGAGGGGACACTAGGAGGTTTCTGCAGTTCTGTCATTTCTCAATTTGTTTCTGTTTCTTAATTTGAGGACTAACTACACAAGTGTGTTCATTTTGTGAAAATTCATCAAGCTGTACACTTGTGTGTATTTTTGTCTATGTATATTATATTTCAATAAAAAGGTTTTTTTTTTTTAAAGAAAAAGCAGTAACGATATGCTTATAAGAGCTTGGCCCAGTGCCCAGTGTACTATAAAGGCTCAGGAAGACCATTTCTCTATGTCTGTGACTGTCTCCTGCCTTACTCTTCAGTCAGGTTCTATCCTGTGTTGTTCCCACGGCCCAGGTGAGCACATTTCATAAAGGAGGGGCCTTAACCCATAGACTCCAAGGGTGGGAATTCCAGGCAGATATTGGGGAATAACAAGACCTTCTGGCAGGAAAAATAGACCCCAGGGCAAAGTCTCATGTGCCTCCACCCAGGACTGAGCACAATAAAAAAGGTTTATTGTGACTACTAGGCACGTAACTTTACTAACGACTAATAATTGGCTAAAACAACAATACACCTCATGAAAAAAGAACCCTGAAAATGTAAACCAAATCTTGACAATATAACAATATTCTGTTGCTGTGAAGAACTTTATACAAATTACAAAGGGTACGCTCTGATTTTGCACTGCCTCTGGGTGGGAGAGCGTTCTGCTATTTGAGCCTTTTTGATAAGCTGTGCTATACTCACAAATGATGCTGCTTCCCATAGTTCTTTAAAGGGTCTCAAATTATTTTTAATTTGGAGAAGGAACAGTCTGCCAAAGTGAAAAGGGATAGAAATCGTTCAAACTGCAGAATACATTTCAGAAAAGCAGGCACTTGGGCTGTAGCATTTCATAGTTAACCATCCCAGCAAACTCAGTCTTAATTTTTTGCCGGTTTAGCATTTAACGAAGCATCATTGATAATACCTCCGAAGGATCACTTGAGAAGTCCTTTTACATTGTTAGTGTGTCTGCCACACTGGATTTTTCGCCCATTTTTAGTGGGTTTGGAGTAAGACGTGCAAACAAAGCTGTACTTTGCCTCTGAAATATTGGGTCTCAATAGGCAGTTAGTGTATCAATTACAGGATGAAAAATGATGAACTATAATCCTTTCCTCTAAAGAATCTGCAGATCAGAGAACCATCATATGCTCTGGAGCAGATGACACAAAAATGTTTAAAATATTATCCTTTCAACCAAGAGAGTTTTACAATGTGGGAAACGTGATTTAAAACAGTTGGGTTTTGCATAGGCTTTAAGACAAGGCCACTGGCCACTGTACACTTTGGTAACTGGATTACAATTTATGCATTACAGTTCAGATATGCAAGAAAATATACTTTTCTTTATTGTTCTCTAAATATTTTTTTATCTTGCTTCAAAGTCTCCAAACAAAATGCTGGCGGGGGAAAAACTGTATTTCAACTCTTCAGCAGTTACTCAACAGTACTCAACTGTTAAAATAGCCTGGACCTAAGTTCTCTCTGCAGTAGTTACTCAGTCCTTCAAGGCGCTCCCTACTCACACCTCCCTCTCTGCTCCCTGAGTGCTACAGGGACACCCAGAGGAAGAGACATCTCTGGTCTGGCTTCTGCTCTTCTGGGGAAAGGGGAGCTCAATCCACCTGGTTTCTGGACATGAGCCTCATCCATAGGCGTCTAAGGCTGGAGATCTCGCAGTCTATGCTCTCAGCACAGGCAAATCACTCAGTGATTGTTTTCTTGGAGATGGTCCTCTCACCCTGCTCTTGGGTTCCTGCTCCAGCTGCTGCCTGGACCTCCAGCTTTGGGCTGCTACCTGCAGCCTCTTGTCGTGGGGGTCCTCGTACCTCCACGCAGTGGGTGTGTCCTTGTGTCTCCACGCCATGGCCGCCGATTCTCAATTCTCAGCCACCCTCTCTGTTTGCCATAGTCGTGCAGGGGCTTTTGGATCTCTTCCATAGCACATAAAGACCCCTTCAGGCTACCAGTGCAGCGAGAGGGTGAGACTATGAAAATATGCATTTCTTCCTTTGCTAATGCTTTTCTGTTATCTTTTAAATGCTTTAGCGTATTTAATAGCCACAATTAATATGCTTGCCACACCTGATTCACATGGTTCTCTCAGAGCACTGGTCTTAATGCAACATTCTTCTACCTCCTCCTCTCCCTCCTGGACCTCTAGCTCACACATGAAGCCCCTGCCTGCTCCTCAGGAGGGACAGGCCCAGGTAAGACCAGTCACTGGGGTTGTCCTCACCCAGGAAGATAAGACCTGCATCCCTGAGATCACTGACCATCACCCAGTTCTGCACACTAGTTGATCTTTGGACCAAATCCTTAGCCACTCGAGGACAGGACTGGGTCTTTATTATTTTGCAAGTTCCCTTCCCTCTAAATACACAATAGGAGTAGCTAAAATTTATTGAGAACTTATGTGCCAAATACTTTACCTTCATTATTTCATTTAATCCTCACAGCATGTGGATAGTATGTACTACTACTACTCCTATTTTATATGAGGAAAGTGAGGCTCAGAAAAGTTAAGTAACTCATTTGAAATCACACAGCCAGCAAACAATAAAGCTGTATTTGAACCCATCTAACTGTAGTGCTCTTAGCTATTAAAATTGGGGCATACAAAAGTTAAATAGCTGGTTTACAGTCATAAAGCTAATAAGTGTCTGGGCTGGGATTCAAATCCAGATCTCATCCATCTCCAACTTTTGTTCTTCACCCTACAGGACAGGGAGCAAACATATTTAAGGTAGGCTTATTAGAGTAGCATAAATGCAGAAGGTCATAGCAGGAATTAGCCTTTAAGTAGAAATTGTTCGGAAGGTGTGTGAGAGCAGAGTCATTTCTACTGACTGGCTGGTGGGACTTACCAACCAGAGAAAGTGATCTTTGGTGAGCACATGGTGGACTCGACCAACGAAAGCTGCACATTGTGAGGAGTGGGCAGTGGATCTGGCCAATCAGTAACTTCGGAAAGGGCACTGGCTAGACCTACATCCCTGAGCTGGGAACTTGCTCCTTGGAGAGGTAATTTGACTAACAAATGGCGAAAGGCCACTCTGGGCTCCGACTGGCGCCAGGGTTCCATGAAACAGGTCTGAAGCCATTCCCATGCCAGCAGTAACTGCCAGCGCGCCTTTGCTCATAGATTAGCCATGAGGTCAACCGTTTCAGTGACTCACCTCGTGAAAATGAGGCGGCAGTGTCAAGCCTTACTGTTTCTCTGTAACCATTTAAATTGATTTTTACACTTGGTTAAATTCTCCCCTTTGTTTCTATACAGAGACTTAGGATGTGGCTAGATATCAGCTCCAAAGATATTACCAGGTAAAAGAGTCCCCCAACTCCATGCAAGATCCAGCCTCTGTGACCAGTGAAACTGGCTCACTGAAACTGTGGCCAGGTAGTGACCCAGCTGAGACAGCCCCACTGGTGGCAGTCTGGGGAAGCCACCACCAAGGACTGAGGTACAGCCCTAACTAGAGACAGGGACAGCCCCATCCTGAAACACCCCACTGAGTGATGACCCCGCCCATGGCCACAAATTCAAGAGATCACATGTCTCTGCCAGCTCCCATAAACCAGGTAGGTGATGCCTCCCATTTAGACAGAAATTTCAGGAGCGCCCGTTATTTTACATATGGAGAATCTCCAGGGAAGTAAAGGAGATCCTGGCTGCTGTGTCCCTCAAAGTTTACTTTCTGTTCAAAGTTCTCTGTCACCATGTGTTTTCCACACACACACACCCCCGCCGAGGTACTGCTCCCAATTCACAGCAGCCTTCCAGGCACCACCCCGGGTTGGTTTGGGTCACCCTGAAAGCAGAGCAAACAAGGCAAGGATTTGATGGAGGTGGTCTACTCAGAAGGTCGAGCCCAGGAAGCAGACGTGTGGAGTAGGGAGAGTGAGCCAGGGAAGTAGGAAAAGCCAAGATGAGGGTGTGTTTCCTTGAGGTCTGTAGGCATAGAGGGCTCGAGTCCACTGGAACATCCCAGAAATGTGCAGATGCTTCCTGGAAGTGTCCACCAGACGGATAATAGCTGGAGTCTTTATCTTCCCCCCTCACTGACTGGAAATTGTTCCTGGGGAAGTTAGCTCCCTTATCCTTCCGGGCAGCATTTGCAGGCTGTGAGCAAGCTTGTGTGGTGTAGGAGAAACTCTGAATCAGAATCGGAAAGACTCTGGTTCTGCTTGAGGGAGGACATTGAGAATGAGTCTGAGCTCGTATAGGTCTGTCCTCTTCAGCTGTGGCTGAAATCAGAGGTGGGCCAGGCGCTTGTGGTGTGACTACAGCCTTCCTGAGCGATTTTATGAACTGTGCGGGAGAGTGACAGGGAAATAAACTCGAAAGGAACACGAAATGTGAACCAATTTACTTCATCCAAACTGAAGTATGTAGTATTTCACACTTCTACCCAAAAGGCATTGGAGAAAAACACACTGACTTCTGAATCCTACAAATTTGGGTTCAAATCCCGGTTCTGCCGCTTAGAAAATTAGTGACCTTAGGCGTGCCACCTGACTGCTCTGAGCCTCAGTTTCCGCAAATGTATAATAGGGATAAAAATACTTACCTTATAAAACAGTAGTGTGCAAAGCCCTTGGGACACAGTAAGCCCTTTCTTAACATATGGCAACTCTCACCAAAAGGCTGGCATGTTTTCCACACCCTCAGCCATCTCCGAGCCCCACGCTGTCTCTGAGAGAAGGTGGTTGTTTCACCTCCTCTAGGCAAGAGATGCCTGACATCCTGGCGCTTTGAGGGCCAAGACCAGATAGCTATATGGCCTCTGCTGTCCCCACCCTCAGAACCTTAACAGAATCATTTCTTATCCTAGAGATTTGGTTCAAATCATTTAGGAGGTACAAGGGAAGCAGGTCTGAGTGAGATGTGTAAAATCTGGGTATTAAAAACATGGAAATATGTGGGAAAGATCAGTCTGTAGAAAACTATCTTGACTTTTCTCTCAAAGAAAAAGTACAAGCTTTTCTCTATAAAATTTTCTGTTTCATAGTCTAGGTTTCCATACCTTTGGATGAACATGATAAGAAGCAAACTCAGATTCCAGAGGTGAGTGTTCCTATGTGTCCAGTCCAGCCACCTGTGTTCCTCAATTGTGCTAAAAAGTGCTATGTCTATAAAATACATTTTAAAAACGTATTTATTGCCCTTATTTCAATTATTCCCATATTTTTATTCCTGCTACTCCTCAAATTTCCAACTTCTAATGACCTGAAATTGGACTTCTTTAATCTGGGTTAAAAGGATCATGTGCTTTGGTTCAAATGCTTCCCTCCCCTGATCTCCTCTACTTGTTGTCTGGGGTTGGACAGGAGCCCCCATATCAGACCCCATCACCCAGACAACAGGTCTGCAGAAGAACTTCTCCAGGAGGATCCGGGGAAAGAGCCTGGGCTAGGAGCAAAGAGATCAGAGTTCTAGTGCAAGCTCTGCTGTGAACAGGCTGTGTGACCTTGGGCAGGTGCCTCACATCTCTAGGTCCCCATTTTCCTGTTCTTTAAGGCAAGGTACTTAGGAGGTGCTCTGAGAATCAGTGGATGTGATCCTTGTGGGCCTAGGCAGAGGTCCCTGGATAGATGGGATTTTCTGAGACCTGCCATGGCGTCCCTGGCTTGGCTAGGGGCTCCCGCAGGGCAGGATCACATTGCCCCAGATTCCAGGACTGGCTGCAGCACAGACCCAGGATCGGGTGACAGATCCATCCAGCCTGGACTGGTTCAATCTCTCAGCTACAGCTACAACCATGGGGGCTGGAAAACCAGAGCTAATGCAAGCCAGCTGGAGGCCAGGACAAGATTGATGAAGGACAGGGAGAGGATTTGGCCAGGGGGTTGGGGGACTAGAGCATAATTAGTCCTGCCTGCTTCCCAGAGGCCCACAGGCCAAGTAAACCTCATTAATTGGGAACCCCCAGTGGGGAACTCCTGCTCATGATCCAGAGAAGGAAGGGCTTGTTAGGAGTTAATTAGTAGTAGAGTGCCAATCGGGAAAGTGTTTAAACTATTAAATGGCTAAGCACCTGTTTACTTACAAACAACTGAAATGTCAATTATTCAACCATCAAAGCAGGTCCCCTAAGATAGTGATTACCAACCTCGGGTGATCCTCAAGGTCACCCAGGAACCCTGTTAAACATCCATCTCCAAAACAGTGATCCTGATTGGTCAGCCAAGGGTGAGAACCACTGCCCTAAGCTATCCAGTAGCCCAGGATCTCTTGGCCCAGTCTCAGTGGCTACTTGTATCAGCAAGCAGTAAGTAATACCCAGAAACAACAACTACTACTGCTACTGCTCTTTCCGTAATTTATTTAACATTTACTAGACACCAAGAATAATACTTGGCTTTTAGAATAGATGATCTCTTTCAATCCTCATAATAGCCATTTGTGGTAGGTGTTGTTTCCTCTTGACTACAGAAGAGAAGTAAATTGAATTCAAAGAGGGGGAAACTTGGGACTTCCCTGGTGGTCCAGTGGCTAAGGCTCTGCACTCCCAATGCAGGGGGCCCGGGTTCGATCCCTGGTCAGGGAATAAGAGCCCACGTGCCACAACTAAAGAGTTTGCATGCTACAACTACAGATCCTGCATGCTTCAATGAATACCCCGTGTGCTGCAACTAAGACCTGGTGCAACCAAATAAACAAATATTAAAAAAAAAGAGGGGGAAACTCACTAGAAATAGTGCTAAGTGGCAGAAATTATATTTGATCCCAGATATTTTAACTCCAGACCCCAAATCTTTACTTCTTTAATGATCCCCAAAGCTTCTCTTGTCCTTTGGCTGACTAAAACAATACTTGGTTAGGCTTTTAAAAATAGTCATAGGGCTATTCAAGATATTGTCCATTATACAATGGGAAAACCAAGTCCCCAAAAGGAGACACTAACTGATTCAAAGAGTCCAGGTTTATGGCTTTCATGCCTGGGCCATTTTCCATTAGACAAGGCTATCACCTGGAATTACAGACTAGAAAGAAGGAAAGAGGCTAGTCTTCAGTGCTAAATGTCAACATGTGTGCCCAGGTATTCAAGATGTAGACTGATTTAGTTAAGAGCACTGGACTCTAGTCACAGCCACACCACTGACCCCAAGTGTGACCTGGATCAAGGCACTGAACTTCTGTGGGTCTCAGTTTCCCCAGCTGTCACATGGGAATGCTGCTAACTGCTGTGCCTTCTGCCTTGTAAGGAACAAGTGAGTGGACGGTGAGTGAGGGTAAAGAGATTTCTCTCTTTGTAAGGCATTGCTCCAACTGATGTGGGGAGCCCTTAACTTTAGGGAGCTTTGCACACAACTATGTGGCAACTTAGGGCTCGATAAGATGGACTTTTAGGCCCCAGAGCCAATCTTTCCCTCCCTGGGTTGCAGGAAGCTAAAGAAAACACTTCCTAATTTTCTCCAGAAAGCTGGCAAGATGGTTGACAAGATGGTCCCCTTCGACTTCCTGTGTAACTCCTAGATTTGACTTTACTGGTCAGGCCGACCTTGCAGCCCTGCCCCTCAGACCAAGGGCAGCTTCTTCCAGAGCCAACCTCACCTAGGGGCCCCATCCAGATGCCCGCCTAGCTCCCTTCCGGCCCTGGCGGAGACATGAGCCTCCCCCGCCTCCTGCTCACTCCTCGCTCCTCGGCCGCCAGCCCAGCAGCTGTTGCCTCAGATCAGTGTGGACCATCTAATCCCCTCTCCAGAGCCCTGGCCCCCTCCTCAGGCAGTAAATTAAGGAGGATGTAAGAACAGAGGGCACCAGCGTCAGCAGAGCGGCATCCGAAACATCCTCCACCACCCTGTGCCTGAGTCACAGGGCCCTGAACTGGCCCCCTCTCTGCCTGGGGTGAGGGAGGAGGTGGCAGGGAGAACCAGGCTTAAGGGAAGAGGGAAGCAGGAACCCAGAGCCAGGAAAGGGTGCGGGGCTTATAGAGAAGAACCAGGCTGGGCTCCTAGAGGTGTTCTAGCTCAACCACCTTCCCTGGCACCCTGTGTGAGACCCCAAATCCATACACCAGAGTGATAGGGCATGGAGCCCACACATCAGCTTCTCTGTCATGCCCTGACTCCCTAATCCCATCTCCTTCACATGCCACACCCCTGACTGTCAGTGTCTCCATCCCTAAAATGGACAGAGAATAGTCAGCTGACAAGAACAGGGAACACCTCACTCCAGGACACACCCCGAATCCCTGTGTGGAGGGGCTGTGGAGGAAGTGGCATTTTGAGGGGCTATACTCGCCTCCTGGCCCTGAGAGCATGATCTAGAGGACCAACCTTAAAATTCTATTACTCTCGGACTTAAAAACACCATCTAAGACTCTCTACGCATATGATGTATTGAAGTTCACACCAAGAGTTTCCTGGTCTGACCCTGATCTACCAAAAACTGAAAATGGAGGAAGAGGGAGAAAGATGGCCAGATAAAAACTGGTGTGGCATCTATTGGTACGACCTAGGAAGAAGAGCTACCCAGCTTTTCGGAGATGCATCGTGGGAGGAGGGGCTGGCGAATATCGCAATGGCTTTCAATGTAGAGATCAGAGTTGGGCGATGAATCCCATGAGCTTGGGAGTTTAAGTCAGCAAAGTCAATACTATCTTTTAGACTTCACAGAGGCATAGTGGGATGAGGACTCACCCCTCAGAAACCAGATGGAGATATTTCATGTGCACTAAGAAAATGGGTCTGTTCAGAGAGAAGGACAAACAATCCTATGTGTCAAAAACATGAATGTTTGTGTTTCAGTCTCACTTTAAATACCATGCATATGCTGATGGCTATCAAATTTCCACCTTCAGACCAGATTTCTCAACTAAACTCTAAACTTCTATCTATCAGCCTGCTTGATATCATCACTTGGATACCCAAAAGAGCTCTCAAACTTAACCTATTCAAAACTGAACTCCTGATCTTCTCCCACAAACTTGCTCTACATAAAACCTTTCCCATCTCAGCTTGTGGCAACTCCACCATTCACGTTGCTCAGGCAAAACCCTGACACTATCTCTGAATCTTCCCTGTCTCTCCTCTCCATTCCCACATCCAATCTGTCATGCGATCTTATTGGCTCTACTTTCAAATACTATATCAGAAAGCTGACTACTTCTTACTCTCTCCACTGCTACCACTGCACACCAAGCTACGATCATGTCTCACCACAGAAGTCTCATGCAAGACCTCTTGTTTCTAACCTCCGCCCCCTCCCACTGCCCCCCGACCCCACCTGTTCTGAGCGCAACGGCTAGAGGAGTCCTTTGTAACATGCAAGTTAGTTCTTTATAATTCTTCATAATTCTTCTGCTCAAAATTCTTCAAGCCTCCCCAATTCACTCAAACTAATATCCAAGGTCCTGGCAATGCCCACAAGGCTCTGCATAAACTCGATCCATCAGCACTTGGCCCTCATCTCCTGCTCCTCTTCCTCCTTCTCTGCTCCAGCTACACTGACCTCCTTGCTGTTTCTCAAACCTGATAGACATGCTTTTGCCCGCATGCTGTAACTAAGACCCGACACAGCCAAATGTCTATAATCTAGCCAGAGAGCTTTAGGGGACATTCCTCTCCCCTTTACCATTGATTTCATTGATTCATTCACGAACGGGCCAAGTTGTGTTCTCGGCACTTGGGATACAGCAGTGAACAAAATACAGCTCTTGTGGGGCTTACCTTTTAGCTGGGAGAGATGGTCAACAAGCATAAAGGTAATAAATAGTGGATTATATACTCTAAGTGTGTTATTGTTATACATATATTTTTAAAAAAAGGAAAAGTTGATTGTGGTAAGGGAAATCAGGCAGCTGGAAGAGAGAAACTTCAATTGCAATTGAAAGGTAATCAGGGCAGACCTTGTTGAAAAGGTGAGATTTGAGCAAAGACTTGAAGGCAGTGAGGAGTGAGGAAGGTAGATACCTGGCTAGTGAATATACCAAGCAGTGAGAAAAATTACAAAGATGGTTCTAAGGCAAAAGCATGTCTGTCAGGTTTGAGAAACAACAAGGAGGTCAGTGTAGCTGGAGCAGAGAAGGAGGAAGAGGAGCAGGAGATGAGGGCCAAGTGCTGATGGATCGAGTTTATGCAGAGTCTTGTGGGCATTGCCAGGACTTTGGATATTAGTTTGAGTGAATTGGGGAGCCTTGAAGAATTTTGAGCAGAAGAATTATGAATTATGAAGAATTATAAAGAACTAACTTGCATGTTACAAAGGCATATTCAAACGTGTCCCAGGGCTGGCCCAGAGGTCCATTTAAGCAGTGATGAGGTCTTCATTCATTCATCTGGATGTCCTCCTACAAGGGACTTATGGCTAAAAGGCAGGCCTTCAGGAGCCTTCAACGCAGCTATCATTATGGCTGATCCAACAGAAATGGGCAAAATCTGGAAACAACTTACTCCCAAAATTCCTCAGGTTTACTCCATGTCTGCTGCCCTGTTGTAATGGGATAACTGTCTTAGTTCTTGATTTAGTCCCACCCCTTAACTTTAGATGTCTATCCTCCCACCCAAGGCAGCCCAGGCCCACCTTATGAGAATGCCATTTATTGACTCCTTTGTCACTCAACTCAAATGGCTTATTTTGTTTTCAACTTTTTCCCCATTTCCATTTTTGCCATCTGGGTTTGAGAAAGCACCTTTATTAGATTTCTACTGCTGTATAACAAATTACCCCAAACTCAGTGGCTTTAAACAATACCTACTCAAAATTAGTTGTCATTAGGGGAGTGCAAATTAAAACCAGAGTGAGACGACACTTCATCCCCACTAGGATGGTTTTAATAAAAATTAGGTGTAATTGTCGTTTGTGGGGATGTGGAGAAATTGGTACCCTCATACACAGCTGGTAGGAGTGTAAACATGTGCAGTTACTTTGGGAAACAGTCTGGAAGTTCCTCAGAAAGTTAAACATAGACTTATTATATGACTCAGCAATTCTGCTCCTAGGTATATACCCCAAGACAAATGTAAATATAAGTCCACATAAAAACCTGTTCACGAATGTTCGGAGCAGATTTCTTCATAATAGCGAAAAAGTAGAAACAACCCAAATGTCATCAACAGTTGAATGGAAAAATATAATGTGCTATATCTATACAATGGACTATTACTCATCCATAAAAAGGAGTGAAGTACTGATATACACTACAGTTTGGATTGGAAATATTA
Source organism: Mesoplodon bidens (assembly GCF_964165515.1). Taxonomy (NCBI): domain Eukaryota; kingdom Metazoa; phylum Chordata; class Mammalia; order Artiodactyla; family Ziphiidae; genus Mesoplodon; species Mesoplodon bidens. The sequence goes on along the minus strand of NC_138164.1, from coordinate 47,007,672 downwards.
TGCTAAGCAAAAAGAGCCAGACACAAAAGGCTACATATTACATGATCCCATTTATATGAAATGTTCAGAATAGGCAAATGCATATATACAGAAAATGGATTAGTATTTTCCAGGGGATGGAGGAAGTGAGGAACAGGGAATGACTACTTAACAGGTTTTGTTTGGGGGAGGTGATTAAAATCTTCTGGAATTAGGGGCTTCCCTGGTGGCGCAGTGGTTGAGAGTCCGCCTGCCGATGCAGGGGACACAGGTTCGTGCCCCGGTCCGGGAAGATCCCACATGCCACGGAGCGGCTGGGCCCGTGAGCCATGGCCGCTGAGCCTGTGCGTCCGGAGCCTGTGCTCCGCAACGGGAGAGGCCACAACAGTGAGAGGCCCGCGTACCGCAAAATAAATAAATAAATAAATAAATAAATCTTCTGGAATTAGATAGTGATGATGGTTGCACACTTTGCGAATATACTATAAACCACTGAACTGTATGCTTAAAAAATACCCATTAATTAGTTCACAGTTCTGTAGGTCAGATGTCTGGAGGGGCTTAGCTGGGCTCTAAATCTCAAGGGCTTACAAGACTGAAATGAAGGTGTCAGCAGGAGGGTGGCATGAGACATATTCTAAGAACCTGAAACACATTCAATTGTTGGCAGAGTCTAGTCCTCGTGATTATAGGGCTGGAGTCCCTGTTCCCTGCTGTCTCTCAACACGTGTAGGCCACCTGCACCCCTTCTCATGTGGCCTCATCTACCTCCAAACTAGCAAATCATATCAAATCAGTGCACCGAGTCCTACCTATGCTTCAAATCTCTCTGATTTCCCAGGGTGTGAGAGTTCTTCGCTGTTAATGACTCATGTGAGTAGATTAGACCCCCTCAGATAATCACCCCCTTTTAAGGTCAACTGTACCACATAGCATAATACAATCAGGGGAGTGGTATTACATTCACAGATTCCAGGGATTAAGATGTGGCATCTCGGGAGCCATTCCTAGAAATTCTGCCACGACAGCACCTGATAACTATTTGGGGTGGACTTGCTGACAGTTTGATCTCCCAGAGGAGCAAGCATTCCTGAGCACCTGTTCCATTCCAATGCTGGGAGTTCCATGAATGACCCTCCTGTCTCTCTGGTCCCTAGCCCAGTCCTAGCACAGGATGTGTGCTCCACGGATACTCATCAAGTGTTTGCTGAACTGTTCCTACCCTATGGTAGGTCTCTGTTCAGTTGAGAAGACAGAATCATACACACACGAGAAAGTTTCAGGAGCTGATTGATCGCTGTGAGAGGAGGGTACGAGTGCTAGGAGCACACAGGAGCTCGTTTCTTTGAAACTAGTTTTGACCTTTTAGATGAATAAAAGAGATAGGAACCCTGAGAGAAGGTGACCAAGTCACCTTAGAACTTATGATAACCATAGATATTAGCTGCATGAGATAAATGCCAAGCATATACCCCTTTTTGGAAGACAAATTATAGAAAGTGGGAGAGAAGACAGACTCCCAAGAGCAGATGTGTTATTCAAAGGTAACATTTTTTTTAAGTTTAATTGCAAATGACTCCCATGAAGAAGAAAAGTGTGGGAGGTGGGAGAGGGGGTAGGGTAATATCCAAAGAGAACAATATAGAATAATAGTACCTCTGCAGAGTGTCTTCTGGTGACTGCACTCATTCTTTCAGCAAATATCTACTGAGGGCACAGTGACAGGTGGGATAATACAGGGAAAAACCATGCTGGGAAATGTGGTAGGCAGCCCTTAAGATGGCGCCCAATGATCCCTGCCTCCTGGTTTAATATAATCCCTTCCCTTTGAGTATGAATACCAGCAGAAGTAATGGTGGCTACTTCCAAGATCAGGTTATAAAAAGATGCGTCTTTTTGGGGGGGTACATTCTCTGTCTCTTTCTCTCTCTCTTGGCTCACTTGCTCTGAGAGAAGCCAGCTGCCAGTTGCAAGTTGCCCCATGGAGAGGCCCTCGTGGCAAGGAACTGACATCTCCAGCCAACAGCTAGCCAAGGACCTGAGGCCTGCCAATAGCCACAGGAGTGAGCTGAACACAGATCCTCCCCTAGTCTTGCTGCAAGATAACGGCAGCCCCAGCCAACACTTTAGTTACAGCCTGTGAGAAACCCTGAGCTAAGCTGCTGCTAGATTCCTGACCCACAGAAACGGCAGGATAATAAAAGTTTATAGTTTTAAGCTGCTAAGTTTGGGGGTACTTTGTTATGCAGCCATAAATAACTAATACAGGAAGGTTTATACTGTAGGTGACAGTACTTTATAATAGTTATGATAAAGAATATAAATAAAGAATATACCCTGAATCAGAGGCAGGACACACACCTGAGGATAAACCAAAGAGAGGGCTCCAGAAGAGGGAGTCAGGAAGGGAGAGGACCCATGCAGAGTGAGACTTAGGAAAATGCTAAAGGTAGAAAACAGGATTTCTAAGAGTTTTGTTTAGAAGCAGAACAAAGAAGGCTTCCTGTTGGGGCCGAGGGTGGTGGAAAAGCAGGAAACCCCCTCCAAATTCATCCTGCATCTGTTGCCTCCACTGGGGACATGAGCCTTATTCATTCATTGCTCAAATGTTGCCAAGGGCAGACTTAGGTCTGGCTGGAGCAGACTGAAGAAGGAGATGCTGAAGAGGTTTGTTCTAGAACTCAGAGCTCTGCCAAGGGCAGTCTTCTCTTTAGGCCCCAAGAAATCCCACTCTGAGGGCCCAAGAGGGTGTGAAGTGAGATTGTTGAGGTGCTATTGGCGGCCCTTCGGGAGATCTGGGGGATGGAAGCGGTCGTATTGTTGGACGGGGCAGACATTGTCCTCATTTCCAGAAAGAAGGAGGAGGATCCATAGACACACAGACTGGGGATCCTGACCCAGAAAGAGGGTCTAGAATAGATTCTGAAGAGATGATGTATGAGCCCCAGTCCCCAGCCCAGCATTTCCTAAACAACTTAGGTCTAGCCTCGTGTGCTTTCTTAAGTTTTTAAACAGCAAAGCATGAGCAATCATACCTGACCGGGATCGAGGGAAGGCTATGAAGATGACGGATCCTGATTTCATCTGCCAGTTGACAGCTCCTCATAATGTGGAAAGTGGAATAAAAATACTTTTACAGAGATTTTGAACAGTTACGGCCAGAAATTACTGATTAAAGGAAAATTATCAACTAGAGTGTCCCAGGAGCCTTTCAGCAGCCACTGTATATTAATATTAACAGTTAACATGTATTGTGGACTTACATTTTACTAGGAACCGTTCTAACTACTTTCCATGGGTTGTTTCATCTGATTCTCAAAACAATCCTGTAAGATGGATATTTATTATAATCAGTTCCATTGAACAGATGAAGAACCTGTGGTCCAGGGAAGTTAAGAAGTCACTTGACAAAGTCACCCAGTTAGTATATTACAGGGCTGGCAGCCCAGACTTAATGCCTTCACCTTTATCACGTGGCCCTATTGCCGCAGAGAAGGCAATACATATTGTCCCACCTGGGGAGAAGCACCTTGGCTCAGCTTGCATGAGTATGAAGCAGGCTCAGACGTGCGCATGCATGCCTGCACCCCCCTGTGTGTCTGTGTGTGCAGTGTGAATCTGCATATGCCTGATATTTGTGGGCCTGCGTGCTCTGGGCCAGTAGGTTGTTGGGAAAACCTGAAGGGAAGGGGGCAGGGCAATGCAGCCTTGATCGCACAGTGCCCAGGGTGCTGGGAAGCAGCAGGAAGTTGGTCAGTGGGTCAGGCAGCCGGTCACCCGAGCAGGAGGGTGACAGGTGGGCAGGGCTGTCGGGTGACCAGTCGGCTCCCACCTGCCCGGGCTGTCCATCAGCACCAGTGCTGGCAGTGCCTGAAGCCAGGACCCCCAGCAGGCCAGTCCCAGATGCGCACCCTTCCAGGGGGCATCCCAAGGTGACAGAGACCCCCCACAGACAGTCCCAAGCCCTGGCCAAGACCTAGGCGCCCAGATTCCACCTTGTTCTCTCTTAACCACCGCCACACCAGAGGCTAAAAAGCTGCCTTGGCCGACTCAGACCCTGAGAGCTAAGTGATGGGATGAGACGGGGCGGAGACACATGGCCAGTGGGTGCCCTCCCACGCTCATCTGTCTTCAACATTCACACGATGGGAAGTCCATGACCTTTCTAATGTGATGGGAGAGGAAAAGACAAAAGGGTCCTGAGAGGTCATCTGAATCACACCTCTTTACTTTTCAGATAGTAAAACTGAGGTGCAAAGAGGCCATGGAATCCCTCCAAAGGCCCTGGGATCCATCCCAGGGTTTAGCAAGAGTCAGAAGACTGGAACTGAAGTTTGGCTGTCCTGGGGGGAGATGACTTCTGCCTGGGAATAGTAGGAGCAGCTGGAGGCTGGAAATAACGTGTGGTGGGGGAAGAGGGGACACTGGAACTTTACAAATCCAGGTAGGGGAGGGGGCCCAAGCTCTGGCCAGCAGAGAGACGGGCAGAGCAGGTAAAGGCAAGAGGTGGAGAGTGAAGAGGTTGGAGCCCAAGTCATGAGCCGGCGGAGGGGTGGGCATGGAGCTGGCAGTGGCTGCCTCTGGGGCAGGGTGGGACACTGCAGGTCCTGCACTGGAGAGGCTGGGATGCGGGGTGGGCTCCAACCAGCCTGAGGACCCAGATGGAGGCTGATGGGCCGACCGCGGGAGGATCTGGGGGCGGGGCAGTGCGGGGCTAGGAGATCCACGGGGGTGGGAGCCCAAGGTCAGTGGCAGCGGAAGGCCTGCGAAGTTTGCGGAAGGCCTGCGAAGTTTGCGCAAGGCCGGGGAGGTGCGAAAGGGGTGGAGGGTGGGGAGGGGCCCCGCGGCGGGCTGGGGCTGCGGTGATGGGCGGCGCGTGGCCGGCCGCCCCCAGCTGTGGCGTTGCTCAGGCCCGGCTTAGCGGGCCAGGGCCAGGGATTAGGGGCAGTGGCCGCACCTGGCGGGGCGGCCGCAGGGCTAATGCTGTGTGACCGCGCGGCCCCGCCCGACAACTGGCTCCCTCCCGCCGAGAAGGGCTGTGGACTCGTTAGCCCGCGCTGGCATGTGCGAGGGGGTATGCGGGCTGTGGGCGGAGTACGCACGTGTGCCGCTGGGGGCCCTGGGCTGTCGCTGATGGCCACCGGCTGCGCGGGTCTGAGAGGGTCTCTGGAGTGAGGCTGCCGAGGGGCAGTGTCTTGAAGGTGACCCGCCGTGTGTCGGGGCTTTGCGGGTCAGGTGGGGGCCACTTGACTGTGTGCCACTGTGAGCAATTGCCACCTTGTGAGGGTGTCACTGGGGCTCTGACTGGGGGTGTCTCTCTGATATGACAGTCCCTATTATCACCTTAGGTTGGCTGTGTGTCACTGTCCAGGACCTTAAGGCTACTGTGAGATTGAGAGTCTCTGGACAGACTCTATGGGATGCCTCCATTCTGACTGCACCTTTAATATCAGGAAGAACTCCCACCTTCCGGGGGCCAGCTGCCCAAGTCCCCTCTGCAGATGTAGACTTTGGGGAACAACCCCCTCCCTCAAGCTGTCTGTTTCCCCACAGCAGTGTCTCAGCCATATATCCTGTACAGCCCCAAATCTCAGGTGCTGAGTGGGGCTCCCTAAACTCAGGTCTGCCCCCTCAAACCCATCCTGAACTCAAGCCTAGCTCAGGGCCCCCAGACTTGCTTTAACGTGCCCATTTTCTACCAAAATAACCAGATCTGGACAAAGTTAGAATTGGAAATTCTTCTTATCTAATGCCATAGATAAGCCTCTGGGCCCTTGCACCTGTGGTTCCCTCTTCCCAGAAGGAGGCCTCTCCCTTTCCTAAAGCTCAGGAGCCACCTCCACTGAGAAGCCTTCCCTGTAGAACCCCCAGCCCAGCCCACTCTTCCCTCTCCTTGCAGAACCTTGGGTCACACCTGGCTTAGGCTATTCCAATATCATCTGCATCTCCTGGAGTTAGGAGCTCCCTGAGAACAGAGGCAGGTCTGGACACATGGTAAGTGACAGAGAATTGTCACTGAGCAGAGGCACTGGGCAGGCAGAGCCAGGGACCCTGCCCCTGCCCACCAACACCTAGACAGAGCCTGCTAGGGTCTTCATTTCTAACAGGCAGGAGAGTCTGGCTCACTCCACGTACACTCATGTCCTCTCTCCTTCCAGGGAGGCACCAAGCTGCCAGGAGCAGCCCTACCCCCACCCCAGCAATCCTGAGCTGGGCTGAGCTGTCCTCATCTGCCCTCCTGGCCCTTCCCTGCCTGGGGAAGCCAGGACCCACAGCAGGTGCCTGGACAGACTTGGGCCTGGAGAGAGGGGCTGGGCACAGCGGGTCAGCCTCTGGCCAAGAACAGACTCATAGAGAAACAAGTGCCACAATCTTCCTCTTCCTCCTTCTCCCTGCCCCTTCCTTAGTATTGTTAATAAAAACAGTTACCATTTCCTGCTTATTGTCTGCTTTACACAGTGTCTGACGCTGTAGGTACACTATTTAATCCTAAATCAACCCCGAAAGGTGGGTGTTACCATCCCCATCTTTCTGACCACACAGTAGTGATTCGGAGAGGTCATATGCCCTTTCCAAATTCCCCTCACTAGTCAGAGGCAGAACCGGCATTCCCACCCAGATCTTTCCATGCCCTTGCCCCCCAGTGCCGACCCCGGCTGCTGCTCCCCTCACCGTGGGTGGTGACTATGTTAGACCTCTGCCCTTCCACAGTAGGGTGGGACCTGTGGGAGGGCTCCCTCTCGATTGCCCCGGTGGAGGTGTCGAGGAATGCTAGTGGGATGATGTTGCTTTGGCTGTTAGCACAGCAAGTGCTAGGCATCAAGTCCCAGCTCTATTTTACTTGCTCTATGACCTTGGGACACTAATCTTTCTGTCTCTGTTTCCTCATCTATAAAGTGGGAGAGATAATCGTATGGTGGTGTTAGCAGATGGAGTTCATGCAGGAAAAGTTCCCGTCATATAGTAGGTAGTATATGTGCTAGATATTACCACTAGACTAGAATGAGCTCTCTCCCATTCTCTGCTGTAGCCCCAGCACTTAGCCTGGCCTGTAGTGGGTCCATCTATTTCCTCATCTGTAAAACATGGCTAAGATATCCAACTTCCAGGATTAAGGGGTTATGTGTAAAACACCTGGCCAGAGACTGGCATTGGTAGTGGCACCAGCAGGGCTGTGGGTAAGTTGATGGGCCAGGTGGAGCTTTCCTGGACACCCCATCTTTGCTTTTTTTTTTCATTGAAGTATAGTTGATTTAAAATGTTGTGTTAGTTTCTAGTGTACAATAAAGTGATTCATATATATATGTATTCTTTTTTAGATTCTTTTCCGTTATAGGTTATTACAAGCTAGTGAATATAGGTCCCTGTGCTATACAGTAGGACCTTGTTGTTTACTATTTTATATGAAGTAGTGTGGACACCCCATCTTTGTATCCAGGGCAGGGGCTGCAACCAGCACAGTCCCCAGCCACATACTCCTCAGGCCCCAGTACAGAGGCAGACAGAGCTTCACTCTGACGGTGCCTCCACCACCATGTGGAGAAACCCCCATACCAATGGCTACCCTGGGGCCAAAATGCCCCTCCTCACCCCTTCCTGGGTCTTCCCCAAGGAACTGGCAGCTTAGGGCTTTGGGAATGGAGTCAGGTGGATGGGAAGGCACTCAGGAGATCATTCCAAACTTCTTTAGGAGCAGAATCCTACCTTCAGATATGAAAAGCAGATGGAAGTGCCATTTTGTTGTTATAAGTTAATTTTATTAGTTCAAATGTATAATTCTTATTTCTGTAAAGAACACTATTTTTCTCTATCAGCTACAACAGAGCCTGGTACATAGTAGGCACTCAATAAATAATTGTTTACTGAATGATGAATTAATTGGTGAAAAAAAATGAGGTTATTTTGATGAATACAAATATGTGAAATGGGGGGAAGGGTTATGAGGATAGCTGGAGAATCCTACTGGCCTGAAATGCTAATCCAGCATTTGTAGTAACTCTGTAGCACTACTGAATGGCCCAGGACTCCAGAGACCACTGTCTGAAAACAACTTGTCTACACCAGCCCTCCTTTTGGTGAATGAGGACACTAAGGCCAGAGGATCAGTAGCAGAGCTGGGCTAGAACCCAGGTCTCCTGACTCCCCATCCCAGGGCTCCCTTTCAGCCTCTCAAGCCCTCAACATGATGCATTCTGGGGCCATGATGCAACACGGTCCTTCCTGCTCATTTCGCCCTGTATGCCAGTGGCCCACCATCCTGTTCCAGGCATTTCCCACCAGCCTCTGCCCGGGCCTGAGCCAGGAGGGAGCCAGGCCCTTCCCACTGACTCCAGTCCAGGCTCTGTTCCTAATGTGTGTCATCCAGGGAAGGAAGGCCCATTGCCCAAGACCCTTCTTGGAACCCTAAGTGGCAGGCATTCCCAATGGGTGCCATATTAGGGTGGGTGAGGAGTGGGGGGATGAGTACAGCCACTGAGGGCCTGGGCAGGGGGAGCATCCAGAAGCGCCCCAGATCATGGGCCCCAAAGCAGTTGGGGGCATTTATGGGCCCTCCTATAAACTTTTGAGAGGGTAACTTTATCTTGCTTCTTTCGGCCAAGTATCCTCCTCCAGCAGCTGGTCACAAAGCTGGTTAATCTCCCAGAGTGCTCAGCTTAAAACCCGTGACTCACAGCACAGCCAGTTTGGGGGAGGGGGAAGCCGCCTCCAAAACGTGGCGCCCAGGGTCAGCTGTTCCGGGGGCCTTCTCGGGTTTCTCCAACTCAAGCTTGATATTTGGGGCCTTGTCTTCCCTCCCGGAGTCCTGTTCCTCACTGACCCCTCGATTCGAGCCATGAGAGGTTGGGGCCCTGGGAGGAGGGCCAGCCCCATGCCTTGGCTTTGGCCACGACCTCAGGCTGTCCCCAGGAATGACTAGCAGGCACTGGCCTCCAAGGGAAGGGCGAGGTTTCAAGTGTAACTCTGGGAGCGAGGAGAGGAAGCCCTACAATTGGGGGTATAGACCTGGAAAAATTCCCTTCAACCATGACACCCTCGCTGCAGAGCTGTTCCTTGTCAGAGTGTGACATGAAGTCTGTGGGGAATGGCTGAAACAGGCTCGCAAAAAGTAACACAAATGTCAAATGGCCTCTAACTTGACCAGAATAAATTCAAGATCTTTAAGGGAGAAAAAGTGAAGTAGTTAAGACTATTGGCTTCAGAGTTGTAAAGACGCGGCCGAGTTCAAGTCCCAATTCTGCTACTTGCTAGCTGAATAGCTTCTCTGAGCCTCAGTTCCCTCATCTATAAAATGGACTGAGTAATAGCAACTAACTTTGGTGAGTTAATGTGAGAATCAGATGAGATTCTGTTTTGCCTACTTAGTAGGTGGGAGCTATGAATATTATTATTGATATCATCATCATCATCATTGTTGCTCCGAAGGCAGGAGAATCCATTTATATTTGTCAGGGACTTGTGTCCCTGTAATAGTAGGGAAGCTAATGGTTTGAAAGGCTTTCAGTGACTCCTCTCATTTGACAGGAGTCTATTCAGATGAACAGAATGCTACAAGTGATGAGCGAATGTCTGCCAACCAGTGGCATTGTGTAGTTATGACTGAAGACCAAACTTGATAACAGCCATAGCAGGTACATGATGCAGGGGCCCACTGGTAGCTCTAATGAGCAAAACATAAATCTTGTGTTACCCTTGCTGCTGTGTCTCCACAATCCTCCATATCTTCTAGTCTATCTGACAAGTCCCAGAAATAGCCTAAGATTCCAGGCTATTATAAGTTCCAATCATGGGCCAGGCAGGCCTATAGTAAACACATATATGACCACATCTGATCTTTGTGGGGGAGGCACACTATTGTCCCCATGTGGTAGACTGATTACATTAATGGACCCAATTCTTCACTCCTCTTATGTCCATGCCCATTGTCACGTAACTTTGCAGCTGTTAACATCAAGAGGCATATTTCTCCATCCCTTAGTTCTTGGTTCAATCAGGTAACTTGTCATGGCCCCAAGGGATATTAACGTACATGACTCAAGCAGAGGTTTGAAAAATTGCTGTGTGCTTCTGCTTGCGCTTTTGCACCACTTCTATCACTGTGAAAACATGCCCAAGCTAGCCTGCTGGATGATGAGAGACCTGTGGAAGAACTGAGTTGCCCCAGTCACCCCAGTCAAGGCCGGCCTGGAGCAGCTAAGATCCAGTCAGCCACAACAGGTGACTGAGCCCAGCTGAACCCAGGACAGCCCAATCTAAATAGCCAAACTGCAGATTCATAAACTAAATAGATGCTTATCGTTTGAAGCCACTGAACTGTGAGGTGAATCATTAGATATAAGCATTATCATGGGAATAGGTAACAGATACACACCTTTTTCAAAAAATAGACTTTATTTTTTAAAGCAGTTTTAGGTTCACAGCAAAATTGAGTGGAAATCACAGAGAGTTCCCGTCTGCGCACTGTCCCCCCAACACATACAATCTCCCCCACTATCAACATCCTGCACAGACTGGTACATTTGTTACCACCAGTGAACCTTCATTGACACATCATAATCAACCAAAGGCCATAGTTTACATTAGGGTTCACTCTTGGAGTCTTACATTCTATGGGTTTAGACAAATGTATAAGGGCATGTATCTACCATTATAATTTCAAACAGAAGAGTCTTACTGCTTTAAAAACCCTGTTCTCTGCCTATTCATCTCTCCCTTCCCCATAACCCCTGGCAACCATTGATCTTTTTACTGTCTCCATAATTTTCCCCTTTCTAGGATATCATATAGTTGGAATCACATAGTATGTAGCTTTTTCAGATTGGCTTCTTTCCCTTAGCAATATGCACTTAAGTTTCCTCCATGTCTTTTCATGGCTTGACAGCTCATTTCTTCTTAGCTCTGAATAATACTTCATTGTCTGGATGTACCACAGTTTACCCATTCACCTGCTGAAGGACACCTTGGTTGCTTTCTAGTTTTGGTACACCATTTTTTAGGTGAGGAAACGGAAGCACAAAGTGGTTAAGTAGTCTGTCCAAAAACACACAGTCATAAGTGGCAGGTCTGGGATTCAAATTCAGGTTTTATTCCAGAAATCATAAATTTTCTATTGTTCTGTCGGAGTGTCCCTTAAGAACTTTGCCCTTTTAGAGCTCTCTGCCTTTGCCTATTCTGGTCCTTCAGCTTAGAGTGCTCTTTCTTCCCTCTCTGTTCAGCTATGTTTAACTCAGAGTCCATCTCTCTGAGACCTTCCTCACACCCCTCCTCCCCAATCCAGCTGAAGTATTCATTAGTTCTTCTCTAGGTCTCCACTTTGGGTTGTTTGCAATGAAGATGTTATGGAAGTTCTCACTGAGGCACATTCCAGAGTGAGATCCTAAACTAAGATGCAAGCATTTCTAACTAGGAGGCTGAGAACCAGTCATCTTAGGGCACTGAGGGTTTGAGGGAGGATTTCCTTTGGGGAGAGCTTTTGGGACCATGAAGATTCCCCCATGGGGTAGAATGGGGGTATGCTTTCCTTTTTACCTCAAGTCAAGAAAGAGGGGCTTTAAGGAGACCACATGGGGATCTTAACCTGTCTCCCCTGCAATTGGGGGACACAGTAGGCTGACATCTGAGTCGTGCATACAAAACCTAAAGAGTGATAAGATGGCTCAAATGGCCTGGAGTTGCAGAGTTGAAGGCTGCCTTCCCAGAAGTGTCTGAGCAAGGATTCCTGTGGACTATATGTGGGCCACATAAGAAAGAACCATTATGGGGTGCCTTAGAACTTGCCCTAGAGGCCACCTGGAGAGCAGTGGGGCCTCAGCAGAAGAAAACTGGAGGTAGACCACTGAGATCCTAGAGGAGCGAGAGATCAGAGGAACAGAGATGCGGGTGAGAGGTTCCCAGCAGCAAGGGTAGGAAGGGTCTCCAAAGGACTCGTGAAAACATCCAAGATGGAAAGAGGGAGTTTTAAAACATCTTTTAAGCCTGGAGAGCACTTCTACCAGAATATTGTAATAGTACCAGTGAAAGAAGAACAGCCCTGGGAATTCCCTGGCCATCCAGCGGTTAGGACTCCACACTTCCACTGCTGTGGGCCCAGTTTCCATTGCTGGTCAGGGACCTAGATCCCACAAGCCACGTGGTGCGGCCAAAAAAAACAAAAAAAACAATGTCCCTGCCCCTCTTGTCTCCTCTTCTTCCAGTAGCTGGTCTCATTGACTGAGGATTTCCCACCCACAGGAGACCCAAGCAGGAGACCAGGGGAGAAAACCTCCACTTAAGTCATTTTTCAGAGTTTTGATCATTGCATGAGACTGGACATTGTAATCTCTGAATTGAGATTGTATTTGTGTTAGTTTTCTATTGCTGCCATAACTACCACACACTTAGCAGCTTAACACAATGCCACACAACATCCTGCAGGGAGTGGTACATTTATTACATCAGTGAGCCTACACTGACACATCATAATTACCCAAAGGCCATAGTTGATGTTAGGGTTCACTCTTGGTGTCTTGGTGTCATTAGCTCAGAGTTCTACAGTCAGGGGTCTGGCGTGGCATGGCTGGGTTCTCTGTTCAGGGTCTCACGAGGATGAAGTTAAAGTGTCAGCAGGCTGTGTTCTCATCTGGAGGCTCTGGGGAAAAATCCACGTCCAAGCTCACTCAAGTTGTTGGCAGAATCCAGTTTCTTATGGTTTTATGACTCGGGTCCCTGTGTGCTTGCTAGCTGTTGGCTGGGTGGGGGGAAAGGGGTCATTCTCAGCTCCTAAAATTCTCTCTTAGGTCCTTTCTACATGGCCAACTCCATCTTCAAGCCAACAACGGCGTGTCAAGTCCTCCTCATGCTTTGAATCCCTGACTTCTTCTTTTGCCAAAAGCTGGAGAAAACTCTGTGCATTTAAAGGGCTCGTGTGATTAGGTCAAGGCTACCCAAATAATCTCCCAATCTTAATGTCAACTGTGCCATGTAACATAACCTATTCATGAGGGTAAAATAATCAAATTCAGAGATTAGTAAGGATGTGTTCGTGGCAGAGGGAACAGGGGGAGTCTTGAGGGACATCTTAGATTCTTCCACAGCATCACAACCTAAAATGGCAGTAGGACTTCTTATTACCTTAAACAGACCAGAGAAGTCACGAGAGTGCCCCGGTTTTCATCCAGGATCAGGAAAAGAGCTATCATGCCAGAGAGCAGGTATAAAGGGATTGTGGAAGACCCTTCTCCCACAAAAAAAGTTGTTTCCTGATGACCTGCCACCCGTCATTCTCATTCAGTGCGAGGATTGCCATTGTCCCCTCCAGCTGGCACTAATTTCATTCTGCCCTCGGGGATCAGGAAATATTTCCCTATCGGCCTTCCTCCCTCGAACATTAAGAGACTTAAAGGAAAAGACCAAGACTTGTTCAATTTTACATCTTCCAGAGCTGGGCACTACGTAAAAATGCATGGCTTGTTGAAAGAATGTATGAGTGAGCTAAGTACACAGGAACCATCTGCAACAAGTGATAAAACTGTCCCTCTGGGCTTTCCTGGTGGCGCAGTGGTTGAGAGTCCGCCTGCCGATGCAGGGGACACGGGTTCGTGCCCTGGTCCGGGAAGATCCCACATGCCGCGGAGCGGCTGGGCCCGTGAGCCATGGCCGCTGGGCCTGCGCGTCTGGAGCCTGTGCTCCACAACGGGAGAGGCCACAACAGTGAGAGGCCCGCATACCGTAAAACAAAAACAAAAACCTGTCCCTCTTCCCGAGAGCCATTAGTGGTAAGTGTCATCAGAGAGTTGCCCTTGGGAAACATTTTTAGCAGAATTACAACTGGATCCTACACATTTTCTGATAGGCCCTCCCTATTAGGCTGTTAAGTCTCCATCCTCAGGTAGGACAAAAAAGAAGGTGACAGAAGAGGGGGCAGGCAGGGCAGACCCCCTTCACTTCTTCCTCTCTTACTTGGGCGTGGCTATTAAATGGCAGCTATAGCTCTTCTAGAAGTCTGTGTGTGAGAGACACCAGCTTAAATACGGGCAATGCACAGAGACTGAGGGGTGTTGGATCTCTCTAACATTCAGTAGATGGGCCCCACCACTGAACTGTGGACAGGTGAGACCTTAAACACAGCACTGTTTATTGAGCCCTTACTATGTTTCCAGCTTTGGATCCGCTTTTCATGCGAGCTCTTAAAATCCACACCAGCACTTTGACAGATGTAAATTAACATCTCCACTTTTCATATGTGGAGAGTGAGGCTCAGAGAGATGAAGGAACTTGCCAAAGTCACACAGTCAGTGGCAGAGTCAAGAGTACAACCTAGGCAACTTGACTCCCAGAGCATCTCTTTCACTGCTTCCCTTCCTGTGGCTCTTACTTTTCATCTTCTCTAAAGGTTACCCCAGAATCTCTGCTTCCCTCTCAGGGGCACACCATCTGTTAGCCTGGGGGAGAGTCACCAACCTCTTGGCCACCACTGCAGAATGAAGAAAACTATCCTTGCTTACCTAGCAACAGATAGCTTGGTTCAACAAATATTTCTTATCTTCTTTGTTTATGTCCACATAATTTCCTGGGCGTATCTCAGCCACCACACTTACCATGTGCGTTACACATTTTATTTTTCACAACCCATGTCATTGCCAGATACATATACTAGATATGCATATTAATTAGGATGTAGGTTAAGCTGCGGTAACAATAAAGACACCTAAAAAGACAGTTTATTTCTTTCTTACATAAAATTCCAGGGAGGTGGCCAAAGACTTGTATGGCAGCTTAACAATACTAGGGACCCAGGTTCTTTGTATCTTGTTGCTCTGTGATCTTTTTTTTTTTTTTTTTTTTTTTTTTGCGGTACACGGGCCTCTCACTGTTGTGGCCTCTCCCGTTGCGGAGCACAGGCTCTGGACGTGCAGGCTCAGCAGCCATGGCTCACGGGCCCAGCCGCTCCATGGCATGTGGGATCTTCCCGGACCGGGGCACGAACCCGTGTCCCCTGCATCGGCAGGCGGACTCTCAACCACTGCGCCACCAGGGAAACCCTGCTCTGTGATCTTTAATAAACAACTTCCATCACATGATCTAAAATGGTTATATTAGTTTCCTATTGCTACTGAAATAAATTACCACAAACTTTGTGGTTTAAAACAACATGTACTCATTATCTTACAAGATGCCTGAGTCTTACAGAGCTAAGATCAAGATGTTGGCAGAGCAGCATTCTTTCTGAAGGCTCTAGAGGAGAATTCTTTCCTTGCTTTTCCAGATTCTAGAAGCTACCTCTATTCCTTGGCTCATGGCCACATCACTGACCTCTGCTTCTGTAATCACAAGTTTCTTCTCTGACTCTGACCCTTATGCCTCCCTCTTTTCCTTAATGGACTCTTGTAATTACATTGGGCTCACCTAGGTAATCCAGGATAATCTCCCCATCAAGATCTTTAAATTAATCACATCTGCAAAGTCCTTTTTTCCATGTAATCCACAGGTTCTGGGGATTAGAACATGGACATCTTTGGCTGCTGTTTATTCCATCTAACACAGATGACTACTCCAGTTCCTGCTGTTCACCCATATTCCAACCAATGAGGAGGAGGAAAGGAGAAGACACATCATAAACAAGAAGTTGCTTGCAAATTACTTCCATTCATACCCCATGGGCCAGAACTTATTCACACGGACACAGATAGCTGCAAGGGAATCTGGAAAATATAGTCTTCTGCTACTTGGTCATGTTTCAGGCTAAAAATTATATTAGTGTACAAAACAACAATGACAACAAAACAAACAAACAAAACACACCATAGGGATGCAATCAGAAAACTCCAGACTGTAGAAAACTCTGCAGGACAAGCAACCCAGTTTGTTTTGTTGTTTGGTCATTTTATTTTGTTTTTTTGTGTTGTTTTGGTTTGGTTTGGTTTGGTTTGGTTTTTGTGGGTGCGCCACACAGCTTGCAGGATCTTAGCTCCTGGACCAGGGATTAAACCTGGGCCATGGCAGTGAAAAGTGCCAAGTCCTAACCACTGGACTGTCAGGGAATTCCCTAAACAATACCGTTTTGGGTTTTTTTTTTGTGGTACGCAGGCCTCTCAGTGTTGTGGCCTCTCCCATTGCAGAGCAC
Source organism: Mesoplodon bidens (assembly GCF_964165515.1). Classification (NCBI taxonomy): domain Eukaryota; kingdom Metazoa; phylum Chordata; class Mammalia; order Artiodactyla; family Ziphiidae; genus Mesoplodon; species Mesoplodon bidens. Next base: position 46,991,594 of record NC_138164.1, on the reverse strand, counting down.
AGGCTCCGGACGCGCAAGCTCAGCGGCCATGGCTCACAGGCCTAGCCGCTCTGCGGCATGAGGGATCTTCCCGGACCGGGGCACAAACCCGTGTCCCCTGCATCGGCAGGTGGACTCTCAACCACTGTGCCACCAGGGAAGCCCAACAATCCAGTTTTTGTTTTTGTTTTTTAATAAATAAATTGCAAAGGAAAAAAGATACGGAGGAGAAATGTTTAGACTTACAGGGGCTTAAAAGATTAACCAATCACAATGTGTAGGCCCAATTTGGATCATGATTCAAACAAACAAACAAATAAAAACATATCCGAGATCATTGGAAGTTTGATTACTGCTTGGATATTTGATGGTAGAAAGGAATTACTATCAATTTTTTTTAGTAGGCTGTTGGTATTGTGCTTATGGCAACAAAAGTTCTGATCTTTTAGAAATATATAATCAAATATATACAAGTGAAATGATATAATGTCTGAAATTTGTTTCAAGATAACAGAAGGGAAGGAAGGGGACAGTGTGTGAACAGGTCAGGTTTGGACATAGGTTAATGGTTGTTGGAGCTGGTAACAAGGCTTATTATGTTACTGTGTCTATTTCTCTGTTTGAAATTATTCATAATTTCAAAAAAATTGAAAAAAAAAGGTTTGGCTGGAAAGGGGAGAAGAGGCAGGGGAGGCGCCGAATGGACAGGGAGCATGTTTGATGGGCCCAGCAAGACCCCGAGACCAGATGTCTCTTTCTCTCTATGTTCTCCCCACCTCCCCTGTCTCTCCCTAGTTCCGGGACAAGCCACTCTGAGACCCCATCCCCAAATAGCTAAGGAGGAACAGTGAGACCCAAGACTCCCGAGCTCGGTGGGTCAGAGGTCAGATGTCAGGGCAAAGGTGGCCACCTCTTGACCACAGAGAAACCAAATCAGCGCCAGCCTCTGGTGACCCCGAGTGCCTGCGTCCACCACGTGGAGGTATCCCTGCTTCAAGGGCATGAAGCGGGGACAAATTCATCCTTATCCATTCAGAGAATTCTGCATATAAATGGACCACGAGAAGCCATCAAATACATTTCAAGAGCTTCCAAGAGCTGGCCAGATATGCAGAGCTAAGAGACCAGAGTTCCCATCCCAGAGCCTCCACAGCTAAGTATATGTGAGCCCTGGACAAGGTGCTTAGAACCCTGGGCCTCAGATTTCTACACTCTACGGCAGGGATGAGTGTGGTCGCTAGTGGTGGGGTGGGGCAGGACACCGGCCACTGAGATGGAAGCTCTGCTGGGCCGCAGCCTTCTCTGGGGATATGCCTTCCTCAGAGCTGCCTCCTCGGGCCTCTCCCACAACCCTACCCGGCCCGCACCAGCCTCTCTGCATCTGTCATCAGTCTGCTCTGCTGCCCCTGGACCAGGCTTTGTTTGGGGGCGACTGGCAGGCTGCCCGTGTGCGCAGGGGAGGCGGCGACGCCCACTGCTGCAGACAATGCTTCACAGGCTACACGGTTACCCACACTTCCAGCATCCCTGCACCCGCCGTGGCCCCCAGCTCCAGAAGGTTCAGAGCTCAGAATAACCAGGCCAGGTCCCGCACTGCCCCATCCTCATCCCACCCACTGCTTACTCATAGTTTCTATCCAAAAGGAGAGCACGCCAGGCGGGAATAATTCCGAAGCCCCTACCAAGCACCATGAGACAGGCACCGCTCAAGGACACCACATGCCTTGGCATATTGGTCCCTTACAATCCTTTGCGATTGGCGCTAGGACTAGTCACATTTTACAGCTGGGATGGGTGAGACCCAGAGAGCGGAAGTGACTTACCCAAGGGAAGTGAGGGGCAGAGCCAGCATCTGAGTCCTGGTCAATCTGACCCCCAAGTCCAGTGGAAACACTGGGAACACAGCCCTGAGCACCAGTGACCCAGTCTCTGTGTCAGACAAGAGCAGCACCATATTCCCCAAGGCCAAGCTCAGACCAGGCCTGACAGATGTGCCGCATCTTCAGGAGAAGCCGGAGACTGTGACATCCATGGTTCCCCAGCGTTCCTTGGAGTGGGGACCTCCAAGTTAACTGCCTTTCCAGCCTGAGGAACAGGCTTCTGCAACCATGCTGAGCCCCAGCCTCACTCAGGTTTCCATTTCACTCACCCCAGCCCTCTGCTGGGCCAGGTGGACAGGTCAAAGGACAGGCCTCTCCCCTCCATGCCAAGAAGGGGGGACCTAGAGGGAGGCGGGGAGGCCAGGGACCCCCAGCAAGACCCCTTCCTGCATGGGAATAGAGCCAGGAGTACAATGCCTCTGTCCTCCTTGTGTCTAGAAAGTGAGCCCCAGGAAGGGGAGTGGAAGGAGTCGGGGCGAGCCGCACAGCAGTGGGCAGCCAGTGCAGTGAACACCCTGGTCTTTGGGCTCCAGTCTAGCCTCTCTCTGCTGTACAAGGTCACTGTCCTCCCCCTGACTGCACTCCCTTCTCATACCACCTTCTACCCTTGACTTAACCCGATGTCTTGCCTGGGAAACTAGTGGGCTTCACCTCAGACCTCAGGGCCTGTTTACCCTTCTGGGGGTGGTCTGAGACCACAGATCCCAAATGACCAGAGGAACCCCAGATAGTATCAGCTGCTCGGGGACATCCTCTGGCATGTTGTCACACTTCTGGGCCTTTGCTTGGGCTGTTCTCTAAGCCTGGAATGCCTTTCCCTCCAGTTCTCCCACTGGGCACTTCTGCTCATCCTCCAACACCCCAAGAAGAAGGATCCCAACACATCCGCCTTGTGGAAGTCTTCACAGGTATCCACAGGAGAGTTTGCTGTTCCATCTGGGTGTTTTGATGATTCATTCGTGGGTTTTCCTCTCCCCACTAGATGGAAATCCCAGAGGCCAGAGGCCCTGTCTGAATCTGCCTTAGATCCTTCTGCAGTGCCTAGCTTGGAAACTGCAACCAGAATGGATGCTATGGAACACTTGAGGAATGGAGGGAGGGTAGGCCTGTTGGGGCACATGGGCCATAAATCACTTTCCCAAACCAAAGGGGAAGCAGCAATCTAGGAGGGCTTCATGGAGGTGGCAGAACAGGAGGTAGGACAGAAGCAGATGACAGATGTACTGAGCAGCCTGGCTACCAGTCGTGAGGCTCTCTGTTTTCTGTCTCTCTGCCAGAAAACCCCTGTCCTGGGTGCCACTGGCCAGGGGTGGGCAGGTTTTGGGGAGAGAATCAGGCCTCCCCAAGGCATCCAACCTCCCTTCAGAGGCGTGTGGATGGGGCAGCTGCCGGGGGGAGCAGCTGGTGTCTGTCCCTGGAGCCCAACGGCTGTGTGTGTCTTAATCCCAGTTCCTTGGAGCCCCCCAGGCTGGCAGGTGGGCTGATTAGGCAGAAAGGAGGCAACAGGAGAGGGGTGGGGAGCTGAGGCCCCTCCCCAGGCCCCACAGCTGCCCACTGGATCCTGCCACATGCGCCGTACCCATCACCAGGCCCCCATCACTAGCTCTCCCTCAGCCCAGAGCTGCTTCTCCTTCAGCCCTTACAGGGAGGCTTGACCTCTAGGCAGGAAGATTCAGCTTTCAAACTAGAAGCTGCAAGAAAAAGATGGATGCCACAGCCAATATGCCCCCTTAGTATCTTTTTTCTGGGTGGAGCAGGGGACGTCCAGGCACATACATGGAGGCGAGTTTTCATACTGGGATGAAGGTATAGATGTACCTGACCCAGAATATGAGCAGTGTGGCACACGGGAGTGTCCTGTAAGGTTGGTGTGCATGGTGTGTAAGGTATACACGTGTGCGAGGTATACATGGGGCAGTGCGAAGTATCCATATACGAGGTACGTGTACGTCGTATATGATGTGTAATGGGTGTGAGGAGGACGTGTTGTGAGAAGCGTGCACAGGGTGGAAGACAGGTCCTGTGTATGAGGTATACGGCTATGTGAGGTGTCCACGGAGTGTGAGAGGCCCATGGGGTGTGAAGGACACGCAGTGTGACAGACGTTCTCGGTGTGTGAGGTGAGCAGTGTGAGGCGTGCCCACGGGCACATAGAAGGATGGGAGTGAGGGCAAACTCTCCTTCCAAGGAGATGTGCCTTTTCGGCCCTGCACACTGGACCATCGGTACAAGCACCTGCGGGCTGTCATATGCAGAGGAGACAGAGGACATCTGGAGCTTCACAAATCCTTACGTGCATAGAGTGGAGGGCGACTTGGAGAGGCCCCCTCCTCCTCCTTCTGCTGCCTCCATGCCATCTTAGCTCAAGGACGACATGCTCTTGGAGGAGACGCCACACTTTGGTAATATTATTTCTTGTGTCTGACTTAAATCCCTCATGCTGCAAGTTAAACTTGGGTTTTTTTTTTTAATGTTTTTTTAGAGTTTGTTCAGTGGAGGTGGTGAACTCTTCTTTCATGAAGTTCTCCTCCCCCCAACAGTCTAATGCCCTTGGGCTGGATGAATAATTGGCACCTTCCTGAACCCTGTCTTCCTTAGCACCTCTAGTCATTAAGCTATTGGCACCTTATCTGTGCAGTTTAGTAAACCAGAGCCAGTTTGTTCTTTTTTTTTTAATTTTTTTATTAGTTTCTGCTTTATAACAAAGTGAATCAGTCATACATATACATGGGTCCACAGAGACCTCTGAGGCAGAGAAAGGCTTTAATTACATAAAGGATAAGCTTGAAGGGGAGAGACTGGATGAATGAAATCCTCAGTCCTTTCCAGAAGCCAGGCATCAGTGGTTCTTAAAGTGGGCCTCGGCCAAACAGTTTGGGCTACTGCTAATTTCCCTCGCCTGGCTTCTCAGGGCCTGGAGAGGAACCTGGAGGTGGGAGGTTTGCCCAGAGACCGAGGTGTGCGTGCAGTGAGTAGCACATGGCACCTGAGTGAAGGGCCGGGCAGGGGGAAAAGCTGTGCAGCCTGCGAGGGTTTCCCTTCCCGTGATGCCGAGCTCCACCCCCCCACCCCCCCGCACCTCCCATGCTCCCCGCCCGCCCCCTGGGCACACAATGCATTGTACTCACGTTTCTATGTGCACGAAGCATTGCATCCTTACCTCACCCTGTGCTCACAGGTCACCCATCCAAGCCATCCTCCAGCCCCGTCTCACGCCACCCCCATGCCCTCAGCCAGCCCACGCAGTGCTGGACATTCAGACCAAGGGCTCCTAGGACAGCAGGAGCCATGCCCATCTCATCCCCCTTAGAATCCTCTGGTCCTGGTGGAGGCAGTTGTCCCAGGCAAGGTGTTCAATGATGATCTGTTCTCTCTACCGGGAACGTTCTTCCCCAGATGGGCACGTGGCTGGCTCCCAAGCTTCTTTTACCTCTTTGCTCAAATGTCACTGTGTCAACCTGACCACTCTGTTTAATTCTGCCCTGGTGCCCCAATTCCACTCACCCTGCTCTGCTTTTAATATCACTCTGCCTCCTAACGTACTCCATAATTTACTGGTTAGTATGTTTATTGTTTACTGTCAGTCTTACCTGTTAGAATGTCAACTCCACAAGGGCAGGGAACGTTGACTGTTCTGTTTTCTGCTATATTTCTGGCACCTGGTGCAGAACGTGAGCTGCATAAATATTTGCTGAATGAGTGAACGAATCATAGGACTGGGCACGCATCCCCACAGTGCACACACCACCCCACGCAGCCCACAGGCGCGGGGGTGCGTGTGCCATTTGTTGTCTCCCTGTCCCATTCCTCCTCCACGTGGACCCCTTTTCTCCAGCTCCCAGTTCATCCACTAGACTCCCAAGCCCTCCTTGTATGTGGGAGGCTGGGGAGTACCCCAAGGTGGGAAGTATGGCCATTGTGGAGAATCTCTGGGACACTGACCCTGAATCTAGGACCACGTCAATTATCCTCCTGACCAACCCAGACTGGCCCCAGGGCAGGACCAATATCCAGCTGGCAGGAAGTTTCCCAAGGAGCAAGGTTGGTAGAGACAGAAGCGGGTGTTCGAGGTGGATCCAGGGGCAGGAAGGGAAAGTCTGGAGACAGAGAGGGGACCCGGGGTTGGTCCTGCCCCACCTGGCCCGCTCCTATTTTCACTCTCTGGCCCATCCCCCAGCTAGATATGTAGCCTGTGCCAACCGTGGGGGAAGAGACCACAGGTCCAGCCTGGGCAAGGGCAGGGTGTTTGAAGACCGGGGCAGGTGCAGGCTGGATTGGGTTTCCAGAGGCTATATATATATATATATATATATATATATATATATATAGGCTGCCGGGAGCCCTGGGGCCGGCCGCTCCCTGAGGGCGCAACTCTGTGGGGCCCAGGCAGGCCTGCATTCCTGCCCAGAGGCCAGCTCTCCATTTATAGCCCCAGGCAGGCAGGCCAAGGGAACCGAGGAAGGAGGACTGGAAGGGGTGAAGAGAGAAAGGAGCCCTCCCTCCCTCCCTGCTACCAAAGGAGCCCCTCATTGTGAAGATGAGAACCAAAGCCCGGGGTGAGGTGTGCCCTGCCCCAGATCACCCAGCCTGCCCCTCTTCTCATCTTTGAGATGGAAGGAGAGGTGCTGGGGGACGCCCACCGTAGGTCCTTCAGTCCATTGCCATTGGCCTCTCCCAAGACAAGGCCAGCACCTGTGACTCCGAGGGGCATCCTCGACTAAACTCTACAATATAAGAGCTTGGACTCTTTCTGCTTCCAAAATTGACGTCCTTTTCCCTCCCTGCCCCCAAGGCAGCACTAAGACTAAATGGTCCCAGGTCCAGGGGTGGACACACTTCTCTCTGATCTTTTGGCGACAGGGATGGGATGCTGGTGTTGGCCAATCTTTCCCAAAAGAGGTGGCGGCACGACCAAGAGAGTAACCCCAGGCAAGCATGGGGCCCAGCCCTAGAGAAGTCTGTAAAGTTCCCCGAGTTCAGTGATTCCCAAACTCTTCAAGCAGCAGAAGCCTTGCAGCAAACAAAATCCCACTTGGAAGGATAATATAAAAGTGACCTCGTACGACCAGAGTGTGTATGCATTTTAAAATCATGCTTCCTAATTACCAAAGAAGATAAAGCTACAAATCAAGTTAAAAACTGTCAAAGCAGTTTAGACTTCTAAGCCACAAGTGATAAAATATTAAATGTGTTTGGTAAGTTAGAACATATCACATTTACTTATTGTAAAGGCACCTTGATGACAGCCCTGAGGTGGTTTTTATGAATGCAAAACACACAAAGCGAAGTTGTAATCATTTAAGTCTCAGAATCCAATATATGTCTGTGTTTTCTTTGCTAGCTCGGGTTTGAGAAGAATCTAGATTTGCATGGATAAGCGACTTGAAGAGCTCACCTGGAAATCTCAGGGTACTCTTCAATTAAAGAGTTTGATTCATTCATCCAAGAAATATTTATTGAGTGCCTACTATGTGCCAGGCATTCTGCTGAGACTTGAACAAGGGGGAAGAAATATTTGTGTCAAACTAAATTAGTAATATAACAACTATTCACATTCCTCATTGTGAGTGTAAGTCAAAGGAAAAGACTCAAGGTTATAATAAGCACCAAATCTTTCTATAGTATGCTATGACAATATTGCAGCAGGCCATGTGTATTTGATCAACATAAAAGATCATGCTCCAGGCAGATGGGCCTGTCTTGCCTGGGAAGAGCAAATGTGACCCAGCATGTATGTCTAATCGTGTATGCGACTATCCAGTTTAGAAAAAATACAACCATCCTCATTAATGACACTTTTCAAGAAGTTCAAATATATGCAGAGAGATTCAAAGGCCATGAGGCCACCCATTCATTCCTTTGACATTTATCAAGATCCTACTATGTGACAGCCGCTGTGATGGTTTTTGGAAATGCCATGGTGAACAAAGCATCCCTGACTTCTTGGGGCTACGCCAATCGATGTACAAACTAATAAAGAAGATAATTAAAGAGCGATTGTGCTAAGAAGGAAATGAGCAGGGTGATGTGACCCAGCTACTATAGAGAGGATGGTCAGAGTCGTCTCAAGGAGGCAAGTTTGAGCTGAGACCTGATATATGAAAAGCAGCCAATCTTGGGAAGAGCCTGGCAGAAAAGCAGCAAGTAAAAGGCACCAAGGCAGGATTGTACTCAGAGTGTCAGAAGACAGGAAAGGAAACCAGGCTAGCATGGAATGATCAAAGGGGATCTTGGTTCCAGATGCAGTTGTAGAGAGGGATGCTGCTGTGTAGTGAATGGATTCTACTGGGACAAGAGTGAAAGTGAGGAGAGGAGCTAGGAGGCTATGGTGGGCTTCCAGGCCAGCAGTGCGGCAGTGTAGGCCAGGATGGTGACGGTGAGGATGGAAAGACTCGAGAGATGTCTTAGAAGTTGAGTGGTCAGGGCTTCCACATGCCCAGACCTCCCCTTTGGAACTCCAGCCTCATAAATCCCCTGCCTACTTGACCTCTCCACCTGGATGCTGAAAATGCATTTCAAATTTTGTGCCAAACTGGACTCTGGGTCTGCCATCCACAAACCCTCTCTTCCCCAACTCCATTCTTCCAGGAGTCATCCTTAATTCCTCTTTTGTCTCTTGCTTACCTCCAATCACAAATAAATCTTGTGGGTTCCATTTTCAAAACATATCTGGAATCCAACCACTTTTCACCATGTCCACTGCTGCCGCCCAGATCTAAACCACCATCACCACTCACTTGGATTATTTCAATAGCCTCCTAATTGGTCTCCCTGCTGTGTCTTTGTTCTCCATAACCAGCATGCGCCTGTTAAAATGTAAGTCAGATGGTGAGATTCTTCTCTTCTGTTCAAGCCCCTGGTGGCTTTCCATCTCAGAATACAAATCCTTTGCTCTCTTTCTGACCTCATCTCTTACCACTCTCCCACTTAATCATTCTGCTCCAGACATACCAGCCTCCTTGCTGCACTTTAAAGCTGACAAACAGTCCTGCCCCAGGACCTTTGCATGTGCTCTTTCCTCTATCTGACTCCAGATATCTGCTTCTGCCCTCCCTTCATTCTGGTCTCTGCCCAAATGGAATCAGGCTAGAGAGGTCTTCCTTGACCACTCCACATAATGGAATAATCTTCATCACTTTGTTTCCTTGCCTTGCTTTCGTTTTCTTCATAGAACTTATAAGCTCCTGACATCATATACTTCCTTGCTTATTTGTTTATTATCTGTCACCCTACCCTACAAAGTAAGCACCATGAGAGCAGGGTCTTGGTGTTGTTCACTGCTGTATCCCCAACACCTAGACCAGTATCTAGCACATAGTGGACACTCCATGATGTGTGTTGATGAATAAATGAGGATGGTGTTATGGGGGGGTGAACACTTCCTAAAGGGAGACCTTCAGCACTACCACAAGTGGCAGAGAAGTGAAGAAGACAGGGCTCCAAAAGAGAAGGGAAGGAGTGACTCCACAGGGCCCAGAGGGCCAGTTAGGACAGCTTTCAGAAGTTAGTGGGAAAAGGACAAAGATCATTCTTGCTTATACCTGTGGGCTCCAGGAGAAGAGACCCCAGTAGGGTTGTCTGGTCCAAGGGAAATCTCTAGCCTGAATGCTGAGAGGAAGGTGTGGACTGCAGTTTCAGGAAGAGGCTGAGCCACCCTATGGGAGTGGGGAAGGGGCCCACCCCAGGGCTTGTGGGGGAGCCAGAGTCCCATGGGTGGCTGCCTCCTCCTTCAATTCCCAGTCTCTCCAGTGGGTCTGCTGGGGAGAAATGCAGCTGTGGCCTTCACAGGAGCCCAGCCCTAAGACTACATGGGCTCCTGTCAGGGCTTAGTGCCCCACCTACAGCTGAGAAGGCCGCAGCAACAGAAGCAGAATAACTGTGCACCTCGGACTGAGGGCTTCTGCATCTTTGGTCTCTTTAGATTCTCACTACCACCGCAATCACTCACAGGGGTCCCTAATCCCCAGGCTGTGGACCGGCACCGGTTGGTGGCCTGTTAGGACCGTGGCCGCACAGCAGGAGGTGAGTGGCGGGCTAGCGAGTCAAGCTTCATCTGCCACTCCCCATCACTCCCCATCGCTCGAATTACCGCCTGACCCCGTCCACCCCACCACTCCTTGGAAAAATTGTCTTCCACGAAACCGGTCCCTGGTGCCAAAAATGTTGGGGGACCTCTTCTCTAAGAGATCGCTATGAATATCCTCAAATTTACAAAGTGGGGAAACTGAGGTTCAGAAGGAGATGTGACTTCCACAAAAATACACGGGAAACTGTGGGGTTAAATTCATTGGTCCGCAAACTCCACTCTCAAAGACTCCACCCTGAAGTGGGGTTCTCAGGCCTGCTAGGCGTTGGAGGCCTTTGCACGATGGACTTCCCCGGCGCAGCACTGTGTGCAAGGTGGAGGCAAGCCCCAAGCAGACGGACTTTTCTTCCCAGCTGAAGAGACATCTTGGCCTAGACCCGCACCGGACACCCCGCTGAGGAAGCGCGCAGGTTGAATTGCACAAGAGTTGGCTTCCCTCCCTCCAGGCTGGGACAGGACCTGAGTTTGGAGAGATTGGCACGAAGTTTTAGCAGCAATCATCAACTCCTATAGAGATGCAGCTGGGTTTCCAAGCTACCAGAGACGGGCTGGGCCCGCGACCCTCTGACTGACTCCGGGGGCAGGAACTGGCCAAGTGACACAACCGCCACGTTCAGTCTCAGGTTTCCCCACTTGGACTCTCTGAGTCTTGTTCCTCGCTTCTCTGCCTCTGACTCTAGCGTTCTGCTCTCTGAATGTCTCAGCCTCTTGGGTTTACCGCTCACCATCTCACTATCTCAGCTTTGAGTGTGTCTCTGCCTTACTGCTATGTGTCTCTTTGCAAATCTCTCCCGATCTGATTTCTACCCTTATCCTGCTCCTTGGTCCCCCACAAATCAGCGGACTGAGGGGACCCCAAAGTCAGCTCAAAGGTGAGCGCGCGGCCAGTGTTCCCCGCGGACACACGAGGAGGCCGGTGTTGGAGACATTTGGAGAGTGTGCCCGGGAGCCAAGTGCTGCCGCGTTGGGCTGCCAGCCTCTGCTTGTCTCTCTGCCTGGGGAGGGGCCGGAGTGCGCGCGCGGAAGCGTCAAGGGGTAGGGGGCTGGCCAGTCTCTGGTCCCTACTGCCACCCAGGGGATCCCAAGCTCCTCCCCGCTCTATTCCTATTGGCCTCGGGCGCCCCCGCCCCTAGCCGCCGGCTGGGGCTCTGGGGCCCTTAGGCTACCACGGGATAAATAGCCCCGGGAGCCTGGCTTGAAGGTAGGGGTGGGGAAGTCCCAGGGCGCTGCCACTGCTCTCCTCGCCGTCCGTCGGTCAGGCGGGACAGGACAGGGCAGGGTGGGGGACAGCTGGGTGTACATTCAGACCCTCAGTACTTTGCTATCGCACTGCCGGTGCTCCGGAACCGCAGAAAGTTTCTGGCAACCCCTGCCGCCGGGATTGGGCAAAGCCAGGACTGCGCCGCCCCCCGCCGGGATATGGAGCTACTTTCGCCGCCGATCCGCGACGTAGACTTGACGGGCCCCGACGGCTCTCTCTGCAACTTTGCAACAGCGGACGACTTCTATGATGACCCGTGTTTCGACTCCCCGGACCTGCGCTTCTTCGAGGACCTGGATCCGCGCCTCGTGCACGTGGGCGCGCTCCTGAAGCCCGAGGAACACTCGCACTTCCCTGCGGCCGCGCACCCGGTGCCGGGCGCGCGCGAGGATGAGCATGTGCGCGCGCCCAGCGGGCACCACCAGGCGGGCCGCTGTCTACTGTGGGCCTGCAAGGCGTGCAAACGCAAGACCACTAACGCGGACCGCCGCAAGGCCGCTACAATGCGCGAGCGGCGCCGCCTGAGCAAAGTCAACGAGGCCTTCGAGACGCTCAAGCGCTGCACGTCTAGCAACCCAAACCAGCGGCTGCCCAAGGTGGAGATCCTGCGCAACGCCATCCGCTATATCGAAGGTCTGCAGGCGCTGCTTCGCGACCAGGACGCTGCGCCCCCTGGTGCTGCCGCTGCCTTTTACGCGCCTGGCCCTTTGCCCCCAGGCCGCGGCGGCGAGCACTACAGCGGCGACTCGGACGCGTCCAGTCCGCGCTCCAATTGCTCCGACGGCATGGTAAGGCCAGGACGCTGGGCTAGAGAAGTGAGCGCAGCTCTTGGTATATCAGGAATGTGTTTCCGAGGGCGGTTAGCGGACCCTCTGGTGTGAGGGTTGGGCGGGGAACCTTCCCGGGAGTGGACCCCCGGTGCCCCAGGCAGCTGTCACTGGGGTGGCCTAGTGCTTTGGGGGGTGCACGGGACGGATGCGATCCACCTGACTGGGGGCGCTATTAGAACACTGCTGGGCCGACACGAAGATTGTGTCGTTTTCTCCGCTTATCCCATGCAGATTTGTGCTCCTAGGTGACTGTCTGCCCTCTATTTGGCCCGGCATGCTGCAGACAGCTCCTGCCCACACTTACTCCCCAAACCGGCCAGATCCGGGCCCGGAACTCTCGTGGCTGAGACTTAGGGAGTTGGAGAGGGGGCGGCTGCAGGGAGTGATGCTCCGGCCCCGCGCGGTTCCCGGGCCTGACTCGGTAGCCCTTGCCGTTTGCAGATGGACTACAGCGGCCCCCCGAGAGGTGCCCGGCGGCGGAACTGCTACGAAGGCACCTACTACAGCGAGGCGCCCAACGGTGCGTATTCGCGCCTCCTTCCCACATTCCCTTTTGAGCTGCCCTGGCTTCTCTTTACCTAGGACCTCCTCGCCTCCATCCTGGGAGATGGTACAGGGAATGAAATACTAAGCATGTACTTCCCTCCTTTTTCACCCTGAAATTTCGCGGGATCCTCCCGAATCTGGCCCGTCCTCAGTTTCCTGTCTGCCCCAAAGCACTGAGCCCAGAGGTGGGAGACTTGTCTGCGGCTCCACCTCTGCATACTAATCTACCCCTCCCCGCGCAGAACCCCGGCCCGGGAAGAGTGCTGCGGTGTCGAGCCTCGACTGCCTGTCCAGCATCGTGGAGCGCATCTCCACCGAGAGCCCCGCCGCGCCCGCTCTTCTGCTGGCCGACGCGCCGCCGGCGTCGTCTCCAGGCCCGCAAGAGGCGGCCGCCGGGAGCGAGGTCGAGCGCGGCAGCCCCACCCCTTCCCCCGACACTGCCCCCCAGTGCCCAGCGGGCGCGAACCCCAACCCGATCTACCAGGTGCTCTGAGGGGTTGGGCGGCCACTTCGGGGGGTGCCGCTGCCCTCGGGCCCGAGGGATGGTGCCCTTAGGGTCCCTCGCGCCCAAAGGATTGAGCTTAAATGCCAACTCCCCTCCCAACAGCGCTTTAGAAGCGACCCCTCCCGAGGTATGAGAGGCGGGGGAACTGATGTGTGTTTCCGCACCCCAGGGCAAGGACATGGTCCTTTTTTTGCCACGCAGCACCCTTCCCTGAGACCCGCTGCGATGGCCGTTTGATGTTACTCCGTGGGCCAGAGCTGACCCTTGAGGGCCCAGGCCCTTCCTCTTCCTCGCCCCCTCCCCCATGGGGGGTGGGACCCACGCAGACCTAAGCCCCGCCTCCGGACACCCCGGATGCTTAAAGGAGCGTAGCCTCTCTTTTCGGGAGCCCTCGGGACGTCGGCTCTTTCCCGCCGCTCCCTTGCCAAGTGTAACAGCTGTAAAGGTAACCGCTCCCACCCCCTCCCCCGGTTCAGGACCACTTTTTGTAATACTTTTGTAATCTATTCCTGTAAATAAGAGTTGCTTTGCCAGAGCAGGAGCCCCTAGGGCTGTATTTATCTCTGAGGCATGGTGTGCGGTGCGACAGGGACTTTGTATGTTTATACGGCAGGCGGGCGAGCCGCAGGCGCTCGCTCAGGTGTTCGAAATAAAGACGCTAATTTATACCGCGGTGGCTCCGGCTTTCGCTAGGGTTGGGGGCAGGATTTTGAAGGGGGGCGAAATGCGCAAACTGGGTCACCTGTACCGCAGCGACCCCTGTAGGCCGCAGACGGATTGCAAGGAGGAAGTTGGGGGAGGGAGGGGTGCGTATGTTTCCGTTATGTGAGGAGGTTCTTCTGACCATGACGTACATCACCACACACAGGTCATCTCGTTGTCAGGATGGAGATTAGAACGATCTGAGTAGGTAATAAAAGATCCATGCCTGTCCCACCACCCAGAGATTCTGATTTAAAGTATCTGCCGCAGATACCCCCGGCCAGGAATTAGTATTTTTCAAAAGCTCCCCAGGTGATTCTGAAGTGCGTACACGGTTGAGCATCATGCCCCTCCGTACACAGAGTGAAGCCAGGTATGGTGTCCAGAAGGATCACTGGAAAGTCTTGTCCCCCAGATGCGACTCGGAATCCTCATGGGCAGAGGATGTGATAAGGTGCTCACAATATTATGAGGAAAACTGTAAGCTGTAGGGCACTTCCAGGCTCTCAGTGATAGGTAATCACAAGGGGATGCATAGAAGGCCAGACAGGCACAGACGCGACCCCTCTAAGTAACCCAGCACTTAGAGCATCCTGGCATTGTCAGATCTCATAAGAAGACAGGAGCCCAGAGCCTGCAAGGAGAGGGGCACGTGCAAACCTGCATCATCACAGATGGCATCAGTGCTCTTATCAAGTGATAAACACTCTGAGGGGAGGGGAGGGGCCACTGATTTAGCCAGGGGGCTGGGGAAGGCTTCCTGGAAGAGGTGCCATTTGAACTGTGTCTTGAGAAACAAAAGAAGACGACACAACCACAATGCCCATAGATTCCCCCCCCAACACACAGACACACACAGGGGACACACACACACAGAGGTACCCCTGGGTGGACAGCCTGGCAAAAGTTCTGCCCACCCCACCCCCTAATTCACATACACTTGTCACCAGGACCTCAATTCCCCTTACCTCCCACTCCTATAGATCCTTTTTTTCCCTGAAAACCCTACAGGCCCACTTTCAAGGGCTCTTCTTACCAAGGAGGGGCGGGTGTGGAGAGGGCCTGGGGAATGCAAGCAAGACATATTGGCAGAAGGCAGTGCAAAGGATCTGCTCTCTTCTCTGGGAAAGCCTTTGCTCTCCCCAATGTAGGGCCCCTCGGGAGCCACCCAGGGCTGCTCTGTTACTAATGATCCTCTGCTTTTCATCTGGCTGCTTCCCCAGATGTGCCTTGGGGTTCTTTACACTCCCTTGAGACTGTTCGGGGCTCATTCACGAATTCATTCATTCAACAGATGCCAGGTCCCATGCTGGGTGAAAACAGAGACCAGTGGACACAGTTCCCGACCTTGGGAAGCACCCAGACATCTGGGGAGACTGGATCTTTTAGCAGCTGGTTACATCACGATGAATTAAGTGCTATAATGGGGATGTATGTGTCAGAGGAACACAGTAGGAACAGAAGGTATAGACAGCAAGCAGCCCCTAATAAAAGTCTTGAAGGAATAGGTAAGGAAAGAGGCGCCAAATAAGGATGCTGCAAGCTGAGGAAATAGCAAAAGGGCAAAGACCCAGAGGTGACAGAAAGCAAACTGTGCCTTCATGGGGCCAACAATGCTCACAGGGAGGGGCCAGAGGTGAGATGGGGAAAAGGCAGAGGCAGGACCACATTGGACCTTATTTAGACTTTATCCCAAAGGCAATAGGGAGCCATAGAGGAATCTAACCGAGGAAAGGATACAAACATATCTGTATTTTAGAAAGGCCAGTCTGGACTGACAGAATGGATAGGAGGGAACAAGACCTGAGACAGGAAGACTTGTCAGGAGGCCACCAGGGTTGCTCAGAGGAGACATGACATGGCCTGAACTGGGGTTGTGACTGGGGATGGCAGAGAAAGCACAGGAGTAGAGACAGTTGTGCCAGATAAAGTGTAGGTGTTGACGGTCCAATGGAGAACCCTGAGGGCACAGTCCCTACCCTCATACAGCTTAAAATCCACTGGGGAAATAGCCATTAGACACAGAATAAAGTGAATAAATACATTTGTAGATGTTATACATGATGAGAAACTCCATAAGGAAAAGTAAAGGGCGCCGTGAGGGATGATAATGAGGTATGAGACGGTAATCAGGCACAGGGAGGAGGAGGCAGAGCTTCTGTCCTGAGGGAACCAACCACATATAAGAAGAAGCCCCCAGCAGCCTGTAGGGTCACTATAGCCTACAGGGAGCTAGTGTGCATTAGAAAAAGGTGTCCCTTCTTTCCCAAGAACACTGCTCTGCACCAGGGTTCACGGCTAGGCAAACAGAGAGCAGGCTGGACTTCAGCCTCCACCCACCTCCTTGGCCAGGTGTGCTTTTTCAGTGAACCACCTACAGAACTGTTCACAGAGTCTTGTGCATGGAGGCCCCAAGGAAGGGAGAGAAAAGGAGGGGCCAAGGATGACTTCAGGCTCTGGTTTGCCTCACAGGGGACGATGGTGCTGTTATAAAGATGGAGACCTCTGGAGGAGAAGAGGTCACGGGGACAGACTTAGTACAGGACAGAAACCCAATTTAAAAAGGTTAAACCCCACAGGGGGTATGTTGGAAGGACGCAGGGCAGTTCGCATAAGGGAGCAGCGCTGCAAGCACCACAGCACCCATGGGCCTCGAGAGCCAGGATTGGAGCCCCTCTTGCTGTTCGATACATCCCCATTCTTGCCTCTGCTTGCCTTCCCTCCCTCCTAGTCCGTATTGGTTTTCTCCAGCAACTCGGGGGATTACCTCAGATCTCACTGCTTAACTCCATTTAGAAAATTTCCAGGGAAGAGCTCTAACTGGACCAGCTTAGATCATGAGGCAGGATTTGAACCCAGGCAGTGAGGCTCCAGGGACTGCACTCTCAGCTGCCCGGCCCTGTAGCTGCTGCAGAGGAAGGAAGGAGAGAGGAAGGAGAGAGCATCAGAAGGGAGGGGAGAAGCTAGAGCTTGGATTACCCCATGGATGATGGGATTTGAGGTCCCCTCCTGGCCTGGGCAGGGGGGAGGACATCTAGCTGAACCCCATTTGCAGTGTAGATGAAACATCCCTGCTCTTGGGGCCATTTTCACCTGGGCTGGATCTGAGGAGACACCGGGCCATGCTCTTCATAGAGACATATGCATGTCTGTACACACACGTGCTCATACAACAGCACACATGTCCCCAGAGCATACCACCAGAGGCTGGTGTACCTTGATGCCAAGGACGTTTAAGCTTCAAGTCCTTGTCCCTTGCATGAGCTTCTTCTAAGGCGCTGGGAAAAGCCCTAGAAATATGTTCACATGGTCTAGTTTCTTTTCAAATTTTCCAAAGTAAAATATTTTAGCCAACAGGTTATGACCATTGTCTCTATTCTGACTTCCCCCCTGTGTTGGGTGGCATTTATGGGCATGTTGGGGTCCTCTCGAAAGGTATACATCTTGTTTGGGTTTAGTGGAATACATTTTAAATCAATGAAATATAAGACAGAAGTAATGACAATGAACAGTGAAATAAATTACAATGATTCTGACACATTGAGAAGACAGTTGTACCCCCAACATCTATTTAGATCATAGCAAAAAGCAGTTTATTAAAAGAAAGTGATAACTTTTTAATGGAATTATTGAAAAGCCTCTTTCATTGTTTGATAATCTAATGAACAAAGAAGAGTGAATTATATGAACATATTGGAAAGTGATTTAAATTTTTTGCTGGTCTAACACAAAATACTGACATCAACAAAGACAGAATAAAATTCATAATATGCCACTATAATAAGACCTTAGCATCAACAAACTTTTAAAATGAACCCTGCCAATTTAAAAGCATTTAAATTTAGTCACTGCATAGGAAAACTCAATATACCTTGAACTCTTACAGTCCACAGATGAAAGAAACTTGATGGAGTTTCTGCCAAATTTGACAATCCTAAAAGTGTACACTTTAGGCACAGTTTCCAATAGAGTGGTGAGCCTGAAAGAAAATCCCCTAAATTATCAGTGATATCAAACAAGTTTTGATCAACCATGTTGGAAGGAGAGACTGGATTATCTGAATTAGCTCTCAATTCTCTTTATAGAGAATGATATTATAGAATCACATTGAAGAGGCACTTAAAGAATATACAGCCTGATGCAAGTGGAAAGGAGTGGGCAAGACTGAAAAAGGCAAGAAAAAAGAGCAAGATGCAATAATGCATACTATCAAGGCAGAAAGTATGAGGAGGAAGATAAAGACAAAAATGGTGGTGGTGCTAATGATGGGAAAAACAAGTTGGTTCTAGCTCAGTTTTTTCTCATCTATAAAACACTTAAATCCTCTGCACACAACTCACTAGTACTAAGGGGAAAAAATGTGAGGCTGTCTAATAGTCACTTTATACAGAGTCATTTTTGTATAGTTAACTTTTTAATATTTTTTAGACAATATTTAACAGTGAGTTTTAATTCATATAGAACTTTCCCAGTAACAGGGGGCAGTAAGTCCCAGATGATGTCAATGGCCACATAATTCCTGGGATCTAGGCCTGGCTGTGCCCCTAACCAACTCTGAGACCTTGGGAATGTGATTTAACCCTTTTGGACTTGGGCTCTCTCTCTGTGTAATGAATTAGTGAAAGGTATGTCCCAGTTCTGAAATTCTTTAGTAACTCAAAGCATTTCAAAGAAAAAGATAACAAAATAGGTCTTTTACAGATAAGGGAGCTGGAACTATGACAGATTTTTCTTAGCATAAGCAAATTATTTATAGCCCTCTGGTTTACTGATCCTTCTTTAACTTTTCCCAATTAAAAAACAAATTGAGATATAATTTACATACCATAAAACTCACACTTTTAAAGTGTCCAATTCGATGGTTTGTATTATATTCACAACTTTGTGCAACCATCACCACTATCAAATTCCAGAACATTACTCCCAAAAGAAATCCGTACCCCTTAGCTGTCACTCCCCACTCTCTTTCTCCCCCCCAGCCCAAGGCAACAACTCAGCTATTTTCTGTCCCTATGGATTTGCCTATTCTGGACATTTCATATGAATGGAATCACACGCTATGTGGCCTTTTGTGTATGGCCTCCTTCACTTAGCATGTTTTCAAGGTTCATCCATGTTGTAGCATGTATCAGTACTTCATTCCTTATTATAGCTGAATAATATTCTACTGCATGGATACATTATATTTTGTTTATCCATTCATCAGGTGATAGCTATTTGGCTTGTCTCCATTTTTTTAGCTATTATGATAATGCTGCTATGAACATTCATTTACAACTTTTCATGTAAATATATGGTTTTAATCCTCTTGGGTATATATCTAAAAGTGAAATTGTTGGGTATATCATAACTCTATGTTTAAATTTTTGAGGAACTGCCAAAGTCTTCCCCAAAGCAGCTGCACCATTTTACATTCCCATCAGCAATGTATGAGGGTTCCAATTTTTTTGCATCCTCAACAGCACTGTTATTGTTTGTCTTTTTTTTTTTTTTTTTTTTTTGCGGTACGCGGGCCTCTCACCGTTGCGGCCTCTCCCATTGCGGAGCACAGGCTCTGGACGCACAAGCTCTGGACGCACAAGCCCAGCGGCCGTGGCTCACGGGCCCAGCCGCTCTGCGGCATGTGGGATCCTCCCAGACCAGGGCATGAACGTGCGTCCCTTGCATTGGCAGGCGGACTCTCAACCACTGCGCCACCAGGGAAGCCCTGTTTGTCTTTTTAATCTAGCAATCCTAGTGGGTGTGAAGTGTATCTCATTGTGGTTTTAATTTGCATTTCCCTAATGACTAATGATGTTAGCATTTTTTCATGTGCTTATTGGCCATTTGTACAGCTTCTTTGGAGAAAGTTCTATTCAAATCCTATGTCCATTTTAAAATGAGGTTATTTGTATTTTTATTGTTGAGTTATGAGAGTTCTTTATATATTCTAGATACTAGACCCTTATCAGATATATGGTCTGCAAATATTTTCTCTCATCCTATGGGTTGTCTTTTTACTTTCTTGATATTGTCCTTTAAAGCACAGAAGTCTTTTGTGGTTGCTGGAGTCCGATTTATCTATATTTTTCTTTTGCTGCTTGTGTTTTTGGCATCATATCTAAGAAACCATGACCTAATCCAAGGAAGCATTTTATAGTTTTAGTGCCTACATTTGGGTATTTGACCCAGTTTTAGTTGATTTTTCTATATGGTGTGAAGAAGGGATCCAACTCCATTCTTTTGCATGTGGATATCCAGTTGTCCCAGCACTATTTGTTGAAAAGACTATTCTTTCCTTCATTGAATTGGCTTGGCTCCCTTGGCAAAAACTAATTGACACTAAAAGTATGGGTTTATTTCTGGACTCTCAATTCTATTCCATTGATCTATGTGTCTACCCTTATGCCAGTAGCACACAGTCTGTTTACTGTAGATTTGTAGTAAGTTTTGAATGGGGAAGTGTGAGTCCTCCAGCTTTGTTCTTCTTCAAGATTGTTTTGGCTACTCTGGGTCCTGTGCATTTCATGAATGTACCTTTAAGTGGCCCTGTCCTGGTGGTATTTTCAGTAGCCACAAACCTTGCCTGATATAATATGGGAGCTGTAAAGTGGCATGGAAATTTAACGCAGGTTCATGTTAGTGCACAGAAAAAACAGCTATAGGGTAAGTTGATGATTTTTTCATTTTCAGTCATACTCGATACAGCTTTAATAAAATGAATGTTGTTTTGTTAACTGAACATCATTCTGTAATTGCAAAAAAAAGTTGCAGCTGTTTTTGTTGGCATTATGAATGCTTCCAAATAAATATAACTTATTTAAAAGTACTATGTAGGTGTGTCAAGCAGTTAATAACAATATTAAGCTATTTTTTCTGGATTTTTAAACATTTTAGTATTTGTCAGCTTTCTAAAATTTACATTTGGTCCTGATTTCAAAGCCTAAATAAATATTCACTTTTGTACCCAACTTTCTGTTCTTTTTTTTTTTTTAATGTGACCCCTCCCCCAAATGTCTAAACTTCAGGCCTCATAGAACCTGGACCCAGCCCTGCACACTGCCAACCAGGCTCACCTACAGGCTGACTCAGGCACGAGGGCCCACCAGGAGCACACACAGGAGACCCCACAAGGCTCCTATAAAGGAGTCGCAGAGGGAGGAAGACGCTTGGGGCAGCCACACATCTCCAGCTGCTTCCGGGAGAACTCAACTGCCCCTATTTGGTCCTGCCAGGGACGCTCGCAGTAGTGCCCACGCCCACCTGTCCTGCTTACACACATGCACGCCTGACCGTCCTTGTGCATCCCTCACCGCAGCCATCACCGTTCCCTGCTCCCCACCCTCCTCCTACAGCCAGCAACGAGAGGCGAGGTGTTGAGGCCCATTTTCCCCAAAGTCAAGCCCAGGGAGGGCTGACGCTCTGCCCCTGGGGCCATACTGCCACTCTGAGGGACCAACGCTGCTGGGAATGGCAGGAGTCCATGAAGGAGACATGGGGGTAAAGGCTGGTCACAAAGGGTTTGGGGGCGGTGGGCAGTCCAAGGGGAGGGGGAAGAGGGAAGGAGAGGAAGTTAAATGAGAGACACTGTCTCACTGAATCCTCACAATATATTATTCCCCTTACGTAGATGAGGTAACAGAAGCTTACAGAGGGAAAGTGACGAGTTTACACAGCTAGTAAACAGCAAAATGAGATTTGTACCCAAATCTCTCAACGAGAGGACATTTTACTCCCCAAGGGACCTTTGGCAGTGTCCATAGACCTTTTTGATTGTCACGAATGGGGAAGGGGTGCTACTGACATCTAGTGGGCAGAGGCCAGGGATGCTGCTAAACATCCTACAGTGCACAGGACAGCTCCACAACAAAGGATTATCTGGTCCAAAATGTGCAGAGATTGACAAACTCTGCACTTCCCCGGAGTATTCTTTACCTTGACCCCTTTCTAGACTTCCCCTGGCCTAAAAGATCTGGGATCCACTTGCCCAGGGGTCACAGGAAGGAACAAAAGGAACAACTGTACACCCCATTCCCAGCTTAGGTACCAGGGTCAGTGCTCAATCTATAGATCTCACAGCCACAGTCACCAGTTTCCCACTATGGCACTTCTAGTTTCACCCTCCCTTGTCCACTGGAGAGAGGAGTTCTGATCTGTGGAAAAGATAGCCTGCCGGTTGCACTGTTCATCATCACTCCAAAGCCGGCTCTGTGCCCTGGTTAGGTTAGTTTCCAGATGTGGCCACAAGATGGCACCACAACCCACCAGGAATGTGAAGGCTCTGGGCCTGGGAGAGAGCATATGGCATGGGCCAACCTGGACCAGGGCCTGGGGGTTGGACTTAAGCCAGTTCCAGAGCCTAGCAGGACCAGATCTAAGGCCTGCAAATGCCAGGTGTGAGAACATAGGCCAAACTTGGCTTCAGGATTCCCTTCACCTTTTTCTTGTCTATACCCAGCCCCAGCTCGTCCTCCAGCCCCTCTCATCAGCCCCCTCCTCTAGCCTGAACAAGAGAAATGACAGAGCTGAGGTGTTATGATATAGGGCTTATTATTTTCCATATCCATCAATAAAGAAACTGATGTATAGAGAAATTGAATAACTTGCCCAAGGTCATCGTTTGTCAATGGTGGAGCTAGGATTTGAATACAGGTACCTTGGTTCCAGAGTTTTGCTCTTGACCACTGAATAACACCACCCCACTGGTAGTCCACTGCACCCTGCGCTGCTCCCCGCCCCTCAACAGCCAGTGATCCCAAAGAGCCTCTGGCACAGGACCACAGCTTTCCTCTCAAGGGAGGGGGCAAATGGCTATGAATAAGGGGGATTGCTCACAAGTGGAGAGGGGTGAGGTTCTCAGCTGGGCTGAGGGTCTGTGGTTAGTGGTTGTTGGTAAGAAGCTCAGTTCAGCAATTCTCCCTCCCTACCCATTTCTTTGGGGCTTTTTCGCTTTTTTTTTCTGTGTTGCCCTCTTGATTTTTCTAGGCTTTCTGCAAATGCCAGCCTTCTTACGGTGTGAAGGGGAAGTGAGAGAAGGGACTTTTGTGTCCCTGCTTAGGATAGAGAAGGGGGAGATCCTCTGAGGCCTGGGGTGTCATCAAGGATGAAGGTGAGAATCCTCAAGTGGGACAGCGTGGAGCACCTCATGGGCGGCTCCCGTCTCCCACCTGGAAGGCTCCTCTCTCTGCTTGCCTTGTAGGGGATTTTAGGTGCGACAGATACACTTTCACACTCCCCCTCCCTCCAACCCTGGCCTGCCTCTTTTACTAGCCCTTCAGGGCCAGTCCTGACCAGGGCTCCTAATAACCCAACTTTACCCCTTCTAGGAGCCCTTGGCCTCTCTCTGCCTCTCCCTCTGCTTCTCCCCACCATCTGGGGCATGCTTCAGTTCCCCATTATGGCTCACCATGGGGTAGTGGCCTGAGTGGGCCCTGCACTGACTCCCCGAGAAAACCTGGGTAAGTCTCCCTTTGACTCAGCCTGGGTTAAGGGCTCCAGACTCCTACGGCCTCTGACACTAGGATACTAGGATCCTAGCCTCTCTCCTGGCCTTTCTCAAATGATCCAGCCCTTAATGAGGAGCTAGTGTACGCTGGGCACTGTGAAGGAAGCAAGCAAGAAGGAGCCTTGGAGGAGCCTGATAGTCCTTTTTTACTGGGAAATGAAATAAGCTATAGTGAAGGTTAGGGAGCCATGCTCTGGTCCATGTGGTCCTGCAGGAGAGGGAAGAGGTGGAACCCTGGGTCCCTATGGTTGACAGAATCTCAGAAGGCTTCCTGGGGGAGAAGAGGGACTAGACAACGGGCTGGAAGGAAGGGGAGTTTTGGCGAGGTCTCTGTCTTGTCTCTCCCCGTCTTGATTTCTCCCAGCTGTGTGTGTGTGTGTGTGTGTGCGCGTGTGTGTGTCTCCATCCTTCTGTGTCCATCTTTTTCTGTTCCTTCTGGGGACTCCATTTCTCTGTTTTATCACCTCCTTGAACCGGGGCAGAACTTTCTGAGAGAACTGTGTCCTGGGAATCTGAATTTGAGCCAAGCTGAGCTGCACTGGGTCTGGCTTCCTCATGGGTAGGGGACAGGGCTCACACTGGTCAGGGTGAGAGGGACACTGAAACGCACTCTCATCCCTGTATTACTCTGAAATAATTGTGTTGAAGGGGAAGAAGCTCCCATTTAGAAGAAGAACACAGATCAATCTCTGGAGTGAGGAGGTGCCGTCCTGGCCCCAGACGCCAGCTCTCTCTTTGCCTCTGCCCATCTCTGCCCCTGTTTCTGCCACAACTCTGCCTCTCTCTGTCTTTCCCCTTGTCCTCCTCCCACCCCTCATCTCTTGCTCTGCCCCTTGCCCCTCTCCAAACCTCTCCATTCCTCCAAACCTTTGCCCCAGCACACACAGATTTCGCTGGGCCAAGTGAGGAGAGAGATGTCTGCCACACAGCTTCCTCCCCAGGCCCACAACCAGGTCTGTGGGTCAGTGTCAAGGGACAGCTGTCTGTGCAGTTAGCAAGTGCCGACAGGTAAATAAGAGCCTCATGTCTTCTTAATTAAATAGCCCTTTGCCCAGGCAGCCTTGTGTTCGATTGGGCTGGGCTGGATCAATAAGTCTCTTTCCAAGTGCGGCCACCCCTGGAGCTGGGCCTGACCTCCCCAGCCTTGCCCAGACCCACTTGCCCACTTCCCTGACTGCCCCGAGCCCCTGGAGGGCAGGGTCTCTTGTGCCTCTGTGCCTGGGACAGAGCCTGGAACAAGTAAGAAGTGAAGGGGTGATTGCTCGATTGAGTAAACTGAGGCACCGCCAGCAAACGTGGTCCAGGAAGCCTCGGAGGCCCAAACTGCAACTCCCACCCCAGGATCAACCGTGAAGCCAGGAATCACAGCAGGGGGCTGCTCCTATCCAGCCCCCAGACACAGCATCAGCTTCCCATCCAGGGCAGCTGAAGCCCTATGGAGAAAGGAGGGCTGTCAATGTTCGCGACCGCTAGAGGCAGTTGCTTCTTCTGACCTCTAAGGACGGAATGCCCTTTTCACAAGGGATCCTCACCTAAGGATCCTGGGCTAGTGTGGGAGGATCAGTGAGCTGGGATCAGGACGGCAGAGCGTGTGGCACTCATGGGAGACTAGAGTCAGCCTGGAGTTAAGAAGGGCCCAGGGTCAGAAAAGGGTCGAAAGGGGTTAATAGGGGTCCAAGATTATTGGGTTTTTAGTAGAGGGCTTAGAGGACAACACAACCTAGTACAGGTGTGTGCTGTGTATAGGGGAGCGCGGGGTGTGTTATTTTGGAATCCATGCAAGAAGGTACCTATGGAAGCGTCATGGGGGCTCCAGGTTCCCTGCAAGGGTCGGTATTGAACAGCTGCTTGGAGCGGTCAATACTGGTCCGGGTCGAGGTTTCTCTGATAGCGGTCAGGGGTGTCTTGTTTCACTAGGGAATCAGACAGTCCCTAGTTTGGAAAGACAGGGGCGGGTACCGACGCCCTTCTCACCTCGGTCTGACCCTGGGGCGCGGGTTGAGACGTCTCCCGGAGCCCCCGCCCACTGAGTGGCGCTCCCCGGGGGCGGAGCGTCGGCGGGTCCCCCGGAGCCGCAGGATCGGTGCCGGGCTGGCGCCCCCAGCGCCGGGGTTGAGGGAGGCCGGGCTCCGCGCGGGGCGGGGAGGGGGGCGCGGAATCAGGGCTTTTTAGGACCCAGCGCGGCGCCTCCCTCCGGGGTCGAGTGCGGCTGCGCGCGCCGTGTGCCAGTGTCCGGAGAGCGGCGGGCTGGACGCGGACCGCGCGAGCGAGCAAGCGAGCCAGCTAGCCGAGCAGCAGCCCCGGCAGCAGCGGCGTCGCGGCGGCGGCGGCCGCCCCGCACGTCGCCTCCCCGGCCTCACCAGCCTTGCCTCGCCGCGCCCGGACCCGCCACCCCCGCCTCCCCGGTCCGACCGCCGCGGCCCCCTCGCCTCGGCCGGCACAGCCAACAGCCTGCCACAAGCAGGGCGCAGAGGCACCGGAGTCAGTGCCCACCGGCCCCGCAGACGGAGCCCAGCCCGGAGAACCCTTTCCCGGCTCCGCGGAGCTCCGCAACAGTCCCGGAGCTGTCCCTTCAGCACCGCCGCCGGAGTCGAGTCGGAGCGCAGCCCAGCGGAGAGCCCCAGGTCCAGCCGGAGCGCACCGAGTGCAGCGCTCCGCAGCAGCAGCACGGAGCACCAACCCTGGTGCCCCTGCCCAGGGTGCCCGCCATCTCCTCCGAGAGGCGGGGAGAAGGAGCGAGGAGGGCGGGCGGGCGGGCGCGCCCGCCGCCGGGTGGGAGCAGGCAGCCAGGCAAGGAGAGGGAGGGGGCCGGAGTCCGCCCTGCGCAGCCGGGCCACGCAGGGAGGAAGGCAGCGGGCATCCATCTCCCCCACGCCGAGAGCGCGCTGCGGCGACCACCTCACAGCAGAGCGCGAATTTCCAGATTCCCTCTCCTCCCCTCCCCTCCCCCTTCCAGGGGCTGGTCTTTGACCGGCCCTGGAAGCAGCTGACCTTCCCCCCGAAAGCTTTGTGTCGATTTGTCCATTTTCCCGCTGAGATGGGGACGGGAGCCCGGCCCCCCCACCCTCTTTTCCCTCCTCCTGGGGCTCGCCGCTGAGCGCCGCCGCCCCCTTCCTCCCTTCCTCCTCCCTCTCTCCCTCCCTTCTTTCCTCCTCTGCCTCCTCCGCAGCCGGACCAGCTCCCTCCCACATCTGGCGCCTAGAGACCCTGGGGATCCCGCGCACACGCCCTTGGACCAGCACCCGACAGAAAGCGCCCTGAGGGGCTTGAGTCGCTCTGGGGGTAGCCAGAGCCGCGGTCCTCTGTCCCCTCGACGGCTGGGGGGGAGGGGGGAGGAGGTCGCGCGCCCCCCTCCCCGGCGCCAACTCCCCCTGGCGGCCGCTCCCATGGGTGTCGCTGGGCCGCGCCATGCCTAAGGAGGCGCCGCGATGGGCCAAGGGGACGAAAGCGAGCGCATCGTGATCAACGTGGGCGGCACGCGCCACCAGACGTACCGCTCGACGCTGCGCACGCTGCCCGGCACGCGGCTCGCCTGGCTGGCAGAGCCCGACGCCCACAGCCACTTCGACTATGACCCGCGCGCCGACGAGTTCTTTTTCGACCGCCACCCGGGCGTCTTCGCGCACATCCTGAACTACTACCGCACTGGCAAACTGCACTGCCCGGCCGACGTGTGCGGGCCACTCTACGAGGAGGAGCTGGCCTTCTGGGGCATCGACGAGACCGACGTGGAGCCCTGCTGCTGGATGACGTACCGCCAGCACCGCGACGCCGAGGAGGCGCTGGACAGCTTCGGCGGCGCGCCCCTGGACAACAGCGCCGACGACGCGGACGCCGACGGCCCCGGCGACTCAGGCGACGGCGAGGACGAGTTGGAGATGACCAAGCGCCTGGCACTCAGCGACTCCCCGGACGGCCGGCCCGGCGGCTTCTGGCGCCGCTGGCAGCCGCGCATCTGGGCGCTCTTCGAGGACCCCTACTCATCCCGCTACGCGCGGGTAAGTGACAACTTACCCATCTGAAGAGCAGGGCGGTGAAGTCAGGGTCCTCTGCCTCCCGAGGGCAGGGGTGGATTCGAAAACTGGTGCCTAGGGAGTCAGAAATGAAAGGGGGGTGTTTGTGCGCGTGTGTAAGCGACAGAGAGTGACTCTCCTGAAGGGTGACTAGCTTTGTACATATGTAAAGTCTGTGTCTGTATTCCAAATTTAATGTGTATGGGTGAGTATGAATGGGTGTGTTTGTGTGTATGAGTAGATTGTGTGTGTATATTTATGTAAGTGTGGTGGTGTATATTTGGGTGGGTAAGGTATGTAGTGGGAATGAGTGAGCATGTGTGTATGTTTGAATGTGCAGGAGTGCCTGTGTGTGCATATTTGCGTCTCTGCAGGTGTACAGGGTGAAAGTGTGAACTGTCCTTTAGATTTTGGTGTGGGGAGGGAAGCTGGAGCCCTTCCTGTCTCCCAGGTAAGGGCCACCTGGAACCAGCCAGGGCCCACAGAAGAGGGCTTGAGACCTGGTCTGCTGCCTGAGAGAGACCACCCCTCCCCAGGGAGCAGCTTCAGGCCATGGGGAGATGGTCAAGGGGGAACCTTTATGGCTAATTAATTGGTAGATAGTTGGGGAGGGGGATGTGATCCCTCTGAGACCTGCTCCTGGGAACAGAGCCTGCCCTTCTGCCTTGTCAAAAGGAGAGGGTGCTTGAGGGGGCCACTGGGCTTCTGCCTATGCTTCCTCTCGGACCTGCCGGGGCAGAGAAGGGGTCTCCGGGGGGATCTGCAAGGACAAGGTTTGTGAGAGGTGGGTGTGTCTTCATCAGCCGCTCCCCTTTAGTGACAGAAGCTTGTTGCCAGGGAGAAGGGGCACCCTGCTGCCGACCGTGGCCCCTCAGATGGCCTCTCTGACCACTTTCCTCAACTATAAAATGGGAGAGGGGGTCTGGTAAATTCTAAGGGTCCTTGCTGCTTTAACTGAGCCCCAAAGGGAGACACCAGTAGCAGCCACCTACCCTGGAAGACACGTCTTGCTTTTGCTGGGCTCTGTCCTCAGAGGCCTGAACCAAGCCTGTGGCATGAGGGGAGGGGTCAGAGTTGGGAATTTAAAGCAGAGCCTCTCCCCCCGTGTGTGAGCTACCCACTACCCCCCTACCAGTCCAAACACTGCCTCTGCTGCCCCGCTCTCCTCTACTGCTCCACATCCCTTGCCTCCTGCCCTCTGGAGCCCAGGGATGGAGGTTCGGGCAGGGGAGGGGGCAGGAGTGTCTGCCCAGCTGACTCCAGTGGGGAAAGGAGACTGGAGGGTGGGCACTGAAGTGTCCATGGCAGAGAAAGGCTGTGTGTAGGCGCAGGCCTGGTGGATGTGTTACTGAGATAAAACACTCCATGTTTTAGCATCTGAGGGAGGGGGCAGCAGGTCTTATATATTAAATCTTAGCTCAGATGTGCGTGTGTGTGTGTTTGGGGGAGCACCGTAATAGGGAGAGAGTTAAACCCCCTGTTTTGAGGACCCTGCCCAAGGTCACCTGGGGAGTTAGAGGCCAAGCAGGATTGGAACCCAAATCTCCTGGGACCCCATCCTCCACCGAGCTGGCCCCCAGCTCCCTGCCGTCTCCAGAGTGGACTGACACGCTCGGAGGTCTCCCCTCCCCTGCCCTCTCCTGACAGAGGCCACCAGAGCCAGGGGATTATGTAACTGGAGGCTATGGCTGAGCTGTGGGGAGGGGCAGGAGGAAGGGGACTGGGAGGTTGAACTGGCACATGTGGGGCGGGGGGCATGCGGGGCAGAGGCCTGGGTTAGAGCAGCTGCCCATTCAGCCTGCATTTGACCTCAGACAGCATCTCACCACGACCACCACCCCTTTGGCCCCAGAAGCAGAGTAGGCCCAACTTCCATAGGGTCCTCTCAGCTTTCGGGCCCCCCCCCAGCAAGAGGCTGGGTCCCCCCACCCCTCTCCTTGGGCTCAGCTTTAGGGCTCTGACCCGTGCCCCTGAGCTTCAGGATAGGCAGGGGTCACGTGGGGCACGTTCCAGCCCTCTGCCCTGTCTGTCCATCTCCTCCCACTGGCCGTTCCTCTGCTTTGGGGTGGCCGTCACCCCATGCAGATAAATGGGTTGGATAAATGGGGTCTTGTTGGTGTACAAAACCTTACAGAAAAGTCCTGGCTCTCTCCAGTGTCCACTGAAGAGCAGATTCTGAGGGAGAAGCTGGGCAGTAGGTGGGGGGGTGGAGGTGGGTTAGAAGGTATCCTCCCACAGCCTATCTGTGCCACCTTCCTTCCCCCGTAGGCACACAGGGTTGTTCTAGCTCCCTAGGGTGACAGATGAGGACATTGGGGCCTGCCCAAGGGCACGCAGGAACTGAGGGCAGAGGCTGGATTAGAACCCAGGCTTCCCGCTGCACGCCCGGCTGGCCTAGCTGCATTGCGCCGCCTCTCTGCAGCGCATCTGCGCAGAGCCCAGCCGGCTGCCCGCCCGCCCTGCCCCCTCCATCTCTGCTCCGCCACTGCTGGCACCTTTGTTTACCCCTCCCCACGCAGGCCCCAAGCCGCCTCAGATTTGTGGGTGGGGATTTTCATGTTTATTCTGGATTCGAGACCAGAATCCTGTGTGTGACACTGTAGATGTGCATGAAAGAAAAGCTGTATGTGTGAGAATCTGTAAGAGAGATTCTGTGTGGGTGTGAGAGGTTCTTCATGCGTGTGAGAAAGACCATATGAGTGAGACTCTGGGAGTGTGTGTGTGTGTGTGTGTGTGTGTGTTGAGACTATGTGAGATTCTGTGAGTCTCTGTATCAGAGAAATTCTGTGTGAATGTGAGGGAGACAGATTCTGTGTGTTTTGAGAGATGGACTTCGTGTGTGAGAATGAGACTGCGTGGGAGAGAGTGCGTATATGAGAGAGAGAGACTGTATGTGTAAGAGAGATGCTGTGTGTGTGTTTGTGTGAGAGGGAGACAGAGAGGTTCTTGGGGTGTGTAAGAGACTTGAGGTGAGTGTATTTCTGTGTGTGGCAGGCATGACACTGTGAGGCCTTGCATGTGAGGCTGTGTGCACGCGCCCATCTGTGTGTGAGGCTGTGTGGGGTGAGGGCCTGATGTGTGACAGAGACCGTGTGTAGTGAGGGGTGTGTGAGACGGAAGCTGTGTGTGAGAACCTGGTATCAGTGTGGCTGTGTGTGCTCGTCTGTGAGAGGCCCTGCATCGCCTGGGTGTGTGTGCCTTGAGGAAGATGAAACTCCACACCAGCCTCCTGCCCGCTGCCTCCACCTCCTGGGACTCCTGAGCCGCCTTAGTGAGCGGTTTTGCCCCCCATTCCCCATCCTCAGTGGAAACACTGCTCTAGCTCAGGCCAGTTGTTGGTGCACAGGCCAGGCAGTGAGGCCACTCCTCTGCGGGCCTTCGCGGTGGCCCTGGGACATAGGGGCTACTTGGCTGGGGTGGAAGGTCCCATCTGAGCTCTTCGGGAGTGACTGTACTAGCTGGAGCCGCGGGTTCCCCGGCCCCTCTCTCCTCGGGTTTCCTGGGCCCCCAGCCCAAGGGGGTGAGGGGTGAGGAGGTGAGCCGGGACAGGATAGCCCAGCTTGTCTTCTGGGGTGAGGGGTGTTGTCCCAGACACAGAAGCAAAGGATGATGATGACACTGCGGTAAGGGCTGAAGGGGCTTCCTGGGACTATGCGAGTGAGAACTACCCCAGGGGAGGTAACACTGGGACAAGCTTTGAGGGGCAAGTAGGAATTAGCCAGGCGATGGCCGGGGATGGCAGTGCTAGCATTCAAAGCTGTGGAGATATGGGAGCAGGCAGGGCTGTGCTGGGGCGGCCCTGGCTTGAAACCTGCCCTCCTGTCTTCCCCGGGGACCAGCACAGGTCTGAGGCTCTTGGCTTTTATCTATGATTTTCATGTTGTCATCAGAATCATTGTTGTGTCAGGTCACACACCACCAACGGCAGTTCCTGCGCTGCAGTCCAGAGAGTATCTTGTGTGTGTGTGTGTGCGTGTGTGTGTGTGTGTGTGTGCTGATATCTGTCCCCCGAAGTCCCTTGGCTTTCTAATGACAAAGAAGAGCCAATGGCCGCACTCTTGGGAAGCCCCACCTCCATCTACCCCATTGCTCAGCTCTCCTCTGATGCCAGGTCTCTGTCTCTCTGCCTTGTCCTCACCTTTTTGGGACCTGATGTAGTCCTCTTCCTCCTCAAATCCCTGGGAAGGGATCTCACCTGGAACCTGGGATGCAGAGCATAGCCAGAGACTTCTGGCCCTCCCTTGGGTCCCAGCTGACACTGGGCTCTTGGCTTGGCTTGGCGTATAGAGGGAATGGGGACAGAGATGCTACCGGGGACTTCCTAAGCATCTTGTCCCCCACCTCAGAGCCCACCCCACCAGGTCAGGGCCCCACTTTGAGTCATGGTAACATGTGAAGGAGACCCATGAGCAGTGGAGAAGGGCTGGGGGTGTTCCCCTCCTGCCACCCCAAGTGCTCCCCACCACAGTGTGTCCCCCATTCAGTGTTTGTCTCCTTCCCACGATGCTTTTACAGGTGTCCTCGTGTCTTTGAATGGTGCTGCAGCCCCCCACCAGCTCCCCTCCCAGTAATGAAAATCACAAACCAGGTGTTTTCTAGTCAGAATCTTTCAGCCTCTTCGCCTCTAAAATGGGCATAATGATAGAACCTGTTCCAGAGGGTTGATGGAAAGAGAAACTGAGTTATCTGCATCTGGGTGGAGAGCCCCAAGCCCCAGGGCCTGGCATGCAGTAAGTGTTCAATAAATGTTGGCTGCTGTTATTACTCCTATTGGTTGGATTATCCTTTTACTTCATGACTCTCTCTAGACTCCATCCTTTGCCCTCTGTCTCCACGTCCACTATCCTGGTTCCAGCCACCATTGTGTCCCTCAGGCCCACCTCTCCTGCAGCTTCCTGACTGCTATCCCAGCTCCAGCCCCTGGCCCTTCCATTTCATCCTCCACTTTGCAGCCACAGAGGCCTCTTCAACTCACAGATCTGTCAGCTCAACTCCTTGCCTGCTTAAAACCCTTTGGTGCTTCCCCGGCCCATAATGTGGCCCTCAGGCCCTGCCTGCCTCTCTAGGCTCCTCTGGCCTGGCTCTCTCTGTCACTCACTGAGCTCCAGTCATCCTGGCCTCATTTCAGTTTCTTGTACATGCCAGGTCTCCCAGCCTCAGGGCCTTTGCATATGCTGTGCCCTCTGAAGCACTCTTTCCTCCTGGTTTGTCCCTCTTTATCCTTGACATCCCTCCTCAAACATCAGTTCCCTGGCAATGCCTTCCTGGACCCCACAGGCTGGGTCCAGAACCAGAGTCCTTCCCTTCAGGGAAGCGATCTAGTTTGTAATAAAATGTTCATTAGCAGCCTTGCTTGATTCCAGTTTGTCTCCCACTCCAGAGTCTAAGCTTCTTGCTTACTCAGTATAATAGGAGGTATTATTATGACACATGAGGAAGTTGAGGCCCATCCACCTCAACTGGATGAGGAGTGCTTTATCCAAGGTCACATGTGAACACGTTACTTGGGGACTGGTTCAGAAACCCATATCTCTAACTCCTGGCTCTGTGGCTGGGAACCCCATCCACCTTATGACACCTCAGGGAGGTGTCTGGAGTCTGGAACTCTGGGGGCAGGTGTCTGTGCTCCCTAACTCTGGGCGTTCTGGCATCTGCCAGAGCTTTGGAGGAGATTGGCTTGAGCCTCCCAGAGAGGGAGGCGTGTTTCCTCAGAGGTGGGGGAGGGGGGCTGGTGGGGGTTCGCTCCAGGGCCCGCTGCCTGGACCAGGGATCTCGGGGCCTCCCAAGGCAGCTGAATATAGTTATACGGCTATTCTGAGCAGTCTCATGACCAGTGTATTTGCTCTGGACCAAAAGGTCAAGCCGCTGTCTCCCATCAGCCCCCGGGCTAGCCTGGCCACACCCTTGGCCTGAGCGTCCCATCCCTGGGTGCAGGCTCCAGGGAAAGGGGGGCCTGAGAGGCTCCAGGGACAGTTAGATGCCTGGTCCTAGTTTAGGGGAAACACTTGTGTGGGAGGGACCACCTTTCACATGCACGGCACTGTTGGGTATTCCCAGGCCACCTCTAGCCACTGCCCTCATCCGGTGGAGGAAGAACAGGCTCAGAGCGGGGAAGACACTTGCCTAAGACCACATAGCCCATCAGCGAGGCTTGAACTCACACCCCAAGCCTCTTGGCCCAGGGCCTGGCCGTTTGCATTTCTTTTGGCTCTCAGTTTTAAAAGAATATCAAATCCTACCTGGGCACACTCTTCTCCTTACTTACGCCTCTGATTTCCTCCCTTGAGCGAGGGAGAATCTGCAGTTACCTGCCCTCCCACCTCCCTTCCCCACTCCCTTCCCAGGGCCCAGTACAGCCCAGGTCAAGACCTCCCTCAGCCAGTCAACCCAGACTTGGTCCAAATCCTGTTATCATCCCCCAAGCAGTATTTTCCAGAAGCCCCTTCCTTTCTTGAGTCACAGTACTAATGGCCGCTGTTTACTAAAGCACTTACTATGTGTCAGACAGCCTTAAGTGTTTGACGTACATGTTCTCATTTAATTCTCATACAAACTCCCATGGAACTGGATCATTATTATTACACCAATGCCACAGATGAGGCTGCTGAGGCTCAGAGAGGTTAAGTAACGTTTCCAAGGTCACTTAGCTCACGAGTGGTGGAGCAGCATTCAACTGTGGGTCTGCCTGACCCCAGAGCTCTGTCCATAACCACTAGTCAGTATTGCCTCCTGTCACTGTTCCAGGGATGCTGGGGTCTGTGGCTTACTGTGGCTCAGACTCGGCTTTCCTTCTGGGTCCCGTCCTCCCTCACCAAACACTGTTTCCCAAAAACCTGTCTGGGAATCCTGCTCAGAGAGTTCTGGCCCCTGAACCATGGCAGGTGAGGGTCCAGCCTGGTGGGGTAAGAGGGTGCTCTGGTAGCCCCCAAGAAGAGGGTTTTCAGAAGGGGCCTCTACTGCCCCCACCAGCTGTGCAGGCCTTGGGGCTCCATATGGCCTGCAGGCAAACAGCAGGGGGCTTGGGAGGATCAGAAGTTAACATGCACGAGGTGGCGCATGGTGAGCATGCTGGCTTCTCCTCAGCTCGGCATTCGAGGCCTTCTGCTCTGGAAGCTGGCCGTGCGTCCCGCTGCTGCCTTCTGCCAGGCTCCCCCCTGGCCTCCTCATCTTCAGCCCTCATTCCAACCTCTAGGTTTTTGCTCATCCATTCCCTCTCTCAGTGTCCTTTCTAGTTTTTGCTGAACATGAAAGCCCATCCCCCGAGGTCCCTAATGCTTAGCCTGGCTGCTCCTGCCCTCACTGACCTCCTTTGGGAGTGAGGGGTCTGGGTTGGACAGGAAGTCCCCAGGCTTGCATGATTCCAGCTGGAGGTCAGTGGGTCAGCTCTGGGGGCCTGTGGCTGGGGACAGGCAGGCTCTCCGGCTTAGCACCCACCCAGGGACATGGAGAGATGAGGCCACAGACAAGACCCCAGTTGTAGGTATCAGGCAACTACACCAGAGCAAGATCTGTACCCAGGCCGTTAAGCCAACCAGGCTTCCGTAGGCAAGTTCCATTGCCCCTTCAGGCTGCAGTTTCTCTCCCTGTGAAAGACAGAGGACCTTCTAAACGACCACCAAGTCCCTTCTCCAGTCTGACACTCCAGGAGTTTAAGAATTCCAGGCTTCACCTTCCCAGAGGCACTGTGGGAGGCAGGTTAGTCCTTCCCTATTTCTCCTTCCACATCCTCGGCCCAGCTCTCCTCTCCAGGGCACATGCGAGCTCTCCCGGTACCAGGCAGTCAGGAGCCCAGGGATGGGGGTCTCAGAAGCTTCCTCCTACACTCGTTCAGGCTCCCTCAGCCTGCTCTCGTTCCTTCATTTAAGGCATAGTAATCCCGTCCTGCCAGGGGTCGCCACGGACGCGGGGCCCCTGTGAGCCATCGGGCATGTAGACTCATCCAGCCCTCTCGTGGCACAGCCCTGGGGGTACCACCTCTTTACAGTGTGCTTGCTCAGGCCCAGGGGGTGGCACCTGCCGCCCTCTTCTCCAGGCCCTTCTCTTGGCTGGCTGCCCTCCAGGAGCTGCAGAAAGGTGCACTCAGAGACGAGAGGCTATGCCAGGCGGTAGGGGCTGGAGCAGAGTGTGGGGTCTAACTCCACTGGTGTAGGGGCGCTGCAGAGAGGGGGCCAGTGAGCTGCTGCTGTGCTGGATGGGCCGGGGCTGGGGTAGGTGTGTTTGTAATAGTTGCTATGGGGGCTGCAGGGGTGTTTGCTGGAGGACTTCCACCCATGGGTGACTCTCAGTTTACCTCGGATGCTTCAAAAGGTCAGGCTCCTGGGCTCTGTCCCAGGAGAATTTGACTCTTAGATCTGGGAGGAGGTGGTCAGGATGCTTACTCCACTCCCCGGAGAAGCTGATACTCAGAGAGGGAGGACTTGCCGTGGGGTCTGGGACGTGGGGGCTCTTGCTACTCAGTGTGGTCCTCTGACCAACAGCATCCACATCACCTGGGCACTTGTTAGAAATGAAGAGTTTCAGGCCCCAGACCCCCACCCCCAGATCTACTGATTCAGAATCTACATTTTTTAACAAGATCCCCAGATGAATCATACGCACATCAGATTCTGAGAAGTGCTGAGGCAGGCAACAGTTCCCAGTGGAGGGGAAGTATCAGGACACAGAGAGGCCTGGATGGGCGC
This sequence comes from Mesoplodon bidens, assembly GCF_964165515.1. Classification (NCBI taxonomy): domain Eukaryota; kingdom Metazoa; phylum Chordata; class Mammalia; order Artiodactyla; family Ziphiidae; genus Mesoplodon; species Mesoplodon bidens. The sequence continues at coordinate 46,955,627 of NC_138164.1, read as the reverse complement.
GTGCGGGTTGACAGAGCTCCACGGGTGATCCTGATCTTTCCTCGCGCCCAAGACATTGACATCAGGGCGACGTGCCTGGGCGGTGAGGCCCCAGCTCAGTAAAGGACAGCCGCATCCATCTGAGTGCTCAGACCGAAAACCTCGACACCATCCTTGATTCAGCTCTTTTTCTCGCGCATCAGCAAATCCTGTAGTCTCTGTGTTGAAAGCCTAGCCAGAACCCGGCCTCATCACATCACCTCCACGGCTCCCTTCCTGGCTGAAGCCACCATCTTCTCTCCCCCGGATTACTGGGAACTGTCCCCCCTGCTCCTGCCCTTGCCCACACGCCTTCTGCACAGGGTAGCCAGGGCCCTCCTGGTAAAACACTCATCAGATCTGGCCACCGCTGTGCTCTGCTCGTTCTGGCTTCTGGTCTCGCTGGGGGAGAAGCCCCGGTCCCTACGAGGGTTATAAGGCTCCACACGAGCTGCCCGCACACCACCTCCCCCTCTGCTCTCCTGCCGCTCTCCTGCTCAGCTCGTTCTGGCCTCCTTGGTTTTCCGCCAGCACAGTGCTTCTGCTTCTGCCTCAGGACCTGTCCTCTTGCCCTGCTTTCCACCTGGAGCCTTTCCCCTCACTATGTACTCCCTCGCCTCCTTCGGGCCTGGACTCAGATGTCATCCTCTCGGATGGCACCCTTGCATTCCCTTCCCCCATTTTGTGCTTTCCCGTTTTCTCCTTGGCATTTAACACCATCGGACTATATTCTACTCATTTACCTTGTTTATTGTCTATTCCCCTCACTAGAATATAAGCTCCAAGAGGGCAGGGATTTTTGTCTCTTTTACCCATTGTTCTGTGCTTGGCACCTAGAACAGGGCCTGGCACATAGTGGATGCTAAATACGTAATCATTGAGAGAATGGATAAGGAGGCTAGAGTTCAAGACCTAGGTCAGACATTGGCATGACGCCTTTGAGCCGATTACTGGCTGATCCTACCCTTCTTTGCCTCATCTGGGAACACAATTCCTCCATCCCCCCAAGCCTGGAGCAGTGATGGAGAGGCAGAGGCTGAGGCAGTGATAGGAGAGCTGGAGTGCTCTAATCAGGACGTGGGGGGCAAACCGCAGTCAGGGCAGTGTCCCACTTGCCGCTGTCACCACCCAGGGCCAGATGAGGCTCTTCACATCCTGGCCCTTCCATCTCTCCAAACTCCTGCTTCACTCTGCATCGGCCCAACCACTACCCACAACCAGAGCTCAGAGACTGAGAAACTATTTTCGAAAACCAGGACGCACAGCTCTTAGGATGGTGACGTTGCAGGGACACCGAGTTCCCGGGTACACTTGGTCCAGCCTGATGCCCACGTCTGACTTCCCTTGGGACTCTGTTTCTCCTGAAGGCCTTCCAGGTTCTTTTCCTCCCTCTCCCTCTCCCTCCCCAACTCCTTCTCCGTCCACCTCCTTCCCTCCCCTTTCCCCTCTCATTATTCCCTTTCCTCTGTCAGCTGTGTTTGTGGGACGTTCTAGGCATTAGTTAGTGGTTTTCAATACAGACTCTTCCCCTCGAAGGCCTAGGATGCTTTTTGTCCCAAATCCCCCTGCTTAAAGCCTCAGTCATGTGCTCAGTAGAAAGTGCATGAGCTTCAGGGCTGGTCCCCACTTCCTGGCCACCTGACATTGGCAACATGCCCTGGAGCCCCATTATCTCCTAAGAGTATGGCCTCTTGAGCCAGGAGGCCTGCATTTGAATCCCGGCCCCACTTCCACTTCCCAGCTGTGTGACCTTGGACAAGTTCCTTAACCTGTCTGTGCCTCAAGAGAGGGATATTAATAGCACCTGACTCACAGGGAAGTTGGGAGGATTGAATATGTTAAGCACTTAGCCCAGAACCCGAAACATAATAAGTGCTTAATTATTGTGGGTTCCATTATTGTCTTTTTAACAGCGCTTGGCTTTAGAAGAGCCAAACCCTCACCTCTTCACCACCTCCTTCCTTTTTTCAGCAACTGACTCTCCCTTCAAATACCTCTCTAGGGATCACCTCACCTACTTGGCCCCAGGGGCCACTTCTTCCAGAATCTGTCTCCAGGGACCAGATTTCAGTGGTCAACCTGGAAGGCAGGCCTGGATTCTCTCTTGGTCCTGCCATGAGCCTGCTATGTGTCATGGGCGGGTCATAGCCCTCTTCAGAGGGCTCGGTCACCCCATCTGTTGTCTTGGGCCACTCGTCCGTGCTCTGCCTGCCTCCCCGGGTGTCAGGGGAATGAGAGAGAGGGATGATGGAACTTCCGCCTGCGGGGGGCGGAGGAGGGAGGGCCATTGACATCAGGCTCTGATCGGGAGCCAAGCCCGGGGACCTGAGATGCTGACAAGTGTGCCAGTGTGGTGGGGCTGGTGGGCAAGAGCCATGCATCACAGCTCAGGGCGTTGAAATGTCTCCTCTTTATAGGGGATGCTCAGGCACAGGGAGCAGTGGCAGCAGGGGCCAGGCAGACCCCAGGAGCCTGGGGGCTAAGGCCTGGGGCTCCTGTTGGTGCCACTGGACAGTACCCGTTCTGAGGCTGGGCTGCCCCGCCAGGCCAACGCCAGGCTGGGTGGGGATAAGCTAATATAAGCTGGGGCAGCCCCACACAGCTGAGCTCAGGGGGCCTCAGGAGCCAGCCTCACTGGGCCCAGGCTCTGATGCTGCTTCGGACCGGGCCACAGCAGCCAGAGGAAGCTCACTCAAGCCTGTGCAGGGCCTCGGATGCCCCTTCCACCCTGGCTCAACCCAGACCCTTCCCCTGCCAGCCTGGCAACCCTATTCCTGCTCTACTTTGGCTCCTGCCTGTGAGCCCCTGGCCCACTGCCTGTGATGCGCCCGCCCACCACTTCCTTCCTTCCCCATCCACGGTGCAGGAAGGGACTGTTTTCCCTATACCCCTACTATACACATAAAGACAGTCTATGTAGTTCTCCTGTCAGGGGCTGCTGTTAGCACTCATTCATTCATTCCATAAATATTTATTGAGCACCTACTTACTAGGTTGCTGGCGCTGCTCTAGAAGCTGGGAGTAGAGAGCAAAGAATGAAACAGTCAAAAACCCCTGCTCTCAAGGAACTGACATCCTCACGCAGGGAGAATAAAAAGAAACAAGTGCATACATGGACTATATCCTGTGTCAGATGGTGAGGACCGCTTTGGAGATAAAAAGTGGAGGGAAGACACAGGAAGTCCTGGAGGTGGCACCTTAACTCGCGTGGCAGGGAAAGCCTCCCTGAGCAGGTGACATTTCAGCAAAGACTTGCAGGCGGAGAGGGAGGGAGACATGTGACATCTGGGGAACAGGGCGAACGGGACATGCAAAAGTCCTGAGCGGGTGTGTGCCTGGGGCTCAAGCACAGAGGGAGGCCAGTGTCCTGGGCTGGGCTCAGAGAGCCAGGCGACAGCGGGAGGTCAGAAAGAGCAGACCTCCCCACAGCCCCCCTGGGCCCCTGACAGTGGTTACCGCCTGTGTGTGCCCTCCCAGCGCTCAGCCGCGCACACGCCTGCACTGCCGTCCCCTCCCCTCTCATGGCCACAGGGGCTGCACAGTCTGGACCTCCAGGGAGCCGGGCCTCAGAGAAGGGCTCCTGCCTCACCACAATCCAGGGCCTCCATCCTCCTCTCCCTAAAGGCCAGCTGTGCCCAGGGGGAGGTGCTGGGGCCACACAGGGCTGCCACCAGGCTGGGGTGAGCTGCTCTCTGAGGGGGTGTGGGGCTGGAGGGAGACTGGTGAGGGAGCCAGTGGTGAGGGGCCCTTCCAGGCAAAGGTCCTGTCGGCAGTTTCCGGTGGCAGAGCCCTCGCTCCGGGTGCGCCGAGAGACATGGTTAGTGTGGTGGGGACGGGCCAGACCGGAGCCAGACTGCGGGGCTCCGACTGCCAGGGTCCAAACCTGGCTCCGCCGGCCGTGAGCCCCGTGACCTTGCGGGCCTCGGCCACCTCGGCTGTAAAGGGCGCTCTGCAGACGCTGGCCTCACCCGCCCGGGGGGTTCTGAGAACAGGGACCTGACGGCTTGCAGTAACGGTGGGTGGAGGCTTCGGTGGTCCCCCGGGGCCCTTCTCTGCCCATGCAGGTGGTAGAGTGGGGAGGTGGGACTCCCTTGGGCCTTGTCACCAGGGCAGGACTGAATGTATGTCAGACCAAGCCTCCCGCCAGGGCCACCATCTTAGCACTTAATGTTTTATGCTCAACCTCAGGGGCTCTCTGAGCAGCTGAGAGGAACACAGTCACCCGCTGGGTCACCTGGAGGCAGCCAGCGCCCTGGGCCGAGGGCAGGGCTCGTGGAAGCGCATGTGGCTGTCATCTGCTAAGGGCCAGCCCCAGGGCAGTGTGTTTCTCCTCGTGTTGCCATGGACGCTCCTAACTTGGCCCCCTGACCAGCCCACACCCGTGGAGCATGGCCCTTGTCCTTCTGGGCCTTAGTCCCCTCATCTGCAACACGTACATAAGGGCATCACCTGCTTCTCAGGGATGCTGGGAGAATTCACTCAGACCAGAGGCAGAAGGGTAGTTTGTGAGAGAGAAAATATGGTTCAGAACAAGGCTGTACGTGGGAGGAGACCAGATCCCAAGGGCAGGGGGAACGTGAGGAGGGGACAGGGTAGAGGCGAGAGCACAGGCCTTGGCCATGGCCAGGCCAGGGTTTTGGTGTCCCCTGCCTCAGGGTGGGCTCGGGCAGGTGGCATCTGCCTGAGCCATTTCCTCCTGTGGAATCGGGAAGAGTCCCAGAGGGGCAGAGCCCCCAGCACACAGCCTAGCACATGGGAGGCACTTACCGGGTGTTGGAGCTGGCTGCCTGGGGCACATTGAACCTGGTCCTGGGTTCACATTCCCCAGGGGAGCTGGTATAAGGAGGCCCTGGCTGAGCCACAGAGACAGGGAGGCAGGCCGTGGAAGCCTCGTCTGGTAGCCCCATAACATCGGGGGTACGAGCCGCTGTCACCAATGATATATTTAGTGGCACAAAGATCAGAAATGCCAGGTGCTGGCTTCCCTTCTAGGCGGCAGGAATCGTGTCTCCCGGGGCCTGGGGGTCACCAAGAAGATATTTTTTCCCTGGCTGGCAGTCTGGGGATCTGAGTAAACGCCTCGGAGTAAGAAATCACTGTGGTTTGTACTGACTTGACGAGTCTTTCCGCTTTCATGGCTCTCCGCAGACCCTGTTGTGCCAGCCTGGGAAATCCCATCCATCCTGTCTTTCCAGACTGCCCACCCTTGGCCTCCAGGCACACCAACCATTCCCCCAGGATGCCCGAGTTCCCCTGCCTCCTGCCTTGGCTTATTCTGTTCGCTCCACCAAGAATGCCCTTTCTCCCACCTCTGCATAGCTAAGATGGATCCATCCTTCGAGGCCAGCTTGGAAAAGGCTCCCTGTCTGGAGCCTTTCCTGATTCCCCTCCTGAACAGCCTGCTCTCTCAGAGAACTTTTCCTGCCCTTGACCCAGCTACCCTATTGGGGTGACATGTCTCCCCAACTCAGCTGCAGCTTCTTAGAGGACAAGGGCCACCTTAAGAAATGATAGTGCCTGTTACATAATATGGAATCAATAAATCTTTGCTAAAACAACGTACCTCACAACAGCCCTGTGAGGTAGAAGGATTAGATATTATCCCTATTTTATTGAGGAAGGGAAACATGGCCAGGTCTTCTTGGGGAAATTAAGAAGGTAAACTAGAGCAGTGCTCGTGTTCCTTCCTGTGCTCTTGTGTTTAGGTTCCATGGTCAAGAATGAGGTAGTTGGATGGACAGATGGGTGATGGACAAGTGGATAAAAGAATGGATAAAAAGACGGGTGCGTGGATGGATACGGATGAATGGATGGGAGGAAGGATGGATGGATGGATACCCAGCTGGGTGGGTAGCTTGGCAGATGGGTGAACAAATGGATGGATGTGAGAAAATAGATGGATAAATTTCTAGTCTCTTGGCTTCAAGGTAGGTGAAGAAGTCCTACCTCTCACTAAATGAAAACATTCTAGAGGATGGGGTTTGGAAGCTGAGGACTTCAGGGTGGAAGGCAGGATGGAGCCACCCAGCCCATGTGTGGGTTTGCTGGATGTGAGGATGGTTTGTGGAGTGAGGGAGCTGAGAGCTGGGGGCAGGGACTGACCTGAGGGACTGGCTCAACCTCAAAGGTGAGAGGCTCTGATGGAGCAGACCCAGGACAGGGTGGAAAGAAGTTACAGGCAGAGCCATGTGACAGGGAGGACCTCAGGGCCCGGAGTTTTCCAGACTCCCTGCGGCCACTGGAGGGCAGGCAGTGAGTGGGGGATTGGCCTCTGAACCCCAGGCCGCACTGAGCATAGCTGTGATTTCAGTCTGTTCTGAGGTGGGGAGGCCACTGTTCCTCCTCAGGTCCCCAGCCTTGGCAAGCAAGCCCCCCTGATGGCTCTGGCAGGACGTGCTCAGCCCCTTGGCTGAAGAGGGGCCCCTCCTGAGGCCCTGGATGGCCCTTGCTCAGGTTTACTGAGGTCCATGATCACCCAACTGCTTTTTTGCATCAATTCCCAAACTCTAGATGTGAGCTCCAAGACGTTCGTTCTAATTGCCTAGCAAGGGCCGGTCAAGGGCCCACAGACACAGGGGGCCAAGAGTTGAGCTTGGCAGGGCCTAGTGGCTTAGCTGGGAGCTAGCTGGGAGCAGACTCTTCCAGCCAGCGCTAAGGCTCTCCCTTTGCACAAGGCACAGTGCTGAGTGCTCCAGGCCCCCTCCCCAAGCCCCGCTCTAGTGTTCCCCAGCACCGGGCTGCACCCCACCCCCACCCCCATGCATGTGCGCGCGCGCGCACACACACACACACACACACACACAGGCCCCCGGCGATCTCCCTGGGAAACCAGGTCCTGATGAGAGCGCCTGGTGCGTTGCTAGCTGCTCATCACAGTCACAGCTGCAGCCATGTATAGCTCCAGTACACACAAGACCAAGACAACACTGGAGGGAGAGCCTATCCATAAAACAGCTCCGCGTGCAAACACACAAACATCTGCACACGCATGCTCCCCACACGTATGCACGCTGATGGCCTCGGACACTCATGAACCCAAAATGGCACCAACACAAAGTTTCATTCGTTAACTCAGGCATTCATTCAATCAGCGTTTGTTGAGGAGCCAGGAGAGTGGTTAAGAGCGTGTGTTCTGGAGTCAGGCAGAGCTGGGTTTCGATTTCTAACTCCATCACCTCCCAGGTGTGTGAGCATGGGCAACTTCCTAAACCTCTGCGAGCCACACTTTCCTTCTTTGTGGCATTTGGATGGCAACCGCAGTAAGGACCCCAGAGGTGGTGCAGGAGTCAATGAGACGGGGTGTGTGAGAGTGCTTAGGATGAGTCCGGTTCAGGATGTAGCGCACAGTAGGTGTCTTTACCCTCACTACTGAATTCCTACTATGTGCCTAGCTCTGTGCTGGGAGCTTTAGTTAAAGCTGTGATTTCCAGAGGTGGCTGTGAAAAGTGGAGCCTGGTGTATAATAGGCACGCAGTGAATGTTTGATGATTGAATGCATGAACGAATTAGCGAAAGCTGCGTCCAAGGCTGGCCGGATGGCGTTGGAGCTTCCTTCCCTCAGGAGGAATCCACCCTCACTGGTCCCTCATCCAGGCTGTGTCTCTGGTAGGATCGAGATGTTCTTGAGGGTAACACAGGGACCCTAGAAGAGGAGCTGGAGGGTGTCTGAGCCACCTCTCGCTTTGCAGATGGGGAAATGGCAGCACAATGGGAGCAGGCAGCAGGCATCATCCAGGCCAAACATTCGGCAGTCAGTGGCCAGGGCCCAGAGCTGCCACCCGGAGCCAGCCTAGCACAGCGGCCCAGCACAGTGAATGGTACCTGGTCCAGCCACAGCCCCTGAGTCCCTGAGCCTGCTCAGGCCACAGGCCCTGTCCTGGCTTGGGCAGACACAGGAGTCATGCAGCCCCAGTCAGAACCCTGGCTGGGCTGTCAGGCAGGCTGGTGCCTCTGGGCTGGCACTAGACAGGGCTCTGTCCGCCCGCCGGAGAAGGGGCTGGAATTCCATCCAGCCTGGGTAGGAAACGGGCTTCAGGACTTGAAGGCACTGTCACTGTTCCCTGCCTTTGAATAGGCCGGCAGCTAAACTGCCTGGGCCGTCTCCTCCCATCGCACCGCCTCAAAAAGAAAGTGACATTTCCTGGTGCTTTTTTAAGCCTGGGCTGGCTGGGCCAGGCCTGGGAGTGGGGTGGGGAGGGGGCGGGCAGCGCTGGGAGTCACACAGCCCGAGTCTCTCCTCACCTTGAGTGATCGCAAGGCGCTGGGAATAGACGTGGCCTCATCTCCTCGCCACGTGCCCCAGATTCCAGATTCTGCACTCCAGGGCCTGCGTGCGGGTTTTGAATTCCACATTCCCACGCCAGTTCTGTCCCCTAGGCAGGACTCGGGCTGTGGAATTCCACAACGAGCGCCTTCAGCTGGCAGCCTGCTGGGAGGGGAGGCTATGTCTGGCCCTCTCTGGAAAGGAACTTCGTGCCCTTGTGCCCACTCTCCTCATCCACGTTCACGGCCAGTGGGGATGCAGGTCTCTGTGCCCACTGACGAGAGATGAACATGATTGCGCCTGCTGCCTGTGTAGACATGAGTCTGCTGTCAATGGGTGTACCCACTGCCAGTGTAGACCTGGATCTGCGCTCAGTCACTGCCCATTGCCAGTGTAACACACAACCTCTGTGAGGAAGGAGCCAATGAGAGCACAGCTGAATGATTAGCGACTGCATCTGTGGCCAGGTTAGTCATAGATGCACGGATAGAGATGATCCTTTTCCCAGGGTGGCCACACATCTGCTGTAAGTGTGGCCAGTGCTGGTGTCCACATGGGTCTGAAATCAACAATTGTGTGCGTCGCAGGGTAGAGGCAGATGCGGTATCAGTGAGTCAGTGCTCGTGTGCACTGCCCGTGCAGGTGAGGGAAAGTGGGCATCGGAGGAGGGGTCGCTTCCTAAGGAGGCTGCGGGAGTAAACTCTGTGGTACCCATCGTGTAGGTGGATGGGTTGAGACAAGCAGACACACAGGATGGGCAGCTGTGCTCTTGCTTAGCTGTGCTCCTGGTTCCCGGGGAAGGGGCCCCTCTTCCCCTACTAGTGGGGGTGGGGTATGGCTGAGTGAGAAGGCGGGGCTGGTCCTGGTCCTCAGATCCAGCCACCTCATGGACCTTACATGCTAAGGGCGGAGAGAGACAAACAACAGAGATGAAAATAAGCAAATTGGATGGTGTGACGTGCCAGTGTCGTCCAACTGGATACTTAGAATGGGTGAATGTTACTGTATAGATTGTATATAAAAGGTATATGTATATTGTATATAAGTTATACCTCCGTAAAGCTGGGGAAAAGTTAGTGTTCAAAGATGGTACGTGCCTAATGGGGGAAAGCAGAGGAAGGAAAATCCAGTTAGTGTGGGGCGCTGGCTGAGATTTTAGAAGGGTCAGAGTGGGACTCGTGAGACGGCGAGGGAATGAGCCATGAGGATGCAGGGAAGGGGGCTCTGGGCAGAGGGGACAGGCAGTGTGAGGGCCCTAAGGCGGTCATGTGTCTGGAGTGTTTAAGGATCATGTTTGAGGAGGCGGTGTGGCTGGAACATGCGAAGGGGGACAGTGATAGGAGAGGAGCTCGGAGGGGAATGGAGGACCTGATCACGCGGGGACCTGCAGGGCGTTGCGAGGACCTTGGCTTTTCCTCTGAGAGAACTGGGGACCCAGGGCAGGGTTTTGAGGAGAGAAATGGCATGATCATATTTACATTTTGAAAGGATCACCTGGCTGCTGTGTTGAAAACAGTCCTAGAGCACCAGGAATATTGGAAGCCGAGAGACCAGTTAAGATGCTCTTAGCGTAATCTAGGGGGAGCTGATGATGCCTGGGATGGGGTGGTAATAGTGGTGCTGGGAAGTGGTCAGATTCTGGATTTATTTCAGTCTGAGCCAAGAGGATTTCCTTATAATTAACTGTTAGGTGTGACAGAAAGAGCAGTGTCAAGGATGACTCCAGAGTTTTTGGCAAGAATGTCTGGGAGGATAGGGTTGCCATCTCATGTGATGGAGAAAGCTGCCGGCAGTGGAAGTGGTACAGGCGCTCAGTTGATGTGCTGAGTTGGAGAGGCAGCTGGTAGACCTCCACCACAGAGACACAAGGGAACTGGATGCTGGAGTCCTGAGTTCAGGAGAAGTGCTGGACTGCAGATAAATATTTGGGAGTGTGCAGTCAATGGTGTTTGAATAGGTGATAGTATTTAAACCTTCAGACTGGGTAAATCGATAAGGGAATGAGTATAGATGGAGAAGAGGCCCAAGGACTGCACTCTGGGGCACCCCAAGAGTTAGAGGCTGGGGACAAGACGGCACAGGACATCAAGAAGGAACAGCCAGTGAGGTGGGAGGAAAATCAAGAGACTGCAGGGCCCTAGAAAGTGTAACAAAAAGGAGGGAGTGATCAGCTGTCTCAGACGCTGCTGATGGTCAAGGAACATGAGGACCGGGAATTTTTCCCATTCTTTCTGCCTAGAATGCTCTTCCTTGCATCCTGCATTTCCCTAGTGATTTTTACCCATCTTTCCAACCTCTGTACACTTGTCACTTCCTTGTGGGAGCCACTCCAACCCCAAGACTTGTTAAAGGCCCATCGAATGCCGTGTGCATTCCCCTCAAAGCCCTCGTCCCCTCATACAGGTACGTATTTGCTTGTCTGGTTATCTGATGAATGTCAGTCTCCCCTGCTAGGAGCTGTGGCTGTTTTTGCTCATTCTGTACCCAGTGTCCAGCACAGGCCTGGGATAAGGGAGGGAGCACAGGTGGGCAGTTAGCTGTGGTCCCACCTGGGTTGTGTCCACTGCCCTCCCTGATCTCTTCCTCTTGGGGTCATCTTTTTATTCCTCTCCCCCCAACATATATACACACACACACACACACACACACACACACACATGCACACCCTATGGGGAGTCGGGACCCTTGACTCGATGCTAAAACGTAAGTGGGCACTGGGGGAAAATTTCCCAGTGGATTCCTAGTGGACACTTCATGGAGCTTGGAGCCTCAGTTTTCTCATCTGCCAAATGGGGGCAATCAAGGCTGTCTGGCTGATGGCTCAGCTGGTGTGTGTGTGTGTGTGTGTGTGGATGGATATGAAAGAGATTTATAAGTGGAAGCCCTGGAGTGTGCTGGTTTTAGAGTCAGAGAGACCTGGTTTCAAATTCTGCTTATCACTTCCGAACTGTGTGGGGTTTGGTTTTTTTTTGCACACGTCTTAACCACTCTGAACCTCAGTTTTCTCATCTGCAAAGTGGAGTTAATGACACTTCCCTTGGGGAGGTTTTTAAAGATAAATGAGATCATGTTTGCAACAGTCGTCATTATTACTTTATAGCAGAGGTCAGTGAGGCTCAACAGAGGCAAATATTCCCGCTACTGAGGTGGTTGTGAGCATTGAAAAGGGCAAAGTGTGCCATCCATGTGGCCACGCACAGTGAGCACTTAACAAAACCAGGCTCTGAAACAGCCGGGGGAGCTGGCGCAAGAAAAGGAGTGCGGACGGAAGCTGGCGGAAGCCTGGTACACAGGAGGGATGGCTCAGGGTGGGTCCTGAGGCCCATCTGCAGGTGTGGGCAGGGCTGTCAGTGGGAGAAAGGGGAGCAGGTGTGTCCTGGTGACCCCAGAGGGCAGAACTGGGATCACTGGGAGAAAGAGGCAGGGAGGTTGACTTAAACATGAAAGAAATGCATGTCTGGAGTGCTGTCCAAAGACAGAATGTGGCCTTGGGAGCTCCCCGTCGCTGGCGGTCACCAGCAGAGATGTCTGCTCAGGGTTACTCCAGAGGAGTTTATTGAACTGCCCCTGTAGGGAGTGTCTTCCTACTCACTTCCTCATCTGGGTGTCTCAGTCGCGTATTTCTTGTTCCAATCTGTGGCACAAAGATGTTTGAGGCCCATGAGATACACATACAACAGAATCCGTAGAAATAAAGAAGAAAATAAAAGAAAAAATAAGACTCGTATAATGAAGAGAAGAAATAGCGATACCCCAAACCCAGGTAAAAGATTGGTCTGGAACTGAGCATTAAATTTAACTGAGCTCCCTAGCAGTCAGAGCAAAAGAGGAAATATGAAGGGTTCCATAAGTCATCGTTTACTAATAGAAAAGTAGACAAGCACGTCAGGAAACAGTTGACGCAGTTCGAAGTCCTAAACTAGAAGAGGAATTTCCTGTGGGGAATACTGGTATTTCTCCAAGTTTCAGATGCTAATGGGAGAGGGTGTTCACTATCTATTTTCCAGAAGGGACTCTCAGGTCAGAGGAGTGGTTGGGAAGTTGGTTCCTGATGGCCCCTCCTGGGACCCTGACACCCAGCCTTCCTGGCCTGTGGGACTGCAGGGGCACGCTGGGACAGCGCAGCCCCACTCTCCTAAGGCACCCAGCCTTTTGGCTGGCTAAAGTCGAAATGAAGCTGGAGCCGGCGTGTCCATCTCACGGGGCACAGCCAAGCCGACTTGCACTGTGGACATCCTGCCTGGCTGCCTAAGGGGCCTGGGGGAGGCCTGAAATGCAGGGCTTTGAAGTAGGACCTATCCTGCCACTGAGAACCTCCGAGACCTTGGGCAAGAATCTTCTCTTCTCTAAACCTCAGACTCGTCTGAAAAGCAGTGGTAACAGCAGAACTTACCGCCCTGGGCTGGTGTGAAGTTTAAATGAGACAATGCACAGACAGCCCAGGAAGCAGGGCTGCTCGAGACCAGGCAGCTGCTGTTATCAGCCTCCCTCTTGTCACTGGAGTTAGGCCGGAAAGCCCGGAGCTCATCGCGTGACCTTGGGTGTCCTTTCCCGTCAAGCCTCATTTCCTCCCAGCCCGAAGGCCGGGGGTCACGTGGAAGACCCCATGGAAGTGGGCATGTTACGTCACCCTTGCCCTGGGCAGCGTGGCCCTCGCCAGCTGGAGGCTGCGGGGCGGGGTCTGGGACACAGTCCCACCTTGGGCCGCGGCCCCGGGAAACAGGCTCTGCGGGCTGTGCTGTTGGCTCTCACGAGGCTGTCCTTGGCTCCTGGTTTGCTGTTTGCAGGCAAGTGGTCACAACAGGAGCAGAGAAAATTCGGGGAAAAAACCCTGAAGTTAGACACATTTCTCCCTTAAGCTGTTGCTGCTTCCCCTTGCAGTCACTCTCCCACCCCCAACGATTTGGGTGGAAAAAAACCCAAAATGCTGTGTTTGGGTTTTTGTGGAGGGAAGCCTTGGCCCAGCTCCTGGAATACCAGTGAGCAAAGGAACTGGCAGTCTTGGGGTTTCTTCCTGCCCTAGAATTCCACCCTGGATCTGGGGAAGCCCTAGACACCTGGCCTTTTCCCCCAGGCCCTTCAATAGTGCCTTACTTCCTGGAGTGTGTTACTATTCTTATTATTGTCCACATTTTAAGAATGATGGGATTGAGTCTCCAAAAAGTGACTTGCCCGCAGTCACACCGCCAGTGGCAGAGCTGGGATTTGAACTCAGGTCTCTGAAGTCAAGCCCAGGACTCTTCTCCTTCTGCCTTGCCGCCTGCTTCCCAGCCCCTAAATGTGGTCTCAGGCTGATGAGGTCCGTTATGTATCAGAGCTGCCAGGCAGTTGGGTCTTATCTGGCCTCATGGATCTCCTGTGCCAGGATGGGGCTGGCGGCATCAGAACGACTGAGGACACAAACTAAAGGTAAATGTCTGGTCCCACTCACACCTCTGGGTGCGGCCAAGGGCTCCACATGTGCATCTCCACTCCGCGGTGCTCCCCCAGCACACTGGCCTCCGCCCCCTCCCGCCTGCTTCGTGCCCCACCAAACTCCCCCAGGAAGGGCCTCTTACTCCCTGCTTTCCCTTCCACCCTTCCAGGGCGTTGGATTAGGCCCCCGCCACGTTCCCCTTGTTGTTAAATCCAGAGACGTCTCCTCTGACCCTGTCCCACTGGGTCCCTCAGGGGCCATCCCTCAGGAGACACCCCTCCCCTTGTCCTCAGGGACCAGGACTGGCCCTCGGAGGGGCAGACCGGTCACCGTGCTGCTCGGCCAGGCCTGCACAGAAGCGTGGGCTCGGCCTCACTTGTGCCACATGGCTGAGCGTGGGTGTGGGGTTGCTCTGTGAAGGACAGTCGTGTTCTTTTGTGACGCAGGGGCATGTCCGCCTCAGTCTCCCGGGTGCCTCCAGCTCAGCGTTTCTGTGACTATAAGATTCTTGGCTTTTTTACGTCTGAGGTGCTCTGATGCGGAAGGTGCTGTTGTGACGGGAGAGGGCCGGGCGGGAGGGCCCACTGAGGCGAGAGGTGGCCAGTTTGTGGGGACGGAAGCAACGCGTACAAGCACCTCCTGCTTACTTTCTGTGTGTTGTTTCATCCCGTCATCACAACCGGCCGGGAGGCAGGCAATGTTATTCACCCCTTCCCTGTCCAGGAATGAAGGCTCAGAAAGGGGCGATGTCCAAGGTCACCAGCCGAGGCGGGCCCCAAACTCAGGCTGCTCTGACCTCAAGGTCCAGCCATTTCTGCTCCAGCTGCTGCCTCCTTTGACAGACGGACTTGTGCTGCTTTTGACCCAGGATCTAGAAGGCAGGCGGGACCCGGAGAGCAGAGAGGCCTGGGAGCACGTGTTAAATGAGCAAAGGCTCAGAGGCCACGATGATGAAAGCCCAGAACTGACGTTTCAGGAGAACCTGACTCTCACCCCTGCTCCACCCTGCGAGCTCCATGACCTTGGGCGGGAGGCTCTGCCCCCATTTCCCCATTCCGGCCACAAGGGGCGGCTTTTGGGTAAAAAACCTCTGAGGGCCCCTCCGTCTTGCTGCTCTGGGTTTCTAAGGACTGTTTTCCTAAGTCCAAAGTACCGTCGATTCAACTATGCCATGAGCTAAATAGCAGCATGTTGGGGATATGAGAAGATATACTATTTTAAGGATGTGTATATTTTATGACATTTTCATTTCCAAAATGTGCATCTTGGAATGAAAGCAACACAGAACCTCTGCCACCTCAAAAGTTGCCAGCCTAGCTGTTGAGGCAGCCCTTTTTGGATATGACCTGGGTCTGGAATCCAGAGAATGAATTCAGTGAAGTGGGTTGTTGTCCCACTGGAAAAGTCTGGGCTCCCTGAGGCCTGGGCATGGCCTTTCCTGACCTTGGCCCCCCACTACCCAGGCTACAGCACCCGGGACTGAGGGGGCTAGTGCAGTGGGATGAGGGGATTCCCATCTGGGCACAGCCCGGCCTCCCTGTGGCCTTCCCTGGGCTGGTGCAGCGGCCTTTAGCCCACCTCCACCCTGTCTACCCTTTTTCTCTCAATCAGAGACAGTTCCAGGGAAGGGGCACCACCCACCTCGGCTAGTGTGTGAGGGACCATCTCTGGCATGGGCAAGGGTCATGGTCTCAACTCAGAGAACACATGTCCACAGTGCCCAGCCAGACCCTGATTCTCCTAGGAGATGCCCATACACACACACACACACACACACACACACACACCCCACCCTATACATGTCCCTATACACACACACACACATTACACCCAGGCATGTCCCTATACACACACACCATCATGCCCCATACATGTCCTTATACACACACATCACACCCCATGCATGTCCTTATGCACACACACATCACACCCATGCATATCCTTATACACACACATCACACCTCACACATGTCCTTATACACACACTCATCACACCCATGCATGTCCTTATGCACACACAAACACACTCTACCACCTATATGAACCACATACATCACACACAGTGACCACTTACATGAGCCTCTGGCACATGCCTAGAGTCAGGTGACATAAACAGGTGACACACCTTCACCATGTACACAGCTACTCCACATTTACACGCCACCTCTCCCCTCCCCCACGCTCCCCTCCCAGCACACAGACCTTCTACACGGCATGTTCTCTGCACACACTTTCACACACTCCCGCTCACACCCTCCACACCATGGGAAGCACCTCCCACCTGCTGCTTCCTGAGCTGAGTGCCAAAAGGGGACGATTAGTGCGAAGGAATGGGGTGGAGACCCGGATGCTGGACAGAGTGCTCAGGACCCAGCCAGGCCTCTGGGGGTTCATGCGGAGGCATTTATTAACAGACCAAAATGGGACTGGACCCCAAAGACCCCTCCTGCCCCCCCATAAGCTATGATGTGCTCAGCCAGCACAGCCTACTCTGGGCATGCCCAGCCCAAGGAAGTCCAGACGAGTCTAATTCAGTTTCCAAACTCAACTCGACCGACAATTTATTTAGGCCAATTGGCCATCCCTCCTGCTCTGCATCACTGACTCTGCATGGATTAACTCAAACGCTGTACACCCCCGCTGGGCAGACTTAATTAGGCAGAAAAACTGACCTGAAGCCTCTAGGGGCTTGGGGCCTGGACATGAGCCAGGGCTCCCCTGATTAGCCCCATTGCCTACAGCCTCAGCCGGTCTCAGAATCCTCAGAAGGGCCCAAGTCCAGCCCTCAGTGTACCAATGATGAAACTGAGGCCCAGAGAGGGGAGGCGGCCTGCCAAGGTCACACAGCGAGTGAGCCACCGGACCAGAATATTGGTCCCTGCACCACATTACAGCCATCGCCTTGCTCCTGGAACTGCAAGAACACAGATCCCCACGGTGAACCCCTGAACAGTTCCAAAAGACAAGCTCAATTTTCTAAAGATGACTGTGGCATAAATAATTTATAATGAAAGTCATAGCACATATTGGTCATTTTAATAGATAGTAAATTGCCTTTCTGATTTATAGTTTCAGGGGTGGGGTTATGATAAAAATAACTTGGTGATTTATAAAATATCTTCTTAAGTCAACAGATCGTTAGTAGGTTTGTCTGACTTTACAGCCAACAGTCTCACCACCCCGGTTACCATAGAAATGGGATGCTTCGCTCTGTTGCCATGGCTACCTCTTTCTAGAACACAATTGGTGGGTCTCTCACAGTTTGTGATTCTGACAAGAAAAAAAAAAAAAAAGAAAGAAAGAAAGAAAGAAAGAAAAGCCAGAACTACCAGTTTGGGTTTATGCTGCATTATCAGGCTATCTTGCCTGCATTGTCTTGAAATTTCACAGGGTGGCCTCTGAGGTGTGGCCAGGCTGGGTGACAGTTGGCCCTGGGCTGCTGGGCAAAGCTCCCTTTGTGCCCCCCATTAGACTAGAAGCCCAGGAGGGCTGGCCTCCCAGCTGGCCTGGGTCCTGGGTGTGGGGCGCTGCTGCTGTGGTGGGCTGAAGGAAGGGGATGGGGTCCGGCAGGTAGCAGGAAATCAGGAAGCCAGTGGGTGACAGGCAGGTGTAGAGACGGGAGGTCCAGGAGCTGGCATTGTCTGGGCAAGGAGACAGGTGAGGGCATCAGGGAAGGCTGAGGAGGCTGAGGCGAGATGGGCTGGGGCTGCAGTCCTGTGGGAGAGACAGACACCGAGTCAGTCCCACCCAGCGGGGGCGAGGTGGGCAGGGGAGGGGCCAGCTGTGCAGCAATGCCTGGGGTCTGGGGTGTTTGTAGGAGGTGCGCGGTGTGGTGACCGTCCGTGTACTCCGAGTGCATACGCACAGGCTGCGAGGGGGAGGTATGGGGCTGCGCGCCTCGCGGTACAGCGCCTGGGTGCTCATGCTTGGTGGGCAGTGATATGTTTCAGTATGATCCATGCGTCCCTGTGTCTTCTGTGTATGTGCAGTCATGCACCACAGGGTAGGTACTTAGGTAACAGGTGAGGCGCGTGCTCCGGGTAGCTGTGCATGTCTGTGGGGGACTGTCCTCTGGGTGACTGGGGATTGGAAGGCAGACAGCTCACATGGGGTGCAGCCCCCGGCCCTTGACTGCAGCCCCTACAGTCCTGAGAGTGACAGCCCAGGGTGACTGCAGAAACGGCTTCCAAGGCTTGCTACCTGGGCCTGCCAGGCAGAGGTTCCCTCCCTGACAGCATCAGCTGATCCCGGGAACTCCCCATCCCTGTCCCCGTGCACCCACCCCCTCCCTCTGGCTGAGATCCCTGAACAAACTGTGGTACCAAGAGGTGGGCCAGGTAGGCATGCAGGCTGAGGCATCCAGGGCTGCTGTCGGCATTGCCTCCCTGAGCAGAACGGGGCAGCCTCCCCGCCCCTGGGGCTGCCGTTGCCCCAGGTGCTAGCAAGCCCTGGGCAATGAGGCTCAAGACCATTTCAGGTGTGCCTGGGCTCCAGCCTGTGGATCCAAGTACCCTGGCTCTCTCCCTCACTGGGGACAGACATAACCTGCCCTCAGGAAGTCCAAGCTGTGGGTGCCAACCTCCAAGATGGAGCCACGCACGTATCATTAGGGCTGGCTCCCCACTGCGCAGAGCTGTGTTGTTAGCCCCCGAGATCTTTGGTACCTCTGGTGGTGGACAGAGCTTAGATTATGGGGCCGGATCCACTTGCGTTCAAGCCTCAGCTTCATCACTAGCCTTAAACCTCGGTTTAGTCCCTGAACCTCTCTGTACTTGGGTTTCCTTTTTGGCGCAATGGGGTACGACCACCTGTCTCACCAGCTCTGTGGGAGGATTAAAGGCGCACAGTAGGTCCTCAGCCCTGACAGCTTCTCCTCTCTCCTTCCTGGCTCAGCTTCCCCGAGGATGGACAGGAGGGCGCTGGGGACTCACCTGGCTGTGGGCTCTTGCTTTGGCTTTGATGCGCTGGGGCTGACCTGCTAGTCGCTAGGCTTAGGAGACTGTGGCAGTCTGAGCAAGCCAGGGGCACCTTCCTCCACAGCCCTCCTCAGGGCCCACTTGGACCCGGATGTTGCTGGGGCCCTGCCTGTGGCCAAGGACCAGGTGTACGGGCCGCAGAGTCCAGGAAGGCACCCAGGAGGCCCAGGCAGGGTAGGAGGCCTGGCTACCACCTCCCCGGCTCCCCTGGGGAAGAAGTCCTGGTGTCTGGCTCTAGGCCTGGCTGCTGCTGCCCACCCCCCGGCCCCACTCCTTGGTCACTGGGGCCCAGAGAGGAAAGAATCTAGACGGGATGGCCATTGCTGGCTGAGAACCAAGGATTTTGTCTACCCTAATTTTAGAAGACCTGACCTCTTTCTGGGCCTCAGTTTTCCCATCAGTACTTGCTCCTGTGAGAGGAGCAAATGGGATGAGAGCTCTGAGGGCCTTTGGGGGCACCTGGGAGGGAGGGAGAAGGCTCCGGGGACATCAGTGCCCTCTCTGAGCTGTTCCCGTGAGACTCCGCAAGCACTAACGAGTACGAGTCGGAGACAGGCTCACTGCCTCCCTGGAGGGGGATTTAGACATTCCTTGTTGGGTGGGGGGGGGTCCCTGCATTTGCTGCCTCCTAAAGGCCCCAGCTGCCAAGAGGAAGTCTCACCGGGAAAGGTGTCCAGGAGAAGGGCTACTTACTTAGTGGGGCATGGATGGACAGATGGGTTTTTCCACACGGAGGTCGGCAGGAACACCCTGGAGGCAGGAACAGCAGTGCAAAGACATGGAGATGGGGAGTGGTCACATATAGCAGACAGCTGCATGAGGCAAGAATGTTGGGTGCAGCAGGGAGGGGACCCTGGGAAGTCGATGAGGCCAGGGCACAGGGAGCCTCATGTGCCAGGCTGAGGAGTCAGGGTTTTTCTCTGTGGGCAGCATAGCCAGGTGGCGGGCAGAGAGCTGGAATTCCAACGGTTACCCCCTCTGGTAGCTGGGTGGAGGCTGTACTGTACTGGGCGTGGCCGAGATTGAAGCCTACAACATGCTGGCTTTGATGGCAGTGGCCCCATTGAGAGAGAGTCCCACGTGAGTCGAGGGGACAGAGGAGGATAGCTGTGGGATGGTTGGGGAAGCGGATGCCGTGGCTGATGGGGCAGGGGGCGGGGCAGTGCCTCCTGCCTTCCACCACTGGCCAGGATTAGGAGCCCAGGGGCGCAGCGGACCCTGCCTCTTGGCATCCCTTAGACACTCACAGTGTGTGTCTTCCTCCCCTCTCTCAAAAAGGCCAGGAGAGCAATGTGACCCGCCCCTTGGGAACCTGGGCTGTGAATTCCAAGCTCTAAGATGGGGCCCTCCAGAGGGAATGTAGGGCCAAGTACCCAGCATTCGGGGATGTGTTCTTAGCTCCAAGGGCTTTGACAACTGGTGATGGAAAGAGCGCTGGAGCCGGATCAACCTGGGTCAGAGCTGGTGGCCTCTTCCAGTTGCTTCCACTTTGCTCTCCTGGTCTACCTCTGTGGTGTCCCAGGTCAGCACTATCTGGATCCTTAAAGAGCTGTTTCTGGAGTCAGAAGACCTGGCTTAAGTCCCTGCCTCACCTTGTCCAAACCCCACCTGCATCACAGGGCTGAGGGGACTCACCTTTTCAGTCCACTGCATTGTACTTGTCTCTCTGTGTGTGTGTCCTTTACCTTCAGCTGTGCAGGGCCTCCCTGGGGGTTGGGCTGAGGTCTTGTTCCACTCTATGCTGGGCATAACCTGGTGCCTGGTGAAGAATGGAAGGAAGAAAGGATGGATGGATGGATGGATGGATGGATGGATGGATGGGCCGGTAGATGGATGGGTAGGTGGAAAGAAGGAAGGAAGGAAGGAAGGAAAGAAAAAAAAGGAAAAAAGAAGAGAAGGAGGAAGGGATGAATGAATGCATGATGGATGGAAGAGAGGGAGAGGAGGGGGGGAGGAACAAAGAAAGGAAGGAATAGAGGGAGGGAGGAAAGAAGGATGAATGGATGTGTGGATAAAAAGGGAGAGAGGATAGAAGGAAGGAAAGATGAGTGGATGGAAGGGAGGGAGAAAGGAAGGAAGGAAGAAAGGGAAGAAGGATGGATGGATGGATGGAAGGATGCATAGGGGTCACACTTGATAGCAGGCTAGGACAAAGGTTCTGAAAACTGCACGATGCTCTAAGCCAGCAGGAGTATTAGCATGCCACAGTGAGTGGCTTGGGCAGACCACTTCCTGTTTCTGGGCCCCAGACTTCCCATCTGTAGCATGTAGTGTCTTGGACCAGATAATCTCTAAAGGCTGCTCTTACTCTGACATTCTAAAATGCTGACTTTGTCTCTTCCCCTTTTCTCTCCCCTTCCCCCAACCCGAAATGTGTCTTGGAAGGTCTACGTAGTTCTTGGTTTCTGGATCTGTGCCAGGTTGGATGCCAGGTCCCATGGCCACGGTCAGCCCAGACAGGGCCACCACCAGGTGGGGAAGTGTATCAGTACAAACTAAAGAAATTGCTAGAAGCAGCATGGCTGCCTCTTGTGGCAGATGCAGGGTGGGGCCTTGGCACTCCTTGAAGTTTTCTATGGAGGCAGCTCTGGAGAATGAACTTGCCACCCATTCTAGACTATAGCCCAGAGCTGCCTCCAGGGAGAGGGCCTTGCACTGGACATGGTCTGTCTTGACAGGCTGGACGAAGGGGGGCCCAGAGGAGAGGGGAGCAGTGGGAACATGACCAGCTGGGCCCCTGGAGGAGAACCCCTGGCCAGGGGTTAGTGTTCCAGGGACCCCGACTGGAGGCTGTAAGAAGCGCCCTTGCCTGGAATTCAGTCTGAGCAGGAGGGTTTGAAACTCAGCTGCTTGACTCTCTTCCCTCGGGTACCCATGTCTGCTGGGGGCCAGAGAAGCCCAGGGGGTCATCAGCTGGGGCCACCAAACCAAACCAAACCTTTCTCAAGGGGCTCAGGGCCAGAGCAGGTGGTTCTGGACAGGCTGGGTTATCCTGGCCATTTCCTTCTCACCGGGGAGGGGGTCTGAAAGGAGCAAGCGCCCACATATGTTTGGAAAGCCTAGCGCCCCAGCAGCTTCTTCCTTCCTCCCACCCACGTCACTACCCTGGGGCTGGCAGGCAGCAGTAGGAGAGAAGCAGACCCTATGGTTTATGGTGCCTGTGAGGACCCCTAACCTGTAACACACCATCTCTGACAAATGACCACTAAGCCTCTATTTCAATATCTCCAAGATGGAGAACTCACTTCCAAGATGGTGGTGTGAGTTCCTGGGATGATAGAGAAAAGTGGGTAAAAGAGATGTCCAAGGCCCTGGGGCAGATATATCTTTTGCAGTTCCACATAGGATAGAACATGAAGAGACTGCATGAATGAGGTACAGATCCATGAAAAAGAGAGTGAATAGACTAGTGTAGGGACAAAAGAAAGATGGGAGATGTGGCCTCTGAGGGACCTGCCTCCACCATAGCTCCCCCTTCTCCTTTCTTTGCCAACCTCTGCCTCCGCCACCTAGGTCACTTTTATTAGTCGGGGTCGGGGAGAGCTAAATGCTTTAATAAATCACCTCCAGATCACAGTGTCTTAAGACAGTAGAAGTTTATTTCCCACCCATGTATTTAGTGGCTGTCTTTCTTTTCAGGGACCCAGGCTGCTTCCTTCTGGTGGCCCTGCTGGCTTCCTAGGGCTTCAGCATTTGACTGGAAGCTGGGGGAAGAAAGAAGGCATGGAAGGTTGAGCAGGAAGGTTTTGTGAGCCAGGCCCGGCCTTAGTACACACCCTTTTGTGCGCTGTCCACTGGCCTGAGCGCAGTCACGGGACCCCACCCAGCCCCAAGGGAGGCTGGGAGATATGGTCTAGCTGTGCATCCAGGAGGAAAGGCAAGGCATTTGTGAAAACAGAGCAATCTCTGCCACAACCTCTTAACCCCCGAGCCTCCTAACCCCATGCTCCGTGCTCTGAAGAGGGAAAGGTGGCCTGTCAGCCTGGCCTATGTGAGGAGGGGCATCCTGCAGGCATCTTCCGCAGCCCAGCCCCTGACTGGACCCAGCGCAGAGGCACCCCGGGTCTCTTTGCTCTGGGGGGAGGGCCTCCCCTCTGACACTGTGTGTTTCTCCTCCACAGTATGTGGCCTTTGCCTCCCTCTTCTTCATCCTGGTCTCCATCACCACCTTCTGCCTGGAGACCCACGAGCGCTTCAACCCCATCGTGAACAAGACAGAGATCGAGAACGTTCGGAACGGCACGCAAGTGCGCTACTACCGGGAAGCGGAGACGGAGGCCTTCCTCACCTACATCGAGGGCGTCTGCGTGGTCTGGTTCACCTTCGAGTTCCTCATGCGTGTGGTCTTCTGCCCCAACAAGGTGGAGTTCATCAAGAACTCACTCAACATCATTGACTTTGTGGCCATCCTGCCCTTCTACCTGGAGGTGGGCCTGAGCGGCCTGTCCTCTAAGGCAGCCAAGGACGTGCTGGGCTTCCTGCGTGTCGTCCGCTTCGTGCGTATCCTGCGCATCTTCAAGCTGACCCGCCACTTCGTGGGCCTGCGCGTCCTGGGCCACACTCTCCGCGCCAGCACCAATGAGTTCTTACTGCTCATCATCTTCCTGGCTCTGGGCGTCCTGATTTTCGCCACCATGATCTACTATGCCGAGAGGATAGGGGCGCAGCCCAATGACCCCAGTGCCAGTGAGCACACCCACTTTAAGAACATCCCCATTGGCTTCTGGTGGGCCGTGGTCACCATGACGACGCTGGGCTACGGAGACATGTACCCGCAGACGTGGTCCGGCATGTTGGTGGGAGCGCTGTGTGCGCTGGCGGGTGTGCTGACCATCGCCATGCCCGTGCCCGTCATTGTGAACAATTTCGGGATGTATTACTCCTTAGCCATGGCTAAGCAGAAACTACCAAAGAAAAAAAAGAAGCATATTCCGCGGCCACCGCAGCTGGGATCTCCCAATTATTGTAAATCTGTCGTAAACTCTCCACACCACAGTACTCAGAGTGACACATGCCCGCTGGCCCAGGAAGAAATTTTAGAAATTAACAGAGCAGGTAGGAAACCTCTTAGAGGCATGTCGATCTGACCTTTCACCTCCGCCCCCTGTAGCGATGATTCCAGATTCAGTCAGACTGCTTCCTTAGTTCCATGGGTGACCCTGGACCCTGCGCTCAATCTCGAGGTGTGGAGTCTGGGGGCCCAGGGAGATGCTGGGCAGCCGAATTCACGAGGCAAGAGCCTGCTAGAACCTCACTGGTGGCCCCCGGTAAGGAGGTTAACATGCTGGTCTCGTGGGGTTCTGAAGAGATGACATGGCCCGCGAGGTTGCTGAGGACTCTCTTGGCAGGAGCCCCGGGGGCACTGCTGCTTGGTGGGCAGGAGTGGAGCATGAGTCGCTGACTCAGGCCACTGACCCAGTGTCGGGGCAGGGCGGGGGCGGGT
Source organism: Mesoplodon bidens (assembly GCF_964165515.1). Taxonomy (NCBI): domain Eukaryota; kingdom Metazoa; phylum Chordata; class Mammalia; order Artiodactyla; family Ziphiidae; genus Mesoplodon; species Mesoplodon bidens. Next base: position 46,931,511 of record NC_138164.1, on the reverse strand, counting down.
GTGATTCGGAAATGCCAGACAGCTGCTGATTTGGTCTTTACACGGCTCCCTTCAGGCCGTGCGTGTGGCACAGATGGTGCATGGGATCTGGCAGGAGGGTCCCTGCAAAGGCAGCAGCAAGGATTCTCACCCCCACCAGAGCCTGTCTCCATAGCTGAGTAGCATTCCTGCTCTGATGCCGGCTGCCTAGCTCCAGGCGCGTCCTGGGAGACGCCTCTTGCCCTCCGTACTTAACAAGCTTACTTACCCCACAGCATGCGGAACCAACTCATCTTCCACCACCACTCTAGAGTTTAGCGTTTATCTTTAGGAACCTGTTGGAGTGACTCTAGCTTTCACGTTGTCTGTTTGGGTTGATGGTCAAGTGGGAGTTTCCGGTGGCCTTCTGATGGGAGCGGCTGGTGAGCGAAGGACTAGAGGGGGCCACCACCCGGCAGCTTAGATGAAAGCGCTACAGACCAGCAAACAACCTCCCACCCAGAGTTCTCCCCGTTTCCGGCGGTAGGGACTGCAGCAGCAATACACGACATCCCAACCAGTGTACAACCACTTTCCCGTGAATTCAGTGGGGGTCAGGGAGGGGGGGAGGGGGGCCATGAAACAATACTAGTCACCGTGGGATATATTCTAATATTCCATGGCTAGTGGTTCGTTATGGGACTATCTCAGTTTTATGAGAACCTGCACATAGCACATAAAGTTGATCATGGGGCTCTGGTCCGAAGATATAAAGCCCATAGTCTACCTCTACCCATGGAATACCATCGACTTATTCTGTGGACACAGGGATTTGAAGGCAATGAACGACCCTGAAAAGAATGACCACACTGAGCTAAGATGGCGTGCCGGGGCGAGGAAGGCTGAGTCAGTGATAGGTGGCGTTTAGTCTACAGAAGACACCCCTGTGCCCAGGGCAGGCAGGGGGCGCTGTAGGCTAGCTCAGCCCTAGAGGAGCAAGTGCCCCCTGGCCTGGGTGGCCTCCCCCAGTGGGTGATTGACCCTTTCTTCCCCAATGGCCCCCACCCCCATCCTACTCCTGATCTGGCTTCATCCCACAGCTACGCTGCCCAGAGCAGTACCCCCAAGGCCCACTTCTCTGTCCGTGGGAACTTGCCAGCCCCTTCGCCTGGCCCCATACCCCTCCCCACTCCCTGGGATTACTGTAGGCACCTGAGAGGAACGTGGCTAGTGTTCTGGGCTGGGCCAGGGACTGGGCAGGGGTCTCAGAGGCTGGAACAGGGGGACCTGGCGGGGCGGGAGGGCTGGACTCCCCAGCCAAGGTGTGGCTCCTGCTTAGCAAGCCAGGCATGGGCCATGGAAAGCTCCTGCCCCACCCCACCGCTTTGGATTAGCTAGCCCTTTTGTTTGACCTCAGGAGCCGCCATCATGGCAAGGAAAATTCCTGGGGCCCTAGGGGAGGGTCTGGGCGGGCCTAGCCCCCCAGCTTCACTCCAGGCCCCAGCAGGAAGAGCTCAGCCTGAGTGGCATCACCATGGCGCTCCTTGGACCTCTTTCACATCCTCCCAACGCTGAATCTTTCAGGATCGGTGCCTCAAATATGGGGGCCCCAGGCCCACCTGTCAAGGATCCCTCATCCACTCCAGTCAGGCACAAATTCTTCAGTACTCCCAGACAATGCCAGTATTCTCCATGTGCTGAGGGCGTGCATGCACGCACACACGTACACCTACACATGCATGCACGTGCACACACACGCGGAGTGCAGATGTGTGTGTGCTAGCAGGTACGCCAGCTAGTCACAGGACACAAGCCCTCTTGCCATGCTGCAGCAGGCCTGTAAAGCCTGTGCACTCCTGCTGGAGGCCCTGGGCCCCATAGCCATGGCAGCCCGGCTCCTGGGAACCGCCTCGCTGCAGCCCCAGGTCTCAGGGATCCAGAGTGTCCTGGCTTGCACGGTCTCTATGGCTGAGGAGGTACTTGGGTCTCTTCCGAGCTTGCCCTCTGGAGCCCAGATGCCCAACTCCACCTACCTTTCTCCCTCCCATCCTCAAACTCTGCCCCGCCCCCTTTCCAAGTTCTCACGCTCCTGAGGGTGCTGTCTTGAGATCCCACACCCCTCTGAGCCTCATACCTCACCAGAACACTCCTCCCTCTGAAAGCTGGTGTGTGAGACCCAGGTTATCTATTACCAAGAGGGTGTGTGGTCTTTAGGGGGTGTCTCCTCATCCCGGCACCCCTGAGTCCCTTCCCATTTGCCTCCTTTCCTGCTTGCAGCTATGGTCCTAGATGGGCGTGGGGTTTCGGTGAGTCAGTGAGTGAGTGCGGGGGAGGCCAGAGGTGAGGAAGGCAAGTGGAGGGGAGACTGGACCCTACAGGAATGGAGAGGTGAGATGCAGCCCCCCGGGCCTTTCCAATCTCATTCCACACCCAAGGGCAGTCAAGTGGCCTCAGCGAGGGCTGGGCTTCTCCAATTCCACTTTTAGAACCTGGGTTGGGGCCAAGTGCAGCGTGTTGGGCTCTGAGGGCACCCCCTACCTCCAGGGCTAGACCCCTGGGACTCAGGCAAGCCATCCCAGTCATGTCAGCAGCACCCTCCCCTCACCTCCATCTCTTGGTCTCTCCTGAAACCTCAGGTCTGTGTGTCTGTGAGGGATGATCTGGTCTCCTCTGTACCATGGCTGGCATGGCGTCAGTGTTCGGGGGTTTCGTCTTGGCAGGGGTTGTAGGGCCTCACGGGGGGATGCCAGGAGGGCGCCCCTATGGTCAGGGACTGCCTGGGACTGACAGCCCAGGAGAAGCTGCTCCACTCCCAGAAGGGGGGTCCCTCCCCCCTCCGTCGGGGGCCCAGACCACCTCCTCTGGGCAGTTCGGAGTGCTCCCTCTGTCCTGCCATGTGCATTCACATGTGTCTCGTCCATCCCTGCTCCTGTGATGTGGGTTGGTCCTCTGGGGTGCTGCGTCTGGGGCTGCAGGGTCCCCCCATAGGTGAGCAGGGAGGGGGCTGGCACGGGGGATGGCTGGTGGCCAGACCCCCCTTCCTGCCCATGAGCACATAGAGCAGCAGTGAGGTCCCGAAAAGCCCCTGCCTGGGCCCCCTGGGAGCCACCACTGCAGCCTCTGGGTTCTGCCCTGAGCTGCCGAGTCCAAAGCGCCCCTGGCCCCAGCCCTCCACCCCTCCCCTCCTGGGCCAGGAGGGGTGTAGCCCCCAGGGCAGGGGAGGTGGCGGGGATTGGGACAACAGTGACCAGGAAGGGTGTGGGCAGGGCCCCTCCAAGCGGGCTGACCGAGTTTCTGCTCAGAGGCAGGGCCAGGGTGGGCAGCGGGAGCCCTGAGTGGGGTCGGTGTGGCCCCCAGGCGGGCGAAGGGGGAAGGAGCGGAGAAATGAGGGGCTCTGAGGGCCAGGCCTGGGTGTTCTTTTCTGTGTTGTTCACATGCTCTCTCTTTCTCTCTCTCCACTAATCATGTTTCTCTCTCTCTCTCCTCGTTTTGTTGCATGACTTGTGCCGGTTCTCGTGATTGTACTCTGCTCATGTCTCTCACAGACTGTCCCCAGTTAGCCTGGGACTTTTTCCCTGAGCCCCAGGCTGGGCAGCCCCCTCGGGGCTAAACCCGAGGAAATTCCCAGCCACCCCTCCCGCCCCGCCCCAGCCCTGCGTGCGCCCCCGGCGCGCCCGCTGCTGGTGTGAACAGTAAGTACCTCGGCGGTGCCTGGAGACCAGGGCACAGAAGCCAGCGTGCTGGCTCAGGGCCGGACATCGGGTTCTCCTTGCTCCAAAGTTTAAAAAAAAATGACCCTCTCGCGGACGCTCATCTCTCTCAGCCCATTTCAAAGCCTGGAAACCATCTTCGTGAGACGCTGCCCATGCTGCCATTTCATCATCACAGGCCCTCGGGTCTAGTGGGGGCCGAGGGGCCCTGGGCCAGGGGAGGCAGGGCTCCCAGCCTCCTGGGGAGCCAGCCGCTGGGAGCCGAGGGACCTGGTGGCCATCTCATCTAAAGGACAGGGTGGGGGCAGGCAGGAGGGTGGGGAGTCTTGGGTGGGCTGGCACCTCTGGCCTTTTCCATGGCTTTCCCAGGTTTGTAGAGCTGGCCCCCCTTGGGTGGTCTCTCTTCCAGCCCCCCTCTGGAGTTGGGAAGGGAGAATGTTCCCAGTTCCTGAGAGCTCACCAAACTGAAGATTAGCCAGCAGCCCAGGGAGGCCGGCTCCTGCACAGAGAGGGACATAAACACTGCCCCCACCAACAGCCCCCAGGCTCAGCCCCTTCTCATAGGCCATGGTTGGGAGAAGAAGCAGGCTCCAGGGAGGGAAGGGTGTCCAGTTCACATCCACCCAGGGATCCCTTATGACTGCCCCCTGGCCGGACCCCTGCAGGAAACCAGCCTCAACTTTGGGTCCTCTAAATGCTGTGGGAGCTGGCTGCTCCAGGGGCACAGCGCTGGGGGGCAGAGTCAGATGAGGGGTCTCAGGCTCCACCACCTACCTCTGACCCACCCCTGGGTAAGCCCTGCAGGCTATAGATACCTCCACTGACAGACGATGGCCAGCAGAGAGACAGCAAGTCCTGGCTCCCCTCCCAGACGGAGACGCTGCCTGGTAGGACTCGCTGTTTTCCCCTTGAGGAAACTGTGTGCAGGGTACTGTGGGCCCCAACCTCTGCCCTCTCATCTACAACCTCCTCCCTTAAACTTCCCTGCCCTCTCTCCGGAGACCCTTGGGAGGGAAGACGGGACCAGCCAGACTGGGAGGCAGAACCGGGCTTGTCTGTGCGCACATGTGTGTGCCCTCAGACACACCCCAAGTGCTAGGCAGCCCCCAGACCCCAGAGAGGCCCCAGCCCCAGTCACGTGGTATCAGAGTTACCTTGGTAACTGGCCTTTCTCGTTCAGAGTAAATTGGGGAGTGAAGCCCCTGGGATTTGTCAAGAAACGCACTGTACGTGAAATGCTTTGCCATCTTGTACGACAGACTTTTTTTTTTAAGTTCCAAAATTATGATGGGATTTTTTTTTTTTTTTTTTTGGATTTGCTTTACGAATAAACCTGATTGGTCCATTTCTCTTTTGACTGCCTGCCTCTTTGTAGTGACATATGTACACGGGCCGTGATCCCGCCCGCGGGCACGCTGAGTGTGTGCACACGGAGAAGGATCACTTCTGTGTGTAGTTACATGATGTGAACAGGGTCATGGAAGAGGGTCAAATCGGGTGGAGACTGTCTCCAGCTTTTTGCCCCTCTTTAGTCTTTCAGAGGGCCTCCCCGTGTGGTCACGCCCCTGTGGGGTCTGTCTTCCCTTGAGGCTGTCATCTTAGAGGAAGTATTTGAGGAAACCACAGTGCCCACCCTGGGGACCGAGTCGGCGCCACCTTGGCCAGGAAGAGTCTGCTTTGAGGGCAGAGAGCGTGGGGCAGGCTCAGTCCCCGAGAGTGATGGGCGGGGACGGAGGCCGACGGAGCTACCTCTGCCAGCTCCAGAGGCTATCACGGCGCCGCTCCTGGACTTGGGAGAGGGAGAGCTCCCTGCTCTGGCCACGCTTCGCCCTCACCAAATGCGCCCCAAACTTCCTCCCAGGTTTCTTCTCAGGCTACCGCAGAGGCCAAGACTCGTCTCTCCCACCCGAGTCCATCAGCCACTGTTGTCTTTACACATCCATTTGCTCTGCTTTGCGGGGGATGCTGCCGAGAGGAGACAGAGGAATGGGAGCCCCTCCCAAATCCTGGCCGCTGTCACTGCCTCATGCCTACATTCCTGTTGCGCCTGTGCAAGCTGACGAGGACTGCTTGGGGCAGAGCGGGGTGGAAGACACCGGCTTGGTCTGTGTGGCGATCAGAGTGGACTGAGTGACCAGCTTAAGTCTGTGTGGGGATGGAGCAGTTGAGTGGTCATACTGGGTCTGCATGGGGGACCAGGAGACTGTGTGACCAGGCCTAGTCCGTATGGGGGATGGAGCATACAGAGTAACCAGATTGGGTCCATATGGGGGGACTGAGTGACCAGATAGGGTGTGGAGGGGGACAGCGTGAAGCGGGTGACCAGAGGGGATCCAAATGGGGCCTGGTGTAGAGCCGATCGATGGGGTCTGGATGGGGCCAGAGATGCCTGAGCAGCCAGCTTGGATGTGGATGGGAAGCAGCAGGGCTCTGGTTGGCAGCAGAGGGGTCAGAAAAGGCTGCCTCTCCGAAGAGGAGTGTTTCTGCGTGTCTGTCTGTCTTCTCCCTGAGCTCTGTGTCTGGCCCTCTACCCATGACTGCATCCGCACCATCCTGTCTCATCGGCCCCGCCTTGGACCTGGGGCCCGGCCCCCAGCACTGCGCTTGCTGGGCCCATCACCAACTCATCTTTTTGCAAACTTTGAGCAAACCCAGGAACCCTCCTCCCCAGCACTGTGGGCAGCCCAAGGGCTGCCTGAATGAGCCGGGGACCCCCAGCCTTGTGCCTCCCTCCACGGCCTGCGCGCTTCTCCATCCTCAGTTACGGGCTGCCCTTTGCCGATGCCCTACTTCTGGCCTGTCCCCCTCCCCCCTCCCCCCACTAAACAGTTTTCAGTGTCTCAATAGCTTCTGCTTATATGTTTGAAGATTCCAAACTGAATGGGGAGGTGGCGAAGGCCGCGCTGGCGAACGAAGACTGCCCCCACATAGACCAGGCCCTCACTCCCGATGAGGGCCTGCCCTTTACGCGCTCGGGCACCCGCGAGAGATACGGACCCTGCTTCCTCTTATCAACCGGGGAGTACGCGTGCCCACCTGGTGGAGGAGTGAGAAAGGGTATGTAGAGGAGGCTGCCTGGCACCCCTGCAGATGGGTGGGCGGGGCGGCGGGCAAGGGGCGCTGAGGGGCAGGCAGGCACACTGAGTGGGGCAAGGAGCCCCAGGGTCGGCCCCCGGAGGTCTGAGTCCCAATGTTGCAAGTGGGATGGCCGGCTGGCGGAGAGAACCGGAGGTCCAGGCAGCTAGCTGTGGGTTGGAATTGAGCTGAGGGGTAGGAAGGGACTTGGGGACAGGCTGGACGACTACAGCCCCCAAGACAGAGGGGTACCCGGGGATGTGGGAGGAGCCTCAACTCCCCCAGGCTGCTCTGGCAGATGGCAGGTCAGACCCCAAAAGCAAAGTGATCTCCCCTGTCCCTTGGTTGAGGAGGGCGACGGGGTGGGCCTGGTCTGACCAGGACCCTGTGGGCTTAGCCAACCAAGATCCATGTTCTGAAAGTGACATCCTTTAAAGAGAATCCACAGACCAGTGGGTGGGGAGGCATGAAGAGAAAGGTAGCTTCAGGGCTTGGAGGTGAGGCCAGTGTCCTTGCAGAGGTAAGGTATGTGCCAGTCAGAATACTGCTAGTGGCAGAGAACTTGCCAAGAGAAGGTGGTTACGGAGGACTCTGTGCAACCCCTTCTGTCCCCAGCGCCCGTCAGCCATGGCCCTGGGTGTGGTCAGCGCCCCCTTGTGGTTGGTGAAGGCTGAGCCCCGTGGCGGTCTCTGCTCAAAGTCTCCTTGGATCGGACCCTTACCTTAGGCTGACCCCCTGGGGAAAAGGCTTCCACTAGAGCTTGAGCATGGGCTGCGGAGAGGCTTGGGGTGGGGGCCCAGCGCACCTTAGCTCCAGGCTCCAGGCATTGGCCAGGGCCTGGAAGGCAGAGGAAGCCATCCTCGGCACAGTGGACTGGCTGGGCGGCTCATGCATGTTGGGAAGCAGCTCAAAGGCTCACATGGGGTGCATGCTGACCGGGGTGAGCAGGCTGGGCCAGATAGTTGGTTTTTTAGAGCAACAGTTGGTGTAACCGGTGGCCATTCACAACTGCTCCAGTATTTGAAATGGTTCAACAATATGCAAGGAGAAAGCATAGAACTCAAAATAAAGGGCAAACCCAGAAGAGGAGAGGCAGCCCACAGGGAGACGGGGGAAGTCCTTCTGGTCACTGGTGCTTAGTGTGCTCACCTGATCCAGGCTGGTCCCTGCTTCCTTGCCCGGCCTGGAGGTCCCTTGGACCCCAGTGTGGCATACCACCTCCCGCATGGTGCTGCATGGCAGGGGGGCTGCTGGCCCCGGGGGTGGGCCCCATCCTTGGCCTTCCATGGATAGGCCTGATGCTCCCCTTCACAACTGGCTTTTTCCCAAGTGGAGGCTCTAGAAAGCCAGGAACTGGGCAGCCCAGGGGGTTTCAGGGGATGGCAGGTAGACCATTCCCAGTGGCTGTGCTCTGCCTGGTAAGGTCTCGTAGGCTGCCTGTCTCCTTCATCTTGAATGTTGGATCAATCTGTGTGGCCTAAAAGAGCAGACAGGAGAGTCTCTTTACCGGGCTTCTAGAAGCCCAGGCTGTGTGGGACAGAAGCAGCCTGTAGTGGCCAGGGAGTCCAGTGGCAACCACTGTCCACAGGTGGTACCCACTCCGCAGTCCCACAGAGGCATCGAGGGTGAAGTGCCCCCACCGGCATCCACCCGGCCCCGCTCTTATGGAGTCATGACAGCCGCCGAGGACTTGCTTTTCTCAGGATGATACCAGGCTGTAAGCCACGTGCAGGGTAGAGAAGAGTTAGGAGCTTAACCCGTTCCCCCAGGAGGGAGAGAAAGAGGCGTGCTAGGCTGGCTCACTGCATGGGAGAACCAAGCCAGCTGGAGAAGAATCTGCCTGCCTCTGCATGCGGCTGTTCTGTCTGTCCTCCTCCTTCCGTAAAAACTAAGTACCAAGCGGGATGGGAAAGCCAAGAAGAGAAGCTCAAGTGTTAATTGTATTCTTTACATACAGATCTTTGCAAAGAAAGCCCTGTCATTGCTAAGTATATGCCGACAGAGGCTGTGAGAGTGACTTGACCAGGCGGCTTGGCCCAGGACACTGGTGGCTATTAAGCATCTGGGTGGACCTGCAGCCCCTCCTCACCCTCGGACAGAGTAAATTCACGCCATGCAGGTTTGCCGGACGAGTCCGAGTGGCCCAGGCCTTGTACTAGGACGGACGTAGCTTTTCTACGGCCAAATGGTAACTGACTGTAGAGGATTTGTTTTCCTTCTTTTCATTTTTTAAAAATTTTATTTTATTCGGGGAAGGGGTGGGATGGAAGGGTTCCTTAGCATGACTTGCATGAAGTTCAACAGAAAAACCCAGCAATCCAAACCCACCAATCCCCTGCAACTGTATGATTACCCTAAACCACGACAACAACGAAGAGAAACAAGCAAGAGTCCTCTATTTTCTTTCAAAGCGCTTTCCTTTTATACATGTTGTTGGAGCCAAACTGTAAATGGCATTTGGTAGAAACCTGTACGTTTTGGGGGGGAAATGGAGTGGGGGGCGGGGAGGGGTGGGGATGGGGAACGGATTGCTTCCATTTTGTACACGAGATCGAGATGGAGAGTAAAGGTTCCCAAAAGGGCAGTCGGTCAGTCATCGGTCATATTGACCTCACCTTCATAGTTCATCTCTCACGCGGAAACTGAGAACTTTGCTCCAAATAGAATTGTGGAAACACACTGCCGCCTTCTTCCCTCTGTTTGGCATGCTTGCGACCCAGCGGACGTCTCCCCAAGACCCCTGACAGCGGCTAGTCTAGGTTGATTCGATCATCTTAGCGGTGTGTAGATTCAGTGCGACCAACTTTCATAACAAATTGTTCATAGTAGATAATCAACACCTTATGGATTTTCCAAGTGTTCCTTCAGAGCACCAAAAAGATCAGGACCGCGGGAGGGCTGGTCCTCCTCCACCTTTATTAAGGCACAACCCGGCATTGTATGCAATTTAGTACTTCAGAGTAAAAAAACTGCATGCCCAATGTTATGCAAAGCGATTCTAGCATGAAATAAATTTTGTATCATGGTTTCTGTATAGTCTAAAGCAGATTTGTTTTCCTGAAGCAATCGGAGGTTTGCAGAGACACACTTCTGCATCTCGAATAAATATAGTATTTCCCCAACAGAAACAGAGGACAGTAGCTTGGCTTTGGTCTGATTCTAAAATTAGTGGTGGGGTAAGGGGTGGGGAAGGATGGATATTTCTGAAAAACACATGCTTGAGTTGAAAAAAAAATGCAACATCTCAAGCGCTCACTGCAGCTCGCAACATTTCCTGGAAAGAGAGCAATGCTGCTTTAGTTCAACACCCTCCCCTCCCTGGGCCCTGGCCCTCAATAATAAACAGCTGACATTGGAGATGAAGCATGGATTTGGGTTTTTATTGCCTTTGGCAGTGTCGCGATTCAGTTCTGGGCCCCTGGTCAGGCCCTCTGTGGCTGGGCTGGGGTGAGCCTGAGCCCTGGCTCCTCTGATCTCAGGGACCCACCCAAGGTGCTGGCTGTCCTCTCACTGGGGGAAAGCCAGGACCGCCCACTGCCCCGCAACCTGCAGATCCTGTTGGGTGGGGAGAGGGAGGCAGCTCTCAGAAGGAATCGGTCAAAAAAAGGCACCAAGACGAGCCCATCCTCTAGGGGGTTCACCAATATGGAAACTTTCTCCGTGGATCCATGCCATATTCATGACTCCTTGAATCTGGTTTTGTTGGAGCTCCCAGCTCCCGCCCCCGCCACTGCCCCTCATGCAGACCATGGTCACCTCCCTCCTAGGGCCATTCTTGAATCTGATGGAGCCAGAGGCAGGGGTCTGACTGGTCCGGGTGCCCTATCCAGCTGAACCCTTGCTGGGCCCAGTCTGGTGGTCACCTCATCACATACCCATCCCTCAGCCTGAGGCATCTTGGAAGGGGTGGAGCCCTCTCCTAGGGATGCTGATTTGCTTGGGTTCTTCACTTGGCTTTGGTTGGGGGTAGAGTGGGGGGCTGGAGTTCCAATTCTTTTCCTATCCATTCGAGAATCTCCGGTGGAAAGTCCCTAACGGTCATGGCACTCCACCTCTGAGCATTTTACACATGAGGAACTGAGGCCCAGAGGGGAGTCATCTGACCAGGGCCACAAACAAATGGGGGTCAGTTTCCCCTGGATTTCCGTTCTCTGATGCCTCCCAGCATGGCCAAGACAATGATCATATGGGTGGGTGGGAGGCTGAAGGTGGGTGTCGAATTCTCGCCCAATAGTTTCTCACGCCTCTAAGCATTTACCTCACCAGTGTGGGGCGGGGATCAGTGGAGCGGTGAGCATGGCAAGGCCTCTGCCCATGGGTTATGCAGCCGAAGAACTGCCAGATCCACACCATGTATACAACAGCCATTCATAAGCATCAGGATGTAGAAGCCAAGTAGCCTCAGCAGCTGCCGGGAGAGCAGAGTTCCCTCTGCTTGGGGTCCGCCCTGGAAGAAGTGCCTCTGGTGGACTCAAGTGGGACTTGACATGTGGCCGTTTAGAATAGGGGTTTCAGGGACACAGTAGCTAACGGGGAACAGGGATTAACATACATTGAGCATCTGCCATGTGCAGGGCATCTGAGACAAGCGGTCTGATGATGACCCACAGTAATTCAAGATGCTCATTTTAGAGGCAAGAGAACAGGCGCAGAGAAGTAAAGTAAACAGCTCAAAGCCACACAGCCAATGAATGATGAAGCCAAGATTTTAACCCAGGTGTTCTGACTCCAGAGCTCAGGTGAAGCTGTCTCAAGCTAATTGAGGCCTTGCTGGGGCTGGAGATGGAATTGATTGGAACACCAGTCCTGAATCCCAGGGCCCTCAGGCCATGGGTATGACTGAAGGCCCACTGACACACTGCTCTGAGCCTTCCATGCATACATCTGACCACCTCAATTTTCTGCATAAACACCTGTTGCCCTAAGAATGAAGTCGGAGCTCCTTAAATCGGCTAGCAAGGCCCCCCGGCTCTCCTCTCCCAACTCTCACCTCTCCGTGCTCTGGTCGCTGGGAAATTCGAACCCTGCCGCACAGTTATATGTGTGCCCCTTAGGACCTGGAACCCCATCCCATTTCCTGACTGTCTACCTCCCAATTCCAATTTCTCACTAAGTCACTTCACTCAGAAGTGGTGGATGGTGATGGAGGGCTTTACTCTGAGCCCCAGGCCTGGATTCACCGTTCTCAAGCACAGCCTCATCGAATTTTGGCCTGATGGTCCACTGGGACCGAAGGTGGTAGGGCGTCAAGGGAAGCCGGGGTGCCTGCAAGGGGAGACTGTGTGTGGTAGGTTAGGATGTAAACATCCTGCTCACACCTGGTACATGGCCACCCTTCGACAATCACTGCAGGGGCTGCGGGCCCAAGACCTATGAGCACACGATGGGGTCTCACTCCCCTCTCCTTTTTCCTTCCCTCGTTCTCATGGGGTGCGGCGGGGGCGGGGTGAGGGATATGAAGGCCAATCAACTTAGTCTATAGGGAAAAAGTCATTCTTAGAAATGAGTGGGCATTTTCTCATTAGCTAATCACTGTCAAATGGTTGTGCTATCCACAGCGTAGTTATCAAACATCTGTAAGAGATGAAAGCAGAGGATGGGTGGGGGTGAGGGGATCACAGAACCCACTCGTTTAGCCTCCCCGCCTATGGTGACCCTAACACGCTTATTGGGTACTTTCTCTGTCCCAGGACCTGTCCTTAATGAAGGGATGCCAGAATTGACCAAGACCTGGTCCCTTGCTCTTGAAGAGCTCAGAATCTAGTAGAAATGAGGGGCTTGGACATTTACAAGTCTGAGAATAACCAGTAGGGTTCAAAGGGCCCAGAAAAAAGTCTGGGAGACACTGTCAACAGACCCTCGCCCCGCTGGCGCTTTCAGGTACTCAACAATCTGGCCAGTGAACTGATGCAGAGAAGCCCATCCACCACTGTTAGGGAGGGAGAAATGGAGGAAATGGAGGGGACTGGACAGTCTGTGGTGTCATCCAGTGCCAAGAGCCATTCACTCTTGCATGCGTGGATTAGCCGGGTTCCACATGCTTCTGAGAAGGGTCTGGCTCAGGTTCCGAGCAAGCCTCCGAGATTTAGGGCTGAGGCACCACCTCACCCTGTTTCAGGCTGGCAAGGAGCCCCGAGACACTTTCTTGTGCCCACAGGGAAGCCTTGGGAGGGGCATTAGAGCTCAGCAGCAGAGGACTTGGGATTTGGGTCTCTTCCAGCAACCCAAAAGAGGCAGGGGGAACTCTGCACGGCCGCGCAGTGAGAGTGTGCGCTCCTTGGGAGTGGAAACCCTGTCTGGGAGGTATGGGCCTGAGGACTTACCCACGTGGGGTGGCCTTCCAGTGCAGACCACCCGGTCTGTAGGACAGTGGGTGGTGGCCAGTAATGGTGGACTTGCTCCAGTCTGGGTCATCTCTGGGCCATCCAATTACTCCACCTCTGAAGGCTTGGTCACCTTGGCAAGACCAGCTCAGGGTGCACAGAGATGTCTTTCCTTCCATTCTGGAAGTGCTTTAGAGGCTGTACTGGCCTCTGCTGGTTCTGGGAGGTGGGGGGACAAAGGGCTTTGCTGGCCAGGGCAGCGATGTTTCTAGGGTACAATACTGGGAGCAGGACTCCATGTACTGGTGTTCAAGGTCAGCCAATGGCCGTGGGTGGTCTCTAGGTGCAGGCCTGGGGAGCTCAGGATGGCCCTAATCCCCAGTCTCCTGAGTCAAACCCCCACTGGTCCCAGGGCCACCCCTTGTCTGCCCCCCTTGTCTGGCTCGAGGCCCTGGATGGGTCACCTCCCAATCAGGACCCTGGGCCAGGAGTGAGGTGTATGGCCTTGAGATGGTCCCTTCCCCTTTTTAGGCCTCTGTTTTCCCACATGAACAATGAAAACGTTGGATAAGATCAGTGGTTTTAAAACTTTCTCAAGGACCCCTTTGTCAAGTGAAATCTTACGTGAAGCCTGATATACAGTGTAGATTGAAATGAGGCTGCTGTGAATAAGGTGGAGGGTGGCGACCCAGACCTCTGTCTACTTGGCCTTCCTTTACCCACAGCCCACAAGGTGGCCACTGAGTTCTCAGGAGAATGCTGTCAGTCTCAGGAGACTGCTAGGGTTCTAGAATGCAGTTTGAAGGCCACTAGGCTAGAAGGTCATTACAGGTCCTCCAGCTGTGGTGTCCTGGGGTTTCGTAACATCCTCAAGCCCTTGGAGCCTAGTGCTCCCAGATCCAAACACTCCCCTGAGTCAGAGGGAGGTGGTGTGGGACACGCCACAACCCTGGCTGGCTAGCTGGAGACACTGCTACTCAGTCCTCCGGGGAAAGCCACTTTCTGAGGCCCTCTGGCCAAAGGCCTTCTGCCAGTCACAGCGGAGAGAAAGTTGCTATGTCCCCCAGAGCCATAGCTGCCACCTGGGGAAGCCTGAGGCCTGGGGTCTGGCCTGCTCCCCATTTCACGTGAGGGCCCTCCTCCTGCAGAGGCCAGGGCCTGGGGGCAGATGTCAGGGGTCAGGGTCTTTCCCTGCAGAACCCCCTTCCCACGCTGTGTCTGTCCCTCACCTGAAACTACAGCTTGGCAATTACAGTCACACAGACTAGCTCCAGAGTCCTTCCTGGCTCAGATGAAGACATTGATCTTGGGAGTTTCATTGGTTCTAGATTCCTTTGTTTGTCCCAGGGGTCTCCTCTGCCCGGTCTTTCCAGAAGTTTTGTTTCTTCCTCCACTTACTCATCTATACTTCCTCCACCCCCCACCCCCCGCTCCAGAGCCTTCTCCCTTGGTCCTAGTCACCAAGACAAGAACTCCTTCCTGTCCAAGTAACCAGCCACCTGATCAGGGTTCCTTGATATCCTTGAACCAGCAAACTACATGCTCTGGGTGCTGAGAATGAAACCCCAGGAGAGGCTTGTGGCTGCCCTAAGCATGGCCTATAGGAACCTTTGTCTGGCTGAATCAAAGCCTGCTGGGGCAAAGCAACCACTGGGGACAGAGCTGGGCTTTCTGTCCTCACCAGCTAGGGACAGGCTGGAGCCTTCCTCTGCTTCCCATGTCCTGGGGTGAGGACTGAACCCTCATTCTCACATGCTGGGCAGAAAGGATGTCCATTCCTTGAGCCCAGACACTGGGCTCCTATCCTTCCCATCTGGTCAGCCCACCCAGAGTGCCTCCTGAATCTTTCGCAGGCCAACACCGCAACCTGACAAAGCATTTCTCTGGGGACACTTGGGTGGGTAAAGTTGCTTTATTAAAGGGTCTCTGTCATAAGCCCCCCATTTCTGAACCTGTCAGATTGGCTTTGGGGAGAAGCTTCTGCATGTCTGTCTTTCCAGTTTCTCTCTTGGTCCATGGCTTCTTGAGATCCGGCTTCCTTGGTGGCATCTGGGAAAGGATCAGTGACCCTGGGGCGCTGGCCCAGGGCAGGGAGGGCTGGCCGCCGGCAGAGGGCCAGGGAGTGGCCGGCCCCGCAGCCCACACGGAGTCCCGACAATGACCGTAGAACCGGCATGGGCTTTGGGGCCCAGACGTTGGCTTCGGTGCCGTCCCCGCACATGCCGTGCTCGTTCCAGCCCCAAGAGTAACACGTCCCGCCTGCGAGGGAGAGACGAGACTGCTGTAGACGTGGTTCTGGGGAACAGGGCCGAAACACTCACCCTGGGGGCGCAGGTATCACCGCGAACCCCCAGTTTACGCAGGAAGAAAACCAAAGCTCAGCCACACCCGGGGGCCGCTCGCCATCTCTGCTTCCTCCCCTGCCCTCCTTAGTCTGCTCTTTTCTTCACTCCCACCAGCCCACAACTGTTCAGGTCCCAAACCTGGCTCTCCTCCGTGGCCCCTCCCTCAGTGCCACCTCCCACCCCCACACCTGCATCTCCCCCCAAAACACACACACACACACACACACACACACACACACACACACACACACACACACACACTCTCTCTCTCTCTCTCTCTCTCTCTCTCTCTCTCTCTCTCTCTCTCTCTCTCCCCTAGACCTGCCAATTCTGCCTCTGAAAGGCTCTCAAATCCTTCCACACCTCTCCATCTCCACTGCCATCACCCTGATCCCAACCCCATTTTCTCTCATCTGGGCCACACCAGTAGCCAACTAACTAACTGGGCGGCTGGCTCACCAGCAACTCTGATCTTCAAAGAGCATCAAAACAATCTCTGAGGATGCAGATCTAACCAGGTCACTCCCCTGCTTCAACCCTTCACTGACCTACCCCCACCCTTAAAGGCCTTTCCTTGCCTGTGAGGCCCTGAGTGATCTGGCTCCGGACCAGCCTGCTGGGGTCCCCATGCACAACTCTCCCCACCCCACTGCATGCCAGAACCCCTGCCTTCCTTCAGTCCCTGAAATATGCCCTGTGGGGCCGGCCTTTCTCTCCAAGTCCTGACTTTGCTGGGCTCCACAACCCCCATCCTCCAGAATCTGTTTAAATCATGCTCAGAGGCCAGATTCCCCGGCACCCAATCAACTTGGATTCTTGTCATTGCCCTTGTACTTTCCCTCATAGGCAGCGGACAGACGGTCTGGGTGGTGATGTGTTTACTATCCCCTCCTCACTAGACTGTCTGCCCTATACAGTGAGAGAAGGAACACATATGTTCTGTTCACTGCCCTGTCTCTAGCACAGCGCCTGGTCCCCAGCTGCGGCTCAACAGGGGTTTGCTGACTAGATCAAAGATTGAAGAACTCAGAGTCCTACGGCCAATCTCCAAGCCAGCATTCGAGCACAGGTCTCTCTGACAGCCTGTGATGCTCCCACCCCATCACAGCACGTCTTCCTAGGTTTTGGACCCTTTCCTGGAGCCTAGCTAAACTCGCTCACACTTTTCTGTAGTTGTTTAAAAAAATTTTTTTTTCTGGATATAAAAGTAATACATCTTCATGGTAAAAAGGGGGGAGAAAAAGGAAAATATGGATAGGTGTAAAGAAAAGCAGACTTCTAGAATCTTGCCCACTGCTATGAATATTTTAGGTGTCTCTTTCAAACCTTCAATTTGTGAAACTTGTAAATATTTGTGTATATATTGTGTTGTTTTTATGCCTTAATAACACAAGCATTTCTCCATAGAACTGGGAATTGTTCAAAAAGTAAATTAAAAATAATTTGTTTGAAATTTTGAAAAAGCTCAATAGGCAGAAAAGTACAAAAAATAATTTAACAGAAAGACATATTCCTCAATCAGATTCAGAACATTAGTTACCATTTTGCCATATTTGCTTCAACCTTTAAAAAAATAAATCAATTATAAAGATACAGTTTAAGACCCACCTCCCATCCTCCGCCCTCCATCCATTCCCTCCTTCCTGGAAGTAACCACTATTTGAAGTTGGTGTACGTTACTTGCATGCTTGTTTTATATTTTTCTACATGTATGTGTCCCTAAATATTATATAAAAATTTTAGTTTGTTTTAAAGATTTACATAAGTAGTGTCATTCAAATATGTATCTTCTGTTATGACTTGCTCTTTATACCATTGTTTTTGAAATCTCTCTGAGCTGATTTAGTTCATTTATTTTAACTGTGCATAGTACATATCCCATTATGCATAAATCATATTTTACTCATCCATTTCCCTTCTGATGGACAGTTCTTTAATGATGATAATTGTTGCTACTTTATTACACATTATATATTACAACATATAATATACCATAATATTTTACAACAATACTATTACTACTATTGCTACTATAAACAACACTGCAGTGAACATCCTGGAACATGTATCCTTGTACAAATTGGTGTTTGTGCACATTGATCCCTAGAAGTGTGATTGTGGTGGAATCACATGTTTACACTTACCAGGTGTGTCCAAACAGCTCTCCACCATGGCTGTAGTCCCATCATTTATGGTCCCATCAGCAATGGATATGAATTCATTTCCCTCTATCTTTGCCTTTAGACTCTTGTTATTCTGATTAAGTACATGTGATTAATTTGCATTTTCTTGACTACTAGTGAGATGGAGCATGTTTTTATGTTACTAGCCCTAAATTGCTTTTTCTGTGAATTGCGTGTTTACATTCTTTGCCTGTTTTGCTCTTTGTTTGCCTTTTTCTTACTGATTTATAAGTAGTCTTTGTATATTCTTTTGTATATATAATTGTTATAAGCATTGCAAGTGTCTTCTCCCAGGAGTCTGTGGTGTCTCTTCACTTTGTTTATGGTCTCTTTTGTGGTCCAGATTTATGTAGAATGACTGCCTAATTGCCCGTTATGGAGATTAAACAATTTCCTTAACCTGTATCCTATTATCAGGTAGATAGTTTATTTCTAATTTTTCATTATTTTGTATAACATTTCTATGAACATCTTTGTGCATGAATCTTTGTCTACACCTCTATTTTCTCAAATTAGATTCTTAGAATGGGAATTCCTGGTCAAATGGTATGGACATTTTTGAGATTCCTGAGTATTGTTTTGAGTACTGCCAGAATACTTTGCAGAAAGGCCACCTGAATATAACTACAACAATCTGTGGGACTCCCTGTATCACTCCGGCATTGCCAGTATTCATTAGTTATTACAGTATTTAAAAACCTTTTCTAATTTGAAGACAAAAATGGTATCTCATCATTTTTATTTGTACTTTTCTGATTCCCACAGAAATTGAAAAGTAATTCTTATTTTCCTCCCATATTTGAATTTCCTCTTTTGTGTATTGTCTGCTTAATACATTTTTCCTGTTTCATATAGAAGAGTTTAAGTGCTCAGACCCAAGAGCCAGATGGCCTGGGTTCAATCCCATCTTCTTCATTTATTAGCCGTGACCTTGGGCAAGTTACTTAGCTTCTCTGAGCCTCAGTCCCCTCATCTGTTAAATGGGGATAATAATAGTACCTTTATCATAAAGGTTATAAATACTTATTCATTTATAAGGATTAAATGAGCAAAGTTATATAAAATACATAGTATAGTAGTCCACCCTTTTGTGCAGGGGACACTTTCCAAGACCCCCAGTGGATGCCTGAAACCATGGAGAGTACCAAATTCTATGTATACTGGTTTTTCCTATACTCATGGGCATGTAGCATGTACAATATGGATGGGCTGGACAAAGGGCTGATTTACATCCTGGGTGGGATGGAGCACAACAGAGCAAGATTTCATTACACTACTTGGAATGGCACACAATTTAAAAGAGTTGTTTATTGCTGGAATTTTCCACTTAATATTGTCTGACTGTGGTTGACAGTGGGGTAACTGAAACCGCTGAAAGCAACACTGCAGATAAGGGGGCACTACTGTACTAAATGAAAATTTGCTGTTGTCGTTGTTCTCAAGAGCCTTATGTTTTAAAGATTTTTATTTGAAGAATATTAATTCTATGCCATATCTGGCATAACTATTTTTTCTCAGTTTGATTTAAAATTTTGTTTTAGGTCTTTTGATGTAAAACATAAATTTTATGGTTCTAGGTAGTACAGTTTCTTGTTTTTTTATCTTATCATTTCTTCCATAGTTTGTAAGAATTGAAAGCCTATCCCTATCCAGATGAGAAAATATTCTTTTGATTTTTTTCAATGATCCGAGTTTCTTAAAAAATCTTTACATTTCACTCATTAACCAAAGAAAATCTGTTTTGCAGACCGCTCTTTCACAGAGGGAGGCTGGCTGGCCCAGGATTACCCTTCTCTTTCCTTTTCCCTGGTAGGAAGGCAATCATTAGCCAAAAGCTTGGGCTTGGGGAAACACAGATGTCTGCCTGTTTGGCCCATGAATGAGGAAATGCATACAGAGAGGATGAACCCCAGGCCACAAGTCCTGCAGTTAAGCAGGAGTTTCAGCCAGGTGGATCTAAGGCACGAGGTAGAGAATGGAACAGGCTGGGTATCTGCGGGCCTAGCTCGGCACCTGGCATGGGCTTTGCGCCCAGCCCTGGTGAGTGGCACCAGCTGACGGTCAGCAGGAATGGGGGTGGGAGGAAGGCAGCGCTGACCTACCAGCAGGACGCGGCACAACGGGCAGCTGGCAGGTCTCTCTCCTCCTGCCAAAGGAAACGCTCTAAGGAAGCCATGTTTGGGGCCGGGGTAGCCCACTGGGATGAGAAGCCTGGCAAAGGCTCAGATACAGTTTCCCTCAATACTTCCAAAGAAGCTGACTCGAGGTTATGTGCTTTATATTCTTTATCTCATTTAATTCTAACAACCTTGTGAGGCAGCCATGTTTTATAGATTATTCTCATTTTATAGTTAATGAAACTGAGGCTCTAGAACCCAGACAGTGTGGTTCCGGAATCTGTGCTAAACTCTGCATATTCTATACCAGGGCTTGCCAGAGTTATTCTATAAAGGCAAACAGTAAATACTTTAGGTTCGATGGTCTCATTCGGTCTCTGTTGCATATTCTTATTCTTTATTACAAGCCTTTAAAAATCATTCTTAGCTCGCAAGGCCGTACACAGCAGGCCCGTGGGTTGTACTCCGTCAGCCCCTGGTATATATATAATACATACTGTGGACTGTGCTACGCTGTCCTGGATCCCACATCACCACACAGCTGTGTGACAATGGTACGTCTGTCCCCAGCTACCTCACAGGGTTGCTAGGAGGAGGTCTGCATGTGCTGATATACATTTAATGCCCTGGCACAGTGCCTGACACATGGTGACAGCTCACACCCACGTATGAAGCAGACCACGGGGAAAGGAGGAAAAGGCAAGGAAGGCCATGCTGGTGGCAAACCTTCCCAGCAGATGGGAAGGCCTAGAGTAGAATGACAAGTCAGGGGTTCCCCAACACTTTAAACAAACCTCCCATAGAAAGAAACCAGGCTGCTGAACTCGGAGAATGAAAGATGGGCCATCCCAGTAACAGAAGGACTCACACAGGACATTTTTCAGTTCTGAGCTCCTCCAGCATTTTAGAATATCTTTCAAGCACACCCCCTGTCCCCCACCCTCACTTAGGGCCACCTATTCAGGGGCACAGTGAAGATGGACAGGCCGTCTGGACTCAGCAAGATGCTACTATGCAGGCTGTTCTCATGTAGAGGTGGGAGGAAGGACAGCCCATGATAAGCCTCTTCCTAAGCTAACTGGAATACGGGACACCCAGTTTTCAAAACAGGTGAGTTCATGATGATTCCTGGCATTACAGAGGACTCTCTGCAGTGTGCCTGGCACTCGCCAGGTTCTTGAGGACACTGAGATCCCACCTGATTGATCTAGATCTATTTTACTGGCCCCGGGGCACATAGCTGAGCCTTGGGTGGAGAGCTCATAGTTACAGAGGGATTCCCTAGCCTCTTCAGAGTTCGGGCCCTTGCTCACGGGGCTCAGTGGAGTTGATGCAGGCTGTGACAAGTGACAAAGCTCATGGCCCACCACACTTGCGTCAGCCTAAGAGCCCTGCAGGCAGCGGAACCTCAGGGCTGGCAGGGTCCCCAGCACAGGCTGGACACAGTACCCAAATCTGTTCAGGTCTTGTGGCACCTGCTTGAGCTTCTTGGCAACCTGGGTCCTCATAGGGCCTTATGGTGCTGGGACTGCAGCCCAACTGTAGGAAGGGGGCAGCGTTTCTGCTGGAGGGTCTTGCCTAGGAGGGGCAAACACCTGAGTATGTGTGGCAGAAACTCCTGGTGGTCCCTGAACCACA
The DNA here is from genome assembly GCF_964165515.1 of Mesoplodon bidens. Classification (NCBI taxonomy): domain Eukaryota; kingdom Metazoa; phylum Chordata; class Mammalia; order Artiodactyla; family Ziphiidae; genus Mesoplodon; species Mesoplodon bidens. The sequence goes on along the minus strand of NC_138164.1, from coordinate 46,910,162 downwards.
GAATGGAGACTACATTTCCCAACCTCTGTTGCAGCAGGGCGTGGCCAATGAGATTTGAGCTGAGATGTTCTGTAGTAGCTTATGGGATCCCTCCTTCAAAGACAGATGGCATGTGCCCTTTGCCCCTTCCTCCATCCTGTCACTGGAAATGTGGATGTGATGGCTGGAGCTCTAGCTGCCATTTCTGACCATGAAAATGAGGGCTACAACTTAGGGATGGTGCTTCTCAGTTTCACATAAATGTTACCTTAATTCTCACAGCAACTCTCTGAGGTGTTCTTACCTCCATTTTACAGATGAGGAAACTAAGCTCAGAGAGGTAAAAGAACTTGTCCATGGTCACGTGGCCATCCTAGTCAGGACTAGGATCCAGGACTTCTGAGTCTCAGGCTCCTTCACTAGTTCCAAAACGGTAATAAAGTCACCGAATACTTAGTGTATGCCAGGCCCTGTGATAAGCACTTTATACGTATCAATTCACCGAATCCTCACAACGAGACTGTGAGGTAGTATAGCCTAACACACCAGGGAGGTGGTATGAACTGTGCAAGATCACATAGCTGGTGAGAAGCGGAGCTGAACTGAAACCCAGGCAGTAGGACTCCAGAACCTCTTCTGTTAATATATACTGTCCTCTCTGGCCAAACCTCTGTTCCTCAGGTAATGAAGAAAAGGTAGAGAGTCATGGTGCACCTGTACAGGAACAAGGTCAGCGAGGGAAGGCCAGAGCTGTAGCTGGTGGGAGAAGCACTCTGTGGAGGAGCAGATACCCCTCCGAGCCCTTGTGAGCGCTGGGGCTGAGGCAGAGGCAGCAGCAGCAGGCCCCGCCGCCCCCCACCGCCATCCGCATCTGGTGGGGTGGGGAGAGGAGGGCGCGATGGTGCGAAAAGTTAGGCAGCCAGTGGTTCACCTTGTCTCTTGCCTGTCAAGGACCTAGGCCTCACAAGGCCTCACAAGGCCTCACAAGGACCTAGGGCATCAGGCAGGGCTGCTCTTCTGCAACACCAAGCAGAGAGAGAGAGAGAGACAGGAGGGGTGAGGTCTGAGCGCCTCACGCAGAGGAAGTCTCTGGATTCGGGCAGGTGGTCAATGCCAGTGTGGATGGAGCTGGCCTTGGAGCCGGGCAAATTTGGAAGAAACTTCTGAGTGTCTAGCTGCCCAAGCTCATGAGTATCTCACCCTTTGGGCAGTAATTGGTGGCTCCTAGGTCCTGCTGTGAGCAAGGAATTCAGGCCTCCTGAAGTGTTTTGGGTCTAGGTGGCAACCTCAGGACAGAAAGAAGAGGTTCAGGTACTGATCCTCTCTTGCTTGGACAGTTACAAAAGCTAGTTTCTTCTGAGGTAGCTGGCCTGGGTGGGGGAAACCAGGCTGAAACACAGCATGAACTAGGTCTTCCCATGAACAATTTCCTGTCTCCCCACTACCTACAATGGGCCTCTTATCTGGCTCTCAGGGCAGCCTGTCCCTCTTGGCCGCATCACCCCTCTTTCCTCTGTTCCAGCCCCATGGGCTTGCTGCTGCTCCCTGAGTTCACCCAGGCCTTTCACACAGTCGTGATTTTGCCCAGATGAGTCCATTTATCTCATCATGTGGACGCCTCTTGTGGCTTGGGCCCTGTATGGACAAAACAGCCCGAAGAGGAAAATCCAGTTTCTGCCCTGGGGCTCCCAGGCCACTAGGGTAGACAGCCATGGGGAATGACGATTACAGGAACCAATGGCATGTGTACACAAGGAGGCTGGCAAAACGGTGTTTACTGTAGCATTGTTTGTAATCGTGAAAGACTGGGTGGAAACCCCTAAATACCCATCAACAGAGGAGTGTGTAAAGAAACTACAGTTTGAGCCTACTGTTGAATAATATACAGCTATTAAAAATAATGAGGTAGCACTCTGTGGGCTGACATGGCAAGATACTGCAGACATTTTTAAGAGAAAATAGGCTGCAGAACAATATAGAGAGTATGATTCAATTTATGCAAAGCCCCTATATATTTCTGTAGGTATAGATCCTGAAGAATACATCCCAAACGGAGAACAGTCTCTGAGGAAGAGAGGGAGAAATGGGGGAACGGCAACTGAGATTTTCTTTGTTGTGTGTTCATATATTTTAAAAAGCAATAACACAGGATGATGATCAAAAAAATAATAGTATTTCTAAGTGACAGAGGTAGCATAGAGGAGAGGATGATACACTCTATTGTGGAGAGGAGGCAGGTGTCACTGAAAGTTCCAGGGGTTAATTCTTAGCTGGGCTTTGAAGGATGAATAAGAGTTTACCAGTCTTAAATAGAGGGTACCCACTGACATTTGCCCACTCTGAGCTGCCTTCATGGATCCTGATGGCATCCTGTTTGCTGCAGGGGTGAACTGTGGGCAGGTGCAGGGCTGGGTCCTCCTGGGCTGTTGGAAGGCTATTAATTTCACTTCCTCTAAGCTCTTAAGATACCCAGAGCTCTCTTAGCACACACACCACACTCCTCCTGGATCTCGAGGTGTTTCTATTTGTAACTGTGAGCTGGGGATGGGAGCCAGGTGCTGTGAGCAGGACACGCTCACCAATCAGCCCTCAGGCACATGGTACAGGCACTCAGGATAGAGCTACTGAGTGGAAGTGAACACATCTGGGCTGTTCCCCTGCCCACAGTCTTTCTGAGCCCCCTGCTCTGTCTGGAGAGCAGCAGGGGAGGAGTATACACACATATAATGCTGAGATCAACTCCAGTCCTGTGCCTGGCTGCTTGTCTTTATTCCCTGATCTGTGGCCAGAGCTGCCTCCTGGCCACCGGCCTCAAGAACAGAGAGCTGTGAGTCTCCGTCCCTGGTTACACTGCCCAGAAGAGGGGCAGCTCCTACAACAGAACGGCCTACAGAATGGCTGTGAGGACAACGGTCCCAATGGGCCAGTCTGAGGGAAGAGGCACTGTCAGTGTAGGACCCTTTCAATTAGTAGACCATCCATCACTCTCCAGGGCCAATGATGCCCTCGAGGCAGGATCTGAAGCAGCAGGAAGAAGCCATTCCAGAATCAGGAAGTGGGGCTGTTAGCCCCCAGTGTTACTCTGGAGATATTTTGGTATTGTAGCCCAAGTTGCCTCAGGGAAGGCTAAGTAGAAGATGGCTGTCCTGGGGTCCTTTCCAGACAAGGATCCATCACAGCACTGAGAATGGGGTGAGAGGAAGAGATGGGGGATGAGGGCTAAAGGCAAGGAGGCCAGAGAGGAGGCTGTGGCCATCCACCAGGTAAGAAAAGATGAGGGGTTTAGGAAGGTAATGTATTAAACACAGCCGGAATCTGGCCACTTCTCACCAGCCCATCATCTCACACTGGCACTCCTACAAGGGCTTCCTACCTGCCCTCTCTGCTGCTTCTGTTGTATTCTCTACACAAAACCTGAGGGACCCTGTTAAAACCTGGCACTAAGTCGACATGGCACTGCTCTGTTCACAATCCTCCAATGGCTTCTCCTCTGACTCAGATAAACAACAGCTGGCTTCCTCCTGGACCTCATGTCCTGTCAAGTTCCACCTTGCTGACGTCACCATAGCTACACTGACTTCCTTCCTGTTCTTCAAACAGTACTGGCCTCAGGGCCTCTGCGTCTGCTGTTCCTGCAGTTGGACTGCTCTTGTCCTGATGTACACAGGTTCACTCCCTCGTGTTGTCATGTATTTGTTCAAATGTCACCTTATCTGAGAGGTCTTCCCTGACAACTCTATATGAAGTAGCAATCTACTCCCCACCCCATCTCTGTCTCCTCACTTGCTTTATGTTTCTTTATGTTTTTAAGTGGTTATTTATCCTCTCTCTCCTGACCAGACACAGGCTCTTTGAGAGCAGGACTCTTTGTTTGCTGCTATTTCTCAGCACCTGAAACTGTACTAACAGTTCATTAGTACTAATACCTGTTGTTTGAATGAGTGAACACACAAATGAATGAATGGCTACCAAGAGCACGGAGCTGTCTTGTTCTCTCCCAGAGGCTAAAAGAGAGTCCACAGATGTGGGGAGGAGATGCCACGGGCAGGCTGATTTCTGCTCACCATCAGGAAGAACGCCGTAAGGACTGGAAGGCCACCCTGGAGAGTGGCAGGTGGCCTGCACCAGAGGTCCTGAGCCCCCAGCTGGCGAGGGCATTCCTAACAGTGGGCAGATTCTGGGATGAGACACAGCAAATGTCCTTCTGAGCCTGGCCAATTTGTGCAGCGGTGTGGTGGGTACGGATGCGTATGATGGAGAGAGAGAGAGAAGGAAGGTGTAGGCAGAAGAGCCGAAGAGGGGGCCGCACACCCAGGTCCTCAGGCTGGCTCCCTCGGACCTGACAGAAGAGTGGCCCCGGTTCAGAGGATAAATAAAAACGGGTTGAAGTGATGGGTTTGCCCTCAGAGGTCTCGTTCTGAGGCTGCAAGGCTGGGACTGCTCTAGAACTTCTTGTAGCTTAAAAGGTTGTTCAGTTCTCTCAGTAGTTCTCTATCCCTTTACATAAGAGGAAACTGAGGCCCAGAAGTGGGGCAGCACCTCACCAAAGGTCCCCCCCTACATACCTTCCCACTGCTATCTCCCCCTTTGTATCACTGAGGTTTGATGGTTAAAACAGCCCAGTGAGGAAGGATCTGGAAGGGAAAGAAAGCTGAGTCTGAGACAGGTTCAGAAACAGCCAAGCTGGGAGCGGCGGAGGCCAGCCCTCCCCACTCCCACCGCAGGAGGCAGCGGCGCTGAGGCTGCTGTGGCTGCGCGGCCACGGTCACCTGCGGAGAGAGCGTGCTGCGGCACGTTGGCTCCACTGGGTGACTATTCTTAGATGTAGGGAGCTAGGGATGATGGATTTAGAACTTACGAGGTGGAAACGTGTTGGCCTGTTTTATAAACAACTGAACTCCTCCCCACAGACTGTCTTTCTGAATTCTGTGTTCTCTGTCAGAACTGCTAGCTTTCTGGGCTTCTTGGCTGCACTGGGAGAAGGAAGAGAAAAGGGAACTCAGCCTCTCGAGGGCCTACTATGACCATGTATTGTGCTAAGGGCTCTGCGTGACCCATCTCATTTAACAGAGCAGCCCTGGGAAGGAGGTATTTTGATCACACTCTATTCATGAAAAAACAGACTCTGGGAGAGGTCCCAGAGGAGGAGCATGCCCTGGGATGTGGCTCCAGGGCGAGGCTGTGAACAAGCAGGCCCCGAGGTGGAGTCTGGTGCTGCCAGCAGGGGTCTGGCTCTGGTGATGGAGCAGTAAGGGCACAGCATGGCGCCTGTGGAGTTTAATCCCTTTAAGTGTTTTGCACATGGTTCTCCTATCCTCTTAGACTTCTTAACTCAGGTGATATATCATCTCTCTGTATAACCTGGTGGCCTGCCTCCATGGCCAGTCAGGGGCCCCTCCTCTTGGTAGGTTCCAAGTTGTCATCATCCCTCTAGAAGTACGTTCCCCAAACTGGCCAAGGGCTCTATCTAGATGCACACCTGGTCCCAGAGGCTGCCTGTATCAGTTTAGCCTGAAGCCACATTAGCCGTGTTGGAGTCCAAGTCCATTGACTCTCCGCATAGCCCAAGTCCAGCACTAAACTGTTTCTGCAGGAGCTGCTGTACTATGTTTCCTTGAAGCCTGGCCTGGGTGCTGGTGTTTGGACCTGACCGGAAATTTCAAGATGTCTGCAACAAATATCTCTGAGGGGCACCAGCAGAGGGGCAGGGGCACAGTGCAGCTCTGGGGCCCGGAGCAGCCGGCCTGCTGCCGTTCCTGGAGCCTGGTCACAGCAGAGCCTCTCGACACTGTTCTCCCCACACCTGTTTGGGAACAACCCGTGTGCAGGAGAGGAGGCTGGGAGCTAAAGCAGTAATGGGGGTGCGTGTAAGAAGGTCTGTTCTGGAACCCAGTAGCAGGTCCAGAAGAAACCACACGCAGATTAGGAGGTTAGAGCACTAGAGTCCACTGAGAAGCCACTGGAGGACACAAACCTGAGGAGGAATTCTTCCTAGGCTTTCCAATCACTTCATAAATACCTTCTGAGTGTATGCTCTGGGTTGGGTGCTGTGCCCAATTCAGCCCAATCCACTTGCTACACAGCTCCTACACAGTACAAATGCTAGGTTAGGAGGTGGCCACCCATCCCACCGTGATAGCGCAGGGAGACGGGTGCCCTGGAAAAGGTATGCCCAGAAAGGCAGCAGCTGATTCTTCAAAAGGACCAAACCCCCTTGGGAATACAGTCTGTCTCTTATTTATCTTTTTTTTTTTCCAGACAGTCAACTTTTATTGAACTTCATGACATTAAAAAAATTATAGTACAAAATAGGAAACAACTAAGGGATTAATACTTTCAATTTATATTAATGCATTTTTTTCTTTTAAAAAATGTTACTTTTTAGAGCAGTTTTAGGTTCACAGAAAAATTAAGCAGAAAGTACAGAAAGTTCCCTGCCCCCACTCATTCACAGCCTCCCCGCTATCAACATCCCTACTTGAGCAGTACATTTGTTACAATCAATGAACCTACAGTGACACATCATTATGACCCAAAGCCCATGGTGTACATTAGGGGTCACTCTTAGTGTTGTACATTCTATGGGTTTGAACAAATGAATAAAGACATGTTATTCATCATTATAGTTTAATTGCCCTAAAATTCTTCAGTGCTCCACCTACTTATCTCTGGTTTTATGTACCAGAGATGAATGAATAAGTGAGTGGATGAACAGTTACAGAGTGCCCGTAAGGTTCAAGCACAGCTCTAGTGGGAGGGGTACAGCAGAGACCAAGGCCCAAGGCTCCTGTCTTCAAGGGGCTTACGTTCTAATAAGGGACCAATGAGCAAGCAGACATACAAATCATCAGCATGTGGCTAGCGATAAGAGTTATGAAGAAACCAAAACAGAGTGATATGATTAGAAGGACAGGTGGTAGGAAGTTCTCTCCGGTAAGGTGGCCTCTGAACTGTGACCTGAAAGATGAGGAGGAGCCAGCCATACAGTCACCTGGAGGAAGGGCTTTCCAGGCAGAGGAAACGACAAACAGAAAGGCCCGAAGTGGGAAGTTTTGCCGGTTCCAGGAACAGGCAGGAGGCCAGTGGGGTCTGGGGCCAAGAGCCAGGGGAGAGGCAGGCCTCCGCGTGAAGGGAAGGCAGGGCCTCGGGAAGGCTGGGGAGAGGCCAGGAGTGTTTTGTGGGGAGGCTGAGGAGCCACTGGAGGGTTTTAAGCAGTGGGTGATCAGGTCTGACTTACATTTGAAAAGGCCACTTGGTGAAGGACAAAATAGAGGGAGATAGTTCAGGAGGCCCCTGCACTGCAGAGGACCAGGCCGGGCAGGACTGGGTGGTGCTTGGGGTGGGCTGGTAGCAGTGGGGACAGAGAAACAACTGGATTTACAATCTCTTTTGGAAGCAGGGAGTGTAGGACCTGCTGATGGAATTTCACAGGGAGTGAGTGAAAGAAGGGTTCAAGATGGATTCCCTGAGCGATGGGTGGAGAGTCGGGCTGTTTATCAAGGTGAGGAAGCCTGTGGGGAGGGGTCGGCTTGGGGAGAAAATCAAGAGTTCTGTGTTGGACATTTTAAGATGGAAGTACTCATTAGAGATGAATGAATGACCCGAGTGAGAAGCGGGAAACCGTGGAAATAACAGATGGCAGGAGCTACCAGGTGAGCAGTGGGCAGCTCGGTGTGCTTATGATTCGATGGGGTCAATATACGGTGCCTGTATCACTCTGAATTCCAGTTTCTTGAATGAAATGCACGACTGGGACGAATGCATACTACATGGGCTAATATATAAATTTCTTCCGTGAATGTCCCTACTTCATAAAAAACACATAACATTTGAAACAAAATTAGCACTTTGGGTAATTATAACCCACCGGCCCGAGTTCTCCCACTGGTCCTGTGGGAAGCAGCATTCTTCTCTCAGGCTGGTGAGCGGCCAGGCTGCTGGGCTGGGATACACAGGCGCAGGGCTCCTCCCCTGGGCCGGGGTGTCAGCGGGAGAAGCGGCACTCCCAGAGGATGGCGTGCAGGCTCCGGGAATGCTGCAGCCCTGCCACCAGACTCTCTTTGGGATGCCTTCTAACTCCGAGGAGTGTAAGGCCACCCAGACATGGGGGCCTGGAGGTAGCCAGCTCCGAGAGACCCTTTAGCCCTGGCCTGGAAGAAACAACTGCAGCTGGGGAGGCCTGGCAAGTGTCGCTGGGCTCCCTGCCTGTGGGACTGTTCACGTCCCCAGCAGGGGCTACTCAGCCTCCTGTGGGCTCGGTCCCAGGTGACAGATTCCCCTCCCAGACAAGGGGGCTGGAGGCTCTAAGGCTGAAGCCAGGCATGTGTCCCCAGGGTGCAAAGCCTCCAGTGGCACCCTAGCCCAGAAGGAAATCCAAAGCTTGGCTCTTGGCCTCTAAGGTTCCACACCATCTGGCCCCAGCTCCCTCCCTCCACGGCTGCCACTCTCATCCTCACTCACTCCTCTCCAGCCACACCGGCCTCCTTGCTGTTTCTCCAACTGGCCAGGCACGCTTCCAGCGTTAGCTCTCACGCTGGCCATTCACTGTGCCTGGAATGCTCCTCCCTAGATATCCACATGGTTCTTTCTCTCCCTCCTTTCATTTGGGTCTTAGTTCAAATGTCACCTTCTCAGAGGGCCTCCCCTGACCACTCAACCCCATCCTTCTATCACTCACACTGCTTTATCTTCCTTCCTAGCATGTCACACCCCATCATATACCTATTTGTCTGTCTCCCCACTAGAATGGGCAACTCCGAGAGCAAAAATTTCATTTTGTTCAACTGCCGCATCCCCAGCACTTAGTACAGTTACAGGAACATAAAAGGTGCTCAATGAACATCTGTTCTAGAAATGAATGGATGTCACTTGCCCTGGGAGGAGCTCATTTCCTTGAGGCGAAGCCAAGTCAGAGAGCTGGGCAGCCCGTCCACAGGGGCCACCAGTCCAAAGGACCTGCAGTGGGTGAGTGTGGAGGGGGCAGTCGGGACAGCCCATGCCGAAGGCACCTGCGGTTTGAAGGGCACCGGAACCCTAATTGTGGGGGAAGGGAGACATTACAGCTAAAGACTGGACAGACTCCACCTCCGGCTCTAGGACCAACCATGCCCTCGCACAGTCCCTTTCAGCTCTTTGCATGAGCACCAGCACCTACCTAGCTGCCTGTAGGCTGACCCTCCCCTTCCTGAGACAAGGAGGAGCCAGCTGGGCAGTATATATCCCAAGTCCTCACTCACTAGCCAGAGAATTTGAAAGCAACTGTTGCTCAGTAGCTATGGAGCCTAACAGACTTGGACTTGATCTTTCCTCTGTCACGAGAGGTGTGTGTCTGACCTTTGGTTTCTTCATCTGTAAATAAGGCCGATCATATGTCCTTTACTTTTTCTTTTTTTGAATGAATAGGTAACGTGCATCACATGATACATGCCCATCACATGATACATGCCCAGATGGCCCTTGCTCCCGTCCACATCTCCCCATCCGCTGCTGCGACGGCCCCATGCCTCTGGCCCAGAATCCATTCCTAGCCCTCCTTGGTCTGCTCTATCTTGCTGCCAGCTGTTGGTAAGTTGGGGAGAATCCCCAGTACAGGGGCACATGACAAAAGCATGCCATCCATCCCTCTTCAATTCCTCCCATCCCCAGACCCCTTGCGTGGAACAAGTAGATAAGATTCTCACAGGTTCTAGCGGAGGGTTCAGATGAGTGTTTGTCTGAGGTGTCCTGACAGGCACAAACCATGAAGCATTGCTATGGAAACTGTTCTGTTATTCTCTGCTATGTGATTTGTTTTCTGGATTAGCTGCAGTTGTGGTACAGGGGGGAGGGCAGCAGACGAGGTACTGAGGATTACTCTCTGCTTCTCTGTGGGTCTTACCTTCCTCAACTGCAAGAAGTAGGCCACTGTTTCTCAACCATGGCCTGATGCCCATCTGTACTTGTTAACAATCAGAGTCCCGGCACCCACCTCAGGGCAACCGTGAGAATCTCCCAGGGAGACTGTGATACACACCAGCGTTTGAGAACCACTGGTGTAGGAGTTCGATTAGCTAAATTGTTTTCAATTTACCCAGTAGGTAAAATGGATAACACTGGTTGGAGCAGGGGTGAGGGGCTCAGAGCCCCCATCAACTCCGCCTCCCACTACCCCCAACTGGCTCCATGGAATTCTAGGGCTTCCCAGAGCACAGTTTGAAAACCACCAGACCAGATGACTTCTAGTGCCTTCCCATACATTCATTCATTCATTCACTCACCAATATTTATTAGGTGCCTTCTGCTGTCTTTATGCCACGTAGTAGTTTGAAGTATATAGGTCTTCTACTTACTATATGTGTAATCTTGAGCAAATTACTTCAAATTGTTCATTTGCATTGTGAAAATAATACTTGTTTTCCCTACCTCACAGGATTCTTATAACGATCAAATAATCAAATGAGAACACCTATGAAGAAGTGGTGTTTGTTACCTGGAAGAGACTCTACAGATGGCAACAACTAGCATTAGTAGTACATCTACCTATCTGAAGTCTGTAGAACTAAATGAAGTCCTTAGAGGTCTCTATGGATTGTTACTCTACTACTCTCTGTAGCTAAACTTCCAGAAAATGTTACAGGGTGTAGGGGACCACTGGTCTAAAAGCCTCCATTGAAAAAACAGCAACCTGCCTACAGGGTGATTCTGAGATTTACTAATATCACTCAGTTTGTTATCTTCTAAATAGAACTTTTCTGTATTACCCAAATTTTCTTCAGTGAAATTACTTTTATAATAAACAATTTAAAAAACTAACACCATAGAAAATATTGTCTGATATACACAGTTCTTTCAAAAAAACTCTTTTTAAAAAATCTGATGCTCTTAGTGATTGAGAGTCCGCCTGCCGATGCAGGGGACACGGGTTCGTGCCCCGGTCCGGGAAGATCCCACATGCCGTGGAGCGGCTGGGCCCATGAGCCATGGCCGCTGAGCCTGCGCGTCCGGAGCCTGTGCTCCGCAACGGGAGAGGCCACAACAGTGAGAGGCCCGCGTACCGGAAAAAAAAAAAAAAAAAAATCTGATGCTTTAAAATGAATTCAAATGAGGCACTCAGAGTAAGGGCAAATACCAGGCTGGGCAGGGCTGCAGCGTGGCCCTTTCAGAGGAGCATGGGGTGGCTCTGCCAACAACTCAGCACACGGTCTTGGGTGACTCACCACCTCTTGCAGGGCCTCCATTTCCACACCTATGAACGGAAGGCAGCAGCTTTACTGATCTCCAAGGACCCTTCCAGCTCTGACGCTTAGTGTTCTAGGACAATGGCATGTACTTTCTGATACACCCAGGCTGTCATTCACAGCACATCTGGACCTGCTGGGGCTGCAGCCTTGCTGAGCTCGAGGTGGCTCAGGGATACCTCACTGGCTAAAAACAACGTCTCTCTCCCCAGTCACTAAATTGGAATCTCAGACTTTCCAAAGCACTCTCAGCCCCACTACAAACCCAAAGCAGGAAGATCAGGGAGTGAGCACGTCGAGGAGAGAGGTGGCTCACATAAGAGCTGCACCCCTTAAGGTGATGGGGCCATGACCAAAATCAAGGCATTTGAGCCCAAGCCCAATGCACCTCACCTTACTGGGATCATCTCCCAGGAAGAACTACAGACCCAGCAAGACTTCATCCGGTGGGAAGACCACCAGAGTTGGGGTCAGAAGATGGGACCATGCCCCTCCTCCAGCCCCTGCTGCCGTGTGCTTTCGGACCAGCCACTCCCTGCTGCCGATCCTCGGGGTCTCCATCCACAGCCTGGGATATTACACCGGACAAACCCAGTGCTACGGTGAGACTCGTTTGAGTGTGAATGGAAACTTATATATTATAAAGCTATACATTAGTTACCAGTAATACCATATATTGTGCCCAAAGATCAAGAGGAAATGACTCCACCTGTCCTTTAAGAAACCCACAGCTCTGGGGAGTATAAGCCCTGGGTCACAGGGCTGGTGGGTATAGGACCTGAACAGCAAGTCACTTTACTGTGCGGCTGAGCTACACAGGACAGACTCTCGGCTTGGCTTGGTTCCAGTCCGATGGAGACCAAAACTTCACTGAAGCTGAAAACATTCAACAGGATCATACAGCCCATCAAATTGAACAGTTCTTTATTTCGAGCATTCATGCATTCATCCAGTTAACAAACATCCTTCTAGTATCAATTCCAGAGAGAGTAGTATTTGGGTGCCTCAGCTGTGCAAGGAAGTAAGAGGAGGAATGAGCAAAGATGAATAAGATAGTCCCCATTTTTAAGGAATTCCCAGTCTCATAATTACCAACATTTCCTGAGTTCTTACTACGTACCAAGAACTCTGCTGTACTACTTCCACGGTCTCATTTCACACCCATAATACCCCAACAGGGTAGGAGCGTTCAAGATTCCTATTTCACCCCTAAAGAAGCTGAGGCTCAGGCTCACTGGAAAACTAAGTGATGCAGCCAGGACTCGAACCAAGGTCAGTCTGTCTCAGATCCTAAGCTCTAACCCCTATGTTCCATGGCCTCCGTATTGCTGGGGACCTTAGGCAGACACCTTCCTCTCTGGGTTTCAGCTCCCTCTATGGAATGTAGAGGGTCAATGATTCTAGTGGGCGTACTGCAAACAACTACGAACCAAGACAGAAAGCAAGAAATGTCCACCTGACGTGAAGTGTGAGGTGTGGAGATCAGTTCCCATACCTCAGGAGAGAAAGCCATAGGACATAATCTGGGTAGGATGAGGCCAAAGGTAGGACTTTTGCCAAATAGGGTTCAAACCAGCAGGTTTCAGAGAGGCACAGCTGACACCTGCCCACCTCCACCAACGTCCATTCTCCCACCAAACTGAACTGCCCATGCCATCTCCACACTCCAGCTACCTCCCCAGTGAGGCCTTTGTCACACTGTCCCCTTATGTTCCATCTCCCCTTATTTTTCTCCTCCAGGGGTTCTCTTCTGATCCTGCAGCTCTCCCCAAGAGACTGTAACAGACATTCAAATTCTATTTCATCAGGAAGCCCTCACATCAATGGAACAGCATTTTCCTGGTCCTTGGTACATGGCTCCCTGTCTTCCCAATTTGCTCCGTCTCTAATGGAGAAAGAGCAGTGGCCCTTCTCCATCTGAATCTTTCACAGCAGCAGATGCCAGTAAGGTTGCCTGGAGAGTCTGGAAATGCCACGTTGCCATGGTAACAGCAGACCAAGGTTTGGGATGCTTTATCCCCAATAAGCTGCCCTGGCAGTGCCACGCCGGGTTGCTGGTGGAATCTTCCTTGAGGAACAACAATAACAACAAAACCCCATTAATGGGCTGAAAACTGCTCCGCTGGTGCTGAGGTTCAGCTCCTGCAAACACACTTGTGGGCCTCTCCCCCAGCCCCTTGGCTGAGAAGGGGGCCAGGCTCTGGCTCTCTGCACTGTGCCTCGCTCAAGGGGTAATACGGTTTTAACTGGCTCAGCCAACAAAGCAGGCCCTCCCCCACTCCAGCCCCCAAATTACCACTTCTCTTGTTTGATGCCACCAACCAGGGATCCGCTGGCATGGACCCTGGCAATTAGCACAGCATCGACATTTGTTGGAGAATTAAGAGCCACTGATTAGCCTAATTCCACACCATTTACAGGCAGCAAGTGTCAGCCTGAGATTGGCTTTTCCAAATGGTGGCCCAGAGGGAGGCATGATCATGGCTTGAGTTTGAAATGGAGGCAAGGGCCTGGTGGGCCAGACTGTGACCCAGGAGGGGAGGCAGGACTCACTTCTGGGCCTGAGGACACGTCAGCCACTGCTTCCCCTAGACCTGCTCACCTAAGGGACCTGAAGCCCAGCAGAAGGTGTTTCCAAATTGAGGTCATGTCTATTTCCAAGTCAATCCTGACCAGAAAGGGAGCTCATTTCCCTTTAATAGCATCCCTGCTGACTCCCACTGGGAATGCCCAGCCATAGGACTAGTGAGCCCTAAACTAGGGGCTTCTGGGGATAGAGGCCTGAGTCAAACTCTAGCTGGCTGGGCAGAACCCTGACATCCTGCCTAGACTCTCCTGCCATCCCACCACCTGAACCTTTATCTGACCCTTTCATCTATCCCCCAAGTTGCTCTCTGGCTGGACACTTGGAATTTGAATGCCTGATAATTACCTTATGATTCCTCTGTCAGACCCCTGGCCCGCCTGTTGGAGGACCCCAAATGGGCCCTCCAGGATACTGACATTCCCAGGATCATACAGGCCCCTACACCTTGGATGGCTGATCTCTATCCTCACCTAGCAGGAGCTAACTCCACAGCTGATATGGTTCCCCTAGGTTTCTACCTTCTCCTGCCAGTTTGCTTGTACACAGAATAAAGGGATCATGAGCACATAGAACTAGCTAACTGAATATGTGCCCACAGACCCCATGGAACTTCCAGAACCTCTAAGGAAATATACAGGCATAGAGGCCTGGCTGGACAGGCCTTGGCAACTGAGCTTGCCTCATGCAAACTCTAGCCTGCTTGAAAACAGGGGCTGAACCAGGTCTTTCCAGCCATTCATAAAACATTTATTGAGTTTTATTTGGTAGATGCCATCAGGGGTATAGGATGAACTGTTCGTGGCATCTGCCATCAAGTCTAGGGGATCAGCAGACTTCCTAGCAGAAAAAGAAAGTTAGGGGAGACAGGAAGAAGGGCATTCCAAGTAGGGAGCCCACTGGGAACAAAGGCCTAGCAGAGGAGGTAGGTGGAGCTTGTAGAGCTAAATGATACTAGTTCAGTTTGGAAGAAGTGTAAGAAGTGGCAGAACGAAATAAATTTGGAATGATAGGTAGGGTGTGCATCATGGCCAATGGCTCAGGAAATATAATCCTCAAAATGCCTGACTAAAGACTTGGACTTTATTCAGGAGCCACACAGAAGCCACTAAAGCTTTGGGGCAAGAAAGCAGCAGAATCAGAGCTGTGCTTCAGAAGCAAAATCTGGATAATAATGATCATCACTGTCATTGTCGTCCTGATAGATTAACATTTATGGAGCCCTTACGCTGTGCCAGGCACTTCTCTGAACGCTTGAGACTGACGGTGGAGGAGGGACTCGGGAGACCTCTTTGGAGACAGGAGGATGCAGAAGAGGGATGGCTGGAGAGGAACAAGGAGGCAGGAGCTGTGAAGCTGTGCTTAGGGGCGGGTGCTGAGAGGATCAGACAGCCTTAGCCAGAAGACTGGGAGGATGGCGGTCACCTCTAGGTCTAGGGTGTGTGATTCCTTGAGTCAGGCGTCCTGGTAGATTGAGTCTAGAATCTAACCCAAAGACACAGCTGAAATATTCCTCTTGTCACCCTGAGTTCAGAAAAACGTTTGGAGAGGCACAGACCATGAACGAAGGGCAGCTTTCCCAGGAAGACTTACCCTGTCACACTCTGCCCTGGTCCTGCTGACCGAGACCTGCTGATAGGAGGGAGAAGGAAAAGACCTGGAGAGGGGTGGCCTCTCCTGGCTTTGACCCCGTGTCTTCCTGGTGGACGTCCTTCTGCCACGATATACATCAGACTGGGGCGTCCAGGTAGGGAGGGAGCCCTGGTTTCCGCCTGCCTCGTTTGCTTCTCTGTCCTGCAGGTACCACCAGTGCCCCCAAGTTCCTGGGGACGAGGGTCTTCAGGTGGAAGGCAAGAGCCGACTGCTCAGAGATTGCTCTAGTGAGCAGGGCCTCCCGCCTTGCACTCCAGTCTCTGCCCGTGTTCATACACCACCCTCCCTTATCTCTCCTGGGCCAGGCCAAATCCTAGCCTAGCCTTCAAGGCTCAGCTCACGTCCTCCTTCCTCTAGAAAGTCTACATCAATCACTCCTTCCCTGAGCACTTAGAATAGAAGTTTCAGAGCTGGAAGGGAACGTAGCGATCACTGGCCCAACCCTCCCAACTGTGCAGAAGAGGAAACTTGGGTCTGGAGAGGGAAGAACTTGCCCAAGAGAAGAGCTACGACTAGATTCCCTGGACAGCCTCCTGTGACCTTCACAGCTCTGGTTTGTTTCACCCATCCATGTCACAGATTGTGAGACTGCCTGTGGGGACAATGACTTCTATATCTCTGCATCCTTCTCAGTGCTTAGCACAGAGCCCTGGATTGCAGGGAGCTTGGGAAGTAGAATCCTCAGTAGCCAAAGGCTCCTGAAGGCATCAGGTCCGAAGGAAAAGCAAGACACAGGTGAAGAAGGGAAAAAACCCTCCTTCCAGCAATTCTCCACTGTTCTGGGATGCAAGCCAAATCCAGCCACCGGACTGGGGGTGGGAATAGAGATGATGCATTCAAAGGGACTTTTACATCCGAAAGAGATTTTTGCATCCAGTGCCAGGGTTCTAGCTTCCTGGGAAAGCAGCTTCCAGAGGCTGGCAGAAGGGTTCATGCTGAGGTCAGCCTCCAGCCTGGGGCATTGGTGATGGTGGTAGCAGCAGCTGAGGGAAGACTTTTCTTTTAAAGCCGAGTCTTCAGACTTTTAGAGCAAAAAGAACCCTTCAAGATCACCCAATCCAATACCTGAATTTTTCGAATAGGGAAACTGAGGTCTTGGTAAGGAAAGGGATTTGATCAGGTCATACAATTCATTAGGGTCACAGCCAGGGCATAGTCCAGGTCTCTTGATCCCAACCCAGGAGGCCCTCTGCAGGGCACCTTTTCTCAGCTGGGTCCTATACAGGTGTAGAAGGAGAGCACCTGATGGAGTTAATGGCCACCAGTAAGTTATATGTTGTTTTTTAAAATGTCAAAACTCAATTACTGAATTACTGACAGACTGGTGATGTGGAGTTAAAGAAGTGTATTGGGTTTGATTAAGCCTCCAGGTGAAAAAGCCACTTGCTTGAGATCACAGAGCTAGGAAAAAGTGGAACCAAAACTCAAGCACAGATGTATCTGGTCCCAAAGTCCTTCCTTTTTCCACTGGCTGACGCTGCCACACATGCTGTCTCTGTGCTCAGAACTGAGGAGGAAAGACAGGACAGACGGACAGGTCTGAGGAAGGATTCCATTAGACGGACACTTCCTGGGTGAGCCCCTCTTTGCCCCAGGCCCTGTGCTGGGCACTGGGGACACAGAGAAGAAACGAGATCTAGGAGTGCAGAGACTAGGAGGTGACTTCCAGGGAGATTCTAAACGAGCAGCGACCAAGACTGAAAGAGAAACAAACCCGGTCCTTTAAATTCTGAAGTAAGAATGAGGCTGATGAACAGGATGCTGTGACAACATGCTGGCGGGTCCTGTCTGAAGATGCATGTGTCCCCAGCCACAGTCATCGTCGTCCTTGCAGCGCCCAGCACAGTGCCTGGCACATGAAGGCACTCAAGGCAGAGTTGCTGTCGATGTGTGGATAAAGGAGGCTCCTCCCTGACAGGGAGTCACGATGCAGCTCCAGGCCTTGCAGAGGGAGGGTCTGTGCTCTCTCCATTTGTAGAAGGGGCAGGAGGCAGCTGGTAGGTCCAGAAATGCTGACACAGAGAGGGACAGAGCTTTCAGCCGCAACCGATTTCTCCATGGCAACAAGCTGACAGAAGACTGCACAGGAGACTGAGAAACCAGTTTTAAAATAAAGACACGAAACACCCTCAGTCTAACATCACGCATGCAAAGCAATAGCTCCTGCCTCTCAGCCCCTTAGGAGGGGCAGGCATTATCACTAGAAAAGGCAGCTCCTTCCGACCTGCCATTCCCTGCCAAGGGCCCCACATGTCTCCCCTCCTACTGTAAACCTTCCCAGAGCTGCCAGGCAGAATCTCTCTCACTTTGCAGTACATGGTTCAGGGCATTGCACCAAATCTGACAAGCAAGGGAGGAGGCTCCACCAGGGTCATAGCTGGCCAGGTCCTGCAGCAAACAGGCCATGGCAGCCGGCATCCTGTCACACCAGAGCAGTGGTGGATGCAGCCTGGGCGGGGCGTAGGGTGTAGGAGGAAGAGCAGGGCAGAGACCCCTTTCTTCCTCTGTCTCCTGATGGTCAAATCCTGCTTCATCCTTCAGGGCTCAGCTGTATTTGCCTTCTTCTCCCAGGATGACTTAATCACACACACCTTCCACTGTAAATCCAAAGCCCTCTGTTTACATTTCAAATATAACACTTTTCATTCTACTTCTGCTTACAGAAGCAGACAGACAATCTGCTCTGCATTACACGTCTAGTTACTTATTCTGCACCCCAGTAGAGAACCTGGTCCATGATAAAGCCTCAATAAATGTTTTCCAAATTGAATTAACAGCATGAGAAAACATTTTAATTTGAGTAGCTAGAGATCAGCCCTCCTTCAGTTTATGGGAGTCCCCTCAGGCTACCATTTCCCTCCAAAGCCTTGGTGCTTTGGGGGCATGAAGGCAGTGTCACCCCCTCTCCTGTGCTGCTGTCCTTCCTGCTGCCCCCCCCCCACTAGCTTTCTGCCAACTCCACTGTGTTCCTTCCCTTACAGTTTCATAGACATTACCATACTCAAAAGGGGACCCCAGAACAAGCTGGACTAAGGATCCTGGGTTCATTGCTAGCTTTATGACCTCCTGTCTGTGTGAACTTAGGCAAGTCACTTAACCTCTTTGAACCTTGTCTGCAAAATGGGAACAATCCATTTCCATACCTATGTCCTGCCTACCTCATGAGGCTGGTGTGAGGAACAGAGATTATGAATTGTGAAGATGCTCTGAAAGCCGTAAAGTGGTCTCTGTGCAAAGGTAAGGTGAAGTGTTGCTTCCAGCATCTTACAAAAGAGGTAGCTGAGGCCTACACTCAGGAAGTGACTTCCCCACGATCGCACAGAGAGACTGTGGAAGAGCAGAGTCCAGGTCTTCTAATTCTTGGTCCAGAGCTCTTTCCCAACCTCATGATGCCTTAGAGATCCCACCCAGGCATTCTTCAACTTTGGCAAAACCAATTCCACATTCCATTAAAATGAGAAGCATTCTGGATTACCTGCGGAGGATAAATCTCTGAACTGGAACAGAGTCCAGCTCTCTACTTCCAGGCAGAATGCCACCTGAAACACACTAGGCAGGGAGTTAACTCTTAATCCCCCATGAAGGATTTCCTTCCAGTTTCTCAGTCACTGCTAACTAACCCATGCCAGTAAAGGTCATCATGGCAGCTAACACAGTCTTGCTGTGGCAGAGCCCAGGTCTTCTGATGTAACCTCAGAAACTGCAACACTGCACAGATCAGAGAAGCAGATTGGGAACAATTTGGACTGGATACAGAGGAAAACTGGTATGGCTTGGAGTACAGACTTCAGTGGAAAACCACTAAGGCTACAGTAGGGCTTGACTTGGGATGTAGGGACACTGATTCCCTGGAGTGTGAAGTCAGCAGAAGGAGATCTGAGAGAGACAGGAGGGACACACAGGTCCCGCTGCTCAGTCTAACAGCTTCCAGGCCCATACACCAGAGATGTCACTGAGTGAAGCCTCTTCAGACCTCAGCAATGACTTTGAAAAGGAGGAAGCGTGGGAGAGAAGGAAGGAAAAGTCTTTGTCTAGAACCCTAACCCTTTCATGGTGTGATGGTTAATTTTGTGTCACCTTGGCTAGCCCATGGTGACCAGTTGTTTTGTTAAACACTAGTCTAGATGTTGCTGTAAAGGTATTTTTAAGATGTAATTAACATTTACGATCAGTTGTGGTGGGCCTTGTCCAATCAGTTGAAGGCCTTAAAAGCAAAGACTGAAATGTCCTGAAGAAGAAAGAATTCTGCCTCAAGGCTGCAACACAGAAACCCTGCCTGTGTTTCCAGCCTTTGGACTCAAGACTGAAGCATCAACTCTTATCTGCATCTCCAGCCTGCTGGCTTGCCCTGAGGATTTCAGATTTGCCAGCCCCCACAATAGAGTGAGACAATTCTTTAAAATATTGCTAACCTTAGACAGACAGGAAGGTAGACAGATGATAGATATAGTATATCCTATTGGCTCTGCTTCTTTTGAGAACCCTAATACAGGTGGGGTTGGGTATTTTCATCTAATTTACCTTATTTAATCCTCTAAGTGACCCTGAGAGGTAGGTTTTGCTATTCTGAGGTTTGTTCACCAATGAGGAAACCGAGGTTTAGAAAGTCAAGCCACTTGGTAAGGAAGACTCCAAAACCCATGCTTTATCAGTTTTACCATAGGGCCATGAAGAAGTAGAATTTCTCTAAAGAACACTGGGACAAGAATTCCTCACCAAACAATGTGGCTGATTTCCTCTCAGTTCTCCTTTTTTGGGGGGGGAGGCAGTTAATGACAACAGAAACCAGGGGTATGAACAGAGAATATCAGAGAATTTCAGGATCTTTCCATACACACTGAACAAGACAACACTTAATGACAAAGTCATCATGAATTCAGTGAAGGTTTTTTTTTTTAACATCTTTATTGGAGTATAATTGCTTTACATGTAACTGCATTTGAGTCACCATGATACCATCTATATATTTGAAAACGATGCTGCATGTAGGTGTAGAGAGGAATCTGGGGACCTTGTTGTATACTCTGGATTCTAAGATGCCAGAGCCTACAGTTTGGGAACCACTGCTCTGGCCTGGAGAGTGGGATTTTGAAGAAATGGAAGTAACATCCATCGACCCTATTATATTCCAAAGCTGTGCCAGTCACTTTGCATTTTTATCTCCATTAAATCTCAAAAAAAAAGTCTGTATTTTCCAGATAAGAAAACAGAGCTTGGAAAGGTAAAGTACCTTGTCTGAGGTAACACAGTGAGAGAGGCAGAGTGGGATTTGGTTCTCCATCTTTTTCTACTTTGTCACTGCCTTGGGGCAAGGACCACAGGTATTCATCTCTGAGTGTCCGGTGCCTCACTCATGGCCTTGCTTGGAAATGTCTGAGGAACAGATGACTCAAACCCAGAGAGCTCTTCCCTATGCGTTCTCAGGCCCTCTAGCTTGTACCAGAGAGTCTTTGGCCAGATGACCCCAGCCCCCAGCGCTGCAGGCAAGCAGAGACGTCCTTCACGCAGGAGAGAACCAGAGAAGGTGCTGGGCAAACTCTAAGATGGCACAGCATGGCCCGCTTCTCCTTTAGGTGCTATTTCCCTTATTTAGTAGGTATCCCTGCCCCGACCCTGGGCTCTGAGTCGCTCTCTTCACTACCAGCCCTCTGCTCCCACTCCCCTCCATCCCACACACTACCTGTCCGGCTCCACAGCAACTGTCAGCTAACTGTACCCTCGGACTAGTCCCACTAGATCTTTTTTTTTTTAATCATCTTTATTGGACTATAATTGCTTTACAATGGTGTGTTAGTTTCTGCTGTATAACAAAGTGAATCAGTTACACATACACATGTTCCCATATCTCTTCCCTCTTGCGTCTCCAGACCTGTGAGAGAATACATTTCTGTTGTTGTAAGCCATTCAGACCATGGTACTTTATTACTGCAGCCCTGGTAAACAAATACACATTGTCTATCTCCCTAACATCACATATCATCCCTCGTCTCCTGCTTTATGTCAGAGCCATACAGACCATGTGCATGAGAAAGCAAGCTTCAGGGGAGTGAAACTTTGATTTGGTGACTGTTATAACCCTAATTATTAGCATGGTGTCAGGTCCATGGTAGATGCTTAATGCATTTTTTGAATAAATGAATGAACTGCAGTTCTCAGAGGGCAGGAGCTGTCTGTGATTTACTTCTATATCCTCAGCACCCAAAGTCCAGGACACATGCTCCATATATGTGGAACTTCCTCCCCTCTCATCCATTCCAGCACTAAAGGGGCAACTCTGAAAAAAGGGGCAAATCTTACCGGCCTAGAGCCCAGAGATAAGCTTCCAGCCTCCAAAGAGCCCATGAGCCCTTTCTAGACCTTGTTTCCAAACTACCTCTAAACAGAAGGCTTGGAGAGAACCCATGACTGCAGAATTCTGGGGATGATACTGTTTAAATAAACCAAGACTCAAGTCACCAGCGTCTGGCCTGGGCTGGGCCTCTGGGACCTGAGCCGGCAACATTTCATCATTAGGAGGAAAGGAGATGACAAACTCTTTCCTGAAAGAACCCAGCAGGCAGTCAGAATTACGGGATGTGGTAAATAAAACCATTATTTCCAAATACATATCCTAGGCAGCACTAAATGCATTCTGCGTATCACAGGCAAAACTAAATTTAGAACTGGCAGTTTGAGTCATATGCTGATTCCTAAAGAGAAAAACTAAATTCAAGGGGGGGAAAATGAAGTGAAATATGAAAATAAAAATGCAATCTTAGTCCCTCAGAGCAACCTGTCAAGAGAGGTGAGGGAGAAGTTTCCTGCAGAGAATTGTGGCTATAAAGGAAGTCCAGTTGGGTGAGGGTTGGGCCCTGCTGGGTGCCACAGCAGCAGCAGCCTCTGAGGAAACCTCTGGAAGACACCCCTGTGTGGAACTGCAGAGGCAGAAGGGGACGCTGCATGCTGAGCCACAAGGTGGGGACACTGTCTCCAAAGCACCATCACACATTGTCTCACTGAAGCCTTTTCTCAATCCTGCAGTGAAGGCGCTGTCACCCCATCGCACAGTTGAGTAACTGAGCCCAGTGGGGTGAAGTGACTTGCCCAAGTCATACAGTGAGTGAGCAGGAAAGCAGGGATTCATTTCAATAACCTTTTAATTTTAGAAGAGTGTTAGATTTACAGAAAAGTTGAAAAAACAGGTAGTTTACAAATACCCCTCCCCCCAGTTGCCCCTACTGTTAACATCTTACATCACTATAGTATATTTGTCATAACTAAGGGACCAGCATTGGTACATTACTATCAACTAAATGCTACACACTGTTTAGATTTCACAAGTTTTTTCCTAATGTCCTTTTTCTGCTCCAGGATACGGACACCACATTACATTTAATTGTCATGTCTCATTAAGCTCCTCTGGTCTGTTATAGTTCCTCTTGCTTTCCTTGTTTTTGATGATCTTGACAATTTTGAAAAGTACTAGTCAGGTAGTTTGTAGGATGCCCTTCAATTTGGCTTTTTCTGATGTTTTACTCATGGTTAGGCTGGGGTTATGGGTTTGGGGGAGGAAGACCACAGAGATGAAGTGCCCTTCTCATCACATCATATCAAAGGTACACAAAATATCAACACGATTTATCACTGATGATGTTAACCTCGATCACCCAGCCAAAGTAACGTTTGCCAGGTTTCTTCACTGTAGTTTCTGTCCTTTCCACCACTCCCCCTTCCATGGTCCAGTCTTTGGAAGCATGTTACTGAGCAGAGCCCAACTCAGGGAATGGGAAGTTAAGTTCCCGCTCCTAAAGGGGGGAGCCTCTACATAAATGACTTGGAATTCTTCTGTATGGGAGAGCAGGAATTCTTCTGTATGGGAGAGCAGGGATTTAGATCCGGGTGGTAGTTCACAGGCTCTGAGAAGTGGGACTGTTCTTGTCAGTGAGAATCTCATTTCCAGCTTCCTCGTTTCCCAAAGTACTCATGTTTCTTAGGCATAGACTACTGGTGATCTACTCAAGACTCATTCTCTCCAAATTTTATTCAGGGCAGCCATGTGCCCGGCTAAAAGACTAATTTCCCAGACTTCATTAGGTTAGGTGTAGCTATGTAACTAGGTTCTGGTCAGTGAGTTGCAAGCAGACATGGCTGCGTACCACTTCAGGAAAAGTGTCTTAGTAGGTCCTCTTTTTGTTTTTTTCTCTTCTATGTGTTTCATGGCTGAATGTGGATGTGGCAGCTAGAACTCTAGCAGCCATCTTGAACCATGAGAAAACCTTGATGATGAAAGCCTATGCTAAGGAGAGTAAAATAGAGAGATGGAGATTACTATTACTGGAAATAATCCGTGCTACCCATAGAGCTACTACACCAGCCCTGGGCTGAATATCACCAGACTTCTCATATGTGAGTGTGTTAGGCTCCCCGGGCTGCCATAACAAAATACCATAGACTGGGTGGCTTAAGGAACAGAAATTGATTTTCTCACAGTCCTGGAGGATAGAAGTCCAAGATCAAGATCAGGGTTGGGGAGTTACCTGGTGGCATAGTGGTTAGGATTCTGGGCTTTCACTGCTGTGGCCTGGGTTCAATCCCTGGTCCAGGAACTGAGATCCTGCAAGCCGTGCAGTGCAGCCAAAAAAAGATCAGGGTTGGTTTCTGGTGAGGCCTGTCTTCCTGGCTTGCAGATGGCCTTTCCTCTGTGCCCACATGAAGGGAGAGTGATCTCTGGTGTCTCTTCCTCTTCTATAAGGACACCAGCCATATCAGATTAAGACTCCAGCCTTATGACTCAATCTTTGTTATCTCCTTTTAGGCCCTATCTCCAAATACAGTCAGATTGGGGGGTAAGGGCTTCAACCTATGAATCTTGGGCAGACACAATTTAGCTCATAATAGTGAGAGAAAGCTGACTTCTTCTCTTTTTTTAAGCCATTATTATTTCCGGTGTCCGTTGCTAGCATGCACACAAAATTCCTTACTGATAGACCTCCAAAGTCTAAGGAACATTTTCTAAAGCTTCCACCTTGATGACCTCGTGAGCTGAGAGTCCACAGGAAAGTACCAAAGACACCACCCTTTAAGTCATTTTGAATGCTGATTCATTAACATCTTTCATTCATTCAACTGATGAACATTTATTCAGCACCTACCACATGCCAGACACTAGGCTATGTTCTGGGGACACTGCCATAACCAAACATGGTCCTTGACTTCTATGCACTTATAGTCTTTACTGAGTTACTTACCCTAAGCTCATCTCTTTCCAAAGGGAATTCCCATAATATAGTGAGTAAAACAGAAGTGGAGATTCAAAACCATGAAAAGGAGGAGGATCAGACATGCCAGCCCTGGGAATTTATGTACATGCTGTGTGTGACTCAAGCATTCAAATTGGCTTTGAGCTTCCTAGGAGCCACAGCAAAGTACAGAGTGTCTTGGTCCTGTTCTCTGAAAGGAGAATGAATCCTAGTCATTCATGGAAGTCAGGTGTGTCTTCTTTCCTGAACAAATTCCAGCCAGGTGACTTGAATGTCCTGGAAAGTACTATTTCCTGACCAAAACCCCAATGACTGCTCTAAATTTCATGAACAATGCATTAGCTCTCAGACACTCATCCAATAAAGCCAGAGAGTTCCATGGTTTACATACATGGTTTCAGTTTCCTATTCGAGAGCAGAGACCTTACTGAAGACCATGAGTGATCACTTTCAGATGGTGCAGAGAACAGGGGTTGGTAAATCCAGAAAGCTCTGAGGCTTGGACATTAGGTGCATGAATTTAAGAAGAAGAAATAGCAAGAAGATAGGACCTCATAAAAAGGCTAGGGTAGATGGAAAGATGAAATACCAAGAATGAAGTCAATATGACTCACCCACCCATAGAGTTTCCTTCTTGGTATATCACAACAGGTGGCATCTTACAAGAGAAAGAGTATGGGTTTGAATCCCAGCTCTGTTACTCACTAGCTCTGTAATTTCAGGGGTGTTAACAGCTCAGAGCCTTGGTTTCCTCACGTAGAATGAAGCTGATATCTACCCACTGTGGGGATTAAATACAAAAACATACATAATAACTCTGCCACAGTTCAATCATAGTAACAACAGCCTACATATAAAGGCCTTATCTGTGCCAGGCACTGTATTATACACTCGACATGAATTAGCTCATTTAATTTTCACCATGAGGTACATGCTATTGAAGAATTCAAAAACTGTTGGTTTCTCCCTAAAGCTATGCCAAACCACATCCTTGGATATTTTTGGAAGGAATGTACCAGTCCTTGGAAGGCTTTTTGCAGAACCATTCCATGCAAAGCAGCTGTATTGACATCCATTTTGTAACTATCTGTAATCCCCAAAGTTTGCTGCAACTGACACAGAGCTTTAACTCTTGGGCTCCCCAGTGGGAGTTTGCAAACTCAAAGAAGCCCTTACAGGGACTTCTCTGGTGGCACAGTGGTTAAGAATCCGCCTGCCAGTGCAGGGGACACGGGTTCAAGCCCTGGTCTGGGAAGATCTCACATGCCGCGGAGCAACTACGCCTGTGTGCCGCAACTACTGAGCCTGTGCTCTAGAGTCCATGAGCCACAACTACTGAGCCTGTGTGCTGCAACTACTGAAGCCCATGCACCTAGAGCCCGTGGTCTGCAACAAGAGAAGCCACCCAGTGAGAAGCCCGCGAACCGCAACAAAGAGTAGCCCCCACTCGCCGCAACTAGAGAAAAGCCTGCATGCAGCAACAAATACCCAAGGCAGCCAAAAATAAAAATAAATTTAAAAAAAGAAGCCCTTACCAAAAGGCTCTTTCCAAGCCCCATTTATGGTAGGAAGAAAGACACTGAAGAACTTGGAGCATGCTATTAAAAGAAAGTGACCAGGCTGGGAGGATGGGGGGAATGGGGAGTTATTGTTTAATGGGTACAGAGTTTCAGTTTGGGAAGATGAAAAAATCCTGGAGATGGATGGTGGTGATGGTTGCACAACAAGGTGAATCTATTTAATGCCACTGAACTGTACACTTAAAATGGTAAATTTTATTAGGTATATTTTACCACAATAAAGATCGTAATAGTAATACTACTACTACTAAAGTAACCAGAGTGGTAAGGGGTCTAAAAACCATATATGATGGAAAGCATCTGAAAGAACTCAGGTATTCTGCAGGCAAAAGTTTTTGAAAGCCCCTGGTTTTCAGGATAATGATAATATTATCCACTATTTATCAAGCACATCATATATGTAGGCACTTCGGCTATATCATCCTTTATTCTCCAGGTTGGCTCTACAAGGCATTTCTTGCTTAGAGGGATCAGGTGACCAGCCCAGGATCACACAGCTAGAAAGTAGTAGAGATGAGATTTGAACCCAACCAGTTCAATATACCACGTCCTTCTATACCATGCTGCCTCATTCAAATATTGAATAGCTACTTGGATTTAAAATGCTGAGATTTCTTTTAGTCTTAAGATTTTATTATTCTGAATTGGGGTGTGGCGGGTAGGAAGGTCAGACATCCATTTTCTTGAAGGCTCCGTGCACTGTCAGGGCACATAGGTAAACCTGAGCCTACTGATAGGTACCCTACACTCCAGGGATAACCATTCTGATGAGAGGAAACTGGAAGACCCTTGAGATTAGAACCTAAGGCAATACCAGTTGATGCTGCCAGCTGCATTGGCCCCATGGACCACAACAAGCTCCCATGGCTGGGGAGGAGGCCATCAGTCAACAGAGAACACATAGCAAGCTCCAAATCCAGCAAAAGCTACTGAAAGCACTTCTCCCCCACAGTGTAGTCACCATAGCCCAGAAGAGAAATTTTGAAGAGTAAGAGGAAGGAAAAGGATGAAACAGAGGAAGGATGAGACAGGTGAGAGGGTTCTGAAGGCTACACCTATGTTTAAATCCCAGCCTATTGTTCTACGGGTAAGAGCAGACTTCTCATCACTCTGAAGCTGGAGCACAGTCTCCTGACGGCCTGGGGTGTCTTCAGAAGTCTCTTGGCATCCCTTCTATTTTTCAGTGACCTCCCTCCTGTCACTGAATCTTCCTTTCTGTGGACAAATGGACTTGGGAAATGGTCCTCAGGTATAAGTCAGTATCACATGCACCCAGTTAACAAAGGTATTATGGCAGAGCCAAGGGAAATGGGTTTTCTATAATGCTGGCTATTGATCTGAGGCCCCTGGACACTGACTCCGCCTCTTCCCCACTGGACAAAATGTAGATTTGCTGACCCTGAGTTTCTTTCAAAAAGAAGGAGACCCTTTTGTAGGAGAGATGTTTGTAAACATTCTCTTAAAAGAAAACAGAGAAATTGTTTTAAGTTCTTCAAGAATGATGAGCCAAGCCTTGAGTGAAAAAAAAAAAAGACCTGTTATGCCACAAGAAGTGGCTATTACCTGGATGCAGCAGGACTTACTCTGCATGGCCAGTGCCATCATCAGCTACATGCTCCATTACAGACCCAGGAGCCAGCGAAGGAGTGTTCAGACACCTGCATCTACTCCTGTCCTCCTCGCTCCCAAAACATACCTGTATCCTTGAGTTATTAAGTTGGGAACTCAAAATAATCTTACAGATGTGTGTGAGTTCCCACCAATCCACAGACTCTCGCTGCATTTCCCACATTCTCCTTCAAGAATTACCTTGTTTCACTGATCCTATTGTACTCACTTGTAAGGTGGGACGCATCTGTACGAGCTACACGGGCTGCCCTGTGTTGGCAGGGGGACCACCTCCTGAGAAGGACTCTTGGCATCCTGAGCAGAGCTGTGGCTGACCAGCCTGCCACACGGATCTAGTTGGAGTCGGCTGGGCTCCACTCCACACAGTGCTTGGCTGTCGCCTGCTCACTTTGAGTGGAGGATCCAGCACTTATTTTAGGCTCTTATAAATAATACATTTTGTCATCTTGATTCTTCAAGGCCTTCTTTTCAGCTATTTTTTCCCTCTTTGGGAAAACCACTTTTACACTACGAGACAGAACTGTTCATAAATCAAGAGGAGCTCCAAGTGACCAAAGATTGAATTCCTGATTTTGGAGGGAGTAAGCAGCCACCAAACCTGATTTGTCAAGGAAGAAGCTGGCCTCGTACAGGAAGAGGATCTTACTTCAAGTATGAAAAAAAATGTTCACAATCTCTCTGATTCCTTGTCCTCTGATCCAGGAAGTCCTAGTATCAGACCTTTAAATACCACCTTCAACCCCTATCTTCCTGAGTCCCTACAGGTTGGTATGCTCAGTAAAATGCTAAAGAGTCTCACCATCTGTAAAGTGGAGACAAGGCTACATGCCTGGCATAAAGTTAAAGCTCAGTGTGTGAGCTCTCTGACTCTCCTTGTCTCCTGCAGCTCTCAAGAAGACACACTTGTACTTTGAAAAATTATCATTGTTTCCCCTCTTCATTGGTCATGAACTACTCAAGAAGTGTACTTAATTAATACGGTACAAAGAAGCCCAGCTGTACGGTGGACAGAGCGCTGAACCTGGAATTGGAGACCAGGGCTTGAATCCTGGCTTATTATGTGATAAACCAGGATAATCCTATACTTGTTATGTGATCTTAGGCAAGTTCCTTAATCTGTCTGGACATTAGTGTCTTAATCAATAAATGGGGATAACTCACTAACTTCAGAGTATCTTTCAAACTTTAATGTACATATGAGTTGCCAGGGAATCCTGTTAAAATACAGATTCTGATTCAGCAGGCCTCAGGTAGGGCGTGAGGTTCTGCATTTCTTTCCTTTGGTTTTTTTTTTTTTTTTTTTAGTTTTTATTGGAGTATAGTTGATTTACAGTGTTGCGTTAGTTTCAGGTGTACAGCAAAGTGAATTGGTTATACATATACATATATCCACTCTTGTTTAGATTCCTTTCCCATATAGGCCATTACAGAGTATTGAGTAGAGTTCCCTGTGCTATACATAGGTCCTTATTAATTACCTATTTTATATATAGTAGTGTGTACATGTCAATCCCAATCTCCCAATTTTTCCCTCCCCACCCTTACCCCCTGGCAACCATAAATTTGTTTGAGGTTCTGCATTTCTACTCAGAGCGGGCCAAGGTTGAGGTTGAGAACTTGGGGATCACCTTTGGAGTAGGAAGGACATGCCTGGTCAGAACACTTTATAACTTTTGAAGGGCTACCTCAGTTTAGGGTCTGATTCATTACCTATTGTTTTTTTACCTTAAAACACTAAGAAGGCCATTATACAACTCAACTTCGACTATGTATTAATCCTTAATTCTTTACAGATAAGCAAAATAGTAATAATTTATGTAAAGTAACAAGGGCTGGGGAAAACCACTTGTCACCAATCCTCTTCCCCTGAAAAAACAACTAACCAACCAAGCACAACACCTCTCCTATCAGCTAGCTGATGTAAAAGGCAAACAAACAGGGACTTCCCTGGTGGTGCAGTGGATAAGACTCTGCACTCCCAATGCAGGGGCCCTGGGTTTGATCCCCGGTCAGGGAACTAGATCCCACATGCATGCCACAACTTAGAGTTCGCATGCCGCAACTAAGGAGGCTGTGTGCTGCAACGAAGGAGCCCACCTGCCACAACTAAGACCCAGTGCAATCAAATAAATAAAAATTTTTTTAAAAGACAAACAGAAACAAACAAATCTCCAATAGAGCTTTGTTTGGGGGTAACATTTGGCGGTAACCATGTAAATTGCACCCTCTCCAAAAAAAAAAGCATTGTTTTAAACCCCAGTGTTTATGGTTAAACCTAAAAATTGACTTAGACTGAAAGCAGGCTTTGGTACAGTGAAGATGGAAAAAACTGGGTCCCTGAGACTGGTTTGATGGGGGAGGAGGGGAGGAAACTGATGAGAGAATTTGATGGAATGAAACAAGGCAGCCAGTGAGTGACAAGGACTATGAAAGGGGTTCTCCTTGGAACAACTGTACCTGTGTTCAAGACAGAGCTTTAGGGTCACCTTGCTGGTGACACCTACCCTGACAGCTGGTTCCTGCTCTTGTCGCCAGAGCAGTAATACCCACCCCTCTACCCACCCTGGAGCCAGTGCTTATCACATTGTATTGAACATTCATTTCCGTATTGATCTCCAACCCCTCGAGGTTAGGGACCATGTCTTATTTATCTCTATACTCTTAGCCTGGCACAGTGCCCTGACACATATTAGGCACTCAGTGAATAATGCTGACTGAATGCATGAGGTGGAAGATATTGAAGAGAAAGCTTAATGACCTTGCTTCAGGTTTTATCTTTCCTGGAAGTATTCATTCATATATTCTCTTGCTTGGTAAGCAGACATGCTCCAGGTGGGAGCACTCAGACCTTTTACCAGTTTTCAGTGTATTTCAGTCTGAGAAATGTTTCAAACTTTCTTGATCCCAAGATTGTAAACTTAGTAATACATGTAATAATTTTACATACATATTAGTTTTATAAATATATGTAAAACTTTTAGCATTTTTCCCCAGAGTCTCAATCTTTAAGGTACATAAAAATCACTTGGGACACTTGTCCAAAATACAGATTCCTGGCCCCCACTCTGAAATTCTGATTCAGTAGGTGTAAGGGGGAGCCCGGGAATCTGCATTTTCATACTCCCAGGTTCTGAGGCAGGTGGTCTTGGCCCAGGGCCTTCCTCAGGTCAGAAGTCAGGAGCTCGGTGTCTGCTGGAGGTCATCTCAGGGCTTTGGTTCTAAACCTAGAGTCATGGTATGGGAGGCAAGTCACATGAACAGCACCTTCACAGGGCCTGGTAGGAAACCTAAAACCAGAGATGTTCAGACGACGATGGCAGCTCCAGTGTCCCATGTGTAAAACCACAAAGCCAGAGTGCTGGCTGGTAAATGGATAACTTTGCTGAGGACTCACGACCTGGAAGGCCAGGCTCTGGAAAAGGACCAGGTCCTCTAGGCAAGAGGGACCAAAAAAAAAAAAAAAAAAAAAAATTACAAAGAGGATTAACTTAGAAAATACTGAAGGTGTTTGGTGCAATTATGTTGGATTTGTTTCCCTCCCTGTCCACTTTGAGGTAGTTTACCAAATGGAACTAATGGGACAACTCAGTAAAGAACAGCAGCCGAAGCAAGTACAAGTGGACTTCTCCCTTCCATCTGCCTTCTTCACCCAAGCTCCACTGGCTGGACTTCTGTGTTTCTCCCCCATCAGCTCCTTCCTTGTCAGCCCACTGCCAAGGCCCTAAAGACCTCAGGTGTTGTCTTTCATCCAAACTTTATACAAAAGTCTCCCAAAGCTCTGCCTGATGCTTGCCTCTCCTTTCCCAGTCTACCTCCACTAGAAAGCCTCATTATCTCCCCAAGGTGCAGATCTCATCACAGAGGGCAAGACCACTGTATTTGAAGCCAGAAGATCTGGATCTGGTGCTGGTCCTGGCTCCAGCTCCATCATTAACTAGTTGCCTGACCTTGGGTTAGTAACTTCCCCTTTTGGGATTCAGTCTTCATGTGTGAGATGGAGGGCTGGACTGGGTCATCTCCAAAGTCCTTTCCAACCCTAGGATTTTATGAACACTTCTGCTTAAAAACTATTAGTGACATCTGATTGCCTACAGAATTAAATATATAATTACCTTACCCTGGAACATCTAAGGAGGCCCTCTATAATCTGGCCCTACTATGGACTAAATGTTTGTGTCCCCCCAAAATTCATTATGTTGAAACTCTAATCCCTGTTGTGATGGTGTTTGGAGATGGGGTCTTTGGGAGGTGATTAGGTGATGAGGGTGGGGCCCTCGTGATGGGATTAGTGCCCTGATAAAAAGAAAGAGAGCTTTCTCTCTCTCTCTCTCTCTCTCTCTCTCTCTCTGCTCTCTACCATGTGAGGACACAGCAAGAAGGCCATTTGTGAACTAGAAGGAGGGTTTCCACCAAGAACCTGACCATGCTGTCACTCTGATCTTGAACTTCCAGCCTCCAGAAATGTAAGAAATAAATGTTTGTTGTCTAAGTCACTCAGTCTACAGTACCCTGTTATAGCAGCCTAAACTGACTCAGGCCCCAACTTTTTTTTTTTTAAAGCATTATTCTCCTTTATGTTTCTTTTGTTATAGTCAAACTGAAGTATTCCCAGTTTCCTAAGCATGCCTGGAAATTTTCTGCTCCCTCAATGCTTTTGCCATTATTTTATCTTAGAAACCCTACTACATCTATTTCAATATGTATGATCCCTACATTTTTTGAGGTCCAAATCCCATGGATCTCTTTTAGGTTTTCCCTTTCTAAAGCCTAAAAGCAAACTCTTTCCCCTCTGACTGCGAGCACTCATCTGCCCCCTCTCACAGCTGGTATCACAGTTCTCCCTGGGCCTGGCCCTTGCAGCATTTTGTCAGCTCCCTGAGGGCAGGGCCTGCATGAGTCTCCTACCACTTATCACAGGGCCCTGCCCAGAGAAGGTTTTGACAAGTGATTGTTGAATGAATGTCAGAAAGCACATGCTCCCCTTTTAGTTAGATTTTGAATTTCAGTGGGAGCTGAGGCAGAAAGGGTAACATGGGCAAAAGAAAAAATATGAATTCCTGTTGCAGTGAACAACTTTTTCTTTGAATTGGCCCCAAGGATGTGAGTCATAAAAAGGGGTCACTGAGCTTGGTGGCGCAGTGTACCCATTGCTCAAAAAGGCAAATGGCTGAATGCCTGAGGTGATTTTCCCTGCCAACAACAGCTTGTGCTGAAGAGCTCGACTTGGTGGCTGTAGGCTAATAACCAGGAGCTCTGGGCAGCCCCTGAGCACATCCTCATGGCTACGGTGGCTCAGTGAATTCTGAGCCCTACGTGGTGTGTTAAGAGGTAGACTTCCTGCCTGTATGATGTACTTGAAGGGGTCTCCTCTTCTGACCTCCCCTAGTCCAGTCCCCATTGATTCTCAGTCTACCTGGGGTCACAGTCAAGTGTGTATATGTTTTACTTTGATGACTAGACTGTGAGTTTCTGCCTAGAAGGCTCTTGTACATCTTGTGTCTTGTTCATCTTCCTCTCTCTCACATGCCTAGCACAAAGCCCTGCTCATAGCAGATGTCAATAGATGTTTTCTGGATGGATGCTCAAATTTAGATCAAATTGACTCAAATCCCAATTAAAATCCCCAGTCAGGAAGACAAGACTTAATTCATTTTCTTTCCTACAAAAAGGACAATCTTGCTGTTTAATATAACCTAATACATTTTCTTCACAACTCAGAGACAGACGCAGGTTCTGTTTTTAGAAGGCATATCTGAGACGTTGTAAAGTATTGCTTCATTTTGATGTTTTATTCTGATTAAATTTGAGGCATATCAGAAATATGAGTGATGACTTGGCTTGCTCTGAACCATTCTATTCATCATCCTCGAATCCTAGGACAGCAGAATGTGAAGGGCCATAGGGACCAACCAGGTCATTGTATAGTTAAGAGAAATGAAATTCAAGAGCTGGGATTAGATCCCAGGTTGGATGTTTGGTTGGTTGGTTGGTAGGTTATTTTCTTCTCCTAGTTAATTTACTCAACAAACATCACCAAGCACACACCGTGTGCCAGGTCCCGTGCTGGGTGCCAGGGATATGGAACTGCCAAGGACAATCACAGCCATCACTGAACTCTTAGACTAATGGTTATTTCCTGGTTCCTCAGCCCAGGATATTTTACCTTCTTCAAAGGAGCTACGTGGCCTTTTCAAAAGAGCTTCCTGGGGAAAAAGAACAATGTCAGTTGGACAAGGAGGCCTTGCATTTATTAAAATACTGCACTTCCCTACTGGTCAAGTGCATCCATTCAAGGGCTAGTGGACCAGAGTTCCTTGAAAGCCTGGTACTTCCTGCCTCAGCACTGCCCCCTTGGAGTTCATACAACCACGGCCACACTCAGAAATATGTTCCTTCAGGCTAGATTGTTATTTCTTCTGTTGGCCCAACAGCCACTCTCCCGTCAACAGCAGGGACGCTGGGTTCTCTCTGACTGTCCTCCAGGTCTTACACAATGTAGGCAATTTATACTTGTGGCTGATGAGATAACTATAAAAGGTAGTTTTTGGTCCTAGAACACTTCTCTCTTTAAACTCCTCCACAGACTCATCTTCTTTTGGGAATGGCAAATAGGCCTCATCCCCTGCCAATTCTGGTTGACTGGAAGTGACTGCCTGGAGAGCTGTGATAAGAACGTTCCTGAGGCTGCATCCAGATGCAGCAGGTATGGGGCAGCTATATGCTTTCCATTATCTAGACCCTGGTTTTAAGACCTCCATTGGTCCCTGGATGTGTAAAGGATTAAGTCCAATACACTCAATATGGCACACAAGGCACTTTGCAGAGCAGTCAGCAACCTTAAATACCAGCCTGTTCCTCCCCACCATACACTGTAAACCCCAGCCACACTCAGCTGTTTTCTGTTTCTTGAATATACCGCCGTCTTTCAGGATTCTGGCCGTTGCAAATGTTATTCCCTTTTCTGGAATGTTCTTTCTCCTAACCCCTTTGATGCCCAATTTCTCTGTGAGGCCTTCCCTTACTTCCCCTATGAAAAGTCCTCTCCTTCATGTTCCCACATCCCCTTGTTCATCCCTTTGTCATTATCCCGACTCACTGAGATTTGTCTGTTTACATTTCTACCTCCCCCAAGAGAAGGGAGGTGCTAAAGAGCAGAGCCCTATCTTACTCACCACTGGCAGAACACCAGCCATGGATAAGGCACTTGCTATAGGACTGCTGAACGAATGAATTCTTTGAAAAATCTCCCCTTTTCACTCCTCCAAGCTGTCTTTCAGAGATGCAAGGACTAGCCTCTATCTATGGTCTCTCAAACCTGCAGAGGTACATCCTGGCAGTCAGGTCCGTCACCTCTCCGGTCTACCCACCGCCAGATGTCTGTCGTCCCCCTCAACCCCCAGTTTAGGAACTGAAACTAGGGATCACTTTGATTTATGCTAAACAGGTACTGAATAGATTGAGCAGAATGGATTATGTCATCTAATCCTTCACCAAGCCCTGCTGTCCTAACTTCAACGTAATCACAAACTGCTTCTGTCTCCACTGTCATAACCCAGTCCAGGCCACTGTCAACTCTCCTGGGCTATTGTAACAGCCTGCTAACTGGTATCTCTGCTTCCTCGTTCACATTTTACAATCCATTCTCCACTTAGCCACCTCAGCTTTCTTTCAGATCGCATCACTCCTCTGCTTAAAGCCCTTCAGTGGCTTCCCACTGGATCTAGAAACGCCAACTCTCTGGCCTCCGGGGCCCAACATCCTCCAGCTCCCGACCTTCTCCCTCCTCCCTCCTCCCTCTGGCATACTGTGTCCCAGTCATCCAGATCTCCATTTCACTCCTAGAACAGCCAAGCCCTTTCCACCCCTGGGTCTTTGTTCTCGCTGCTCCCTCAGCCTGGAATCCTCCTGCCCCAGCTTTTCCTTGAAGATCTCAGCTCAAAATGGCACCTCTTCAAGGAGTCCTTCCCTGACCACCCTACCTAATCACAGTGCACAAAACACCCGCCAGGTACTCTCTATCCCGCAGTCCAATTAATTTCTTTCATGAAACTTAAAATCTCAAAGTATCTTTCCAACTTACTTCACGTTTTTATTCTCTACCTCCTACCCTAGAATGTGAGCTCTGGGAAAGCTCCACGAAGGACAGACCCGCCTGCTTCCTTCACTGCCACACCCAGGGCCTGGCTGAGAGCGGATGCTAAATAAACATTTATTGAGAGCCAAATAAATACATTTCTGAGGATCCCCAAAGACAGGGCTTCTATTTTTGCCCATGACCTACTGCATATGCTTCTTAAACATTAAATAATAAGCTGTAGAACATGACGCTGGAAGTCAGGAAACCTGGGTTCCAGGTCACTGCCTTGTGCCAGCCCTCATGAAACACAACATAACAACATGAAGGTTTCAGGCAAGATGCCAAAATAAAAAAAAACCACCTGTGTTTGCCTTAGAGAAAGTCGGGAAAGGGGAGCGTCCTGCGGCTGGAGAGGCCAGGGCAGGCTTTAGGGTGCCAGCACATAGCCCTGGGGCAAATGTCAGGGGTGTGGAGCAGCATGCCAGGAAAAGATGGTGCTTCCTGAACTGGCAGAAGACTAAAGAGGCGGTATCTGACAGACAGCTCAGATCAGAGACTTGAAGTGGCCTCTGGGGGGTGGGAAGAGAGTGAGAGAGAAAGCTATGAAAGGACTTCAGCATGACCTCAGCTTCTAAATGGATTAAATGGGATGCAGTGGAAAGACCACTGGATTAGGAGTCAGAGGGGGAACTAGAGAAAGGAAGGAAGCATTGATTGAGTGTCTCATCCATTGTAGGCCCTGTGCTATGCAGTTTACACACATTCATTCAGTCCTCGTAATCACCCTCCCAGGGAGGTGTTAATATCTTTATTTTATAGAGAAACTGAGGCTCAGACAAGTTACTCTAGCTCTCTGAATTTCAGGATGCTTACCTGTAAAACAGATAATAATGAAACCCATCTCTCCTGTCTAGTGGGAGAATGCAATGAGATGAGGTGTAGAGCTCCTATCGCCATGCTGGATGCTTTGGAAACTTCACTGTTACCACTGATGTTGATAACCATGTACAATACTAATGACTAGTATGTGCAAGGTCACACAGCTCGTGAATGTCACAGATGAGAGGCAAATGCTGGATGGTGTTTCACTCGGTCAGGCTGCCCCTTAAAAAGACCAGGATTTGAAAAACAGCTCTGCCAATAATCAGCTGTGTGATGTCAGACAAATTACGGTTACTTGCAAGAGCCATATTCTCTTAATCTGAATAAAGGGACCAAGAAGTCTACCCTATAGAGCCTGCAGGGATGTTGGAGGAGAAAATAACCAATGAATATAAATCTGCACTGTATGTGCAGATGGAAACTGTGATGACTGTGATAGGCACCCTGAACTGGGACAAGTGTCTTCGGGTTGGCATGATTCACATGTGCTAGATGGTGACAATGAAGCCAGAGCCATGCCCGGGGTACCAAGGATTTTGCAGGCAGCAAATGGCCTTGAGTTGACAGTGACTGTGCTAGCTCCATCCAAAGGCTAGTTCATATCTCGTTAGTGATCCCCTGGAAAATAAAAACAGTGCGAACCTCCTAAGACACCATCAGAAACATGCATCAGGATTTTATCCAACATATTAGGAAAATAATTCCTCACAAAATCAGCTTTAGGAAAGAGCTGGCATGAGAAGGGGACATAGCCAGAATTCTTACAGGGGTCAGATTGCAGCAACATGCCACCCTTGGAACCTGAAAGGATTTCTCTGTAATGAGGACTGAGTTCTCTGGGGAAACTTAAGCCAGGTGGGCTAACTGCTTGCTAAGCCCACGTCTCCTCAGGCAGAAATAGGTCAGTGTGTCCCAGCCCCAGGCTGCCAGCGAGCTGGCACATGCCCTGCATTGTGCTCTCGGGAGCAACGAATGTTCTCTCTGACCAGAGTGTGCAGACCCAGGCCGTGCGCACACACCAGCGCTGACAGCTGATCCGCTGATTAGGCGCTCCCCAAAGCTTCTCCCTGTCTCATATCCTGGGGTGCTGGCTGCTAGGCTTAACTCATTTGACCCTTGTACACACACTTTGCGAAGTATTATGGACCTGGTTTTGCAGACCAGGAGAAGGAGGTTCAGACAGCAACTCGCCCAAGTCACACAGTTAGGAGAGGTGGAGCTGGGATTTAGCCAAGGTCCTTCCGACTTCAAGGACACTTCCATCCTTGGCAGACTTGCCTAAGGCAGACTTACTTTTCAAGATGAAAAGCAAAGCCAAGAATCAGAGAATCTTAGAGATGCAATTCTCAGTCTACCATCCCACCCTGGGAAGGAGTCTCTCTGTCCCTCCTGACATACGGTCACCCTCAGCAGGAACATCTCCCCTAAACAGGGGCTCACCATCCACGCCAGTTGTACAAAGTTCTTTGTTCCACTGACATAGGAAATGTCAACTTCCCCCAGGTGCCTAAATTGGCGTAGTTTTTCCCCTCCCTCACTGCACTGCATGTTAAATATGCTAGAGGATCTTTGAAAGGACACTATGCTCCCTTTCATGATGGTGATCACTGTCCTGAAGTCGTGTGGCTCGTGAGTTTAGAGTTTCACAAGGCAACTGTTCTTACAGCATGTATCTGCTGCACGTGGGTATTCGCAGACCCTATCACGTGGTGCCAGGCTGAATGAGTCACTCCTATGCTCTCCCCCCTCTGCCCCCCAGTCCCCCTTCCTCGGCCATTTCAGATGAGGACACAAAGCCTGCACTGCCACTTCTCTCACCGTCACCTGGACACAGAAAGATGCTCTGGGACAACACATAGGAACACGTGGCCCAGGCGTGGGCATGGGGGGTTGGAGCTCAGGCTGCCCAGCTGTGCCCCTTTCACAGTAAAGAACTGGCATTGACGCAGATCCTGTCTAGGGACACTCTGCGAAAGAGAGGAAGCCCAGAGACAGATCTGGGAGTCTCAGCTTCAGAGGGAGCCCCTGACAAACCAACTTTCTGAAGTCAAGGACATGGCCCCTTGATAAAAGTCAGCAGTCGGCATCCTGGAGATTTAGTATTCAGAAAAAGGGCAGCATCCTATGTGGTTTCTTTCTGATCACAAGAACAGCAATGCCAGAAAGGTTCTGGGGATGACACTTCCCAAAGAACCAGGGGTCCTTTCTGACTTGGCATTGTGCCTGCCATATTGTAGATAGATATTAATAGAAAACATTTTAATTAATAAATGAATAAAGAAATGAACACACATCAAACACAAATATCTCAACCACAGATTTGGGGAAATAAACACCTAAGACAACATGTATCAATATCTGAATTGTTTCCCCTGGGGAAGCTGACTCTCTCCCCAGACTGTTTGTACCCCTCCCTTGGGCTGAATTCCCTCTTGACACCCCTTTTCAGGATATTCTGGTAAGGAACAGAACCATGAAGGGTGAGAAGCAAATCATGAGTCCTCAGACCAACTGGACTAAACAAGCCTGACCCCCAGAGAGCCTGGATCTGGGTCAGAGCGCCCAAAGGCATTCCAAGGTTACTGTGTCCTACCATTGGTAGTCCCAGGCATGGATCATCTACATCTGGATGTCTAAAAGGCACCCCAAACACAATGTGCTCAAAAGCAGATCAAGATCTTTCTACCCAAATCTGGTCTTATCTTTTTCAGCTTTTTTGTTTGTTTGTTTGGTTAAGCTTAGAATGGCAGGGCCATAATTCATTTGTATATCCAGAAACCTGGGAGCTGTCCTTCCTACTTCCTCTTTCTTCATAGGTCCATCATCAAGTCCTGCCAATTTTACCTCCTAAATATCTCAAACCCCTTCTCCCTCCTCACCTCTGATGTCACTACTCAGCCCAATCCAGCATTATCTGTGGGGGGGACTAATGCAAAGCTTCCTCTTACCTGGTTTCCCAACAGTGATTTTTGTACCCTCCCACCCATTCTCAACACCACTGCCAAAAAGATCTCTTATAAATACCAAGTTGGTCATATCACTCCCCACATGTGCAATACACATGTATAATAACCTCTGTTCCAAATCCTTCAATGGTCCCCATGATCATAGAATAAGGAGAAAAAAAATCCTCAGCAAGGCCCTGATCTCCCTCTCCAGTCTCACACTCTTCCCCACTCTCTGCACTGAAGTCACTCTGACCTTCTCAGTTCTCTGAAAGCACTAAGCTACCTCTCACCTTAGGAGCCATACTGGTCGATATGCTTAGGAAGCTTTTCTCTACTTCACTCACTCCCTCACCTACTAAACTCCTAATGATCCTTCAAATCTCAGCTCAGTGTTACTTCCTCAGTAAAACTATCCCTGATCACCTGAAGTAGGTCAGGACCCCTGTTATATACTTTCATGGCAACCTGTCCCTTTATCTCATAGCATTTATCCTAGTTTGTAATTTTATAATTATTTTAATAATTATCCTAGTGTAAATATTTTAATAGTGTCTGATTCCCCCATGAGGCTGTAAGCTCCTTGAAGGCAGAGATCATATCTGTTGTATCATTATTGTATCTCCAGCTTTTAGCACAAGGCCTGACACATAGTAGGTAGTCAATAAAAATACACTAAATGAATAAGTAAAACACAGCTCTTCCCTGAATTTATTCCAACCAATAACACCATGTTCCTTTCCAACACCATTCCTGAGGTTCTCGTGAGTTTGTCTTAGGAAGAACTACTGGGGTTTTTTGCCATCTCTCCTCATCCCTCTAGTATCTACTATGATGGCCTACCTTCTATAGATCAAGAGATCATGGCATTGTCACCATCACTGTCACGGGTCATCATCACCACAGTTAACATTGATGGAGGATTTCCTTACCATGTTTTAGGCACTATGTCAAGTACCACGTATGTGGTATTCACACAGTCCTTATAGTACTATGAGGTATACATTACTAATCCTATTTTGCTGATAAAGAAACTGAGACTCAGAGAGGGTTGGCTAGAACATGGTAGGGCCAGGACTTGAACCTCAGTCTAACTCTGAAGTCTACAGTCTTAACGACAACCTGCTCCCCTGTAAAATGGAGCTAATAATACCTACTCACAGTGATGTCAGCACAGGGAAGATTCAGCACAGGAGGCACTTGGTGAAGGGTGGCTGTTGTTGTTATTGTGGCGCTGGAGGCATCGTGGGGAGGGATAACCATTTACCATTGTTCCCAGAGGACAACGAATCTGGCTGCCCTTTGGGGGATAAAACAGCTGGACTTGGTTTGAAAAAGACTTTTAAGGGGAGTTCCCTGGAGGTCCAGTGGTTAGGACTTTGCGCTTTCACTGCTGAGGGCACGGGTTCGATCCCTAGTCGG
The DNA here is from genome assembly GCF_964165515.1 of Mesoplodon bidens. Classification (NCBI taxonomy): domain Eukaryota; kingdom Metazoa; phylum Chordata; class Mammalia; order Artiodactyla; family Ziphiidae; genus Mesoplodon; species Mesoplodon bidens. Next base: position 46,868,956 of record NC_138164.1, on the reverse strand, counting down.
GGAACTAACGTCCTGCAAGCCGAGGGGCACGGCCAAAAAAAAAAAGACTTTTATGGAAAGCAGCATGCGGTGGCAGTTCCAGCCCAGAGTGTGTGGAGAGGGGAGCTGACGTGCTAACAAAACCAACCCGAAGACCTTCGGCCCTGGAAACTAACCCTCTCGATGAACCTGGGTTCCTCACTGCAAGCCCAGACATCAGGCCTGCATGGGGAACCCAAACCTGTCATAGTTCCTTGAATGTCTTTTGCTACTTCTTTTTCTACTTCCCCGCAGCAGAGTAATAGAGAGAATACACTGCATTTGGAGTCAGGAGATTCTAAGTCCGAATTCTGATGTGCTCAGGACTGAGCAAGGCCTGGACCTCAGTCGGAACCTCAGGGTCCTAGGAAGCCAGGGGATGATAAAAGACCATATTTCATCCTCAGTGGCTGGCTTGGGGATGATCCATTCTTCTGAGTCTTCTGAGTTTCTTCCATGTAAAGGAAGAAAGCAACTAAAGTATCTGAATTCCTACTTAATGTCAAGCACTTTTACATGCATATGCTCATGTAGTAAGTTAATCCTCACAACAATCTTGAGCAACAGGTGCTATTATCCTTGTTATACAATCAAGGAATCTGCAGTTTAAAGAGATTAAATGACTTGGAATAAATTACTATACAAGTAGAGGTAGAACTGAGATTCACATCCATTTCTGTTAGTTTCCAAAATCTGTTTTTTTCATTTTATCATATCAGAAGATATATAATGACTGAATCTACAGGAAAAATTATGGAAACTACTTGGATGTGCAAAAATGGTAGTGAAGCCACGAAAGTCCATTCATTCTCTCCTTCTGCTTACTAAGCACTTCCTGTGTGCCAGGCTTTGTACTGGATTCCAGGGATACAGAGGTGGGCAAGATGTGGCCCTGCTCCTGAGAAGTTCACAGTCTAGTGAGGGGAACTCTCTAGGGAAAAAAAGGATTAGAGAAAATCAAGAAAACTGAGCAAGAAAGAGAAGGCAGAGGATTCTAAAACAGAACCAGTGGGGTTCTTGGAAGATAACTATTCCAAACCTGGCTGCATGACCTGGAGTCACCTGGAGGATTGTTAGAACTAAAAATTTGCAAGTACTCAATTCCCAATTCTACAGATCTTCAATTGGGCCCAGTAATCTGTACATTTAACAATCATCTCAAGTGATTCGATAGAACTGGCTCACAGGCCAGGTGAGCAAAACCACACTGATCCAACCCTTTCACTCTGTAGGTATGAGAGCAGAGGGGCAGAAAGGGAAGGTGAGCAGCCCAAGGAAACACAAGAGTCAATGCTTCAGACTTATGTTTCCACCTCACAGCCAAGTGACTTGAAGTCATCTGTTAAAAATTCAGAATGATTTATTTTTAAGCATGATATATACTTTTATAAGTGCACATATGGCACATTTTATGTACATGGGTTAGGTAGTTCTTTGAGAACAATGTTACATGCCTACTGGAAAATTATATTCTACAAAAATACAGCGTGGAAAATAATACAGATCAATTTAGGAGACTAAAATTATACATGGATACACAAAATGGATATAGGTTTTCATAATCAAGAACAGTATTCTCATCCTCTGCTCGCCTCTGACCTACATTTGACCTACCCTCCTACCTCTGAGCACCTCCAACCTAGGGGATCATTATAGTGCAGAAAACTTATTAATTAATCGAGTGCTTCAAGGTACTGGTTCCCAGACTGTGACGGAGAGAAGGGGAAAGCCACAGACAAACAGGCACTTTAGGAGCTGGCTACAGCCTTGTCTACCCACAGCATCTTCCCCACCCGGAGTGACGTTCTGGTCACTGAAAAAGTGCTGCGCCTCCCACTGCTGACCTCTCCACTGTGAACTCAATCCCCTCGCCCCACTAGATCATCAGAAAGATCCTCTCTTCCTCCCCGCTTGAGATTCTTTCCACGGGCTAAATGGAGGACGCAGGCAAAGGGCAGAGGTACAGAGGGGCTTTGCGGCACGAGGGGAGGCCGGCCCCTCTGCGGGGCTTCTGTGAGCTCATGGCGCAACTGCTCCCCGGCCACCGCCACCGGCTCCCCTCCCCTTCCAGGTTCACTGTAGTTTGTCTGTATCTGCTTGTTTGAGAGCTCAGAGCAAACTCTACCTGCTCTGTTTCCACTCCTTCTCGGCCGTCTATCTGGAGGTCTTGGTATAATGAATCCAATTCTATTCACCTTCTGAGGCTCAGCTACCAGGTTCGCTACCTCTGAGGCAGAGCTAATCCTTCCTCTTCCACTCGCGGGCCGCAGGCTCTGAGGCTGGTAAGGGAGCCCAGAAGCAGGGGTTGGCGATGTAGGTAGGAGAGACTCAGGAAAGCTCAGCGTTAGAGAAGCCGGATGTAGAAAGGGTTCCGGGAGGGGGTCATCAGTGTGCTGAGAGAGGAGGCAGCCTCTGGAAGGCTGGAGGTGAGGCTTGGGCTCAGCGGGCACTGGCCACCCTAGCCTGGCTCTGCCACTGGGTAAGTCACGCTCTTCTTTTAGCCTCATTTTTCTCATCTGTAAGTGAAGAAATTGAACTAGCTTATGTCCATGGTTCCCATCTGCTACTGAAATTCTAGATTTTCATTTTTTTTCCTTTGGCATTGGATATAAATGACTAAGATTGACACTATAATCCAGAATCATAGATTCTGAAATCTTAGAGCTAGAAGAGATGGAGCAATCCACTTTTCTCTTCCCTACCCATTTGATGATAAGTAAACTGAGGCCCAGAGAGGGACTGTAAGTTCTGTGAGGGCAGGAACTGTCTGTCTTGTTCTCTGTGACATGCCTGGCACATTTTCAAAGATACATGTTGAATAAGTGAGTGAACAAATAACCTCCCTCAGAGATTATGCAGCCTGGGGACAGGGGAAATATCCTCACTCCTTGCCTGGAGGGAGGGAGGAGGATAAGGCAGGAGCCTCAGACTGCTTCTGGCCCTGGAGGTACAGTGCTTTCCAGCTGGAGAGCCAGAACAGAGCCAGGAACAAATTCTCAAGGCTGGTGGTGCCAGCAGCCATTGGCCACAAAGTGGGCTTCTGCTATAGTCCTCCGTGCTGTGCATAATGAATCACGATGTGTCAGTTACTGCATTCTGTTAACAAGCTTGTGTCCGCCTGTGCATCGCCAACGAGTGCCCTGCAATTTGCCACAGGTCTGCAGTTAATATGGGGCAGAGCCAGTGGGACAGAGCCTTTTGAGACACTCCAGGCCCAGGGAAATCAGGTGGTGGGTTTGTTTTTGGCAACTACTGGCTTCAGTGATTGGGCAGGAGCATGCAGAAACGTACTTTCTCCTCTCTGGGGAAGACGTCTGCGTACCCTTTCCTGCCCTGGAAGGAGTAGGTTGTCTGACTCAGGTAAGTCCAGCTGGAGAAAGCCATCTCGACTGCTTTCTCTGAAGTACCGAGCAAAATGGGGCAGGGGTGGAGTGGTAATTTAAAAACATCACCTCCAGCATGGTTTGATGAACTGGTCATCTGGTCCTCAGCTTTGAAGTCTCACACAGGATTCAAAGTCTGGCTCCACTACACATGAGCTGTGTGCTCTTGCATAAGTCTCAATGTCCCTGTGACTCGGTTTCCACATCTGCAAAATGGGGATAATGATATCTACTTTGCAGAGGTATTTGCAAGGATTAAATGAGATCATGCATACCAAACCCCAAATCGTAGCAGGAGCACAATACGTGAGCCTCCTATCATGTTCGAGATGTTCCCCGAAGGGATTCTAATCTCTTGAGGAAGACTGGGGCCAGGACCTAGGCAAACCTAGACAAGAACCTCTGTGTCTTTGCTGTATGTGTATTTCCCCCAAGTGGCTCCGCAGTGACGATTATGACTGCAGTCATGTGAGGATGTCGGGTCTGCCTTCTGCACCTCCACACCGGCTGCGTGAGAAGTGAACAAGCCTCCCGGTGAGAGGGGAGGCTGCTCATTTCTCAGGCAGCACCGCTGCAGCCCCTGACCTACTTTCTTACTAAAAATAGCCCCTCTAGGTCACTGCTGCAAATTGAATTCCGCTGCTTCACTGCACCCAGTAAACAGGTGGGTGGGTGTCAGAGCACATTCAGTGAGCAGGAGTCCCCACTTCTGTGGCGCATGGCTGCCCAAGCATGCTAATCCCACACGTCTGCACAGAGGGCAGGGGCTCCGGGGCCCACCCACCCCACCTGGCATATCTGCACACAGCAGGGCTGCACCTGGCCCTGCCGGGATACCTTCAGTGGGAGGCAGAGAAGGGGCAGTAAGGCAGGTTCTGCTTCCTGCGCTTTGAAGCCTGACAGAACTGAATTCAAATACAAGCTCCACTGCATTCTTGTTACTTAACCTTGGGCAAGACACAACTTTTCTTTGCCTCTGTTTCCTCATCTGTAAAATGGAGATAATGAAACTGATCTTAGAGTATTGTTGTACAGATAAAACAAGCAGTCCTTGGCACAGAACAGATGCTCAATAAATGCAGCTATTACAGCTATTCTCTGTTGTCTGGCCTGTTGCTCCACAATGCCCTCATGGTGAAGTCTCTCATGGCAGGGGTAGCAAGGGACAGGAGGCCACTCCAAGAAGGAGAAAGACTCTAAGCTGAAAGCACCTTAGAGGTACTTAGGTCAAGGAGTCCCACACATGGCTAAGCATCACAATAACCAAGTGGCTTGTTAACAATACTGATTCAGGTCCTTGCCCTAGACATTGGGATTCAGGAAGCCTGTCTAGGGATGTGGGAATTTGCATTTTAATAAGCTTTCCTGGTGATTCTGATGCACTGCCAGGTTTGAGAACCTTTGAATTAGGCCAGTCACCTCTTTAAAAATAAATGGATGAATGAATTAGTTTTTTTCTTCCATTATGTGCATAAGCAGGGTCATTACAAAATATGCAGAAAACATGGAAAAAGTAAAAGTAAAAAGTGAAAAATAATTCAATCAACACGTACTGAATGCCCATTAAATGCCAGGCCCTCTGCTAAGTACTGGGGATATGGCCCTCAGGAGATGTCCAGTTTATGTGTGGAGACAGAAAGACAGAAACAGACACAGAAGACTAACATGATACACAGGTGTTAGAGGCCCCTTATGAAATGTACAGGAACAGAGATGAGGGAGCCATTGATTCTTTCTAAGAAGTTGGGGAAATCTAAAGCTGGACCAGAAGGAGAACAGGTGTTCACTTGCTGGACAAGGGAGGGAAGGGCATTTCGGGAGGGATGAACAGGACATATAGAAGCATTACAAAGAGAAAGGCGTCTGTTAGGAAAATGTCCTCAGGTCACCATAGTAAGGTCATCATATATGGTAAAGAGCGGGGGCACAGGGGTGCTGGCGTGAATGGCTAGAGCCAGATTGTGAAGAATCCCAGAGGACATCAAGAATGTTGCCCACATTGGGAAGTATGATCTTCCCAGTATTTTTTTTAACATATGCCTTTTTGTTTTCATTTTTATGTGACCAACTTAGTCAAGCAGATGGGCCATAAATTTATCTAATCCCAATTGTTGGACATTTAGGCAACTTCTAATTGTAATAATTATAAAACACTATGATCGACATCTTTAACCATAAAGCTCTTTCCATATTTAAGATCTATCCTAAGGAGACAGTTTCAGGATATGAATTAAGAAAGAAAGTGAATGGACATCTTCAAGGCTCTTGATAAATAGTTCCAAAGGATTTTCTGAAAGTGGCCCATTTTTATAAATGAGGAGTAAGGCCCAGGGAGCTTACATGTCTCACCCAAGTCACACTGTTGGTTGGGGATAGAACCAAGAGCAATCCTGGAATCTCCTAACTCCTGGTCCAGGGCTCTTTCTTCTACGTCGTATTGCCTTCCTACGGATCAAGGCTGAGTGCAGTAAGATCTATTTGGCCAATGCCTCTGATCACTTCCAACTAAGGAGTTTAGGTTAGTAATGTACATGGCTAAGAGATGAGAGTAATATGTATATGTTTACATGCACATGTGAAGCTCTATATATGAGCCTTTTTCCCAACCGTATCATGTATGCTCCTCTTATATTACAGTTTCTGTTCTAGTCAAGCATATCTTACACTGTCTTATCTTCATACCTTTGACCCTACATGAAATGTCTCCTGTTCTCCTATTCAAATTCTATGCATATTTTTATATTTATTTATTTTTATTTTTTATTATTATTTTATATTTATTTTTTATTTTTAACGACAGACCTACATGATCCAAAAAGTATTTCCAGACTATGAGCATTCACTAAAAGTAATATCCATTTATGATACTTACTTTATTGCTTTGCAACACCTCTTGTATTGATGTAAAATTATATAAGTTTACCTATGAATAAAAATCTGTCTCAGGCTCTGTTACCAGAAAGAGATAAAACAAAAAACCCCATCCTCTTAAGCTAATGAGAATATATTTACTTCAGAAAGGCACTTCTAGAGTTTGATGGGCTCAAGACAGGTCAGTCCATTCCCCTGAACCTTCCACATCACAGTAGTGGACATCTTGGTAAAACAGGAAGAGCGCTGGACTAGGAGACAGAATAATAACAATTTCCATGTGCTAAGGGCCTACTCTGACCAGGCACAACGCTAGCTGCTTTACGTGCATTATACACTTGGAATAACCTTAAAATAATTTCAGCAAGGGAACTATTATTCTCCCTGTCTTTACAGATGAGAGATGTTGGGACCTGAGAGATTGAGTAATTTGCTCAAGGTCAATACCATTAGTAAATGTCAAAACTGAGATTTAAACCCAGGTATGTCTGAGTCAAAAACCATTTATTTTCTGCTTTACTGCCCTACCTTGGCAAATGTCCTTTCAGTTCTAGCTCTGCTACTCTTAAGCTATATGATCCCCAAGAAGGCATTCATGCTGAGTCCTGTCTCTTACATGTGAGATGAGGATAATTATGTCCCCATCCTGCTCCTCACTCCCAACACACACAAAGGGCTGTTGCCATGATTCAATGATACAGCGAGTGTAAGAGACCCAGACAGATGTACAGATTGTTAAAGCCCTGAACATCACGACTGGTCATTCTAATGATGACTGGAGACTCTGCCAAGATTCTCTGTCATTTAAGGAGGATTTAATTATGCTCACTAGACAGCCCCTTCTAGCATCAGAAAGTGAATGGCTGCAATGCATTTCAAAATGACCCTCAACAACAGCTGAAGCCAAGGGGTTAATACTCTGAGAAAATCCATTAACCAAAACACTGTATCCCTTGAGCACTCTGGGGAATCATGGTCTCCCAGGACATTTTCCTGCTCCATCATTTAGATGTATGTATTTATATACAAACGTGTGTGTGCACGCACACACGTTTCACCAGCACCCATGTCTAGAGAGAGGGATTCAGCAGAAGGGAGGCTGGGCTGGAGCTCCACCACCAGGGGGCTAGTTATAAACTGGTCTGGGGTATCTATTCCAGTTTTCCAGAGGCTTCTGGTAAAACATCAGGAGACCTGGTTTAAAGTTCAGATTCTGCTGCTTACTAGTTGTATAACCTTGGGCAAGATCCTTGACCTCTCAGCCTCAGTTTCCTTTTACATAAAATAGGGATAATGCCTATCTTAGACAAATGAGTTAACCTTCCCGGGCTGCTGTTTCCTCTGCTGTAAAACTGATGCCACAGTTACTTTGTGTTTCGTGCTTACTGTGTACCTGGCCCTGTGCTGAGGCTCTACATGCATTCTTTCACTCATCCTCACAGCCCTGTGGGATGAGTACTATTATCTCCAGTTGACAAATAAGGAGACCTACACTCAGGAGTTCAGTAATTTGCCCCAGGCCACACAGTGTTAAGTTGCAGAGTTAGGATTCAAACCCTGTGCTCTTTGCTTTGAAACCCTGTGCTTAGCCACTAAACCATACTCCAGCCTACCAGAGGGGTGCTGCAAGGAAGACATGAAATAACATTTGCTATTATTATTATTCTTATGTGCCTCCTGGGTGCCCAGTAGTCTGCATTCCTCTTCTACGTCGCATGAGCGCCAGGAGGCTCTCCAGAGCTCTGAGGCTGGCGGGCTCTGTGGGGCACGTGTGCCTCTGGAGAACAAGACCTGCTGGAAAAATATTTACTGCTGTGCCCTAAATTCATGAAGTCAGCCACACTGTGAACATGGGCAGGGGTGATGGATGAAATTCCTCCAAAGTTTTAAGTTGAAGGCCCGTTTGGCAGTGAGAGAACCTAGAGTAAAGACTAGAAGACTGAAGACTAGAGTAAAACACTCGTGTTCAAGCATTTGCACGGATTCCCTTGAAGCTGATGGTAACCAAGGCGACCGTGCTGGATTCCAATGAGGAGAAAGACAGGATTGCCAAGGCAGGAGAAGCTGGGCAATCCCCTCCTCACCCTGATCCTCCACTGCTTATACAGAAAGGAGGAAGGGACACATGAGGAAGACAACACATTTAAAAAAATTTTTTTTATTAGTTATCTATTTTATACATATTAGTGTATATGTGTCAATCCCAATCTCCCAATTCATCCCACCACCTCCCCACCACCTTCCCCCCTTGGTTAAGACACCACATTTTTAAACCTTAGGATGGATGGAACTAAAAATAGAACTGTGATTCAAGTCTATTACTGAGTCCTCTGCCTTTGCATTCTGGAAACCAGATTGTTTCACCCCTCATTAAATCGACCTCCCCAAGGTGCTCATTCCCACAGCTCAGAGACTCAGGGCAGGAAGAATTACTGAGAGTCTAATAAGCACTTGGTACACACTGGGCCCTTTACACCCATGGTCTCGTCTGAGCCGTACAATGACCCTGTGAGGCAGGTATTATCAATCCCATTTTACAGATGTGGAAATTGAGGCCCAGTTGGGCAGTATGACTTGCCCAAGGTCACTTAGCTAGTAGGTGGCAATGCTGGCTCCAGAACCCATGCTCTTTCAAATACATATGCCTGCTACGTTTCAAAGTAAGAAGCTGAGCTTCATTTTAGGCTTAGTGAGTGATGAAAGCACCACTGCTATCCAGTTTGCCTTATGGCTCTGGGAAGGACTCAGCAAAGCAGGCATTTGAATGATTCACTCCTGTGACTGACAAGAAGACTTCTCTTGGTTATAGCTTCAACAGCTGCTAAATCTGCTACACCTCCCCGCCCCCTCCAGCTGGCCCAGGGAGGTGAAATTATTTATTTAAGAATTTTAGTGGCCTCCTGCCTCAAGGCATGATTTTCAGAGACTTTTAAGTGATAAAAATCATAAATCATAATAAAGGATAAGAGGAGTCAGGGTTAGGGAAGATAACGGGCAAGAGGATATTCTGAAAAGCAAGGCAGTAGGTACAGATGCAACAGAATAACCCCCAAAGTTTACAAAAACACTTTCCTAGCAATTTCTTCATCTGATCCTCAGATGTTAGTATGTCTATTTTATAGATGATGAATCTTAACAAAAGGTTAAGGTCTAAGGTCCAAAGTCAGACAGAGGCTGGGACAGGAACCTAAGTGTGTCCTAATCCCCATCCAGTGCTTCCTCCAACCCACCTGCTCCTTAAAGTTGTGAAGACGGAAATCTATAAGAACTGTTAGAGAAAGAACCCTGTAGTCTTGCTCCCCTGAATGACAGGACCAGGGAGGGGAGAGTGGCTGTGTCAGTATCAGAGAGAGGCAGCGCAGAATCGGAACATTTTTTCAAATCCCACCTTAGATATCTACCAATTGTAACGACCCTGGGCAAGTCACTTCATCTCTGTGCCTTGATTTCCTCACTTCTAAAATGTGGTTCATAATGGTACCCATCTTATATGGTTGTTGTGACAATTAAATAGAAGAACATAAACCATACATGCCACTTGCACCATACAAGCCATTTGCACCAAGGCAAATCTTGGTGCGCGTTAGTTGTCACCATTTGAATCGAAGGTGCCCAGCATGCTGCATGGCACATAGAAGGTGCTCAGCGAATGTTCATTCCTTCTTCTTCCCCATGTTCCCATTCCTCCCGGTGCACAAAGCTCCCATCCATTATCTGCAGACCTGTTCAGAGGAGGTCTAGGACTGGAAATTGGGAAAGCAGACAGCGTGCCTGGGCTGGCCGTGTTTTAGGGGGCTGTGAGCTGGCACGTAGTCATTAATCACGCTTCGTATATGTGCTTTCAAATCACTGCCCAGAAATCAGTGACTCCATCCTGGAGTTTCCTCAGGAGACAGAGGCTTCATAGGTATGGGCTCCTCCTGAGGACCTAACCCTCACAATGGCGTCTTGACCTCTAGGGAGAAAGTCTTGTAAGGCGGGTAGGTCCCTGCAGAAGTCGACCAGGAAAGCAGTCTCTCCGCTGGGCTAACTTACTGCAGCAGCAGGAATAATCGCAGAGGGGTTACATTGATGTAACATTTTCAAAGGCATCACAACAGCACACCCTATACCAAAGCCACTTAGCAGAAACATTATCCATATATACATGAAGAAAAAACGACTGAAGTAGATCTGCTTCACGAACCTCTCTACAAAATCTCTCTGACCTCTCTAAAGAGCTAAAAGTCTTCATGCCAATCCCCTAGCAGGTCGTTCTATTTGGGTGTTCCACAGGCATCTCACACTGTTATGTTAAAAAATAAATCCATCACTTTCCCTAAAGCCTACTCTTTCCTCTCCGTGTATGTCCTGTCTCGGTCAATGGCAACACATCTACCCAGTCTACCAAGCAGAAAACTCGGTACCACCCCTGAGCCTGCCCATTCTTCTCCTTCTCTTCTCAACCCTGTTCACACCAGGTCACTTAGTCCCAACAAGCTGAGCGTGGCCTTTTAAGTCGCTTCTGACTTTCTACCTCAGCTGCCACTACTTAATTCAGGTCCTCATCACCCTTCCCTTAAGGTAATGCTCTGGTTTCTCTATTCATCTTTCTGCTTCCAGGTTCTCTCTCCTTTAACTCAGCCTTCCTCCCATCCCCAGAATGATTTTCTTAAAATACAAGTTGGACTATGTGATGGTCAGTTTTATGTGTCAATCTGTATCCAGTTATTCAAACACTAATCTAAGTGTTGCTGTGAAGGTATTTTGTAGCTGTGATTAACCTCTATAATCAGTTGATTTTATTGATACGTAAAGGACATTAATTCTAGATAATCTGGGTGAGCCTGAGTCAGTTGAAAGTCCTTAAGAAGAGAGCCGGGGTGTCCCTGAGGAAGAAGTTCTGCTTATTGACTGGAGCATCAGCCTGCCCTTCCTGAAGATCTGCCCTGTGGATTTAAGACTTGCCATCTTCCACAGTTGTCCATGTAGATTCTGTGCATTAAATCTCTTAATATATGTCTCCTACTGGGTCTGTTTCTCTGGTTGAACCTGGGCAGAGTGTTTCTGTCTCAGAAACAAAATCTTGATTTTGATAGAACCTGTTAGACTAGTAAAAATTAGTAGCTGGATCAGTCCCGGTTTTGGCAAGGATGTGGAGTTACAGAAATCTTCAAAACTAACAAACCATTGTAAATCAACTATACTCCAATAAAAATTAATTTTTTAAAAAGGGATAATATTTAGCACTGATTTTAAAAAAAAGAAATCTGGGCTTCCCTGGTGGTGCAGTGGTTGAGAGTCCGCCTGCCGATGCAGGGGATGCGGGTTCGTGCCCCGGTCCGGGAGGATCCCACATGCTGCAGAGCGGCTGGGCCCGTGAGCCATGGCTGCTGAGCCTGCACGTCAGGAGCCTGTGCTCCACAACGGGAGAGGCCACAACAGTGAGAGGCCCGTGTACAGCAAAAAAAAAAAAAAAAAAGAAATCTTTATGTACTGCTGGTGTCATGTATCAGGTCCTTTACATATATTATCCTACTTAATTGTCATAATAACACTTTAAGTATTCTCATTTATCCACATAGGAAAACTGAGGCTCAGGAAGGCTGTAATTCACTCAAGGTAACACAGCTAGAAAATGCCAGGGCTGAGATCTGAAACCCAGTCAGGCAACTGTCATGGACTTAGTGTCCCCACTAAATCACATTGAATTCATTTGAGAATTATAATAAAACAATATTTATTAAAACTATGATATTCTATCTTGATTTTTATGCAAAATGATTACTTTTCCTTTCTAATCAGTTACACATTTTACAACATCAGGAAGCCTTTATGAAACAAGAAGGGGGGGGCCAGATTATTATCTTTATTTTTATAGTTGTTCAATTAAAGCCCTTGAAGGGCAAGCATATTACTTACTTAAAGTCACAAAAAAACCAGAAGATTAATAAAAGCATCTGAATAGTCTCAAGGGCCAGATTAAAAAGAAATCTTCCCTAGGGTACGGGAAGTCCTGCATTTGGAAGGTATCACAGTTTCAAATACTCTCTTCTGAGAACACGGCCACAGCCACCTCCCCCGGCTTCGCCTCACTAGTGCCAGCTGACCAGGAATCATGGAGGCAGTCAACACCCTCTCTTACATTTATGCCCAATTAAGTGTTACTCTGTTGACTTCAGCTCACATTTCCACCCCTGTTTAGCTTCTGATCTTATCATCCTTTGTGTATATAAACCCTCCCAGTTTTCTTTATCATAGAAAGTGGAACACTCTCCTTCTTTGCTTTCATGGGGACAGGCTGAGGCTGGAGCTTTTTGGCAGCCATAAGAGATCCCTTTGCATCTCTTATCAATTTATTGATAATTTGGGAGAATATCACTCCCTAATTCTGAATCCACCACTTGGATACCCAGACCCTTACACTGTAGAACACCCAGGACAATGTTCTTCTCCTTGAGTTATTTAACCTCTCTGTGCCTTAGTTTCTCTATCTGTGCAACAGGTGTAACAGTACCTACTTTATGGTTGATGTAAAGAATAAATTAATATTGTGTAAAACTGCATATGGTTCATGGTAAGGACCAATAATGTCAACTATTACTGTTAGCATGGTCCCTAAAGATTAGTTGAGAGTTGATAATCTCCTCTGTTGGCTTCCTAGGCCCTTATTTCTCCTTACCTTCCCCCCAAAAGCTGAATTATTGAAATCTTTACCTTTTTTTTTTTTTTCTAAGTACAACTGAGTTCATGTAGCAACCCCTGGGAGAGGCTCAAAAGTTAAGAAATAAAAGGAAACAGGTCTAATTTCTGTCCATTACCAGGCTGCATTTGCTAGAAATCTGTAAGCTGCTGCAGCAGAGGGAAATGGAGGATATGGTGCCTCCGGTGTGGATGTGTAGCAGAAACTACCCAGAAGTGAGCCCAATCAAGGGCTCCTGAGGCCACGGCTGCCAGGTCGGCGTGACAAGGGTGGGGGCCTTGGAGCTCACCTCAGAAGTTGCTGATGCTCTGTCTCCAAAGAGGTGTGGTGGTGCCAGCTAGAGTCAGGACCTGGGGGCTGGCATCCTGGGCTCAGCCTCTGACTTGCTGCGTGACTCTGGGCAAATCATTTCTTCACTTAGGCCTTCATTTCCTCTTCTGTGGGGATTAGGTCATTTCTGAAGTCCCCTCCACCTTCAAATTCTGTGATTCTAGGACCCTATGCCTCTTCTTACATTAGATCAGCTAAAATTCTGCTCCCCTCCCTCAGAAAGGCAGTCCCCTCCCATAGTAGAAGCCTATAAGCCTTTGGCCATCCATTCCATTTAGCAAAATTAAATTTTTAAAAAGCATCTGTCCAAGAGTCCCTATCATTTTACTTGTGGGGTTTTTTTTTTAATCTTCTTGCTATATAATGCCATTTGCTGAAAATTTCTGCAAGTCGGTTCCCAACTGATCACAGTAAATTCTCTTCATGTGCAGAATTTATTTAAGAAGTGCTGCCTGAATAAAGTGAACAGGTTCAAAAAACTGACAAAGCACAAAGGCCACATAAGAGGCTACTGGCATACGCATGCATGCCACACTAGGGTCACACTGCACAGCTTCCTGACTAAGTCAGCATCTTGGCTGCCACGGGAAGAGGGAGGGACTGGCCTTGGGGTGGAACTGGAGTTGCAATTAGTATGGGGCAGAGTCCGAGCCAAGAAGTCTGATGGGGATTCAGGAGCCACAACGCCTAGTCGTAACAATCAGACATCCAGTGTGCTGAGGCCAAAAGGGCAGCAGCATCTTCCCTGCCTCAAGCTGAAAACTATAAACTTACCGAATTAGTTATCTTACAAAGCCACAAAATCAAACCCACTGCCATTACTCCAAGATTCCTCTGTTGACCAGCTATTTGCTTCTGAAAACAGATCAGATCAAGTCATTCCTCTGCTTTAAGACCTTTCCTGCTCCTTGTTACCACAGAGGATGAAGTCCTGTCTCCTCAGGCTTCAGGCATCCCCACAGCCTTGTTTCCCACTGCTTTGTTCCCCTCCCAATCCCCTCTTTTCCCCCAATTTGCCATGTCTTCTGCATGCTTTTGTTCATGTTGATCCCCTTCCCTGGAATGTCTCTCTCTTCCTCCTGCTCATCCTTTAAGACCCACCTCAAACATCATGTCTTCTCTTAGAAGTATTCCCTAACCCCAGGTTAGGGTGAAGGTGTGAGTTTATGAATTTTATGAACAAGACACAGTCTCAGAAAGTGTCAGAGCTGGAAGAGACCCTGAAGATTATCTTACAGATTTCTTTTATTTTATCCATAAAGAAAAGCACGCTCAGAGAAGGAAAGTGCCTGCCCAAGGTGATAGCAGCTAATCTGGTACTCAGGTCCCTTGGCCCAGGACTCTTTCTACTACTTGGTGCAGCTTCTTAATGAGTGACTAAATCTGTGAATAATCAAACGGGCAAACAGAATGCTGCTGAAGCCTTGCCTAGGGAGAGCACTTTGGAATGAATGTCACAGCTGTTCTGCATTTAAGGGCTTAGATGCCCCCGGGAGGAATAGGGGATTCCACAGAGACAGGAGGCAACAGGGACAGCCACTGGGTAGGTGGTATTTAGGGGTCCTGGTGCAAGCTGAGGCCTGTGGGTGCTACACTGAGGCAACACTGAGAGTCTGGGCATTCATAGGGAGATACCAGGGTGCCATTCAGACTCAGGAAGCTTGCTCCTGTCTAAGGAAGGACAGAGCAGGCTCATGGGCCTGACTGCTTGGCCACTGTTAAAGCTGCCCCACACTGCACGTGGTCCCCTAGGTGCTAGGCTCTGAGGATAGACCGGGATACAGGCTGGCCTCTGCCCTTCCAGACAAGTATTGTACTATCAGTTGCTATTGCTTTTTCCTGTCTTCCGAAGAAGTCACGTGCATGCTATAAGCTTAGTATAATAGATGCTGCTTGCTATGCTAATTAAGCCAAAGCCTGACCTCTGCAGGGAGCACTGGAGGGGGAAAATGCAGACCTCAGAGTCAGCAGATGTCAGTCTGAAGCCAGGGCTTTACCTCTTTGAGTCTCCATTTTCCCATCTGGAAAACCCGTCTACTTTCTGCCTTGCATGGTGATGACCTACTGAAATGATATATGCAAAATGCTCAGAGTGGTGCCCAAACTTAGTAGGTACCTACTACTGTTGTCAGTTCTCTTTTCCTCTGTAAGACGGTATATTACCTTAAAAAAAAAAAGAAAAATCCACTGCTGCAATCGTCAGCTTTTGAGTGTCTTCCTAAATAACCCTTAATGGCACCACACTGTCTATACAGTAAAGTCAATGCGACCGGAGATGGCCTTAGCTGACCCTCCGCTGTCTTGCTGGCTGACCACTTGTCTCTCAACCATGATTCACACTTTAAAGCCTTCCTTCTCTTTGCTCGTGTTGATCCCTCAGCACAGAACGCTCTTTACCCTTCCTCCGCTCAGAAACCCCCTCTGCCATGAGGATTTCCAAAATTAATCATTCCTTCCTCTTCACTCGTTCTTCTAATTCTTGTCACCTTCTGCTCTGCACTCACTCATCTGTTCATTCAGTATTTATTAAGCACATATCACGTGCCAGGCTTAAGTCTCTTTCCCATAAAATGTGAGTTCCATAAGGTAAGACCATTTTGCTGTATTCCTTCTCAGCACCCAGAATGCTACAGGGCACATTATCAGTCACTAGCAAGCTGATGGGAGGGAATAAGGAAAATACTGTATATAACATTCATTCAGCTTTTAACAAACATACAAAGCATCTACTGCATGCAAGGCAAGTGTAGACAGTGCAGGTCTATGAAGATGCACAACAGAGTTTGTGCACATGAGGACAGGCTTGAGTGATGGAGCAGACTTTAGAACTATTTCCCAGATGGGGATTCTAAGGCCTGGAGAGGGAGGGGGCCTGCCCGGGATCACACAGAGAGTTAAAGGCAGACAGAGCTGGGAGCGGAGCTCAGCCCTTCCACTGCAGAAGGCTGTCTCTGTCTTGCTCTAACTCTTCGTACTTTTTTACTTCGAGCTCACCTTAGTTAGATTTACCTTTGCAAGTCCCCAAGCTTCTTGAGTATTTTTAAACCAGTACAGTGGGTCACAATTACAGTTTTTGCTACGGTAAGTAACTCCAAAAGGACCAGAGCATTATGCCAAAACATGGTGGTTAATCTCGTGCCCAAAAAGGGTGGCGTGAGAGAGTGAGTAATTTAGCACGTTATGTGAGCCTCCTTGACAGCCTGGCACCCTCACCTGTGGTCTCATGTAGAATGACTACTATGGAGTGACACAAACATTGCTTCTTTAGGAGTAATAGTAAAAAACTTTACTGAGAGCTAAGAAGGCACTTCTTGTGATGTGAGGCTATGCCCTGAAAACAAATGACTCAATAGAAATGTGACTCGAATGATAACCAATGGTCTGTAAAAATATCTCTGTATTAACTGTGAAACACCTCTCCTGAATGTGAAAGATCTGATCACACTCTGGCCTGGCAAAGAAGAAAATACGGTGTCTCAAGCGGTGTGATAATGGCAACAAGTGTATCACCTCCGCAGCTGAGAGAAGCAGGACCTGGGACAGCACTCAGAACCTAGGGAATGGCTTAAAAGACGCTGCTCTGCCTTAGCAGTCCCTCTCCACGTGGCAAACAGCCCGGGAGATCACAACCACTTAGGAAAGCTCCTTGAGAACCATCCACAAGCCCTGTCTAAGCAACATGAGCTGGCCCCAAGTGCTGGCCCCAGCTCTGCCACTGACTAGCTGGGCAATCTTGGGTTAAGTCATTGCTTCTCTCTATGCCTTAGGACTACTTTGGTAGTGACAGGACTCAGGAAGGCAGCCAAAAAAAAGTGAATTCAATAAATAGTGTTGAGACTTTGAATAGCTATCTGGAAAAATAATGAAGTTGAATCCATACCTGACATTGTATATCAGGATAAATTCCAAATGGATCAAAGATTTACTTGTACAATATAAAACCATAATGTACTAGAATAAAATATGAAGAAAGTCCTTTATACCCTGGAGTGGGGAGGGATCCTCTAACTCAGAATGCAGAAGCCATAAAGGAAAAGACTGGTAAATTTCATCTACGGTGAAAGAAAAAGTTGCACGGTAAAAATAGGACAAAATAAAAACATCAAAAGCAAAAACAAAAAGCGAAAATCTAGGACTAGGAACCAAGATGGCGGAGTAGAAGGATGTGCTCTCACTCCCTCCTGTGAGAACACCAGAATCACAACTAGCTGCTGGACAATCATCAACAGGAAGATACTGGAACTCAACAAAAAAGGTACCCCACATCCAAAGACAAAGGAGAAGCCACAATGAGATGGAAGGAGGGGCGCAATCACAGTAAAATCAAATCCCATAACTGCTGGGTGGGTGACTCACAGACTGGAGAACATTTATAGAAGTCCACCCACTGGAGGGAAGGTTCTGAGCCCCACGTCAGGCTTCCCAACCAGGGGGTTCAGCAACAGGAGGAGGAATTCCTAGAAAATCAGACTTTGAAGCCTAGTGAGATTTGATTGCCGGACGTTGACAGGACTTGGGGAAACAGAGACCGCACTCTTGGAGGGTACACACAAAGTAGTGTGTGCATAAGGACCCAGGGGAAGGAGCAGTGACCCCAGGGGAGACTGAACCAGACCTACCTGCTAGTATTGGAGGGTCTCCTGCAGAGGTGGGGGGTGGCTGTGGCTCACGGTGGGGACAAGGACACTGGCAGCAGAAGTTCTGGGAAGTACTCCTTGGCATGAACCCTCCCAGAGTCTGTCATTAGCCCCACCAAAGAGCCCTGGTAGGCTCCAGTGTTGGGTTGCCTCAGGCCAAACAACCAACAGGGAGGGAACCCAGCCCCACCCATCAGCAGTCAAGTGGATTAAAGTTTTATTGAGCTCTGCCCATCAGAGCAACAGTCAGCTCTACCCACCACCAGTCCCTCCCATCAGGACACTTACACAAGCCTCTTAGATAGCCTCATCCACCAGAGGGCAGACAGCGGAAGCAAGAAGAACTACAATCCTGCAGCCTGTGGAACAAGAACCACATTCACAGAAAGATAGACAAGATGAAAAGGCAGAGGGCTATGTATCAGATGAAGGAACAAGATAAAATCCCAGGAAAACAACTAAATGAAGTGGAGATAGGCAACCTTCCAGGAAAAGAATTCAGAATAATGATAGTGAAGATGATCCAGGACCTTGGAAAAAGAATGGAGGCAAAGATCGAGAAGATGCAAGAAATGTTTAACAAAGACCTAGAAGAATTAAAGAACAAACAAACAGAGATGAACAATACAATAACTGAAATGAAAACTACACTAGAAGGAATCAACAGCAGAATAACTGAGGCAGAAGAACGGATAAGTGACCTGGAAGACAGAATAGTGGAATTCACTGCTGCAGAACAGAATAATGAAAAAAGAATGAAAAGAAATGAAGACAGCCTAAGAGACCTCTGGGACAACATTATACACAACAACATTTGCATTATAGGGGTCCCAGAAGGAGAAGAGACAGAGAAAGAACCCGAGAAAATATGTGAAGAGACTATAGTTGAAAACTTCCCTAACATGGGAGAGGAAATAGCCACCTAAGTCCAGGAAGCGCAGCGAGTCCCAAACAGAATAAACCCAAGGAGAAACACGCCGAGACACACAGTAATCAAATTGGCAAAAATTAAAGACAAAGAAAAATTATTGAAAGCAGCAAGAGAAAAATGACAAAAAACATACAAGGGAACTCCCATAAAGTTAACAGCTGATTTCTCAGCAGAAACTCTATAAGCCAGAAGGCAGTGGCATGATATACTTAAAGTGATGAAAGGGAAGAACCTACAACCAAGATTACTCTACCCGGCAAGGATCTCATTCAGATTGGATGGAGAAATCAAAAGCTTTACAGACAAGCAAAAGCTAAGAGAATTCAGCACCACCAAACCAGCTCTACAACAAATGCTAAATGAACTTCTGTAAGTGGGAAACACAAGAGAAGAAAAGGACCTACAAAAACAAACCCAAAACAATTAAGAAAATGGTCATAGGAACATACATATCGATAATTACCTTAAACGTGAATGGATTAAATGCTCCATCCAAAAGACACAAGCTTCCTGAATGGATACAAAAACAAGACCCATATATATGCTGTCTACAAGAGACCCACTTCAGACCTAGGGACACATACAGACTGAAAGTGAGGGGATGGAAAAAGATATTCCATGCAAATGGAAATCAAAAGAAAGCTGGAGTAGCAATACTCATATCAGATAAAATAGACTTTAAAATAAAGAATGTTACAAGAGACAAGGAAGGACACTACATAATGATCAAGGGATCAATCCAAGAAGAAGATACAACAATTATAAATATGTATGCACCCAACATAGGAGCACCTCAATACATAAGGCAACTGCTAACAGCTATAAAAGAGGAAATCGACAGTAACACAATAATAGTGGGGGACTTTAACACGTCACTGACACCAGTGGACAGATCATCCAAAATGAAAATAAATAAGGAAACAGAAGCTTTAAATGACACAATAGACCAGATAGATTTAATTGATATTTATAGGACATTCCATCCAAAAACAGCAGATTACACTTTCTTCTCAAGTGCGCACAGAACATTCTTCAGGATAGATCACATCTTGGGTCACAAATCAAGCCTCAGTAAATTTAAGAAAATTGAAATCATATCAAGCATCTTTTCTGACCACAACACTATGAGATTAGAAATGAATTACAGGGGAAAAAACATAAAAAACACAAACACATGGAGGTTAAACACTACGTTACTAAATAACCAAGAGATCACTGAAGAAATCAAAGAGGAAATCAAAAAATACCTAGAAACAAATGACAATGAAAACATGACAATCCAAAACCTATGGGATGCAGCAAAAGCAGTTCTAAGAGGGAAGTTTATAGCTATACAAGCCTACCTCAAGAAACAAGAAAAATCTCAAATAAACAATCTAACCTTATACCTAAAGGAACTGGAGAAAGAAGAACAAACAAAACCCAAAGTTAGCAGAAGGAAAGAAATCATAAAGATTAGAGCAGAAATAAATGAAATAGAAACAAAGAAAACAATAGCAAAGATCAATAAAACTAAAAGCTGATTCTTTGAGAAGATAAACAAAATTGATAAACCATTAGCCAGACTCATCAAGAAAAAGAGGGAGGTAGAGTCTACCTGCCGGTTCAGGGGACGCGGGTTCATGCCCCGGTCCAGGAGGATCCCATGTGCCGCGGAGCGGCTGGGCCCGTGGGCCATGGCTGCTGGGCCTGCGCGTCCGGAGCCTGTGCTCCACAACGGGAGAGGCCACAGCAGTGAGAGGTCCGCGTACCGCAAAAAAACAAAAAAAAGAAAAGAAAAAGAGGGAGGGCTTCCCTGGTGGCGCAGTGGTTGAGAGTCCGCCTGCCGATGCAGGGGACACGGGTTCGTGCCCCGGTCCCGGAGGATCCCACATGCCACAGAGCGGCTGGTCCCGTGAGCCATGGCCTGTGCGTCCAGAGCCTGTGCTCCGCAACGGGAGAGGCCACAACAGTGAGAGGCCCACGTACCGCAAAAAAAAAATAATAATAATAAAAAATTAAATTAAATTAAATTAAATTAAGAATATCTATTTATCAAAAGATATCATTAAAAGAGCAAAAGAGTAAGTGACTGCCTAGGAGGTGTTCACAATACATATAATCCAACAAAGAACTTGAATCCATAAGATAAACGATCTCTACAAATCATTAAGAAAAACAGACAAAACCCACTTTAAAACAATGGGCAAAGTCTTTGCACTAGACAAAAGAAGCTACCCAAGTGGCCTATAAGCATATGAAAAGGTGCTCCACATCACTGGTTACCAGAGAAATGCAAGTTAAAATCACAGTAAGAGTCCATACTACACACTCAGCAGAATGGCCTAAATCAATAAGATTAAAAATACCTAGCAAGGATATGGCACAATTAGAGCTCTCATATGTTGCTGGTAAGAGTATAAATTGGTACAACTACTTTGTAAAACTGTTGAGCAGAATCTGTTAATGCTATACATATGACCTAGTAACATAGAAATCCTACTCTTAGTTATGTACTCAAGAGAAATAAATGTATATGTTCACCAAAAGGCATATATAAGAATGTTCATAGCAGCTTTATTCACAATCTTCAAACTAGAAACAACTCAAATGCTCTTCAACAGTTAAATGGATAAATAAGTTGTAGTATATTCATAAGAGGAGTATTACTGATCAATAAAAAAGAACTACTGCTACATAGAGAATGGATGATTCTTATGGACACAATGTGTTGAACAAAAAAAAGCCATACAAAAGAGTTCACACTGTATGACATCGTTTATATGAAGCTCAAGAACAGGCAAGAACTCATCTCTGGAGACAGAAGTCAAAATAGTGGTTACCTCTGGGGGTGTGGTACTGACTGAGAAGGAGCATGAGGTAGGCTTCTGGGGTGGGTGCTGGAAATGGTCTGTATCTTGTGCTGGGTGGTGGTTTCTTAAGTATATACATACATAAAAACTCATCAGTCTGAACCCTTAAGATTTGTGCACTTTTCTCTCTCTCTCTCTCTCTCTCTCTCTCTCTCTCTCTCTCTCTCTCTATATATATATATATATATATATATATATATATATACTGTACTTCAATTTAAAAAGTAAAATAAACCAAAACCACCCTGAGTAGTTTTTCACCTATTAAATTGGCAAAACTCCAGAAGTTTCCTAACACACTACTATTAGGGAGGCTGCAGAAAGAGGCACTCTTACACACTGCTGGTGGGAGTGGAAAATGGTATAATTCCTATGGAAGCCAATTTCTGCAGTATCTTGCAAAATAACAAATACACGTACTCTTTGATACAGTAATTTTACTTCTAGGAATTTATCCTACAGCTACACTCACCCACATATGAAATAACATATATACAAGGTAATTCACTACATCATTACTTGTAATAAGCAAAAGACAGGAAATCACCTAAATGTCCATCAACAGGGCACTGATTAAATAAATCACAGTATATAGGTACACTGGAACATTATGTAGTTGTAATAACGAACTAGAAAGGCTTTTATACTGATATGGAAAGATCTCCCAGATCAATTATTGAAAGAAAAAAAATCAGACGCTAAAAAGCATGTAAAGTATACTACAATTTACGTAAAAAGGGGGATAAAAATATATCTTAGTATTCACTTATATTTGCAAAAAGAAACTAATAATAGGCATTAGCTGCACATGTGGTAGAAGGGTTTTGGCACTCTGGATAGATGGGAGATAAAGCAGGAGGGAAATTTTTCATTTTAAATCTTTTTGTGCTTTTTAAGTTTTAAATAATATACATGTACTAATTACTCGAAAATTAAATAAGTAAAAATTTTTTTAAAGAGAAGGGACAACGGAAGGGGGAAGAAGAATCCTAAAAGGGGTGGGAATCTCAGAAGGTAGGGAGGGAAGTGTGATGACAACACAATGTCATCAATGTCACGATTTTATCTGGTTATTATGCCGAGAACTGCTTAATCTGAACCAGATTACATATAATCTACATATACAGAAGAACTTGCCAACATGAAGGGGAACTAAATATTGAAATGAAGAGATGAAATAATCTTATCTGGTGGCCTTAAAAACAGGCCAGACAGTCACAGTCTGCAGGAAGGCGGCAGCAGGCAGAAGACCACAGGTTCTGGAGATAGAGACCTGGGTTAAAGACCCGACACACAGATTCCTCCTGATCAGATGACCTGGCGGGGCAAACTGCTCAGCCTAAGCTTCAGCTTCCCCCATCTAGAAAATGGGGTTAACAACAGTGCATCAATGTGGTATGAGGATTAAATGGGACAATATAAGTAAAGCATTTACACTTTGCCCATCCTACTGTGCATAGGACTGTACAAGTCTGTCCTTGCCTCTAAGCTCTCTACAAGGCCCGGGGTTTGGAGGTATTGCCTCTCAGGGCTATAGCCAGTGTCAAAATGAGTTAGTTCTCGCTATTAAATCCTCACATGACCCCACTTGATGGGTCTCATGCCATGCAAGGTCAGTTGTTCTGCCACACATATTACAAAGGTACAAAGGTTCAACAATCGGAAGTCATCAGTGAAATGAAAAAAATTAAAAATAAAAGATCCTTGCATAGATTATAGCTCCAATTTGGTAAAAGAGATGCTTTTGCTTGGAGGAGGACGCTCTACACTTTGCTGCCAAATATCTAACGCTTTAACAATGCCCGTCTGGCAAGCATGAGTGCTCCAGGAAAAGGCCACCAATAAAATCCCTTCCAAGGGTCTGCGTGGAGCGGAAGAAAGGAAATGTGGTCAGCTCTTTTTTCTCTGCAGGAAGGGAAGGCTGAACAACCGAAAATCAGGAGAGAAGGCAAACAAATCGCCCATTCAAGCCAAAATAAGCTGCTCCTGGGGGGAAGCAAAACAGCTGGAGCCAATTCAACCAGACATGGAAGTGAGGGCCCCGAAGACAGAGCTGGGCCTGGGGAGCCTGCCCCTGGCAGGCAGGGATCTTCTGAGCAAGTGGTGGCCACATGTCCTCATCTCACCTCTGCTGACTTCGCCTATGCCCACAAATGGGAGCCAGCCAGCTTCGTCAGATGTGGAGGGAAATCCTGGGTGAAAAGGAAGGAAGGAAGCAAGCAAGCAAGCAAGCAAATGAACTCATGAACCTGCCAAGTTCTCCTGCTGAGCACCTATTCTGTAGCAGGCACTGGACAGGCAACCGACATATCTATGCCATTTGGAAAAACAACTTTTAGGGGTGGGTATTGTGATGTTGGTTTTACAGATGAGGAATCAGGCTCACTGAGGAAGAGTGACCTGGCAGCAAACAC
Source organism: Mesoplodon bidens (assembly GCF_964165515.1). Classification (NCBI taxonomy): domain Eukaryota; kingdom Metazoa; phylum Chordata; class Mammalia; order Artiodactyla; family Ziphiidae; genus Mesoplodon; species Mesoplodon bidens. The sequence continues at coordinate 46,844,838 of NC_138164.1, read as the reverse complement.
AGAACAGGTCAAGAGAAACTTCACTGGAAAACTAAGAAAAGAAGCAAACCAAATTGCAAAAGAAGGGGGGGGAAAGAAAACTGGAAGCAATGCAGTATCAAAGTCGAATTATTTTGATTTCCTAAGAAGCCTGAAATGTGGCTGCTGCGGGGCTTCCCTCAGGCTGGAACATTCAGGTCCCGAGTCCCTGCCTGGAACAGCGGATAGCAGAATCCTGACCTGGAGCAAATCTGGGCTGGCACTGTTTCCAGGGCTGCTGGGATTTCCAGATCCCCCAGATCGGGGTACCCAGGCTCCAGTTTACAAATCTGTTCTGCAGCTATGCTGAGGTCCTGCCCTGGACCCTGGCATTCTAGGTGGGGGAGACACTTCTCTCTCCAGCTTCTGAGACTCCCACCTTGAGCCTCAGCCTTCTTACAGTCATCTTACAATTACTTCCTTATATTCTTAACATATAACAACGACACCAACACCGGCGAACATTCACCGAGCCTACTTTTGTGTCAGGCACTGTTAGCACTTTATATAACAACCCTATGAGGTCAATAATATGATCTTCCAGATGAGGCAATCAAGACAGAGAGGTTAAGGCATTTATACAGGGTTACATGGCTCATAAGCGGAGGAGCCAGGATTTGAATCCAGGCGATATGATCCCAGTGCCTGTGCTCTTCTTAACCACTACGCATCCTGTCGCCCCAAGGATATGAGAGAGTCGAAGGAGCATTCTTAGAAGTCAGGCACACAGCTCTACCATTTACTGGTACTTATCCCTGGGCAACTTGTTTAACCTCTGAGTCTCAGTTTTCTTCCTTATGAAGTGGGTACAACAAAAACACTTCATGGAGTTGTGTCCATTCTTAGACAGAGTAGGTCCTAAATTATATCCTTTCACCCATCTCTTTCCCCTCCCTTCCAGTTTGATCTGTGTGCTGTGCATTCATTAGATATTAAGGCCACCTCTACTTTTGAGCAAAGTTTGGCCTCTCTATATTCTGTTCTAGTCTATTCTACAACCATTTTGTGCCTGTCACGTGTGTGACCCAGCACCAGGCACTGAGGGCCTGCATCTCGGGGATGAGACTGAAGGCAGGGAAATCCACCTAAAGTAGGCAAGGGCAGGAGGGGGGAGGGGGGAGCTGGCTGTGAGAGCCAGGTTTTCAGCTGGTAGGAACTCTCCTCCTCCAGCTTGTCCCCCTCTTGCTGGCCTCCTGCCAGGGCTAACAGGAGGCTTCTCATCGCTTCCTGCTATACAGCTTGCACCCTGCAGGGCACCCACTGAGGGCCCCCTCCCCCAGGTGTCAGGGAGCCTCTGATCCCGGCTCACATGCAGGCAGGTGGACATGTCCAGAGTCCCGTGACTGAGCCCACCTTTCCTGACTCTGGAACCATTCATTCAGCAGATTGCGAGCCAGGCCCCAGGCATTGGGGACAAAACAGAAAATAATAGGTCTGCCCTCGAGGAGTTCATCAGCACGCCACGCCCTGCTCTCCCACAGCCTCTGCTGCCTTCCTCACTTGGGTAGTAACGCTAGACGCACCTTTCCAGAATGTTATCATTTCTCTCTCCCAACCAAGAATTACTTCACTGGAACAGTTACACTAACAAGTGATTCTCCCTTCTCCCCACCCAGACCAAGAGAAATGAAAAAGAAATGGAATTATGAATTAATTTCTTACACATCCCCTATATAGTACCAGGTGTTTCGCACGCATTATCTCCTCTAATCCTCACAACAACAATCCTGCAAGGTGGAATTATCCGCATTACATAGATAAGGGAAAACAATGGAAGCTCACACAGAGATGGAGCTGGTTTAAACCAAGGCTGTCTGCCTGCAGAGTCTATGCTCTTTCTACAGCCCTAAGCTGCCTGTCGCCTCAGCCTGCCACCCTGCTGGCTCCGGCCTCCTCCTTCAACTGGATTTTGTTCTTTCATGTATTTAGATTCCCTGCAATCTTATTGTTTGTGCCAACCTCTCTCCTAGTCCAGTGACAGCAGCAGCAACATCCTAGGCACAGCCTCTGATTCTCTGATTAGCTTCTCTTAATTACACCCAGGCTGGAGTAGTTCCCGTATAACCTATCTGGTGTGGCAAAGCATGCAGGTTTGCTGTTCTGCTTTCTCACTCCCTCTCTGACTCCAGCACTTTTTACTCCCCAGCCCCTCTGCTGGCTGTCAGCCCACCTCCTCTGCTGTCCTTGGCTCCGCCTCCTTGCACATCACATTCGGGCCTGCGAAGCAGTGCTTCAAACCGCTGCCACGCCAGGCAGCTGAGCGAGCCAGTCTAGCTTAATTCAGAAAACAGTGCTTGAGTCTCCGCTGAGGGCCAGGCACTGCTCTGGGCGCTGCAAAGAAGCAGGAAACAAAAGGAAAACACAGGGGCCTTGCCCCTCAGAAGCTGAGAGAGGCTGGGAGAGGGAAGTACACAGGACAGACATCACCTCCTCAAGGCAGATAGTGATGGATGGGGCTGTAACAGAGTCCTAAAATGTTGGGGCTGGAGAGAACCTTGGTTTCCTGTTTTTATCCCTCCCTATCACAGATGGGAGACCTAAAGCCCCAAGGAGGGCAATTATTTGAACTAATGATATCAGAAAATAGCAACGAACACTTCTAAAACCCTTACCAGGAGCTAAGTGCTCTTCTAAGCGCTTTACGTGTATCAACTCCTTTAACCCTCACAACAACTGCAACAACCCTATGAGGAAGATGCCACTGCCCTCCCCATTTTAAAAGTGAGAAAAATGAGGCATGGAGGGCTAAGCACCTTGTCTGTGTGGGGCCCGACTACCTGAGTTCATACAGCTAGTAAGCAGAAGCCCGCACTGGACTCAGGTAGTCAGGCCCTACACTGTCTCTTTATTGTACCGACTGAGTCTACGTGTGGAAGTAATTAGAAGGCTTCTTGAAGGAACTACGCACAGGCCTGATTATAAAAACAGTGAACCTTGGTTATTCAGAGTCAATAAGAGGAAGCCTCGATTTATCAGAGACTTGGGAGTTCCAGAGTGACATGAAACACATGGCAGCGAGGGCAGTGAGCAGAACCCCCCAACTCCAAAGAAAGAGCCAAGCAAGAGGAAAGAACTCAGTGCAAAGGATTTATTCAAGAACCAGGAGCAGCCCAATCCTCTTCCCCCATTTTTTTTTTTTTTTTGCGGTACGCAGGCCTCTCACTGTTGAGGCCTCTCCCGTTGCGGAGCACAGGCTCCGGACGCGCAGGCTCAGCGGCCATGGCTCACGGGCCCAGCCGCTCCGCGGCATGTGGGATCTTCCTGGACCGGGGCACAAACCCACGTCCCCTGCATCGGCAGGCAGACTCTCAACCACTGCGCCACCAGGGAAGCCCACTCTTCCCCTTTTATGTCCGGCTTTCTACACAGGATGCCCCCAGCCTGTAAGATCTTTAATATTCCCAAATGCTACTTCCTGAGGCAGGGAGGCCAGTTCAGGCACTTTTTGAATAGAAATTTTTAGAAAAAGGGCTTCTGGCAAAGCCTTGGTCAACGAAGGCTTCCATTTCCCAGACTCTTCCCCAACATACACACACGCATGCACCCTGGCCTTTGGTTAACCAAGAGTCCCCCAGTTCTGCCCATGAGTTTCAGAATAAACACAGTTATTAGTATACTAATTACTTACCAATCACTGCCAGATTATGCTCTGAGCCACAGGAGACCTGTAAAGAGAAAGAAAATAAGTTACATTAAACAAAAAATATATTTCAGCCATTATATTTGATGATCAGTTATATTTTAATGATAATAACATCTATTTTCTGGCAAATTTTAGGAAGTAGAAAGGGGCACCATGTACAAAAGACTATAGTTACGATACACTCATGACTACATAAAAAGAAAAAATGAAAAAACAAAAAACCGTTGAATGGAAATACACCAAGGTGTTAAAGTATTTGTTTTTAGGCAGAAACCATGAGCGACTTTTTAAATCTTTTCTTCTTTCTACATTTTTGTATTTTTCAGACTTTCTATAATGAACATGTGTTACTATAAAAATGGAAATATAAGGGAATACAAATCACAGTTTTGGAAAACTGAGCTAAAAATCCATCACTCTCATCTGGACTGATAAAATGAGCAAAGAATTCAGTAGAAACAGACTTGCCTGAGGAAAAATGCTTGACTTTTCCTCATCTGCTCACTCTCCCTTTCACCTTCCAGCCACACAAACCACCTGCAGTTCTCTGAACACAATATGTTCTCCCAACACCTCCAGGCCTTTGCACATGCTGTTTCTCTGCCGGGAATGTCCTCTCCTCAACTGCCTACCTAGAAAACTTCTACTCATCCTTTAAAATTTCAAAGCATCCAGAGACTCTCTTGCTGTTGCTTCTAGGCAGACTCAAGTACTCCTTGCATTATGCAACTTATATGTACCCCCACTGCAGCAATCATCTTGTTGTCTTTTACATTTTTTCCTGTCTCCTCACTAGACTGTGTGTGTCTTGAGAACAACGCTGAGACTCGTTCCCCTCTGTATTACACAGATGGACTGCACAAAACTTGGGGCTCAATTAACACCTGTTAAATGAGAGAATGAATGAAAGAACAAAGTACATAAAGAACAAATACCTAATACATAAAAGACAATCATTTCGGGTTCTGAATCCTGTGGCTACACCCAGTGAGAGAGACTTCTTGCCTTTCAGTCTCTGCATGTCCCAAATGCTACCAGAAGGAAGTGATTGGGAATAGAAGAGTATAAATGGCTCCTCAGGTACTAATTAAAAGGAACTTGAGACTCTGGAGAAGCATCCTGTGACCTTTATCAGGACGCTCACTTTAGCTCCTGGCAAGAAAAAGGCTTCAGGTACACATGGAATGTCAATTGGAAGAGCCTGGAGGTCATCTAGTCCAATCTTTAACACTACAAGGAGAAAACACACTTGGGAAGAGAAAATAACTTGCCTCAGGTGCCAGAGGAAGTGTGTGTCAAAACTAAGACTAGGGTCTCTCTGATGCACTGATTCTCACACAAGTTCCTTTCTTGGTGCTATAGCTTCTCACTCTTTCCCAGTGACAAACCACTTGGAAGTGATATTCAAAGGTAATTAGCACAGGCCCCCGACAGTCAAGGTAGCAGGCTCAAAAGGCATTTGAGCATTGGAGGCCAAATAACCACTGGTAGGTGAGAAGGGGCAGCAAGGCTTCTGAGGCTGTTTTCTTTGTAAAAGTTATGCGTCCAGGATCTCAGCTTCCACAGGGAAGAGGGTTACCCACATTTAGGTGGATTCCCTGACACTGTCTGGCAAAGAAGTACCTGTATATTTTTACCCCAGTAAATAATTCCAGGGTGACTAGTCTCTGAGCTCCTTTGAAGCAGGCTCTGTATCTATCTGAGGGGTCCCCCCAGGCCTCACTCAGGCCATACACACAGCACAAGTTCATCATATGCTTCCTGGTTATACTGAGGCTGGTTCCCTAGGTTCTGTCATAGGAAGCTGCTTAGATTGAAAAACTGGGAAAAAACTCAGATGTCTAACAATAGGAGAATTCTATGTAAATTATGGTAGAGCCATCTGATGACTTGGAAATTATTATGCAGCCTTGGAAAATGATGTTTACAATAAAGGAAAATACTCGTGATACCCTATGAACTGGAAAACCACATAAAAACTGTATATGTAATATGATCTCAACTCTATAATAAAATATGAATAAAAGACTGGAAGGAGTTATTCCAAAAAGTTAATAGTGATAGCCTCTGGGCTAAGCATAAAGGAGGCATTATGAGTATGGTTTTCCCTTTGACTTTTTCTATGTTCTCTAAATTTTACACACTCTTTTTATAATCAGAAAAATTATCTATTAAAAATAAGAAAAATAAATATAATGCAGTTCCCACCATAGAGGGGAAAAAAAACCCTTCCTGGCTATAAATAAATATGCTGTAAAATCTGATATACTCTGAAGTAGTGGGGAAAAAAGATTTGAAGGAAACAAATTATAAGGGTAACTGCATCATGGTGATGAGATTATAAGATTTTTTTCTTCTATTTTCTATTTTTCAAACATTCTTTAACTGATGGTAGCAGTAGGGTGGCTGGTGGTAGTGGTGGGAACAATAAGAGCAGGAATTAAAGCCACCATATTGAGGACTCATATGTGCCAGGTGTCATGCCAAGGCTCTTTATAAACACTATCTCATCTTCCTCATCACGATCATCTTCTCAGGTAGGTTTGACTTTGCTCATTTTAGAGAGAAGAGAACTGAGGTTCATATACATTACATAACTTTCCTAGCTTGCTAAGTGGCACAGCCATAGAACTAAAACCCAGGTTTGCCTATCTCCAAGCTCATGTTCTGTACTGCTAGGTCACGCTACCTTTGTGTTTTAAAAAATAAAGTTATTTCATTTTACAAAATGTAGGCAGAAAGGACCTGCCTCTGACTGCCTGGGCTCACCCTGGGGCTGCGGGCTGCAGAGCTGACCAGGCTTGAAGACCAGGGGCTTCCAGAAACAAGCCACTGACAAATGCCAGCGTCAGGTAGCAGATGCTGCTGTGAATTAATGAGTGAGACAGTGATGAATGGATTTTGTCAAGGCAATGTTGCACTTGAAGCTCAAAGCTCCCCACTGTTTCTTGCTGTCTGTGCACTGGCACAGAGGTCAGGAGACTGAACACCACAGGCCACAAAATCCCAGCGCTACACTCCTTCAACAAGATTGTATCAATGACCATTTGCTTCACATTGCTTCTGTCAGCATCTACTCACTGCCCAGCTTTCTAGAAGATTCTGTTAACAATGGCAGTGTGCCCATGAGAAAGGGATTCAGATCCAGGAAGCCAGGTGAATCCTAGGTCCTCTGCTTTCGGGTTCTGAGACCTTTGGCAAGGTATTTAACCTCTGGAGCCTCAGCATTCTCAGGCGTAAAAAGCAGAAAACAGTATTTTCCCATCTGCCTTACAGAATTGCTAGAGGACAAATGAGACAACCCATCCCCTCACAGCCACGGGTCTCACCTTCCTTACATACAACTCTGCACATGCCATGCCCCTATAGAAAACCCTCCACAGGATCCCAGCATTGGAAGGGCAAAGTCTAAAGTACACAGTATGGCTCACAAGGCCCTCACGTGTAGGCCCCCGTTTACCTCTCTGGCCTCACTTCTTCCCCCTGCTACTCATGAACTCTCAACCCCAAAGAACATATTCCCTTTTTTCTATTCACACTACATTTTCTGTAAGAGTATCATGTGATTTCAGGCTTTTATGCATGCTATTCTCCTTGATGTGACTTCCCTTTCTCCCACTGTCCATCTAGCAAAATCCTCTAAGATTGCTTAGGTAACCTCCTGGCAACGCCTTCCCTGACTTCTCAAAGCGGAGCCAGCTGTTCTACCGTGGCTTCTCCCATAGTGCCACGCATCATGGCCCTTAGCACACATGAGATGTCTGCTTATGAACTGTGTGTGTTAAGCACCTCTGTCTCTCAGAGATCCAGCAGGGTGCCTGCCCAGTAACATCTCTGCCACACAGCCCAAGTACAGGGCATGAAGGGGCCCAAAGACGACGGCCCAGAGAAGTTAGATGGTCACAAAACAAGTGTGAGTCGTGGTGTGGAGACTCTAGGCAAATGGAGACAGGCACTGAGATGCACAGTGAGGGCCGGAAGGGAAGGGCACTAAAAGAATAGAGTGTAGAGGTGATGGGGTATCAAAAGCACAGGATTGTTCCAGGAATCCTAAGACAGCAAAGCACTGTGGGCCACCAAAAGAGGTCAGTCCTAGGTGACAGAGTCCCACAGTAGAGGAAGTGGGTTCCGGCTTGCTGGTTGGGGCCTTCAAGATACAGTGGGCACACGTCCCCAAGGGTGAGGGATGGGGCACAGAGGAGCCTGTGGCAAGTTGTCCTGTCTCAGTGCTGCTCAAGTACTAGAGGGGTCTGCTCTGTGCAGGCAACTGAGCCTGAGGAGGCAGAGCTGCAAAAAACAACGTCCAAAGCCCCAGCGGCCACAGGGACAAGATCTCCCAGCACCCCTCCTGCCAAGCTAGACTCCATCAGCTCTTGTGAAGGGAGCCGCAACTCCCCTTGGGGCCGGAACCCACTAAATACAGTTGGACAGGGATGAACTGGTCTAAGAATTGACTGGTAGTAGATGCCCAGTAAATATATGCTGAATACATTAATGGGTTAAATGAATGAATAACTAAATGAATAAGCAAACAGTAGATTAATGGAAAAATATTTGCCAAATGTTGAATGTGAGCACTTCAGTTTCCACCGGTACACTTGTACCATTTCTAAAAACAGCTGACAGGCCCTTATTGAGAGCTTATGGCCAGGTACCTGGCTAACTGCTTTGCTTGTATTATTTCATTTAAACTTATACTAAATCTAAGATTTCTTTGTTACAACCGCTTTACAAATGAGGCAATTGGGGTTCAGAGAGGTAAGGTAACTTACCAGTGTGTTACAGCTGGTGGAGGTGCAGAATTCTGTGACCATTCTCGTTCAAACTTTGTCCTGTTAACTGTCTAAACCCTTCCTATTCCCATTCAGCGTGGAAATACACCGCCCCCCAGTTCTTACATCTGGCAACCCTGTGCCAATTATCAAGGGATCTTATGCTGGGAGAGCCCCAGGTTTACTAGGCTCAAACATCTTCCTGGGGCTAGGAGTACCCACCTCTAGATCTATCAAGGGCTGTTCCAGGGCTTTTTCTTTGGGGAAATGGCTGTAAAACGGCAACAAACATTGGTCCTGTGCCTTCGCTGTGGAAGCTATCACCTCTCCGGGAACTCCACCAGGTTGTTCAACTCTGCACACTTTGAACGGGGAAATCAGAGTGGGGCGGGGTGCGACCATGACTCAGGGGAAGAAGCACTGAGATTCCAAGGAGAGGAACCAGGCAGAAGCCAGGACCCGAGACTTGTCCCCATCACCAACCAGAGACCATCCTCAGCTTCGTCCCAGCGGCGGGGTAGCAGCTCAGGAACCCCCCGTGGCGCGCAGCAGCCTGAGGGGCCTACTGATTGGTTCCGCCTCACGCCAATGGGCCTGGGCGCCGGCCGATGCCATGGCAACGACGCGCACGTGTGGAGGCACGTGACGGCGGGGTGGGGCGTCCATTCCGTGGGGGACTCTGCTGGGGGAGGGTTTTGGCTGCTCCGCTCAGGCTCCCACCCTCACGGCTGGTCTTTGGCAGGCGCCGCCCAGCCCGGGGCGGGGGTGGGGAAGCAGGCTGGGAAGCAGCTCCAGAACAGCAGCCTCTCATCGGCCAGGGTTAACAGGGAAGGGAATGGGCGCTTCAGTGCAGCTTTTGCTAAACTCTGCCCTAACCCAGTTGCCATCTGCTTAGAACTCTGGGGAGACAAACCAGAATTTCCAAACCTGTTAGAAAAGCAGGCTGGGAGTCTGGGCATGTTTTACAGCAAAGTGCAGTCCTGTCAGCCAACGGAGCTTTACCCCTAGGCTCAGAAATAGCCTCAGAGGAGGTCCTGGTGACAGCAGAGAGGCAGCACAGTTGCTTGCTTCTGGAAGCACCTAGCCTTACAAAGACACCTTTAACTCCCTTTGCGAGGGCTTCAGCTTTTGACTGAAGCCTAGATGTCAACGGAGGCCAAAAAATGAGACCTCTGGGCCCAGAGGCTCCATCTTGTCCTCCACCTCAAAGTCCAGGGGCAAAGAACCCATTCTCCCCGCAAAGCAAATTTTTTTTTTGCACATTCTATACGAAAATAAGTCTTAAACTAGGTAAGTCACACCCACTATACACCCAGGTCAGCCTTGATCCAAAGCCTGTGAGCTTAACCACTACACATACTGCCCCTCTTCTTCTGATACTGGTTCCAGACTGCCCCAGTCACTAAGGCTCAAACTCTCAAGTGACTAACAGATCTCTGACTCTTTTATCTTCCTCCTACTCTGTCTCAAGATCCTGTTAATTCTGCCTTCTCAATATCTTGATTTTTCAGTTGCTACCATCTTAGTTCAGTCCTTTTCACTCCAACCTGGATGCTTTTAAGAGCTACCTAAAAGCGTAGCTTTTGCATGGTTATTTGCACCATTCTCCCTTTTCCATACCATTCTAAACCTTACCAAGTTTACAAGACCCAGTTCAAAACCCACTGCCTTGAGGAAGTCTCCCAGATCATCTCAGCCCCTAAAAGATCTGCCTTCTCTCAAATCCTACCACGTGCCTTGGCTAAAGTTTGCTTTTGTCAAACTTCCTTTGTACTGTTAATAATTTGAGTGTGGCCGTAGGGTATGTCTCCCCAGGCAGTGTTGGGTAGTGGGAAGAGCTCTAAGTATGGAACCAGAAGACTTGGATTTGAGTCCTTGCCCTGCCACTTCCTAGTCATATGACCTTGGGCAAATCTCTTCACCTCTCTGGACTTCAGTTCCCTCATCTTTAAAATGGGATATTAACAAACAAGTGAATCTCATACATCCTAAAACCCTTTCACACCACCCCCCAACTTCCACAGAATAAAATTCACTTTGAGTTTGACCCTGTTCTGCAGATACATTTCCAGAACATATAAAATATATAATTTGGGAACATGTAAAAGGAAACTATAAGTGTTAGGAACTGGCATAGGTTCACTATGAACAGTTCATTTCCTTTTTCAACAGAGTTACTCTACTGGCAGATAAGGAGAGGACTTGAGAAATGTCTACTGAATTTGAAATTCATATACACAATTAAACTAAACAGGCACCCGGAATGCTTCCTTTTCCCATAGTGCACTTCTAAGAAAAATTCCTTTCTCCTAAGTTGTTATGTTGATACTATGTGCACCTGTGGCCTAATTGGTGTGGATGGGCTATGGGTGGATACCTGCCCAAAGCTGGTTAATGCATAGATTGGCCACAGCCTGTGAAGTGGCTTAATGTGGAAATTCTGCCTGAAAAAGGTTGTAGGGTGTGAGTCCTCTAGGTGGTAGCTGGAGCTGTAGCTGGAAAATATAGACCCAAGAAAGGTTAATATACAGAGGAGCTACCGGCAGAAGAGTCAAAAGCAGCAGGAACAAACTAAAGAAGAGTAGCTAGGTCACTGGAATGTGAGTTTTCTAGATCCTATTGCTGACGGTGCAAGAAAGTCTAGATTTTTGAGCTGCCTTGCATTCTAAGTGACCTTCCAGTTGTTCTTTTATAAGGCATTTGCTTCACCTGTTTCCAGTACTTATGACCATCCTTACAATACTAAAGTAACCTGAGAGTATCTCTGATCCTTACAGACTAAAAGCGCCTAACACAACAATGCATCTGAATTTCAGTAAAGGCAACACCAGTAAGTTACTTATGCTCTTGAGAACAGGATACAACCATGAGAGCTGAACAGCCAACCTCAAGACAGGTAATTAACAGATTCAGGCCAGCCAAACATCCTACAGCATGCTTCTCAAAAAAACTGAACCCTAAAGTATGGAGGTTCCTTAAAAAACTAAAAATAGAACTACCATATGACCCAGCAATCCCACTACTGGGCATATACCCTGAGAAAACCATAATTCAAAAAGAGTCATGTACCACAATGTTCATTGCAGCACTATTTACAATAGCCAGGACATGGAAGCAACCTAAATGTCCATTGGCTGATGAATGGATAAAGAAGATGTGGCACATATATACAATGGAATATTACTCAGCCATAAAAAGAAACGAAATTGAGTTATTTGTAGTGAGGAGGATGGACCTAGAGTCTGTCATACAGAGTGAAGTAAGTCAGAAAGAGAAAAACAAATACCGTATGCTAATGCATATAAATGGAATCTTAAAAAAAATGGCTCTGATGAACTTAGTGGCAGGACAGGAATAAAGAGCAGACACAGAGAATGGACTTGAGGACACAGTGGGGGGTGTGGGGGGAGGGGAAGCTGGGACGAAGTGAGAGAGTTACATTTTACCAAATGTAAAATAGATAGCTAGTGGGAAGCAGCTGCATAGCACAAGGAGATCAGCTGGGTGCTTTGTGACCATCTAGAGGGGTGGGATAGGGAGGGGGTATGGGGATATATGTATACATACAGCTGATTCACTTTGTTATAAAACAGAAACTAACACAACATTGTAAAGCAATTATGCTCCAATAAAGATGTAAAAAACAAACAACAACAAAAACTGAACCCTTTCCCTAATAGCCAACACAGGCTGAAATTTAAAAAGACTGCCAATACCAAGTGCTGGTGAGGATGTGGAATAACTGGAAATCTCTTACATTGCTGGCAGGAATATAAATTCAACAACTGCACTGAAAAATTGTTTGGCAGTATCTACTAAAGGTAAATACATACATATACATATACATACACACACACACCCAAAACAAACGATACTTACTTCCCAAGTACCCAAAATAAACAATTACTTCCATCAAAAGACATGTACAAGAATGTTCACAGCTGCTTTATTCATAATAAATAAAAACATAAAATTACCCAAATACTGATCATCAGTAGAATGAATAAAGTGTAGTATAATCAGAATACTTTATAACAATGGGGAAAAAACCCTACTGCTATTCAAAACATGGATAAATCTTCAAGAAAGTGGTGAACAAAAGAAACCAGACACAGAAGAGTAAATATTGTATGACATTATCTACATAAAGCTCAAAAATAGGCAAACTTATTTCAAATAAATAATATAACTGTTTTGAAGGAGGGGAAAAAAGAACCAATCCTAGTAACTATTTTTTTTAATAGATCTTTATTGGAGTATAATTGCTTCACAATACCATGTTAGTTTCTGTCACACAACAAAGCAAATCAGCCATATGCATACACATGTCCCCATTATCCCCTCCCTCTTGCGCCTCCCTCCCATCCTCCCTATCCCACCCCTCGAGGTCATCGCAAAGCACCGAGCCAATCTCCCTGTGCTATGCTGCTGCTTCCCACCAGCCAACTATTTTATATTCGGTAGTATATATATGTCGATGCTACTCTCACTTTGCCCCAGCTTTGCTCTCCCACCCATGTCATCAAGTCCATTCTCTATGTCTACCTCTTTATTCCTGCCCTGCAACTAGGTTCATCAGTACCACTTTTTTTTTTTTTTTAGATTCCATATATATGTGTTAGCATACGGTATTTGTTTTTCTCTTTCTCACTTCACTCGGTATGACAGACTCTAGGTCCATCCACCTCACTACAAATAACTCAATTTCGTTTCTTTATACGGCTGAGTAATATTCCATTGTACATATGTGCCACATCTTCTTCATCCATTCATCTGTTGATGGACATCTAGGTTGGTTCCATGTCCTGGCTATTATAAATAGTGCTGCAATGAACATTGTGGTGCATGTCTCTTTTTGAATTATGGTTTTCTCAGGGTATATACCCAGCAGTGGGATTGCTGGGTCATATGGTAGCTCTATTTTTACTTTTTTAAGGAACTTCCATACTGTTTTCCATAGTGGTTGTAACAATTTACATTCCCACCAACAGTGTAGGAGGGTTCCTTTTTCACCACACCCTTGCAAGCATTTATTGTTTCGAGCTTTTTTGATAATGGCCATTCTGACCGTTGTGAGGTGATAACTCATTGTAGTTTTGATTTGCATTTCTCTAATAATTAGTGATGTTGAGCATCTTTTCATGTGCCTCTTGGCCATCTGTATGTCTTCCTTGGTTAAATGCCTATTTAGGTCTTCTGCCCATTTTTTAACTGGATTGTTTGTTTTTTTGATATTGAGCTCCATGAGCTGTTTGTATATTTTGGAGATTAATCCTTTGTCTGTTGTCTCATTTGCAAATATTTTCCCCCATTCTGAGGGTTGTCTTTTGTCTTGTTTATGGTTTCCTTTGCTGTGCAAAAGCTTTTAAGTTTAATTAAGTCCCATTTGTTTATTTTTGTTTTTATTTCTGTTACTCTAGGAAGTGGGTCAAAAAAGATCTTGCTGTGGTTTATGTCAAAGAATGTTTTTCCTATGTTTTCCTCTAAAAGTTTTATAGTGTCTGGTCTTACATTTAAGTCTTTAATCCATTTGGAGTTTATTTTTGTGTATGGTGTTCTAATTTCATTCTTTTACATGAACAGCTGTACAGTTTTTCCAGCACCACTTATTGAAGAGGCTGTCTTTTCTCCATCGTATATTCTTGCCTCCTTTGTCATAAATTAAGTTCCTATATGTGTGTGGGTTTATCTCTGGGCATTCTATCCTGTACCACTGATCTATATTTCTATTTTTGTGCCAGAACCATACTGTCTTGATTACTGTAGCTTTGTGGTATAGTCTGAAGTTGGGGAGCCTGATTCCTCCAACTCCGTTTTTCTTTGTTAAGATTACTTTGGCTATTCGGGGTCTTTTGTGTTTCCATAAAAATTGTAAAATTTTTTGTTCTAATTCCGTGATGAATGCCATTGGTAGCTTGATAGGGATTGCACTGAATCTGTAGATTGCTTTGGGTAGTATAGTCATTTTCACAATATTGATTCTTCCAATCCAAGAACATGACATATTTCTCCATCTGTTTATGTCATCTTTGATTTCTTTCATCAGTGTTTTATAGTTTTCTGAGTACAAGTCTTTCGCCTCCTTAGGCAGGTTTATTCCTAGGTATTTTATTCTTTTTGTTGCAATGGTAAATGGGAGTGTTTCCTTAATTTCTCTTTCTGACTTTTCATTGTTGGTGTATAGGAATGCAGGAGATTTCTGTGCATTAATTTTGTATCCTGCAACCTTATCAAATTAATTGATTAGTTCTAGTAGTTTTCTGGTGGCATCTTTAGAATTTTCTATGTATAGTATCATGTCATCTGCAAAGAGTGACAGTTTTACTTCTTCTTTTCCAATTTGTATTCCTTTTATTTCTTTTTCTTCTGATTGCTGTAGCTAGGACTTCCAAAACTATGTTGAATAAGAGTGGCGAGAGTGGATATCCTTGTCTTGTTCCTGATCCTAGAGGAAATGCTTTCAGTTTTTCACCATTAAGTATGATGTTCACTGTGGGTTTGTCATATATGGCCTTTACTATGTTGAGATAGGTTCCCTCTATGCCCATTTTCTGGAGAGGTTTTATCATAAATGGGTGTTGAATTTTGTCAAAAGCTTTTTCTGCATCTATTGAGATGATCATATGGTTTTTATTCCTTAATTTGTTAATGTGGTGTATCACACTGATTGATTTGCATATATTGAAGAATCCTTGCATCCCTGGGATAAATCTCACTTGATCATGGTGTATGATCCTTTTAATGTGCTGTTGCATTTTGTTTGCTAGTATTTTGTTCAGGATTTTTGCATCTATGTTCATCAGTGATATTGGTCTATAATTTTCTTTTTTCATGATACCATTTTCTGGTTTTGGTATCAGGGTGATGGTGGCTTCGTAGAATGAACTTGGGAGTGTTTATCCCTCTGCAATTTTTTGGAAGAGTTTGAGAAGGATAGGTGTTAGCTCTTCTTTAAATGTTTGATAGAATTTGCCTGTGAAGCCATCGAGTCCTGGACTTTTGTTTGTTGGAAGATTTGTAATTACGTTTTCAACTTCATTACTTGTGATATGTCTGTTTATATTTTCTAATTTTTCCTGGTTCAGTCTTGGAAAATTGTACCTTTCCAAGAATTTGTCCATTTCTTCATGGTTGTCCATTTTATTGGCATATAGTTGTTTATAGTAGTCTCTTATAATCCCTTGTATTTCTACAGTGTGAGTTGTGATTTCTCCTTTTTCATTTCTAATTTTATTGATTTGAGTCCTCTCCCTCTTTTTCTTGATGAGTCTGGCTAAGGGTTTATCAATTTTTGTTTATCTTCTCAAAGAACCAGCTTCTAGTTTTACTGATCTTTGCTATTGTTTTCTTCGTTTCTATTTCATTTATTTCTGCTCTGATCTTTATGATTTCTTTCCTTCTACTGACTTTGGGTTTTCTTTGTTCTTCTTTCTCTAGTTGTTTTAAGTGTAGGGTTAGGTGGTTTATTTGAGATTTTTCTTGTTTCTTGAGGTGAGGTTGAATTGGTATAAACCCTCTTAAAACTGCTTTTGCTGCATCCCATAGGTTTTGGGTTGTCGTGTTTTTGTTGTCATTTGTTTCTAGGTATTTTTAAAATTTCTTCTTTGATTTCTTCAGTGACCTCTTGGTTATTTAGTAGTGCACTGTTTAGCCTCCATGTATTTGTGTTTTTTTACAGTTTTCTTCCTGTAATTGATTTCCAGTCTCACAGTGTTGTGGTCAGAAAAGATGCTTGATACGATTTCAATTTTCTTAAATTTTCCAAGGCTTGATTTGTGACCCAAGATGTAATCTATCCTGGAGAATGTTCCATGTGCACTTGAGAAGTATATTCTGCCACACTTGGGTGCAATGTTCTATAAATATCTATTAGATCTATCTGGTCAGTTGTATCATTTAAAGCTTGTGTTTCCTTATTTATTTTCTGTTTGGATGATCTGTCCATTGGTGTAAGTGGGGTGTTAAAGTCCCCTACTATTATTCTGTTACTGACGATTTCTCCTTTCACGGTTGTTAGCATTTGCCTTATGTACTGGGATGCTCCTGTGTTGGGTGCATCAACATTTATAATTGTTATATCTTCCTTTTGGACTGATCCTTTGATCATTATGTAGTGTCCCTCCTTATCTTTTGTAACAGTCTTTATTTTAAAGTCTATTTTATCTGATATGAGTATTGCTACTCCAGCTTTCTTTTGATTTCCAATTGCATGGAATATCTTTTCCATCCCTTCACTTTCAGTCTGTATGTGTCCCTAGGTCTGAAGTGGGTCTCTTGTAGACAGCATATATATGGGTCTTGTTTTTGTATCCATTCAGCCAGTCTGTGTCTTTTGGTTGGGGCATTGAATCCATTTACATTCAAGGTTATTATAGATATGTATGTTCCTATTACCATTTTCTTAATTGTTTTGGGTTTGTTTTTGTGGGTCTTTTTCTTCTCTTGTGTTTCCCGCTTAGAGAAGTTTCTTTAGCATTTGTTTTAAAGCTGGTTTGGTGGTGCTGAATTCTCTTAGATTTGTTTGTCTGAAAAGCTTTTGACTTCTCCATCAAATCTGAATGAGATCTTTGCTGGGTAGAGTAGTCCTGGTTGTAGATTTTTCTCTTTCATCACTTTAAGTATATCCTGTCACTCTCTTCTGGCCTGCAGAGTTTCCACTGAAAAATCAGCTGATAACCTTATGGGGAGTCCTTTGTATGTTATTTTTTGTTTTTCCCTTGCTGCTTTTAATATTTTTTCTTTGAATTTAATTTTTGTTAGTTTGATTAATATGTGTCTTGGTGTTTTTTCCTAGGGTTTATCCTGTATGGGACTCTCTGTGCTACCTGGACTTGGATGACTATTTCCTTTCCCACATTAGGGAAGTTTTCCACTATAATCTCTTCAAATATTTTCTCAGACCCTTTCTTATTCTCGTCTTCTTCTGGGACCCCTATAATTCAAATGTTGGTGCATTTAGTGTTGTCACAGAGGTCTCTGAGATTGCCTTGAATTCTTTTCATTCGTTTTTCTTTATTCTGCTCCTTGGCAGTTATTTCCACCATTTTGTCTTCCAGCTCACTTATTTGTTTTTCTGCCTCCATTATTCTGTTATTGATTCCTTCTAGTGTATTTTTCATTTCAGTTATTGTGTTTTTCATCTCTGTTTGTTTGTTCTTTAGTTCTTCTAGATCTCTGTTACACATTTCTTATATTTTCTCAATCCGTGCTTCCATTCTATTTCCGAGATTCTGGATCATCTTTACTATCATTACTCTGAATTCTTTTTCAGGTAGATTGCCTACTTCCTCTTCATTTATTTGGTCTTGTAGGTTTTTACCTTGCTCCTTCATCTGTGAGATATTTTTTTGCCTTCTCATTTTTTTTTTTTTTTTATGAGTGGGATTGTGTTCCTGTTTTACTGGTTGTTTGGCCTGAGGTTTCCAATACTGGAGTTTGTAGGCTATTGGGCAGAGTTGGGTCTTGGAGCTGAGATGAGGAACTCCGTGAGACCTCACTCCGATGAATATTCCCTGGGTTCTGAGGTTCTCTGTTAGTCCAGTGGTTTGGACTCAGAGCTCCCACTGCAGGAGCCTCCCCCCGATCCCCAGCTCACAAATCAAGATCCTGCAAGTTGTGTGGGGTGGCAAAATAAAGAGAGAAAAATAACGAAGTAAAAAATAAAATTAGACTAGGAAACGAACAGATATGTTAGAAAGAATGTAAAAATAAAAACATAGATGAATCAACAACCGGAAGGTACATCAGTACCACAATAGTAAAAAAGAGGAGGGAAAGGAAAAAAAGAAAAAGAAAAAAAAAAAGGCAGGGGTTGGGGGGAAGGCCTTGGGCGTGGAGAGCGGGGCCTAAGCAAGGGCAAGATTTGGGTGGTGGGGAGGGCCAATGCTCAGGACCCACAGGGCTGGAAAAGGCCCTGGGGGCTGTGGGGCTGTGGAGGTGTGTGGCTTAGGCTCAAGGAACCGAAGGGGCTCAGGAGTGCCCCCCACCCTGGTCTCAGAGGGCAGGGGATCTCACCTGGGAGCCTAGCAGGCTTCCTGGGCTCAAGTAGGCAGGGCAAACGCTACTTTGCCCCACAGTCTGGGCAAACGCCAGACTGCTCCTCCGGTCTGGGGTCTGGGAGGGCCCCTCCCACCTGCCTCTCCTATCTCCCTGCCTCCCTCCTATGCCCCCAGGACTAATGCTGCTGGTGGGGGGAAGGCGGGGCCTTGGAGGGCAGGGGACCAGCCAGGGAGCTCAGCAGGCTCCCCGTGCCCAAGTGGACAGGTCAATCGCCCTCTGCTCCTCTCTCACTCCTCCCACAGGGCCCCTCCCACCTGCCTCTCCTGATCTCCCTGGCCTCAGGGGCACCGATCTTTTTTTTTTTTTTTTTTTTTTTCTGTACGCGGGCCTCTCACTGTTGTGGCCTCTCCCGTTGCAGAGCACAGGCTCCGGACGTGCAGGCTCAGCGGCCATGGCTCACGGGCCCAGCCGCTCCGTGGCATGTGGGATCTTCCCGGACCGGGGCACGAACCCGTGTCCCCTGCATCGGCAGGCGGACTCTCAGCCACTGTGCCACCAGGGAAGCCAGAGGAGGGGGCACTGATCTTGTCTGGCCTCCACTGCTCCTCCCCCCTCCTCCGCCGGCAGACACCCTAGTTGTGGGGAGACGCTAACTCCCTTCTTACCACACCCCCTAGTAACTTTTAAACACAGTACTTTGACTAAATAAGGTCTGTTTGAAAACAAAAAGAGCTGTTAAAAACATCCTTAACTCTACTTAGTGGATTCATTTTTTTTTCCATAGCAGTATGCATGTATTAATTCTGAAAGTATTTTGTATATATTTTAGGACTGTGCAAATGGGGAAATACATTAATGTTGGGAGCTAGAGTTTTCATTGCAGACAAAGAAAACACAAATATGTAATGAGAGAGGGCAAAGAGGAACCCTGTGGACACAAGAGTTAGAATTAAAGGTATCAGTATGAACTCACAGTATTATACATGCACACACACACACTGGCTGAGTTAAATCAGTATGAAATTGCCCAGAAGCAATGACATCCCAGCAGCAATGAGGTCACTTGGTGCACTGATCTTGGCTTTTAAATACTGTTTAACTAAGAAGAACCAGACCTCCTTGAAGGAATGGCTGATTCGAGGGTTGAGACAGGGAAAGAACAAGTTGAGCCTGGAACATCTATTTGGGCCAGGAAGAAAGGAAGTGATTAAAGAATGACAGTGACATGTCAAAAGGACACAGAAGCTTGAAGGATCTCCCACTGGCTAAATCAGGGAGAATTTGGGCATCAAAATGAATAATGACAACAGATTATAACTCACTGAATAAAATAAAAATTCATAAGTACATACTATACTTATGAATAATAAATAGGGGAGCAGGGAAAGCTCTTCATTATAGTACAATGTAAAAAATTATAAATGTAAAAGGAATAATTGGGCAAGAAAATAATTTTGCAATAGTAATAGTGAATTCAGGCAAGAATCATTAATGGATGTTAAAACTACTGGGCGGGCTTCCCTGGTGGCGCAGTGGTTGAGAGTCCGCCTGCCGATGCAGGGGACACGGGTTCGTGCCCCGGTCTGGGAGGATCCCACATGCCGCGGAGCGGCTGGGCCCGTGAGCCATGGCTGCTGGGCCTGCGCATCCGGAGCCTGTGCTCTGCAAGGGGAGAGGCCACAGCAGTGAGAGGCCCGCCTACCGCAAAAAAAAAAAAAAAAAAAAAAAAACTACTGGGCAAAAGTATGAAGAGGAACAGGGTATTTACAGAGGCACACAGTATCTCTTCACAGATTACTTAATTACAAAGAAAGGAGAAATGGTAGCTTTATGGTAGAGAAAGGAGGCAGACAACACCTTACCCAAGTGATCTAAGTTAGCATCACTGCCAATGGGATAAATCAACATCAGTTGCCTGTTCATGTGATGCATTAAAGAAACATCACTTATTTAGTATTTCTGCTGCAAGTGCCTAATGAAATCTAATCATGAGGAAAAATCAGATAGAACCAAATTGAGGGCCATTATACAAAACAACTGTCCTGTTCTCTTAAAAATATCAATGTCATAAAAGATAAGGAAAAGCTCTTCCAAATTAAAGGAACCAAAACGACATGACAATTAAATGCAATATATGATTCTGGATTGAATCCTACATCAAAGTGAAAAATTGTCATAAAAGATATCATTGAGGGCTTCCCTGGTGGCACAGCGGTTGAGAGTCCGCCTGCCGATGCAGGGGACACGGGTTCATGCCCCGGTCCAGGAAGATCCCACATGCCGCGGAGCGGCTGGGCCCGTGAGCCACGGCCGCTGAGCCTGCGCGTCCGGAGCCTGTGCTCCACAACGGGAGAGGCCACAACAGTGAGAGGCCCACGTACCGCAAAAAAAAAAAAAAAAAAAAAAAAAAAAAAAAAGATATCATTGAGACAACTGGAGAAATTTGAAGATGCTCTGTAGATTAGATAACAGTGTTCTACCAATGTTAAATTTTTAGAAAAGAGAGACAGAGACACACACAAATGCACACAAATATGGTAAAATGTTAAAACATGCTGTGTCTGGGTGAAGGATTTGGAGAGTTCTTTATGTTATTCTTGCAACTTTTCTATAAATTTGAAATTATTTCAAAATAAAAAGTTAAAAATTTTAAATATTCACTTTGTTATACAGAAGCAGCTAACACAACAATGTAAAGCAATTATACTCCAATAAAGGTGTTTAAAAAAATTTAAATAAGCAAAACTAATCTACGGTGAAAGTGTGGAACAGTGGTAATCTTGGGGTGGATGTATCTGAGAAGAGGCATGAGGGAGGCTTGCTGAGGTGCGTAATTTGGGTGATTGCATAGGTATATACAAATGTAAAAATTCATTGAGTTGAATACTTAAGATCTGCACATATTACTGTGTTTATGTTATATTTCAACCAAAACAAACAAAAAAGAAAAAGAGAAAAGTAAGGTAAAAAGTATAGCCTTCCTTCCTGAATAATTCAGTCCAAAAGGAAGGAAGGTGACCAAGTAGGGGAGTGGATGATGGGAACCCATGTGAGGCAAGTGGCTCAGCAGGGGAGGCAGCAGCCCAGTGGGGGCTCAGAGCCTGGCTGGACAGCAGTGGCCTGGTGGGGAACGGGGTCCTGGGCAAGGAAGGTAGCAGCTGGACTGTGTGTGGGACAGTGGACTGGTCTCATACAGGGGAACTGAGCAAAGAAGTAAAGGTATTGAAGGTAGATGAGGAAATTGAGGCTCATGGAGATTAAGAGCCTGGTCCCAAGTCTGACACTTGTTAAGTCACCTGACCTTGGGCATAAAGACTGTACCTCTGAGCCTTCATTTCTTCACTGTATAACAGGTACACTAATGCTTGCATCACAGGATTGCAAAGATTCAGTGAGATCAAGTATGCCAAAGAACCCACCCCAGCTCCTGATACTTAGACGTAGTTCAATAAATGTTACTTCAATCTCCTGTGATATCCAACTCTTTTTATATTATAAGGCCTCTGGAAAATATGTCTTTATATGAATTTTCATTGTTGTAATTTTAAATATTACGCTTCTCTTCATAAAAGCTCCCCTGCGATGAGATTTCAGCAGGTTCCACAGCTGCCCGGCTCTGTGCAAGCCACTGGTGTCCAAGCACAGGAAGTCTCATATATATGTTCACCTCACATACAATGCAATGAGTGCAGCTAAGTGGGCAGGAATGTATGGGTGGATCAGCCTTGAGGTCAGAGACTGAACATAATCTCAGAATATTAAAATGTACGGGCTACATGGGACAAACTGTCACTCAAACCAATGTTCCTTCAGCAAGAAACCCACAGGCAGGCCCACAGAAAGAGAACTAAATCTCTTCCTCAGCCCCTACCACACTAAGGGAATCAGAGAAGTGTCTTACTTCTGGCCTTCACTCTTGCCTGGAATTCTGCAGCAGCTTCTGTGGTGTCCCTCTCTTCCCCAACCTCTCCTTGCTCTGCCAAGATGCTCTTCCGAAAGTACACATGGATTAGTTTGCTCTTTGTCGCCCAAACCCACATTCCTTGTCTGGTATTGAAGATCCTCCATGGTCTGGACCTAGTGTAGTTCTCTAGTCTCTTTCCCCAGTAGAATTATCCACAAGTACTTGCGTGCCAGCCTCATCAGACCCCATACACCCATTCTGCCACCCTGCTCCTCATCACGCCTCGCTCATGCTCTCCCCTCCGTTCAGGGAAATCTTCACCATTCATCCTTGGGAAGGAGGGAGGTGAAGAGGAGAAGGGAAAGGAGTGTTAACATCTATGTCTGCTAAATCCCATTCTAGGCACTTTATGGGAATTAACTCATCATATCTTTATTTGATACATTCACTAAGGAATAGAATGGTTAAATACCTTGACTAAAAGCACGTAGCCAGTAAGTAGCCAGGCCACTTCAGAAGTAATTACTCTCTCCTCTGGGCCCTGCTATAGAAATAGTACTTATTCCACTTATTATTAAGTGGTTCCCGCGTCTCTCTCTTCCCAGATTACATAGGTTGCAACTTCCTTAAGCATGAAGACTGTGTCTCATTAATCTACTTCCCTAGTGCTTTGCACAGTGCCCTGAACATAGTAGGTCCTAATCAGATGTTTGTTGAATTAAAGTCACTCACATCTGTGTACCTCCCACAGTTCATGGCTCAGAATCTGACACACAGAGTAGGTACTCAGGAAATGCTAGATGAATGACACTGGATTTATCTGAATTTCCTCAACTCCTTACCAGGGTCTCATAAATGCTTTGAGCTCTGTAAGTAATGGTTGAATTCAGAGACTAGATGATTCTTCAGATGTTCAGAATTTGAGTCACTGGATAAACAGAATGGCCTCCCACAACAAGACAGGTAGATCGCACAAGGCCTGAGGAAAAGCCCCTGGGTCATGCCCCAGGGTGGGAGCAGTTAGAAAGTGGACCCCTAGTGTGTGGATGGAGACAACACAGCTCCTTCCCCTCTCAGTTCTATCCCCAGCAACAAAAACAAGCCTACAGGCTGACTCTGAGCCATTGTGCACAGGACGCAAGAATCTTTACCTTTGCTTCAGCAGCTACACAGTAGAGCTTGGCTGGGCCATTGCCAGGCGTAGGGCAGGACCACCTGAACATGGCCCCTGACCAAGAGGCCCTCTGGTGCCCTGGAGCCCCTCACACTAAGAATCAATTTTGCATTTTTGATTAGAACAGAACAAAACAAAACAAAGTCTAGAGGTCCAGATCCTAAGGCTTTACTCTTTCTGGGATTAAAAAGCCAAGGATGCAGATAAGATGTGGCAGAGACATCAAAGCTTATCATAACAAGCGTATGCAGTATAACAATGAATACAGCACTAAGAGTAACTGTTGTATCTGCAGCAACTGACTGTGCCATGTGACCCAGCCAGACAAACTTCCTTCCTAGGGGCAGCCCCACTAGTCAACAGTCTAATGAGCACTGCCATCCTGTCCCCAGGGGCAGCCTCCTAGAATCCCACTGCCTTCAGGCCAGTTCCTAGCTGAGTGACCATCAGAGGTACTCTCTTGATCTACTGATGTGACTCTGCAACTTTTCTGGCTCAGGACAAAGTTGTGGCCTGGCAGGTTCTATTCTAGGCTCCATACATAAAATTATTTTAAAACAAAATTTATTAATTTTTTTCAGATTATAAAAATAGTTCATAGTTATTACGAAAAAAATATAGTGAGGAAAATAAAGAACACCTATAATCCCACCACTCACTATTAACACATGGCATGTTTCCTTTCAATCCTTTCCCTAACAATATTTGTCTGTGTGTGAATAAAATATACATAACTTCAGAAACACAGTTAGGGTCAGGCTATATATTCTGTTTTATATTATGACTTTGGCACTTAACAAAATGTTACGTTTCCCATGTCATCACTTTCATTAAATATGTGATTTTTATGGCTTTATAGCATCATAGGAATGTGCCGTAATTTCATTATTTCCCTATTCTTAGCTACCTAGATTGCTTTCAATATTTTGCCATTATAAACTGTGTTGTGACAAACACTGTTGACCAAAAATTTTTGCTTATTTCTGATTATTTCCTTGGGATAAATTTTATAAAAAGTAGAATTATTGGATAAAGGACTTTGAACTTTTTTAAGACACTTGTGTAATTCGAGCAGCATATTTTATTAAGGTCATTGTCAAAATAAATCACATCCAGGAAAAAAAAAAGAACAAAATTGGAAAAGGGTAACTATGGAAATAATAATAGTGGCTACTATGTATTGGGTGTATATAATGTGACATGGGAAAGTGATTAAGAGATTTGCATGCATTAGCTCATTTAATCTCTGAATTAATCCTATAACATATGCATAGATAAGGAAACCAAGGTTCAGAGAAGTTAACTTGTCCAATATCTCAGTTAGTAGGTGGCATAGCTGAATTTAAATCCAATTACGTGTGATTCCAGAGAGTACACTTACTGCTATGCTACAACATGTCATGTAAAAAATACAGGGAAAAAAAAAATAAGTGTTTTCAGTCAGTCTGGGGAAGAGAAAACTTGAATGGTACAAGGGCCACGGGACAGGGAGAAAAGGAATCAGATTGCAGAATGAGATGGCAGAATGAGGATCAATGGATAGAAATGCTTAAAATGTCAAAGAACAGCTTAAAATCAAAAAGGTCCTTCTAAAAATGGAAGTCTACCAAAAGTGGAAGGGCTGTCTCCAGCTGGGCCTAATTGTTTTTGGTTTCTTTTTTTACTTTATTTACTTATTTTTAAAACATCTTTATT
Organism: Mesoplodon bidens; assembly: GCF_964165515.1. Lineage (NCBI taxonomy): Eukaryota > Metazoa > Chordata > Mammalia > Artiodactyla > Ziphiidae > Mesoplodon > Mesoplodon bidens. Next base: position 46,819,633 of record NC_138164.1, on the reverse strand, counting down.
GGAGTATAATTGCTCTACAATGGTGTGTTAGTTTTTGCTGTACAACAAAGTGAATCAGCTATACATATACATATATCCCCATATCTCTTCCCTCTTTCGTCTCCCTCCCACCCTCCCTATCCCACCCCTCTAGGTGGTCACAAAGCACCAAGCTGATCTCCCTGTGCTATGTGGCTGCTTCCCACTAGCTATCGATTTTACATTTGGTAGTGTATATATGTCCATGCCACTCTCTCACTTCGTCCCAGCTTACCCTTCCCCCTCCCCGTGTCCTCAAGTCCATTCTCTATGTCTGTGTCTTTATTCCTGTCCTGCCCCTAGGTTCTTCAGAACCTTTTTTTTTTTTTTTTAGATTCCACATATATATGTTAGCATACGGTATTTGTTTTTCTCTTTCTGACTTATTTCACTCTGTATGACAGACTCTAGGTCCATCCACCTCACTACAAATAACTCAATTTTGTTTCTTTTTATGGCTGAATAATATTCCATTGTATATATGTGCCACAGCCTCTTTATCCATTCATCAGCCAATGGACACTTAGGTTGCTTCCATGTCCTGGCTATTGTAAATAGAGCCGCAATGAACATTTTGGTACATGACTCTTTTTGAATTACCGTTTTCTCAGGGTATATACCCAGTAGTGGGATTGCTAGGTTGTACAGTAGTTCTGATTTTAGTTTTTTAAGGAACCTCCATACTGTTCTCCAAAGTGGCTGTATCAATGTACATTCCCACCAACAGTGCAAGAGGGTTCCCTTTTCTCCACACCCTCTCCAGCATTTATTGTTTGTAGATTTTTATTTATTTATTTATTTTTTGCGGTACGCGGGCCTCTCACTATTGTGGCCTCTCCCGTTGTGGAGCACAGGCTCCGGACGCGCAGGCTCAGCGGCCATGGCGCACGGGCCCAGCCGCTCCACGGCACGTGGGGTCTTCCCGAACTGGGGCACAAACCCGTGTCCCCTGCATCGGCAGGCGGACTCTCAACCACTGCGCCACCAGGGAAGCCCTGTTTGTAGATTTTTTGATGATGGCCATTCTGACCGGTGTGAGGTTATATCTCATTGTAGTTTTGATTTGCATTTCTCTAATGATTAGTGATGCTGAGCATCCTTTCATGTGTTTGTTGGCAATCTGTATATCTTCTTTGGAGAAATGTCTATTTAGGTCTTCTGCCCATTTTTGGATTGGGTTGTTTGTTTTTTTGTTATTGACCGCATGAGCTGTTTGTAAATTTTGGAGATTAATCCTTTGTCAGTTGCTTCATTTGCAAATATTTTCTCCCATTCTGAGGGTTGTCTTTTCGTCTTGTTTATGGTTTCCTTTGCTGTGCAAAAGCTTTGAAGTTTCATTAGGTCCCATGTGTTTATTTTTGTTTTTATTTCCATTTCTCTAGGAGGTGGGTCAAAAAGGATCTTGCTGTGATTTATGTCATAGAGTGTTCTGCCTATGTTTTCCTCTAAAAGTTTTACAGTGTCTGGCCTTATATCTAGGTCATTAATCCATTTTGAGTTTATTTTTGTGTATGGTGTTAGGGAGTGTTCTAATTTCATTCTTTTACATGTAATTAAAGCTACAAACAGATGGAGAGATATACCATGTTCTTGGATTGGAAGAATCAACATTGTGAAAATGACTATACTCCCCAAAGCAATCTACAGATTCAATGCAATCCCTATCAAACTACCAATGGCATTTTTCACAGGACTAGAACAAAAAAATTCACAATTTGTATTGAAACACAAAAGACCCCGAATAGCCAAAGCGATCTTGAGAAAGAAAAACAGAGCTGGAGGAATCAGGCTCCCTGACCTCAGACTATACTACAAAGCTATAGTAATCAAGACAGTATGGTACTGGCACAAAAACAGAAATATAGATCAATGGAACAGGATAGAAAGCCCAGAGCTAAACCCACGCATATATGGTCACCTTATTTTTGGTAAAGGAGGCAAGAATATACAATGGAGAAAAGATAGCCTCTTCAATAAGTGGTGCTGGGAAAACTGGACAGCTACATGGGCCTAATTTAATCACACCCTTTGGAAGCAGAGAGTTTTCTCTGGCTGATGGCAGGAGGAGAATTCAGAAAGATTCGAAGCACAAGAAGGACCTGAGGCACCTTTGCTGGCTTTGATGATGGAGGGGCAAGGACTGGAGGGCAGAGTCTAATTGCTGAGAACAACCTCAGGCCAACAACCAGCAAAGAAATGGGATCTCAGCCCTGTAGCCACAAGGAACTGATATCCGCCAACAAGCTGAATGAGCTTAGAAGCAGATTTTTCCCTAGAGTCTCCAGATAAGATTCCAGCCCAGCTGATACCTGGATTTTGTGAAATCCTGAGAGAAAACCCAGCAGAGCCTACCCAGACTTCTGACCGATAGAACTACGAGCTAATAAAGAGGTGCTGTTTTAAGCCACTAAGTTTGTGGTAATTTGTTACTCAGCAACAGAAAACTAATACATCAGGTAAATGGATAAACAAACTGTGATACAAATGGAATACTATCCATCAATAAAAAAGGTAAATACATTGATATACATAACATGATGAATCCCAAAAACACTGTGCTCAGTGAAAGAAGCCAGACACAAAAAGTACATACTGTATGATTCCATTAATATGATTCTAGAAAAAAACAAATCTAATTTATAATGATAGAAAGGCTGGGGTTGGTGTGGGTGGGTTGACTGGCCCCATCCCCTCCCGTCTGACTTTTCTGCCTCCACCTGCGCCCTCAGCCCAGCACAGAACACACCACTGCACATTCCTTTCTTTCTCTGCCACTTGAACAAGACTGAGAGCCTCATTAGTCTCTAATGTGGATAAACATTCTATCAAAAGCACAGTCTGAAACCTTAAAACACACATTCCAAAGGCGAGAAACCAAGTTTTCAAAAAGCTATGCTACAAAGATTTCTCTTGTCAAGTTCCTTCTTACAATATGCCCCACTTATAGAGGGGCCATACTGGGAGGGCTGAGTATTCACAGTAACTTAACACTACTTTTAAACGTATTTAAAATGAGTAGCAGGCAGCAATGGGGACTGAGGAACTCAAGAATCTGGACCTGCCTTCAAACAAACCAGAGGTCAAATATTTTTGAATGAGTTACTTGTTCTGGCCGCTCTCATGTGAAGCTGAAACCCTAACATGGCACCCTCTGCCTCACACAGCAAGAAGGTTGCATGGCAGCGGGGAAAGAGTATGAGCTCTTCCATCACAGACTGTCAGGGAGCTACTGCAATAGTCTAGGTGAGAAAGGTCTCACTTCTGGTTCTAGCACCTGTTGGTTCTGTGAACTTGGCCAAGCTACTAAGACTTTCTAAGCCTCAATTTCCTCATCTGCATAGCTGGAATTATAGCAATAATCTCACAGGACTATCACAAAGATTGAATTCAATTACCTGTATTTAGTACCCTGGACAAAGTAGATACACATGCTAGCTCCCTTTCTGCTTTGCGCATTGAAGATCTGATGGCCCAGAGAAACAAAGGGGGAAATGGGAAATTGTTGAAAGATGGGGAAGTACTCTTTTTTTCCCCAGACCACTTTTATCTTTTCACTAAATATTTAGAAGAGAAAAACAACTCTTCCAAATTTCCTGAATTTGATGCTCTCCAAATGTGTCAGCCAGGATAATTTTAGGAGCAAACAAAACATTTTTATATTCGTCAACTAACAATGATTTTAGACCTCTAAATGGCACTTTAAAAACATTGTATATATTTCCATATTAATCAAAATGTTGGTCCTATACTAAAAAATGGCTTTTTTTCCATTTTACAGTTTCATATTTTCCATCAGTAATAATATAATCCAGCTTTATTGAGTGCTATATGCAAAGTACAATGCTAAGAGTCTTTGTTCTTAACACACACAAAACATCAATCTCAGCATGGATATCACCAGATGTATAGTTTTTAATTTGACCATTATTTCTGACAGAGTCTACCTACTTACAGCAGCATCCCAACTTTCCCATTTGATATGTGCTAACGTCTTCAACTGTGTTTATTATTAAACTAAAATTTACCATTTATTCCCTAAAAACCTTTTCAGTTTATTGAGTCAGTGGTTCAGTGACCCCACCAGGGGGACTGACAGGAAATGACAACACACTTCTGACCATTCAATGTGTTTCTATAAACGTTCATACAAACATGAACTACAGCTGTGATCATGTCAGTTATAACCACCAGACGCTCATCCCACATATATCAGGTATACGTATGTGTATGGCGGCACATGCTGGGGAGATTGGACTTGGGAAATATCCAGTGGCATGGACAGTACATCAGCGATTCAAAGATAAACAGGGTTCACCAGAGGGCTTTATTCAGCTGGACTATAAAAGGCAGCCAAAAGTTTTGCTTAGTAAAGAGGAAGGACAGAGAGGATGGCGGCAGTAGTGGTGAAGAGCACTGAACACAGATGTGAAACAAGCAACTCACCAGCACCTAAAATTCCATCCGCACAAAACAGAACAAATCCTCTACCACCACCTCAGCCCTTCCCACCCCCAAATCTGTTTTCCCTTCTGACCCTCCTCTATCCTCGCAGTCACCTCGGAATCATCTCTGAGTCCTCCTCTCATGCCCCAAGTCCAGCCAATCACCAAGTTCTGTAATTCTATCTCCAGGTTCTGCTCTCATGTTGCCCCTTTTCTCCATCCCCATTGTCACTGTGCCATTTCAGGCCCTCAGAGCAGCTGTACTCGACAATTGCAATAGCTTCTAATTACTTCCTCTCTCTGTTGTTTCTTCTTCTCTCCAATTTATTGGGTGCCCAAGGTAAGCTTTCTAAATCTCAGCTTTGACTAGCAACTCACCTGCTCGAAATGTGCTAATAGCTCCCCAGTGCCTATAGAACAGACCATGAATTTTTTTTTTTTTTTTTTTGGTCACGCCGCATGGCTTGTGGGATCTTAGTTCCCTGACCAGGGATTGAACCCAGGCCACAGCAGTGAAAGCTCCGAGTCTTAACCACTGGACCACCAGGGAATTCCCCAGATCATGAATCTTTTAACCAGATACTTAAGTCCATCTATGAACAGGCTACAGTTCAAGTTTGTAGCCTTATATCCCACCATGTTGTTCCCTACAAGAACTCTGTGTTCCAACCAAAGTGGACCATTCACTGATGATCTCTGTTGACACCAAGGGCATTTCCCTCTCTGTGCCTCCCTCTACGCTGGTCCCTCCTTTCCTGGCCTGGCTCCCTACATCCTTCTGTCAAATACTGCCCATCCTTCACACTCAGTGGAACTCTACCCCCTCCATGAAGTCTCCCCTAATCCTCCAGCTAGGAGAAATTTCACCATCCTCAGAATTTCCATAGCGCCTTATCTGTAGTTCTCAGGACAACAGGCATCTTTTTCCATGACAGCTGTTTGAGTGCATGCCCTACCCCTCCTGCCAGCCTAGAGACCTTTTAGTTCTTACCTACCACTCCAACTCTAGCACCAAGTCCATGGCAGGGCAGAAGAGAATGTACTTTATTCCTTGGGGCCTCAGTTTCCACATCTATAAAATGAACATAACCCAACCTAACTCACAGGAATATCAAGAAGATTAAAAAAAGGTAATATATGCAAACTATCAACACACAGTAGGTAAATCACCAAATCCAAAACCCCATTCCTCCCTTTCACACAGCAGTACTTGTTGAACCAATAAAACTCTGCATGCTTTATAGTTATTATATTTTTTTCAATGAAGGAGGGAGAGAGAGATGGAGGGAATACATGAGCAGAGAATCACTAAATATGTAGGAGACATGAGTAGCCCAGTATGACACTATGAACAACTCATACTAGAGATGGAAGGTTAGATTATGAAAGAGTTGGAATGTTTGGTCTGAGAGCTTCAGGGAGTTTTTTTTTTTTTTTTTTTTTTTTTTCTTTTTGCGGTATGCGGGCCTCTCACTGTTGTGGCCTCTCCCGTTGCGGAGCACAGGCTCCGGATGCGCAGGCCCAGCGGCCATGGCTCACGGGCCCAGCCGCTCCGCGGCATATGGGATCCTCCCAGACCAGGGCACGAACCCGTATCCCCTGCATCGGCAGGCGGACTCTCAACCACTGCGCCACCAGGGAGGCCCCAGGGAGTTTTAAATTCCAAAGTGGGGCAGTGTTTAGAGTCTACCAGTCTGCATGATGGATGAAGGACAAAGGACCAGGAAATCACTAAGAGGCTGGTATAGTGATCCAGGAAAGAGGGCACAGCTACCTGGCCATGGTAGATGGCGGCCACAAGGGAGCAGACAGGAACAGTTGGCTTTGCCAGGCATGTCCAAGGGAAAAAATGACAGGGTTGGTGAGCACTGACAGACTAAATGACTGGAGAATGCTTATCAAGCCGAGTCACAGAGGACTCCAGGCTCAGGTAATTAGGAGAACAGAAGAACACCCAGAGAACTGAGAGGTAGCTGGGAGGTGGGGAGGGCATAAGGCACATGCAGAAAGAACACTAGTTTAGTCTTTTGGCTTGAGGTGGAACACAGGCAGAAATGAGGAAGTAGTGCTTGGTGGTCCTGAGGGACTGAGAAACCACCTTAGAAACAAACAAAACCCTCCTTTTGTGCATGAGGGCCTACAGGGATTCACTGAACAAGAATCATGTAGGACAAAGTGTCCCACAGGCCTACCCCTTGAGCTCTCTGGGGAACAAGGGACAGGGGATGTCTGCCTATCCACCAGACATCACCTGTCTGGGAGGAGGTCACTTCTAGGCTGCCTTTCCTTCCTTACATTGACAAGGCATAGGACTACAAAAAGGGGGTCCCATATTGTTTTATTTGCAAAGAGAAATTCAGAGAGTTGGTGCCTTCTACAAATAGAGAGCTGCCTTACCCAGAGAGGATAAAGTACATTTACAGCCTAAAGTCTAGTCTGGTATTAGGGTCCAGAATTTATGAGCTGGGTGACCATGGCTTAGTCACTTAAACTCTCTGGGTCTCAGGTGTTCTATTTGTTAAGTGTAATGACAGTATCTCATGTGCCAGAAAGGACCAGAAGATTTCAGGAGGTCTCTCAGGTCTAAGCTCTATGATCTAGAACCTAATCTAAATCCTGCAGGTCAGACTCCAATCTCTCTGAACCCCTGGGCTGTGACTCACTGCAGAAGCCCACATTGTACAGAGATGCTGAGAAACTTGGCAAAAGCACAGGTTTAGAGTGGGGGCATAAGTTCCAGCTGTCAGGTCCCAGTCACAAGAAGATACAGTGAGAATATTAAAGCTGGCCCAGGGACAAAAGATAATTAATCTTCAAGGCAATAAAAATATTTAATTCAGTCATCTGAGAGAAATGACAAGAAAGAAGATAGATATTTGCTTTTCCCCCTCTCTGTTCTGACAAGGTTGCTCTGGATGGATCATAGAACATTTAACGGACATTTAATATAAGAGCCTGAGATGCAAACAAGTAAATGATGAGGGGCCTTGGCAGCAAGCAGTGGAAGCTGACATTGTGAAGGCTGCAACCAGGGCAGATATTTCCAGAGAAGAGGTTTAAGAAGAGAAGCTGATTTGCAGTTGTTCACATGACAAGAGAAGTGAGAAGATGGGGATAGACTTGAGGGACATTGCAGGGGTGAAATCATAGGATTTGATAATTGAATGGATATATACGAAAGTGAGGAAGAGACACACTGAAGCTGCCTAAGCTTTCTAACTGGCCCCAGAATCGGGGAGTCACCAAAGTAGGCAAGAGGACAGCCATGGAGAGAGAAGAAAAGGGGAATCTCTATGCCCTGTGGATGGTCTTAAAGGACAAAACAACAGCCATCAGCATCGAACAATCCCTCCTCCACCTCAGCTTTACAAGCTTTGAAGGCATGACCATAAAGCACCAGAGCAGCCAGTCCCTATCTGCTCTATGCCCAGAACAGAGGGGTGGGCATCTAGGGCCAGGGGGGTCCATTCAGGGAAGTGTCAGAGGGAAGAAGAGAAAATGTGAGAAACCCACTGCATTAGACCTTATCCTGGTTGTGTCTCATATCCTTTCTTCCTTAAAGAGGGCTAACGAGGGCTCCAAGAAACAGAAAAGCACTGCTAAGGCTGCAAATGGGAGCATGGGCCACAGCCTAAACCAATGGAGCAGAGAGGGGTCCTCAAGAAGAAGAGCGTGGGTTCTCCGAGTTGCCCTCGGCAGCAGCTAACATGAACGGTTGAGAACTAAGGACCACTCTTTTTTTTTTTGCGGTACGCAGGCCTCTCACTGTTGTGGCCTCTCCCGTGGCGAAGCACAGGCTCCGGACGCACAGGCTCAGCGGCCATGGCTCACGGGCCTAGCTGCTCCGCGGCATGTGGGATCCTCCTGGACGGGGGCACGAACCCAAGTCCCCTGCATCGGCAGGCGGACTCTCAACCACTGCGCCACCAGGGAAGCCCTAAGGACCACTCTTAAGTGTCCATGACTAAAGAGGCTGTGGCCAGGGGTGGACAAACTCAGGAAAGACTATCCAGAGGGCCCCTGTCAGGCCAGACTGAGCCTGCCCAGGCATTTAACTGTGACTGCAGCCCTGCCTTTCACTTCCTTTATGTAACCCTGTTAAGGAAGATAGGTGGTTCTTGGCAAACTTCAAATTACAGTCTCTCTCCAGCTTTTCTGTCTCTTCCAACCACTTCTATGAACATTCAGATGATGTTCACTCTAGCGACAAGTCCTAGTATGACCCCAAAATGAGAATATATGGAAATTTCTATGAATGTGTCAGCTTCAGGGTGGAAACCTGCCAAGTATCGAGAAGCATTTCTTCTTTCCTTCCCTCCCTTCCCTCTCTCCCTTCCTTTCAGCAAATACCAATTAGACGTAAGGCCTACTCATTTGCAAATGAATATAACCTTCCAAAGCCAGGAAAATTATTTACAGGCATTTAAAACCACCTGCTCTGACCTAAAATAAAATAAGATAAAGTAAAATAAAATAAAGGAACCTCTGATTTGAGGAAGACTGGATCTGTTCTGGCCAGCCGACTACCAGGGCCATCAAAGGCTGATCTTCGCAGCCAGAATGTCTGATGACTATTCTAATGGGCTTGTTCTTCTGTTCACTCCACTTAGCTCATGTCAGAGACTACTTGACATTTGAATTATCAACTGTCTTTCAAAAAAAGTTGGCCTTGAAATTAGCTTTGAAAGATCCTGCACAAATTTTTCATTTGATCAGCAAACTTTGGTGGATTTATCCAAAATTGGTATACATTTCTGCATTTCAATTGTGACATCAGTACTTGATCCGAAGACAGAATTTCTCGTATTGAATTGAGACCATCCAAAACATCCAGGGAAAATTACTAGGGAGACAGTTTTATTCCCACACTCTGATTTCGCCTCAAAAGGGAAAAGAGATGCTGTACAGAATTAAAATGGTCTAGCAAAAGTTGTCTTTAAAGCAAATTTCAGTAAATTTAAGTATAGTTTATTGAAAACAATTTTCAGCCAAAATAAGCCGAATTTTCTCACAAAATAACATAAAAGTACAATGGCCTGGATTCCTGCCATGCTCAGCTTTTCTGACTGTGAAAATTTGAGCCCTTGCTCTGAGGCAAGACCCATTCCTACCAAGCATTCTTGGGGAGGCACCAGCCCTTCTGAAAAAGCAGTCCTGGCCTGATCTGGCTTGGCCTGAGGAAGGAAAGGAATACGACTATCCAGCAAGGATCCGAGTGACCTAGAAATCCAATGACAGCAGGACCCAGGTTCCTTCCCTAATGGGTAATTTACAGGTGGAGATCACTGGGCATCTCTGTGTTCACATGATGGGAGTCAAAAGACAATGACAGGAGTGAAACCCAGAAGAAGAGGTGGATGTTCTCAGAGATCTGTTAGAAATGAGGACAAGTGCATGACCGGGCATAGTGTGGTTTTAAAAGCACTGGGTTGGTCTATCTTCCAGTCCCATCCTCTTGTGCCTTCATTTGCCCATCTACAAAATAAGGAGCCTAGAAGAACAGATCCTTAGGGACCCAGTGAGCTCAGACATGCTGAGATAGATTCTAGCCCCAGATGAGTGGAGAGGTCTCCAGCCTTCACAAGGCAGTTCTTGTGGCCAGCATGGCAGGACACCAGCATTCTCCCCTCAGTTCTTCCTGTGCTGATCCAATTCACTGCTCAAAGCCTAGCTTGAATGCAATTGCCTTCAAGAAGTTCCCCCTGAACCTACTGGCGTAATCACTCACTCTTCCCTCTAGGAGACCCTGATTTGTCTTGCTGCTCAGCACTGAGACTTTCAGAGATGAATTCAATAATCTCTGGGCAGGAGAAAGGAAGGGAAACCGGGAGAGAGAGAAATGGAAATATTACCAAGCCTTTCCTCAGCACTGTGCAGGACTCTCAAACCCAGTCGCAGCCCCCTGACAAACCCAGCTCTGGAAAGCCAAAAGACTTGTTCCATGGTTTGGAATACCAGTGGCTAATGAAGAGTCCATCTGAACCAATCTTTGGCTTCTTTTATTGAGGAAAAGCCATTCCTGAGCTGCCAGGTATAATAGCTTTGCAGTCTGTAGAGGAACAGAAGGCAAAATGGCCAGAGGAATAATCACCTGCGAAGGAAAGGGTGGGCCGGGGCTGCAGCACAGAGCTTGGGGGGCGGGGTGCTCGGTGGTGCAGGCCCTGGGAGACAGTGCCATACTGTGGCCACCTGCCGCCTCTGCGTCGCCTTCCGCAGCCGCTGCAGGTACGGAAGGCCTGCTTCCTGACCCAGTTTTCTCCCCAGTCTCTAGCTGTTCGCTAGTGATGCTCCTGGCATGCCAATCAGATACTGCAGCCTGCAGTGCAGTTTGCTACAACAAATTCACAGTTCCTAGTAAACTCAGTGGAAAAGTACCGTGTCAAGCAGCCTAATTAAACTGACGTAATTTCCGTAGCCACACACTTTTATCAAATAAGAAAGACAAAAAAAAGAAACACTCAAGGAAAAAAGAGGAAAGAAGGAAATAGTGTTTTTCAGATCTTACAAAATCGACTGTGGTTGCGATGCATTTGAAGAATGATTCTGTTCAGTGTCCGTGGAGCCAAGCTGTCCAAGTCTTGGGCCCTGGGTGAGACCTTGGGCTGTGCTGGAAAGAGCACTAGAGTACAAGTCTGGAGGCCCCTCACTCACCCTGCGACCTTGGACAAGCTATTTCCAGTCCATTGAGAAGGGCGGGGGGTACTATCAAACTAGATTTACCATTAAAACAGCCTGTAAGTCTGATTCTCCAGACTGTCAAACTGTCAAACTTATGGAAAAAAAGAATCCTGTACTTTTATGGAGCGAGTGAAACAAGAACTGATTCTGGTCCCAGTTCTGCTTCTAGCTAATAGTGACCTTGGGCAAACCACACCACCCCTAGAAACTTCAAAGTCCTCTTCTGCAAAATGAGGATGATCTCCAAGGCCTCTTCTGATGCTAATGCTGTATTCTATTCCATAAAAGATTAAACCCACTGGCACAGCCACGGAAAGGACAGTTCCGAATGTCACCAACCTGGAGCATTTCAATCTGCCCACACTGAGCTTCCTCTTCTCTTTTTTTTTTTTTTTTTTTTTTTTTTTTTGCGTTACACGGGCCTCTCACTGTTGTGGCCTCTCCCGCTGCGGAGCACGGGCTCCGGACGCGCAGGCTCAGCGGCCATGGCTCACGGGCCCAGCTGCTCCGCGGCATGTGGGATCCTCCCGGACTGGGGCACGAACCCGTGTCCCCTGCATCGGTAGGCGGACTCTCAACCGCTGCGCCACCAGGGAAGCCCTTCCTCTTCTCTTAATGGGAATTAGTTACATGTTCTTTCCCATGTTTAAAGATTTTTTTCTTTCCCTCTTCCTTTTTTTTTTTTTTTTGGCTGCACCGCATGGCTTGTGGGATCTTGGTTCCCTGACCGGGCCCTCGGGAGTGAAAGCGTGGAGTCCTAACCTCTGGACCTCCAGGGAATTCCCCTAAAGATTTTTCTATTCTAAAAATGCAAGACGGAATCTTGCCTTTTCCTCCTTTAGAAGTAACTCAGCCAATAAAGTTACCTTATATCTCACTCCTCCCCAGGTACACTCTTAGAAGAGGCTGGCACTATCCAGGCAGAGGGGGAATGAGGGTTACCCAGACAGAAACCTGAGGGACACCTCTTGGTTGACCTGAAGTCTCACTCAGGTTTCCAAATGCAAATAGAAAGAATGCCCTGGACATTGACCAGACAGATGATAAAGGCAGGGTTAGCCAGAAGGAGAAGGACCTTGCAGAGAGAATGGGGTAATGGAAGGGGGATGGGTAAACAGAGCCAGCTAGGAAACAGACATCAGGTTTCTCTTGTGACAGCCACAGGGACTGCATGAAGGAGAAGGCAAGACAGACACAGGTAAGGGTGAGACAAAAGAGCATGCATCCTCTCAATTGCATGGACAGCTAATCAGCTAGTAGCCCCAGAAATTCCACCTCTTGTATATTCTGAATCCATTTACTTCCCTCCATTATAACCTTAGTTCAGGTTCTCATCAACTCAGGCCTCGATCACTGCCACAGTCTTCTGACTCACTTCTTCTCTCTCTCTCTCTCTCTCTCTCTCTCTCTTTCTCTCTCCAATCCATCCTTCCCCTGCCACCATAGCGATCTTTCTAAAATGATATGCTAAACAAGTCACTCCTCTACTTAAGAGCTTTCTATGACCCCTCATCACCTTCGGGACAAAATAAGAGCCCTGTACAATCTGGTTCCAGGTTACCTCTCTTGCCTCATCCTCACGACCCCTACAATCTCTGCTCCAATGCGGCCAAAGTGCTTTCAGTTCCCTGAACACGGAGCTCTGGGTCTTTACATAAGGAGGTCTTTCTGGCTGGCACTCTGCCCTCCCCATAACTCCCCCAACAACCACCACCACTTGCTCTAAGCCGACTCCAACCCATTCCTTAGGACTCAGCTCAGAATGATCTCTTCCAAGAAAACTCCTCCGACCGCCCCTGCCCCCCCCCCGATCTGGATCACATGTCCCTTCTCCTATGCTCCCACAGAAACATTTGTTTATGCCCTTACAACCATTACCATATTGAAGTGTAAAGGCTCCTGATTCCTCATGGTCTCCTCAAGCAGGTTTTAACATCTTGGAACCCCCAGTGCCTAAACAGTGCTTGATATTGGCATTCAGGAAACGGTTGATGAGTGAGTGAAAGAATAAGTAAATAAATGCAGGAAACTGGGCTTCCCTGGTGGCGCAGTGGTTGAGAGTCCGCCTGCCGATGTCAGGGGACACGGGTTCGTGCCCCGGTCTGGGAAGATCCCACATGCCGCGGAGCGGTTGGGCCCGTGAGCCATGGCCGTTGAGCCTGCGCGTCCGGAGCCTGTGCTCCGCAACGGGAGAGGCCACAACAGTGAGAGGCCCACGTACAGCAAAAAAAAAAAAAAAAAAAAAAAAAAAAAAAAATGCAGGAAACTGAGCCTACCTGATAGGAGGGGGAGCCTTAGTCTATCACGGAAGTAAGACTGACGGGAAGAACCTTGAGCAACATGGGACAAATTAGGAGAAAAAAAAAAAAAAAAAACAAGGGTCTAAGGTTCAGACCAAGGGTAAGCTTGACAGTGGGAAAAATAAAGGCAGAGACCAGTGGGAGCTCTAGCTAAGGGAGATGGATGGAGTTCCAGAGTCAGCATGGGAAGTCACAGAAGAATCTCAGGGTCTAATAGGAATAAACTTCTTCCTGACGGATGCTATGAAACTCTTCCAAGACTAAAAAGATAGAGAAGCTGCAGAGAAAGTAATAAATAGTTTAGCTTAGAATCACAGAAAAAGCCTGGAGCTTAAGCCAGAACAAGCCTAAGAGATCAAAGAGGAGATACTGGTAGGAGAAGCCAGGGGGTACAATGGAAAGAGAATAGGGTTTGGAGTTAGGTGGCTCTACCACCTACTAGCTCTGTGACCTTGGGCAAGCCAAGCCTTTTATTTTCTCTAGGGATCTTAGATTCTTCATTGTTAAATGGGAACATAATAGCGATTTCATAGAATTCTTTAAAGGAACATATGAGATATAAGATACTTTGTAAGTGAAGACAACAATGTAATTGGTCATCTATTATTATGAATGTTGACCACAGCTGAGCTTCTTCTGTCCCAAGGCATCTGGTGCTTATAAGTTGTTCCACATTCCTTGTGAAGGGGAGGAACATGGTGTTGATAAATGAATGTACTCCAAGATATGAGGGGCCTAATATGTTACCTTTTCCAGTGGGAGATGCTGCTGGAAAAGGCAATGCTTAATCCAAAAGAATGGTGCTAATGAGGGTGACCCTGTAAGCTAGATAGAGCCCAGCAGGGATGGCACAGAATAATGTGTTATTTTGTGCAAGTAACTGTCACAGTATGGAGGTCTTACTGATGATACGGCTACGGCATCATCACACTAATGAGACTTACATAGAGGACAAGCCAGTAGTACATCTGTAAGCAATGGAGTGTCAGGAGTGAAGGAGCCCAAACCTTAACTTCTACTGCAATGTGCATAAATGCCATCTAAAGCAGCCCTGACCAGTGGCCTCTTAGCTCCTGCCTGAACAAGTCCTAGCCTTTATGCTTTATATCGACATGACTTTAGAATAAACTACCTAACCCCATCCTAGGCCCAGTTTTATCAGTAAAATGGATCAACAACTCCTGTCCTAACTAAGTCACAGGACTGTTGTGACATTCCATTGAGATAAAGGGTGTGAAATCTCCTTGCAAACTGTAAAGTCTGTGCATTTCTGAGGGACTGACTTTCTGAAACTGACTGTGAATAAGGTCAGCCCTGGCAAAACAGACACAGAGGAGGAAAAAAATATCTGTACCAGCAACTCTTGCTTGCCTGTCCTTTTGAGTAGTATATGACCTTGGGGATGCACCAGCTACTGGCAGCATCTGGCCAAGGGCAGGCAGTACTCTCGGCACAAGCCTGTATCAGCAAACTAGATCCAATCACCATCCTCTCTCCACCAACCCTGCTTTCCCCAAGCCCCCACACACATGGTGTCCCTGCCTATGCAGATGTCCTGTGCCCCCAGGAACGTCAGTTCTTTGTAGATGAACATTCTGCTATGAGGCTACTGGAAATATACCCCCTGGCCCATGGCTCCCAGCCCTTGCTCAAAGCTGTCTCTGGAAGCAGGCTCTCCTCAGTACACCCAGGGCTTCGGAAATTAGCAGTTCCAGATACTGGCAGTCATACCCCATGGTGTCCATGGTGCTGGAATTAGAGATAAAGCAAAGACACACACTGCAGTATTCAAATAACAGAAACCTCTGTGTCAAAGGTAGCCCAGCATGATGCTGAGCTCCACATGTAGACCCGTTTCTCTAGATAAAATGGTCTATCATTTCAGGAAGGAGGCCTAGCTGCACTGGCAGTTCATCAGTCACGCGTAGGAAAAAACTGGGCTAGGGATGCCAGTGGAGCCTGACTCCCCTGGCTTTATCACAAGGTACTGATCATTGCAATGCCAGTGATTCCACCAAGAGCCCTCAAAGAAGACCCGCAGTCGGAGGGTGGGCAGGCTTGGCAGCCTGGATCTACGTCAGCCCTCCTCTCCAACACCAGTGATGCGACCTTAGGCTGAGCCCACATTACATGGACCATGGTACCACCTCCTAACTGGTCTCCCTGTCTGCTTCCAAGCCATCCTCCAAGGGCAGCCAGGGAGAGGTCTGATGACATCACTTCTGTTTAAAAACCATTCACGATTTTCACTGGCTATAAAACCAAATGAAGTTGAAATCTCAAGGCCTAGCATTCAAAGACCTTCTCAAACTGGCCCCAGCCAACCTTTATAATGTTGCTTCAATGATTCCCCTTCATGCTCTTTAGGCTCCAGCCCAAATGAACCACTTCTGATGCCTGAACTCTGCCTGTAATTCTTGTCTCTGCACTTTGTTTATGCTGTGTACTCCATCCAGAATGCTTCCTTCTTATCGAAATCCTACCAGATTTTCAAGCCATCTCAAACCCTACCTCCTCCATGAAGCTTTCCCTGATTACACTAGCTCACATTATTTTAGCTACCATTATCTTTACCTGGGGAGTGCTTATAAAATACTGATGTCCAATCATCACTCAGAGATGCCGATTTAATCAGTATGGAGTAGGACCTGGGCAACTGATTTTTTTTTTTAAGTTCACAAGGTGCTTCTAATGTGCAGGATTTCAAGACCATAGTCCTAGTTAGAAGTGATCTTTCCCTTCACTGAACTGAAGGGAAGTTTTATACAAATATAAATAGCCAGAATTTTATAGAATTTTATATAAATATAGACATAATTTCTAGCTTCTTGTGTAGATATTTTATTTTTAAAAGATTTTATTGAGTGTTTGTTCTGTGCATGCACTATTCTAGGTACTAGAATATAGCAGTGATCAAAACAAAGCCCCTGCTCTCATGGAGCTTACATTCTGGTAGAGAGACAGATAGGAAACAGATAATATAAGGTCAGGTGATAAATGCTATTAAAAGTAGGGTAAGGGGATGGAGAACAAAAGGAGAGGGCCTCGTTTAGAGAGAGTAGTTACAAACAGTTTTATTTATGTATATCTTATCTACCTTCAAGACAGCATGTTACCTGACAATGAAACCTGCGTCTAATTCATCTTTGTATCACTCGCAGCTTTTTGCACAGTGCTTGGCATATAATAGATGCTCAATAAATAAATGATTGTGTATGCATGAATGAAAGAATGAATGAGTGAACGGATTTGTGTGGCTTATCTACGGCTACATCACCCATAGTGTCCAGGGCAGTACTTGAAATACACTAGATGCTCAACAGATATTGGTTGAGTGGGTGAATCTGACTGTATTTTGGGACAAGTTATTGTGATGGCACATGTTCCTGGGAACAGGTCATCAGAAGATCACAGAATACCAAGCTGATCCTGAGATCCCTGCGCTAGATCTCCAAATTTTAAAGATAAAGGTGATATCCAGAGAGGTGATTATCTAAATGACCTAAGAACACAGAAGTCAGAGGGAGAGCTGACCTGAGTCCCCACCTCTTCTGACTCTAGGTCCAGTGCTCATTCCATCAAACTGAAACACTTCTCCAATTAGCATCAGAAAGTTATTCTGAGGGTTGTTACCTCAACTGGCCCAAGAAGTAACTCAGATTAGCATCAAGAGCATTAAAGAAAGCCTCAATTTTCTTTGGTTTCAGAAAAGTCTCTCCTGATTGCTACAACGTGGTGCATTTAACAGACAACTTCACCCTTGCTACACCTCACTGCCCAACTCCACCCCCCCCCACCAAGGCAGACAGACAAGACCCCCCAGAGCAGGCGAGGGGTTGGTGAATTTCCAACTATAAATACAACTCTGAACGTTTCCCATTTTCCATCCTTAGCCATAGTTCCAATGAAACATGGAACACACAACCCCCGGCTAAATGGGAAAGCCCACGCAAAGAAGCCAGTGGCTGGAAAACCAGAGAAGAGCTTAAGGCCCTGGAGAGGTGAGGGAGACCAGCAGGTGCTGGGGCTGTTGATGCAGTGATGGGGTATGCATGCTCCAAGGCAAGTGGTTGGCCAGCTGGCCTTGCTGTGTGGGCAAGCAAGCTCTGGCCTGTAGAGAAGCAAGTACAGTATTTTCTTTTCATCTTTCTTAAAATCCTGTGGAATCATAGAATCCATCTGGATGCAATGGAGACCAATTCTCCAGAAAAACATTCCAAACAAAATGCTTTTCTTCAAGAGAGCCAAATATTATTCAGTTGGCATGGGTTCCCTTAGCCTTCTAGTAAATAGAATGCTCTATCACCTGGTCTTTCTGCAACTTTACAGTCCAGAGAGGGCCAAAATGAGGGCTCCCAGGCATCTAGGACTCCCAAAGGGTTTTCTGAAACATATAATATTTTTTGACTTAGTGTAACTTTTACTGTCCAATATATTGTGTTATATTGCTAGAGTATTTCTTTGAAATTGGCAATTTTAATATTGGACATAGATGAAAGAGGAGTAGAGAGCTGATTAACTAGAGGAGAGATTTCCAGGCTTACCTGATTGTAAGAATCACCCGGGGCACTGGGCCTCACCAAATTAAATCACCAGGGTAGAGACCTAGAAGTGTGTAATTTTAGCAATCACACCAGATGACTCTTACGAATTGGTTAACATGGGAAACGCCAAGCTAGAAAATCACAGTATCCATTTCAGTAGGATTTTTATCAAATTAAATGGAACTATAAAGTTCTTGGCACAGTGCCTGGCACATAATCAGTGCTCAGAAAGTGCTGCTTGTTGTTGTCATTTAATTATTAATAAGACATTCCAGAGCCTGGTCAGATAATATTGATAGTTACCGTATGGACCTCTACAACCAAAAGAGCAGAGAGCACAAGTATCCTGGAGTTCCAGAACTACCATTACTTCCCTCTTTTTTCTTATTAACTTCATCCCTATTATCCCACCAGCACAGTGGTTCTCAGAGTGTGGTACCTGACCAGCAGCCTCAGCATCACCTTGGAAATTATTAGAAACGAAAATTCTCAGACCCCACCCCAGACCTACTAAATGAATACATCATTAGAGGTGGGGCCCAGAATTCCACTTTAACAAGCTTTCCAGGTGACTTGGAGGCAGGCCATAGCTTGAGAGCCATCACCCTAACCTCTTGCTACTCTAAGTATGGTCCCTGGATCAGCAGCATGGCATATTAGAAACACAGTATCTCAGGCCCCATCACAGACCTACTAAATCAGATTATGCATTTTAATGAAGTGATTCACATGCACCATACCATCTGAGCAGCACTGTCCTAGACCACAGGAACTTCAGAGGTGCACAAAATAAAAGGGAAATAAATGTACTATTGTTTTGAGTGTTGTTAAATGGCATTTATAAGTACTTACTAGGTACTGTCCTTTATACAGGTTACCTCGTTCATCCTCATTAAGCCTAGTGGTAGGTATTTCTATTCCTGTTTTACAGATTGGAAAATTGAGGCTCAAATCAGTAAAGTAACTTGCTGAATGTCACATAGCTAAGAAGTAGTAGAGCTGGTCATCTCTGAGTGACCTAAGACTGTGTCCCTTTCTTCACCTCCTGGTCCCTGTGGAAAGTGGTTGACAGTCTGGCTAAGCAGACACTGCTTGCCTGCCAGTACAAATGGAGCATCTTCAAAAAAAAGAGGCCGTCCCCAACTTAAGAGCAAGCAAGCTGCCAGAAGCATGTGTTTCTAAGTCAGATATTTGGAACTACTGATGGGATTACTCACAGAAACTATTTACGTCACGGCTTCTACAAGAAAATGCATTCTGAGTTATAGCACCAGATGATAGCAGCTCCCTGAAGGGTCGATACACCTGGGCTCCAGAAACTTGTTAGTACTTCATTCATATCAGCGTAAGAGAAAGAACTGCCAAGGCAAATCCCTCCCCAGACGTTATGGCTTGGGAAACATCCATTCACTCTCTTACTCAAAGATTCACTGAGTGCCTGCTCTGGAAAAGGTGCTGTGCCAGGTGCTATGGGTGGTAAAAGATGGAAATGATCCATGCCTCAGTGAATTCACAGTCCAGTAAGGAAAATAAAGTATACATACACACACACGTCCCTACCTATAATCCAAGGTGGAAAGTGATGAGTGACAAGAGAAATGCTGTGGAAGGTCAGAGAAGGGAGAGATCACTTAGGACATAAGGATCAGGGAAGACTTCCCAAGGAGGTGCCATGTAAAGCTGAGTCCAAAAGGGTAGGCAGAACATGGATTAGGCAAAACTGGCACTCCTGGGCTTCCCTGGTGGCGCAGTGGTTGAGAGTCCGCCTGCCGATGCAGGGGACGTGGGTTCGTGCCCCGGTTTGGGAAGATCCCACATGCCGCAGAGCGGCTGGGCCCGTGAGCCATGGCCGCTGGGCCTGCACGTCTGGAGCCTGTGCTCCACAACGGGGGAGGCCACAGTGGTGAGAGGTCCGCGTACCGCAAAAAAAAAGAAAAAAACAAACAAAAAAAAAAAAAACTGGCACTCCTGGCAGATGGAAGAGTGTGAACAAAGGCATGGAGGTGTGAAGGGGAAGGCCGTGTTGTAGAACTGCAAGTTATCCCCTTGGTTGAAGCAATAGGCTCACTTACCTTGGAAGTGGAAGATGAAGGCACAGAAAGGCAGGTCTGCACCAAAGCAGGGGAGATTCTCAATGCCAGGTTGAGAACTTTACTTTGTACATATAGAGAGAGGTGCTTCACGTTGCTCATCATACTACATAATAAATTGCTGAACTCCAAGTCCTTTATGAAACAAGCTAGGGTAAAAACCAAACATTTCTGAATTGGTATTGTACTTTATTTTCTAGTCTGCTTCCTCTGTTAGACTTTACTCAAATGACTTTGAGTGTTAGTAGATGCTCAAAAGATGCTGAATGTATGAACAAAGGAATGAACAAGTGAGAGCATTACTGAGCAGCTGAGGGGTCAAGAGCAGGAGAGAGATGGCTCCATACTGCCTCATGGCCTGGAAAAATCGGGGGTGAGAAGAGGGATGGTGGTGGAGAATCCGAGGCAGCAGATCTAATGGCCAGGAGACTGCTGTGATTGGACAGATGAGAGGTCACCAGCTAAGTTAAGGACAATGGGAATGAGGAAGTAAGGGATGGAAGAGAAAGACACAGCTACAGGACATAGCAAGTGATTGACAATGGGGGCAAAGAGAAGGCATGCGTCAAAGTCTCACTGAAGTTTGGATCCTGGGTGGCTGGGAGAGTGACAATGCCATTGGGAAAATGGGAAGTCTGATGGAAGAGCAAAGGTACTTTACAGACACCTCTTCATTTAATCCTCACAACCCGAGGGAAATTAACGCCATGACTTCTGTCCTCAGCTTCCCTTATTCTCGCCCATACTCTCTCTGCTTGAGCCACGCTGCTGTTTCTCAAACGTGCCAGGCCTGCCCCCACTTTAGGGCCTTTGCACTGGGACATTCATCACCAGATACCTGCACAGCCACCCCCCCACCAGCTCCATATCTTTGCTCAAATGTCACCACTTCAATGAGGCCTACTGAAGACTGCAACCCACACTTGTCCCAGCTTCCCTCCAGAATCCCCAATGTCCCTTACCCTGCTCTCTCTCTCTTTTCTTCTTTTTATTGTACTCATTACCTTCTAACATATGATCTAATTTTCTTATTCACTATGTCTACAGTTTAATCCTGCCTCCCCTCACTAAAATGTAAATTCCACCAAGACAAGGATTTCTGTCTATTTCCCAAATGCCTTGAACAATGGCTGGCACATAACAAGCACTCAACAAATAATTGTTCAATGAATTACCTCCTTTTATAGATGAGGAAACTGAGGCTCAGAGAGGTCATGCAACTTCCCCTAAATAACAGTATTCATTCAGTAGTGGAAGCCTGAATTCAAACACAAATCTAACTCCAGCTTCCACTCTGCCAGGCTGAGTCTTGCTTTAGACAGCTTGGAGGGGGCAATGGTCCATCTGGGAGGCAATAATGAGCAGGCAGTGAGAAATGTGAGATTAGAGCCAACAGCAACCAGGCCCACAAGACAGCAGAGTTGGCCTGGCTGGGGCAAGTCCATGTATGCAGATCCTGAACTGCCTACAGCGTGAGAAACAAGCACTCTGACCAGAGAATCACCGAGAGAACCAATGGCTTCATTTCCCAAGTGCAAGTCTGAAGAATCAGGCCAGCTTCTCCGGCAAAGCAGCTCCTAATTTTTCCAGCTGTCTAACTTGTCAAATTATAAACTCATCTTCAGGAGAATGTATTTAACAAAGGGACGTGTTCTGTGTCCCTTTTACTACCCATCCAGTGGATCTGCCCTTGGTTTCATTGCCACTCTGATCCTCCTGCATAATCCATACATCACAGGCTCAATTTACAGCACAGTACATTAACGCACTGGAGCTGCTCAAAATAAACGGGGTTGGCAAAGTATAACTATTTCCGGCAAAAGAGTTGGTTCTGCATTTTGACAATCATCTGATACATTATTGTACTCAATGCTAAACTGTGAAACTGAAAAATTAAAAGAAAGCAGTTTTTTTTAAGTTTCAAATGTACTCATTATTAAATTATGAAGCAGGTCATTTATGATGAGTCAGTCCAAAACCAGAAGGATCACAATGAAAGACTGCAGGAAGCTTGATGTCTTCATGTAACCTCTAGCATCCACCACCCAAGGCCACTGTGAAAATTCAATGAGATAGCACAGCTAGCCCAGTGCCTGGGCCAGACTAGGTCCTCAGTAAACATCAATTTTCCTCTTTAATTGTTATTGTGATTTTTCCAGCAGCAGAATTCACAAACTACCTCAATTTGTTCATTTGTTCATGATTCCATCATCCCCAAAGAGCTCTCAGTCCACCGGGGAAAGGCAAGTAAACGGGTAACTCCCACACAAGGGGATGAGTGCTGAGAAACAGGGAGACACAGAGGGCCGCAGAGATGCAGAGAGATACCCCTCACTCCAGACCCCAGGGAGAGCCAAACCTGACTGAGCCAGAAAGAGGACAGAGGTCAGCAGTGTGGGGAAAGGTGAGGAAGGCGGGGAGGTCTGGAAGCAAGAACAAGTACATGACTTGGAGAAACTGCAATTAGAACCGGCCTAGAATGACCAGTAAACAGATGGTATTTAGACCTGCAATGGCCTCTCTTTTTGTGTTAAAGTGACAAAAGGCACTGACTCCTCTGAACAATGGGAAGTGGCTGAGCATGTCTGCCGTAGCCCACCTTCCTTAGTCCAAATTCCCAGTAAAGAGATCTCCAGCCCCAGCCATTGAGCCTCCCATGCTTGCTTGCAAAGGTAAAACATGAGAGATTGCTCTTGAAAAGAGGACTTGACGAAATCTAAGTAACCCACTGGCCACGTCTGAGCGTGCTGAATCAGCTACACTTGAGGAAACACAGCGTCCTTGGGAAACAGGGCATATCACTTACACACAGAAAACCGCTCCTGTCAGCGAAGGACAAACTGTGAAACATTTAACGTTGGCCTTCAATTATTAAACGAGCTCAAATGAGCTCTGGCAGTTAAGACAGATCACACACACTCACAGAAAGGGCTCTGGCAGGCCAGCCTAAATTGTCTTGGGGTTATTCATCAAGATGCCAACAGAACACGGTGAGATAGAGGGCTCCCTCAGAGACTACAGGATCATACCTGGAGCTTTTGGAGAACCCTAGGAAGAGACAGTCATGCCCAGAGCAGGGAAGAGAAAGTAAAAAGAACCTGACTCTTTGCGGAAAACGTAGGGTTTTTTTTCCTAGCCCATGCTGACAAAGATCACATTAACAACTTTTTGCTCCTTGGTTGGCACTTTCATACTGGCTAGTTTGGGGCTTCCTGTGTGGTACTTCAAGTTTACTCAATTGTCTCCCCTGGGGGTATTTTTCAGTCCTCTGGGAACAAGCAGCAAGCTGAGGTGAACATCAGGACTGACCTGGCTTCAAAGGCTACTCTCTGTTTACCAGCTGCACTACTTCAGTCTCAGTTTCCCCGTCAATAAATGTAGACTCAGATGGTTGTTGTGAACTTAACACACATGTTATTACACAATAACCTGGCACAATGCACACAGGAGGGGCTCCTTCTATTTTGCTCCCTACTCTTTTATTCCTTTTCTTTGTGTCCCTAAGAAATTAGAATGTTTTCCTCTCTAGGCACTGGGTTCACCTCTTTTGTTTGGGATCAAAACAGTTATCCTTTGGAGCCTCTGCCTGATCTGACACTACCTTCCTGATGGGGGTTACTCTAACAGGGAGAAAGGTGGGTAATGATCCCGGCGGGGGCTAGTGCTCTCACATGTCTCCTTACTCTGACCTCGGACAGTCCACTGCACCTCCAACCGCAGCTGACTCATCTATGAGGTCAGCTTATTTCCCTGCCCATGCAACCTTCTCCCCTCACACCTGATTCCTGTCTGTTGGTTCAGCCCTGCCACAGGCCCAGGGATCACCCTCCAGACCTAGACGGGCTTCTGCCCCTCACCTGGTTTGGGCTACTGGATCTCAAGCCCCTGGAGAACAGGGGTCACATCTCAGAGCTCTCGGATCTGCAAGAATCCAGAGCATGGCAGAGGCTAGCCAGAGCTGGTGAGGTGAGAAAGACACGGTGCCAGAGGGCCCAATCCTGGGACATGTTCTTAGAAGTTCTGTCTTGAGGCCAAGAAAAATTTTCCTAGCGTGGAAATGCTCCAGGAAGCCTAGGCAATGACAAATGAGCTGAGCACAGGCAATCTCCAGAGACTCCTGGTACTCCAGAAACCATCCCACTCTCACACACATCCTCACACACTTGGATCGGTTTCTATGAATGGGGCCTGGACCAGGATGTAGGCAGCACCCATTCCAGACTTGATGGAGAGGAAGGTGCTGCAGAAAGACTGATGAGATATAGAAAGTGGAACAAAAGATGACTGAGATGTGGAGTCCTGGTCACAGAGGGAAACAGCTGAACACGGTGCTGGGTGCTGGGGACTCAGAGGTGGGTGTGCACAGCCCCAGTCTGCCCTCCCCCCGTCCCCCAAAGCACTCCAAACGCCCTCATCACTGGATTCAGCATCCTGGACTGACAATGACTTACCTGTCTCACCAACTAGACCACAAGCTCCTTGAGGGACGAGATGATGTCATATTGAATGCTGTATCTATGGCATCTAGCATAGTGCCTGGCATGAGCGCCAGGTCTACTAATTACTAGCTCTGGGATCTTGCCAAGTCACTGCAACTCTCTAACTGGGATCTTGCCAAGTCACTGAAACTCTCTAAGTCACAATTTCCTAGTCTGTAGAGTGGAGATAATAATAAGCTCTATGCCCAAGGAGGAGGAAAGGAGTGAATGTAAAGCCCTTACTTTAGCCCAATGCCTGATTTATTAAAGTCAGAACTCAACAATGGTTAGGTAGTAACAGTAGTACAAAGCAGACCTTTATATTTATATATTTATTTTATAAAGAGACCCAAGGGTTCAGCCCGATTTGGTAAAAATGCACACAGAGAGGCGCATTTCCTTAAAAAAAAAAAAAAAGTTTTGCATTTAAAAAATGCTACCTGTCGGGAATTCCCTGGCAGTCCAGTAGTTAGGACTCCACACTTCCACTGCAGTGGTCCCGGGTTTGATCCCTGATGGTGTAACTAAAATCCCGCAAGCAGGGTGGCCAAAATAAATAAATAAATAGATAGATAGATAAATAAATAAATAAATAAGCTATCTGTTTAAAAAGTACCAAAAATCAAATGTACAAGCAAATGCTTGATGAATTTGGGGTAAAAATAGAAGGGTAAACATTCAAACAAGTGATTACAAAATTATGTCATTAAAAAATATAGCAAGAATACATCTGAATTACTAAGAGGAGAAAGGAGAGAGAAAATTTTGCCTGGGCATATACAGAAAATTTCACGGAGGAGTAGGCAACACTTGAATTAAAAGCTAAAGAACTGGGCTTCCCTGGTGGCGCAGTGGTTGGGAGTCCGCCTGCCGATGCAGGGGACACGGGTTCGTGCCCCTATCCCGGAAGATCCCACATGCCGCGGAGCGGCTGGGCCCGCGAGCCATGGCCGCGGAGCCTGTGTGTCTGGAGCCTGTGCTCCGCAACGGGAGAGGCCACAGCAGTGAGAGGCCCGCGTACAGCAAAAAAAAAAAAAAAAAAAAAGCTAAAGAACTGGGACTTTACTGGTGGTGCAGTGGTTAAGAATCCGCCTACCAATGCAGGGGACATGGGTTCGATCCCTGGTCTGGAAAGATCCCACATGCCACGAAGCAACTAAGCCCGTGAGCCACAACGACTGAGCCTGCGCTCTAGAGCCCGTGAGCCATGACTACTGAGCCTGAACGCCACAAATACTGAAGCCCACACACCTAGAGCCCATGCTCTGCAACAAGAGAAGCCACCAAGATGAGAAGTCCGCGCACCGCAACGAAGAGTAGCCCCCGCTCACCTCAACGAGAGAAAGCCTGCGTGCAGCAACGAAGACCCAATGCAGCCAAAAATAAATAAATAAAATAAAATAAATTAATTAAAAAAAAAAGCTAAAGAACTAAAATCTGGTGAAAGGACTGGCAGGTGCAAAGGCACAGAGGCAGGAGAGAGAATCTGGTGTGTCCAGGAACTGCTACAAGTCTGGCTACAAGCAGGGTCCATGCGAAGAAGCAGTGGTAACACACAAGTTGAAGAAGTCAGGAAGAGCCAGCAATTCCCTGCATGCTCTGCCAAGGAGAACAGACTTCTCCCTGGAGACAGGGAAGAGCCACTGTGGTGTTCTGAGCAGGGAAGGAAGGGCACAGGCACTTCCTGTGTGGAAGGTGGGAAAAGGGGGCAAGACTGGGGGTGAACCCAGGGCAGTGGGGGGGGGTGCTGGTATGGGTTGGGGGCAAGGGAACAGATGCGGGTAAAGAGAGGGGGAAATGAAGCAAGCCAGCTCAAGGAGCTAGGTAGAAACTAGTCTCAGAAAAACCGCAACTGGCCCTTGGCAGTCCCCAAGGCTCCTTCATATAATGTGTGGGCCTAGGAGTTCGATCAATCACCTTCTCTCCTCATTTGCTGCCTTACGTTTGTGCAACAACAGAGGAGCATGAATATGGAAAATTCCAGCTGAAAGCTTTGAGTCAAGTAAGCAGGCCCAGAGGTCAGAGTCACCACTGAGGACTGGACAAAACCACCTACAACAGGCCTGGGATCAGGGCCAGCTGCACTTTTCTACTCACATGCAAACTTGGGGCCCAAGTTTCAGGGACAAAACCTTTCAGGTGTACTTTTTTTTTAAAAAAGAAAAAGCTATTTACAGGAACCCAAGGTCCTCCAAGTACTTCACAGAAATGGCTTGTATCTAGTTTGCTCTTAAAGAAAAAACAATAGCCTCTTTGTCCTACACGTCTGGACGCCAACAGAAAGATGCAATGCAATGACTCACCAAATCTCTAGGGTTCCAGAAATCAGTCTGTCTGTCTGTCTCTCAATCTCTCTCTCTCTCTGTGATGGAAGTATACTATCGTCCTGTGAAAGGAGTCACATCCTAACGGCCTTCTGGAGGGGAGAGGATGGGAGGGAGGGCTCAAGGCCATACATGACCATTCCTGCCACAACAAAATGGTTGCCTGTGCCACTTCCATCCTTGGTTTCAATCTAATTAGACAGAGCTAATGAGTAGGCAGCAATGGTGCTTGGTTCAGCTGTTCCAGACCCAAGTGTTTCTTCCTTATTAAAAATAAAGACACCCAAGGGCTCAATTTGGCAAAAAGGCACACAGAGAGGCACATTTCCATTGAATAAAAATGTTTTGCATTAAAAAATGATATCTTGGGGCTTCCCTGGTGGTGCAGTGGTTGAGAGTCCGCCTGCCGATGCAGGGGACACGGGTTCGTGCCCCGGTCCGGGAAGATCCCACATGCCGCGGAGTGGCTGGGCCCGTGAGCCATGGCTGCTGAGCCTGCGCATCTGGAGGCTGTGCTCCGCAATGGGAGAGGTCACAACAGTGAGAGGCCCACGTGCCGCAAAAAAAAAAAAAAAAAAAAAAAAAGAGATATCTTTTTAATAAGTACCAAAAATCAAATGTGCAACAGCCAGATCCCTGGCAGTACCTGTGTGCATTTTCAGACATGTCTTCAAAGACAAAACATCAGAAAGAGACTCAGAAGAGCTGAGTTCTAGTGTCAGCTTGGCCATTTACCAGCTGTGTGATCTTGGGCAAAATACGTAACACCCAGAGCCTCGGCTTCCTCAGTATCAAATGGTATAGTATAATGCTCTGCCTATCTCACAGAGTCTGGGGGAAGAATGTATTTGGAAGTGTTTTGCATACTGTAAAGCACTTTGTCAATACCTACTCAGTCAACACGTATTTACTGAGGGCCTAGCAGGCGCCATGCATTGCTCCCCCTCGACTGTCACCACCACTACCAACACTGCACCCCTTCCAGCTTAGTCACTGGATGTCAATTTCAAATGCAGCCTGGTCTGTGGCCTTAAGCCATGTACCCGTTCATCCAGTTTTTTCCCCAGTGAAGCATTAGTCGCTTGCCTCCATCAGGAGACACCTAATGCCATCTCAACCCTAGGAGACGTTAGTATAAGTGATGATGGGGACGGGGGCCTCCTGGCACCTCTGTTACCCCAGAGGGCCTGATCATGAGAAGCTTCCAGCACCTTACTCTCCATAAGCACAGAATGATTCTTACAATCAAAGTAGCCAAAGGTAGGAAGGGTGTGCAAGTAAACAGATGGTAAGCCTGTATGGTTATGTCCTTCTGGTCTCAGAGTGCCAAATTCTCTCTGTGTCCCCACCAGGTGACTTTACCTGCAGGCTCAGTCCCAGCCCAATCCTGAGCAGTCAGTCCTGTCCTCAGTTAGGAAAGGTTTTAAGCATCTGAGGTTAGCAGATCAGAAGCAAGCTCAGGGTGCTGCCATTCCTGTTCTGACCTTTTCCTTGGTTTTCAGCACTAGGCATTTTTCCAGAAACCATGCCCTCCCTGCTTTGTGCTAGAGGTCCAGCAAGTATGACCCTGAATTGTTTCCTCTATCTGAATCCCCACCTAGTAAACCATTCCACCAACACCAGAGTCCCACCTTGCTCTTACTCCAAGAGATTGTTGTGATCCAGAATCTACCTGGGAGCCTCCTGAAACCAGAGCTCCTAGGAATTCATCTCCACATCCACCAGTGCACAGCTCAGCATCTGGCATGTTGTAGGCATGCAGTAAATATTGAATGAAAAGTTTGCCCACTTGCCTAGATGACTGCAAACCGCCTGCGCCTATGTCCCCTCCCCACTCCCAGGACCTTCTTGATGGATAGAAGTGTGGTTGTTATTGCCATGTTCTCTGGCTGCCATGCTCTTCCCACAGCCCCAGACCCCTGGTAGCATCTCTGGGTCAAACCTACCCACCCCATTCCCAGTATGTCTCCTTTGCCACTGGTTTCTACAAGCCAAAGTGCTAAGCAAGTTCTGAAGCCTGATGGCTGGCTCAGTGTCCTATACCACCCTTTTGCTCCTGGAATCTGAGAGTTACCTCAATCTAAACACTCAGTTTGGGCCATCTGGCACCTTCTGGCTCCTGTGTGGAAGGGACTCAAGTTCTGTTCAACAAGCACTGCTGACACCAAGAGTGGTGTGAGGGAGGCTCTGTTTAAAATCCTGAGGTTAACACAGAAAATATTTCACCAATTCCTTCTTTCACTGAGAAAGAAGGAAGCCAGGTGGGTCTAGACTATAACATATTAGATTTTGGCTCTATGAGGTTGCTCTAAACCTGATAATGCAAACAGGAAACATTATTTCTACTTCTTTAATTCTTTATTTCTAGTTCTTTCCAAGTCAGCAGATAAAAAAGTATATACAACACAAAGGGAAAGTGATGAGCAGATTTAGTCCTGGGCTCTGCTACTAATTTGCTGTGTGACCTCAGGCAAGCCACTCTCCTTATCTGGGCCTCTATATCCTCCACTTATATGCCTGACTTTCAGCAATTTCCTTTGAGTAAAGGGTAGTTCTCAGACCACAGCATCAGCATCACCTGGGAGCTTGTTAGAGCTGCAGAGCAGACCTAGAGAATCAGAATCTGCATTTAAACAAGATCCCTAAGTGATTTGCATGCACACTGCAGTTTGAGAAACACTGTTCTACAGCTCCTCAGAAAGACCCAGGCTGACCTGGAGCATGACATCTGCAAGAAGCTGGAAGAAGAATGAGTCTGTCACAGGACTTTGCTGAATGTGATTAGAAGCAGCTGGCCAGGAGTAAGGGCTGGGGAGAGATGCTGCAAGATCCTTTTACACTCAGCTGTGATCCATAAAATATCTCTCAAGTACTTAGAGTCTCTAAATTTGAAGTCTTTAGATAAAATGACTTAAAAATACTAATTATGCAAGAAGTCTAACCATGAACCAAGCATTAGTGAATCCAGAGTTCCTTCTGTACTGGCAGGTGGCCAGCAAGCACTGAACAGAGCTCTAAAATCAGCAAAGAGGTCACCTCTGAAACCACAGCACTCCTCCCAGCCCCAACTGTCTCCTGACTTGTCCTCACCTACTGGAAGACTTCAGTCTCAGTTGGAATTCCACAGGTGAGACCATACTCAAAGGAACACTGCCCAAGCCTACAAGCAGGACAGAGGTGGGAGACGGCCACAACCTTTGGGGTCATAGACCTACATGGAGTCAGTCCCAGGGGGCAGAAAGAGAAGAGGAGAGAAGCAAAAACTGGAAGCAGCATAGACTAAACAAACCATGTTCTTGCTTCCAGATCCAGGCAGAAGACCAGCTTCAGGCTTGGTGACCATCCAGCTGAGAAAGTCTCATTCAGCCAACAAGGCTTTGAGACAAGCAAAGAAAACATCCTAAGCCCTTAAGTTCTATGTGTCCCTGGGAGGCAGCCTCCCTGTCCATCCTCCATTCCTGCTCCTCTGACATGGGATTCTACTCCACACTGTAGGATTATTCATCTCTGTTTGCAGAGCTACATCACCCACTATGCAAAGGCTATATCTCAATTGCCTGTTTCCCCAGCAATGGAGGGGACAGGAGGAGGAAGGATGGGAGGGGAGACAAGAGAAGGGGAGGGGAGACAAGAGAATGGGAGGGGAGGGGAGGCTCAGACTTGATGACTGTGCAGGTCATCAGCAAGTTAGAAAGGGACTCCTTTCTTGAGGCACTCTCAGTGTCACAGTGCCCATTTTTCATCCTAAGTACACGGAAAAAATAACTTATAACCCTCAGAGCCCAGCTCCAAAACCCCTCATTGCACCTGCCAAAGGGCCCTCTTCCACCTTATGGTTTCAGGATCACACAATAACTACATACATTGTCCGGGAGGATTTCTGACCACCTGATTTCCCCAACTCTGACAGAAATCTAAAGTGGAGATCTGACTATAAAATTCTTCATAAGCCATTAGCTACAGTTATACTCTGCCTCCAAAAATCAATCTCCAAGACCTCCAAACCCCACACAGAACCTAAAGGAGCAAGGCAGTACGACTCCTGATTACTTCCTGATTATCCTTCTTAAATAATCCTACTCTTACTGTGGTGGGGAACGTGGACAAGATTACTCTGAGTACTTACTGAATGGACTCCGGCCAGCCCCGTCCTCACTTAGTGAATCATCACTGAGAGCAGACCCCTGGTGGACCTCTAGGAGTCACCTTCTCCTAGGATGCCTTCTCTGACTATCAATGTTGCATTAAATGCCACCCCAACACTCGCCCCTCATCTTGTATGGCATACTCCTTATCTGTCTTACCAAGGCACTGCAAGTTCTGTGAGGACAGGACTGTAAAACTTGTCTCTATATCTATGGTGGTCTAGACATAGGAGTCATTCAGCAAATGTTTTATGAGTGAATGAATGAATGGACCAACCAGTGAAAAACAAACAAACAAGGACCAAAGATCATTTCCTCATTTTTGTCATTGTCAGTCAAGACTGCCCTTCAAATTCACTGAGTTAGGCCTACTCCTCAGCCCAGAAGCTAGAACAGAAAGAGGACACCCAGGAGGTTAAATCTGGAAAAAACTGGGATTCAAATTGGCTTGGAATATTTTCTGGACCAAGGTATACTAACAAGTAGGCTATTCTCACCTATTTCAGGTTCTGCAATGTTGTGCTACTCCTGCCAGAATTGTTAAGTTGAAAATTTATTCTTTAGAAACAGGATATTGTTTATATTTTAGATATTAAATGCAATGTGAAAGTACCCAGCACACATTCATTGTTTAAATTAACATTTGTTGAACCTCAATCTACAGATTTCTATTTCTCTGTGCCATGAACTAGGAATTTGCAAATAGAGTTACAGAACCACTGTGGGCCACCCACTTTTGTGAATATAAAAGCACTTAAGTAAGGCAAGCTGACTTTGATGGAATAGCCTCTATTTTTCATCCACTTATATAACTCTGCATTGTCAAAGGGCACCAATAACTGGTGCTGTCATCCCTCATGCCCCCAAGAAAAACCTCCTTTGGGGCTCCTTCTACATTTATTTTCAATTGCCAGATCCCCAGAGGAAAAAATCAAATCACTGACGCTATTTCAAACTTCATGCTCAAGGCAGCCACTAAGAGGATAATAGGGCAGCTCAGCTTTTGCTCTCTTTGAGGCAGGAAGACACCCCATGGCTGTGAGAGAAAGGCAGAACACGTGTAAGGACATTCAAAATATAGCGAGGAAACCCAAAACAACAGAGAGAGGAGTTGGAGGAACCATTCCACCAAGGTAACTTATCATATAAGAAACAAAATGAGCTTTCAGAACTGCCATTCATTTATTGTTTCATCCATCATGCTTTCACTCAGCAAACATTCACTGGGCACCCGTTATATGCTAGGCACTGTGCTAGGCAGGCAGGCAGCATAAGCGGATTTCTTTTTTTAATAAATTTATTTATTTGTTTGTTTATTTAGTTATTTTTGGCTGCATTGGGTCTTCATTGTGGTGTGCAGGCTTTCTCTAGTTGCTGTAAGCAGGGGCTACTCTTCGTTGTGGTGCGCGGGCTTCTCATTACAGTGGCTTCTCTTGTTGCAGAGCACGGGCTCTAGGTGCTTGGGCTTCAGTAGTTGTGGCTCGCAGGCTCAGTAGAGTGGCGCAAGGGCTTAGTTGCTCCGTGGCACGTGGGATCTTCCCGGACCAGGGCTCAAACCCGTGTCCTCTGCACTGGCAGGAGGATTCTTAACCACTGCGCCACCAGGGAAGTCCCCATAAGTGGATTTCTAGTAAGTAGCAGAATATCAGTCCACAGCTGCTCATTATGTTCCTGCCTCATTACCTTTCCTTCAGGTCATTGTGCAAGGTCCTTTCATGTTTCAGTACAGGCGTCAGCTTAAACATTTCTCCTCCACGAGGTCTTGCTTGATTTGTACGCTCACCCCACCCAGGACTAGATTAGGCATGTCATAGCATCTCCTTTCTAACACTCTATCTACTCATCATTACTTGGTCTTCCCCAATAGATGGTAAGCTCCACGTGGGCAGGGATTGCCTCTCTAGTGACTAGCATAGAGGCTGAAGTACAACAGAACTCCATAAATATTCCCTAAACAAATAAATGAACTGGGACTTATGGGTGAACCATTGGCCCTGACAGGTATATTGGGAAAAGTATGCGATTTGGAGCTCAAAAGACTCAAACTTGAACCCCAGTTCCAGTGCTCATTAGCTGTGTCACCCTAAGCGAGTCCCATGATCTCTCTGCACCTCAGTTTCCTCATCTATAAAATGAAATAAAACTTCATGAAGATGCGGTTAAGATTAAATAATATGTGAGTAAAGTCATTGGCACAAAATAGATGCTTAACAAATAATACTTCCTTACCCCCACCCCCACCTCAACTCTTCTATAGTGAAAAAAGAATTCATAACAGCAAGGCAGGGCCCCAATCCTACAGGAACTTATCAACTTATCAAGACAGGAATCAGGTATAGAGTGACAAGATTGGAACTGGGCAAGTCAGGACAGGGGTAGCAGCAGCCCAGATGACATCTTACTGACTCCCAGGTTGTGAACTTGAGCTTCTTAAATCTACCTGATCAAGGTACAACACTAGGCCCAGGACCAAGCCTGCAATTGGAGATCAAATGGCTGTGGCTTTGGGAGAAGGTAGCAGAGACTGAGTTCATTCCTCAGGCCAGAAAATGGCCTTTGAAGCATTCGGAAAAAAGCACACATAACTCTCTTCCCCAAACCTGCTGTCTGTAGGTAACTGGAGGGAACCCAAAAGTCTACAATGGGCTACAGTTACTTTGTAAGACCAGTGAGGGGAAAGCAGTGCAGTGCAATGGGAGGAGCGCTAGTAGGCCTAGACTCCGGGCAGGATTCAAGTCCAGACTCTGCCATCTACCAGATGTGTGATTTGGGGCAAGTCTTTCCCTTATCTAGGCCTCATTTCACCATCTGTAAATGGACGGGACTGGACTAGGATGAGTTCTAAGGGCGCTTTCAGCACTAAAGAGCTGAGATTCCAGATGCATGTCTACCATCTGTGACCAGTGGGTAGAGGGGGGCTCCTCAGTCGCTCACACCACTGACCTGACGTTCTGCTGCACCTTCAATTGCACAGCAGATGAAATGGTCAGAAGGAAAAGCTAATATAGTATTTCCTGAGCCTATTTAGTCTCCCGATTCAGCCCTGCACCTGTTCCTTCTGCGCTTGCAACTTACTAGACAGTATCATCACAGGCACTCCCCGTAACAGCTACCATTTGCCACTTGCTTGGGTATTTCAGGTCTTTTTTTTTTAAAGACTAACTAGAGTATTATAAAGACTAATCAATAAAATTGCTAAATAAAATTGACCCAGAAAACAATCTTCTCCTTACTTTGTTTCCATCACAAAAGCAATACCTTTAATGAATTGTTGACCTGCACTGGAAATCGGACTACTATCAGAAGAGACATGGGGGCAAATATATAATGCCTACTTCAAAACAAGTAATGCTACACAGCATAATGTAATCCATTCAAAACCCAGAACCTTTCTCTTATGGAAACAATACTATAAATGTTGCTCAATACCCCAGGCCTGCTGCCTTGCAACAATATCCACCCTCACCCCCAAACACATACCCAACTAAGTACCTTTTAATATATACTAGCCATTCTTCTTAGGGCTGGAGAAACAGTGGTAGAACACAAATTCTGTCCTTAAACAAAGTCTGAGGCTACAGGTTAAGTAGTCCCAGCTGTGGAAGAAAAAGTGGCAGATGGGAACCAGGTCTATATGCAGGAAAATGGTCTCTGCAGGCACTCAGGCCAAAGAATGGATTGCAAAACACTGCCCAACATCCACACCAGAGAGGCCACATAACGCTGGGGCAGTGAGTTTTCAAAGTATGCTCCCAGGCCATCAGCATCAATACCACCTGAGGACTTGTTAGAAATCAAATTCTCAGGCTCCATCCCAGACCTACTCAATCAGAAACTTGGGTTGGGCCTTGCAGTCTGTTTTAACAAGTCCTCCAAGTGATTCCGATGTATGCTTAAGTTTGAGAATCACTGCCTTAGAGCATCCCAAACGCTGAATATTTGCAGTAAAAAAAATGGTAGAAAACTAAGTTGTCCATTAAACCTAAGAGAAAAACAAGGAAACCAGGTAAGAAATAGGTTTTTAAAATTATCTTAAAGGTTCATATTTTGGAAAAAGCATGTTTATTAGAAGAGGAAGGAGGAGACAGAAATGCTGGTTCTGATGCAGAAGGGAATGTCTTCGCATATTCAGGAGCCTCTGAGGCATAAGTCCCCAGGCCTTTTCCTGTGCGGTACTTCACTACCAAATATAAGCCTTTTCGTCCCTTCAGCTGAGAACTTGTCACTTTAGAGGGTGTTCCCACACATTCACTAGCAGGGCTCTCAGCAACCACAAATAAGGTCACTTTTTTGGGGGGGGGCTCATAAATAGGATGATGGAAAGTAAAAAAGGAAGGAGCAATGAATGTTGTGACGTCACTAAATTTTAAAAGTGAAGGGGGAATTAAAAGAGGGAGGAAGAAATATCTGAGTACGTATGAGAAGGAAATTGTTTAAGGTAGGATTTGCTGAGCTCTGAATAACAAACAAAAGAGGGGGCTAGGACCAGCCCAAGAAGGAGAAAAGAGGTAATGAAAGAATGTTGAGATATATATTTTTTAATTGGAGTATAGTTGATATACAATGTTGTGTTGGTTTTGGGTGTATAGCAAAGTGACTCAGCTATACAGACATATATATCTATTTTTTTCAGATTCTTTTCCCTTATAGGTTATTACAAAATATTGAGTAGAGTTCCCTGTGCTAGGTCCATGTTGGTTATCTATTTTATATATAGCAGTGTGTATATGTTAATCCCAAACTTGTAATGTGTCCCTTCCCCCACCCCACTTCCCCTTTGGTAACCATAAGTTTGTTTTCTATGTTTGTGGGCCTATTTCTGTTTTGTGTATGAGTTCATTTGTATCATTTTTTTAGATTCCACATATAAGCAATATCATATAATAATTTGTCTTTGTCTGCCTTACTTCACTTACTACGATAATCTCTAGGTCCATCCATGTTGCTGCAAACGGCATTATTTCATTCTTCTTTATGGCTGAGTAATAAATCCATTGTATAAATATACCACATCTTCTTTATCCATTCATTTGTTGATGGACACTTAGGTTGCTTGCATGTCTTGGCTAATAACTAGTGTAAATAGTGCTGCAATGAACATTGGGGTGTATGTATCTTTTTGAATTATGGTTTTCTCTGGATATATGCCCAGAAGTGGGATTGTAGGATCATATGGTAAGCCATATTTGTAGCTTTTTAAGGAACCTCCATACTATTCTCCATAGTGGTTGTACCAATTTACATTCCCACCAACAATGTAAGACAGTTCCTTTTTCTCCACACCCTCTCCAGCATTTATTATTTGTAGACTTTTTGATGATGGCCATTCTGACTGGTGTGAGGTGATACCTCAGTGTACTTTTGATTTGCATTTCTCTAATAATTAGCTATGAAATAAACCCAGCACAGTTTAGTTGCGATCCAAAAGCTTTTATTTTGATTTGTCTTTTCTTGTTTTTATTGCTTTGTGGTGGGAATGGTGATGCAGAGCAACTTGCAGTTGGGTCACTGGGGGAAGGGAGAGCATTATGAACAATGGATTGCTTTTATGCATGTTAATTCAGTCAATGAATTAACTCTTAATTAAAGAGTATCATAACATTTTAAAATGTGAAGCAACAATGTAATAAAAAGTGCCCATGATGATAAAGGCTATACTGAGTTATACATTAATATTTTACTGCAACTAAATTTTAAGATAGTACATTTGATTTTAAAATATCTATTTTCCTGGAATCAAACTCAATGTCAAGTTAGATCTAATTTTATGATCCAAATGCAATTTTCCTCCGGCACACCACAGAATGTTAAATACTGAGGAAGACAATAATAACGAAAAGTCAGCTGTACTGTAACAGCAAATTTCCTGTAGAAATGATCTGAGTTTCTACAGGTCACAAAGGAAAAGATATACATGGTTAATCATAAATCCATCTAAAGATAGTTTATTTCTAACATCTTTCATTTTAAATAGAAGCTTAAAAAACTCTCTGGGCTTGGAGGGTTGTAAATTTAATGATGTTGTTCCAATTCACTACTGGCTCCCATTGATTTTCTCTCATTTTAATCTATTGATTGATTAATGTCATTTTGTGACATCCAAATGGCAGACTGAGGAACAAAAATGATGTGCATTGAGTTGGACCTCTATTAGAAAAAGCACTAAACTGGGAATCTAGAGACCTGGGTTCTGGTATTTGCTCGCTTCTACTGGCTGTCACCCAGGGAAAGCCACTTCATCTCTCTGGGCTCCAGCTTCCTCATATATTAAATGAAACAATAATCGTTGCCAAAATTCACCAAATTTTTGTGATAAGCAGCTGAGAAAACAAGGAGTTGTTATAGTGAGATAGTAACTAGATTCCCCTAAATTCAAACCAAACAAGCAAACAAACCATCCACTGAAGAATAAACTACTTTGAAAAGATTTCAAAATTAGACAAAGAAAAATATGCTGCTTTAAGGATCACAGATATCAAGATAGGCAGGTAGGAAAACTGGAAAATGGTTTTCAGTGTTGTTAGATACTCAGATTTGGGATCATCAAAATAAGTGTCTTTGGAAAAATTGAGTTTGAATAATCCCAAATATGATGTTAGAGTTACCACAGCAACAGATGGGACCATTCAGTTGGGGCAATCAATAAGAGGCTCTGCTTTTCCTATGATGACAGCTACAAGAAAGTTTCTACTGAAGGTGGTACCTCTATGCTTATACATACAGTTTCAAAATGCTCACAGAATTAACAAGACTCAAGTGATTTTTAGAATAAATTGAATAATGAAATACACTAGGATTTTTAAAAAGCGTTGAGATCCTTGAATGAAAGGTATTATCTGGGTATTTTTATCACTGCTATTATCCAGGAAGGAATACCAACCAATGAGTCCATAGACAATTTACTCTGATTGTTTCTTGAGCTGCCATATTAATAAAAGGTAATATAATACATGGTAAATATGTACTCAACAAAACAAGAGCTTTCAACCTCTCTTAATTATTAGTGGATACTCAAATTCAAACAAGTCAAACCATCCTTCAAACAATTCAGATCACAGAGCTAGACAAATATTAGCTTAGTTGCCTCCCAGCTGGTGCCCAGACAGAGTTCAATCCAGTTACAGAGACAAGAAACTGCCTGTTCCTTGTCCGGTTAAACCCATATGTCTGATAGCTCTCCTCCAGGTAAGACCCATCGCCTAGACATTAGCTCTACTCTTAACTATAAAAATGGTCCACTTCATCTTGATGGGACTAGTGGTAGGGGAATCTTAATGTAAAAACTTCATAAAGACGCTTAATCCTCTGGCAATTCCAAAACAAACAGACCTCTAGGCCTCAGGCTATTTGAGATTTGTAGTCCTGGAAGAAAAAGGAACTAGAGACCAAGATGTATTAAGAAACCTCAACCAAATGAGTTTCTAATAAAATCACAGAACCAAAAAAAGTTTATCCTAATTGCATTTTGGTATAACAATAAATAAAATTATTTGCAGAAAGAAAACTCCATCTACAATTCCACCATCTAAACCACACCTTTTTTCATTTATTCAACATCTTCAAATCCATATCTGAGCACAAACAGAATTTTACTCAGATGTATGACTACTTCCCATTTCTCACTTAACCTAGAGAAAGCATTTTCAAACTGTGTCCTAGAGAGACCTTGTGTTTCTTAGACACATCTCTGGAGCTCCCATGAAGAGCAGGCCTGCTAGCAGGCAGCCAAGTTGTAAGGCCTCTTTCTCCCGCTCCCCACATTCCTACCCCTATGCCCAATTCATTCAGAATAGTTCCATTTTTATCTGTTTTAGGTTTGGAGATTCTGTATAAAATTTTACTTGAAAATAAAACAAAAAATTGTTCTATTACTACTAAGCATTTAAAAACTAAGGATGCATAGAGTCATGAAATGTTAGAGCTAGAAAGAACCTTACAGATCCACTGATGGTATTTTACAGATGCTAAAAGGAGACTCCAAAAGAAGAAAGACTTGCCCAAGCTCATACAGATGATTAGGAACTAGAATTAGATCCCAGGTCTCCATCCCAAACTAATTTGGGAACTATTCATTTACTCCTACAATAAATATTTATCAAATGTTACTGTATGCCAGGCACTGATTTAAGCATTGAGAAGTTAAAAGGTACAGCAACAACAACAAAAAATCCTGTCCTCACGGCACTTAGAATTTAGTAGAGGAACATAGAAGATGAACAAAACAAATGAGTACAGTATATAGTATATTAGAAGGCAATAAAGTAAAGAAGGGGGATAAGGCACCAGGGTGGGAGGTTAGAGGTTGCAACTGGTACATTTCCTCAGAGACTAGTCATTAGGTCTTTATGTACCTGATAAGAATATGTATGTATGTGCTATAATTCTCGCTAATTCAGGCTCACTAACTCGGAAGAAGAAATAATCTAATGGTAAGTCTATCTGAAATTTTCCAGGACTCTATCTACTTTTTTAAATGGCATACAAAGCAAATAAGTATAATATAACAAGCAGAGTGTTAAAACTCTTTGGTAAAAATGTTAAACAGGAAGATGATCATGTAGGAAGATCCCGAACTCAACTCCTCCCATTGACACACTGAATCCACAGCGATATATGGAACAATTTCCTCCAAAGAAAACCTAAATACTGGCAGAGCAACCCCTTCACATTGGGCAAATGAGATGGAAGATTCATCAAAACAGGTAGGAAAAGCTGAGACACAACCCTGCCATAATTTTCATGCCTGGCACAGCAACCCACAATAGGGAGGGAACTCAAAACCCAAAGCTTCTCCCAGAGGAGCAAAGGGTTTGTGCCCCACACCAAACACCCCAAATTTTAATACTACCACCTGAGAGATGAGCCCCCAAAACATCTAGCTTTGAAGACCAACAAGGCTTGCATGGGGCTGTGGTAAATTGAGGAAGGTCTTCTAAAGGGCCTGGGCACAGACTCACCTGCCCCAGGGACCAATGCAGAAGCAGCAATCTGAAAAATGGCCACTTTATGTGAATGAGACGCATTCCCTAATTTTAAATGTTGGTCTGAGGGGCAGAGGCCTGCTGGGATACTCTCCAGGGACTGAGGCTGTTGGGAGCTCTCTCTCTGCCTTGCTAAAGCCAGCAGGTGCCATCTTTTTTTTTTTTTTTTTGTACTTTCCTTTTTTCTTTTTCTTTTTTTTTCTCTAAATTTTCTTTTTCTTTTTCTCTTTTCCTTTTCTTTTCTGTTTCTTCTTTTTTATTTTGGTGAGTGCCATCTTCACACTCTCCCTTTGCCTTGCCCCAGAGAACCAGTATCTTAGAGAAGGGAGCTTCAACACACCTCTGGTGATTCGGTTTTTATGTTTGGTGACCCAGTTTTTGTGGCTGCCACCCAGGGGAAGCCCTCTGATCACCTGGCTCTGGAGACTGGGGGTCTTGTGTTCCTGGGTCCCATGGGACTAACAATTGGAGAGACAGTCCTTGGCAGACTACCACTCCCAGGGCACTGCACAGACAGCAAACTGAAACATACCCCCAGACTTTCTGAGAAAGAGGCCTATATGCTTGTCCAGGAACTTTGGTCTGAGGGGCAGGTTTCTGGTTTGGCACCCTTATAGGGGCCAACAGAGGGGCTCTCAGGGAATGGAGGCTGAAGAACGCAATTTTTTTTTTTTGAGTACAGTTGCTGTACAATATTATATAAGTTACAGGTATACAATATAATGATTCACAATTTTTAAAGGTTAAACTCCACTTATAGTTATTATAGAATATTGGCGATATTCCCTCTGTTGTACAATATATCACTGTAGCTTAATTTACACCTAATGGTTTGCACCTCTTAATCCTCTATCCCTGTATTTCCCCTCCCTCCTTCCCTCTTCCCACTGGTAACCACTAGTTTCCTGGAGAATGTAATTTTTTACGTTCTCCCTCTGGCTTACCCCAGCTCACCAGCATCTTACAGAGAAAGGAGCTTACGTCCTTCTCTGGTGCTCTGATTTTTGCAACTGCTGCCAGGGGACACCTCTACATCACCTGGCTCTCATGACCAGTGAAGCTTATGCTCATGGGCCTCACAAGACTATGACCAATGGAGAAAGGGTTCTGAAATAGCTACCACCCTCAGGGCACTGCAAGAGGCAATGGACCCAGGAGCTCAATCCTTCTGGAAAGAGGCCTATTAGCTCATCATCATAGCTGCAGCCTGAGGGGCAGGCTTCTAATTAAACACGCATCCAAGGCTGACTGTAAAGCTTTCCTGAGAGCTCATAGGATGGGCACTATATCTGTGGTCCCCCTCTGCCTCACTCCACAGTGTCAGCATCTCTCAGAGGGAAGCTCTTAAACATAACTGGTACACCAGTTTTTATGTCTGGTGCCCTGATTTTTGCAGCTGCTGCCCAAGGGATACCCTTTAATCGCCTTCCTCTGGTGACCAGGTGAGCTTGTGTTCCTGGACCCCATGGGACTATATCAGACAGACAGTTCTAGACAGGCTACCACAGCCAGGGCACTGCACCGACAGCAGATTGAAACACACTCCCAACCTTTCCACTTGCTAGTCCTGGAGCTTCAGCTGTAGAAGCAGGTTTCAGGTTTGGCATATATCTAGAGGCTACAGAGGTGCTCTCAGGGAATGTAGGCCAGGGGATACCACCTTTGCACTCACCCTCTGCATCACTACAGCTCACTGGTATCTCCCAGAAAGGAGCTTGTACACTCATCGGGAATGCCAATTTTTGCAGCTGCTTCCCAGGAGACACCTCCAGATCACCTGGCTCTAGGGGCCAGTGGGGCTTATGTTTGCAGTCCCACAGGACTGTATATATTTGTATTGTTTAAAAGCTGTTGCCTGCGGGTCTAGCTTCCAATCAGCCTGAATCTAGGTGCTGACTGAGATCCTCCTGTTTGGGACACTGACTGGTCTTGGCACATCCTCAACTACTGGGAACTATTTAAAATAAAATAGGCTGCTTGGAAAATCACAAAGGTTTGACAGACAACCAAGAACTAGGGTAGAGTTGAATGATAAGGTTCATCTCCTATACAAGGCCAATCCTTCAAGACTGGGAGAAGTAACTGTTTCATCTAATGCATAGAAAACAACAAAGACAGTCAAGCAAAATTAGGAAATAGAGGAATATGTTTCAAATACATTACATCTTCACCTCTCTTTTCCTTCTGGGACTCTATCTATAATGTGAATATTAGTCTTCTTGATGTTGTCCTATAAATCCCTTGAGGTATCTTCACTTTTTTTTCATTCTTTTTTTTTTTTCTTGCTGCTCTTACTGGGTGAGTTCCTTGGCCCTGTCTCTGAGCTTACTGAAACTTTCTTCTGCTTCATCTAGTTTGCTGCTGAACTACTCCAGTGTATTTTTCATTTCACTTATTGTATTCTTCAGTTCTGTGATTTCTGTTTGAAATTTTCTTATATTTTCTGTCTCTTTGCTGAAGTTCTCACTGTGTTCATCATTCTTCTCCCAAGTTCAGTGAGCATCTTTATGACCATTACTTTGAACTCTTTATCAGGTAAGTTACTTATTTCAATTTTATTAAGGTTTTTTTCCCCCTGAGGTTTTATCTTGTTCTTTTGTTTGAAACATATTCCTCTATTCCTCTATACACAGACTGAAAGTGAAGGGATGGAGAAAGATATTCGATGTAAATGGAAACCAAAAGAAAGCTGGGTTAGCTATATTTATATCAGACAAAATAGACTTTAAAACAAAGACTGTAATAAAAAATAAATAAGGGCATTACAGATTGATAAAGGGGTCAATCCAACAAGAAGATATAACATTTGTAAATATGCATCCAACAAAGGAGTACCTAAATATATAAAGCAAATATTAACAGACCTAAGGGGAGAAATAGATAGCAATACAATAATATTAGGGAACTTCAATACCTCATTTACAATCAATGGAGAGATCATCCATACAGAAAATTAATAAGCTTTAAATGACACATTAGACCAGATGAACTTAACAGATATATACAGAACATGCCATCCAAAACCAAAAGAACACACATTCTTCTCAAGTGCACATGGAACATTCTCCAAGACAGATTATATGATAGGACACAAAACAAGTCTTAACAAATTTAAGAAAACTGAAATCATATCAAACATCTTTTCTAATCACAATGGTATGAAACTAGAAATCAAATACAAGAAGAAAACTGGAAAAGTCATAAATATGTGGAGACTAAACATGCTACTGAACAACCAATGGGTCAATGAAGCAATCAAATGTGAAATCAAAATCTACCTTGAAACAAACAAAATGAAAACACAACACACCAAAACTTATAGGATGCAGAAAAAGGAGTTCTAAGAAGGAAGCTCATAGCAATTAATGCCTATCTCAAGAAAGAAGAAAAATCTCAAATAAACAATCTAACTTTACACCTCAAGGAACTAGAAGAAGAAGAACAAAGCCCAAAGTTAGCAGAAGGAAGGGAATAACAAAGATCAGAGCATAAATGAATGAAATAGAGACTAAAAAGACAAAAGAAAAGATCAATGAAACCAAGAACTGGTTCTTTGAAAAGATAAACAAAATTGACAAGCCCTTAGATGGACTCACCAAGAAAAAGAGAGGCCTCAGATAAATAAATCAGAAATGAAAGAGGAGACATTACATCTGATATCACAGAAATACAAAGGATTGTAAGAGACTACTACAAACAATTATATGCCAACAAATTGGACAGCCTCGAAGAAATGGATAAATTCCTACATACAACCTTCAAGGACTGAATCATGAAGAAACAGAAAATCTGAACAGACCAACTGCTAGTAAGGAGACTGAATCAGTAATTTTAAACCTCTCTACAAACAGAAGTGCAGCACCAAACACCTTCACTAGTGAATTCTACCAAACATTCAAAGAAGAATTACTCCCAATCCTTCTCAAACGCTTCCAAAAATGGAAAAAGAGGGAACACTTTTCAAACTCATTTTACAAGGCCAGCATTACCCTGATATCAAAATCATACAAGGATACCACAAGAGGAAGAAATTACAAGCCAATATCCCTGATGAACACAGATTCAAAAATATGCAACAAAATATTAGCAAACTAAATTCAACATTACATTAAAAGGATCATACACCATGATCAAGTAGGATTTATCCCAGGGATGTGTATGTTAACATACACACTATGTTAACAAAATAAAGAATAAAAACCATATAATCATATCAATAGATACAGAAAAAGCATTTGACAAAATTCAACATCCATTTGTGATAAAAACAAAGTGGGTATGGAGAGAACATACCTCAACATAATAAAGGCGGTATATGACAAGCCCACAGCTA
This sequence comes from Mesoplodon bidens, assembly GCF_964165515.1. Taxonomy (NCBI): domain Eukaryota; kingdom Metazoa; phylum Chordata; class Mammalia; order Artiodactyla; family Ziphiidae; genus Mesoplodon; species Mesoplodon bidens. Next base: position 46,775,300 of record NC_138164.1, on the reverse strand, counting down.
ACATCATACTCAACGTTCCTCTAAGATCAGGAACAAAACAAAGATGCCTACTTTCACCAATTTTATTCAACATACTATTGGAAGTTCTAGCCAGAGCAATTAGGCAAGGAAAAGAAATAAAAGGCATCCAAATTGCAAAGGAAAAAGTAAAACTATTTGCAGATGACTTGATATAGAAAATCCTAAAGATTCCATCAAAAAAAAAAAACTGTTAGAATAAAATGAATTCAGTAAAGTTGCAGGATACAAAATAAATAGACAAAAGTTCACTAATAACAAATTATCAGAAAGCTAAATTAAGAACACAATCGCATTTATGATTGCATCAAAAAGAATAAAATACCTAGGAATAAATTTAACCAAGGAGGTGAAAGACGTGTACACTGAAAACTGTAAGACACTGACCGAAGAAAACGAAGAAGACACAAATAAATGGAAAGATACTCCTTGCTCATGAATTGGAAGAATATTGTTAAAATGCCTATATTACCCAAAGCAATCTACAGATTCAATGCTATCCCTATGAAAATTCCAAAGGCATTTTTCACAGAAATAGAACAAACAATTTTAAAATTTGTTTGGAAGCACAAAAGACCCCAAATAGCCAAAGCAATCTTGAGAAAGAAGAACAAAGCTGGAGGCATCACGTGCCCCGACTTCAAACTATATTATAAAGCTATCGTAATTAAAACAGTGTGGTATTGGCATAAAAACAGACCTAAATCAATGGAACAGAATAGAGAGCTCAGAAATAAACCCAAACATATATGGTCAATTAATTTATGACAAAGGAGCCAAGAATATACAATGGGGAAAGAACAGTCTCTTCAATATATGGTGTTGGGAAAACAAGACAGCCACGTGAAAAAGAATGAAACTGGACCACTATCTTACACTGTACACAAAAACTCCTCAAAATGGATTAGAGACTTGAATGTAAGACCTGAAAACCATATAACTCCTACAGAAAAAAATAGGTGGTAAGCTCCTTGACACTGATCTTGGTGATGATTTTTTGGATTTGACCCCAAAAGCAAAGGTGACAAAAGTGAAAGTAAACAAGTGGGACTACATCAAACTAAAAAGCTCTGCACAGCAAAGGACACCATCAACAAAATGAAGAGGCAACCTACTGAATGGGAGAAAATATTTACAAATCATATATTTGATAAGCAGTTAATATCCAGGGGGTTAGGGGCGCCAACTCTCTGCACAGTCAAAAATCTACATATAACTTATAGTTGGCCCTCTATATGTGTGGTTCCTACCTATCTGTGGTTCTGCAGCCATGGATTCCACCAACTGTGTATCATGTAGTACTGGAGTATTAACTGTTGAAAAAAATCCACATATAAGTTGTTCAAGGGTCAACTGTATACAGAACTTACGTAACTTAATATTAAACATTCAATTAAAAATGGGCAGAGGATCTGAATAAAATTCTTTCTAAAGAAGACAAATGGCCAACAGGTACCTAAAAAAGATGCTCAACATCACTAACTATAGGGAAATGCAAATCAGAACTACAATGAAATATCAAAACCACACCTGTTAGAATTTTCAAAAAGACAAAAAATAACAAGTGTTGGAAAAGATGTAGAGGAAAGGGAACCCTTGTGCATTGTTGGTAGGAATGTAATTTGGTACAGCCACTGTGGAAAACAGTATGGAGGTTCCTTGAAAAATTTTTAAAATAGAACTACCATATGATCCAGCAATTCCACTTCTGGGTATCTCCCTGAAGAAAAAGTAAACACTAACTCAAAAAGATATATGCATCCCTGTGTTCATTGTAGCATTACTTATAATCACCAACATATGGAAACAACCTAAGTATCTATCAACAGATAAATGGATAAGTAAGATGTGATATATAGACACACACACACACACACACACACATGAATATTATTCAGTGTTAAAAAAAAAGAAATCTTGCCATTTGTGACAACATGGATGCATGGATAAACCTTGAGGGCATTATGCTAATTGAAATATATCAGAGAAACACAAATACCATATGATCTCATTTATATGTGAAATCTTAAAATTAAAAAAATTTTTTAAAAATAACAAACTTATATATGCAGAGAACAAATTGGTGGCTGCCAAAGGAGAGGGGTAGAGGGGTGGGCAAAATGGGTGAAGGTATACTAACTTCCAGTTATAAAATAAGTAAGTCATGGGGATGTAGTGTCTAGCATGGCAACTACAGTTAATAATACTGTATTTCATATTTGAAAGTTGCTAAGAGAGTAAACAAAAGTTCTCATCACAAGAAAAAAACATTCTGTAAATATGTGTGGTGACAGATGTTAACTAAACTAATTATAGTGATGATTTCACCATATATACAAATATCGAATCATTATGTTGTACACCTGAAACTAATATAATGTTGTATGTCAATTATACCTTAATTAAAAATAATAAAAAATAAAATTAAAATGTTAAATGGTACTTTAGAAGCACACATGAGCAAGATATTAATTGTTGCACTTGGCTCTAGAAGTCAAGAATGTTGCCAAAAAAAGAAAAGAGAGAGAGAGAAGTAAGGAGACCTGGCTGCCAGGCTTATTCTGCTATGGGACGTTGGATAAGATGATTAAGTTCTCTGAACCTCAGTTTCCTTATCTATAAAATAAGGGGGTCAGAGTAAATATTCTCTGAAGTTCCATGCTATCATTCAAATCTCAACACCCTTTAATATGCCAAAAGCATTATATATCTCAGTAATCATATTAGCATTATTATTTGAATCCAAAATAACCCTGATAATAACACATCACATTTATAGAGTTCTTTGCAGGTTTCAATGTGTTTTCACATGCATTATTCTCATCTGACAAGTAACAGAACAGCATTTTTTTCATGTTCTAATAGGGAAGGCTGGCCCCTCATTCAATCCAAGGTAAAAAAGAGGCTTCCTGCTCTCCAGGGCCTGCACTCTGGTATGGGTGTGGCTCTGACCAAGGAAACAAGCGAGCCCCTCACAGAGAGACTCGCAAGTTAGGGGTGTCATTCAATAGGGTTGAGGATGGGAAGAGCATTTTAAAGTCCCTTTAAAATCCCTTCCCCATTTGAGGGGTACAGGAAATTTTCAAATGAGATGCTTTAGACACTGAGGCATCTACCACTAGAGAAGTGATCAGCATAGGGATCAAGGAATGAAATGCAAACTTTAATAACTCTTACCTTACTAAATATGTGTCAAGATTGTTGGTGGGAATGTAAATTGGTACAGCTACTATGGAGAACAGGATAGAGGTTCCTTAAAGAACTAAAAACAGAGCTACCATACAATCCAGCAATCCCACTCCTGGGTATATATCCGGAAAAGATGAAAACTCTAATTCGAAAAGATATATGCACCCCAATGTTCATAGCAGCACTTTTTACAATAGCCAAGACATGGAAGCAAGCTAAATATTCATTAACAGATGAATGGATAAAGAAGACGTGGTGTGTGTGTGTGTGTGTGTGTGTACACACACACACACACACACAATGGAATATTACTCAGCCATAGAAAAAGAATGAAATAACGTCATTTGCAGCAACATGGATGGACCTAAAGATTATCATAGTAAGTGAAGTAAGTCAGAAAGAGAAAGACAAATATCACATGATATCACTTATATGTAGAATATTTTAAAAAATGATACAAATTAACTTATTTACAAAACAGAAACAGACTCACAGACACAGGAAACAAATTTATGGTTACCAAAGGGGAAAGGTGGGGGGGGAGGGATAAATTAGGAGCTTGGGATTAACAGATACACATTACTATATATAAAATAGATAAACAACAATTTCCTATTTATAGCACAGGGAACTATATTCTACCTTGTAGTAACCTATAATGGAAAAGAATCTGAAAAATAGTATATAGTTATATATAACTGAATCACTCTGCTGTACACCAGAAACTAATACAACATTGTAAATCAACTATACTTCAATTAAAAAAATAAAAATAAATAAAATTTAAAAAAATTAAAAGTTCTTTAAAATATCTGTCAAAGCAAACACTCAAAGGCTCCTTCTGTGTGTGTTTTGCAAAATAACAGTTTTATTGGCAATAAATCTGAGAAATGCTAAACGTGTGTGTTTGTGTGTGTGTGTGTGTGTGTGTGTGTGTGTTCAGAGTCCTTAAAGGACTTCCCTGTGGCGCAGTGGTTAAGAATCCGCATGCCAATGCAGGGGACACGAGTTCAAGCCCTGGTCTGGGAAGATCCCACATGCTGAGGAGCAACTAAGCCCATGAGCCACAACTACTAAGCCCGCATGCCAAAACTACTGAAGCCCGCATGGCTAGAGCCCATGCTCTACAACAAGAGAAGCCACCGCAATGAGAAGCCCGCACACCACAACAAAGAGTAGCCCCCACTCGCCGCAACTAGAGAAGCCTGCACACAGCAACGAAGACCCAACGCGGCCTAAATAAATAAATAAATGAAAGCACATGTTGTTTCAAAAAAAAAAAGAGAGGCCTTAAAGATTCCATATCCTTTGTTCCAGGAATCCTATTCCTAGAAATCCTTCTTGAGAAGATAATCAGAGATTTGACCAAATTTTTAAGTTCAAAGATGTTGATCACAGCATAATTTTCAGTAGCAAAAAACTGGAAACAACCTACACTTCCATAAATAACCACATAAATTGTGGCATATCGAAATAATAAAATGTTATTTTTAATGTTAAATAATTTTTTTAAGAATATTTAACGATATGGGGTAAATGTTCCCAATATAATTGCAGGTGGAAAATCTGTATATAAAGCAAGCATAAAATATGCATATCTTGTGGTGTTTTTTAATACATGTAGAAAAAAACAGAAAAATGCATTAGAATGTTACAAGTCATTTTTGCTAAACTGTGAAATTATGGATGATCTCGGTGTTCTATAATTCTGCAATGAGCACGCACTATTTTTACAACAAGAAATTAAAAATTACTTTAAAAAAATCCTTGTCTTACCTATCTCCCAGAGTAGTAATAAACACAAATATGAAGGCTGAGCTTTCTAACAGTAAGAACTATCCTAAAACGGAATACCCAGGGAGAGGATTCAAGCATTGCCGTGTGACCATACGGCCCTTGATTAGGTCAGACTCAAAACTTGGGATTCTAGAGCCTTCTGTGAAATCCCTCCACCTTCAGCATGTGTCTTGCATTGTTGGCAGGGCAGAGCTGGTTGGACTGGTCCCACCCTTCCTGTCTAGTACCCTGATGCTTAGCTATGCTAAGCATGTGCTTGTATGTGCTATGAGGAGTAAAGCAAGCAGTCAGTGGCCAAGAAAGAGAGACCCTCTAGGGGACCAATCTTAGCAGCCAGTGGCCACTGTGCCCTTACCAGCTTCCAACACCCCAAGTGGTAAAGGCCCTTCTGCCCAGCAAACATGTCGCTAGGACCCCTGCTACTGACTCTCAGATACAGTCCTCATGCTAACTTCCCGGAGGATCTAAACTGGTCCTAAGGCTTTGCTCTGCAGCTGTGGTCCAGATATGGCATGGAGGAAAGGACAAGTGAGAGTGTCAAATACAACTCTCAGATGTTTTTCGTTTGTCCCACCATTTGTTTGGTCCACCAAGTGTTTTAAAAAACAATATACCTGAGTACTTGTATGGCTTGGTCAAAATACAGAATGCCCCTGCAGGCAATAAAGCTTGTGAAAAATGAGAAAACTAAGACTCAAAGAAGGACAGTGATTTGTTGAAGTCCATGCAGCAAGTAACTGGCTAGTATACCGGGTTACAGGGTCTAAGCCTGGGTGTCCTGACTTCCAGTTCAATGTGTGACATTACAGAATCCCTGACTCTCCAGGGACTCTAGGACCCTTGATACCATGAGGAGTCCCAGACCCTCCCACCTCCCGTGGGTTCAGGATTGCAGGAGACTTTAGTCATTATTTTAAGTTGTCAGTGACTGCAACATGGGGATATATGAAGTTCATACTTGGGACTCAGGAGTAATTGACAGTGGGCAAACGGGAAATGTCAGCACATGCTAGGAAGGAGGGTATGAGGAGACAGGAGAGGCCCTGCTCCCCCAGGATGGCTGATACAGAACCAAGTTAAACAAAGTGAACAAATAGCATCTTAATGCTAAGGAGATGCATAAACAAAGCTACAATCATCCATACTGCTCCCCAGAGGGGACAGGTAGGGATACTCGTGGCTATCAAAGGAGGCTGAATTGATGAAACAGATGAGTGTGAGGGAAAGATGCTCCATTTTCACCTTGGCTTCTTGGTCCTCCTTAGCTTGGCTGTAGCCTTGCTCTCATCAGACAGTTCACTGTGTGGGACAGAGTCTAACAAATGTGATAAACTCTGAATGAGGGAATGTCACATTCTTGACTCCCTCTTTAAGATGGTGCCTCTATTACCTGGGGAAGGGGCAGCAATCTGGTGATGTGCTGTACTCCCCCTACCATTCCATATTTTCATATTCTCAGAAAATAAATGATACAAGAGTAGAAGGTGGGGCAGGGCCGAGAGGAAGAGAGAGTGGCAGGATAAGAAGAAAGAGGAAGGAAGATTAGGGTAGAGGAAAGAAGTAAGAGTAGAAAAGTATATATTCATAGTAAACAAGTTGGATGACAAGGCAGGAAACGTAAGGGTTTTTTCTTTCTAACATAAAAGAGACGGTGGACTTCATTACTCTGATTTTTATCCACCCGCTGACCTGTCTCCACCTCCCTCCCTAGCCTGTCGGCTTCTAGGGTAATGAAGTATCAAGGTAAATCAGGCAAGAACATTTGAGTGTGGACAGAAAAATCCACCTCAGCCCCGCCTCTTGCACCAGAACCCTCTGAACTGCCATGAGTCTTCTCAGCTGGGAGGACTGCTAACAACTAACAACGGGGAATTAATTGGGGCGTTTCACTGCAGAGAGGCAGAGGTGCTGCCTCGCTGCATGAATACAGCGTGCTGCTGCTGGCTTCCGCTGGATCATCCGGGTTTGCCCAGACATCACAGGCAGCAGGACTCCTGAGAGCCCGGGCAGCCTGGGTGGGGGAGGGGGAGCCAATGAGCCAGCAGGAAGCAAAGACACAAGGTGTATCCCCAAAGTGCAAACACAAAGGAAAGGCCAGCCCCTGGGTCAAATTCATAGCTCAGTGGCGCCCTGTCCATCTGGCAGCAGATGGCTGTTCTATTCTAGATTCAGTCATTCCCCTTGAGAAAACCTCTTTGGTAATGATGTTCTCAGTCCCTTTCTCAATTTGCACTTAGTGCTTAGACATCATCAGGACATGCAACCAAGAACAACGCCACAAAGATTCTCAGCAATATTTGGAAAGGAGAAAGGAGAAGGAACGCCACAAAGATTCTCAGCAATATTTGGAAAGGAGAAGGAACACAGTTGTTTGTTCATTTTATTTTTAATTAAAGGTGTTAACTGCAGAGGAAAGAGACCTAGGAAAACCTTTCTAATAATGCAGACAGTACACTCTCCACCTGGGCCGCTCCTTCCCTCTTCCAGTCTAGCAAAGAAGAGGAAAGCAGAATGGGGTCTAGCAAATCAACTGAGTCCATTCTAGTAGGCTCCACACGGAAGCTGGAAGACCACTTTTCAGACCAAAAAGAGGAGTCAGAGGAAAACTGAGCCACCTCGTACCCTTGGCACTCTTCTCAATGTACTAATATCCCAGAAAGCTAACAAGGCCACCTGGGATAGTGGAAGAGACTGGGAATCTGGGTGGCAGGCCCAGCTCTGCCACTGACCTGCTGTGCAGCCTTGAGCCAAGTGCTTACCTTCTCTGAGTTCTAGTGTCCCCATCTGTAAGTCAGAGATGATAATATGTACCTAATTGAATATATATTATTGATTTTAGTTTTGTCTGTTAGAAGTTCATATTTATGGGATCATGCAGGATGTAGTCTTTTGTATAAGGCTTCTTTCTCTCAGAACGTTTTTGAGATTTCATCCATGTTGTTGGATGTATCACTTCGCTCCTTCTGAATTGCATGAATATACTACATTTCTTTATCCATTCTCCTACTGTTGGATGCTTGGACTGGTCCCAGTTTGGGGCCATAGTGAATAAAGATTCTACTTTCAGTCTATTATTCTAATTACTCTAGATACCTCATATACGTGGAATCGCACCCTATTTACCTTTTTGTGATTGGCTTATTTCACTTAGCATAATGTCCTCAAGGTTCATCCTTGCTGTAGCATGTGTCAGGATTTCCTTTCATCTTCAGGCTCAGTAATAATTCCATTGTATGGATATACCACATTTTGCTCATCCACTCATCTGTCAATGAACACTTGGGTGGCTTCCACATTTTGGCTATTGTAAATAATGCTGCTATGAACATTCTTCAAGATCCCGCTTCCAATTCTTTTGACTACATATCCATATGTGGAATTGCTGGATTATACAGCAGTTTTATTTTTAATATTTTGAGGAACCACCATACTGTTCTCCACAGCAGCTGCACCATTTTACATTTCCATGAACAGTGCCCAAGGGTTCCAATTTCTTTACATCCTAGCCAACACTTGTTATTTTCTTTTTCTTTTCTTTTCTTTCTTTTTTTCCATAGTAGCTATCCTAATGGGTATGAGGTAGTATCTCATTGTGGTTTTAATTTCCATTTCCCTAATGATTAGTGATGTTGAGCATCTTTTCATATGCTACTGGCCATTTGTATATCATCTCTGAAGACATGCCTATTCAAGTTCTTTTGTTCATTTCTAAATCAAGTTATTTTTATTTTTGTTGTTGACATACTGTAGTTTTATAGCAAATCTTCAAGTTAGGTATGTGAATCCTCCAACTTTTCTTCCTTTTCAAGACTGCTTTGGACATTCAAGGTCCTTTACATTTCCATATAAATGTTAGAATTAGCTTGTCGATGTCTACCAGAAGAAAAGTCTCTTAGGATTTTGATTGGGATTGCTTTAAATCTATAAGTCAAGTTGGGGAGGACTGACAACACTGAGTCTTTCAATCCATGAATGTGATTTATCTTTCCATTTATTTAGGTCTTCTTTAACTTCTCACAGCACTGTTTTACAGTTTTTATGTACAGTCTTTTCAGATTTTTTTTAAGTTTATACCTAAATATTTTATTATGCTTTGTAACATAATTGTTAAATATTTTTTTAAGATCTTCCAATTTTTTGTTGTTGCTGTATAAAAAATGTAATCAATTTCTGACTGTTGACTCTGTACTCTGTTAAATTCACTTCTTGGTTCTATCTAAAGTTATCTTATAGATTCCTTAAGATTTTCTATGTCAAGAATTATGTCATCTGTGAATAAAAACAGGTTTGGTCCTTTCTCATTTTTAAGCCTATTATTGCTGTTTCTTACTTTATGGAACTCACCAGGAACCTCCTTCCAGTATAATGTTGAATAAAAACGGTGATAGAGGGCACACTTGCCTTAGTCTGATCTTAAAAGGAACACTTTCAATTTTTCACTATTAATTATGACATTTGCTTTCTATAAACGCCCTTTATTAGATTGCAGACGTTCCCTTCTATTTCTAATTTGCCAGAATTAGAGTTATTATCACAAATGGATGTTACAATTTTTTCCAACTTTATTGAGGTATAATTGACAAATAAAAATTGTATGTATTTAAGATGTGCAATGGAATTTGATCTACGTGTCCACTGTAAATGATTACTACAATCAAGCTAATTAGCACATCTATCACTTCACGTAATTAATGTGTGTGTGTTAAGAACACTTAAGATACACTACTCTCTTAGCAAATCGCAAGTATACAATACGGTATTATTAACTAGACTTACCATACTATACGTTAATCTCCAGAATTTATTCATCCCATATAACTGAACCCTTTGACCAACATCTCCCCATTTCTCCCGCCTGGCAACTACCATTCTACTCTGGTTTTTTTTTTTTGGATTCCATATATATATATATATATATATATATATACACCCACTTTCACTTCTGATACTGGTATTTTGTGATCTCTTTCTCTTTTTTCTTGATCAGTCCAGCTAGATACTTGTTGATATTTTCAAAGAATTGTTTTGGGTTTATTATTTTTCTCTATTTTTTGTGTGTCCTATTTCATTAATTTCTGCTTCTATCTTTATTGTTTCCATCATTCTTACTTTTCGGCTTACTTTTCTTTTTCCACCTTCTAAAGGTGGAATCTTAACTCACTGAACCTAGTCCTTTCAAATACATGCACTGAAGTATATAAATTTCCCTAAAAGCACTGCTTTATCTGCATCCCACAAATTTTCATTATTATTCAGCCAATAAAATGGACAACCTAGAAAAAATGGACAAATTCTTAGAAATGTACAATCTCCCAAGACTGAATCAGGAAGAAATAGAAAATATGAGCAGGCCAATTACCAGTAATAAAATCGAATCAGGAATAAAAAACCTCCCAACAAACAGAAGTCCAGGACCAGACAACTTCACAGGTGAATTCTACCAAACCTATCTTCTTAAACTATTCCCAAAAATTGCAGAAAAAGGAACACTTCTGAACTCATTCCACAAGGCCAGCATCACCCTGATACCAAAACCAGACAAAGACACCACACAAAAAAAGAAAATTACAGGCCAGTATCACTGATGAACACGGATGCAAAATCCTCAACAAAATATTAACAACAACACATTAAAAGGATCATACATCATGATCAAGTGGGGTCGCAAGGATGGTTCAATATCTGCAAATCAACGTGATGTATAATATTAACACATTGAAGAATAAAAATCATACGATCATCTCAATAGATGCAGAAAAAGCTTTTGACGAAATTCAGCATGAAGTCTTAAAATCTTTTTATTTTGAAATGAATTCAAGCAGAGAAAAGTTGCAATACTATATAAAGAAAACTCATATTCCCAAATATTAACATTTTACCATCTTTGCTCTATACTTCCTTTCCTCTCTTTCCCCACTTTTTTTCTGAACTATCTCTGAGCCAGTTATCAAACTGATGCCCTACCACTGCAAAACATGTTAGTGTATTTGTGACCAAAACCATCAACACTCTCTACATAACAATTCAACCATCAAAACTAAAAAATTGGGACTTCCCTGGCAGTCCAGTGGTTGGAACTCTGAGCTTCCAATGCAGCGGGCACAGGTTTGATCCCTGGTCAGGGAACAAAGATCCCACATGCCATGCGGCACGGCCAAAAACAAAAAACAAAAACAAACTAAAAAATTAACATTGGTATGTGAGTACCAACACAACTTCCGACTCCACTGAGATTTCACCAGTTGTTCCATTAATGTCCTGTGAAACAAAAGGATCCAGTTCACAATTGTATGTTTCATTTAGTTGCCACACCTCTTTAGAATCTTTCAATTTGGAACAGTTCCTCCGTCTGTCCCTGACTTTCAGGACCTTGACACTTGGGAAGAATGGGCCTGCTTTTGGTCACTCTCCACTTCCTTCAGGTGGTTATTTTTTTACATTTTATCTGAGTTTACAGTTGCTTTCTGTGGGGTCTGGTCCAAAAGAACTCCTCCACCATTACCAGAAATGGAGTCAGGATGGGATTCAATCCTCTTCTGACCACAGATGACACATGGAAAACCTGCCTCTCTGTTTGACTACCATGACAGTTCTCACATCTACAAACTAGGAACAGCTCCAATATGCAGCCTCATAGCATTTCATATAATTTTTCCAAATATCTATTTTATTCTTATAATTAAGATGATGCCTATATGGAGTTGAAGATCATCAAATAGTACAGAAAAATATCAAATGAAAAGAAAAAGTCCCCCACCTAACATTAAAAGAATTGTCACTAATGAGCAGAATCTCTCCATGCTTGGCCCACCAGTGATACGAAAACTGAAGAAAACTCTGAGAATCAGAAGACCAAAGTTTCCAATTCTGCTTCTACTGCTCCAAAACTGGCTTTAGGTAAGTCACCTATTCATGCAAAAAGTATTTACTTAGCTCCTGGTAGCATACTTAACCCTCTGTACCTCAGTTTCCTTATTTGTGAAATGCATAACACTACCCGTCTTTTCCATATGCCTCACAGGCAGGAAAAAAAATGATGCAATATTGTATGTTTGGGTATGCGGAAAGTTGAAAGCATAATACAAATGTAATAATATATCAAGTGTTAGACCTCTGGAAAAATCAACATGAAAATCATAAGAATTAGTTGGAGTATAAGAGACAAATTAAAGATGAGATGTGAATGGAAGAATCTATATTCTATTTGGTTTTATATTATTATACGATCTATACCTGCACTGTCCAATGCAGTAGCTACTAGCCACATGTGGGTATTTGAGTTCATTAAAATAAAATAAAACTTAAAATCAATTCCTCTGTCACACTAACCACATTTCAAGTGCTCAAGAGCCAGCTGTGGTTACCAGCTACTGTATTGCACCAATACAGACCATTTCCATCATCATATCAAGTTCTACTGGAGAGTACTGATCCATACTATTTTATATAATGTATACTCTTAACTGCCTGATATTAATGTTGTTACTGTGGAAGTAATGCATAGCAACTAGCCTGCCACTATGAAACAAAACAAACAAAAAAATCTTAAAGCTAAAAAGAAATCCGGATAGGGAAGAGTTCTAACTAAACCAGAATGTTAGTGCCCTTAGAGCTTTGGAAGAACCCTTGGAATTGCTTGTCATTACACAGATTAGAAAGCTGAGGCCCAGGAAGCAGAGTCTCTGACCCCAGGTCCCGCAGAGAGTTAACATTCGAGTTCGAAATGGAATCCTGGTATTTCACAGCATAGGCTTTGCAGTAGGATCTGGATTTTAATCACAACTCTGTCAATTACCAGCCATGTGGCCTTGGACAAGTGACCACCCCCAAGCCTCACTCTCCTCATCTAAAAACTGAGGAATAATAATCCCAATGCTGCTCGGTTGTCACGAGGATTAAAGGGACGATGTCTAGAAAGTGTTTAGCAGAGACCCTGGCACCCCACTGGGACTTGGTGGATGCTACCCGCTATCATTATTAGCTAAGACGCTGCTCTTTCCACTACACCGCAAACTCTGATCGGGAAGCCTTCGGCCACCACACGCATCATCGTCATGGAGCTGGTGAGTATAGGAAAGAACGGGGAAATTATGCAGCTTGGCAAAATGTGCCAGGGGAGCAGAATGATAAATGCATTGTACAGCAGTAACTACGGAACTGCTCCCACAAGTCCCCAAACAGTAGCAGAAATTTCACCTTGAGGGGTGCAAAGGGAAATGTACCGTTTTCTTGCCTCTGTGCTCTTCCCCTTAAATAGGCATCTGAGGAATGGAGCACTGCAGACTGAGAAAGATGTTTATATTTCTATGACCCTCAAGCTGAGACAACTGGAGGAGTCAGCGTTCTGTTTCCATTCCTCTCCTTCCAGAACGAATATATCACAACTCTGTCAGCAACCTACAGCTATCCCCACCGCCGGCAGACCTCTCCAAGCCTGCTTCTGAGTAGGTGGAGCTCAAATCCCCGAGGCTTCTTCAAGTGCCTGCTGTGTGACCTAGCCCCTTGCCCCCTGCCCTTCAGGGTATGACATTCCCCCCAAATCCTAAAATACAGTGCCCACTCTCCAGCACCATATGCTATCCTCTGGAAGACCACCACACACAAGGTGCTCAGATGCTAGAGCAAAATCAAATAGTAACAGGTGAGGAGAGGTTTCCATTCAATTCTGCAACAAATCTCAACCACCTTTTTTCTGACAGGCACTGTGCCATGCACAAAAGATACAACCGCAACCAAGACATGGTACCTGTCCTCAAGTAGTTTATATTTGAAATGGCAACTGGAGTTGTCCAAAGTAGAATCAACTAGGTAAGCTCTAATCTGAGCCTTGTAAAGTGGTACAACTTGGATTTGCAGGGAAGGGGGCTGGGATTGAGATACTACGCAACTCATCCTTGTTGCCACTATGAATGGAAACAGAAGCCCAAGAAAGGACCATGAGGAACTAAAATGTCCTTTCTCAACTCTTCAAATGCACACGTCACTGTCCCACCTTTAAAGTGGGAGTTTCTGGTGAAGGAAAGCCATTCACCTCCCCTAGTCTGTGCCCAGACACCGAAGAGGGGAGAAGGAACTGTCACAGGCTCTACCTCTTTGGACACCATCTGGATGTCTAGGAGCGGGTGGTGAGCACCATTCTCAGTCGCCCTTTTGCCCTCCAGCCTGAACAACCACCATCCAGTCACCTGGATGTCCATTAGTCTAGGACACTGCCACTGTGTTAGCTCTGCCACTCCCCAGTTGTGTCCTCAGACAAGTTACTTCCCCAAGTTTTGGTTTCCTCATCTACAAAATGGGGATGTACACTGCTCCATGGAAATGAGGTAAGAATTGAAAGTGATATTTATACAGTGCACAATGTGTGGTACATAATCAATTTTCAACAAATAGGAGCTATCATTATTATTATTTCTTAAAAATCCATCTTGGATGACACCAGGCATCCAGTAAAAACAGCTCTCATGCAAAGAGCAATCTGCAGATGCAGGAGGTGGCCACCAGCCCTGACAGTGTTCCCACAGAGAGAACCACTACATCACAGAAGGGAATTACACAATCATACAAAGACTAACTTCTTCCTTCTAGTCATAATTTGGTGGTCCCACTACCAAACAGCCTGGGGTCTTCGGGTTCTGAAGGCTACATGCCAAAAGCATGGCCTGGTTTGCTTCCTTGGAAGTGACAAGAGCAATGTTTTCTCTTTATCTACCTCGCGGGGTGCCTACCAGCCAAGGCCTCAGAGGCTCAGGACACTTCAGGCCAAGAAGAGGCTGGAACTGGATGGGATTACCTTTGGGGAAGAGGGGTGACTACAGGCTTGGTTCCTAAGGCAGCCATTCAATATAACGTACCCAAAGGCCTCTGGCAGAGAGAGGCTTGATTCAGGCCCTTGCCAATATCAAAGAAGGCCTCCAAGCTGGAAGCTCTGAGCAGCAATAACCCTTGGAATCAAACACTTGGCACTCTACTGGGGAATTCAGAACAAGGTCCTGAACAGTGACCAGGGGTGCAGAACACAGAGTCCAGGCCCCGGGCAATGAGACTGGCAAAATCCAGGCTCTGCTCAGGGTAGGGTTCCTGTGCTAGTGGAACTAGCAGAGAGGTCCAGCTGTCTGGACGGGGTCAGTGTGGGAGGGAGAAAGCATTTAAGAAAGGCAAAAGGAAGGTCAGGGTTCATCACAGCCAAGGAGCCAGGCCTCCAACAGCCCACCAAATGCCAGATCTGGAATCGCAAGAGGTCTCAGGGACAAGGGAGGTTGAAGAAAGGTGGAAAAAGGGCTTCAGGGACAGCAGTCCAACAAGAGTCAAGGAAGGGGGGTAACGGCACCAAGCAAAGAAAAGCTGAGAAAGAAAGAAGAGGCAGGTCTGTTAGGCTGAATGGCAGGAATACTGAGATCAATATAAGACATTGTCCTTGTTATCCATTGTTGGGGGAGTGGGGGGAAGTAGTTGTCCAAGCAGCCAAGGGCAAAGGAAAGCAGAAGAACCAGAAGAATCAAAGACCCAGAAGTATCAAACAACATGACGATTTCGTTGGTTTGACACAGATGTATTGCAAGGTGCAAGGGAGAGACTGGTAGAAGGTGAGGCTGGATATTGACAGGGGCGGTATCAAGAAGAGCTTTTTATGACAAGCCAGAGATTACAGACATCATCCTAGATGGGAGGCCAAAAAGTAAAGGTATACATTCATCCCTATAATAATTATTTGCTGAGTACCTACTGTGTGCTGGGCACTAATTAAGGTGATGGAGACACAGTGGTGAACGAGGCCTACAGTCACACTCTAATAACCGCATTCTTTGCACAACTAGCTGTGGAGATGAGGGATTGTGTGTTTCTCCTACCTCTTGAGGGCAGAGGTTGGGTCTTATTCTCCTCTATTTCCAGAAGGCTCAGCTAAGTTTCTTCCATATAGTACATTTCCAATAAGTGTTTATTGTGGGAATAAATGCTTCCTGTATTTTCTTTTTTTTTAAATTGAAGTATAGTTCATTTACAGTGTTGTTAATTATTGCTTACAGCAAAGTGACTCAGTTATACATATATACATTCTCTTTCATATTCTTTTCCATTATGGTTTATCATAGGGTATTGAATATAGTTCCTGTGCTATACAGTAGGACCTTGTTGTTTATCAATCCTATACATACCAGTTTGCACCTGCTAATCCCAAACTCCCAATCCATCCCTCTCCCACCTCCCTCCATATTTTCTTAAAATCTTTTTTTAAAAATAAGAGCATAATATGACCAGATTTATATTTTAGTACGTCATTTTGGCAGCTGGGTGGGGGCACCTCGAAGGTGCACAAACTAGAGACAAGGGGTTCTCAACTAAGGGGTGGTCACTGTCACTAGGCAATAGATAATGGGGGTCCAAGCTAGAGGAACAGTGGTGGAAATGGAGGTAGTTTTAGTGCCCTGGCCAATCGATTCACTTACAGCTCACTCAGCCTTCACAGACCTTGTATTTCTCTCATCAAACCACTGCAGCCTCCTTTGAAGCCTCGTTGGCTTCTGTTTTCACTCTAAACCTTGGCATGATTTACTTTCACCCTGGGACAGCCCTGTTTTCAAGGTCAAAGCCAACAAAAGACAGCTGGTCAACTCCAGGGTGACCCCGGGCACGGCCTGGGGCAGTCGTAATGCTGCAGAGCAGCGTGGTGACACACGAGGTCACTGCAGTATAAATCAGCGCTGATGAATTTCCTCTGCCGCTGAGAGGAAGCACCAGAAACATCCTTGCTGTTGATGCTGATGGCTACCTCAAAAGACAGGAATTCACCCTCCCCGGCCCTGCATGGAGACTGGCTGTGGGTTACCAAGCACCCGGCCTCCGATATTTTCACTGGTTCCGATTCTAAGAAGTATTTACCACAAAATCCAGGACAGTTCTTTGTAGCTCCTAAGATCTCAAGTGATTAAGACAGAAGAGCAGCTCTGATTCAGACTTATAATAAAACCTGTGTCTGAAGCATAGAGTGGCTCACTTGTCATGAACCCAACAGTAACTCTTTTGTACAGCACTTTAGAGTTTATAAAAGCCCTTATACAGCTTATTTGCATCTTTCAATAGCTCTGTGGGCAACGTAAAGCAGATATTATTACTCCCATTTTGTAGATGAGAAAACTAAGGCTTGGAGAGGTTCTCACTGGCCCAAAGTCATATGAGGTGTCGGTGACAGAGCAGAAATTCCAACCCTGGTCTCACTCCACATTCAAGCCTCTATCCATCACATCTCCAACTCCAGCAAGCACTAGGGTTTACCACAATCATGAGTTAATGTCTCTGTCCCAGTCCTCACTGATGCCAGTCCTTTCCTTGCTGCTTTTCCTCATAAGACAGTGACCCAGATTATGAGTCTGGGGAGTGCCACCAGGTCTCCGTCAGACCCAACTACCATGCAGTGATACCCAAAGCCAGGGCCCAGGGCCACATTCTGATCAAAACTGTCCAGAGAGGAAGCTGTTGGTGCACAGGGCTAGCTATGAGAAGAAGGAGGGCTCTGAGAGCCAGATTTAAGTCCCTGTTCTGGCATGTAGTATATAACCTTAAGCTCATGACAGCTTTCTCTTTGAACCTCCATAGAATAAGGGCGGCAACATCTGCTCTACCCACCACTCAGGGATCAGAGTCAGTAATGGAATATTTCTTCTCACGTTTCCAGGCAGTTACCAGACTGTGCTGGATGCACCCACTACAGAGTAAAGCAAACTAGTCCCTCCATGGAGGCCGCCCTGCACTAACCTCAACAGACAGGCAGACAATTTTTCTTTCAACCTAAGCAGGAAGATTTAAGCCACCCAACAGGAGCTCTCACACTGTTTCAGCACACTTCTACTGATCATTGACTTTGTACCGAGCCTGGCCCTAATTATACAAAGATAAATAAGACAGTGTGGGCCTTCAAAAGACTCTAGGTTTGATTTAGAGATGGACATGTTAATAAGTACTGTATTACTAATAAACACGGTATTCCAGCATCGGGCAGCAACTCTGTCTTTTCGTTGTGAATTCTTGGCACACTGTACGGTGCTGCCCACAGTAGGATGCAGTAAACATTTACTGAATAAATAAATAAAACTAACATAAGACATGACGACAAAGGGTACACACACTTCAGTGAAAGAATTGCTCTCCTCCACCTGGAAACTTCCATCTTCCCATATCCCCTTTTCTCTGTACTCCTGTCCTGAAAGAAAAAGTATCCTTCCTTCTTGTCAGAACTAACTCCTTCACGGTGATTTCCCTCCTCTCCCTCATCTCCTCGGAGGCCTTGCTCCAGCCATCCTGCCTCCCTCTTGCATCTGTCCTCAGAAGCTTTCTCTCTCTCTCTTTCCCTCTCTCTAATCCTTGCTTTCAGCCTTCGGACCCACCTCAGGTTCCCCGAGCTTACAAAACTAACTTGAACCAAGCTCTCCTTTCGAGTGCCTGAGCTTGTCCTCATCCTCCTTTGACCACCGAATCTCTCGATTCTGTTGTTTGCACCTGCAGCCTGTATTTCCCCTCACCCTTTCATTTGCCCCATGTCCTTCGAAGCTGCTCTCAGAAGCATCACCACCCCTCCCCATCACCAAGGCCAGTGGTCTTGTCTCAGTCTCCAAGCTCCCTGACCTCCCTGCTGAAATCCCCTTGGCTTCTGCGCCACTGCAGTTCCTGGCTTGCTTTCTCCCTCTCTTGTCAATACTCAGTCTCTATCTGGCTGCTCTTCCTCTGCTTTCCTCTCAATGCAAGTTCTTGCCAAGATTGCCTTGTTACTTCACATTAGCTCCCTTGAGAACTAATTTAATGTCAAAGCTTTCAACTCAGGAAGGCTTTCCAGTCCCCACCTCCACCCCATCCCCCCTGAGCCCAACCCTGCAGAGTCCAACAGAACCATAGGGACTAAAAGTGCAAGAAAGAAAAGGTCCCCAAGAATAGGGGAAGGGATGGGATCAACATAGTTTCAATGTCAGACTCTCTCACAGCCTCTGTCACATTCTGCTTGTCCTGCAATCAACTTATCTTAGTTCTGCCACCAGCTCACAAGCTCCTAAGACAGGATCTGTCCCACTCTTCTCTGCTCCCCCCATTCGGCAAATGTAGCGCTCAGACAGACGGGCACACATAAGCATTTGCCAGATAAAAGAAGAAAAAGCGAAGATGAATATGCGTGAAGGCACTTGGTAAATAGGAAAGCACTAAAGGACTAGAAGCCTCACCGTCAACAGACTTCATAAGAAACTTCCAGGTTGTTCAGGCACATTACAGGGTCGGTGCCTGTCCTCTGGCTCTGCATGACATTTGATGCCCCAAATGCCTGAGAACATGGAAATCCCTATTCCAGAACTGGCCTGGGATTGAGAGGCACAGACTGCAGCGACAGAGAGAGAGAGAAGAGGAGCTGTATAAAGGGCCTCACCCTAAAGGGCCTCACCCTAAAGGACCACCTCCTTCTCATGTGCTCAGTCAGTAAACATGCACTGAGCACCTATGAGGTGCCGGGAGCTATTCCAGACACTGGGAACACAGCTTTGAACAAGATGACAAGGGCCCGTGCCCTCCTGGATATTATACTTCAGTGAGAAGAGATGATAAATACAAATAAAAGAAAACAGCAGGTAGTGAATAAATGCTTCTGTATCAGATGCTTTACCATCTCTTTCAAACAAAACAGCCCTGGCTGGTGGCTCTTTCTCTCTCCTGAGTGTTCACACGGACAAATCCAGTCCCCTGCTTTGAGGTTTGCTTTGCGTTTTTCTCCCCGTTAGGTCGGCAGCTACCGCACAGGTGTGCTAGCTTTTTAAATCTCCAGCAAAACCGTGTTTGGATGAACACTGCCATCCCATCTGGGGAGGCCTCTGAAACCGCTACACCTGGAAGGTTTGGGCAGCCCGGCCGCCATGGTCGCAGAGACCTCCTGCCCCTCTGAGAAGAGCGATGATGCTGCAGATTACTTACCAGAGAGCTACTTGGGGACGCTTTTTCAGGTTGTGTTCATCTGTCAGAGCCCTCCAGACTCAGCTGATTGCTGGTGGTAGATTTCTGTGTTATTTAGGGCACTGAAGTCCCACAGTCTTGACACAAACTTAAAATTAGAAATGCATTAAATATAGGAAAGGAGGAAGGTCATTCAGGAAAGGCAGCCTTCGGAGGGAGCTGCAGGACAAAGACACCCTGGAAACTTCCAGGTTCATTAATGTGTTCTACACAGCATTCCAGTGGTATTTCTCCTTCAGAAATAACACTGTGGAAAGCGTAGGGGACTGGCTCAAACCTCAGCTAACACAGCCGAGTGAGTGACTCTGCAAACTAAAAATAGCTTCTTTCCCACTCATTCTGACAGATTTCACTTAGACCCTGTGCACAGGCTGATTCTCCAACAAACAGTTTTAGTCCTGCAGCAAAATGAGGGCCGGTGGCATTTGGGCTTGACAATTACCCAATCCCTGGTTCGACTCTTGTTTATTTCCACGTTTCCTGCTGCTGCTCCAATGGCTGCGTGTGTGCACACACGTGCGCGTGTGCACTGAGCTCCCTGGCTGGGATTTGGTGCTCCTCAACCAAACGTGGGCAGAATTCAAACCAGGAACATGACTCAGGACCATGGCTGCAGACTGAGCCCAGAGCAAGGTTCTCAGAAACACCAGGAAGGCTCTTTGTCTCAGGTCTTCTCCTAATTCCCAGCTAGCCTCTCTGGGCCTCAGTTTCCTCAATTATAAAATGAGGGTAATCGTTCCTATTCTTGCCTATTTCCCAGCATCACACTGGGATCAAAAGAGATAACGTATGCAAGAGTTATTTTCCTTTAGACATACTCCTATCAGAAGGATGGATGGCAGTGACGGGGCAGGTGAAACAGGCAGCCAGACTACAAAACTAGGCTGGACCACTGGAAGGGACAGGCATCCCAACTGTATCAGGAGCTAAAAGCAGATCCAGATTCACAGTCTTAGCTCGTGTTGTCCCCTCTGCCTGGAATGTCCTTCTCCCTTTGCCAAACTCCTACTCATTTTTAAGAACCCAGTCCAAACACTTCTTTTTGTTAGTGTCTTCAGAATAAATTATTCCACCTTCACTTCTCCCTTAGCCTTTCGTACACACCTCTAACAGCACTTTTCACTCTACAGGGTAAGGAATTTATTTACGTACGTGGAAGTTCT
The DNA here is from genome assembly GCF_964165515.1 of Mesoplodon bidens. Lineage (NCBI taxonomy): Eukaryota > Metazoa > Chordata > Mammalia > Artiodactyla > Ziphiidae > Mesoplodon > Mesoplodon bidens. The sequence continues at coordinate 46,754,151 of NC_138164.1, read as the reverse complement.
TTGAGGGCAAAGATTATTCTTTATCTTTGTATCCACTTCCCCACCCACCGCCACTGTGTGGTCAAAGCAAGTATATGGTAAGTGTCAACCAATGTTCACTGGGTTGACAAGGAATGGACAAGAACCCAAAGCCAAGAAGGGGGTAAACCCAGGAGACACGCACACAGGTGGGACAGCACGCACAGAGCCAGTGGAGGGGGTGGCGGGAGGGGAATCCAGGAAGGTAGAGTCACCAAGGTCTGCCTGTTCCCGACAATAAGGTTACAGCCACAGGGACGGGAGTCAAAGCCAAACTGCAAGTCCTGGGAGGGCCAGGTGGGAGCATCATACTAAGTCCCAGTGACCTAAGAGGGAACAGGAAGCCCTGGGGACAAGGAACAAGGGCAGAGAACAGAGCCAAGGCGAAGAGGCCGAGCAAGGCTCAAGCGGTACTGAAGTGTGGAACTTCTCGATTAGTTAACATTCCCAGGTCTGCCAAAGCTGAGCCAGCAGCTCGGGGCTGAGTGATCTTGGCTATGACACCAAGGGACTCTAGAGGCAGGAGTCATTACAAATTTAAGTAGTGATCGTTTCCATAAAATAAGAATCAGAGATGGAAGGGACTCTTAGATCTATGAGAAACTTTATAGGAATCGCCTGGTCTAACAACCTCTACCTACGTATCGGGGAACTAAGGGTAAGGAGGAAAGGGGCTTGCCCAAGTTCACCCAGTCAGGGCAGAACCATGGCTAGAACCCAGGCCTTCTGACCCCCAGTCCAGACCTTGTCCCCCAGAGGCTGTTGACCTTCAGTCAAGCAGGCCTCCTGATGGTCCCACTAACACACCAGATACCCTGCTGTAGCTGCTTCAGAATCTTAGAGGAGCCCCACTGTACCCACTAAGTGAGTACAGGCACTTCTTCCTGTGAAGTGCAGGCTTCCACCTTTGAGTGGACTTCAGAGCCAATGTTCCACAGGAAATGGGCAGGGAGCAGCCCCACCAGAAGCTTGGAAAGCAAAAAGCGGCTGGTGTGTACGTTTGCTGTCAGGGAGCAAAGAAACAGTGCGTTCACACGCACCCTGCCCTGACATGGGCATGGGGGTAATCCCAACCACGGTGCTCTCCCTGAAATTTTCCAAGAGGGGCTAGAGAGGGCCATTACCTAAGGCAAAGCTGACAGTGCACAAAACACACAATCTTCAGTCTTCAGCACTGTGAGAACATTGAACAAAGGCCCGTCTGGTTTAAAATCTCAGTCTTTCTCAGGCTAGAGATGAGACATGGCTCAGAAGAAAAGAACTGAGACTCTCAGGGAATCAGAGACCCTGACTCCCAGAACTTTCCTGCAGGTGAGGGTACATATGCACCGTTGCTTCATCCATACAGTAAGTTGTGAGCTTCCAGTTCCTCAAGTCCAAGCCCCAGCCCCACTGTTTACCTACTATGTGATCCAAGGCCAGTGACTTACCCATTAGTCTCCTTATTCTTAAAGCAGTGATTGAAATACCTGTGCCCAAATTTATTGTGAAAAGGAAAGAACATATGTAAAGCATTTAGCACGCTGCCTGGACCATAATAACCACCAAGTAACATTGTGTTTATTTGCTTTCTTTTGTTCATGGGAAGGGCTGGTCATACCACAGTCCAGCTCTGTCTACCTGTGCTTTCCCCTCCCACTTGGCTGTCTCTCTGGACCCTTCTGGGCAGACATCCTACCTGAGGCCTCAGCCCAAACAGCTCACACCTCCCTCTGCTTATCCCTGGATATAGAAGAAGGTAACTGGCCAGCTATGGGACACTCAGGTCCTTGAAGGTCAGGAATTACCAGTTTAGTCCAAGGCTGTTCCTGTCTCCCCAGGTGTCTGTGCACCTCCCTGGCCAAGCCCCTGCCAGGGTATCACCCAGTTTAGTACAGCTCTTGTCTTTCCAAGGTGAACCCACCCCTAGCAGCTTATAGCTCTGGCCCTCCAGCAAATAGATGCCTGACAGGCCAGACCGGGACATGAACAGCAGAGAGAATTCCCAGACCAAATTTACCCGCAGGAAACAGCCTGGGGTCTGAACCTGTAGTGAGACCAGTGAGAACACACACGAGCACCAGCTCCCCAGAGACCAGAGCACAGATGGAGGGGAGCACGAAAATGAAGCTGCCATAGGGCTCGGGGCTCAAGCCGACTCCTCACATTGCCCTGCCAAGAAGCTAAATAATTTAAGTCACATCAGTGTGAGGCTCTTTGGCTATATGCTTACACTGGCCATGTCTGTTACAGTGCACAGCGTGGCCACCACACAGCGTTCAAAGGTTCCAAAGGAAAGAAGAGAAAGGACCCAACAGTTACTGAGTGCCTGGAGAGTGCCAAGAACTTGGCATGTAATCCTCATCGATGACCTTCTGTGGTAGGTATTATTACCCTCATCTTACCAATAAAACCAGAGACTCAGAAAAACCCATGAAGCCTCTATGCTTCTGCTGTGCTACCTGACCACTAAGTCTTAAGTGTTCTGGGAAAGAAAAGGAAAGCTAAAGAGTATAAAGCACCATATATCAAGCTCTCAGCACCTTCCCTCACTAAGCAGACAGTACTAGCTTAAGTACTGCATTCCCTCTTTCACTGGAGTCAACTTCTTTCAAACAGAATCTAGAGAAATATAGCAAAAGCTATGAAGATACTCATGGCCTTTGCCCCTGCAATTTCATTCCCGAGATTTTGCCTTAAAGAAACAGTTCAACAGGGTATTCACTGCAGAGTTCACTATAGTGACCAAAAAAAAGGGAAATGATCTAAATGTCCAACATTCACAGAATGACTTGGAAAATACCAGAATCTTCAAATCATATAATATTATACAGCCATTTTAAATGATCTTTAAAGACCAAGACAAAACAAAGCAAAGCATTTGTGATAAATTACCACTGAATAGAGAACATTATAAATGCCACCACTATAACTTTGTAAAGTATGTATATGTGTATATGCAGAAAAGGAATGTAGTTGTGTTAGGGTGGTAAGATTATGGGTAGTTTTATTACTAGTATTACCATGTCTAAATTGTCCTTGTGGTGTTGTTCAGTGCCTTTACAATTAAAGAAAAAGAGACAGACTGACAGACTCAACCCAGCACCAAGGAAAGGCCCAGGAGGACCAGGGCTGGGATGTAAGGCAGAAATTGAGAACCGTCCTACACACCCGGAAGGAGGAGGCCAGGCAGGCCCGAGGGGAAGGGAAGCCCTCTAGGTATGGAGAGGGTTGTAATTAGTCTGATGCTAATTACAGAAGTCTCACTAGTTTATTAATTTTTTTTTTTTTTTTTTGCGGTACACGGGCCTCTCACTGTTGTGGCCTCTCCCATTGCGGAGCACAGGCTCCAGACGCGCAGGCCCAGCAGCCATGGCTCACGGGCCCAGCCGCTCCGCGGCATGTGGGATCTTCCCGGACCGGGGCACGAACCCGTGTCCCCTGCATCGGCGGACTCTCAACCACTGCACCACCAGGGAAGCCCTAATTTTTTTTTGACAGACTGAATGAAGACTGAATTCCTTCATTAAGCCAACTTGGGTTCAGAGGCACATTTCCTGAGTGGCCATCCCCATTCTTCTCAAAAACCTAGCCCTTTCTTTTTCTTTTTTTTTTAAGGACAGCAGTAAAGTAAAATTTAGTAACAGAAACATATACCCTGGAGAAATTAAGACTCCTGCCTTAAATGCAGAAATTCAAGACATTTCAGGGAACTAAAGGGGCTTGAATAAACAACTGAACTACCGTGTTTTTCTACACTGGGAAATATAAACAGAAGAGCAAAATACTCAGCTTAGTATTAATGGCCCCTCTGATCAGGTTCCAACCTTCTGATATTACTTCATATTCAGCCCCACAGACACACAGTGCTCCAGCCAGACAGAACTACCAGTGCTCCCCAAACACTTTCTTCCCTTTCCCACCCCCGTGACTTTGCTCCAGCTGCTGTGCCCACTGGAAAGTCCTCCTCTCTCTCACAGTGCCTGCTCAAGTCTCCCCATCCTCCAAGGCACAGCTCAAAGCCGTGTCCTCCACAAAGCCGAACCCAGTCCTGTACCCTGAACTCATCTCTCACTCTCTGAAGCTGATCCAGAGCCCCTGGAACCTTTGAAGGAGTCACACACAGTCTGCCCTGCGGCACAGGTATCCAGGTAACTGCCTTTTCTACCATATTAAACACGAGCAACTTGAAGCAAGGACCCCTTCAGGCTTCTGCATGGAACCCACCATAAGGCCTAAACTATAAGCACACAGTAGGCTCTCAGTGAATGCTCCTCTGAAAGATAAGGAAGAGAAACGCATCACCTCTGTGGAAAGAGGTCACTTCCTACCTCAGTTGCTCCCGTTAAGCAATGCAGAGAGGAAGGTGTGCTCTTTGATGGCCTGAAGCAGCAGAGGGATGGATCCTGCTTCTTTGGTTTCCAGCCTTCATGAGACTCCAATGTCCTCCCCAGTTGACCATAGTCTGCTCGGCCCCAGGTAAATACCTTGCCAGTTTCTAAAAAAAGAAAAAAAAAACTTATGTGAATTAAGGCTATATTCCACCGCTGTGCTCTCATGGGTAAGCGAGAATTACAAGAGAAAGTATGATCATTCATTTTGGTACCAGCCACTATGTAGCAGGAGCCTTCCTATCTTCCTGCAAAGAAAGTGTGCATATTCACCTGTTTATAGATGTGGGAACTGAAGTTCAGAGAGGTGAGATGTATGACTTAACCAAGATCAAACAAGGGCTGAGTGCCAAAGTTGGATTCCAACCGAGACTACTCCTACAGGTTGGGCTCCTGCATTTTAACAGATATGGACGTGGCCACAGAGAACACCTCCATGGCATTGTATGGCCTATGCGCCCTCTCCCCTCCCCCACACCCTCTTTGTACTTTGCATGGACAGAGGGTGTCTGTTCTCAGGCTCCCCTCCCTCTCACCCAATCCAGAGCCCTCTGTCAGCCACCTTGAGGTTCCCCAGGCTCCGGACTTGCCCCAGGCCACAGTCTCTCAGGGCCTTACTCTGAGCTCAATTAATAGCCAGTTTCATGTGTTTTTCCCTCCACGTAACATCGAGGACCTTTCAGAGTCTATGCTCTTACCCACAGGAGCAATTCTAATAGTCCCAAGGTGAGTGCCTATGTATGCTAGAGGGAAAGGAGTGAGAGAAGGAAAAAAAAGACAAAATCATTTACAGCCAGGAAAGCATTCAGTCCCCCAGATGTACCATCTGGGAAGCTGGCCAGTGCTAAAGACAAATGAAGAAAATGAAGTTTGGAAAAAAGAAATGGCCTTTTTTCTCCCAGATAAGAGAGAATTCACCAAACTTATTCAGTTGTACCAAGTGCCACATTTGTTATTTCAACAGAAATGCAAAATCTGATGAGGCATAGATTATTAACAGATTCTCTGCAATAAATATGCATAACCATGTGCGCTGTATAAATTCTTTATACATGTTTATTTTAACAAAGAGAAACTTTGCTTAAGAGACAAAACACCAAGTAATGCATATTAAATTCTAGACAAATCTACTACATACTCTGTGTTTAGTATCAAAGCTTCATCTGGTCCCACATTCAACATATGGTTTATAGTGTCAGTTAAAAAACAACCAGAGACTCATAGGGGAAATGTCAGAATTTTGAAGGGGTACAGGGCTCTGCAGGGATACAGTTCTCAGGATCAATCTGCTCATGGACACCAAAATAGATACCAAGAAGTCCTTCCAGGCTTCCTTGAAGAGGGAACAAAGTCTGTGCAACCCACGGGGTACCAGATATATTACAAGAACAGGGAGAGGGTCCATTCAGATGTGTTATTTCATGGCCTCACAAGTGCTATGCCTTTTGCCATGGATGCCTTTCCTTACATCATTCATTTGGTAAACTATGGCTCAAGCTTCAGAGTCCAACTCATGGACCACCAGTTCTGCAAAACCTTTCTTGACTTCTTAATTCTCCACAGAACAGGTGAAACCCTCCCTCCTCTGAGCTACCTTTATTACTGTACTCATCAACTACTAGGATCCCATTTAACAGGTAGGAAAATTAAGGTTCAAAGGAGTGACCAGCCCAGGGTCACACAGTTAAGCCACACTCCTTCTACTAGCCCATGGTACCACTCTGTATTGGTTAATCACACTGGTCCAAATCACTGCATAAACACACTTCCTTCACTTCTGTAGGATTAGCCCCCAAAAAGCTCATGTGCCCAGGACCCACAAAGCATCCCAAACTGGCAAACTGTCCCTCTGCTTGAGCTGGCTGGGATTTACAACCAGACTGCCTTAGCAGAGAGATTCCCAAGAAGCCAGAGGATGAGACTGTTACTTCTTAAAGGATCCTAGCGTTCCTCTGCTGAGAAGAACTGGCAAGTTGCTAACTGCAAGACTACAGAAAGAATTATGCTATCACAAACCCCACCGTGAATCCTTTCTTATCAAGTAAAACATCTTAGAACCTCCTCTGCTATTGATTATTGATGTCCAAGACAGGCAAGACGGCCAGAATATGGTGCTACCATGATTACATTTCCAATAACAATTCAACCATTCCACTTATGTAGCACTTTTCACCTTCAAAGCACTTTACAAAGATGAACTAATTAATCTTCATGCTCCCTGGGGAGGCCACAGACATTTTATTACAGACAACCAGGCTGACTGGATGGCCAGCCTTTGGGTTCCGACCTAAGTTTGTGCAGTCAGGTAGGTACACTCCCTGAAGCTGTCTGTCTGCTTCTCCCCAAAATATACTCTGCATCAGAAGGCTCACAGGGGACAGAGGAGGCTCTTTTCTTTTTCCTTTAAACAGACATTTTTGACCACCTCCCAGGAGCTCAGCACATTAACAGACAATACCTCAATTAATCCTCATAAAAATTCTGTGAAGTATAGATTATTAAGCTTATTTTACAGAGGAGATTAGATGACTTGAGAGGTTAACTGACTTGATCAAGTCCAGAAAAACCCAGCCAGTGGTAAAAGCAAATTATAAACCTCTGTCTTCTGATTCTAAGACCAATGGCAGATCCAATGATTGCACAGTTGCTGTCACAAACTGATGAAACCTAGCTGATGAAACAGCCGTTCTGACAGTGTTTGAGGAGCGGGAGGAAACTCAGATTAAATGGATATGTTCTGTGTACCGTCCAGCTTTCCTCACTAGAATGGCCTCCTTCCCAAGAGACCATGCAGACCTCAGAACTATAAGCAGTGAGATAAAGGCATTAAACACAGGGAGTACGATTTTTAGGTCACCTGGAGTGAAAGAAAACAATGAATCCACATACAAAAGATGTTCATTAATGCACTGTAGATAAATGTCTGCCTCGAGCTGAAGCAAGCTGGCAAATCCAAGGACATTTAGATCCCAAATGTATGACAAACGAATCTACCTTAGATTAAATAATTATATATTACTGTGACAAAAAATAGATACATTAATGCCATCCAACGAGTATAGGTATGTGTCTCCAGATCAATGGGAGAAATGACAAACAGCTCAAAATAAAGTCAGCAAGTAAAATATAATTTAAAGGCACACGCATGCGAAAATTAACAGAATAACTAGGGAGCCAAGAAATATACACGGCCAAGGGTCCCAACACAATGGAGGAAACAACGGGGCCAGATGAGTGGTATTGACAAAGACTGTCTAGGGAGCTTGGAGGGAGCATTCCGAGCTGGAATTGCCCCGGCAGGCTTGATGGAACAAGTGGCGTTAAGGTGAACTTCTGGAAAGGAAAAGAAAATGGGAAGATCAGGGAGAACATTCCAGGAGTGGGGAGAGGAGATAAGCAACGACAGAAATCCAAAGGCACAAGGTGGGGCAGGTGGAGAGAGGGAGGTTCAAGAGGCAGGGCGGCGCGGGTGAGTCGGGCTGCCAGGCTGGGGCCACCTCAGAGAAACGCCAGGCTCACAGTCCAGACCTCACCTTCCAGACTCTCGTTTGCTTGCACTCCCTTATCAGCAAAATATTTTTAACAGGAGGCTTCCCTGGTGGCGCAGTGGTGGAGAGTCCGCCTGCTGATGCAGGGGACGTGGGTTTGTGCCCCGGTCCGGGAAGATCCCACATGCCGCGGAGCGGCTGCGCCCGTGAGCCATAGCCGCTGAGCCTGCGCGTCCGGAGCCTGTGCTCCGCAACGGGAGAGGCCGCAAGGGTGAGAGGCCCGCGTACAGCAAAAAAATAAAAAATAAAATAAAATAAAATATTCTTAACATACCTCTAATACATGTATATTCATTTATTTATTAAAGTATACACTTACATTATACACATTATAAATTATATAAATTATAAAGGTACCTTTATTCAAAACTATATAGTGAAAACACACTCCAAAAGTAGAAAATTTAAAACAATGAGATAAAAACATAAAAGAAGTCAGAATTTTCTCTTCCCACACCCTGGCAATTCATCTTGCATGCTCACTTTAGGAACTACTGCTACATAGACCATGGGGAGACTGCAGACTTTTGGGCAGGGGTGGGGCCTGATGAAATGAGTGTTTGGGGGATGGTACATTTGGCAAAGGCTTGCAGGGGGCCAGTAATAATAATATTCATACCTAACACTTCCCTCCCTAGCACCACTATGTGCCTAAGCATTCCGTTCTAGGAATTCTCTATATACTGTTCTAAGCTTTCTCTATGCAGTATTCTGTTTACCCCTCCCAACAACCCCGTGAGACAGGTATTCTTACCAGCCCCATCTTACTGACAGAGAGAAGGTTCTAGGAGTGGGAGAGGGGACAAGTAAAGTCACAGTAGGAGTAAGTGAAAAGGGAAGGAAGGCAGAAAGCCACTACAGTGACACAAGCCTAAGAGGCATCAGCTAAAGCCAAGGCTGAAGTTGTTGCAAGGGGGTAAGAATTTGCAAGGCTTGGCACCCCATTTGACGTAAGAGAAAGGAAACGGGAGGAGATACACAGCACTCTTGAGATTTCTGGATTTCCAGGTTAGTGGGAAGGTGGGGGTGTGCCATTAAAATATAAAAAGGCGCAGAGGGTGCTAGATCAGGGGTTCCATTGACAGGAGTCATGCAATGTTATTTCGTTACCAAATGATTTAAATCTTCTGGGGCCTTGTGCAAACATCTTATCAAACAGTCAAATACAAATAAAGGGGGAGTGAATGAGGAGAAAGAAAATGAGGTGCAAAGCCCTGGGTGCTCCGGGATCAGAGAAGACACAAAAGGGGGGTGGATGGGGAATGGTCGGGGGGCCAGCTTCCTTCACCAGCCAGAGGGCTGCCCAGGATGCTGGTAGGGGCAGGTGCTGCAGCCACAGCAACGGGCACAGTGAGGAGATGCTCCAGCAGTATCTGGATCCTCAGGGGAAGAGGTATTTCTATGCTGTTCTGGGAAAAGGGGTCCTGAAGGTGATAAGAAGATACATTACAGTGTGATATAAGGAACATCCATATTTTCTTAACATAATCTGTCCCAGAAGGAAACAGAATGCCATGAAGGTATCAAAATGGAGTTATAGCAAATAGAGGTAGATGTTGTAAAAAGAATCCCATGGGTCAGGCAGAAAAAGTCCACACAACCTCTTTAGTCCCTCCCATCTCAAATGCTTCTGGAGTACACACACACACACACACACACACACACACACACACACACGAGGAGGCCTCTCTGCACCTATGAGTTATATTTATCATATAATTTATCCGTTTACAAACACTTGTTACTCTCAGGGTTATTAATTCTAAGTCCTTAGAGTGTAAGAACCTCATTTCTATAACCCATCCTTTGTTCTGACATGTGGACAGAGACTTTATAAAAAGGTACTTGATGATAAAAACCAAGAACTTCGAACACCGAACTAACTGCCCGAGAGTCACCAAGCTTAGTCTTCCCGTGTAAGAAGGAGGAGAGGGGAGAGCTCAGAGGACAGGGGCCGGACACAGGCACACCAGGCAGCTTCCCCCACGCAGACGTGCCATCCTGCTCTTCCTCAAGGCTTCCACACCCCTTCCCTCCACCCCCGCTGTCTCCTCTACCCCTGAGCCCATTCACCTAGTCAACATGTATTCACCCTTCAACTCTGCTCAGTCCTCAACCCAGATCAGACTCTTCTGTGCAACAATCTCAGAGAACCATGTTCCTCATCTTGGGAGAACTTGTCTCAGTTTATAAATGTATGCTCATTAGGAGGACCGTTGATTAAAGTCTGTCTCATCCTCCAGAGAATCGGCTCTGTGATAGCAGGGACTGTTTCTTGCCCATCCCTGTATCCTAGAAAAATGCCCAACACAGAGTAGATGCTCAATAAAGTATTTGTTGCTTGAATGAACAAATGAACAATGTAACCATCTCTTCCTACCTACTTCTTGCTCCCAACTACTAAACTTTATCATTTGCTGGCTCCATAATCTTAAGCAAATTACTCAACATCTGAAAAATGGAAAAATAACACCTTCCTTGTAGGGCTGCTGCAAGGATACTTTTTCATATAGTGCATGACACATAATAGTAAATGTTAGCCACTGTTACTACTATCCTCCCAAACTGAACACCACAGCCTTACCAAGGATTTCCATCGTTCCACCCCCAATTTCTACCAATTTGTCAAATCTCCTCTGCCAGCTGCCAACTACCGACATGTCAGGTGAGTCTTAGGTAAGTCATCATCTTCATCTTACTGATAAAGAAGAGGAAGAGCACTGAAGTCTTCACCATTGGATTTGGGGACTTTTGTAAGATACAAGCATAGTATATGGCACATCGCATCACACAACAAAAATAAATTTAAACCAGGGGGTAAAAAGGAAGAGAGTGGAAGAGAGCAACAGAAAAGAGATGAAGCAAGGTGAGCTGGAGAAGATAAGAAGCTTTAACCAGAGACTCTGAAGACCTGGATCCTAATCCTGGCTTCTCTCCAAGTCTACGTGATCTTGAACACAACCCTTCCCTCCAGGGGCCCTATTTTTCCCATCCATACAACAAGAGGACTGGGATCGATGACCTCTGAGACATCTTCTTGGTCTAAGCTTTAATAATGATGTCTAAAAATCCTCAGGGTCAAAATGAGTGGTGTACAATTTAATTTTCTTGGCACCTTTTGAATATTTAGTCTGACCAGCGTCCTTGAATAAAACATCCACTCTAATATCAAAGACCACTAATATGATTAACAATTTTTATTGAAGTCTAGTTGATTTACAATGTTGTGCCAATCTCTGCTGTACAGCAAAGTGACTCAGTTTTACATATATATGCATTCTTTTTCTTTTAAATTGAAGTACAGTTGATTTACAATGTTATGGTTACCAATTTTAAAATTTGGGAACTTGGTTGTATATCTTGTTTGTTTGTTTGTTTTTGTAAAATTTCCCAAGTCTCTGAAGTTGTATCATGAATAATATCACATAACAAAAGGTCTGGAATTTTTTTTAAGTTAATACAGGAATAAAATTTCCAAACATGAGCTGTCCAACTAAAAAGAAGAGAAGAAGCAGCCTGCAAAGAGACTGAATAAAAACATAAGGGCCTGGGGAGAATTATTTGTTGAGAGCTGACTCTGTGTAAAACTCTATTTTAGGCACTGTTATGAAGTTATATAATTTAATCAACACTGAATGATTGGTGTGAATCCCATTTTACAGAAAAAGAAACAGGTCACAGAGGTTAAATGACTTGCTCAAGATCACACAGCTTGGAAGTGGCAAAGCTGCAATAATGATGATGATAATAACAATAATTAATGTTTTGAGAGCACTTACTTCATGCCAAACTCTTTACATGGATTGTCCCATTTAGTCCACAAAAACACCCCGTGAGAAGGCATTTTCCTCCCCTCAAATTACAGGGGAGGAAACTGAAGCATAGAGGGAGGTGAAAACTCAAGCTCAGAGCCTCCAGCTGCCCCCAGTCACTGCCCTGCAGGGGACCCACCACTCCATGTGACCCCAACTCCACTTTTCATTGGCCCACACTGCCTCTTTAAAAGTGGACAGTCCCAAGGACTTCTGGAGGTTGTTCAGAGTCACAGGGACACCTGCGTGGGCTAGGGGCACAAAGACAGCCTGGCCAGATCACTAAGGGAGCATCACCCTCGGCCTATACGACAAAGATCAGAGTCCTAAGACGTGCCAGGCACTCCACACGGCTGCTCCATTTTCACCACTCACTTTATTAGCTGTCAAATCAGGGGCACTGGCGAAAGAAGTCCAGATAGACTGCACCTGAGGAGCCCCTGGACCAGCTGTAGGACTGTCTGTACCACGCAGGATGGGGGCTTCCCAGACAAAAGCAGGGAGGACTGGATTCTTCTCCAAACCTGGTGAGGGCATCTCAGGAAGCCCTGGTCCTAGACTGTTTGTGTATTTGGCTCCCTCACCCTCCACAAGGCCCTCCCTCCAAGCACCTCTGTTCTCTTAGCGCTGGGTGACTGCCCCTTTGTCAAGGGCCTGCTCCACTTCCTCCCTCCCAGGCCTCAGGGTTGTGCTGTGCCCCAGCCTGCACTGCTGGTCGGCCTGCTTGTTCCACCCACAGAATTCCTTCTCATCCTCAGGGCCTGGCTCAAAAGCCACTGCCTCCCTAAAGTCTTCCATTATCCCCTAGTCAGAATAGGCCATCCGTTCTTTAGGAGCCACTGGCATGGTGCTTGTACCCCTGTTCTAACTATTATTCTATGCCACCAAATATAAGCTCATTTGATGACATGTCTTACATTGCCCACTGTCTTAGTCAAGGTTCTCCAGAGAAACAGAACCAGTAGGTTCTATAGAGCAAGATTTATTATACGGAATTGGCTCACACGATTATGGAGGCTGGTAAGTCCAAAACCTGCAGAGCCAATGTCCAAGTTCAAATGCTGTCAGGCAGGAGAATCCTCTCTTACTCAGAGAAGGGTCAGCTTTTGTTCTTTTCAGGTCTTCAACTGATTGAATGGGGCGCACCCACATTAGGGAGGGCAATCTGCTTTACTCAGTCTACTGATGTAAATGTTAATCTCCAAAAACACCCTCACAGAAACACGCAGAACAACATTTACTAAATATCTGGGCACCCATGGCCCAGTCAAGGTGACACATAAAATTAACCATCATATCCACTGAAGGGTGGAGAACAGTGATCCTTCCGCATGCTGTCTGTATTCCTCACAGCACCTAGCATAGGGCCTGACCCAGAGCAGGTGCTCAGTGTTTGCTGGAAGGAAAAAGAGTCACAGGCATTGCTCTTACCACAAGCATTTATGTGCCACCAGATGTCAGAGACCATCCCCTCCAACTACCCAAAGAGAATACAAAACTAAGGAAAACAAAGGACTCTTCACACAGACGACTCGGAAACAGAGCCGGGCACTCTCAATATGCAACAAATAGTTACTGAGTACTTTCTATAGGCCAGGTGCTGTCCCAGGTGCCAGGGGCCACAGCAGTGAACGAAACAGACAAAACTCCCTTCCTTGGCGAAGCTTACATTCTAGCAGGGGGAAGACAGACAATGGACAAAAATCACATAAAACATATCCCCTGGCAAACGACTTTAAGTGTTATAAATACAAAGTAGGAAAAGGAGACAGGAAGAGCTGGGGAGGGAGGTGGAGGCCCAGCACAGGTGCCCAGCTCCCCACTTCCTGTCCAGGGCTTTTCGTCTATAGCACACCACCTTTCTTAAAGGAAGAAACTTAAATTGAAGAGCCCTCACTCAACTCCTGAAGGGACAGTGAGACTTGTTCTAACTACCTCTCAGGACTATGATGAAAAGGGAGAGAATAAACATGAAAGCACTTTATAAACTCTAAATAGAGGTGCTGGAAATATCATGACTATCACTCTTTCTCTAAAGCCAGTTTGCAAAGAACCATCATGAGAGGCTGGACCGTGAGCCCCTGACCTGAGGGGCTCTGGCCCCTGCTCTGGCCCAGTGCTTGGGCTTCCTGCTCCTCCAGGAGCCCAGCGGCACATCAGGCTGCCAGTCACACCTAGCAGTCACTTGGCACCCAGAGAAAAACATCCCTGATTGAGGCCGGTGCCTCTGCAGATGTTTCCCAACTCATTTCACATTCCAACTCCCAAGCTTCTTCGCACACTTTTAGACTCTTATTAATAACACTTTAAAATGTAGATTGCTGCCTAATCTTAGCTGCGTAATTAAAAAAATAATCTTGCTTCTCTCCCTCCCAGCAAGAAAGGAAACCATACCCCAGGGCTTCTGCAGCTAAGAATCACACCCTGAAGAAAAGCTAGCAGGAGGCTGCAGGTGGGGGTGGGGAAGACGGCCGGAGGGAGTGGGGGGAGTTGAAGCCAAGAAGCAAGTCTCATCTTTGATTTTGGAGAAAATAAAAACGAGGCTGAAGGAGGCGAGCGATTTGCCCAAGGACACACAACGTATTTTGGCAAAGCCAGAACCCGAATCCCAGTTTCCTGCTTCCCAGGAACCTCTGTCCACTGCTTCATGGGGAGAGGAGAGGAAGAAGGTAGATGTGAAGTCCTTGGAGAGTAGGAACCTGTACTTGTGTCATTCTCCATGAGCATTGCTCACTGCATAAGGAGAAACAGCTACAGGTCTCAGATGTTCAAGATGATTATGGGAACAAGGCTCAAAATTCTTTACATTCAGTTCAGACTCACACGCCAACCAGAGCAGGAAGGGACCTCAGAGTACTCTAACCCTACCGTCTGCTTCAGCTGGGAAAAGTGCAGCCCGGTAAGGAAAGTAACTGACATACCCAAGGTAAGGTAACAGTGGCTTAGAAGCAAAGCAAGACTAGAACCCAGGTCACCCTGACTTCTAGCACATTCTACTCACAGCTTCTTAGAAAACTACAGTCAACCTCTCAAAGCTTCAACTGCCACCTGCATTAGCTAATTACCAAAGGCCTCCTGGGCTCCTTGGCATAAAAGAGCACAGACAGGCAAGGTCCACACGGCTCCTCACTGCCTGCTTCTCTAGCATGGCTTCTTGGAAGGCCCAAGAGCACGGTAATGGAAAGACGCACATATCTACCCCCATCGCCTCAGGGTTCTCCTCTCCCCACCTAGCCCTGGACTTTGCCTTCAATTGTTGTCTCTTGCAAAAGATCATCAGCAGTTTCCATCTCTGTGAAGTTACAAAAAAAGAAGAAAAAAGGCCAAGCACTGAGCCCAGCTGTTGGTGAAGCTGCGTTTTCCACTGATGACTATGACTCACAGTGCCCGAGCTGGAGGCTGGAACTGGGAATGAGACTTGGGTGATTGGGCACAGCCAAGGGAAAGCCGCAGTTCCCAAGCACGCCTGGGCCTGCAGAGACGCGCTGCCTGAGTCCCTTGGGTAAAGTCCCAGCAACTGGCTGTGGGCACACAGCGCCCCCTGCAGGCCATCCTGAGGTCCAGCAGGACCAGGAGCAGGGCCAGCACATTCTGCAAAGCTCACCATGGTATCCAAGCTGTCATGTTGGGAAACCAGGGTCCCACCTCCCAAAACCCAAGAGATCCCCCAATACTCTTTGCATCCTTGGCTTCCAAAGAGAAACTGGCTGTTAGTTAACGGGAGGCCCAGATTAAGATCTTCAAGCAGGGAGACAGAGGTTGCCCCCGATCCTGGGGTGGGCAAATAATTCACCCAGGGGTAGGAGCAAGGAGGGGAGGGAGCCTGTCCCGGATGCCAGTTTGTGGTCAACCAGTGAGAACGTCTTGGGACATGACTCTGGATGGTGCCTCTCAAATTTCCTCTAACCCCACCCCTGGGAACTGTCCCAAGTTCTTCAGGAAAGTTGAGCATAAAAGATCTATTGGGGCCTTAAGAGAGCTGCACTCACAGATGGGGGGGACTCTCCCACCCCCACATGTAAGGACCCTGCGAGAGCGAGAACAGAGCAGCAGGACAAGGTCAGGAGGAGTCTGTGGAAGTGACGCCCACCCCTGTCAGTGGTCTGGGAACTTGGCACTTGCCTCAAGCAGTGGCAGTAAGAAGCACCACCAGAAGAAGCCATAAGGAGAACCTGTTACGATCAAGCACCCATCAGGAAAGGGAAGATAATCAGACTTGGAGTCCCAGTATTTCAGTGCAAGGGGTCCTGCAGGTTACATTCAAATTGCTCATCTGGAGGTCCAAGGCCTCGTGGTGTGAAGGGCCATCAGGCCAGATCCACGGTGAGACAGCCTGTATTTCCTTCCCTTCCACATCTGATCTCTCTCCCACTCTGCTCCCGGATCCCATCTGTCCCTCAGGCCCCAGAAAAAACACACTTTGCCAGCACCCCACCCACCAAGAAATTCCACCAATGTGACCTTCTGTAAAAACCTGACTGGGTTTAAGATGACCTCCGAGGCGTTTACATTGAGTCCCACTAGAGACGGTGAGCACCAAAGCTATAGTGCCTTCCCTGGAGAGGCTGACTTTTCCATGGCCAGGAACTGGGAAAGGCATCTGCTACACAGGATTTTTCGTTTCATAGGATCAGCTCCAACCAAATCAGCAAAGCACTGTTACTATGGACCATCTGCCAGGACCCGGAAACAGCCCTGTTACATAAAGGGGCTGGTGTAATGAAATTTATTAAACTGGATTCTTCCTTCCTCCATAAAGGAGACGAAGCAAGTACAGTCTCTCTTAGGAGAGGTGCTGCAGGGCAGTGGAGGAGCCCTGGGCTAGAGACCCCTGGGTTCTAATCCTGGCCCTGCGTCCATTAGCTATGGGACCATCTCCCTGGGTTTCTGGTTCCTCAAATTTCAAACAAGGATGAGACGGTCCCTTCCAGCATTAAAAGTCCATGACTTCTTATTGTTTTCACCAAAATGGCAAACAAAGTAAGCATACTTTGATATTAATTTTGTACTGTAGAGTTAATTTTCTGAAGAAGAGCAGTGACTTCATACTTGCAGGCTAAATGAGAAAAGTGCTGAGCGGAGCCCCTGACCCAGGGGCTGGCTGGAGGAAGATACACAGAGGAGAAACCGGAAGTTAGTACCTTCTATCACCCAGGCAGGAAAGGCCCAAGCGAATCACAGAGAGTTCTCTGGGAAGCAGTACAGTATCGTCAATGATCCCATTTGTGCACACAGGACTTTGCACGCACAAAGTGCTTTTCACATCCAGGATCTTACTTGATCCTCACAATGTCCTCCGGTAGACAAGGTGACATTGCTGACCCCATTTCACTCTGAGCAAGGTAAGGCCAAGTAACTAGGTGGGCTGAGTCCATGGCTCTTAACCTCTCTTCAGTTTCCTCACACGTAAAATCGGGAGGGAGCTTTGCTCGGCAAACTTTGTGTAAGGATTACATAGATGATTTTGCAAAGCCCTGGCAGAACGCCTGGCACGCAAGTGCGTCCTTGGTAAACATGAATAACCCTTCCCCACACCCTCCCTCTCCTCGGGGAGGTGTGGGAGAAAACCCAAAGCTGCTCATCTTCAGGCCCTTATGAAACGCTTCAAGACGGAAGGAAACGCAACCTTCCCTGTGGCCTGAGACAGCTCCCCAGAGGGTGGACCAGTGAGCCAGGTAACTCCAGTCCCTACCAGTCTCGGCCTTTCTAATGGTTGCCCAGGTCATGGGGGAGAGGGTCCTCCTGGGAATCCAGAGTACCTCAAAATCAGCCACAGAGAGACCTGAGCAGAAAGCAGCCTGTAAGAGCTGCCCCGAGGCAGGGCCCTCCCTCCCTTGTTCATAGATATCGCCTCCACTCCGAAACCTTCAGCTGCTCCTCCCACTGCTCACAGAATAAAGCCTGAATAAGGACCCATGCCTGTTATTCTTGAGGGATTCCAGTCCCTTCTGATCCTCTCTGGCTCCATGTTAAGCAAACTACGCTAGGGTGCACTTCCCACTTCTATACCTTTGTTTCCAGGATTCCTTCTGCCTGGAATGCCCTGCCCTCACCTCGGCTACTCAATAAATATTTGTTGAATAATAGAGTGAAGGCATGAAAGAAGGAATGTGTGAATGAGTGAATGACATGATATATATCCCCACTGAGGCAGCCAAATTAGGGATTATGATTCTCATTTAACACATGAGGAAATTCAGGCCCAGAGAGGTTATTGACTTGCCTAAGATCACACAGCCAACAAGCAGCCAAATTAGAACTTGAACCTGGCTCTTCAGGGCTCTTTTGGCTACCTCAGGCTTCCTCCTAAGGTAAAAAGTCACTCTTAGATTAGGAAAAAGCTGATCCAAGATTCCTCAAAATGGGCCGCTTTCATCTCGGCACACGTCCGAGGGCACTTTAAGGCACTGGCTGTCACTATGATTATTGAGAGTTCCCGTGAGACAGGCAAGGTCCCCTGAGAAAGGGCAAGCACAGTGCCATCTGTCAAGAACCTAAAAATGATGGCGCAATTACAGGCCGGTCACTTAATGCTCACTTTTAGAGAGCTCCTGGAACAAATCAATCTCCACCAGGAAAGAGGAGGAGGGTTCTTTGAATGGAAACTCAGCCCTCTTGCCAGGGACCTCCGAGCCCTTACCAGAACCACCCTGTGAACTCGCAGCATGGCCGGTGTGCCAACCCCCTGCCCCAGGGACAGATGGGGCAGCCGAGACCCCACAACCCTAGGGCACCAGGCATCACTGTCAGCCTCAGGGAGCTGAAGCTCTCTCTTCCCTGGGCCTCTCCAAGAAGGTGGGAAGAGGGCAGGGCCACAGGCCGGTCTCCTGAGCACAGCCACTGAAAACGGCATCGCTCCCACATCCGAAATCTGCAGCCACTCCATGCAGCTAACCCTCATGGAGCCCTTCTTCTACGCCAGGGGAGATCCGGGGGGAATGAAACAGACCAAGTCCCTAACCCCGTGGGGCTCGCACCTGGTGAGGGGAGAGCGACGACAAAAGGGTAAACAAACGATGATACTGTAGTTTCAGGCGGTGAAAACTGCTCTGGTGGAAAATAAAGCTGGGCGCGGAGTCGAGTGGGTCTGAGACAGGTGGAGGTAGCCACTTTCAGTGGGGTGCACAGCGAGGGCCTCTATGGGAGGCGACAGTGGGCAGAGTGATGGGAATGTGGCAATCGCTGCATGGGTGGGGCTCAGGGAGACCAGCACTCCTGGCAGAGGGAACTGCTGGGGTCCAGATGCAGAGAGGAAAGGTACTTGACCTCTTCTCAGAAGGCCTTCTACCACCAGACACCACCCCCGAACCTGCTCCACAAATACCTGCCCTTTACTGCTTCACAGGCCTCCTCCCCGCAGCAGCCCACCACAAGCTTTCTCCACAGAAGAGAGAAACACGTGTTCCTCCCGGCCCTCCAGCCTGGGAGTCGCTTGCTACATTTCCAGTGCAGTTGCTTTAAGGGGAGGGGGCATGAGGAAGTGAAATGAGTCTGACCTGTGACATCAAACAGAGCATGGTTTGAGTGTCTGCTTGGTTAACTAGCTGTGTTACTTTAGACAAGCCACTCAGCCTCTCTGAGCCTCAATTCCCTCACCTGGACTACAGGGGAAACGAACCCTACCTCAGAGAGTTATGAGAGTACGTAAGTGGCAGCACCTGGCACAGCACCCGGTACATGGTAAGTGCTTGGCAAAGATTGGTTCCCTGACCTACTCTGACCCCCTTGGAAATTAAAAAAAAATTTTTTTTGGTTCAACCCACTGTGCTAACTTACTGCAATGTACCTCTGGTGAGGCCCATCTGTTGGATGTGGAGACATCGAGATGACCCTTGACGAAGAGGAGGGCCTTGAACCAGAGGACAACTGGGCAGATGGGAGCAGAAAAGACAAAGGACACTGACCTTACTGCAGGTGGGAGGGTGGAGATCATTAGGACCAGACGCTCAAAGAAACCACAATCAAGGCAGACAGTTAACTGCTGTCCCCTTCCCTTCCCACCTCCAGCTCACTGGCCCAGGGCCCAGGCTCTTGTCTCCTGACTCTTCCTGTGGGGCAGCCAGCTAGAGGCCAAACCCATCTCAGTTCTTCTAACAAGCGAGGAGACTAACTCACAGGGAGACCTTAGGTAACCTCCTTCTTTCTCTGGGCCTGGTAGTGACCTCTGGGGTCCTTTCAGCTCTGACCTTGCTAATTCTGACTCTGGATGCTGGCCATACCGGCCTCACCCGCAAGGTTATCTGCCTGCCCACTGCTGCCATCTGGTGGCTCTCCAGGCCCAGCTGCACTTGGCTTTGGCCAGGCCCTCTGCAAGCCCCTTGTTGGAGCGCACCTACCTCAAAGGGTGAATCTTGCTTCTGCTGCACCTGGACACACACTGCACTCCTCTGGACCACAGATCAATGGGTATTCATTGCCAAACACAAAAACCAAAAATAACAGCAGAACTTCATCTCTCTAGCAGAGATGACACAGCTGCAGCTGAGAGCACGACCTCCCTGCCCAAAGAGAGGAAGTAACCTGCCCAAGGTCGCACAGCTGCCTGGCTCCCAGACCAGCGCCCAATTCTGCTTTACCACAATGCTTAGGGCTGGTGGGCACCCTGGAAACCAAAAGTAGCGTCAGTCCAGGTTCAAGTAAACAAAACCTTTGGAAGGTGGGAAACAAACTGTCAGGATTCCTTGCAAACCTCAAGAAATGGTAAGATAGGACATGTGAATATGTGAGCAGTGCCTGCAGAAATTCACTGGAAGTAACAAACTGGAGGTGGCCAGGGTACCTCCTGACCTTGGAGGGCATCATTCACGAGGACGCCTGCAGGTCTTCTGTAAACCAGTCTCCAAGCACCACCACAGCCTGGATCCTAGGCTAGGCAGACCGCCAGAGGGCGACAGAGGGTGAGGAGAACACACAGGTAGCATAAATGTGTTTGCATGGGCTTCCCCCACCAGACTGCTCCTCAGGGTGGAGTTCTATCTTTTCTTCTCCATCTCCAGGCCTCTTGGCACCTGGCCAGAGGGGCTGGGTAAACGTGTATATAGGCAGATCCCTCAGATTCCTGCACAACCATGGGAACTGTCCATGCTCTGTGGACTCAACTGATCACACTCTTGGCTCTGTCTGCAGCCTTCTTCTAAACCCTATAGTACAGACCCTGAAAAAAATACTGTGTGACTTCAAGTAGGTCACTTGCCTTTTCTGGCCTCTATTATCTCACATCTGCATAACTGAGTTCTGCTGGATGATCTTCAAAGTCCTCTTAAATCTAAAATTCTAGAATTTGAAGCCAAATTGAGGCAAATCAAGGCCACTCTTCACCTGCTGAGCAAATAGGACAGTGAGAAAGGGGGAAGTAGTCAAACAATGCTTCCCTCTAGTGGTGTAACACTGTCACTACACCCTCTCAGCTCGGCCCTATAACTCGACTCCACTCCATCCTACCCTGAACTCTGAACGGGAGAAATCATCTTACAGCTAGGCAGCTAAGCGCAGGTACAGCGTAGCGAGACAGAAGGAAAGGATGCCAGGTGGAAGGAACCAATGAGGCCTCTGAGCTGGTTCCACAACAGTGGAGAAATTCTCCATCTTTAGGAATGAGTGTATCTTGGAGCTCAAAGGACCTTTTGTGACCTCCAACTCCCCTCTCCAGATGAGGAAACCAAGGCTCAGGGATGTTCAGAAGGGACTTGCCTGAGGTCACAAAGCTGACTCATGACTGAGCCAAAAATAGATCCCCGCTTTCCTGCCTCCTTCAGCCTCTTGCCTCTTTTCCATGCAAACTCCCAGATGAGGTCCATGGAAGTGATGTGTCAAGGGCATATATATACACAGGAATACACCAGCAAAGAGGCCAGTTCCCTGCACTGAGAAAGTTTACTCATTAACACTTATGCGGGATATAATCAGGCTGCAAATTACATATTCAGCATAGAAAATATAAAAGAAAATAAAATTCAGTCATAATCCCACCAATCAGAGATAATACTCTGCCATATTTCCTCCTGGTCTTTCTATGCAAACATTTTTGGGAAAAAAAAAAATAGAAGTTGTAGTGTAGTACCTTATTGTAACCTACTCTTTTTACTTACCTTATCATGAGCATATTCCTCTGTCATTAAATATCCTCTTAAAACATTCTATTTAAGGTCTATATATTCCAACATACCATATATTCCAAATTTGTACCATAATTTATTTAACCAGTTCCCCCTACAATTTCATTTGTTTCCATGTATTTGTTTTTGTCATTATAAATCAGGCTGCAATGAATGGTATTATACTTAATCTCCCAATGCACCCATAATAATTTCCTTAGGCCCGTTTTACTTTTTTTTATAGGATGGAATTTCAGAGCTGGAATGCCTTTGGATATCATTATGTCCACAACCTCCTATTGTGCAGATGGGAAGAAGGGGACCAGAGAGTTATGTGTCTTGCCAGAAGACAAAGAAAGCAACAGAACCAAGTCTCAAACTCTCCACCCATTAAAATGGGACCCTCCCAAAGGATTTCACACCCTTTCCTGACTACCCTCTCCCACACTGACTTCCCCTTCCCCTGAAACCCTAGAGCCTTCAGTGTCTAGGCCACTCCTCTGGCTCTCTGCCATATTTTTTCATTCTTCGACTGAATATTTCATTTGTTCATCCAACTATAAACTTCCTGAAGGTGGTTCTGGATTTTATGTTTCCTTGTAGTCTGTAGCATAGTGCTATATATATCTAGGTAAGCATTCCACAGATACCTTCTGAAGGATCAAGGATAACTAGGAATTTTCTTCCTTACTGCTTGGGAGAATCACTGGCAAAAGCTGGAAAAACAATGTTTCTTTGAGAAGTAAAAGAAGTTTAGTTCATGGGCTAGAGCATTCTGAGATACATATTACTTGGAGTTAGAGTAGCAGGCTTGGGGACAAAAGACCAGGTTCAAGTTTTAACTCTGCCCAACTATGTGAACCAAGGCAGCACAGTTAACCAATTAGGGACTTGTCTGGAAAGCAAGGGTAATAACACCCATCTTGCCACCTTCAGATGAGAAAATGGAGATGAAAGCAACTTTACAGTGACAAAAGTGGTCCACAAGAGCTATGACTGCTATTGTATTATCATAAATGGAAACGTGGCTGCCTCTGTGAACCCTGGGATGGCCTCCAGACCCACGCTCCTGGAGCACTATCTCGTAATTTCTACGCCACACGCAACTCCATTAAGGGAATCTCTGGCTACACATTTCAGGTAAGAATGAGTGTTTTCTTGAAGCAGAATTTCACGTACAGAAGGAACTATTATTCCTGGATCAAGTCGCTGGGTGTGAGTAGTTAAGCCATCCACATTTCCTCCTCACCTCTGGAGAGAAAATGACAAGGCTGGAAGAGCACTAGACCGAGGCCATGAGACCTGAGTTTTGTCCTCCCTCCTTCCCTCACGCTCTGTGCTTCCCCCTCTTCAGTCCTCAGTTTCTCCATCTCTAAGCTGAGGGGGTCAGGCCAGATGAGCTCTAAGTTCTCATCCATTCCTGACATTGTAAGGATTCTAGTATAAAAATTAATGGCTTAATAAAAAGAAATGAAATTGAGTTATTTGTAGTGAGGTGGATGGACCCAGAGTCTGTCATACAGAGTGAAGTAAGTCAGAAAGAGAAAAACAAATACCGTATGCTAACACATAATACATGGAATCTAAAAAAAAAAAAAAGGTTCTGAAGAACCTAGGGGCAGGACAGGAATAAAGACGCAGACGTAGAGAATGGACTTGAGGACACGGGGAGGGGGAAGGGTAAGCTGGGACCAAGTGAGAGAGTGGCGTGGACATATATACACTACCAAATGTAAAACTGATAGCTAGTGGGAAGCAGCCACATAGCCCAGGGAGATCTCAATGCTGACATAAAGGTACTGTCTTGCCTCTTTGTTTCAGTTTTCTCATTTGCCAAGTGAGGAAGTTTCTCTTTCCATTTCTTTTTTTTTTTTTTTTGTGGTACGCGGGCCTCTCACTGCTGGGGCCTCTCCCTTTGCGGTGCACAGGTTCCGGACAGGCAGGCTCAGCAGCCATGGCTCACGGACCCAGCCGCTCCGCAGCATGTGGGACCTTCCCGGACCGGGGCACGAACCCGTGTCCCCTGCATCGGCAGGCAGACTCTCAACCACTGCGCCACCAGGGAAGCCCTCTCTTTCCATTTCTGATTCTCTAAAACTTATAAGACTTCAGGACTTTTTAAGGTGACACTGAAGAGAGTGAAGAATGTCAGGAACTCTGTATTGGGGCCCACTTTTTCAATCCATAGCCTCTGTGAGACCACAAGGCTGCTCTGTGATACTGCGTGGCCCAGGGAAAGCATCCAGCATCCCCAGGGCAACCGGGCTCTAAACATTCTGCCCAACCCCATGTAAGGTTTGGATCATGTGTAAATCATTCCCCTTGAAATTCTAATAAATCACCAGCAACCAGCACTTAGCATTTGTAAGCATTGATCTTTCTGCACTCGCCAGGAGAGTCCTGAATCAACCTGTTACTGATTCAGAGACATTCAGATCCAGCCCTACGGAGACCTCTGCTGAAAAGAGAAGATATGGGACATCTGACCTCCTGATCACTCCAGAGTTTCAAAGGGCAGAGGAAGCCACCGTATACTGAACTGACATGAATCCTGTTCTGTGCTGGATGCTGGAAGCTTTGATACACCATCTCATTTAATCCTCATCCAAGGTCAGCAATATTTCCCCGTTTTCCTAATGAAGAAATAAGCTCAGAGAAATGAGGCTTATTCATTTGTCCAGCATGCACTGAGTACCTATCTCGGATGTGCCAAGTACTTTGCTAAGCACAGAGGACACGATGCTGAGCAAAACAGACACGGCTCCTTCCCAGATGGAGCTTACAGTCTAGAGGGATGGGAATTAGTTAAAGAATCCTATAGAAAATAGCACAGGACTTCCCTGGTGGTGCAGTGGTTAAGAATCCACCTGTTGAGACTTCCCTGGTGGCGCAATGGTTAGGAATCTGCCTGCCAGTGAGGGGAACACGGGTTTGATCCCTGGTCCAGGAATATCCAATGTGCCATGGAGCAGCTAGGTCTGTGTGCCACAACTACTGAGTCTGCACGCCACAACTACTGAAGCCTGTGAGCCCTAGAGCCCACATGCTGCAACTACTGAGCCTGAGCACCTAGAGCCTGTGGTCTTCAACAGGAGAAGCCACCACAATGAGAAGCCCGTGCACCGCGATGAAAGGTAGCCCCCGCTCGCCACAACTAGAGAAAGCCCGCTCGGCAACTAAGACCCAACGCAGCCAAAAATAAATTAAAAAAAAAAAAAAAGAAGAAGTAATGTGTTTAAAAAAGAAAAGAATCCGCCTGCCAATGCAGGGGACACGGGTTCGAGCCCTGGTCCAGGAAGATCCCATGTGCCGCAGAGCAACTAAGGCCGTGCGCCACAACTACTGAGCCTGCACTCTAGAGCCTGCGAGCCGCAACTACTGAAGCCTGTGCACCTAGAGCCCGTGCTCCACAACAAGAGAAGCCACCACAATGAGAAGGCCACACACCGCAACGAAAAGTAGCCCCCACTCGTTACAACTAGAGAAAGCCCGCGCACAGCAACAAAGACCCAAGGCAGCCAAAAATAAATTAATTAAAAAAAAAAGAAAATAGCACAAAGGAAAGGCTGTAGTGCCCTGAGAAGAGATAAAAGGGAAAAGTGATGAGTCAGGGATGTCAAGGGAAGGCCTCCCTGAGGAGGTGATGACTAAGTTGAGGTCTGGGGGAAAAAAAAAGAAAGGATGTAACTAAGTCAAAATGAAGAAGGAGAGCAGGGTAAGTGTGGCAAATAGAGGGAACATCAGCTGCACAAGCACTATGGTGGGAAATCCAGGATCCATTCCAGGTACCAAGGCCAGAGTAGAGGTCAGCCAGAGATAAGAGCTAGCTCAGTTAGAAACAGGGCTGGAAAGGCAGGCAGAGGGCAGACCACGCAGGGCCTGGTAACCACTAAGGACTATGTCTTTATCATAAGAGCAATGGGAAGCCACTAGAATGTGACACATGGGTTTGAAAAGATCTTCCAACTGAGCCATGGAGAACAGACTGGGGGGAGAGGGAGCGATGTGGGAAGCTGAGGACACCAGGCAGAGGCCGCTGCAGGATCCAGCAAGAAGGTGACAGTGGCCTGCACCACGGTGGTGACAGAGAGGCACTGGCACAATCAGGAGGCTGACAGAGCTGAGTCACACCTCGACCTGTCTGACTTCAAAGCCACGCTTCTCTCTACCTTACCATCTATTCATTCGTTCAGCAATTAGTTACTAATCATCTACTATGTGCCAGGCCTGTGCCAGGTGCTGGGGATATAGCCGTGAACAAAACAGACACTGCTCTCATGGAATTTACAGTCTAGACATTAAACAAATAAGAATGCAAGTGGATGTATACAATCCATTTTGTAGGAAGAATACAGTTTCGTGGTATGTATACAATCCATTGAAGGAAGAATAGTGTGATCAGAGATTTTAACAGGAAAAATTACCTGTAAGGCCATGATGATCTTATATTGATAATATAAAAGAGCTACGTGCTGGCTGCATGTAAGTGAAAGACCTCAGGAAACTCTGCCTGTCAGACCTGGCCAGTTCATGAGCCCTGAGGGGAGAAGCTGGTGTGTCTCAAGCCCTGCACAGACCCTGCCGAAATAGAAGCCTTTCTAAAAGCAACTGCTAACTCCTTAGTATACTCACACATCCCAAGCACGGGCACCCCCTGTACAGGTATGTACAGCATTTTACAGTTAGTTAGGATCTTTCACACAGATTCATTCATTTGAAACTCACAGCAGCTGTCTGTAGAATGGAGGTAGGTTTTAATACCCTGCATGAGAGAGGAGGAAATTGAGGCCTAGACAGGTGAAGTGACTCAACTAAGGTCACCCAACTAGGAAGGCACACAGATCCACCACCCAGTTCTCACTAGAAGCACTTCGGGCCAGGAACTCATGAATCTCAGGGGAGAGAGCTGCAGGTCACCGAGCCTGGATAAAGTCACACAGGAGTCCCATGAAGTTCCCGAGAACAATGATCGGGGACATTAAGCAGCTTGGGAAAGGTTTCTAGAATGCAGCTCCACCAGTCTGAGACACAGGTACCTTGCCAGCTTTCCCAGATTAGAACAGGTTCTCTTGGACTCTTTCCAAGTGCCTCTAATGGAGAAAAGTATTTTTCTATCACAAGCACTGCAGGTAGGCACCAGACTCCTGAAGAGGGAGAACAGAGACTGCATCCCAGATTCCCACATAGACAAACTAAAGTAAAGTTATCTTGATATCATGTGAACTGCCCTCGCTAAGCACCTACCACTGAGGATGGCAGTCTTGGGCAGCATTTCTCGACCATGGTATTACTAACATTTGGGGCTGGGTATTTCTGTGTCGGGGCGGGGGGCTGCCCTTGCATTGTAGGACATTTAGCAGCATCTCTGGCCTCTACCCACTAGATGCCAGTAGCACGCCCACCCCCAGTTGTGACAACCAAATATGGCTCCAGACACTGCAAACGTCCCCCAAGGGACAAAGTTAGTGTAGGGATTATGAGAAGGGAGAAAGCACAGTCTACTCCCCGCCTCCAACCTAACCCAGCCCAGCCTAGCCCACCTTACTGGACGGATCTATGGTCACTGCACATAAGCTGTTTTTAATCAATAACACACCCCGAATGTCTTCCAGAACGAGACTGGGGGCAGCCTCTGTGCTGATGTGGCTGCAGGTAGGTCCCAGGAACAATTCTCCACTGGAGCTTGTGAAAACAACTAGAGTCAAATAACTCCTTGGCCCAATAATGAGCTGCTTTTGACCCTGTGAGCAAATCTTGTTCCCACTAAAATGAGCAGCTGGGTCTGATTAAACTGGAAGTCCTGGCTGTTTCTTCTCAATGACACCGCGCCAGGGCAAAGGCTTCCACGGCTGCTAGGAGGAGGGCAAAACTGGTGAACCAAACAGCAGGAGACTCTCATCTACCCAAAACTCAGCGCAACAACCAGGACGCTCAAACATCCCAGCTTTTAACCACTCTGGACTCAGGAGAAAGGGGAAAATAAGAAAGTGCATAAACAAGAGATCAGAATTAACAAGTTAATTAAACAGCTGAAACATTACCCAAAGATCACGTTCTCAAGTGGAGGTGCAGACCTGAAGCTGAGCCCCAGAGCAGCTGGGGTGACTCAGACAGTGTCAGGGACATAGGTTCCAACCTCCCACCCTGAGTGCTGGGCTGTTGGCCCAGACGTGGAAATCAGCATGAGTTACAGTGCTGCAAAGCTAGAATCAAAGCAGCAACATCTTTATGTCTTTCATTAGTCAGCTGCTTAACCAGTTAACGGATTTACTGACAGACTCAACTAAACTCACTATGGTTTGGTAGTAAGTGTATTTTACTGCACTGCAATTCTTTGAAGACTGACTAAGCATGAAACGCCTACCTGGTTAACACCCAGTGACTCAGACTACTGCTAGTGTCTGTGCCATTCCTGCACACTGACTTAGCTCCACTGCTGCACTGAAATCTGATAACAGGTCTGTCTCCCCTAGTGACAGTGGGCTCCTTGAGGGCAGGATTAGGATCTAGTACAAGGCATGGTACATAAACAGGTCCTCACCATCTGTATGATGGACAGATGGATGATAAAGTCTTCTGTTTCTATACTCTTAGACTTAAGCCTGTCCATACATTGCAGTGGGAGGGCATGGCCCACATCTTCTCTGTTTCTTCAAGGCTTAGCACACTGCTCAAAAGGTTCACAATAAACAAGAACCGATTTGGTTGGACTCTTGAATCCAAAGAGACAAACTGAAGCCTTCTGATCATGGACCAGAGAGTCCAAGGAAAGAAGAAATCCTCGCAGTCTACCCTGCCTCCTATGCATTTGAATATGTTTAGTCTCTTTTAACTAGAAACAGTTTAATGTAGGCAATGAATACTTTCTCTGCTAGGCACTGGAAATACAGACGTGAGCAAGATAAATATGGTGTCTCCTATCACAGAGCTCACTGTCTGGAAGAGAAGAGAGAGAGTAACAATTATACAAATAAGCGGCTACTATGCTCAGGGTCTCTTTAAGAAAAATTTCTGTCGATGGTCCCAATCTTCAAGCAGTCTGGACTTCTTTGAGGAAAGTCATGATTTTCCTCCAAATGAATGACATCATTAGAGCATCCTCTGAAGCGGCAAATATGGAAAGTTTATTATACACCTTTGTTAGATAGGCCTCTGTACCAAAACAATCTTAAAAAAATTTTTAAGAGGGCTCCCCTGGTGGCGCAGTGGTTGAGAGTCTGCCTGCTAATGCAGGGGACATGGGTTCGAGCCCTGGTCTGGGAGGATCCCACATGCCGCGGAGCAATTAGGCCCGTGGGCCGCAACTGCTGAGACTGCGCGTCTGGAGCCTGTGCTCCGCAACAAAAGAGGCCACCATAGTGAGAGGCCCGCGCACCGCGATGAAGAGTGGCCCCCGCTTGCCACAACTAGAGAAAGCCCTCACACAGAAATGAAGACGCAACACAGCAAAAATAAATAAATTAATTAATAAACTCCTACCCCCAACATCTTCTTTAAAAAAAAAAAAGGACTGGGTAAAGATCAGGATATAATAGTTTAAGATTGGTGAAAGAGCAAGATGAAAATTTAAAAAAAAAAATTTTTTTTAAGAACCAATTAAAAGCACCATCGATATAAATACTCATAAGTCTATGTCTGTGTGTTCAAAGGTGTAGTATGTGTGACTTACCCAGGATAACTGAAGCTGACCTGAAAACCTACAAGAGTATTGGATTAAGTCACCAGGTATTTGAGAGTCTACAGATCTGTGTGTCACTAATGAGCAGGCCAAGAGCAGGCAAGAGGACTCCTGAGAACCCCTGAAGTTCAGAAGGCCTTGACACAATAATGGTTCTTAAGAATTACAAACTGCTGGTCTGGGAAACTGTGTCAGTCAGCAAGAGCTCTAGGAATGCTGGGAAGAAGGGAGGCCATGAAAAAACAAACCCCGAGAAAAGTGTCAGGAATATGAAGACCAGGCAAGGAGAACTGCCCTAAGATGAGAAATCAACGAAGATATTATCAAGAAAAGATAAAGATGCCAAAAGCTGGATGGCATGGCCTGGTAAGATAACATCTGAAGGAATATGTGGGATGTTTGAATCAATGTACAAAGTTTGTTAGGGTTAATAAAAATTTAAATCAAAATACCATGCCAGCTATGACTCAAAGTAATGCTTTTGCCTCAATCTTAAAATATTTAACTTAATAGTTTCTGACACCTTTAATTTAGACTCAAGTGAAAATGCAAATACAGTCATCCCTTTAGCTATGACAAGGCAAAGATTCCCCAGCAACCTGGACAAATTTCTAGGTGATGTTTGTTGCAGTGGGTTCCTTCGCTAAACCTCATGGACTCTTAGGGCCAGAAGGAGTTAACCTAAGCCAGCCTTGCCTTTTTGCGTGTAAACCTGTGATCCAGAGAGGAAAAGCCACATATCTGGCTGATTGCAGAACTAGATCCCAGGTCCTCCCCTACCCAACCCTTAAAGCTTTTCATCAGTAAAAACCAAATGACCTAATCCCAAGCATTCATAGCTACTTAGACAGCTGTCCCCCCAGCTGCTCTTCCCAACCACAAACTCTCTGCCACTCTAACCTGTCTGAGCAACCAGGTGTGTCCACCCATTCCAGACAGCAGCGATCTTTTCATTCTGAAAACAATGTGCTTCTATCTTCTGGGGCACAGGAAGGAAAGCAGCCTGGGAAGCCAGTTGCCCATGCTTGTTGCTTCCCCAAACAAACAGCTCTCCTGCATCTTAAACAAACAAAAGGGGGACAAAAGAGGTGAAGGAACATTAGTCCAAAATGATGGAAAATAACCCAAGTTTGAAAAAAAAAAGTGGTTAAAAGAAGTTGTATTACTCTTAACCTACAATGTTGAATAGAGCAAAACAAGATACCAAATTCATGTATAGCATAATTATACACAAGATTTTAAAAAATTCTTTAAATAGGAAAAAAGGCCAAATGGTCTTAGCAGTTTGTCAAGGAATAGGAATGTGAGTTTATTTTTTCATTAATTCATTCAGCCAAATATTTGTTCAACATCTACCATGTGCAAGACATATGTTTCTCTATTTTCTACATTTTAAAAAAAACGCTTGCATTACCTTTTGTTAGGAAAAATATATATTAGCTTTTTAAAATAACAGGTTAAAAGATAAATTGTTTAAAGCTTAAACTTTATAAATATAAGATGATTTCACTACATGCCTTGTCCAGAAGAAAATATAATGTTATCATATCACATCCACATAGCACTTAAGCTCATTTGAACCTCACAATAATCCTGTGATATAAGCAGGAATGCGACAGACTGACACTGTGATTTAATAGAAAGAGAGCAATTTCAGAGTCAAGTGACTCTGGCTTCTATTCTTGGATCTGCTAACTAGCTACTGACCTTGGACAAACCACTTCCTCTCCAAGCCTTAGTTTCACCAGCTGAAGACTGGAGGGGAAGGCGGTTGGTCAAGAAGGGCAGACGATATAACTGATGACACTGTTAACAGGAGAGACTTGTGGGTGACGGCAGCAAGCCAGAGGGCACATGCTTGTCCAAAAGGCATTCACATTCAACAAATGTTTAACTGGAAGTCAAAAACAATGGGGCCATAGACCATAATTTGGCTTATAAGTCTACAGTTTGTGACTCCTTGGATGATTTCTAAGCACTTTCCCAACCCTAACATTCCAAGGTTCTACACTGCACAGTAAGCACATGGTACACACATGTGGCTACTGAACACTTGAAATGTGGCTAGTCCAAATGAGACATGTTGAAGACAAACAAAACACAATGGATTGTAAAGACGTAGTGCAAAAAAAAACCCAAAAGGAGTGTGCCTCTTTAATAAGTTTCATACTGATTACACGTTGAAATAATATTTTGGATATACTGGGTTAAGTAAAATAAATTATTAAAATTAATTCACCTGTTTCTTTTTACTTTTTGCAATACGGCTCACATTATATTTCTCCTAGACAGCACTCTTCTAGAAGATAAATTAACCAAGGCTTGGAGATGTTAAGTGACTTTCAATATCACATAGCTAATAAGGGATCAAGTGGGAGCAGAAGGCAGGTTTTTTGCTTCCACAGCATTCTGTGACCTCCCAGTAAAGGTTTCCAGTATTGCTTGCCCTGAGGCAGTCTGGTCTATTCTCCAAAACTGATCAGAAGCCAAACAGTATCATTAAAGGATACTAGACCAAGATTCAGGTTTCAAGTCCCAAATCTGCTACTGGATCACTCTGTGACACAGGGCACATCACTTCACATTCTGGGTCACTGTTTCATAGAGTCTGAGGGTCTATAAATCAGTGGAGCCTTTTTGTCACCCTGGTGACCTTGCAGCACTGACATTCTGCAGTGCTATACAAGGAATTTGGTGTATTTCATGCCTAGAGAGAGGGCAACCTCCCTGGACCTCACCAGGGTGTATGAAGTATGAGGATCCTTTACAAGAGGGCAGCGGACCCCTCAGCAAAGCTTCAACCCATTAAATGGAGTGCTTAGCTACCAAGGTACCACTGACAATGAGCCTGCGTCTGTAATAAGCCTTCATTTATCTTAGTAAGTCTAAACCATCTTTTTGCAAAGACGAACTGTCTTCCACATGCAGATCATTACACTGTTGCATCAGCAGGCAAAACTAAATTCTGCTGCAGTGTCAAATAGTTACATAATCTACAACTCCAGACAGAAGGTCTAAAGAACACTGAACAAAATCCAATGTGGAACAGCTTGAACTAGACCAGGAAAGACGGATATTAATCTTGACCCTTTTTAATTCACTTTCACAATATCCAAAACCAATTCACTTTGTGAATATACTTTAAAAATCACTAAACTGTACACTTTAAAGGAGTGAATTTCATATATGAATTATATCACAATAAAAAATCCAACATCTATGTTTTAAAAACACCATAGTAAAAATGCTCCACATATGAAATAAAAAATAGCTTTACTGATTACAAGAGTTTTTAAGAAATCGATGTTAGAAGGCAACTAGAAGAATCTCTAGGTTACAAAATACCAGCCATTTCAAATGAATTAGAACAGAGTAGAAATCTCTCAGGACTTCCCTGGTGGTCCAGTGGTTAAGACTCCGTGCTCCCAACGCAGGGGGCATGGGTTTGATCCCTGGTCAGAGAAGATCCCACATGCTGCATGGCATGGCCGAAAAAAAAAAAAAAAAGAAACCTTTCTTAGTCTGTTCTTATTCTTAGAAAAGAATGCCTTCCTCCAATGCTAGTGAGGACCGTGGGGGATGAACTA
Organism: Mesoplodon bidens; assembly: GCF_964165515.1. Lineage (NCBI taxonomy): Eukaryota > Metazoa > Chordata > Mammalia > Artiodactyla > Ziphiidae > Mesoplodon > Mesoplodon bidens. Next base: position 46,721,044 of record NC_138164.1, on the reverse strand, counting down.
GTCACTTCTTGTCCTGGGGCCTTCTGCCCCCCTCCCCATAAAAGGGGAGGTGGGACCACATGCCGAAAGGAGTCCCTTAGAGCTGGCATTCTTTTTTTGATTTTTTAAATAAATTTATTTATTTATTTATTTATGGCTGCATTGGGTCTTCGCCGCCACACGTGGGCCCTCTCTAGTTGAGGCGAGGGGGCTTCTCACTGCAGTGGCCTCTCCTGCCACGAAGCACGGGCTCCAGGCGCACGGGCTTCAGTAGCTGTGGCTCACGGGCTCCAGAGCGCAGGCTCAGCAGTTGTGGCACACGGGCTCAGCCGCTCCGCAGCATGTGGGATCTTCCCGGACCAGGGCCCGAACCCATGTTCCCTGCACTGGCAGGCGGACTCCCAACCACTGAGCCACCAGGGAAGCCCTGGCATTCATTTTAACTCAACTCTTTTAACATATCTATAAATCTACCTAACATGAGACACAGGCTAAAAGCAGCTAGTTTTCATTAGTTAGTTGTTTTTAATTCATTAAATATCAAATTATCTGTAGTTCAGAATCTGTTAAGCATTTAAAATCTCACATTATGGCTCTTGTGCTTTGGAAACAGTAACAGCTCCTCAGTTGGACTGCATTACAAATTTGATGTTGAAGAATGCATGCCCCCATTAACTTACAGATACTGTGTACGCATCTTAATTTCCACATGAAACACTGGAAACACTGTGTATGAAAGTCATTTCCCTTTGCTTAAAAAATGTAATGCATTCAACTCCGGGTGAGAGGTCTTACCAACATAAATCTCTCAGAGCTAGAGTATCCAGTCTACCAGCAGGGGTCAGTGCAATCTGGGCTTTGAAAAAAACCTTTAGGATAGATGGATAACCTTCACTTTCAAGAAAATGCTGCATTATCACTAGAAAGTTTATACTATATTGGCTGGGTGTGTCAAATGGATGGATGGACAGATACATGGCCAAGACAGAGAGATATACACACTGTGTGAGAAAATAAAGACTAGATAGATAGACAGATTAAAGAGATGGAATAGAGAGATCAACTAGAGGAAAACATAAAAATATAAAATAGGGGCTTCCCTGGTGGCGCAGTGGTTAAGAATCCGCCTGCTGATGCAGGGAACACGGGTTCGTGCCCCGGTCGGGGAAGATCCCACATGCCGCAGAGCGGCTGGGCCCATGAGCCATGGCCGCTGGGCCTGCGCATCCGGAGCCTCTGCTCCACAACGGGAGAGGCCACAACAGTGAGAGGCCCGCGTACCGCAAAAAAAAAAAAAAAATATATATATATATATATAAAATAGATTACAGAAACATATACACAACTAGACTTAGAGATTATGGAGACTTAGGTTAGATAGGAAGACACAAAGATGGAAGATAAATAAAAATAGAGATATATAGTTAAATAAAATAGAGTAGATAAATAGAGAGAGCAGACAGGGTGACAGATAAATGGAGAAGAAAGATATAGGTGGATAAAATAGGTTAGTCTGAGATTAAACAGCTAGAGAAAATAGACAGCTAGAGAGCTTAGACAGTTATATTAGACATCAAAATAGATTAGGTGGATAAGATAACAACATATTATACATAAATTTACTGTTGGTTATATGATGTGCCAATCACAGTTACCCTAAAGGAAGATATTTTTATCCCTATTGTACAGCTAAGAAAACAAACTCAGAGGAAAGGAAGTGAGCCTCTGTTTCACATGAGTATTTTACGTGTATTATCATATGTAATTCTCAAAACTATCCACAAAGTACTTTATAGAAGAGGAAATGGTCTCAGGAAAGTAAAATGACTTGCCTAAGATCATACCAGTGGTGGCATCAGAATTCTGACTCCAAAGTCTATGCTTTTCCCTCTGCATCCCAATAGAATCCCTTGAGGCAGAAACACCCAGAATTCTGAATGGCATGTTACCTACCTGTCAGTGAAGCTGAGTGGTCTGAGCCAGCAAGAACACATACTGCTTGAGAATTCTCTAGGCCTACAAAAAAAAAAAAAAAATTCTTTTGAAATCACATTTGTAACAGAACAAACTGGGCACAGGAGGCCCATAGCCAGTGATCACAGCACCTGGAGAGAAACTCTCAGCCAGTGCAGGAAGGTCTGAGTCAGCGGCACTGGCCAAGAAGATGGCTGGCATGGTAGGGAGACTGCTTATATCCAGGAGGTTGAACAAATAAATAAATATTTTGAGGATAAAGGAGTCAGATTTCTCACTATCAGAAAGGAGAAGAAAGGTACAGATATGAAAAGGTTACAGACTAGAATTGACCATGTGATACTGCATTGTAATTGAAGTCAGTGTAGACTTGTGGTTTCTACTAGAGATAAACAGACATAGGTGTACATATGTATAAACGTGTGTGTACATGTATATTTCCTAGCTCTGTCCACGGAGCGGGCCTAGAAGCAATGACATCTCATACATTCAGCTGCTATCACGTGCAGACACTGAAACACAAGCCCAGGCCTCCTAACAACACACAGGCAGAGCTAGAATTTGAACTTGCCTCCCATATCCAAATCCAGCCCTTTTCCACCCGTAAATACACTGCCTTCAACAACAGTGTAAACCCTAATCAACTCGGCTCGATGCTGTGGTGACCTGGTCTGGCATGCAGAGAAATGGGAGTCTTATTCTATAACTCTTTCTTCTTACACTTCTCTTCAATTTACTAGTGGCTTAATAAAATTCCCCTCATGCCTTCAAGTATCCTGTGGAATGAGAAAGGGACAAAGAAGATGTTTCTGCCACTTTCACCAGAGAGGAAGCACCGGTCTCCTAGTGGCCGGGTCGGGAGAGGACATCCAGGGTTCCAGCTCCAGAACCAATGAGGTGAAGAGGGAACAACGAAAAGTGAAAGACTTTGAGGGCAGGAAGCTGGTATCTTCTCTAACATCTCATCAGAAAATTCCCCCAAATTAACTCTGAATCTAAGCTGTGCCCCAAGCAGATCCCAACCAGGTCATTTAAATCAAATCAAATAAAAACACTTCTGATTCCTTTTAGATACAAAACCTGTGCTAAAACAGACAGTAGACATAATCCCTACCCTTAAAAAGCTCATCATCTTTGGCATTTGGGAAAACATGTAAACAACTCATAACAATACAATATGTTGTACTATCCATGCACATAAAGAAAATGCGGACTTCCCTGGTGGCGCAGTGGTTAAGAATCTGCCTACCAATGCAGGGGACACAGGTTTGATTCCCCGGTCTGGGGAAGATCCCACATGCCGCAGAGCTACTAAGCCTGTGTGTCACAACTACTGAGCCTGCACTCTAGAGCCCACGAGCCACAACTACTGAGCCCACGTGCCACAATTACTGAAGCTCGCACGCCTAGAGCCCGTGCTCCACAACAAGAGGGGCCACTGCAACGAGAAGTCTGCACACCACAACAAAGAGTAGCCCCTGCTCGCCGCAACTAGAGAAAGCCTGCGCACAGCAACGAAGACCCAACACAGCCATAAATAAATAAATTTATAAAAAATTTAAAAAAAAGAAAATGCAATGGAGGTGAGAAGAAGGAAGAGTCTTTCCTGAGAAAACTGCAGCTGAGCTAGGACCTGAAAAATGATCAGGATTTTCCCAAGGGGAACAGGAAGGAAAAGGCATCCTGGGAAGAGGTAACAGTCTGCCCACAGGCACAGAGGAATAAGAACACAGCGCATGCCCAGGGAGCAGTTAATACCTTGGTGAGGCAGGAAAGATGTTTGGGAAGTATGAGTTTATATTACAAATGCCTTCAATGTGAAGTAGACTGTCCTGTGTCCAGTGGCCCCTTCTCCTTCTCTAAGAGAACCCTCCCCAACTCAACTCATGGGCTTCAGGGCGCTAACCTCACCCCCACAACAGGGGAAAGCCTCAAGGACTTAAGAGAATCAGAACGATCCCAACAACTTGTACGACACTCCGACTGCGGCTCACCCTTCCCTTTTCTCTCCCCACTTCCTACTGGCCTCAAAAATCCCTCCTTTGTTCTGAGCTAGAAGAGAGGAGAGGTTTCCTGACAGGTTTTTCCTACAGCTAACCCTCAGTAAACTGGGTCACAAAGTCAGAGTGAGAGAGGAAGAAGAGGAGGAGGTGGAGACATGGTGCTACAAACAGAGAGATAAAGGCCCACGAAGAGAGTGTACAGCAGACAGAGAGAGAGAGACAGAGAAAGAAAGTCCTAGAGACCAGGAGTCCTGTGGGCAGCACCCTTCCTACCTATTCCTCATGTGCCCATGAAGGGAGATTTCCCTCAGGGAACGCTCCTAGCCCCTCTCTCCACATCCTCACCCGCTCCTGCTTTCCTTTCGGGAGGAGCTGGGCAGGCAGGCACATTCCTTGTGGGTTCTCCCTCTGGGATGTGCCTGCCTGCAGAGGGCACCTCCTCCATGGTCTCAGCTGCACCATGAGCTTAGCAGGACTGAATGCATACAGCTGCTCCAGTGCCTGGTGGGTAAATTCAATCTGGGACTCAGAACCTGGAGGCTCACTATTGCTACATGTTATTTCCAAACACCTAAGCCATGTCTTCCAACCTAACTTGTAACAGCTCTAGAGCTACCATTTTGATTTCCACCCACCTGACTCGCATCTACTTCTCAATGGGTTCCAAACTCTGGCAGCAAAGAGGGGTACTTTTACTGGGCCCACAAAAATCCCAGCAAATTAACAGACCAACCAACGGAGAGAGTTAAGACAGAGAGACCAAGAAATAGCAAAAGCAAACTCCATTTACCCATTTTCTGCATGCCTGTGTCTCCATTTCCAAACAAAGAATAAATACAGGATTCAGAAGAAGTAAGGACCTTACCTGTCACTATGCTTGGTTCCTTTGCTGTCAAAAACAGTGGGAGAGTCTGCCCAGGGCACAACCGCCGTCCAGATGATGCCAAACCAGTTCCCCACTGGAACACCATGCCATTAGCTTCCCAGCGGAGCAGGAGAGAAAAAAGAAAATCTTTATCTGGATTAAGACCAGATTGCTCTTTGAACCTCAATGCCATGAAAGATTCCCAATTCATGCTCAGTTAACATGCATATTATGGAAAAGCTTATTGCCTCAAGAGGCCCTATGGCTGGTCATAGGGATTACCACCAAGTCAATCACAAATCCAATCTTCAGGGCAATCTAAGACCATCAAAGGAAATTCCAACATAGTAAAACTCCCTCCAGAAAGTTCTAGGACACTCCTCCAGAGTCAAATTACTGGAATGACATTTTTTTCATGATTAACCTGAAAGGACAACTGAGACTCCAGACCAAGCAGGAAAGAACCCTGAATCTTACCACGTCCATTCCTCACACTTACTGCATGAGAAACTGAGGCCCTGTAGAGGAGATGTGATTTGTCCAAGGTCATATGGGGAGCTAGTAGCAGAGAAAACACCAGGACTTAACCCTCCTACACCTAATGTAGTGTCTTTTCTACCACACCAAGATGAATGCAAAGATTCCTAATCACCAAAGAAATACATATTGATGACTGCAAGATAGCTTCTGAATAGCCACTACTTCAATGGAATGGCCTTTTATTTCCATATTCACTGACTCTAATTCATGTACCCATGTTCTGAACCTCATACAAATGCAGAGATGAAATATTGTATATTTTGTCTACAGTCAGATGTGTGTAACTAGGATTCACTATCCAACAGCAACATTAAGGTACTGCTCCTCCAGAAGTATCCTATACCCAATGGTCCTTTAGGCTGTAAACAGACAAGCATGCTTTGTGAAATATAAGTGATGATGACTGAGCACAATGTGAGCAAAACACAGTATTGAAATAAAACAAAACTTACCATCTCTTCAACAAATAAATTGCAAGAGGATAAAAAGAGAGGAAAAGGTACATAAAGATTAAAAGAGACTGGAGATGCCTGATAAAGGATTAATATTTAAAATATACAGTGATCTAAAACTCAACAACAACAACAAAAATTCAAAAATGAGCAAAGGACTTGAAAAGACTTTTCTCCAAAGAAAATATACAAATGGCCAATAAGCACATAAAAAGATGCTCAACATCACTAATCCTTAGGGAAATATAAATCAAAACTATAATGAGATGCCACTTTACACTCATTAGGATGACTACTATTAAAAAAAAAGAAGAAAATAACATGGGTTGGCAAGGATGTGAAGAAATCTGAAACCTTGTGACTACTGATGGGAACGTAAAATGGTACAGCCACTATGGAAAACAGTAGGGCAATTCCCCCAAAAATTAAAAATAGAATTACTATATGATCCAGCAATCCTACTTCTGGGTACATATCCTAAAGAACTGAAAGCAAGATCTCAAAGTGATATTTGTATACCCATGTTTATAGCAGTATTATTCACAATAGCTAAAATGTGGTCACAACCCAAGTGTCTATCAATAGAAGAATGGATAAGCAAAATGTGGTATACACATACAGTGGAATATCATTAAGTCTTAAAAAGGAAGGAAATTCTGACATTTGCTACAACATGAATAGACCTTGAGGATATTATGTTGAGTGAAATAAGCCACAAAAAGACAAAGACTGTATGATTCCACTTATATGAGGTACCTGTATGAGTGGCCAAAATCATGGAAATAGACAGTAGAATGGTGGTTGCCAGGGACTGGGAGAAGGGGGAATGGGGAGTTATTGTTTAATGGATATAGAGTTTCAGTTTTGCAAGAAGAGAAAAGTTCTGGAGACAGATTTTGGTAATAGTTGCACAATAATGTGAATGTACTTAATCCCACTCATCTGTACATGTAAAAATGGGTAAGATGATAAATTTTATGTGTATTTTATCACAGTAAAAAACTAAAAGGAATAAATAAACTTTAAAAGAGAGAGAAAGAGACTTGAGATACATATCAACCAATTGCAATGCTAAACCTAATTTGGATCCTGATTCAAACAAACCATAAAAAAATATTTTTGAGATAATCAGGGAAATTTAAATACTGACTAGATGCTTGATGAAATTACAGAATTACTGATAATTTTTTGTAGTTATGATGATGGTATTTTTTGGTAATGTTTTCAGAAAAATTCCTTATCTTTTAGAGATGTGGGAAGAAATATTTACAGATTAATGGGGGAGGGGAGGACTTACAATTAAATTAATCAAACACATAATGGGAACTGTGCTGCTTTGTTAACAGGACAAAAATTTACACATAAGACTAGCAATCACAAAATGTTGGTAGGAAAGGGGCAAGGAAACCAATGACAGGCAATTCTTTGGTCCTTCTAATTCCTAAGAGAAGAAGCTGCTTATAAAAGCGTAATCACTACCATACAACTCAGTAATCACACTCCTGGGCATTTATCCCAGAGAAATGAAAATATATGTTCACATAAAAACTTGACCACAAATGATTATAGCTTTATTCTTAATAGCTAAAAAACAAAAACAACCAAATGTCCTTCAATGGGTGACTGGTTAAACAAACCGTGGTTGTTATAGACTGAATTGTGTTCCCCGTAAATTCATATATTGAAGTCCTAAACTCCAGTGTAACTGTATTTGGAGATAGGGCCTATAGGACGTGATAAAAGTTAAATGGGTCATAATAGTGAGGCCTTAATCTGACAGAACTGGTGTCCTTTTAAAAAGAGGAAGAGGGCTTCCCTGGTGGCGCAGTGGTTGAGAGTCTGCCTGACAATGCAGGGGACACAGGTTCGAGCCCTGGTCTGGGAGGATCCCACGTGCCGTGGAGCAACTGGGCCCGTGAGCCACAATTACTGAGCCTGCGCATCTGGAGCCTGTGCTCCGCAACAAGAGAGGCCGCGATAGTGACAGGCCCGCGCACTGTGATGAAGAGTGGCCCCCACTTGCCACAACTAGAGAAAGCCCTTGCACAGAAACGAAGACCCAACACAGCCCAAAATATAAATAAATAAATAAATAAAACCAGAGAGAACATTTCCCGGTTTAAAAAAATAAAATAAAATAAAATAAAAAAATAAAAAGAGAAAGAGACACTGGAGATCTCTCTCTCTTTCCATGCGTGCATAGAGGGAAAACCATGTGAAGAGACAGCAAGAAGGCAGCATCTACAAGCCAGGAAGAGAAGCCTCACTAGAAACCAACCCTCATGGTATCTTGGTCTTGGGCTTCTAGCCTCCTGAACTGTGAGAAGATAAATTCCTGTTGTTTAAGCCACCCACTCTGTGGTATTTTGTTATGGCAGCCCTAGCAAACTAATACAGTGGTACCTCTATACCATGGAATGTTACTTAGTAATAAAAAGGAACAAATTATTCATACTCCCAACTTGGATGAATCTCCAGGGAATCATGCTGAGCAAAAAAGCCAACCCCCAAAGGCTAAATACTGTATGATACCATTTATATAACATTCTTAAAATGACAACATTACTGTGGGAGAGCAAAAGAGCTAAGGGGTGAGAGTAGGTAGGAAGTGGGTGCAGCTACAAAAGAGCCATATGAGGGATCCTTGTAATGGAACTGTTCTGTATCTTGACTGTGTCAAGACATCCTGGTTGTGCTATTACACTACAGTTTCACAAGATGTTACCACTGAGAGAAACGGGCAAAGAGTGAGTGTGATCTATTTCATTTCTTACAACTGCACGTGAATCTACAATTACCTTAAAATAAAAAGTTTAGTTTTTCAAAAAGTATAATCACACTAAGCCCCAAGTGACCACCAGCACCATGATGCACCGGATTCTTCCTCGCCTCCACTCTTCTCCCCATTCCACAACTGGACTCACCAACGCTTGAGCCTCGGCTGCCATAGCCAGTTCGGGCTGTCCTTCAGCCCAAAGAAGTGGGAACGGAAAGCAGAAAAATGAGCAAGAGAGAAAAAAGGGTCACTGCCTCCTCCGCTTTCCACCCTCAACCTCACACACGCCGTCAGCCCTATGTGCATCACCCTCTCATGGTACAGGAGACAAGCTCACTTGAAGCATTTAAATTAATAAACATTTACATCCACTAGGAAAGCAATGCAGTTCATGGCAAAGAATGTGGGTCTTGGCATCCAGCCCATCGTAGACTCTGATCCCAGCTCACCTTTTATTTCCTAACTCCCTGTGTAACTGTAGACAAACACTTTAGCCTCTCTGGACCTCAGTTTCTTCATATGTAAGAGGTACAAACTACCAAGTGTAAAATAAATAAGCCATAAGAATATATTGTACAGGGAATATGGCCAATATTTTCTAACAACTATAAATGGAGTATAATCTTTAAAAATTGTGAATCACTATGTTGTACACCTAAAACTTAACATAATATTGTAAATCAACTATACCTCAATACAAAAAAATTTTAACTCACATCACTGCGTGCCTGTGAGGATTAAATGAGGTACTAACTAAATCAAGAGAACCTGGCACCATGCCTAAGAACATAACAAAGAGCTAGACAACTTCATTTCCTTCCTCCCTACCTGCTAAAGGCTTTCCCACATGACTTCTGCCTTATGTCCCCTCCTTTTAATCAGACTGCAGCACAGCAGGACACGCTGAATTACTCCTTAAAGTTTATTTCTTCCAAAGCTCAGTGTCTCCGTATTACATGCTTATCAAGAAAATAAAAGCAAAATGATCACCTGTTGCAGCTAAAGCATGCCTCAGTCCAGCAGCAATACTAACAACCTTCTCTCTCAGGAGCTGTCAAAACAAAGAAAAGGACGGCAATCTCAGAATTATCCATCTACAAAATTTTATGTAATTTATGCCCAAACACAACACAGCATGATCCTCATTATGTGTCTGATTGGTTTGGAGCTCCCAATTCCCAACATTTCCACTCATAAATGCCTCTGTATGTATCCCTAAAAGTCAAAATCTTTTAAAAATACCATATTACAATGCCACTCAGGGCTAGGAGGTACCTGCAAGGTCATCCAGTCCAGGGGTTGGCAAACATTTTCTGTAAAGGGCCTGATAGTAAATATTTTAGATTTTGCAGGCCACATGGTTTCTGTCACACTACTCAACTCTGCCATTGTAACATAAAAGCAACATACACAATAAATATATGAATGGGCATGGCTGTGTTCCAATAAAACTTTATTTACCAAGCTGACCGCTTATCTAGTCTAATCCCCATTCAATGCTAGAAACCTATCTACAACACCCCACCAAGTGGTCATACAACCCCTGTCAAATACCTACTTCCAGTGACATGGGCTCACCACCTCCCCAGGTGCCTGCTCATCTTTGCACGGTTCCATCTGTCTCCTTAGGTGGAACCAGACCTATCTGCCTACTGCTTCTGACAAGGCTTCCCAAACATTTGAAGACAGTTGTCATGTCCTAAGACACCGTGTGGTCCCCAAATTCTTTAAGACTCTGCCCTTCAAGATGTGCAGCTTAATTCCCCTCCTTTTCACTGCAGGCTGGACTTAGTGACTTGCTTCTAATGAATAGGATAAGGAAGTGATAAATGGCTCCAAGATTAGCTGATGAAAGGCACTGAGGTTTCTTGTTTGACCAGTCTGTCTCTGTCTCTGTCTCTGTCTCTGTCTCTGTCTCTGTCTCTCTCTCTCTCTCTCATCACTCTTCGGGGAAGTCAGACACCATGTCTAAACAGTCTTATAGAGAGGCTCATATGGCAAGGAACTAAAGCCTCCTGTCCATGAGGGAGCATGGAAGTGGAACCAGCCCAGCTGAGCCTCCAGCAGACCTCGTGCAGCCTGGCTGACATCTCGACTGCAAAGTCATGAGACTAGCTAAGCTGTTCCCAGATTCCTGACCCTCCAAAACTGTGAGATAATAAATGCTTGTTGCTTTAAGCTGCTGAATTTTGGGGTAACTTATAACACAGCTATAGATAACTAATACACATCTCTTCTTTAGGAAAAACATCCCCAATTCCATCAGCCATCACCTAGTTTCAAATTCCCTCCCCCTGTTGGTTTCTCTCTTCTATGCTCTGGTTACTCAAGTCTCTCTCTCTTAAGGGACTGTATATGCACCAATCACAGCCCCTATGGGACTTTACTGTATTTGCTTATTTACAGATCCATAGTGTCTTTCTAAACTTTAAGAGTCCTCAAGGGCAGGGTCTGAGTCTTATTCACCTCAGTGCCCAGGGCCTAAGAACCAAACCCACACCAGGACACAACATCCTAGATGCAGTGTGACCAGCACAAAGAAGGACAGAGCTCTGGCCTCCCTTCTTCTGGAGACTATATTTCTATCAATTCAGCCCACAATCACATTAGCTTTGGGGAAGATCAAATCTTACTGCTCATACAATTTGAATATACCACCCTTAAATTTTTTTTCTTTTAATTTTTTTTTTTTTCCTTTTCAAAGCTAACTGAAGGGCTTTATATGTGGAGTCACTCTCTTCAAACCAACTTACCTCAATTCCTTCTTCTCCATCCCCACTACTGCTGCTTTCGTTTGGGGCAGGATCATCTCTCATCTGGATTATTAGCAAGAGTTTTCTGAGTAATCTTCCTTCAATCCACCCCCCACACTACGCCATGTGGCCCCTCTCTAACTCACTGTTCTTACCATTTATCAGACACCACCTCCCTGCCTGCCGGATCCCTACTGGCACTTCTACCACTTCCTTATATTCCAATCATACTAAACTGCTTGCAGTATCCCAAGCCCTCCTGTTTTATGCTCTATACCCTAGTTCACAAAGTTCCTTCTGTTTGTAATGTGCTTCTTCTGTACCTACTCTGCACATCCTCCTATCCCAAGCCAGGGAAATTTCTACTCAACTTTCAAGATTCAGCGTAAGTCTGTTCTCACCCCACCTTCCCCTAGAAAGAGTTCAGTACTCCCTTTCGAGGCTATACATGCATCTATCATAGTTCTAACATGGTAATGCGTCTAGGTATTTCTGTATCTAACATGTACTACTAAACTATAGGCCCTCGAATACTAGGATTAGGTCTTACTCACCTTTGTCCCCCCTGCCTAAATACAGCACCTACACACAATAGTTGCTATTAAACAAATGAATGAATTTCTCTTATACTTCACTTTGGCACATTTCTCCCATCGTTCTATAAGATACAGTGTGTCAAAATGTTTTTACCTTCTGATTCTGTCATCCAACATATTTTAACCATTGCTCCTCTCTGTCTTCTTTAACCATGTGACTTAAGCTAAATTAATTATAACTTATACATAGGTTCTTAAAAAGCTACCTATTTGCAACTAGAAGCTGTAGCACTTCTTACAACAGGGACTACAGAGTCTAGACTTCCACGCATACCATGTGCTACAGACTCAGAGTCTGTGTTCTTAGGAAATTCATGTTGAGACCTAATCCCCAACACATAATAGTATTTGGAGGTGGGTCCTTTGGAAGGTGAGTAGGTCATGAGAGCGGAGCCCTTATGAATGGGATTAATGCCCTTATAAAAGAGACCCCAGAGAGAGCCTTTCCCCTTCTGGTGACATGTAAGGACACAGCAGAAAGATGGCTGTCTATGAACCAGAAAGTGAGCCCTCACCAAATATCAAATATGCCGGTGCCTTGATTTTGGACTTCCCACCCTCTGGAGCTGTGAAAATTAAATGTTTGCTGTTTAAGCCACCCAGTCTATAATATTTTTGTTAGAACGGCCCAAACCATGTCCCCAAATAATACCCCACAATACCAGCAATTAGAATTCAGCAAAGTGACAGGAGCAGACCTAAGCTCTCTCCAGTGAAAACAGATCTCCCACTCTTAGTCACTGTTTAAGGAAATTAGATATGAGTGGAGCAGCTTAGGTGGTGAAACTCATTTTAGATTCCAGCATAATTCCTCTAAAAGCTTGCTTACAATATAATCTTCACAAAAATGTGTACATTTTAAGTATGATGCAGTGAAAAGAGCTCTGAACTAAAACCAGGAGTCCTATCTAACACTTGTGCTGTCCAATATGGTAGCCTCTAACTACACATGGCTGTTGAACGCTTGAAATGTGACTAGACTGACTTGAGATATACTCTAAGTAAAACATGTACACCAGAAAAAGTCTTCATATAAATGAAAGGATATAAAATATCTCATTAATAAAGTTTTATATTGGTGACATATAAAATGAAATAATAATAGTTTGGCTACATTAGAGTAGTTTAAAAGTTGTTAAAATTAATTTTACCATGTCATACCATGACTCGGGTGAAACTTAAAAACATCATGTGAAGTAAAAGAAGCCATCCACAAAAGGCTACATATTGTATGATTCCATTTATGTGAAATGCCCAGAATAGGCAAATCCACAGATACAGATTAGCAGTCATCAGGGGCTGGTGGGAGGGGAAAATGGGAGTTAACTGCTATTGTGTACGCAGTTTCTTTTGTGATAATGAAAATGGTCTAAAATTAGATGATGGTGGTAGCTGCACATCTCTGTGAGTATACTAAAAACCACTGAAACACACATTTTTAAAGGGTAAATTTTATGGTATATGACTTATATCTCAATAAAGCTGTTATTTTAAAAATTAATTTCACCTTTTTTTTTTTTACTTTTTTAAATGGCACTGCTAGACACTTTTAAGTTACATATGTGGCTCACATGACATTCCCACTGGACAGTGCGGGGCTATGCCATCTGCCTCACTTAGTGTCTTTAGGTGAGTCAATTCCCACTGGACCTGTTTCTAACACAGTTTCCACTATGACGACTTTTAGAAGTGTAAAATGTCATTAATGTCATTATAAGATATATTACTTTATTGTTTTATTTCACAAAAAATTATAACATGTATGAGAGCTAACAGAGGCTTTTCACTCACAACATCCACCCCTCCAGCCTAATTTTTCCCAGGAGAACCTGAGTTTTTCAACTTAAATTCTAACTACCCCATGGGTTTTCGGGGACCCAGCCAGTCTTTTAGTCCAGGGAGGGATAACTGTGATACCTGGAGACACTTTCACAGTACACAGGCAAGCTCAATATTAGGGGCTGTCCTTACCTCAATGGCCTGGGGGACCGCACATCTTCGAGGCCCATGAGGAACTCCTAATTGGCCAAAGGAATTGGATCCACATGAGAGAACTTGACCATTTTCTGCAAAATACAAATACTTGAATTGCAAATCTAAGAAGTAAGACATCCGTGACCAGTGGGTAAATGCTGAAGGATGAGAAGAGCAAAAGGAATGAGAGGAGTGAGTGGGGCCCTGGGCTCCAGCACATTCAGTCCATACTCCCTGCTCTGTCCCCCTAGAAACAAAAACAGTGGGCACTGGGCTAAGCGTTTTACACAGACTATCCACTACACCACCTAATTAATGACAAGTTAGCTGCGGAGAATGCTTAGCCATGTGCCTAGTGTTGGGATGGAGGTTACTTATCTCCCACTTTTCATATTTCCATGAGATGGAATTTCCATAATTTTAGTATACTCCAGGCCTTTCTCCCTGCCCTTCCCCATGCTCCCTGCTTTCTAGGGGAGGATGGGTAACCTAGCCAGTTGGTGAGTTTGGGAGAAGGAACAGGACAGTATGGCTTGGCACCTTCCTCTCAGGCACTCTGGGCTGACACACAGTAAGGGTTTCCCCTACGGGGGAGGCCTAGAGTTTGGGGAGTGGGTTTGGATCAGAGGAGTATTAGCAGAACCTCTTGGCCTGACAATTAACCTTACCCTCCAATTTAGCCTTTATCAGTAAAAAGCTGATAATTTGATCTCCACCTGTCTGACTGCTCTGTGCTTGTCTCACAATTGATCCCAAATGTAAGCAAGAAACAGAGTGTTACCTCCTGACTCCCTACAACTCTGACACAGGCCCACACTAAGTACTTCATAAATGAGAGCTATTGTTTAGATTCTAATAATTACAGTCCAGATTTTCCAGCCCTATCTCCTTTACTGTTAAAACCTTCCTTGCAAAATGCACCCTGCAACTTTCCTTGACAACCAGAGAGAACACTTGTGTGTGTTTTTAAATACAAAGAGGATTTCATTTAATCAGGGCCCACCATCATGCTCTTCTCACCCAAAGCCTTTGTGGTGATAAAGATTTACCTAGGAGTGCACTCACCTGTAAGTATAATGGTAAAATCCCAGCCACAGGCCACCTGTTGGATGGGACATCCAAGGAGGGATTTGCAGGGGGTAAAGTACAGGACATCCTCGGTGTGACCAAGCCCCAGTTGCCCATCTTTGTTCAGGCCACAGACAAAAAGGCTTCCTTCATCTGCAAAATATAAAGGTTTCGGTGGTAGTGTGCACAGGGGAAATTACAACTGCTAAGATGAGCAAAAGGATTTCATTAATTATTTGGAGTCATGGACCCACTAACTTTTTTCCCACCCAAGTTAATAAGCCAGGCATGCTAATGTGCTCCGGACCAAATGGCACAAGTCCAAGGGGCTCCAATCTAACATCTAAATGGAAACTCCAAGTCCTACAGCAGTGGCCAATCAATTACCAAATTGAGCATCTACTGTGACAATAAAAGCCAACGTTTATTCAGGACACAGAATGTGCCAAGTACTCTTCTGAGGGCCTCAGGCGTGGGGCTGACTTACCCTTGAGGCACAGTGCCTGGGGCCCACCATACTTGTAGAAGCCCACAAAAATGTTTTAATCTAATTTTTTAATAAAAAATATATGTAATAGGAATATATAATACTAAATCTAGCCTGGATTGTATTAATCTTTATGTCAGTGCAGCTTTAAACATAATTTTAAATATTTCTTTATGGAAGGAGGTGTCCACAAAGGCAAAAGTGTCAAGGACTCATGAAAGTCATAATGCAGCCCTGTTAACTCATTGGTTCTCATCATTATTATCCCCATGTAACAGAGAGGCAACTGTGGCACAGAGAAATTAAGTAATTTGCCCAAGGCCACACAGTTAACAATTAAGAGAACCAGGATTTAAACCCACACGGTTTGATTCCAGAGTTCATGTTCTTAACCAGGATGCAATATGCCCTCCTTTGCAATATTATAGCACTTGTAGTACTTATTAAGTACTATCCTAGGTACTCTGAGGGAAGATTATGGAAAATATAAAATTCTTGCTCTCAAGGAATATTTAACTTAACTGCCAACTTCTAACTCATATATGAAAGTTAAATATCAATCTATGGTATAAAATGTAATATATGTTGCAACTCGGCCACTACTTGTCTTGTAACCTTAAGCAACTTTCCTCTCTGAGCCTCATTTGGAGAGCGGGCGAGGGGAAAAGAGGGGTGGCCTTGATCTCTGAAATCCTTTCAGCTCTGACAATCTGCCATTCTCTGATGGTAACGTGATTCCTTCACAAAAAAGTTGTCCTCTGCAAAATACAAAAGCCTGAAAGATAGTAATATAACACCCTAGGGGAGAATGTCTAAATAAGAAAATGAGAGGTGATATATTCTTGAAGGAAGTTACCTGTGACAACAGCAGAGTGGCCCCCTCCTCCCGTGATCCTCTTGACACATCCAGGATTACAGAAGTCACTCAGCTGCTGGGGCAAGAGCACATCTTCCTTGTGGCCAAGGCCAAGTTGCCCATAGCTATTTGCACCCTAGGGATAAAATGAGCCAAGGACGAAAAACTATGGGAACCCCAACCGTCAATTTGAATTTACCTGTCCCTATCTTTCTCACCCTCGCGTTCCTCTCAGATCTTATAACAGATGAGATTTCATAGACTCATTCTTAAGAAGCTGTTATATGCAACCCACACTTGGACAGTGGCCCCATCCCCAGAAGACCACGATTTCCACGTGAGAGGAGCTCTCAGCATCCACAACTCATCCAGTGATACTCTTCCCCTTCCCCTTCCAATGCCCCAGCCTACATGTGTTGCCTTTAGGGGACAGCATAGGAGTTCCTTCTGATAAAAGGTAATTATCTAGGGAAGCTACGTTAAGAAATAATCAAGAAAAATAGGAACAAAGTGGGTGGGAAATACGCTAGGACTAGTTCTTGTCCCTTCTCCCTACACCCTCACTGGGAAAACTGGCAATGACTTTCTGGAATCAAAGTTAGCTGAGGATTTTGTGCCCTCAAGCAGGGCACACCATTGTTATTTCATTTGAAAGAGGTGAAAGAGGTTGGCAACGATCTCTAAGGGCCTTTCCAAGTACAATGTTTTGTTACTGTAAGATTCACGTGGTGAGAGTCCTCTAAGGAAACAGATTTCCCCTTGATGGGCAATATGTCTGTTGTCGTTATTATATGCTAAAGGTCCAGAATCCCTAATCTGGAACCCTTGCAGCCAGATGTACTTCAGAGTCAGAATTTTATAGACTTTAGAAAAGTAATACAGGGCTTCCGTGGTGGCGCAGTGGTTGAGAGTCCGCCTGCTGATGCAGGGGACACCGGTTCGTGCCCCGGTCGGGGAAGATCCCACATGCCACGGAGCGGCTGGGCCCGTGAACCATGGCCGCTGAGCCTGCGTGTCCGGAGCCTGTGCTCCGCAACGGAAGAGGCCACAACAGTGAGAGGCCCACGTACCGCCCCCAACCCCCCCCCCCAAAAAAAAAAAAGAAAAGTAATACAGTATGTCAATCATACACACTGCTGCAAGGTCTGGGAGCAGCACCCCACAAGTAAAACAGTATTATTTCTGCAGTAAACGGTACAAATAGTCAGTTAGCGGGCAAAGACTATAAACAGCCTCATGTCAGGTCAGTTCTGGGTTTACAGAGCTTTTTTTTTTTTTTTTTTTGCTGTACGCGGGCCTCTCACTGCTGTGGCCTCTCCCGTTGCGGAGCACAGGCTCCGGACATACAGGCTCAGCGGCCATGGCTCATGGGCCCAGCCGCTCCGCAGCATGTGGGATCTTCCCGGACCGGGGCACGAACCCGTGTCCCCTGCATCGGCAGGCGGACTCTCAACCACTGCGCCACCAGGGAAGCCCTACAGAGCTTTTTGTATTCAAAATTGAAGATAAGGGATTATGGACCCGCAGGGAAAATCTTATTAAGATTTTGGAAATCCTTATAATTTCTCCAACCACCGACTGCTGGTTGGTTCTTGAGTAGTAAAACTTTTAAAATATGTTTGTTTTTGAAGACACCTGAATGAAAAACAGTGATTTAAAATAACTACCAAAAAATGCATACATATATACAAACTCCTGCCCCTTGTGGTCTATTCCACAGCCATCCTGGGCTGCAAGGACTCCATGCTGGATGAGGGAGCCATGCAGGGACACAGGTCCCAGAGGCCCTCAGGGCAATATTAGCAACCAACTACTGAGTGCTTCTCTGTGTGCTGGGCATTCCCCTTTAATTCTCACAGGGTGGGGGGCATTATCATTCATTTCACAGATGAAGAAACTAAGGCTCAGAGAGTTAAGTAACTCCATGATGGCAGGAGCTTTGTTCTGCTCACTGCTATTTCCCCCACATCTGAAATGGTGCTGGCCCAAAGAAGGTGTGCGTATATTTTACAGTGAATTAATGTAAGACCCTATGAGTCCCTCAGGAAAGAGCAAATGAAAGACTTGCACGGTGTGAAGTGGAAAGCATGTGCAGAGGATTTCTCTGTTAGCCATGAGATCTCCATGGCTGCCCCATTACCAGGGCTACAGGTTGCTGAGCCAGCATTATGAGATTCAAACAATGGCACTACATTTTTGTAATGCAGCAAGAGGCTCTAAATCCATGATAAAGCAAAACAAAAGGAAATTTTAATACAATCTATTACAGCTGTATTTGCCTTCCTTACAAACACTCCAGACGTAAGAAACACACACACACACACACACACACCCATCCAAAAAGGTAAATCCCCTTGTTATAAACTGAATTGTGTTCCGCTGAAATTCATTTGTTGAAACCCTAACGTCCAGTACCTCAGACTGTGACTGTTTTTGGAGATACGGCCTTTAAAAAGGTAGTTAAGCTTCCATGAGGTCATAAGGATGGGACCCTAATCCAATATGACTGGTATCCTTATAAGAAGAAACACATGAATGCTCCCACCCACAGAAAAAGCCACATGAGGACACAGCAAGAAGGAGGCCATCTATAAGCCAAAGAGGCCCCAGATGAAACTAAACCTGCTGACACCTTGATCTTGGACTTCTACCCTCCAGAACTGCGAGAAAATAAATTTCCATTGTTTGAGCCTCCCAGTCTGTGGTATTTTGTTATGGCAGCCCTAGCAAACTAATACACCCCTCCACACAGATAATGCAGCAGGAAGAAAATACCAGCAAGCCTCCAAGCACAGCAACGAAGTTAGGTTCAACAGTATTTTTGCTTCAGTACTGACAAGGTCATATATGAAAGGCTTTTTCTGTCAGATGTTTCCTCTGTCTACACAGACCCCAGTCCCTGGCCTGGGATAAGCACCCACCCAGGCACACATTCAATCCCTAATTCCACCCCCAGCTCCAGTGCCACCCCAAAGACACAGCCAGACCACCTCGGGCCACACCACGCTCTCCCTTCTGCCGGTCTGCAGCAGTCTTGCACTCAATAAATGCTGCCTGGTACTGATAATTGCCATTTTGTAAATTAGTCTACACATACTGGTTTTAACAGCAGTAAAGGTCTTATTCTCTTCCCCCCACCGCCCCCAACACGAGAGCTGGAAGTCTTTCACTCTTTTGTTGTTCCCAAAAGACCAGCACATAGCTCGGCACACAACAGGTACTCATTCATCCATTAGTCAACACACATGTACTGAGCACCTTACAATGTGCCAGGCACAAGCCAGGCACCATACAAGACATGCACGGCACCCACCCTCGTGACGCCTACATTCTGGCCAAGGAGACCGACATTAACAAGTTATACGTTTCATTACAAGCATGTGCTATGAGGAACTACAAGACACTATGTCTGTTTGTTCCCGTGCCTGCCACACACTCCTGTGCACAGACTCTCCTCTCTTCCAGCCACGACACATAAAGATGACCCTGTCTCTCAGTGCTCCCGTCAAACCGACACCAGCGCAGACTCCCACACCCCCCGTGCAGGCAAGACCCAGTCACAGCCAAGTATCGGTAACTATGCAGGGTCTCCGCCTTGTGCACGGCCCAACACCGCCGGCCCCACACCAAAGGCTGCTCCGGCCAGGCTGGGGTGGGGATGGGGAAAGGCCTTCGTCCTCCTGGCAATGGGAGGGTGAAGGGCACACGTGGCCCCACAGGGCTCTGGGACGGGGAGATCCTCTCTCCACAGAGCCCTCCGCTTCGCCTCTCCCGGCGCTATCCGGGCCTGAAGTCTGTCGCGGACCCAGATGCTCTGTCCTGGAGGCAGGTTCTTCCCACTGCGCCGCAGCCCCTCCGGTCTGGACCCCACCAGCCAGAAGCCCCTAAGTCACCCCATGAAGACCCTTCCCTCCCCGCCCTCTCCTCCTCAGCCCCCAGGCCAGGATCCTCCAACCCGGAGCGCCTCTCGGACCTCGGCTGCCTGGCCCCAGGACCGCCCACGCCGAGGCCGGGCGCTCCCAGCGTCTGTGCGCCCCTCAGTCCCAGCGGCCGCGGCCCGGAGGCGGAGTCACGTACCCAGGCGAAGAGCGCGGCCGCAACAGGGGCGGCCGCCGTGGCGCTCGGCTCGCGCTCCATGCTGGAACGCTCCGACGGCACTTCCGGGGGAGGGGGGGTGGCTGGCGCGGGGGCGGGCTCTCAGGGGGAGGGGCGGGCGCGGGGGAGGGATTGGAGACAGGAGCGGGGCCCGCGCCGGGGCGGGGCCCGCCGGGGGAGAGGCTTGCCAAGGGAGGGGCCGGCCTGGGGAGGGATTGGTGACTGGGGTGTGGGGCCGGCACTGGGAAGGGTCTGTGGTTGGAAGGGGGCCGCTCAGTGGGCGGGGCCGCGGACCGCTCCCTCTTGCGGCCGCTAACCTGGCGCCCGCGGGAGAGAGTAAGTACCTCGCGGAGCCGCCTCCCAGTCACCCAGTCCCGGCGCGCTCTGAGCGTCTCCGCCCGCGGCCTCCGGTCTCGCTGGGACGCTCTGCCTCTCTTTCCCTCCTCCCCTCGCACTCCTTATTTTGAGTAAAAATTCTATACGAGTGCACTAGCTCAACAGTTCACAAAGCTCCCTCAGGTTAGTGTCCCACGACAGCCCAGAATGGCTGACGGGACGGGGATTGCATCACCCTTTGATGGGGAAGAATTGAGCCTGGGAGCGGGTGGAAAGGGTCCTGACCCAGTGTCTTAGGGCGAACTGTCTTTGGGCCCGCTTTGGTGTGCAGTTTGCAAAATCGGAGGGAGCTTCCTGGTGGGCGAGTGTAGTGTCTTGCATCGTTGCCGTCGCCCTCAGCGCCTGGCACGGAGCGAGAACACACACCCCGACACAACTAAGGAGGCTGGTTCTCACTGATTCCTGCCGGGGCGGCCTTCTAACTCTCAGCGCTCCCAGCGTGGCCCTGGCCTGGATTCCGATCATCAAGGTAATAACTTGGATAATAACTGGATAATTTTCACCCACCCAAAATTTTCATATAAAATGGCTTTTATCAGACACCCTCATACACCACCGGTAGGAGCTAAATAAGCACAATTTTTCTGAAGGAAAATGTGGCAAAGCATATTAGGAATATGAAGATAGATACTTAGATATTTAGCTAGTAATTCCACTTCTATTCCTCTATCACAAGAAAAAAATGGAACTATGCACAAACCCTTAGACTGCAAGTTATTCATTATGGGGTTACATATAATAGTAAAGAACTTAGAAACTACCTTAAAATCCAAAATCAGATTGATTAAATTATACAGCCATGCAATTGAATACTAGGCTGCCATTAAAAACATGTTCTGGAAGATAGTAAATAAGGGAAATATTCATGATATGTCATTAAAGTAAATATACCAATTTTACACACACACGCACACGCTGGGTGGTGGATTACAGGTCATTTTTATTTTCTTTTTTGTACTTTTTGTACATAACCCACATTTTCCAAGCCACACATTATCTTGTGGGTACAAATGGGATCACATTAAAGAAGATAATCCATATTCAGTAGTTCTTGACCCTTCTACTGACACAAGCCTCCAGTACTCATCACCGTTTATGCCTGGAGGCCCTGAGAAGTGTCTCCCTGAGCTTTTACAGTCCTTCCCATTCTTCCACTCCACCCACTCCTTGGTGTTTCTGCCTTAAGACCGCTTAAGGGCAGCACCTCACCTTTACCTCTCCAGCCTGTGGCATCTTGAGAACAGGGAGGACCATGCTAATAAACATGCAAACTTCAGAAAGGCAAAGCAGCTCTTCATTCTCAAGAGAACTTGATGTGCAAAAACTATACTGTTTGCTGTTTTATGAGTGGCCTTTTTTATTCTGACCATTCCTTTTAAGCATGTGTGATAGTGTAAAAATGGGACCCTTCCCATCTCCATTTTGGCTAAGACCCTAAGGAATGAAGTGCCAATACCTCCCACATAATAACGTGAGGTACAAAACCACCAAAACAGAACTTGTGAACGAGGTATCTAGAAACCAGTGTATGACTTCCAGGCTTTGAAAGAGGTTGGAGAGGCTGAGAGAGAATTCTGATAGGATGTGTGGTGGTAGTTATCAATGTGCTGTGAGTCTTGCCCATCTCGTGTCTAAGGAAAGGCATGCTTCAGCAGGGCCACTAAGAGAGCTTGGCATGTATCCCTCCAGATTGGGGCCAGGCAGGTTACTGTCCAGTTCGTGCTGAGAAATGTCCAATGGCTTGTGGCCAGATAACTGCTCTGAGAGTTCAGCAGAGATTGATGCTTTGGAGAGGTCTTTCATGCCCAGAGGTCTTTTATGTCTTTTTTAAGACAAAGAATGTCTGAGTATCTCCCATGTGAGTGTTTCCCAAGCATGAGCAAATTGGCCAGGGGATGGTTTTAGACCCAGTCCAAGGGAATTTCTGGAGAGCTGAAGGGACACACCCACAGGAGAGTTGACTACTAGATTCCTAGAGGCTGAGCGAGATGAATTCAACAGCCCAGTCAGAGAGGTATGTTTACCCACATCAAGAGATCCCAAGAAATAAGAAGCGGGAAGGTGTTTCAAAACACCCACAGAGAATGAGTCAGCATTAAATACTTACCAAGTACAGAAAGCACATATGCCAACTCACAACAGTATCAGACCAAAAAGAAATTCCTACTCCTTACCTCTCCTCCCCACCACCATTCCCAAACCCTGGAGAAGCCAGAGGCATCCTTGTGAGTAAGAAAAAAGGAGCAAGAAAATAAAGACACAATGCACACCTCTTCCTTTCTCAGTTCTAGAGAAGAAGAAAAACTTTAACCTTAAAATCTAATGTTTTAACTTTTACAGAACACTGGAATTTTAAAATACTGAAATGGGGGGGGGGGTCGGGGGTGGAGAGGGAGATTAGAAGCTAAGGACTTAGAGTGAGCAGAAAATTCAAGACAGGGACCTGAGATTTCATCCAAAGGGGCAAGAAGGAACTACCCAGAGTCAGTTTTCATAGAGAGAGGGTCTGGAAGGATACAGTTTTTTCCCAATTTCATCCCTTGAATATACATGCATCAATTTATATTAACTGTAACTTTAACTTACAGTTATATTATTATGTTATATCCCATAATACAATTTCTTGGAAGTGTTGAGATGTGTTGAAATGCAGCTACGATTTCACCTACGTACGTACCACTGACTAGCTCTTCCCATTAGCAGCTTGGTTGAGTTGCAGTTCTTGAATGGAGCTAGATTTAAATTGGTATCACTTTCAGGTGATTTGTCTCCCCATAAGAGGAAAATATAAAGTATTTCAAGTATACAGAGTATCCCTCTATACTATACAGGTTAGGAAATTTTTTCTTTTAGATGATCTTATTTGATCCTCTCAATATTACTGGTATGATAAGTATTGTTGGAATCGTTATTTTATAGATGAGAAAACTGAGGCTCAAAGAAGTTAAATGAGTTACTCCAAGGTCAGATTTCCACTTTAAATAAAGGCAGATTAGCTAGCTACAGACCAGTTCTCTAACCAAAAACAATTAGAAAAACTGGGGGAAAATATTTTTTAAATGTTTCAAGTCATCGGAGAGCTATCAAAGCAGCCAAAACTTGGAGGGCCAAGATCTAAAAGCTGAGAGATTATATTTGGCACTACTTTTCTGCTTGAAGCGTTTGCTAATTAGAAACCAGTGACTTGGAGGCTAAGAAACTGGGCTGAAAGCAACAGCTAGCTAAGAAGCTGAGAAACTGAACAGTACTTTTAGCAATTTTATGGTGTCGGGAGGTGGCGGGGAATGAGAGTAAAGGAGGGGAGAAAAGTAGGAGTCCAGGGTCCCCAAGGAGAAGCCCTGGTACACACACGTAGCTTTCCTTTGAGATCCCTAAAGGGCCGCACCCTAAGAGTAGAGGTGAACTGGAAATAAACCAGCCCTCACAAAGACGGAAATGCAGCTTCAAGTTGGCTTAATCCCTGCTAGGACTAAGGTGAGCTTCCCCTGCCATTATATGCTATCTGCTCGATGCAAAAGTTAATTCCCTCTGAAGGAAGGTAAAAATCATCCAGAAGCTATGGGGATCTCTGACTAGGAGATTAATGATTCTTTACATATGGCTAATGTTTCTTTTTACAAGTCCTCTCACAACATAATTCTTACAATAACCCAGTAAAGTAGATTTAGCTCACTTTACAGATGAGGAACATGAGACTGAGACTTTATCAAGAATTCCAAAAAGTGGTTTCTAGGTTCCAGGTGTGTTTGGCTCCCCTTACATCACATATTTGTAGGCTTTTTAAGAAGTATAAGGATCTTACAGATTTCTGAAACTAATGAAATTGCTAATATACATTTAAATCAGTTTTTAACATACATTTGACAAAAAAAATGCTTAGTGAGAACATGAATTTTGTGTCCTTTTATTATCCAGTTGAATAACAAACTTGCAAGTCATAAATGTATATCATATAGTAAAATAAAGACTAGACTGAAATAAGACCACAGTATCTTTATACATTTCCTAGAAATTAATATATGAACTCTATTAGGTGTTCCTTTAGACAATTCCAGGAGTTTTTATTTTTTCAGTTTGGAAGGCAATTTAAAAGTGAACTATAATTCTGTACACTTTGGTGTGTCATAACTAACCACTGTATAACTCCAAATGACAAAATAGGCAGATTAAGAAATGCAGGCAACTGACAACCAGATTTTGGAGCATTCTTCAAAAAGTCAGGAAAATACCATCTATGTCTCTGAGTAATAACTCACTGATTAAGAATTATGAACCACACTTTTGGTTCAATTCTGTTCTCATATATTTGAAGAAATATATTTAAAATGCAGGAAAACTCTAAGACTCTCAGAACTCCTTATTTACCAAATATCATAAATTCAGAGGTTAGAAGAAAGAACTGAAACCAATCATTAAATACTTCCATTATTCTGAAGATGTGAATTATAATCGTTGTGTCTTTAACATTTACTTTAGTGTGCTTTTGTCATAGAGTGATTTGAAATACCATCATTTAAAAATTCAATAACTACGATTCTTTGCAATGATCAAAGTTGTATGAAAATAACCAAACCAGATACAGTATGCATGATTTGTTGTTATTTGCTATCTATCATAGTTTGCTTCATAGATTTCCTTGCAACCAAATACACTAACTATAAATGACCTAACCAATATTTCAAAAGGTTTTAGATTAGCTGACTTAGATCTAGTGCTATCAAAGGTATACTTAACAGTTGATCAGCTATTAAAATGTATAAGTAATGTAAAACTCTGAAGTAGCATGAATTATTCTTCCTAATTCTATTTCCTTGTATAACATAAAATGGAATAAACTTTTAAGAGTTTTAAAAATAATTTCCTTTGAGGCCTAAAAAGGATTAAAATATCTAGTTGTCTGTTGAAATAAAACATGTTAAATGGTATTCAATTTGACTATTAACGTGAAAAAATTAAGGACACGGTCTTTAAATAGCTGATTAAGAATGGGAAATTGGCTGAAAATATGACCCTTAATACAATTAATAGAAATGAGATCACTGGGAGAGGAAACTGATGGGGCACAATATTCTGGTGATTCTGAGTTTCTTTTCGGACCTATAGAGTTTAAGATATTTGGCAGGGCTGCCATGTTGCACAACCCCATTTCATTCTAATGAATGGTGCCACAAGAAGTTACACAACATTGGCCTAATTCATGGGACATCTAGATGGAAATATCTGGCAGGCAGCTGGATGTAAGAGGCACAAACTCAAGACAGATGTCAGGGTTAGAATTACAAATATGGGAGACATACGAAATAAGAAACTCATGGACATGGATGACATCTCCCGTGAACAGAGAGTAGACAGAGAAGAGGGCTAAAGACAGAAACTTGAGGCAAGTCTTCCTTTAGTGGGTGGGGAGAGGAAAGGAGCAAACTGAAGAGACACAAGCCTACCCTGGGGATTCCAGCTTTACTGCTTTATACCAAGCCTGCTCCCTGTACTACACTGCTGACACCACATAAAAGCCAGTGCTTGCAGCCTTCATTATTACAGTGTCAGTCCTAAAATGCTCTTCTTGACTTTTCTTACACCATCTCCTCCCCATTTCCCCACACTCGACTGTCACGCCTGGCCTTCCTATTTATGGTCTCACCTTATACCTTGGAAATAAAGTGCTTGGCACTGCTTTTCCAACTTAAAATTTGCATGCCTCTCATCTGTCTCAGTTTGAACTCTCCCTTTGACAACACTGTCTCCTGCTAACCTGAGGATATTCTCTGGGGCTGCATGTCGGAGTTCAGGGCCTTGTAAGTTCCCTTTGGCCTCTTGAGTAGGACAGATAATGTAAAACATATGCAATGCCACAGAAAGAAAAGAGTTTCAAAGAGGATGGTCACTCGGGCAGGGGCTCCCTAGTGCCTTCAAAATAAAGTCACAAATTCTTCACCTGGACTTAAGGATTATACTCCAATCAACCTTTTTAGACTTAGATACTCCTTTTACCCTACAAGACACTACACTTGAAAATAGACTATTTGCTCTTTACCAGGTATGTTTCATATGCAAAGTCCTCTCTGCTTTTGCTCAGGCTAGCAGCAGAGACAGATGATCCCCTATTAAAGTTGGGCATGTGAATGTGACCAAGCTTGGCACAAATTCAGTTATAAGTAAGCTATTGTAGAAATAAGAGAATCTTAAGTAACAATATGGATCAGTTCCATAATAACCACCAAGGTATTTTAAGTGATCATCAAAGTCATTTTACTCAAGAAGAACTGGGGAAAATAAAATTAGGCTATACTTCACTAAAGCTGTTACCAAAAGAAAAAAAAAAAAAAGTAGTGGCTAGAGTATCCAGGTACACATTTTCAAAGACTAATGGTCCATTAAGGAATGAGAATAGAGAATATTGTTTGGCTGCTGTTCCTCCACAACCAGGTCATCAAGCAAAGCAACAGTTGGCCCACAGGCCTCTGAATGCTCAGATGCTTTCGGGATTAGGACTGGCAACTGTCAGATGCTCAGCTGCCTGCTGACTTTAGCAAGGGCATCACTGACAACATCAAGCTCATGCTGCAGCTCATTCATGGCACTGGTTATGCTCTTGGTGTCCTTCAAGATCTGAATACTCCGTGTATACGGATTATACTTCACTCCAAATGGACGCCTGATTGTTTTGGTAAATTCTCTATTTAAGAAAACAAACATGAGGCAATCAATTTCTAGGGAGAGAATGATAAAAAACCAAATACTGTCCGTTAGTCTAAAAATTAACATATCTAAATCTTGTGTATACTTCAAGTCCTTTCTCAAATGCCATTAGGCTTTCCCTGTTCCCCGAGCTGGAATGAATTGCTCCTGAATAAAATGCAGAACAGTGTTTCATCTGTATCTCTTTAAGGCTTCCTAGTTGTTATATAGTAATTTGCATACAGTTTATTTTTCCTATTAGATTATAAACTCTCTGATAGGAAGGAATAGGAAGTAACCAATTTCTCAGTGTATCTGATTCATATTTGCAACACTGAACATCATTATAAACAACACACCCTAAATATTTACTGTGAAAGAGAGATGTGTTACAGGCAAAAGGTGCCTAGTGGGCTTCTAATTATCCAGCTGCTTACTTCTGTGACTTGTTACCATTACTGGATCTATCTTTTGCAGAGAAAAATAAAGGCATGAGGATGATATACTTTACCTCATCTTCTCCTTTGCATCTTCAAAGCTTTCAGATACAAAGTAGACGTCCTGAAAAGTTGTGATGAGACACTCCTGTTTGCAGGTAACCTTAGGATCAAAGGGCTTTACTTTGGCGTGTCCAGAAAGTGCGTGCTAGAGGATGAAGAGTCAGTGAATCAAAGGATACTATCTATTTTCATGATCACATTCTACACACAACTGCCAGAGCCAGCAAAACAAATGGCTTGCTATTCCCTATAAATGCCCCAAGACCACTGCATTTTTCTAACACTCTTCTCCATTTAGGAGGTACCCAAGGATCTTTATTTATTTATTCCTGCATTATGGCATCTGCTTTCTACCCTGCACTAGTTATTCCTATACATGACTTGTACCCACCAGCAGGTGGTAGGCTCCTTGAGAGAAAGACTGTACCTTGGACAATATTTCATGCACATCCACCACTCAACAAACATAAGTTCATTCCTTTATTGAATAAATAATACACCTCAAAGAATTCCCTAGAAATTACTGAAGTTGTTGCTAGCACACCAAAAATGGTGAGGAAACAGCAAGACTTTGTTTTAAAATACTTTCTTATTTAAAAGATATAATTACGTTCTGAATAATTATCTATATCTATTCAGAAAACTTAGGAAATAGAGAAAAATGCCTCTTAGGTAATGTTTACTGCCACCCCAAGTATTTTCCACAGTAAGCTTTTATTGAGATCCAGAAACTAGGGCTTCCCTGGTGGCACAGTGGTTAAGAATCCGCCTGCCAATGCAGCAGTCATGGGTTCAAGCCCTGGTCTGGGAAGATCCCACATGCCGCAGAGCAACTAAGCCCGTACACCACAACTACTGAGCCTGCACTCTAGAGCCCGCGTGCCACAACTACTAAAGCCCATGCACCTAAAGCCTGTGCTCCACAACAAGAGAAGCCACCACAATGAGAAGCCTGCGTACCACAACAAAGAGTAGCCCCCGCTTGCCACAACTAGAGAAAGCCCGCACGCAGCAACAAAGACCAAAGGCAGCCAAAGATAATAAAAATAAATAAATTAAAATCCAGAAACTATTTCAGGTCGTGTCAGTTACATTAAGTGAACATGGTTATGTGCAAAGCTTTACAGCTCTTACTTTGAGTTCACTGATGGAAGAAAGTAAGCCGGCACCGAAGACTCTTAGCTGCCCCTCTTGCTTACATAGACCAAACTCCACAGTGAAGAAGTAGCACTGCAAAAGGACATCAGTATTACTCTCACATCCTGAAGGACACAATTTAAAACAAATTACAACTCTTAGTCACTGACCCAAAGTACCCTGGAATAAAATCCAAGACCCCCAGGATAGCTCACAAGTATTTCTACAATCTGGCCTCATTCCAAACCAGACTTCTCCAACTTCTGTTCCCAGAACTCTTATATACTCTTAAAGATTACTGAGGAGGAACTTCCCTGGTGGTCCAGTGGGTAAGACTCCACGCTCTCAGTGCAGGGGCCCAGGTTCGATCCCTGGTCGGGGAACTAGATCCTGCATGCATGCCTCAACTAAGAAGTCCGCGTGCCACAACTAAAGAACCCACATGACGAAACGAAGATCCCATGTGTGGCAACTAAGACCCGACACCACCAAAATAAATAAGTAAATAAATAAATAAAATTTAAAAAATTACTGAGGACCCCAAAGACCTTTTGTTTATGTGGGATAGAGCTAGCTATATTTACCATATTAAAAAAGTAAACTGAGAAAAATTTAAATGTTTATTAATTAATGTTAAAATTATAATAAACCATTTTATGGTAACACAAATAACATTTTAATCAAAAGTAACTATATTGTACAAAAACATGGTGAGAAAAGTTGCATTGTTTTATATTGTCACAAATCTTTTTAGTGTCCAGATTGATATTATTTAATGTCTGGCTGGAAAACAGATGGATTCTCACATCTGCTTCTGTATTAAACCTGTCACAATAGGTTGTTTTGGTTCAAGTATGTGGAGAGAAGTCAGCCTCACACAGATAAGTAGTTGGAAGAGGGCTGAATATTGTAATAGCCTTCTCAGATAATTGTGGCTATTCTTCTTTGACACAACATCAAAACTCAACAAGTGGTAGTTTCTTAAAGTACAGCTGTAATGTGGAATCTGAAACCATATCAATGAACTCTGTCTCTCACATTAAAACCCACTCTGCATTTTGAATGGATCTTTTACTCAAGGACCCTGTGGGGTCCCCAAACTACAATTTGAGAGCACTGTTCTAACCATCTAGCCTATTTCACACCACCTTCCCGACCCTCACACACTCTGCTCCAGCTTCTTATCATTTCCTCAGATACACCAAGCACCTCCTGTCTTTCCTTGTGTGCCCTCATCCTGAGATGCTCTTCCTTCTTTTCCTGGCAGGTGAAAACATTACTCATCCTCCCAGGGCTGGTCCAGATGTTCATCTTCCATGAAACCTTCCCCAGGCAGTTCTCTGCACTCCCAGAGCACCCTGCCTGAGCTTCTCTACAGACCTCCTCTCATTCTAATGTAAGTGTCTGTGTATAAGTTCCTTGAAGGTGGAAACCAGGCCTTATTCATCTTTCTATTTCCAGCATGTTTTGTACCTAGTGCTCAAAAATATTTTTAGCATCATTTTTAGGGAACCTATCATTTTTACTAAAAAAAGAAGGTATACCAACTGTTAACATTATTGCATTCTAGTGTTCTCTGTTTCTCTGCCTTTTTTTTTTTAAAGCTCAGGTCTTCTTTGGATAAGCCTTAAATTTTTACATCTTCCTTTAATTCCTTTAATTTAATTTAATTCCTTTAATTCCTTTAATTTAATTATTTAAATTAAATTAAATATGAGCAAAGACAAATTTTCTAATGCTCATCTTGAGTAGGTACTTTTAAACTACACAAATACCCACATCCCACCCCAGTTAAAGATTACTGATCTATACAGCTATTTCCAGATTTATACCGTTGCCAGTTTTTGAACAGCCTCTTCTGAAGCTCCAAGAGAAGCCAGGCCAATTTCTTGGGAGAACTGAGCAAAACTAGGTTCAGCCAAAAGGGGGACATGACCCAAGAGTTCATGGCAGGTATCTCTGAAAAAGAGGTACAAGTTGTCACACTGTGACATTTAACATAAATGCATAATCAACCATTCAATTAAATCAAAAGCTGATCTTACTTTTATTCAAATTGATCAGGTGGTATTACTTTGGAAATGGACCACAAAGGACACTATTACAGTAAAGAAACTATTTTGGTTCAAAACCTTGGCCACTCACAAACACACATATGTAAGTTCATACAAATATGCACAGACATCCACATGTCAACCCCCCAACCCCCAAACCAGGTCTCTGATCACCCTTTTCAAAATAGAAACACCCACCCACACACAACTCTGTCCCCTTTCCCTACTTTATTTTTCTCCATGGCACTTATAACCACCTGAGTTTTATATATATATATATTTACTTGTTTGTTTATTATCTATATCTCCCATTGCTATATAAGCTCTATGAAGGCAGGAAACTTTGATTTTTTTCAGTCTTACATCCCCTATGCTTAGGACAGCACTTGGCACCTAATAGGTTGTCAATTAACAATGGTAATAATAATGGTTAACATGTATCGAGCATGGAACATGTATTACATGCCAGGCACCATTCAAAATGCTTTACATGCGCTAATTCGCTTGATCCTCACAAAAAATCATGACGTAGGTACCATATTGATGGATGGATGCTGCAGTAGAAGTACTTACGGCTCTGGGGTATAGAGGGGATCTGAACTGTGTCTCACATACTGTGTGCAGTGAAAAACTCGAAAGGCTAAACCTGATAAGAAATCTCTTGGTGATAAGTAACCAGCCACAGGACGGATGGAAAAACCTGTGCGCTCTGCAAAGCAAAGGAGAAAATCTTCACTAGAATAGACTATTTACTGCAACATTTTAATTCTGCCAGTGGCACGAGGTAACACTTTGAGGGAGAACATGAAACTAAAATGTATCATACATGCACTTCAGGGAAGTCATAATTATTAAGCACTAACCATGGCCAGGCAATGGGTTGGATTTTTTACACATCACATCGCCTTTCATATTTACAATATGAGTTAAAGTTTAGTCTCCTCATTGCGACAACTAAAAAACTAAGGCTCAGAGACTCAGTAATGTGCCCACATTACTGAGTCTCACTCAAGGCCACACAGTAGATGATAAAGGTAGGATGAGAACCCAAGCCTTACATTACACCTTGCTGTCTCCCTGAAGGGCTTAAACTATCCCCTAGACAATCTTACTTTTCTTTTTTAAAAAACTCACTAACAAGATCTATTAATTTAGATCAGAACCATTTTTGAAACTACGTCATTTTTAGCCAGTACTATCTCTTGTAGTTTCTTTATGTTATCTAAACTGGATGGTGCTCTTTCATTCCCCAATACCTGAGTCTGCATGCCCACTGTAAAAGTCACCTTCCACTAGGCTGCAGTGGCTCTGGGGACCTCTATAAGCTCTGATCTTGTCCTTCATTTTGAACTCTCACACTCTGATAATTCCAGTTCCACCCCAATGCTTTGTACTTGGATTCTCCCACTCCGATGGGCAAAAGAATTTTTCACAAAGATGGAAATGTTCAACATCTAGCCTATTGCTAGCCACTAGCCACATGTGGCTATTGAGCACTTGAAATGTGGCTAATGTGGCTGGGGAACTGACATTTTGATTTACATTCATTTTTTTTTTAACTTTTATTTATTTATTTATTTTTGGTCGCACCACGCAGCATGTGGGATCTCAGTTCCCCAACCAGGGATGGAACCCATGCCCCCTGCATTGGAAGGCAGAGTCTTAACCACTGGACCACCGGGAAGTCCCTACATTCATTTTAATTATTTAAACAACCACGGTTGTCTAGTGGCCACCATATTTGCTAGGGCAGGTAGCCCCTTCCAACTCGCGTTTTGTTTGAACTGTCTTTTAATATTGGTTTCTCTCTTTGACACGTTCCCTTGAAACACCTTTAGCAACAAGCTCTGCAGCCTGCTCAAGCTCCAGACCCCAATTGATCAGCTTTCAGTTTCGCATCTATAACAAAATATTTCCTCCAGATCTCATGCAAGTGTGATTTGGTAACAACTTCTGTAGCATATGCTGGTCCATCTTTTTTAAGTCACACAAGGTCATGTGTTTTGGTTCTCTGCCATTCTTAATCACTATTTTTTTTAAATCTAGGTTTTGTAGGAACCACTTACATGAGTTCTTCCCTTGTAAAAACTATATTGCCCTCTCCTGTTTAGTTCTTAATTTTGTGTATAGTGGTTGAGGAATGAGAATTATGGAATTGAATAAATATACCTATTTTTATAACAGTCTATATAATAAATTCAAAGATAGTAATTTCAGATCATGATGGAAATAAGATAAACTCCCTTTGAGTCAAAAACATAATGCCTATTTTTTTCCCTAAGGTTCTAATCTGCTGAGATCAAAGGGGGATATTTATTTTTCTTACATATTGTAGATCCTGGAGATCACTGATCCTTTTACTTCCTATACTAGTGAGAAAAAATAAGGAAGCCTGGATCAAGTAAGCATGATGAACTAAAAGGAGCAAAATTGTCCTTAGTCTCTGTTTATGCTTCTACTAACACATCTTCTTCTTTGGGAAAACAAT
Organism: Mesoplodon bidens; assembly: GCF_964165515.1. Classification (NCBI taxonomy): domain Eukaryota; kingdom Metazoa; phylum Chordata; class Mammalia; order Artiodactyla; family Ziphiidae; genus Mesoplodon; species Mesoplodon bidens. Next base: position 46,687,373 of record NC_138164.1, on the reverse strand, counting down.
AGAATCTTAGTGTGGAAAGGGGCTTCAGCGATCATTTACTCCAACCTTCCCGAAGGTGCTTGAATCTCCGTATCACATCCCTCTAGTGGGTGTGGAACTTTTGCATGAACATCTCCATGGATGTGGAACTAACCATCTCATGAGCCTGTCCCATTTTCAAATGGCTCTTTTAACAGGATCTTCTCCGTTTCGAACTAAAAGTTTGCTGTTTCTATCCAACTGTCCTTTACTTCAGAGCCACATAGGAATCTCTCTATAACATAAGATGACCTTCAAATATTTAAATAAATCTATAAAGTCCCCTAAATTTCCAGGTTAAACACCCTAAGAATCCTTCAAATTTTATTTATATGATACATTTTCCAATCCTCTTACAATTCTGCTCACTTTCCTCTACATTTGCTCCAGGTTATGAATGTCCCTCTTCAAATGTGGTGCCTGGAGAATTGCCAGGACAGAATACAGAAAAATTCTGACCTCCCAAATAACTGGACTTTAGTCCTCTATTAAAAATTCTATTGTGATTGAAATGGAGTTCAATATTCCCCTTGCAAAAAATTAATCAGTTCATTACCTTTTAAAAAGTTTGAGACATCTTCCAATTGTGGGATATTATCTTCTCGGTATCCACAGTATTTAGAAAGCAAAGGTAAGTTTTTGAGATACTCTCTGCAGGCATGGGTTGGGTAAAGTTTGTTGAGCTCTCGGAACACAGTTCCCCAGGTCTTAATCTCCTCTTCAGTAAATTCAACATTAGGAATGGGGTCTCCACTAATGAGATAAAGAGAAGTTATCTTGAATTAGCATCCAATAAACAGTAGCACGTATCTTGTTTTCTATTTACTATATAGGCATAATTTACTCCATTTATTTCATTAGTTCAAAGTTGAATAAGTTATTTTTATAGTACACTTACTGTTTATAGTTCATAGCCAAGTCTGCAAAATACTTTCGTCTTTTACGATAGACATTGTCTTTGAAGCCCTGATAATTAAAGAAAAGTTTTTAAATATGCATACTAAAAAATACTTAACAAATGATTTAGAAAACATTTCATTATTATTCAAGTGACTATATTGAAGGGCTATATAACTGTTATTTTGAGCAAGCACTGTTGAGAAATTTATGATCATTTTTATTTTAAAGTCAACATTATATGACAGATTCATACGATAGTGGCTGCAAAGATAAAAGATACTATAGATACAAAAATACTACAGTAGCTACAAAAATAAAATAGTTTGAGGAAAAAGAAAAGTACCACCCTAGTTAAAATACATGGCTCTTTTCCAAGGGTGAGTTTTTTCTTAATCATTTGACTACATCTTCAGTTATATTTTCCTGTAATTAATAACAAAGTAGTAATTACTAATATCTGAAACCATGGCAACTGAATCTAGCCTCAGATTTTATTGCAAAATGCAGACATGTTAATCATTTGTAGAAGCAAATAATGATAAAAAGATAGACAAAATAGTAACATTAGAATTTATACCTATGAAAAATATTTAAGAAAAAAATAGACAAAATAAGGCATCAAAAAGCAAACCTTAGGAGGAAATAGCCAATAATACAAAATAGGAAAGAAGGGGAGGACACCTGAAAGCAAAGAATGAGACGTGTGTGTTTAACACAGATTTACAAGTCCCTACTATGCACCTGGCCTTGTGCTGAAATTCAGAGAAACAGCACAATCTGGGTCTTCAAGGAGTTTACTTTAACCAATTATTTTGAAACAATATGGTAAATGCCTTATTACAGACAGGCACAAAATGCCACTTGAACTCAAAAAGAAACTCATAATCCAGAGTATGCGAAGAGGGTAGTGGGGGTCAGGAAAGGGTTCCTAGCAATGACTCCTAAGCTAAAAGAGGAGTGGAGAGAGCCAGGTGGAGGAGGACAGAAAGCACAGCACCAAGGACAGCGCAGAAATGAAAAACAGCATGTTGCGCCTAAGAAAACACAGGTAATCCAATGTTGCTGGAGCCTGGAGAGTGAGGTGGAGCATGGTGAAGACTAGTTACGGGTATGCTAGTAAAGGTCTGTTTGAGAGCTTGGATTTTAGTCTTGGGGTAATTGGAAGCCATTGGTTTTTTTTTTTTTTTTTAAATAACAGCTTTATCAAGATATAACTCACATACCTTAAAACTGACATTTTAAAGTGTACAATTTAGGGGGGTTTAGGATATTCACAGTGTTGTGCAACCACCTCCACCATAATTTCAGAACATTTTATCACACTGAAAAAAAACACCCTACTCATTTGCAGTCTATCCTCATTTTCCCTCACCCCCAGCCCTGGCAACCAGTAATCTACTTCCTGTTGCTATGAATTTGCCGGTTCTGGATATTTCATGTAAAAGAAATCACACAATGTATGGTCTTTAGTGACTGGCTTCTTTCACTATCACAGTGTTTTCAAGGTTCACCCCTGTTGTAGCATGTTGAGTAATTCATGGTTTTTTTATGGCCATTAATATTCCATGTTGGGGACATACCATGCTTTACTTATCCATTCACCAGTGGATGGATATTTGGGTTGTTTCCACTTTTTTGCTACTATGAATAATGCTTCTATGAACATTTGTGTACAAGTTTTTGCATAGACTTATGTTTTCAATTCTCCTAGATCTGTACGGAGGTACCATTGGTGATTTTTAGGCACAAGAGGGATAACGGTCACACTGAGGCTTTAGATCGTTCTAGTGACTGTGAGGACAGGTTTGAGGCGGCAAGGCTGGAGGCAGGAAGACCAGTTAAGGGATGTGGTAGTAAGAATAAACAAGGAACAAATTAAAGAAGTATTTTGGAGGTGAAAACCAGGACTTGGTAGTAGATCAGTAAAACTCATTTACACACCTTTCCATAAACACACCCCAGATTTTCTTGCCTCTGAAACTTTGCTCATTTTGCAATGAACTGTCCTTCCTCTCCATCCCTTTCCTGCCAAAATTCTTTAAGGCCAAGTTAACAAGGTTGCCTTTCTCTGACCTCTTCAGCTAGAAGAGTTTACTCTCTTGTGTATATCTCAAAGCAGTCTGTTCATGCCACTTAGCACACTTTTCATATTTAAATCTTGTATGTGTGTTTATATATATGCGTGTGTGTGTGCTTTACTTTTTCAACTTGACTGGAAGCTCCCAGAGGGCAGGTCCAGCAAATTATTAATTCCAATACTTACTCAATAAGATATTATAGAATAAATGGATGGATCGGCTGGGGGTTGTCTAAGGCAGTATACGGTCACATTCACACAGCTAATAAGTGGTAGAAGCTAGAATAAATCCCTGGTCTGTGCAACTCTACTGCTGACTCTCTTCTCTCCTCCCCTCCTAGGATCCTAGAGCTCCATAAGTCCTAATGCTCTAGACTTACTAATTCTCCAACTCATGCCTGTACTGTATCCCATATGATTTTCCAAGGAAACAGCTTCCTAATTCATCAACTGCGTAATAAACCAATTATGCTGGGCAGTGTGGGTGATGATTTTCCCCTTCCTATCTTTACTCCCCTCTCCAATAGCCCATGCCCATTTTGATAGAAACCCACTGCAGATACGGTGTTCATTGTAGTGTAATTCTTGGAATAGCTCTTAGTGATAAGAATTCCAGGCATGACACAGATGTTTTGGAGCCAATGAAATTGGATGCTCTTCAGTCACTTGGTTTCAAGTCCACCAACATGAAGGACTAATAACACTTCCTGAAACCCAGATTAATCAAGATCCTATTTAGTCTAGAATAAGCACTTTCTCCAGAAAAGAAAAATAATACCCTTAATTTTTTAGTTTGCTTTAAATTATTTTCATGAAAATATTTTTGTTTGTTTTTTTGTTTTGTTTTTTGCGGTACACGGGCCTCTCACTGTTGTGGCCTCTCCCGTTACGAAGCACAGGCTCCGGATGCACAGGCTCAGCGGCCATGGCTCACGGGCCCAGCTGCTCCGCGGCATGTGGGATCTTCCCGGACCGGGGCACGAACCCGTGTCCCCTGCATCGGCAGGCGGACTCTCAACCACTGCACCACCAGGGAAGCCCCCATGAAAATATTTATTTAAAATATTTACAGGATGGTCAGCATCCAGTTCGGATCCATACATCAGAACTCTGTTAGCACAATGGTCCAGGTCAGAAATCTTCTTTGGAAACCAAGGAACAGTTTCCATACCTGAAAAATACAAAAAACACTAACAGTTGAAGAGACCATCTTAAATTAGGCAATAAAGAAGAAGAAATTAAGAAAGTCATAAATGCATTTGAATGAGATTTTTAATTTTAGCTTGTACATTGAGGCACAATGTATACAAGTAAATTGGTCTAGTTTTAATAAGTAAATTTTATTCAAAGTTTTTGAGTTTAAAAATATTTTAAGCCTTAATTTCCTAAGCATTGCAGAAATGATGTACTTTAGTAATAGACCAAAAGTTCAAAAAAATTTAAGCTACATATTTAGCTAGCCTTAAAAAGTAAGGCTAATTTTAAATTAGCAAATTTAAATAAAACTCTGAATGTTTATTTTTGTTGATTAAAAGGATCTTAGAGATCATTTATGTCTTTGCCACTTTGATCTTCTCACTATCCCTCATACATACACGCTCTCCTAAAACTCTTTTTTGTGAATGCTGGTCTTCTTCCTGGAATACCTATCTCATCCCACATCCTGCTGCACCTCATCCTTCTGTTTTCCTGAGAATATCCTTCTCCTCCTTCAGGACCCAAATCAAATGAGCCTTCCCTGACCCTGTAGGTGGCGCTAATTCTCTATCATCTGGGTTCCCAAGACTATGACTCCAATTCTCTGAAAGCTTTTACTATGTTTTACTATAATGTATCTGCATATGGCTGTCTTACAGAAAAGAATGGGAACGACTCCAGGGTAGGACTATTTCTTTTTATATCCCCATTTCTTAGTAGAAATATCTGATACAAGTTGGTGTTCCCTAAAGATCAGCTGAATCATTTAGACTCTATAAATAAACTCTTCATTGGCCAGAGAGGTGAAGTAACTTATCCAAGATCATTCATCTCTAATGGAACAGAGAGGACTAGGACTCAATTCTTCTTGCTCCAGTTTCATGCTGTAACATACCCAGAAGTGATATTCAAGAGATTCAGCAACAAAACAACAGGGGCACCAATCACTCAAAATAGACACAAGCAGAGTCCCAGGCTCCTGCTCTACCAGGTGTTAATCTTTTAGTTGTTTGTGGTGGGCACAGGACTCCTAGGGGAGAACTGGGGGCACATAGGCTTCAGGCATGGTGAGGAGCACTTAAGGGACTCAGGAGAAAAGCTATCTGCCAGCCAGACATGGACGTAGAATCTTGATATTTTAATACCTTATACAGCCATATGAATACATAACAGATGAATATCAGCCCTGATTACACCCAAATGTTGTGACATAATCTGAAGGGATTATTTTAAATTGAGTACCATATATAAAATGTGACTGGGCTTCCCTGGTGGCGCAGTGGTTGAGAGTCCGCCTGCTGATGCAGGGGACACGGGTTCGTGCCCCGGTCTGGGAAGATCCCACATGCCGCGAAGCGGCTGGGCCCGTGAGCCATGGCCGCTGAGCCTGCGCGTCCGGAGCCTGTGCTCCGCAACGGGAGAGGCCACAACAGTGAGAGGCCCGCGTACCACAAAAAAAAAAAAAAATGTGACTGATTTATCCATTTGTCTCTTGCCCCAAGTAAACTGCAAGGATTTTTTCACAGTAGAAGATTTTAGATTATCTCTGTGCTGCCTGAGTATCTGAAAACTTAGAAGCTTTCCATTTGGTTTTGGTGGAAGTGAGGACAAGGAAGAATATTGTATTTCATATATAGAGTATTTCACATTGTAGTTGTCAGTAATTGTCAACATTCTCAACAAATTCATATTCACTTAATATCTGCTAGGTATTTGCCCTGTAAGTTACTAAGTGCTCAGGGATTGTGAATTGGAGGTTTGTGAAATCAAGAAATGCCTGATGATTTGGAAACTGAGATAACAATGGATTTCTAACTATTCTAAATTCTTTCTTGTACTCAAGTTTTCCTTTTCACTTCTCTCACCCTTGATAAAATGTTGCTTTATAATTTTTCTTTAGCATTTTGAGCAATTACATTTTGTATCTTCTTCATTATCAGATTGTAAGCAATTTGAATAGTGTTTTATTTTTACTTTCATGCCTTCAAGCTAAACATAAGATAGGACACACACTATGCATTTAATCTTCTGAGTAGTATTTTCACTTTTCAAACTTACCATCTTCCTTCACAGTAAAATTATCTGGTAGATTCACAGAGAGAACATTAGTATGAGACTTCAACAGATGAAAAATATCATTCAATTGTTCTCTATTGATATCACAATCAACAAAAATCTCAAACTCTGAGTTTCTTCTCTTTGATCTTCGGGACTCAATATGTAATAGGTTCACATGCTTCTCCTGTGGAAAGCAAAGGATGAAGATTATACATGACTGCCTCAAATGGGTATAGTCTCTGAGCAGATTACTTCCATTACCACTAAAAATCAGTCTCATCACTTGTCATAATAGCCAAAGGGAAAAAAGGCTGTTTTTAGTGCCATCAACAGCAAAGTAATTCCCCCTAAATATTAGGTACTATTCAAAAAAAGTTTGAAAAATTCATCACACCCTCCAGAATCTAATTAAATTAACACCCAGTAGGAAGTCCCTCAGATTGCCAGAACTGATTGGCCTTCAAATCACAAGACTTAGTCTCCTAGATAAAAAGAACACTTTGAAAATTCTCACAAATAAAGGCTAGGTTTTTTTTTTTTTTTTTTTTTTTTTTAAATTTTATTTATTTATTTATTTATTTATGGCTGTGTTGGGTCGTCATTTCTATGCGAGGGCTTTCTCTAGTTGTGGCAAGTGGGGGCCACTCTTCATTGCAGTGCGCGGGGCCTCTCACTATCACGGCCTCTCTTGTTGCAGAGCACAGGCTCCAGATGCGCAGGCTCAGTAATTGTGGCTCACGGGCCTAGTTGCTCCGCGGCATGTGGGATCTTCCCAGACCAGGGCTCGAACCCGTGTCCCCTGCATCGGCAGGCAGATTCTCAACCGCTGCACCACCAGGGAAGCCCTAGGTTTTTTTTTTTTAAGTGATCTAGTGTTAGTCCTTTAAAAAGAAAAGTCTCCTTTGCAATAATGCATTTAATACAATTAGATGAACAGCTTGAACATGGAATATTTAATACCTCCAATATCTTAAGCTACAAACTCAGTAACCAGCTGAATCAGATTGCTGCTTCTGATCTCTTCACGTGCCAGCCTGAGCTGTGGGGTGCCATATGTGTAAACCTGTGGGGGGAAGGCATCTTCTCTTACCAATCTGGGTGCTGAGGAAAAGCCCTGGTGACATAATCATGAAACATAAGAACCAGCCACCCAACAGTTTTCTTCATCTAAAATACGAGAAAGTTAGAGTAGATGATCTCCAATACTAACCAGCTGAATCTAAATTAACTTAGTGAACACCTGCGTAGCCAAGTAATGGCTGTGAAGCATACAAAGAAGGGCAAGACGTACAAGGAGTTTACAATCTAGTTGACTAACACATGAAAGACTAAGAGAAAATACAAATAGTGAGTGTTCAGGCGCAGAAGATGTTCAGAAACGGAAAAAAACATCAGGAGTTTGAGAAGGTAGAAGGTTCTAGGAGCAGACAGGAGCTGAGACGAGTCTTCCGGACACGCAGGCTCAGCGGCCATGGTTCATGGGCCCAGCTGCTCCACACATATGGGATCTTCCCGGACCGGAGCATGAACCCATGTCCCCTGCATCGGCAGGTGGACTCTCAACCACTACGCCACCAGGGAAACCCTGAGATGAGTCTTAAAAAAATAGATAGAATAGGAAGACAGAAGGGAAGAAGTAAGATTCCAAACAGGAGGTACTTGTATGAGCAAAGGTAGGGATGAGATAATTATCAGGGAACATTAACTGATAAATAAGAAAGGAGAGTGAATGTCAGGGATGTTGGGAAATTGGAATAGGCAGGGTTTATCCTGGAATGTAGAATCTATCATGGCATCAATACAAGAGAGTCAGTTACAAAATATATTGGAATTGATCAGGAGTAAAGGAGAGTTTTATTGAATCTATTTCTTATGAATTTTTAGAATAAGAGTACATTCATAAATATTTTCCGAATGATGACGAATAAATATAAAGCTATAAATTATGTTTTTGGAGTAAAATACATAAAATGTCAATTCTTCCTAAAGTAATCTAAAATTGAGTGCTATCAAAATGAAAAACTTGATGGAATCTGGTGAGGAAATGTAACTAAATAACTTAAAAGTTATTTCGTTCTTTTCTTCTTACATGGAAGAAAAGTTTAGTCAAGAAGGTCTAGGAAAATTCAGGTAGAGTTAAAGTAATAAGTGAGACATTCCTTATCAGATATTTCAATTACAGCAACAGAGGCACAGAGAGGTTAAGCAGTTTGCCCAAATGCACACAGCTAATCAGTGTAACAGCTGGAATTCAAACTCAGGCTGTCTAGCTCCACAGTCTATGCCCTTAAAAACTATGTTGTAATCCTGCTGTACAAGAAAAGAAGAGTCAGAATAATGGATAATATGGTTCTTCTTTGAACAAGATTTACATCATCTTTATAATGAAAACACTGAAGACTGATAAAGCCAAAAATTGGGGCATAACTACGTTGTGAAGATGGGGGGAAGGGAAGTTGAGGGGCCGCTGGAAAGGGAGCTGTGCCAAGGAAGCTAACTCTTCACTTCCGCTGGAGAAAATCAATAGGTGATATCAACAAACGGAAAAAACAAGGAATAGCAGCAGAATAAGCATATTGTTTATAAATATGGACGCTACTATGAGAAAATATAGTTTAAAGCGTTGAAGATGGTCGCCCCCTATGGGCAGAGGATGAGTAAAAATAGGTGGATTCACACCCACAACACCACTGCAGCAGTCAGAAGAACGAATGAGATGGATATGTAGCAGCACGGGTAGGTCTTCAAAACACAGTGCTGAGTAAAAGAAAAAGTGTATGTACAATAACATTTATAAAAATTACCAGTCCATGCACATGCAAAAACTCAACATAGATTCTAAGTAACATAAAAAACACTTCAGTGTGTACATCAAACGTATCAGAGCAATTGTCTATCAGAAGAGAGAAATGGAGATGGAATAAAACAGGAGGAGGCTGTATACATCAGTGTTGACAGTGTCCACGTGACTTAAGGAGTGCGATTAGCTCAACCCTCTGCACCTAGGTCAACATAAAAATTAAATGGAATTTAGGAATGAAGAGAGATGAAGCAGAAGACTGCTATTTTCTTTATAAGCTTTATAGTGTGGGGTTGACTTTTTAAACCATGCACAAGTATTATTTGATTAAAGACAAAATAAAAAAGAAAGTTGATGGAAGAAATATAGGTATACTATTTAAAGACTCCAAGGTAATCAAAAGAAGAGCTTGCAGTTATCACGTAATTATCAAATATGGGGAGGAGAAGGAGGAAGAAGGGACGCAAGTGTCAGTATCAGTATCATTCACAATAGAGAGTAAATAAATATGTAAATTGATGATAACTCAGAGAGAGATCAGGACAATATCTAGACATTATAAATTCACCGCTAAAAGAACTAAAGAACAGAAATAGTTAAAAGAGATTGCCTCTAGGGAGTGGAACTGAGGTGCTGGGTTAAAAACTGGTGCTTTTTATCACAAACTCTTCTAGACTATTTGTTATATTTAGAATTTTAAATTCTTTGAAATATTATTTTCAAACGGCTATTTAATAGTATATCATATGGATATAAATCTGATTTCTAAATAGGTAACATTTATTGATAATTCACTTTGAACTATCCTAAGCACTTGAAATATATTAATTTTATTAGTTCTCACAGTGACCCTGTGAGGTAGGTAGGGTTCTCATTTTATAGATGCTAAGATGAAGCGCAGAGAATTTGCCCACCATCACACAGCCAATAAGTGACAGAGCAAGGATTTGAACTCAGGTGGCCTGCCTTCAGAGCCTACCTACAAGCTTAATACCAATGATGTTCTAGTAGTGTAATTTAACCTGTCCCATACCTTAGGACAAGTAGTTTGTTTATAATTTTTTAATTCCTATAAATAAATCTTTGTGTCTCTTAAACTGGGTTAGGTCTCCCAGTTCAATGCTATCATAGTACCTGGTACTTCTCTTTCAGGTCAGTTTACACACATGTAATCATTTGTTTACTGAAATTATTTGTTTAGTGTCTGTCTTCTCCACTAGATTATACACAACTGTGAGGGCTGGAACTGTGTCTGCTTTGTTAGGGTACACACCTTCACATCTAGCAGGACGTGCTGCACTTAGTAAGTACTCAGTAAAAATTCCTGTTCTAACTGACTGACCCTGATTTCCTTAGGATAGATTTATGGAAGTAAAATTACTGGGTCAAAATATGTGAACACTTTAAGACTCAAAATACATATTATCAGATTGTTTCCCTACACATCACATCAATTTTCCCTCACACCAAAGGTGTATTTAAGTGCCAAATGCATTGAAGCTTTGACAGTAGGGAGTAGTATAATGTAGAATCTTTGTTATTTTGCTATATAAAAAATAGCTTTTAATATATTAATGTATCATTAAATAATATCATTAAAATTTCAATATTTCAGTTAATTAAAATAAAATTAAAAATTGTTTCTTCAAAATCCGTAAAGTGAGTCTTTCCTCCCCCATTTCTTTATTAGTTATTTGCACCTCCTCTTCTATAAATTGTTTGTATCCTTTGCCCATTTGATAGAATCGAGCAGTATTTTAGAAATTTAAGTGTTTAAAACATTTCTGTAGTCCACCTCTGAAGAATTTACAAATAATCTTACAGACCCATTTTATAAGAGTTTTATGCAGAAATACAGAGACTGCTTACCTGGAAGATTTTCAGTGCTTTTATAAGTCCTCCAACTTCATTCTTTAAGGAAAAAATGAGAGTTGCTCTTCCCTTTTCTATGGAATGATCTTTGTTTTCCTTATTGTCTTCAATCATGATGAATTTGGTGTACGTCTCTAAAAATAAAGTATGAAAATAGAGAGAAAGTTCTAAAAAAAAGTTGTACAACGCAGACAATATTTGGTAGCATAGATAATATTTGAAACTCAGACAATATCTGATAACATTAACCAAGTTTTAGTTTCCTCACCTGTAAAACATGGATGTACATATATACTTTGCAAAACTGTAATGAGACGACAATAAGCTAAACATTGCCTAGCATAGTGCCTAGAATATAAAAGATATACAATACATGTTAGTAATTTTCTTTTTTTTCTAATCCAATCCTTTCAGGGCATGACTCAAGCCCATGGGTTTCTTGTAGTCTTCCTGTTGTGGCCTGAACTGGGCACTCTTTCTCTATGAAAGCCTACCTCCTCTCCCCTTACAATTTTAGCACTTTATTGTACTGGGTCTTATTGTAGTTTCAGATGTACAACATAGTGATTCAATAGTTTTATAGATTATATTCCATTTAAAGTTATTATAAAATATTGGCTATATTCCCTGTGCTGTACAATATAATCCTTGTAGCTTATCCATTTTATACATAGTAATTTGTACCTCTTAATCTCTTACCCCTATTTTGCCCCTTCATCCTCCTCTCTCCCCACTGGTAACCACCAGTTTGTTTTCTGTATCTGTAAGTCTGATTCTTCTTGTTATATTCATTCACTTGTTTCATTTTTTAGATTCCACATATAAGTGATAACATACAGCATTTGTCTTTCTCTGCCTGACTTATTTCACTAAGCATAATACCCTCTGGGTCCATCCATGTTGTTATAAATGGCAGAATTTCATTCTTTTTTTTTCATTCTTTTTTATGGCTGTGTGATATTCCATTGTATGTGTGTGTATATATATGTATGCATATATATGCATGTATACATACACACCACATTTTCTTTATCCATTCATCTGTTGATGGACACTTAGATTGCTTCCATATCTTGGCTATTAAAAATAATATGAACATTGGGATGCATGTATCTTTTTGAATTAGTGTTTTCACTTTCTTTGGGTATAAACCCAAGAGGAATTTCTGGATCATATGGTAAGTCTATTTTTAGTTTTTTGAGGAACATCCATACTGTTTTCCATAGTGGCTGCACCACTTTACATTCCCACCAACAGTGCAGGAGTGTTACCTTTTCTCCACATCCTTGCCATTTGTTCATTGTGTTTATACTGGGTCTTGAATGGCTTCCTCAAATGTGTCACTCATATATGTGACATGTCTTCTAACAAGACAGCAAGCTTCTTCAGAACAGGGAGAAGGCCTCCTATTTCATTTGTAAATTTAAGAGCCTGGACAGCTCTGGACACAGGTGGACTAGAAGAATAGCTGCTAGCCCAGAGAATTCTGGTTCCATATAAGTATCTACTTTCTCTCTGACTGTGGAATCCCCTAGGCCATTGGCCCTGAAGCCTTTTTAGTATTGGCCTACAAGTGCCAAGTGTGTGTGTGTGTGTGTGTGTGTGTGTGTGTGTGTGTTGGGGGAAGTGAGGATTTTTTTTCCTTTTTTAAATTTTTTATTTATTTTTTTATTGGAGTATAATTGCTTTACAATGTTGTGTTAGTTTCTGCTGTACAGTGAAATGAATCAGCTATATGTATACATCTATCCCCTCCCTCTTGGACCTCCCTCCCCACCCCCATCCCACCCATCTAGGTCCTCACAGAGCACTGAGCTGAGCTCCCTGTGCTATACAGCAGGTTCCCACTAGCTATCTATTTTACATGTGGTACTATATTTATGTCAAACCTAATCTCCCAATTCATCCCACCCTCTCCTTCTCCCATGTCCACACATCTGTTCTCTATGTCTTCATTTCTATTCCTGCCCTGCAAATAGATTCATCTGTACCATTTTTCTAAATTCCACATATATGCATTAATATACGATGTTTATTTTTCTCTTTCTGACTTACTTCACTCTATATGACAGACTCTAGGTCCACCCACATCTCTACAACTGACCCTCTTGTTCCTCTTTATGGCTGGGTAATATTCCATTATACATATGTACCATATCTTCTTTATAGGGGAGGTGAAGATATTGTGGGGGATAGATGTAGGGTACGGTAACTTTGTACTGGTGACTCTCAATTGAGAAATAGACACTTGAGAAGTAAGATTTGGATTAATAAATGGTAACAGCATATTGAAGATTTATGGTTATTAGTTTTCTTTGGGTTATTAATTCTCCCTAATTGCCCAGTTTCATGTTGTTGTTCTAGTGGAGTTGACCTTTAACAACTTAAATTGACATAACCGATCTCACTGCCTTTCACCTGCTCTCATGCGTTGATCCAAGCCTGTAGAGCAGGTATAGTAGGATGGCGAGGGCTTGAAGCCAGATAGACTGTGTTCCAGTCCCCCGCAGTTCAAATTTCCCTTACTCGTGGAAGCCTTCCATGACGCCCCCAAGTCAACCCCTAGTGTTGGTTCTCATGGCACCAGATACTTCCCATTCATAACAGCAGTCGCAGGTGCAGCTGTAGCTCTGTATATGGTTGTGTCTGTCTCTTCAACTAGCCTGTGTGCTCTGTGGGGGCAGAGATCATGTATGCTTTTATGCACCATTGTGAGTACCTAGCACAGTCTCTGCACATAACAGGGAGTGGATCGATGTCACTGAATGAATAAATGAAGGAAAGATTGATTACAGACATGGTCCCTACCCTCAGGGAACTAAAAGTCTCATAGAAAGAGAATGAAGGATAAGCATTGTAACAGGGAACACAGATGGTGGCGTGATGGCAGTGGCTAGATTAATTATTCTGGTACGTGTTCAGAGGTGCTTCACTGAAGATGTGTTTGAATTAGGTCTTAAAGAAAAAGAGAGGAAAGAGTCCATGAGGAGGTGAAAGACAAAGGATGAGGAGGTGACCAACCACAGATCAATGAGGGATCATGTAGGCAAGGTAAGTGGGGCCAGATCCTTCAAAAGGCTCTGCAGTTAATGCAGAGGAGTTTGGACTTGATCTTCTATGCACATCCAAATACCCATCTCAGGACCATGGCAAGTCTGATCAAAGGCTAAATGAGAAAAGTTAGGACAAGGTAGTTTTCCATTAAGCTAAATTCCTGGCTTTGAAATGCTTTTCTATAGGATGATCAAAATGAGGAGCTTCATGAATTTCTGTCCTACTGACCGGAGAACTATTGTGAGTTTTCTCTTTCTGCCATAAAGACTTTTTCTTAACCCATACTGTATAACATTTGGGGTACCTTATAAGAGGCATCCCCAAGAGCCCTAGCTGGCTTGATAGAGGGTATAAAGTACCAAATATGGCTCAGTAATTTTCAACTGTATGGTAATAAACAATAGTCTGCTACTAAATCTGCCAATGGAATACAATTTTCTGTTTCAGAATTCGGTCTTTCTGATAGCTTTGGAATTTAGTTTAACAAATATTTATTAGGCACATACTAAGTTGAAGGACTTCTACATATAAGTTCAGAGAGTATGGAAATAAGAAAGAAATTCCCACTCTATGATAACAAGGTTCCATCCATTCTTAGCAACCCAAGAGGTGGGTAAGGGAACTGATATTTGTCAAATGTCTATATATATCATGCACTAATATTATCCCATATAATTCTCATAAAATCTTGGTGGAGGGGGACAGGAATTATACTCTGAAAAACTGAAGCTCAGAGAAACTAACTAACCTGTCCATGGTCACACAGCTAGAGAATGTAAGAACACATATTTAAAACTGCTTTTGGAGATGTGAAAACCTTTGGAAACATTCTTACGTGTCTAACCATCACTCAAAGACCATGTACTTTTTTTTCTTCCAGAGTATGGGTGACTTTGTCCTATAGTATACGGTTGCCAACAATAAGAGAGATGTAAAATAATAAAGCAAATTGCTAGTAATAAATCCAACTACAAATCCATGTAGGCAAGCTATAATTTCTATGTGCATTAATTTCCTTATTTGCAAAATTGGATGGAGGCTAATTAGCACCAATTTCGTGGCTATAAGGAGGAGGAGTATAATATACGAAACCCTTAGAACAGATGCTGACCTACACTAAGTACTCAGTAAATATTAGCTCTAACAATGGGAAGTGCACCCCAAATTTCCCAATCTTCAAAAAAAGAAAATGTTAAATGTAATAAAGTGGACATTCTAAACTTTCCTGGCTAAAAATTTTCCTTACCCTGGGAATTAAGCATTCACAAGATAGTTATAAACCTATTTCTTATAGTAACAAGCACATGGAAAGGTTGTGTTATGACATAACATTTAAGTATTCTTTTGTCTTAAGGTGATTTTCAGTTTCATTAGTTTATTTCTTATGAAACCCAAGTGTATTAAGTTCCAAATCTCAAGTGAATAATTTAGCAATTCTTTTGCAAACAAACAGATGAAGACTCCAAAGTACAATTTACTGAATCAGCCTATATTTACTGAGTCCCCATTTTCCCTCATATTGTCACCATAACACGCTGGAGTAAAAGGATTCTGCAAATATAACCTATTTCCTGGTCTACTACTATTTTCATAATGTAAGCAAACTTTAACAACTGGGAGCAAGGATCAGAGAACAGGAAAGAAAAGTGATTTTTGCCAGTCAGTGGTAACAGAATTTACCAGACAGAATTTCAGATCTCCTGATAGGTCATCCTTCAACGATCCCTCAGAGCTTAGAATGCTCTTCATATAAAACTATATCAAGATTTTCTTTCACATTTCAAAACCGACCCTTAAGCTCCCCTGGCAGGAGCCATTATAAGAAGGTACTAATAGTCATGGCTAATCTAACTCCAACCTTTTGGGGTTCATAATTCTCTTTTTCCCCTGGTTCCAAAATGGATCTAGTTTTGCCACCAACATTTCCCTAATGGGTGGGGGCAAAGGAAGGCAAAGGATACATGAATGGAATATTTATGATGAGTAAGGCATTTTACATTGAGATTTGGAAATATTCCTATCCCTCTTGTTAAGTCAATGTAAGAATGAAGCTTCTCAAAAGGAACTTCTGCTTAGAAACCAGAAGAAAAGAATTCTCACCCCTCCCCCACACCCACCCCAAAATAAGCTTAAGAGCACAAGGCTTTGACCTTTACTAAAATTTGGCCACAGCTTGGCCTGATAGACAGAACTCATGAAGCATCTTTATTCTGTCTTTATTGTTACTCCCAAACCCCTTTCAGAACCTGAGCATTTCCTCCATCACTTTTTTTCCTTTCCCTCTTCCAGCTACCTACCCCCTCCTACTCCTTCAGGGGCAAAACCCACAGTACTAGCCTGGTAAGATAAAAGGCTATGAAGTGTCCAATGGGTCACACTTGTTTGGATCCACGTCTCATGAAGAAGTATATATTTTACTTTTAAAGCAATACTCTAATAAGCCAGTGCCAACTGGTACTTCCCCTTTTTCTTTGAGAGGCCAGGAGTCATTCTCCTATCGAATTTCCTGACCTGACTAAAGATGTACTGGTGTGCAGAATCTGCCATTGGAAATAAGGAACACATACCAAGAAGTCGGTCAGAAGATCAACAGCCCCTTAGTATAGTAGAGGTCAATTGACTAACTCTTTTCTCCCCTTAGTTTAATCAGTAACAGTGTAATTTAAATTTCTATGATCTAGGAAGCACAAAGCACTATCGAATTAAAGTATTTTGAAAGCATGGATGCTGTTTGAAGACAGAACTAAAAGCTTTGGGAAAGACTGGTGTGAAAGGAGAGAATCCTCCAGAGAATCTTGATTTTCTTTTCTGAATGAGGGAAGGGAAAGAGGATGAAAGTAAAGATGAAATATAAAAGAAAACATGAAAAGCATTATTCCAGGAAATAATGGCACCAGCAAAGAAAATGGAAATAGAAGATACATCCCTGCCTGAAGATAATCTAATATGATAATAATACGTGTACAAATGAACTCCAGTGATCAGATTCATAGGCCACAGATTATAGCTTTACAGAACCATTTATAGTTAATTTAAGCTGTGCTCACTTCTACTTTTAAACCAAATAAGTGAATTCCATCTTCCTTTGAGAATTGACAGGCACAAACTTTCACTGGGCTAGAAAGTTCGACTCTAGTCTTCTTCCCCCAAGTCAACTAGAGTAGACCATCAGTGGGGAGTTAATTTTAAACTCCTGAAAACCAAATGGTCAGAGGCAAGGTTAAACTTACCTGGACTTTTAACAGGATCTGAACTACTAGGTCCTATGCCTCTTTGTCAGTTGTAACCTTGCAACCCCGGCTCTTAGTCCCATGTTGGGGTGGAGGTGAGGAGATGTGATGCTGAAAGGCTTTGGCTCAGAGACTCCCTTTTCTTTGAGGGTGTCTAAGGGAAGGTTCCCTTTATAGGAGGAGAAGGAAAAATGAGATGTTGCCATTTGACGGAGAAGAGAAAGAAGAATTTGTCTGTTTCTGCTAGCACAGAGGAATCACACTGACTTGGGTTCAACTCTGAACCTCAGTTTTCTCATCTGTAAAATTCAAGAACTATCTAACCCACAGGGTTTGCTGGGGAGGTGAAATCAGATGACATGTAAAGAGCCTGTTTCTGGCACAGGGGAGGCCCTCAAAAATAGTGTCTTTTCTCACCAAAGAGGGTAGGAGGAAAGGAGAAGAGTGAGTGACCACAGGAGTGCGACTTTGATTTCCCAGGCCCAGCTCCCCACGGGCATTTACCTCCTGGAGGATGACCCTGCCTCTTCCTCGAGCCAACCCAGTGCCCCCAAATTCGCGACGGTGGTCCCTGGTCCCGGTGGGAAGGGGCCACCCCACTCACCTCGGGCGCCGCTAGCAGTGAGCTGGGTCAGCCCACAGCCTCGCGCTGCCCGCCTCTTATAGAAGCAGGCGTCGGGGCCGGCCAATGGGCGCCCGAGGCGGCCAGGCAGTGGCCAATAAGAAAGGGGTTCGCCTGCCGGGTGGGGGGAGGGCCCAGGGAGCTTACCTCCTCTGGGAGCTGACGGTCCCCGCCAGCCTGAGCCGAGACTCGCACGCCTTTGCCTTCACGTGTATCTGACTGGTGTTTTAATTAAGCTAATGTTAGGCCGTCCTTAACTACAGAAGTCTGGCTAATATTAAACGACGGAGTTGGAAATTCCCTCCAAACCAAGATAACATCCGTTATTGACAATATGACATCTCGTAGGCTTGTACGGCTTCTCCCGTTTGGCGACCAAAGCAGGAATCCCCTCAACTCCCTCCACTTCCCAGATATCTCTGTGCTTCTAGGTTATTTGATAGTCCAGCCCTACCTCATCATTCTCTTGGTGACTTCCCTTGTTCCTTAAGGCAAAGCAATACTTGACCTTTTTAGAAGGGAAGTGCTCAGTACCTTTCCAATTAAAGAAACTTTAAAGCTGCAAATGGATGAGCATGCTATATTAGAAAATCATATGTGAACAACATGGCACTGAAGCCAAAAATTTGGACTAGCTTATTTATTGATTGAGTGCTCAGTCCATAAGATCCTGTCCTAAAGGACTATATATGTAACACATTATATTGTAGAACATTTTTTGCTTTGAGTTTTTAAAAGTCAACTTTGTTGATGTATAATTTACTTACAGTAAAATTCACCCTTTTGAGATGTACATTCCTGTGAGTTTTGACAAACATATGCAGTTGTGTAACCATCGAACAATCAGAATATAGAACATTTCCATCATCTCAAAAAAGCTTCCTTGTTTCAATTCTCTCCCCCGACATCCAACCCATGGCAACCACTGATGTTATGTCCCTCTAGTTTTTCCTTTTCTGGAATGTCATATAAAAGGAATCATATGGTGTGTGGTTTTTGTCTCCTGGCACTTAACATGATGCTTTTGAACGTCATCCATCCTGTTGCATGTCTATAAGTAATTTGTTCTATTTCACTGCTGAATATGGATATATTTTAAAATGCAGGGGCTTCCCTGGTGGCGCAGTGGTTAAGAAGCCACCTGCCAATGCAGGGGACATGGGTTCGAGCCCTGGTCCAGGACGATCCCACATGCCACGGAGCAACTAAGCCCATGTGCTACAACTACTGGGCCTGTGCTCTAGAGCCTGCGAGCCACAACTACTGAAGCCCACAACTACTGAAGCGCACCTAGAGCCCATGTTCCACAACAAAAGATGCCACTGCAATGAGAAGCCCGCTCGCTGCAACAAAGACCCAACACAGCCAAAAATAAAATAAATACATTTATAAATAAATAAAATGCAGGGCATCTACTACTTTCAAACGCATTTTTCTTTTTATCTGCATAATAATTCTATGAGGTAAATATTATTCTCATTTTATAGATAAGGAAACTCAGGCTCAGGGAGGCTCTATGACCCTTTTCTGGCACAGACTAGTAAACAGAATCAAGAATCAAGCAAAAGCACTCCGACTTTAAATCTGGTGTTCTTACTACAATATCATGAAAATCACTGGCCAGGTAGAGAGACCTTTCAGAACCAAGCTGGGGTGAAAGGTGGCTTTCCTAAAGTTGGGTCTATGAGAGGGCTTGAACCACCTCTGTTAAAGAAGAGAGATTGGGTCAAGTCATTCAGTGAATCCATAGCCAAGGAAATGAGGAGAATAGGTTGGGCACTGGCCCTGAGGTGGAGACGCTTGAGTAGTTGATATAAATGAAGCCCATCTGAGGTCACCTTGAAGGACTGAGCAAAGCAGGAATCTTTTCTGAGCCTCTCTAAGCATACTCAACTCCCACAACCCTGGAGAGACTCCAGGCATCTGGGTGTGCTTTCCCACTTCTCTGATAGAATTCTAAAATGACCCTGACCCTTCCCAAAACATCTCCAGCATGGTGCCTGGAATTCTACCAATTAAGAATTTTCACTGGACTGAATGATACAATTTAAATTAAATTCACATACTCTGACAAGGCACAGAGAAAGAACTATCAGTGGAGAAATATATATATTTGCCTAATTAGAAGCATTTCATTACTCTTAATGCCAAACCAATACCACAGAGTGAAAAAATGACATTTCCATGGAAGTTTAGAAAGGTAAATTAATCAAGACACTTGAAGAAAAGAAGCAGTCTTAGTGAATGTATTCATTTTCCATTGTTGCTGCAACAAATTGCCATAAATTTCGTGGTTTAAAACAACACAACTTTATTATCTTACAGTTCTGGAGGTCAGAAATCCAAAATGGATTTCACAGATCTAAAATCAAGGTGTCAATTTGGATTTTATATTCAAGTGCATGCTAATTACTTGAGTCATGAGAAGACTGAGAGAGGTCCAAGTGTCCTATTAATTCCTTTGAGTCCGAAAATTTCTCATAATTGGTTTGGCAAGAAGAGTGAGATTAGTTGCTAATGAGGAGATACATATGTAACTTTAGCATGATATAAAGCTGTGATTGTCAGTAAGTGGTATTAGGAATCTAGATTATTTTTATTAGACCTTGTTTCTCTCTACAAAATCATTATCATCTCCTGATATTGTAAATTGGGTTACTTCACACTTATTTTTAATATGTGTTAATCCTCAAACTACAGGTACTTAAAGCCTTGCTAATTAAGGAGTTATTAATAAAGTTAACAATATAAGCAGTCAATTTACATTCTCCAACTAATTCAGATGAAATTCAATTTTACATATTCACACTTTGTTTTCAATTTGCCTGACACGTTTGAAGTAAGTCAAGAATAAGAAATGTTCTCAACTAGGCTTCCCTGGTGGCGCAGTGGTTGAGAGTCTGCCTGCTGATGCAGGGGATGCGGGTTTGTGCCCCAGTCCACGAGGATCTCACATGCCGCGGAGCGGCTGGGCCCGTGAGCCATGGCCGCTGGGCCTGTGCGTCCGGAGCCTGTGCTCCGCAACGGGAGAGGCCTCAACAGTGAGAGGCCCATGTACCGCAAAAAAAAAAAAAAATGTTGTCAACTTACTACATAGACCAATTTAGTTTGTGTTCAAGTGAAGGACTGGTAACATTGTTAAGAATCAGATAAAATACTACTTTTACTAACCAAGAACAAAATGAGCGTTGTGTGGTTTTACTTTTTATAGTCCATTTGGCTTTGTTTTTAATATAAAACTTCCTGATTATATTATACTAGCTTGAAACACTCTGGGACTTTAAACTTCAATTATAACGTGAAATTTCTCTGAAACAAACATTGAAGTGTTTTGCATTTGATTTGTGAAAAAGGCTTTTTTTCCTCTTTAAAAAAATCAAGCTCTTCAAATTATTCATAACCACAATCACTTTTACTTGAAGCATGTGTTGTAGTCTTGAGCATTTTTTCAGTTTTTCACTTCTGTAATCTTTATATCCTTCTTTTGCATTTCGGCTTATGTAAAAGTAGTGTTACAGTGAACACGAGTGCTTTTTTATCCTTTATCCATGTCTCCTTCTCTGTGTTTTGAGTTAGTAAATTCATACTTCCCTCCACTACTTTTTGTTGGCAAAAAGGATTGTAAAAATATTTGCATCTGTTTTTTAGATATCCACAAAATTCCATTTTTAGCTATTGTGTTTTCACAAATTTGAAACACCTTTTGCTGAGGGAGGAAGGATTGTAAAGAACAGTTGAGTTTCTACATGTTACACATTTTGTGTAAATTTTACTGAGTGTCTGGCATCTGCCCAGTGTGTTGCTAGGTACTGTGAAGGAAATGAGGAGAATTAATAATCTTTCTTGCCTGAAGAGCTTTTTATTATGTAAGTAGAGGGACAAGGCTAATAAGTTAGAAAACAATACAAGCTAAAGATAATATATAAGTATGTTTTGAAAGAACAAATAAGATTATCATTTTTATATCTTAGCAGAATAAAAAAAAACAAAAATAAAATCAAGGTGTCAGCTAGGCTATGTTCCTTTTGGAGGCTCCAGGATTGAATCTGTTCTCTTGCCTTTCCTAGCTTCTAGAGGTCACCTGCATTCCTTGGCTCATAACCCCTTCAGCCATCTTCAAAGCAAGCAATGTAGCATCTTTGAATCTCTCTCTGGCTCTCCTGCCTTCCTCTATCACATGTGACTTTTGTGAATACTTTGTGGTTACCCAGATAATCCAGGAAAATCTTCCCATCTCCAAGTCCTTAATTTAATTACATTGGCAAAGTCCCTTTTGCCATGTAAGATAACAGTCACAGGTTCCAGAAATTAGGACATGAACATCTTTGTACCAAAATAAGCAGCTTTGGGTGGTACCCAGATGGGATACTGTGTATCTCCTTATGTTGGTCCTATCATCTTGATCTGTAGAATCTATGGCAAAAGTTTTCTGACCCTGAGATGTGGCTTTTGAGATATTAGAAGTACTGACTCCATGGATGGTAAAAAAAAAAAAACAAAAAAAACAAAAAAGCCTCACTACACTGCCTGGATCTTCAGCAGAACATGTTTGACAGGTGATGCATCCTAATCTCCAGTTTCTCACGTGCTAAGCTGGCTTGATGGTACCTTTAAATTGATCCTTCTATCTTCTTTGCCAGCTCCTCCTTTCTTCCCTCCAGATATTCAGGGTTCCTCCAGGCAAGGATCTAGGCCCACTTCTCCTCTCAGTCCATACCCTTTTCCTTGTCAGTGTCATCCCCTCTCATGTCTTTAAGCATCCTTGATATGCTAACAACATCAAAATGTATATTTCAACCCCAAATCTCCCTTCTAAACTCCAGACCTTTATATCCAATAACTTATTTTATATCTCCACTTCATGACCCACTGTCATCTTAACATATTCAAAAGTGAACTTCGGAAAATGACAAGTGTTGGTGAGGACGTGGGGAAATTTGAACCCTTGTACACTGCTGGTAGAAATGAAAAATGGTTCAGCCACTATGGAAAGCAGTTTGGTGGTTCCTCAAAAAGTGAAACAGAGAATTGACATATGACCCAGCAATTCCCCTTGTAGGTATATGCCCAAAAGAATTGGAAGCAGGCACTCAAACAAGTCCTTATACACAGATGTTCACAGCAGCAATAATCACAATAGTAAAAAAAATGGAAATAATCCAAATGTCCAAAAATGGATGAATGGATAAAAAAGCTGGTAGATACATACAATGGAATACTATTCGGCCATAAAAAAGAATGAAGTACTGACACATGCTACAGCTTGGATGAACCTGGAAAATGTTATGCTATGTGAAAGAAAACAGACACAAATGGTCACATGTTATGTAACTCAATTTATATGAGATATCCAGAATAGGTAAATCCATACAAACAGAATACAGTGTGGTGGTTGCCAAGGGCAGAGTGTTGGGTGGGTGGGTGGAGCTGGCAGGGGAAAATGAGAAGTAACTGCTTAATGGGTATAGGGTTTTATTTTGAAGATGTGGTATGTATACACAATGGAATACTATTCAGCCATAAAAAGAATGAAATAATGCCATTTGCAGGAACATGGGTGGACCTAGAGATTATCATACTAAGTGAAGTAAGTCAGAAAGAGAAAGACAAATACCATATGACATCACTTATATGTGGAATCTAAAATATGATACAAATGAACTTTTTTTTTTTTTTTTTTTTTTTTGGCCGCACCGCATGGCTTGCAGGATCTTAGTTCCCCAACCAGGGATTGAACCCAGATCACCACAGTGAAAGTGCCAAGTCCTAACCACTGGACCGCCAATACAAATGAACTTATTTACAAAACAGAAACAGACTCACAGACAAAGAAAACAAACTTATGGCTACCAAAGAGGAAGGGCAGGTGGAGGGATAAATTAGGAGTTTGGGATTAGCAGATACAAACTACTATATATAAAATAAACAACAAGGTCCTACTGTATAGCACAGGGACCTATATTCAGTATCCTGTAATAAACCATAATGGAAAAGAATATGAAAAAGAATATAACTGAGGGGCTTCCCTGGTGGCAGAGTGGTTAAGAATCCGCCTGCCAGTGCAGACCCTGGTCCAGGAAGATCCCAAATGCTGCAGAGCAACTAAGCCCATGCACCACAACTACTGAGCCTGCACTCTAGAGCCCACGAGCCACAGCTACTGTGCCCACGTGCTGCAACTACTGAAGCCTGCATGCCTAGAGCCCATGCTCCGCAACAAGAGAAGCCACCACAATGAGAAGCCCGTGCACTGCAGTGAAGAGTAGCCCCCACTCGCCACAACTAGAGAAAGCCCATGCGCAGCAACCAAGACCCAAAGCAGCCAAAAATAAATAAATTTTTAAAAAAGAATATAACTGAATCACTTTACTGTACATCGGAAACTAACACAACATTGTAAATCAACTCTACTTCAATCAAAATTAATCTTTTTTTTTTTTTTTTGTGGTACATGGGCCTCTCATTGTTGTGGTCTCTCCCATTGCGGAGCACAGGCTCCGGACGCGCAGGCTCAGCGGCCATGGCTCACGGGCCCAGCCGCTCCGCGGCATGTGGGATCTTCCCGGACCGGGGCACAAACCTGTGTCCCCTGCATCGGCAGGCGGACTCTCAACCACTGTGCCACCAGGGAAGCCCCCAAAATTAAAATTTTTTTTAAAAGAAGAGAACTTCATATGGGAAAAGAATCTTAAAAAAAAAAAGAGTGGGGCCTCCCTGGTGGCGCCATGGTTAAGAATCTGCCTGCCAATGCAGGGGACACAGGTTCGAGCCCTGGTCCGGGAAGATCCCACATGCCACAGAGCAACTAAGCCCATGCCCCACAACTACTGAGCCCGCGTGCCATAATTACTGAAGCCCATGCGCCTAGAGCCCATGCTCTGCAACGAGAAGCCACCACAATGAGAAGCCCACGCACCGCAACGAAGAGTAGCCCCCACTTGCTGCAACTAGAGAAAGCCCGCGCACAGCAACAAAGACACAACACAGCACCCCCCCCAAAAAATATATATATACATTTTTTTAAAAAAAATAAAAAAGAAAGCATATGGTGCAAGTTCTGGGTCACTCCTTTGAAAAGACAAAAAAGAGTGGATATATGTCTATGTATAACTGATTCACTTTGCTGTACACCTGAAACTAACACAACATTGTAAATCAACTATACTCCAATAAAAAATTTTTTTAAAAAGACCTTCCATTGCCTTTAATGCTACTCCGAGTTGAGGACAGAATTGTCACCACTGGATCCAGCAACAGGGAAGTCATTGGGATCCTTGACAAGAGTAAGTGATGTGGGGCAGAGGGAATCCAGTTTACATGTGCAGAGGTGATATTAGGCCACAGAAATGATGTCAGCTCTTTCAGGAGTTTTGTTGTAGAGAGGAGCATAACAATGTGGTAGCAGCTGGAGGGGAATGTGAGGTAAAGGGAGGGATTTTTTTTTGTTTTTTAAACAGGAGATACTAGAGAAAGAATGACCCAACAGGGCAGAAGAAATGGATGACTGAGGAAACTGAGAAGGTAATTGTAGGAGCAAAGTCCATCCCGCTGATCTCATTAGTTCTAATAGGTCAGTCAGGTGAGTCTCTTGACTTCTTAGGTATATAATCATATCCATTGAAAGGGAACCTGAAAAAAATTATAGCACTTTTTAAGTAAGTGATTGTCATAAAAGTCAGTACAGTGGTTTGGAGGGCATATAGAGGGGCAACTGGTCGACTGACAAAAGTTCTACTTCTTGAGCTGTGTGATGGAAACAGGATTATTTGCTTTTTAATAATTCAATACGATTCAGTTTTCTGCTTCTGTGTGCTACTTGACAAGAAAAAGACTGATGAAAAACAAAATAAATTAGGAAAAAATAACATTTTGAGCCTTTCAATATTTAAACCTTATACCTATTTGTTTTTCATCCCATTCTATTAGTAGGGCTGTCAGAACAATTTTCAATAATAACATCCTGTTTTGTTCCAGACTTTAATGGGAATGTTTCTAATGTTTCAATTAAGAATCGTATCTGCTATAGGTATTATGTTAATGAAATTTTCTTTTATTTCAGACTATAAAGGGGTTTTTCTTAGAAACAGATGTAAAATTTTATCAAGTGAATTGTTGGCATTTACTGAAATGATAACAGCTCTACTTTTTTTGGTCCATTAATGTAATGAATTACATGAAAATATTTCCTAATGTTAAATTATCCTTGCATCCATGAGATACGCACCTTGATCATGATAGGTTTTTTAAATATGTATTTATACATTTTTTAATATATTTTTATATATCTGAATTTTATTTGCTGGCATTTTGTTTAGAATTTTTGCATCCATATTAATAAATAAGATTGGCCTATAGTTGCCTTTTGTGTGTGTGTGACTGTTCTTATCCAGTTTTGCTATCTCTGTAGAAATAATTCAGAAATTTCCCACCATTTTCTGTTGCCTTGAGGTAGAGATGGCGTAGTTCTTTAATTACCTTTTCAATGTGAATATTAGTCTTTTAAGGTTTTCTGCCTCTTTCTGGGTTTAGTTTTGAGTCTTTTCATAGAAAATTTTTTTTTCAGTTTCCATGTGGTTATGTTCTTCTGGTTTTCCTCCGTTCTAAATTCTTTTCTTTACTGCTCCTGAGTCAAAAAATGTGTCTGTATGATTTCTACTTATGGAAATTTATTAGGATGTCTGTGGCTCATCACATTATCTATTGTTATGGATGTTATATTAAATTTGAAGAGAATATGAATTCTTCATTTGGGGGTACGTAATAATCAGGGCAGAGTAAGCAATCCTACAGTAATGAATCCCTTTATTATGTTAACACAATAAAAGTTTACGTCTCTCTCACTCTAAGTCCAACGTGTATTGTGTGACTCCAGGGAAGCTCCTCTGCATGTGGTTCTCTGTGTGGTTACTCAGGGATTTGAGCAACTTCATCCTGTGGCTCTGCCACCTCAAGCTATGGCTGTCACACAAAGAGAAGGAAGGGTGTCATAGTGGTATGTCAGCTCTTAAATGCTTTGGCCCAGAATTGATACTTGTCATCGCTGTTCTCATTTCATTGGCTATAACTAATCACATTGCTCTTCCTTACAACAAGAGAGCTTTGAAGTCTAGTCTTCTGTTAAGTCCAGGAAGAAGATAAGAACGAAATATGGAAAGCCTAAATATTCTTTTTTTTTAAATTTATCTTTGGCTGTATTGGGTCTTCGTTGCTGTGCGTAGGCTTTCTCTAGTTGTGGTGAGCAGGGGCTACTCTTCGTTGTGCTGTGTGGGCTTCTCACTGCAGTGGCTTCTCTTGTTGCAGAGCACGGGGTCTAGGCACGCAGGCTTCAGTAGTAGTGGCGCGTGGGCTCAGTAGTTGTGGTTCACGGGCTCTAGAGTGGAGGCTCAGTAGTTGTGGCACATGGGCTTAGTTGCTCCGCAGCATGTGGGATCTTCCAGGACCGGGGCTCGAACCCGTGACCCGAGTTGGCAGGCGGATTCTTAACCACTGCACCACCAGGGAAGTCCCCCAAATATTCTTTACTGTAGAGTACAAAGGTCTATATATGTGTGCATTCAGAGCATAGGAGTTAAAAGCTGGACTGTTGAGCCATACACAGTCTTGTCATTTACTCAGCTGTGTGACCCGAGGCAAGTTACTTACATTTTCCATGACTTGGTTTTCCCACCTGTAAAATGAAGATAGTAACATGCCTGTCCCAGAGGACTGTTATAAGGATTAAAAGAGTTCATACTAATAAAGTATTTAGAATAATGCCTGGCACATAGATTTGATAAATAATTAAAATATATAAAATCAACATTTAAAAATATTGTTATTCATATTCTCTATGTCTTTACTTTTAATTTACTTTGATTTTTTTTAACTTGGTTTGTCCATTTCTGAGAGGTAAGTTTAAGTTTCCTACAATAAAAAAATGCTCCTTGTATTTCTAATAAAATTTGCATTATATTTATTCCCACTACTATTTGGTATTCTAAAGTTTATGATTGTTACATCTTATTAATTGTATCACTTATAGTTTATAAAATAGCCCAGGTATCTTTTTTATTGCTGTTAATTTTATTCTTAGTTTTTCAACTCCTGCTTTCTATTTTATCACTTCCCTAGTTTATCTTTATCCACCCCTTTATTGAGTGTTGTTTGTTTTAGGTTTGTCTCTCGTAAACAACATAAAACTTGATCTCTGAGAAAAATCTTTATCTTTTAATAATGGGATTTAAGTCATTCATATCATGGGTATATTCAGTCCTAAAATGTATATTTATTTTTCTTTCCTAACCTGAGTTTGCTGGATAGATCAAAGTTTCTTTGATCCTTTTTTTTTAAACTAGTGGTTTAGCAATTCCACATCTTTTTTTTTATTTCAATAGTAACCATTTTTGAATGCTTGACATACTTAAAGGTATATAATCCTAACAACACCAAGATTAGTCAGTATCTATAACCTTTCTCCTTAATAAGACAAGGCACTTGGAATGCTCTTACTTCTGTTTTACTCTACCCACTCCACCCTGAACCTCCTAATGTCTCATTCATCTGTTCAACAATTCTTTACTGAGCTTCAACTATGTGTTGCAATCATCTGGAATTTTATTCACAAGTTGTTAGTACATTAACATTTAACAATTGCATCAAATGCCCCATTAACTTCATCACTGATTATTTGAGATTTTTTTTTTTTTTTTTGGTTGCACCACGCAGCATGCTGCAGGATCCTAGTTTCCCAACCAGGGATCGAACCTGTGCCCCTGCAGTGGAAGAACAGAGTCCCAAGCACTGGACCACCAGGGAAGTCCCGGTGATTATTTTATCTTAACTGACACATTTCCTGATTTATTGGTTCATTGCTTGTAGAGGATATTACTGTTTCTATGCTTTGCATCTATTTCTTCGTCTTCCATTAACTGAACCCCAGTTTTCCTCTGGAGACCCACAGCTCTCCCAGTCTCAGTCTATTTGCTTTGGGTGGACCTCATTCTACCTGCTCCCTACCCAGTCCTAGGGTAGCCACATGACTCTAAACAGCTGATCAGAGTACTGTAAGCCGTTAGCCAGATCAATCGGTTCAGTGATGGGTCAATATGAGCCAATGAGAATCAGGCCTAAGACTTGTTTCTAATTTAGAAGAAGATTCTATTTCTTATCTTTAACCTTGGAGGATAAAAGCCTGGAGTTAATGGAAGTTAGCCAGTGGAGAATGACACCAACGTGAAGAAGAGTACTACTGAAACATGAAGAGAAACTAGGACTAATGACTTTGTTTGAATGTCTGGAACCAGCCATACCCGAAGCTTGCCCCCTTTTTTTTTTTTATTAAACCAAAGGCTATGTTACTATGAATTTATTTTTTATCTTCTTGAAGTAAATCCTTGACTTTTTTTTTTTTTTCCAGAAAGACTGCATGGGTATTATACTTTCAGAATACTCACACAAGGGAAAGTGTTCCAATTCTGGAGACTTGCTGTCTTTGTCATTTCATGTGTCTCCTTGGGAAAAATAAGTAAAACTGATACAGCATTTCACATGATGGCAGTTTAATGTTCGATATGATAGATGTAGGAAAGGAAGAATTTTTAGGTAAGAAAATGGGCTTTATAGTCAGACAAATTTCAATTCAAATTCCAATTCTTCTACTTACTATCTCTGTGATCATCAAAAAATTTCTCAACCTCTCTGAAACTTTCTTCATCCAGAAAAGAGAGATGATATTATCTCCCTTGAGAGACTGTTGTATTAATAAGACTATGTATGTAAATTCCCCAGATCAGGTCCTAGCATATACTAAGCACTCAATAATTGGAAGTTTCCTTCTTCTTCCTTTCCTTATGGCTCTTCAATATAAACTAGAATATCACCACAGACAGGGACATTTATTTTAATACATGTCTTAACTCTAAAACCTTAATACAAATAGCTAATCAAAGTTTGAAAAGTAACAATAGCATTCGTGATCTGCACAATTATTTTTAAAAGTTGTAGTCCCAAGATGCCACACTTCTAAGATAGCCAAAGTTATGTTGAATTTTTAGTTTTGAGTCATTAAATAATATATCAAATGTGGGTGTATACTGTATGGAATGTACGGAGGACTTTCTCTTTTTTGTGCAGTAAGACCTCAGATGTTAGAAGCCATATGGGGTTCTATCCATTTTCAGATGGAATTAATTTGATGATGCAAAGGGATGAGGAGAGAGATCAGGTCACACATAATCTCCTGAGTCCTCAAGATCTAAATCCACTAAATCTCCCTCCAAAAACACATTAATCTTTACAACATGGTGCCTTCAGTGATCACTCATCTCTGGTAACATCCAAATGACTCACATGTAAGAGTCTGTTTACACAAGCTTTACACAAGTTTCATTCCAAATCTGCTTCAATTCTCAATTCCACTTTTAAAAATTACAATTGGGGCTTCCCTGGTGGAGCAAAGGTTAAGAATCCGTCTGCCAATGCAGGGGACACGGGTTCGCGCCGAGCCGGGAAGATCCCACATGCCGCGGAGCAACTAAGCCCGTGTGCCACAACTCCTGAGCCTGCGCTCTAGAGCCGAGCCCACGAGCCACAACTACTGAAGCCCTGAAGCACGCGCGCCTAGAGCCCGAGCTCCACAAGAAGAGAAGCCACCACAATGAGAAGCCTGCACATCACAATGAAGAGTAGCCCCCGCTCGCTGCAACTAGAGAAAGCCCACGTGCAGCAAAGAAGACCCAATGCAGCCATAAAAAAAAAAAAACAACTTACAATTGGAAACTCTGTTTATCATTTGAACATCTTTGCTTCAACACATTACTCCAAAAAACGCTGGCTTGCGGTCAAACACATTGAGCAAAACAAGCCCAGTTAGTATTGGTCATGACAAAGCCTTCTACTTGCTGTGCATTATAACTTGCCTGAAGTCACACAGGCAGTAACAGAGGGGGGCCAGAATCCAAGACCTCAATTAACCCAGAGAATTTTTCACCTCCATGTACCACAAAATTTCAAAAAAAAAAATGGACTAAGGAACCCAAAGGATTTATTCCTTTTTTTAGTTTCTTCAGGTTTCTAGACTTCTTTGACTTTGGGCTCTGAGTCATATGGAAACCTCCTAGTCCATTATTGAGAAGTAATTATGAAAGCACCCAATACCATCTGAAGGACCCAAGACATTCTAAATCCAGGGAGCATGATTTACAAAAGACAATGCGAATGGTGCTCCCTGGAGTTGTGCAATATAGCATTCCTGCTCAAGTTAATAAAGCAAACAGTGTGAGAAAATGCCACTATTAGGAAGTGCTGGCTATTCAGATTTTTAGGACGAGAGAGACTATCTTATAGCATGAGAAACAACTGTGCTTGAAGAAACAGGGCCCATTGCCTGGGCACACTTGGTTTCCCCCAGTGTCTGCTGTCTTAATGTTTGCTTTGTACTGTTTAAACAGGCGTTATCACCCCTCTCATTCAATGCAACTAGTCATTCCTCCTACAAGTCAAATAGCATTTGCTGGGGCTGCAGAAAGCAAAGCCAGTACCATTTGTCTAATTAACGATCTCTGAAGCTTCTATGAAAGGGTATCACTGAGTCTGCATCAGGGAAAATGAGCAAACTTGATGATTAACATCCCTTCTCCTTTGTTTCTCCAGCTGAGCTGAAGACAGTGTGGCCAAGCTTTCACAATCATCAGGAAGATTCTGAAAGACTCTAAAAGTGACCACCTGGAAGAGGCAAGAGAGGAAGGTATACCATTCAGACAGACAAGGAATGCCACTCCTGGAGTTCCACAGGGTCAGAAAGGAGAGATAGAAAAATCCTATCTACATGGCATTAATACCCCAGACCCCACCCTGGAAGAGGTTAGTTGGGGGCACATTTTCTTAGGTGCCAGATATTAGAAGACTTTATAGACTCTATTACAGCAGAAGTTAATCCAAAAAGTCCCAGTCCTTCCCTAGAGACAGAGGAGCAGCCATGCCCTTAATCTGCCTTTAGTCATCATCGGGGGCTCTGGTTTATGTGTTACATAACATTTTCCTCAGAGGGCAACAAAGCCACTGATAATCAGATGCATTAATAACTTGGATGTGACCTGCTAAGTAGGTGTTTGATACACAGAAGCGGCCAAGAGGACTCACACCAAAGCATGGCCAGGAAAAGGAAGCCTCAGACAACCCCGAGCAGCCTTTGTACTCCGTGGATGATATGGGTAAATACAGGTCACACAGCCATTTAGCAAGTTCAAAGCCACTTCAAAACACCACTGAGAGCCTCTCATCAGCTCCTGCACAGCGAGCTGCTCCATTCCTTCCTCTACAGACTGTGGTCGTGCTCACCCTATTGAGAGTCATGGAGACACACTCCCAGGTGTGCACCTGGACAAAGGCAAAGAAGAGGAAGTTCCACACGTGGCCCTCCTCTCTGCCAACTGGCCCACATGTGCAGCAGACATGGTTATTGTTTGCCTCTGTAATAAAGTCATTGAATAAAGTTTGTAGAGCTTTAAATCAGCTTCATAAGTGTCACCAGGCAACTCCTCCAAGAAAGGTAGGGGGGATGGTGACAGAATTCCAGGGACACAGTAAAAAGACCAGTGTGTTGCTTGAAAAGGCCTTGTACTGGAAATGCTATGAAGTCACAAACTTTGTGCTAACCTTGAAATCCAATCAATACAACAGACTTGGAAGAGGCCTAAGCAAGTGAGAGGTCCTTAAACCAGTGCTCCCCAAACTTTGCTGTTCATGAGAACCACTTGGGGAGATTTAAATTCCTGATGCCCAGTTTGCACCCCATACCAATCGGAATGTCTGGAGGTGAGAGCCAGGCATCAGTTTTGTTTTGTTTTGTTTTTGCGGTACGCGGGCCTCTCACTGTTGTAGCCTCTCCCGCCGCGGAGCACAGGCTCCGGACGCGCAGGCTCAGCGGCCATGGCTCACGGACCCAGCCACTCCGCAGCATGTGGGGTCCTCCCGGACCGGGGCACGAACCCGTGTCCCCTGCATCGGCAGGTGGACTCTCAACCACTGCGCTACCAGGGAAGCCCCAGTATATTTTTTTAAACATTTAAAGATCCCTAGGTGATTCCTATGTGCGTCAAAGTTTGGGAACCACTGCTTTAAGTTTAAGCTTTACTAGCTTCAGGTAAGGCTACCTCTGGTAATGGAGCATAGTTTTCATTCATTTATTTAACATTTGTGGAACAACTGCCACATTCCAAGCACTGTATCCCCAGCACTTGGCATTGTGCCTGACATGTAGCTGGCGATCACTAAATGCTTGCTGAATGTATCAATGAACACTACTTAGGCAGTCTCTCCTGTTTCACAGAGGAGACTGGTTGTACACTAGATCTGGAATTCTCCAGTTTTTCTTTTCCTTTAGATGTGTCAGCTTTTAAAGGAACACTGGTTTTAACCCCAAGATAAAGATCCTTCATGGCTCCGCCATACATATTAGGTGGTCCCTATGGATTCTAGATACAAAAGATGTCAGCCAGCAAGCCTCCTGAAATGTAATGAAATATCTTTTTCATCTATTGTCCTCCTCTTTGTTTTCTTGGAAATGAATCTATGTGGAGAAATACTGAGTATATCTGACTATAGTAATTCCAAAAGGAATCTGTAAGGATTCTCACTTATCTGCTAAAACTTTGGCAACTTCATCTCCTCTGACTCTTTCCCCATGTTACAGGGTCTCAAAATTCAACTCACACTGCGGGATGAATTGGGAGATTAGGATTGACATATACACACTAATCTGTATAAAATAGATAACTAATAAGAAGCTGCTGTATAAAAAAATAAAATTCAAAAAAAGAAGGTATCTTATAATAAATTCAGGTTTAACTAAAATTATACATATATATATATATATATTTTTTTTTTTTTTGCAGTAGGCAGGCCTCTCACTGTTGTGGCCTCTCCCCTTGCGGAGCACAGGCTCCGGACGCGCAGGCTCAGCGCCATGGCCCACGGGCCCAGCTGCTCTGCGGCATGTGGGATCCTCCCAGACCGGGGCACGAACCCGTGTCCCCTGCATCGGCAGGCGGACTCTTAACCACTGCGCCACCAGGGAAGCCCACTAAAATTATATTTGACCTTAAAAAAAATTCAACTCACATTGTTACTCAGATGTGGAGAGAAAAAGTAACAACTTCATTTTGTTACCATAACAAATCTGATATTTCTCTGGATCCCCATCTGTTATTAGCAGGAAAATTAAAAAACCAAAGATCCAATTCCGTTTAAATTCACTCTGGTCCAATAATTTAAATAGGCCCTTCAAGACTGTGCAATCTTTCACTAAAAAAGAAAATTTTTAAGGCTGGGTGTCTCACAAGCTGCCTCCTAAGATGCTGTCCAGGTGTGGAGAGGAGGGGTGTAGCTGAGACCTCATGGTGGATGTGAAGATTATGTTCTTTCCAACTCTGACCTCTTAGCTTCCGGAGTGCTTGTGCTTCACCATCATTTGAGGTTGTGTCCTACAGCTTCTGTAAATTCAGGATTTTGTCTCTTTGGGCTTGGGTCAGGCTCCATAGTGCTCCCTGAGTGACTAGGCCTCATCTCAGCTCCCAATGGCAACAAACCCTTCTTGAGTCTCCGACATACACATCATTCCTCCAGCCTCCTGGACCAGGGCCTCCCCTCCCTCCAGCCTCTGCTGTGGCATCACCATGTTCTGCTACAGCAGGCCTGTTGGCATCTCCACTTGCTCTCAGAGCCTCCCTCTGCAGGTGGGATGTAGCCAAGCCCTCGGCTGGAGGTGCTTTCCTTACAAGATCCCATAAGAAGAGTGGGGGCAAGCATTTATCTGATGTCCTTAATTGTCATGGAGGATGGGCAACAGTGAAAGGGAGCTTGCTGTTGGGCCTGCATTTAACTGCAAGGAGATATCTACCCACAAAGGGACCTATACACCTCTTATAGTTATGTAAGTCTCAAGACAGTCCCAAATCTCTGACTAGCATGTAACTTGGAGAAGTGAAAGTATATCATTTCAGGAGAAGTGACACGGACTCTGACTTTTGGAAACTAATGGAATAAACGTCTATTAACTAGCTCTGTTTTCCTCCTGTCTTGAATTGTCAACTTTTTAGTCCCACTGAGCACAGTGCTTACTTAACACATGGCAAGTTCAACACATTACAACATAACAGGGCACGAATGAATGAGAAGTGTTCATCCACAATCCAGTTTCTCTCTTACTGGTTCAGTAAACTCCAACAAAGCACTTACTGATCATATACTGGACGTCTATCCCTGATTAAAGATGTGACAAGAGACCTGTGTTTTATGAACATCCATTTTCTCTCACAGAAGACAAAATCCTCTGCCACTAAAATACTTCAAGGCTCAACAGCAATGTTAACAGAAATCAACATGAGCATGTAGGGTGACAGAACTGGTCCAGAGTGATGGTACAGGCTAAAAAGAATTGAGCTCAAATTTCAGAGCCAGAGAAGAAATAGATTTTAACCAAAGATAAGTATTTCCCAAACTCAGGATGTGGCAAATAAACTCATGGCAGCTCCTCTGTGGTAGAAGTAGACAGACAAAAATCACTAGACCAGGGCTTCCCAGGTGGCACAGTGGTTAAGAATCCGCCTGCCAATGCAGGGGACATGGGTTCGAGCCCTGGTCTGGGAAGATCCCACATGCCGCGGAGCAACTAAGCCCGTGCGCCAAAACTACTGAGCCTGCGCTCTAGAGCCTGTGAGCCACAACTACTGAGCCCACGTGCCACAACTACAGAGGCCGGACGCCTAGAGCCCATGCTCTGCAACAAGAGAAGCCACCGCAATGAGCAGCCCCCACTCACCGCAACCAGAGAAAAGCCCACACACAGCAACAAAGACCCAACACAGCAAAAAATAAAATTAATAAAAATTTTTAAAAAACCACTAGACCAACCCAATTCATCTGATGACAATCACAGCAGCTAAAAAAAAAACCCTTTCTGCTCCCTCTGAATTTATTTCCAGGAGCAGATGCTCATGGCT
The DNA here is from genome assembly GCF_964165515.1 of Mesoplodon bidens. NCBI lineage: Eukaryota > Metazoa > Chordata > Mammalia > Artiodactyla > Ziphiidae > Mesoplodon > Mesoplodon bidens. Next base: position 46,651,567 of record NC_138164.1, on the reverse strand, counting down.
TCACAGACAACCCTCTGTGTGTATCCTGCTTCCAATGCCCAGTGTTTCTGCTCTGTTTGGAATTATTTAGGCCTTTAAACATTAGACTCTCTTCCCATACCTGCCTCCTCCCCACCGTCCAATTGCTTTCTTCTGGTCCTTTATATCCAGAATTGCAAAAGAAAATAAATATCTCAGCTCCCACTGGCTACAAACCCTTGAATCTCTTTCTCATCACTTTTCCAGATGAGAGGTTTGGAGGGGAGGCAAGAGAGGAAGAATTTTTTTTTTCCTTTTCAATTAATTTCCATTTCTTTCAAGTCTGAGTAAACTCTGGGCACAGAGCAACCAGGATGATATGATTATGGAAACTATTAATCTCTCCATCAAAGGAGAGCCAACTCATGGTTACGGAGCAGCTGGCACGTTCCTCCAAAGGGCTTCTGCAGCATGATCCTCCTGGTTTCCTTTGGGCTGTAAGTGATCAGGGCACAACCTGTGGCAACTTCCTAAAAAGATAAAATAATCCTTGAGTGCTTTGTGAGTTGTTCTGGAAAACTGTGTGTTTTCCAGCAATTGCCCTAAAGAAATTGCCAAACCACATTAAAACATGTCCAAATAGAAAAGAAAGAGAAAAGTCTACTAAGATTTTCAGATCACTCAAGACTCATCCAAAAATGTGAAATTTGGATTTTTAAAGACCATTCAGATATCACTTGACGTGGGCAACAAGCAAAGGGGTGCATTTGGAGCAGGAAGTCTCCAAGCTGCTTTAAATATTGAATACTATAATCATAAAAATTAAAGTAACTTCTATAAGTTACTTAGGACACACAGGACAGGTACCTGCTTTGTCCAAACGTAAAAAGAAATTAGAAAATTCAATTTGGGGACTTTGTTCCAGGGTCCACAACATCAGAAGATTTTTTTTTTTCCTACCAGTGGTGACAGAATACAGGCTTCTCTGTGATGGAGAAGTTACAGGACATAAGTTTGCTCCAGTAGAAGTGCTTGCTGACTGGCCACGTGACTGCTTGTTCCTGGGTAACACCAGTTGCATTGTGAAAAAAGCACACTCATAGGTTTACAAATGCCACCAGCCTTCCCAAATACAGTTCCTAGGAGAGTTAATTTCCAAAGATGCCAAATTCCTCAAATGGTATGGGGTCAGTAGGAGCCATTCAAAACAAAATTACATGATCCTACATCGAATGAGTGACTTTTATATGCACTCTCTTGAACTGTGGACTATGATAAATATAAGTTCCCCACCAACCCACACACCTTGCTTTCAACATACACTCCTTCGCGGAAGCAAGCCCATACTTCAGTAAGTCAAACTCCTCCAGAGTACAGAAAGCCTCCTTGTCCTTTCTTCTCACTATCTCGCTGTTGGAGTTTGCATGCACAATGGGCCTGAGCAGGAAATTGTCAGTTCTATGAAGGGACTGTTCCCCAAAATGCTTCAGTTTCTCATGTAATCATATAAACCCTGAATGGTAAAGGGGAAAACCCATAAAAGTAATTATAAACAGATCCCGTGATGTCAAAGGAAAAGCAGCTAGAGTTTAATAAGGCTTTCTTTTATTACAATAGACTTGACGTCATTATTTATTATTTCCAATACTAAAACACAAAGACACTTGCTACATTGTGGACTAGGATGAAAAGGACATGTGGACTTTCCTGAGTATTTTAATATCCTCTTATTGACAATAGATAGAAGATCTGAACAAGGACTGGAAACAGGAAATGATTTTAGTGATTTCATTACAGTAATAGAGAAAAGCACTTCCAATGGCAGAGATTGGCAGATGGTCTCCTACGGCTCCAACTTCTAAACAGCCTGCAGGTCAACAAGCCCAGTATTGATACAAGCTCAGTATGTAATTAACTAGGCGTCCTAGTGAGCAGAAATGTTTTTATAAATATATGCTGTAGCCTTAGCAGTGGAACAGAGGAAGCTGGTGTTTAAAAGTTAATCTACAACCATTGCACAGGAAAGGTATTTAGAGGCAGCAAGAGGCATACAGTAAGACTGCAGCTAGAGATGTTGATATGATTTGTACTTGATGTTCTGGTACAAATCACATTTGCAATGAAGTATCAAATATGGTGTATTTCACTTAATTTATCTCTGGTGAAAAATAAATGTGGTTGTAGAATTTTCAGATTTTTGAGACTTTTCAGACCTCATTCAAGAAAACCTAAAAAGCTTTGTAATATATTTTGAAATCATAAGTGCGATGCCTCCAGCTTTGTTCTTTTTGCTCAAAATTGCTTTGGCTGGAGTCTTTTATGGTTCCATACAAATTTTAGGATTTTTTTTTCTATTTCTGTAAAAAAAGATCTTTGGGATTTTGATAGGGATTGCACTGAATCTGTAGATTACTTTGGGTAGTATGGCCAATTTAACAATATTATTCTTACGATTCATGATCATGGATGTCTTTCCATTTGTGTCTGCCTTAATTTCTTTTGTCACTGTTTTATAAGTTTTTAGTGTACAAGTCTTCCACCTCCTTAGTTAAGTTTATTCCTAAGTATTTTATTCTTTTTGATGGTATTATAAGTGAGATTGTTTTAAAAACAGACATATAGACCAATGGAACAGAAATAGAGAGCCCAGAAATAAACCCAAACACATACAACCAGTCTTTGACAAAGGTGTCAAGAATATACTGTGGGGGAAGGATAGTCTCTTCAGTAAGTGGTATTGGGGAAAACTGGATATCCATGTGTATAAGAATGAAAATGAAACTTTCTCTTACATCATACACAAAAATTAACTCAAAATGGATAAAAACAGAAATGTAAAACCTAGACTGTAAAAACTCTGAGAAGAAAACATGGAGGAAAGCTTCCTGACAGTGGTCTTAGCAATCATTTCTTAGATATGACACCAAGAGCACAGGCAAAAATGGTCAAGTGGGACTACGTCAAACTAAAAATCTTCTGCACAGCAAAGGAAACAATCAACAAAATGAAAAGGCAACCTACAGAATGGGAAAAAAATATTTCCCAACCATATATCTGAGAAAGAATTAATATTCAAATAGGGAAATCCTGCAACTCACTAGCAAAAAAACCCCACAAATAACCTGATTAAAAATTTGACAAAGGAATTGAATAGACATTTCTCCAAAGAAGACGTACAAATGGCCGACAGGAATATGAAAAGGTACTCAACATCATTAATCATCAGGGAAATGCAAATCAAAACCAAAATGAGATATCACTTCACACTAGTTAGGGTGGCTATTATACATATACAAGTGTTAGTAAGAAAAGATAAGGGTTAGTGAGGCTGTGGAGAAAAAGGAACCCCTGTACACTGTTGGTGAGAACGTAAATTGGTGCAGCCACTGTGGAAAACAGTATGGAGGTTCCTCAAAAAATTAAAACTAAAACCTAGTCATACCTAGACAGAATGCTGCACAAATGGAGAGCTTACACTGTTTGCAAACAGAAAGTGACATCTCAATAATATTGGGACAAGTCAATCAGGGTTACTGTGCTCCAGATCAGTCTTATCCTGACAAAGATGGAAAAAAATCATTATTTTAGGAGAAGAGTTGGGGGGTGGGGGATGAATTAACTATTCTCTTAGCTAAGTTACTTATGCTTCAGCAATCTCACTTCTGGGAATCTAACCAAAGGAACTGAAATCAGGACCTCAAAGAGGTATCTTCACTCTCATGTTAATTGCAGCATTCTTCACAAAGCCAAGACACGGAGGCAACCTAAATGCCCACTGACAGATGAAGAAAATGTAGCATATATACATACAGTGGAATACTATTCAGCCTCTAAAAAGACTGGCATACTGAGACACTGCTTACATCAACTTCATTAACATTCCATTAGCCAAAGCAAAATAACTTTGCCAAGCTCAAAATCAAAAGACAGGGAAGTATACTCCATTCACCAAGAAGCCATGGCAAGAGAATGGATACACAGAGGTGAAGAACTGAGAACAATGAGCTAATCTGTATAAGCTGCATGACCTCCTCTGTTCTATGCAGACCAGCTTCTTCCCCTGTTACTCTGCAGAAAACTCTAGAATGCAAGCTCCATTTGGCAAGATTCTTGTCTTTGTCCACTACAATATTTCCAGTATGCAAATCCTGTCTGTTTAGTTGGCTGCTGTCTTCTTAGTATTTAGAACAATACTTGGTACACAGTAGACAATAAACAGGACTGGCTGCCCCGAAATAGGGTCTTCAGCCTTGCAAGTCACATGATCTTTAGAGTCCGGTGTTCCTGAACCAGTGTGATTTGCCCAGCTTGGATCAGGAATCAACCATACGCTGTAACTGGACGAAAAAATGTAGGTAGGTCAGAGACAATTTTCAGAGAAGGGGGCATGGATAAGCAGATATCCCAGATGTCTACCCCACAGGATACATATGATGACCCTTCATGATCTGGTCCGTGTCTACCTACAGGATGCAAGTATAATACAGTGGTTAAAAGAAAATGCTTTAGGGTCAGGCAGCCTGGATTCAAACCCTGGGTCAACTACTTACTGTCTATATAACTTTGGCCAAGTTACTTAGTCACTCTGAATCTTCATTTCCCTATCTGTAAAATGGAAACAATTAATTACCTTTTGATATCGTTTCAGAGTTAAATAAGAAAATATATGTAAAGATCTTTATAGAGTGCTTGGCACACAGTAAACTCTCAATAAATGGTGGCTACTTCTACCAAGCATGTAGGCCTGGTGTCTACTACATCATTCTGTATCCTCAAACTTTGTATCACATTCATTTTAATTTCCACTTTAGTTGACTGTATTAGGAGTGCACACTTAGCACAAAATAGCCAATCCACAGGCTGGTCAGTGACCCACAACTACCTGATGTACAGATCCTCTCCCTTTCAGGTCTGGTTTCAGTGTGGCATGGCCCCTTCCCAGAACTTTGTTTCTTGCCAGGGCCCTGAAGCATGGAAAATTAGAGTAAAATGAGAATGGCCTACTCCATGATGCTGCTAAATTATGTTAAGTCTTTTTTTTGGCCGCGCTGTGTGGATTACGGGATCTTATTTCCCCGACCAGGGATCAGGGCCACAGCAGTGAAAGCACCAAGTCCTGACCACTGGACTACCAGGGAATTCCCAAAATTAGGTGGTCCAGGGAATTCCCAAAATTAGGTTAAATCTTGCAGGCCTAGACTTCTAAGGAAAACACAGCTGTTAAAAAAGGGCAGTCACATGGGCACAATAATTATGATATTAGGAGTAGCCTAATAAAATCTTCGGCTTTGAAAACTAACTAGAAACCCATGGAGGCTCTTCAGCTTTTATATTATAGATGCTCCCTGAGTTGCACAAAATTTGATTTATGCAAGTTTGATTTTATGCATATTAACCTAAGGTACATCATAATATTTTAGCAATGCAGGCTTTGAATTCTACACAGAGATACAGAGCAGTCTGGCTGACGGGCAAAAAACATGAGGTAGAATGGAAGGCTGGAAACATCCACCACAAGGTCTCCTCTTGCTTCTAGTCTTAATCTGATATCTTGGGGTGCTGCTTTAGGTCTGGCCTGGCCCTCAGGACTACACTGACCCAGTCTCTTGTAGGCTTGACTAGCCCAGTGAATAAGCACTTGACATAGGGAGTGTCTAATAATCTGTCCATCTCAAAAATTCTATGATTCTGCTTCTCTCTCTTAGTCTCCTCTACCCACAAAATATACCATTAAAGATCACCAATAAGAACTTTTGTTAGTGGGACTTCCCTGGTGGCACAGTGGTTAAGAATCCGCCTGCCAATGGAGGGGACACAGGTTCGAGCCCTGGTCCGGGAAGATCCCACATGCCATGGAGCAACTAAGCCCGTGCACCACAACTACTGAGCCTGCACTCTAGAGCCCGTGAGCCACAATGAGAGAAGCCACCATAATGAGAGTACCTTGCACTGCAACGAAAAGTAGCCCTCACTCAACACAAAGAGGGGGCTAGACTGGAGAGAGCCCGTGCACAGTAACGAAGACCCAACACAGCCATAATAAATAAATAAATAAATATTTTTTTAAAAGAACTTTTGTTAGTAAAAGTACCCCACTGTGGTAATAAAACATATATGACCTCAGTTCCTAATTGGTTAATAGTCACTCACATTCTTCATGATAAAAGTCTCATTGTCGGGGCCTCCCTGGTGGCGCAGTGGTTGACAGTCTGCCTGCCGGTGCAGGGGACACGGGTTCGAGCCCTGGTCTGGGAGGATCCCACATGCCGCGGAGCAACTGGGCCCATGCACCACAACTACTGAGCCTGTGCTCTAGAGCCCACGAGCCACAACTACTGAGCCTGCGTGTCTGGAGCCTGTGCTCCGCAACAAGAGAGGCCACGACAGTGAGAGGCCCGCGCACCGCGATGAAGAATGGCCCCCGCTCGCCGCAACTAGAGAAAGCCCTCGCACAGAAACGAAGACCCAACACAGCCAAAAATAAATAAATTAATTAATTTAAAAAAAAACCTCACTCACTTTAAAAAAAGTCTCACTGTCAAGTCAGTTAAAACAGTGACGATAATAATTTTTACATAATTGGTTATATACTGATGATAATCTTTTCTATCAAGTATTTGTGTTGGTTTCAACTGTGCTGAATTCAATAGTATTTAATGGCAATACAATAGTGTGTTTTATTTAGACATAAAAGAAACAAGCATCACTTGTAATTAAATTCATGTTTAAAATTATGTGTATGATCTACTTGCTTTTAAAAAACATTAAATAGGAAACCTCAAACATATACAAACATAGAGAGAATAGTATAACGGATCCCCATGCCATCATAACCCAGCTTCAGCAATTCCAATTCATGGCCAATCCTGTTTCATCTCCTCCCTTAACCCACTTCCTTCCCCTCATCCCAGACTACTTTGAAGAAAATTCAAGACATCATACCACTTCACTACAAATATATAACTTTTAATAATGGTTCTCAGATGAAATCTCATCCTGGCAATAAAAAGAAAAATACTGATATGGACTAATTCAAGAGGGGTGTTTACCTATTTTTTCCTTCTTAAAACTTTTGCCAGGAGCAGAGAAGCGTAGTTGCAAAGTGGTAAAACGACAACATATTCTCAAGGAGAATACAGAGATGAGTTCTAAATTAATATAGATCTATTTTTTTCTAAAAAGGGATATTGATGAGCTTTTTTTTTTTTTTTTTTTTTTTTTTTATTTTTTTTTTTTTTTTGCGGTATGCGGGCCTCTCACTTCTGTGGCCTCTCCCGCTGCGGAGCACAGGCTCCGGACGCGCAGGCCCAGCGGCCATGGCTCACGGGCCCAGACACTCCGCGGCATGTGGGATCTTCCCGGACCGGGGCACGAACCCGCGTCCCCTGCATCGGCAGGCGGACTCCCAACCACTGCGCCACCAGGGAAGCCCTGATGAGCTTTTTAAAAAATACTATTTAAAACAGGCAAGATAATCTATAACCCCAATATTCCTTTTCTTCAATTTATTCAAATTCACAAGTTAACTGTCAGAACCAGCATCACTATAGACCAGTCCTGCAGCATAGAAAACGTTGTTCAACAGTTCATGCACTTAAGATTTTCTGAACCCTAAACACAGGTTGCTTCTTAATGTCTATGGTTGGTTTCTACATATGCTTCATTTAAGAAGTATACAAGAGAGATGGTTTTAAACTTTTTTCCACTTACATGCCAAAGTTATTCAGGGCAACTAATTCAAAACAAGGCAAGAGAAATGTTGGAGAGAGAGTGGAAAAAGTCTTTTGATCTTGAAAGTTGGATCAGCCAAGAGAACAATTTAGCTATATTCCATTAATTGCAGGGAATTAAAAAAAAAGGCAGAGAGAAAACATATCTTCTGTGTCTGTCTTAAGTGGTTTAAATACCTCAAAATTCAAACTCAAATTTAATTAGAAATAGAATGACACATTTAACAAATGCTCACTGAAGTTCCTCTTGTAATTTCTTCCCTCCTCTGCAAAAAAGTATGGGGGAGAATGAGTTTCAATTTCATTTGTACATAAAATTCCAAATTTCATATTTATGCTTCTGGAGAAAGCACCATTTTAAAATATCACTGTAACTAATGCAAGCACTAAAATTTTTTGGTAAATTCTTCAAACCATGTAGCATTAAAAAAATTTTAACACTGCTCATTTTTTAAAAAAAACTATTTATTATAATTCATAGATTTAGGAAGTTTTCAAACATATCAAAGTACTATGAAAATATGTACCACCTCATAACGTTACAATAGCAAGAAGTAACAAGTAAATAAGGCAGGTTCAAGACAGAAATGGGAAGTAGAAAATAACCTGGACATCCCTAGCCTCCCCATGATGTATCCTTTTTCTCCCTCTGTAACTTACCCACTCTGCGAGGCACTCTTGCTCAGAAACTCAAGATCCTTGTGCCCCCCCCTTTTAAAATGTGCTCTCAGAAAAACAGAATGTGAATTTATGCACTGAGGTAAACATGACAATAACTCGGAGTGTTACTCTTATGGAGTTATTTGCATCTTAACTTTAAGCTTCAAGAGATAACAAGAGTGGAATTTTTAGCACTGGCTAGCAGGTAGGAGTGATTTCATCGGTGCCTTTGAAAGCTCACATTAAAGTCACAATCAACCTGTGGATAAGGTCATCACCAAAGACATACAAATACACGTAAAGTAAACCTACCAATTAGAGTTTAATCGGTACGATTTTAATTTTATAGTTCAATTCTTTTCAGCAGGGATACTTTCAACAATAAAACTATCCCCAAACTGGAAATTAAATTGATTTATCTCTTATAAATAACACAGGACACCCCTGTGTTTTATCAGCAAAAGTCACTCAAGGAAAGAATACAAAATGTGAGGCAAGACCAATGCTTTAAAGCCTAAAAGTTTCTGCAATAAACTGAAAAGAGGCTATACCAGAAGAGACGTTTAAAGAGCTGGCTTTTTCATTCATAACTGATATTTTCTGAAAATCTATTAAAAGTCCACTTTCAGTAACTGAAATAATGCAAACTGGGTGCTTCCTGTAAGTGTAGCTGGTTGATTCTCTGAATATATTTCATTAAGAAGCACTATAAAGAATGATAAAGTATGAGAGGGGAATCACGTATAGCACAGTTTATAAACAATAAGAAGTTATGAAACTCCCTCAATCTTAATTTAAAAACTCTGAATTCACTCAAGCAAATCACTTTCTGAAATTAAACCACTGTTATTCTATCTTCTCTGAAGATAAAGAATTTTGCTAACGTGCTTTTATCATAATGTTAGCATTTCCATCTTCATACATAAAACATTGGAAAAAAACTGAACTATAACAAAGCTAAACTAGTAATTGCTTTTAATTGTTACTAACAACCTAGCATGGAGCCAATACAAGTAAAATGGATAGACAGGTTTGCATATTGTGGCAAACACCATGGATTGGGTACGCTCAAAAGCCATTCATATCTCCCTTCTCTCTTGTCTTTCTCTCCTGTAGAGGCTAGAAAGAAAAAAGTACTTGATTTCAAATACCTCTAGTTAGGAATGACTATGCGACATGGTTCTGGCCAGGGAGGGCTGTCCTTTCCAAATAAAAAGGTAAAGACTTGCTAGAAGAAAGCCCCTTTGCCTCTTTCTCCCTTTTCCTCCCTGAATATGGAAGAAAGGACCAGAGATATTATAGTCCCCTTAATCACAAGACAATAAAAATGAACACAAAGGTCTACCTGGCAAACACATAGAGGTGAAAGGAGTCAGGGTCCCTGAGCCACCTTATCAGGGCTGGACTGCCCACCTCTGGACTTCTTATTGCATAAAATACATACAAGTTGGGGCTTCCCTGGTGGTGCAGTGGTTGAGAGTCCGCCTGCCGATGCAGGGGACAGGGGTTTGTGCCCTGGTCTGGGAGGATCCCACATGCCGCATAGCGGCTGGGTCCGTGGGCCACGGCCGCTGAGCCTGCGCGTCTGGAGCCTGTGCTCCACAACAGGAGAGGCCGCAACAGTGAGAGGCCTGCGTACCGCAAAAAACAAAACAAAACAAAACAAAAAATACAAGTTATCAGATTAAGCTACTACTATAGTAGGGTTTTCTACTACTGCAGGTGAATGTACTTGTAGTGGATATGTATACAAAATCCTGAGTAAAAATCAAATTAAGGGTTACAAAGAAAATCTTCACCAACCCCTCAGATATTCAAAAAAGAACCTCAGTGATAAGCTTGTATTTTGTCTTCTTTACCTGAAGAAGACAAAACACTGCACAACCAATACAAAAAAGAAGGGGGGGGGAGTTGATGTTTGATGGTAGTGAAACTAGATTCCAATGCCAAACAAAAATGAGATAAGGCTGGAGGAGAAGGGCATGAGTATAATACCAAACAATTATGGTCTAATATTTCCTGTTTGTCAATTTCAACTGTCAGCAAGGAAAATAGAGTTCATTTCTTCAGCAGAGGAATTCCAAGAGTTTTTAAGTCTGAACCTTCAAACTTGGGAAGCTTTCCTCCAGGTTACCAGCAAGGGTCTTATCAACTTCATGTAGGATTTTGAGGAAGTCTTCTACCTGTGAGTCAAACAAAAGAACCAAATAAACATAAGTAGAGGAAAAGATGTTTTAAGATACTGACTATTGTCTGTAAAAATGCTCTACCTATGTTTTGTAAACAGTCCAATGGAAAAGATATGTTGACAGCTTGTCAGATGACAATAATAGTACTTCCTGGATGGTCCTCTGAAACCTCAAGGAAATGACTAGCCCTTTCCATTTGTTTTCTTTTAAACTAGTATTTATCCTCCTACTGATTCCCCTTGAGGGTCCATTACCCGAGTTGTATTATCATCCTCCTTGCTGACCCACCCCCTCACTCCCACATTCCATACTTCATTGTCCTAAAAAAAGTTATTTTGAAATTGCCTCTAATGGTAGCAAATGCAATGTAATTTGAAGGACCATAAAAACCTACTGACTGTATCTACCTAAGAATCTTACTTTTGGTTAATATATATGCTATAACAGAAAGGGGTACTATAAATTCAGTGTTGATTCCTTTCTCTTAAAATTTAAGCTGTTACTCAGGCTAGTGCCATGAATTATCCAACAGTCATCTATCTGACAAAGGCATTAAGTCATGCGCATTATATGCACTATCTTTTTTGACAAAGGCCTCAAAGATCAAGTGCTCACTTAAAACATTTTACTCAGTAATCCCCTGAAACTCAGCCACCTGTACATTTACTCATACTCACCACAGGGTTATAGAGAGGAAGAAGGTTTTCAAATGCACAGGAACACTTCTGTTTGCTTAACTGCCCCTCCTTTAGTCCCTGAGCTACAGTCTCCTAAAACAAACAAGAAGATCTGATGTCAAAAAAGGAAAATTTCTAAAGCTATATCTGGTGAGTAAATACAAACCAGTATTTACAATTCCCTACTGATCCTACATGCATTTCAAATGTCCCAAACTAAACCCAACATCATTCCTCCTTGTGTAACCCCAACATGTGCTCCACTGCAGCCCTTATTTTGGTGAAGGCACCACCAGCCACCCAGCCTGCTGCACAAACCAAAAATGTGGGGTACAGCCAAGACTTCTTCCTCCTCTGCTGCTAGCCGCTCCCCCTGAGTGTTTAATTCTACTCTACTAAATCTCTCTCATCCCACTCCTCCTCTCCATCCACTCTTCCACTGTCTAAGCTTTCATTATTTTTCAGATTATTCTTGAAGATTACCAGGCACAAGAGCCTGTTGGTTGGTCTCCTGACTTCTAGCCTCAACTCGCTCTAATCCTCTCTCTCCATTGCTTTTGGAGTAATCTTTCTAAACAGATCACATCACTTGATGCTTAAAAAAAATCTCTAGTAGCTCCTCAGTTTCCTCAAGATTAAGTCCAAATTCCATTAAGTGGCATATCAGAATTTTCAAGACATACCTCCAGTTTATTCTCAGCCCACTTTCCACCTATATTCCTACCACATAAATATTAAGAAACATCTACATCCCTCCCTCCAAAACAACAAAAGCAACAACAAGCAATAGGAAAAATACTTGCAACGAATATGCAAAAGATATAGATACAGAATTACCCAAGGAATTCATATAAACAGCCAAAATGGGTAAGTTTATAAAGCAGGAAACACAAATAATATATAAATATATGGAAAGATATTCAATCTCACTAATAATAAAATACAAATCAAAACAAGGCACAATTTGGGGCTTCCCTGGTGGCACAGTGGCTTAGAATCCACCTGCCAATGCAGGGGACACGGGTTCAAGCCCTGGTCCAGGAAGATCCCACATGCCGTGGAGCAACGAAGCCCGTGTGCCACAACTACTAAACCTGTACTCTAGAACCCGTGAGCAACTACTGAGCCCGCGTGCCACAACTACTGAAGCCCACATGCCTAGAGTCCGTGCTCCGCAACAAGAAAAGCCACGGCAATGAGAAGCCCGCGCACCTCAACGTAGAGTAGCCCCCACTTGCTGAAGCTAGAGAAAGCCCACACGCAGCAACGAAGACCCAACACAGCCAAAAATAAATAAATAAAATAAATAAAACATTAAAAAAATTAAATTTTTAAAAAAGGCACAATTTATCACCTGTTGAATTTTACTTGATATAAAAATTATAATACACAATAATAAGGATCAAGTAAAACCAACATTTTCACATGTCAAAAGCATTTTGGCAATATGTAGCCATTTATGCCTCAGTCAGCTTCACATTTATCATGTTGAAACCAGCAATCTGACTTCTGAAAACCTATGCTAAGGTAATAATCCCAAATCTGGAGAAGGGAAGCAAGATAATTCATCAAAAATACAAATCACCAGAATAATTGAAGCTTGTTTTAAGGAATATTCTTCCTAAAAAAGTCAATGAATATGAATACATTCTTCATAGTTATATTCATAAATATATTTTCCTAAAATATATGGATAGAAAGAATATGCTCAAAGAAACAATATGTTAATAATCCTGCACATAATCAGGAAGAATACTCCTTATAACAAGTTTACAGTAAATTTTGAAAATTGATTTTTTGGCAAATTGGGTATTAAACAAACTGGCTCTCAGTGAAAAATCTTTCAGTGTATTGATCAGGAGTCAGGAAAAGTGCTTGTAATGTTACATGAAAAGAGCAGCCTCCAAAAATTGTATATACTGGTGATAAGTATGTGAAAAACACATAAATATACCAAACTACATCAGCTGTTAGTTTAAGAGTATGAACTTATGATAAGTTTTTTCTTCCTCTATTTTCCCAAATTTATGTAAAATTAAAAAATAAAAACACTAATAATAAAATTTGGAGCAGTAAGCAATCCATACTTTCTTTTACTGAAGAAAGCATTAATACTTCTTTCCTACCTTTGTTAAAACTCGGAAAATATTGGAAAGAAATTCACATGAAACATCCTTCAAGATTTTCAAGTGGAAGTCATCCTGGGTTAAATCAGACTTTTTAGTTTCTCCTGTGTTAGACTCTGCTGAGTTCTCTGGTTTCTTTTGACAATGTTTCATATTTTGTAAGACACGAATCAGGCTGTCAATCAGAGGAAGATCTACTGTACAAACAAATCAAGAGGCATGGCATTAGCCAGTTAAATTTGGTTACATTCATTCATTCATTCCTGCACATGTACTGAACACCTACTATTGCTAGACACTGTATTTTAGGTACTGCAGATATGGTGGTAAACAAGATCATCAAGGTCTCAGACTTCAAGAGGCTTACATTTTTATACTCTCAAATAAGCAAATAAATAACACAGGTTGAAGAAGAAACCCAAAATGATGAAAAAGAATAGATATCTGAAAATATAATTCTGGAACAGCCCCTCATCCCCCAAGACTTAAATTTGAAAGTACCAGGGAAAATTGATAAGGAATAGTCAACACTGAGATGCATGTTTTAAGTTATCAGATATTAAGGATTAAAAAAATGGGGGAGGGGCAGTTATAATTACATTTTGAGCCAGTTATAAAGGTAACCACTAGACCCAAAATACAACCCTTACTAAATGCCAGAAATACGCACAAAAACAAAGCAAATAAATTATATATTGAAGTATTTCAATATAAATATACGTAATGAAAAATGTAATACAACAGCATTCAGATTAAACATAACTATTACTACATTTAAATGAGTTTAACTCATCTATTAAAAAGAAATCAAAACACCTAAAACAAAGTATTTAGAAAGGTTGAAAAGAGTAAGATAGACAAAGGTATTGGGGCAAATGCAAACAAAAGGAAAACAGGGATGTGACCTTTGTATCTGATATAAAAGGATTTAAGCCAAAAAAAAAAAAAAAGCATTGTGGGCAATCTATAATGAATGTCTATATACCAAATAACATACCAACAACATTCATTAAGAACTACAAATGATGAAAAGAAAAGGACAAAATATTGGCAGTAAAAAATATTAATTTTCCTCTCTTTCCACATCAAGTCAAATCAATAGAAATAACTAAGGTTACGGAAGAAGTAATCAGCATAACAACTGACAACTCCAACATGTATAGTCTAGCTCAGGCCTCTCTCCTCAGCTCCAGACTCAAGACTGTAAGCTCAACAGCTCCAGCTGAACATTGAGTAGACATCTCAAACTTATCATGTTTAAAACACCACTCTTTCCGATCTTAGTAAATGGCAACTCTTCTGGACAAAAATGCCAGACATAGCTTGACTTTTCTCACCCTCCTCATCCTATCAGTCAGCAAATCCTGTTGGCACTACTTAAAAGTGATCAGAATCTGATTATTTTTCCCCACCACCGCCCCTGTTACCACCTTAATCCAAGTTATACCATCTCTTGCCTCAAGGTCACAGCAGCCTCCTAACTAGTCTCCCTTTTGTACCCTTGCCCTCCCCCTGCATTTCTCATCAACATGTCTGCCAAAGAGAGCCTATTAAAAGTTGGCTCCTGTCTGTCCATCCTCTGCTTAAAACCCTCCACAGCTCCCTAACTCATTCCAAGTAAAAGGCAAAACCAGGCCCTCTACACTCTAGCCCCTGTTGCCTCTCTGGCCCCAGGTTCCATTCCTCTTACCCAGGCTGAAACCGCCCCAGCCATACAGGGCTTCACTGCTCTTCCTCAAATATACCAGGCACACTTCTAATTCAGTTTTACACTCGTCGTTCTCTCGTCTGGAATGCTTTTCTCCCCAAGTATTCACATGACTCACTCCATTACTTCCCTCAGGTTTGTACTCAATGTCACCTTCTCAGTGAGGTAACATCCATAAATGCAGAAAAGACACTTGAAAATAGTCATCATTTTTTTTGATTAAAAAACTCTTTATAAAATAGAAATAGATTAATATCTCCTCAAATGGTACAACATAAATAGCTTAAGCCCAAAACAGAATCATGATTAATGATGAACCTGGCCAATATAGTCAGGGAAAAGGCAAGGATCACCATTATTACTTAACCCCAGAGGTCCAAGGCAACCCATTAAATAAAAGAAAGAAGAGGTAGAAAAGTGGTAAGACATATCTAAGTTAAACCCAAAGTAATATTAGATAAAGTCCAAGATTACCACTGGAACAACCATTAAAAACAGTAAGAGAATTCAGTAAGGTTACTAGATGCAACATTAATATAATATACAGAAACCAACAGTCTTCATATATTCCAACAAGAATAATCAGTGGAAGAAAAGATACCATAGACAACAGCAATCCGTAAGATAAAATATCTAGCAATAAACCTAACAAGAAATATTCAAGATCTGTATGAAGAAAATCATAAAACATTGCTGAGAGACATAAAATAAGACTTGAACGAATGGAAAAGCACATGTTCTTGGATACTCTACAAATTTAACATGATCTCAATAAAAAAAACCAGGAAAATTTTTTGGTTTTGTTTTTGGAACTTGTCAGTTTAATTCAGTGTTAAAAAAAAAAGAATAATAACAGTCAAAAACATTCTGAAAAAGTAGAATGCAGGAGTACTAGCCCTACTAGGTATCAAAATATAAAGCTTTAATAATTAAAACACTGTGGCTACTGATACATGAGTAGAGCAATGGAACTGAATAAAATATATAGGGAAATATAAAACATAGTAATGATGAAAATTCAAATCTGTGTCGGTAAACTGGTTTACTTACTCAATAATGTTGAGACAGCTGGGTATCTGGAAAAAACGTGAAACCATACCTCACATGTAACACCAGAATAAATTCTAGATGGTTCATGGATTTAATTGTATTAGTCATAAAAATCATTCTGTGAAAGACCACTTGTTTACATAGGAAAATATTCATTTATGTTTATAAATGAAAAAAGCTGCCTAAAAAACAGGCAAAAAAATACATACGTATGTGAGTGTATGATAGTTATCTCTGAATGATCAGATTACAAGCACTAGGCTTCCTTTTATAAATTTTATAATTTTTTTTTGTACTGGGCATGTGATGTTTTTGTATTCAAGGGGCTAAAAGCACTAAAAAAATGGAAGAAAGAAATAAAATGAACAGCAAACACATCTGACAGACTAGAATTTAATTTAGTGAACTAAAATTATACTTGCCTTTTCCTATCTTTAGATACTCTTGTTCAGCCTGTGAGGCATAGATGGCGGACAACACTGAAAAAACAGAGGCTAACACTGTTTTCTGTTCTTGAAGTATGATGGGTGGATCATCAGACTGGCAGAATTCATGGCACACCAGGTCAAAAAGTAAATTCCAAGTGTCTTTTCCAGTATCAGGACACTGTACTTAATAAAAATGATGAAGGAAGAAGTAATTCAAAAACAGAAAACAATTAAATGAGTAACTATCATGCTTCCCCATATAACATCTTACCAATTGCTTGAATTCCATCATCCACTGTAGTCAGCAGCTGTAAGATATGCATGTAAACATCGAGCCCTTCTGGATTTTCAGAACTAAATACAAAAAGCAAAAACTCAATCAACTTTACTGTCTATGGGACTGTAATCAATCATTTATTCAACAAATATTTATCACTCTGTACTAGGCCCTGCCCTATATGCTAAGGATAAAACAGGGAACAGAACAAAGTCTCTGTGTTCACCAGAGCTTACATTCTGATGGGGAAATCAGTCAAAAAACAAATACTATGTAGTACAATCAACACACACAGGACAAGAAGTAAAAATTCTTTTTGGCCCTGTCCCATGAAAGCAACAATGCAGAAATCTATCAAGTGATACTTCACCATTCTGGTTTACTTGAATAATCAGGACAAAAAATGACTGAGATTTTTATAGAATGAATGTAAGGCCCACTGCACCAAGCACTGACAATAATGATGTTCTTAAAACTTCACAGGATCATCTTAGCTCCCAAGTTGAGAATACTAAAACCAGATAAGTATAATTTTTGTGATCAACAGCTTGGATTCCTAGAAACTCACAATCTTAGTTCTTCAACCACACAATTAAGTGAAAAAGATAGTGAACAATTAAAAGATGGTTCAGCAAATATTTAAGTGCCTATAGTTTGCAGGCACTATGTTAGGGGATGGGAAAACAGAGACGTATAAAACATCCTTACCTTCATGAAATTTACTGTCTAAAATGAAAGACAATAATTAAAGTGGTAATAACAATAAAGTAATATGAATGTTGCACTAGCGGAAGTCCAAGGTGCTAGAGGACCACACAGCAAGAGGATTTAATTTAGTTTGGAGAATCAGGGAATGTATCGTAAGAGAAATGGTTACGCAGAAACCCAAAGGGGCAAAGAAATGCTGGAGGCAGAGACAACATGGTGTGCAATGGCTTGGTGTTGAGAGAGCTTGGTTCAGTTGAAGAAATGAAGGAAATTTCATACAGTTGAAACAGAAGACAAGGAATAAGGATGGAGAAGCACAGTACAGGGCCTTATAAGCCATAAAAATCTGGACCTCATCCTAAGGAAGGCAACTGAAGGGTTTGAAGCATGAAAGTGAGGTGACCAGCATATGTTCTGGAAAAACAGCTCTACAGTCTAGGCTTGGAAGGAGCTAGTCTTGAGGCTGGGAACTCAGAGAATGTAGCAGTCCAGGTAAGAGACACTGGCCTGGTGGTGGCACAGATGGAGTCCCAGAAAAAGTCAGGAAGAAGGATTGAAGGTTGACTGGCCATGGGAAAAGACTGGGATGGGGAAGTATCGGTAATGGCTTCCATGTTTCTCCCACATTATCCAAATGGAATAATGATTACATCATTTACTGAGATTGAGAATACAGAAGAAGCAGGTTTGGGGGAAAGATGATGAGTTTAATGCTCACTTGGATAAAGGACATAAAATTAAAAGGTTTTAATGTGAGTTACAGGGAATTCTCTGGTGGTCCAGTAGTTAGGACTCCATGCTTCCGCTGCTGAGGACCCAGGTTCAATCCGTGGTTGGGGAACTAAGATGCCACAAGCTGCGCAGCACAGCCAAAAAAAAAAAAATGTGGATTATAAAGCACTAAGAATGCACAGTTGACCAATAAGCAGATCAATTCATAAATTAATGTTCTAGTGATAGCAATAAACAGTTTCAATAACCTAAAACACCTAGTAATCACTCTTGGGAAGACATCAGACCCCAAAAGCCAGTCACTTATCCAAGACTGGCACATACACATAAGGAGCAAGAAAACAAGTGATGTCTGACATTAACTGAAGAAGTTGTCACATGACCAGTGGAAAATAAAGCACAAAGAAAATCTTTTCCATTTGATATAAATTATATGAGACTGCAGAAGATTTTAAAACAGTAACCATAATTAATTAACAGTAGCCTACCACTAAGTAATATTAGAACAAGTATTTTGCAACCATTATGATTCTTGCAAAGAGCAAATATATTGTTACCAATATCAGTAGTGAATCAAACCCGACACAGATCAGCTATGTGCTACTCATCCTATTGAAAGGAAACTAAAAAGACATATCTGGGCTTCGCTGGTGGCGCAGTGGTTGAGAGTCCACCTGCCGATGCAGGGGACACTGGTTCATGCCCCGGTCCGGGAAGATCCCACGTGCCATGGAGCGGCTAGGCCCGTGAGCCATGGCCGCTGAGCCTGCGCGTCCGGAGCCTGTGCTCCGCAACGGGAGAGGCCACAGCAGTGAGAGGCCCGCGTACCGCAAAAAAAAAAAGACATATCTAAGGATACTTCTAGCAACTGGATTTTCCCAGAACATTTTGCACAAAAGAGCTCACCTACCGTACTTGTTTGGCAGCTTCAAGTACACAGGGCACAATTCGAAACACTGGCTGCTGTTCAGAATCTTCCTGGGGTTGGTCCAGAGGCTGAACAGCCCCATTTCTAATCCATTCCAACATTAGCTTCTCATCCAAATCAAAGAGCTTATCCACAACCTCCCCGACCTTCACCAGCAAGTCAACTGCAGAGAATAAAAGAGATATTGAAATAAGAAACAAAATTTTTAAAGTAGTAAGTCTAATCAAAATTCTTAAAACTATTCCAAGAAAGCCAAATCTTGCCAAAGCATTACTTATTCCAAGGGCAATCTGTTTACCTCCTTTGTTTAAATTTGCTTGGCTTCCATCATTTTTAAGTGGGGAATTTATCAGTATCCTGAGAGTTTAAGAAACTTCATATCTTGAATTGAAATACCTTCTCACCTAACACTTAGTCTTTAATGGACCTCCAGAAATAGTTACCTGGTTTCCTAACAATTAAATATAATTAAAAAAATATTTTTTTCTACATTACATGGTGACTTACCATTTGTTGAACTTGACATGATGAAGCAAATGCTATCATAAATAGCTGGATGTTCTCGGATTCTTTCAACCCAGACAATGGCCACTTCTGTCTGGGAAAGGCAAGTAAGTAACAACCTACGTGATAAATGTGAGCTTAGTATCTATCTTTCAAAAACAGTAAAGGAAACTCAAGAGTGAAAGAGCAACTCCATTTTCCTAGTTTCCCTTAGGGGTAAGTATATAGAATCCATAAAAAGAAGAAAGCATACCTGCTTGTTTCCAGCAGAGTAGGAGGGTCTGAATCACACAAACAGTACAATAATACCTGGCTACAAAAACAAAAAAATTAACCCAATATGCCTCACTTCTCTCATTTCAAGTATCAAAGCCATAAAATCTGGACCTCATCCTTAACTTTTACTTATAAAAACTTAAATAACTAAGTTTTTATTTAACTTTTTAAACATTTTAATTGTGAAATATAGCATATATACATAAAAACCTGTAAGATACAAATCTATACTTAGTGAATAATTATAAAGCAAGAAAAAGAACAGAGCTGCATCTCTGCAGCCCTTGTGTGTCCCTTACAAATCACAATTCTCTTTCCCACCTAGAAATGACTACTATCCAGACTTATCCAGCAATCATTTTCTTGGTTTACTCTATAGTTCATTTTATATATTTTGGTTTTGAACTTTGTATGAAAGAAATTATATTGTATGTATTCTTTTGAGTCTGAGTTCTTTGGCCCAACACCATGTCTTTAAGATCTACCCATCTTGTTCCAGTAGCTGCAGATTCATTGCTGCAGAACATTTCATTGTATGAATATAACACCATTTATTTTTCCAGCCTACTACTGATGAACATTTGGGTTGATTCCAATTTTGGGCTTTCAAGCAATAGTCTTATAATACTTTTTATATGAGTATACTGATATATGTGTGCACGGTTTCTCTTACCATATACCTATGAGTGGCATCACTGGGTCATAGCATATGTGTACCTTCTAATATGACTAGGTAATGCCCAACTGTTCCAAAGTGGTTGAGCAAATTTATATCTCATCAGCAATGTATACTGTTTCATATTAATTTTAAGATATGCATTTAATTAAGTTCATAAAATTTGTCAATATTACTCACTCACAGATTTTTAATAGGGATCACTAGAGACCAAACATAATCCTGAGTCATTTATTGCATGAATGATTATAAGTTATGGAAGAATAAATACTTTAAACTAGGATCTTAAAGTCCTTTCACACCTAGAAGAGGTAATAACCTCTATTTTGGAGCCCCAGGTACTTGAATCCTGTGTTAAACCCTACAGCCCTTGTTGAAAATAACCGCCTAGAAGAGTTTTCTTAACCTATTGTGGGCACAAATTTCTTTGAGATTCTGATTAACAGCCATAAACCCTCTGCCTAGAAAATGAATATACTCATAAAATGTGGCATGTAATTCCAGGGTGTTCTCAGACCTCTTAAAATAACCACCGGCGTTTCCACCATTAGAAATCCTCTGCCCAAAACTTCCTACATGTAGAAGAGAACTGGCCTCCAAGCAGAAGTATGAGAGCCTTTGAATCACAGGGGCCACGCTGTATCCTCTAGTCTGTTGGCAAGTCCCCCATCGCCACCATCTAAGTCAGAACTGACTTGTTGACCAGTGTCAGGGTGACACTGGTCAACAAGTCTAGTTTTTCCAGACTCTAGCTCTGAGCCTAAACTGTTTTGGACTCTGGTCAGGTGCCTCCATCTCCAAGCTCTGCCCCACTGGTTCTTATCCCATGTGGCTTACCACCTGCTGACGATTCAGGCCCCTCTGCAACCAATACAGAAAACAGGCCTAAATCCTGAATCATGTCCATAAATAGTGCGCAAGTCCCCAGCCATCATCAACACACAATGAAGTTCCTGGAGACTGCTCATCAGGAGAAAGGAAGTACTTCATTTCATAATGTTTCCCTATCTGTCCTATGTATTAGGATTTCCTTAGGGATATGAAATATGAACCTATTTTTTAAAAACATAATTATTATGTAATAAAACTTACCCAAGATTTTTATCACTGCTGATGGACACACATATCTCCTGGAAACAGGCCATATTGCCTAAAATTCCCACACAGATTTCCTGCCAAATCAAATTTCACAGGTCACAGTCGCTCTGAGGTAAAAGACACATATACAAAAATAAAAACTTGAAAAAAAAAAAACTTTCACTGAGCCAAGTTTGGGGAGAGAAAAGAAGGAGAGGCAGCACACAGAAGTACATTGCCTGCACCCTAATTTGACAAGTTTCCAGTAGTGTTTGAGAGAAGATGAAAGACATAAGAAAAAGAAAGATCCAAGGCAGGCAGGAGTTATGGAATAAGAAATCTTACGGATGAACTGAGTCATAAATGATTGGTAGGATTTAGATATACAAACAAGAAGACAGACATTCAAACACGGGGGAAAGTATCAGCAAAGGCAGGAAGGGACTAATGTAGAGTGGACAAAGGCTAATACAGAAAGCTGCCTGTATCAGTACACAGTTATTAGTAGCACACAGTGGGAGGAGAGCATGAGATAAATACAGCAGGTAAAAAGGATCAGGATAAGGGCCCTAAATGCCTACTTAATTTAGTAGGCTATTTGGAGACATGAAGGTCCTCAAGGAAGGGGTCAACATACTGCAATGTTATTTTAGGTAGATTATTCTGGAAGCAAAATGATAGTGAAAAAACTTTAAAAGAAGTTCATAACCTCAGTAGTAACAGCTATGTTTATTTAGCACTTACTACATCCAGGCACTACCCTAAGCACTTTCCATGTAACATTTCATACAATAATTTATGAGGTATGTACCATTATTGTCCCCATTTTTCAGATGAGGAAACCAAATCACAGAGAAGTTAAACAACTTGCTGAAGATCTCCAACTAGGAAATAACACAGCTCCAGAGCCTGAGCATTTCACCGTATCACACTGCATCTCTGAAATCAAGTGAAGGAAGATGAGGGTGGTGATGGCAGGCATGGAAAGGAATGAAGCTGAGAAAGACTCCAGGTGAAAGCAGAATAATTTGATGGGAGTAAAGGGAGAAAGCAGTTGAACATAACTCCTAGGTTTCAAGTTGTTTCATTTCTCCAGTAGGAGAGATTGGTTCCATTGACAAAAAAATTGGAAAAGAAAGCATAGGAAAGAACACAACGAGTTCAGTTAGGATAGTGTTTCCAAACTTGCTCGAACACAAAAATCACTCAGGGAGTGTGTTAAAAATACCATTTTCCAAGTCCCATCTCAGAGCTGCTGAATCAGAATCTCCAGGGTACGGTCCGGGAAGTTGTTTACCAAGCACATCATATGATTTATATGATTGGATAAGTGCGACAAACACCGAGTTAGGACATATGGACTTTTGGATTGGAACATGCAACATGCAACTAAAGAATGCCTGAAGAAAGTTAGAGATATAGCACCTGAAGTCAGAAGGGAGGTCGTAGCTTTGATCCCACAGGGAAGATTTACTCCCAAAGGTGTAAAGAGTGGATGAACTCACCAAGGAAGTGAATATAAAGAGGAAAAGGGATCTGAGTCTACACCTTAAAAGGAGTCCACACTCAGCATAGGAAGAAAGTATCAATAAAAAGTCAAAAAAAGCAACAGAGAAGTGACTGGAGAGGTTAGAGACCAGGAGAGTGAGGTGGCACCAAAGCTATAGGAGTAAAGAGTTTCAATAACATGTGGGTGGTCAAATGTTGGGAAAAGAGTAAAAGAGAACAGGGCCAGAAAAGATACACATACATTTCCCCGAAAAACTAAAGAGGGAATAATTGAACTTCCAATCAAAGATCAAGTTTTTTAGTCTCAGCTACTCACTGATATAACCTGGGGGGACTTTAAAAGCTGCCTGGAGTCCCACACTTGGAGAGACTATTTCAACTGATTTGAGAATGGCCTGACTTGGGATTTATAAAAGTTCCCTAGGGCAAAGCTTCTCAAAATTTTGGGCCTTGGTGCTGGTCAAAACCTGACTAACATCACTGCAAACTTGTTAGAACTCCTCAATCCTACCCCAAACTACCCGATCAGAAACTCTGGGGGTGGACTCAGTAATCAGTGATTCTGGGACATACTGAAGTTGGAAAGCCCACATTCTAGGTGATTCTAACTTGTGGCCATGGCTGAGAATCGCTGTCATAGACAGGCTATGGTTCACAGACATATATAATAATAGGACTAACTCCTGAAAGGAACAGTTCTTATTTTCTTAAAATTAGTTTTTTTTTTAAGTACTAATCGTGAGTCAGTGTACCTAAGTTAGAAAACTCCAGGAGAAAATCATATAACTGTCAAATCTTTATATTAACATAACAACTCAAGGAAAAAGTGGTTCATTGGTTCATGAGGCCCCAACTCAGGTGGAGCATTGTACTTAAATAAAATTTTAATTCAACATTCAATTTGTAAAAATATACTACAGAATTCTTCACCTCATGATTTCAAAAAAAGAGAGACAATACAGTACAGTGGTTACACTGAAGTCAGGCAGGCTAGGCTCAAATCCCAGCTCCATTCTTTCCTAGTTGTATGACCCCAGACAAATTTCTCAACCTGAGACTTCGTTCGTTTACTTACAAAGTAGAGATAAGTGCTTACCTCATAGAGTAGTAAAATGAAATACTAAGTAAATAGCAGTTATTCATGATTACAATTACTTAATAAATATTTGCTAATCACTCACGATATACCTAGCAGATGGCAAACCTAAATGGCACTAAAGCACAGAAGACTTAATGAGAAGTACAGAATTGTTTTGGTGCATTCACTATCATCACTGGCCACTGAGAGCTTACTTATTTGGGAAGGCTTGGAAGTAAACTACCATCTTGGGAAAATAGATGTGAATATTGAGAGGGGATGGAAGGCATACAAAGGAAGGTACGGAGATGGCAACGATCACAGTAAGCTCCTGAGGTGAGGAGTAGACAGGCCATGCTAAATTAGAAGACTATCTGGAGGGTATATTTTATGCTAGAAAGACGAATTGGATTCAGATTGTGGAGAGTCTTGAGCAATAGGCTGAGTTTAAGCAATAGAGGATTTTATGACTTAAGGAAAAAAAAAAGCAATAAACTGAGAAATGAGTGGTCCGGGCACTGTTCCCTGTTCAGCCACATATTAGTGGCATAATGATGATTAGGACTATCTAGTGTCCATAGCTGTTAAATTAAAGTATTGATCTCCCTGGCCAGCCCAAATCTAAAATTCTATGACTGTAATAATTTTAAATAGCATACTACTTAGTACCTGGTAATGTTCAATAAACATCTGCAGACTCATTTGTAGCCATTCAGAACATTAAAGTGAGAAAAATGAAAGACTATCCAGCACTATCTGCTGTTATTGCTCCAAAGAGGCAGTTTTAGAAATGCACATACTTACCCTTAATCGAGGACATTTGGATTTGGCCAATACTCCCATAAATATGTCAGGAGCATTAAATTCTTGGAGAAACAAAGCCACATCCTGAAAATAAAAATGATTATTAACTTGGATGCTGAATATTCCTCCTTCAACACCATAGCTCAGGCAACCATAAAAAAAAATAATTCCATATATACCTCCTTTCAAGCACAAGGAAAAAAACCCCACAAGGTTAGGAATTGTGTCAATAGACAAAAGTAATGTTAGTGCTGTGGTATCTGGTCTCGAGGCAATGGAACAATTCCATAAACAAATCTGAACTAATTGTGATATTCCAAAGGACTGTCCTCCTTTTACTGCCTTGTACGTATTTACCTTAATGATCTTTCTACCCACCAGGAATTCTCTTTAACTCATTCAAGCACATTTGCTGATTACCAGGTATCATGCTAGAAGACAGAATAAGGGAAAAAAGTAAAAGTCATAATTTCTGTCTTCTAAGAGCTTAAAACTTGATAGAGAAAACAGATTAAAAACTCCTATTGGGTTATGTCCAAAACCAGAACTTTTGTTTTCAAAATCCTCAACAGAAAAAAATTCTGATCACAATGTAACTGTGACAGCTTCACATCCTCCTAGAGAGTTTGCCCGGTCCCCAGTCCCTAAAGGGACACACCACACAGGTGAATGAACCTGGAGTGGACATGTGGCCCAATCTCGCTAGAAATGTGGGCCCCCAAACTAAATCAATTAACTGTGGAGATTTGCATTGTAAAATATTTAGATAAAATTAAGTTTCTGGCTGTCTATTGCCTCATATTTTCACCAAACTTGAGGTGTGTATTCGCAGTACCTTAACTTAGAACACAGGCTATATGTCTCATGTGAAAAATGCCCTTTGAAGGGCTCTCAAAGGGAGCCCTTTGAAGGGCTCTCAAATGCCCTTTGAAGGGCTCTTTGAAGGGAGTAATCCTTCAGAGCAGCTGAAATTGGGGTAACCTGCATGACTGTTGACTGGAAGAGATATATTGCACTTAAGAGATCATGGTCAGAGAGAATATTTCAAAGACATACTCCAAATTGAAAGTCAAAGCAGCAGATGCTCTCCACTCTAAGTGACCAAGCTGTCTGTCATGTGGGCAACTCTTTGTAGCATGCAGCGATTTATTTATTTAATGATAGTTAAATAATTCCTGGAGTAGCAGGAATAATATCAATAATTAGGTAGCCTAATAATACCAATACCAATAATAACAATAATGGCAATTAACATTTATTGAACAAGTATTAAATGCCAGGCCCAGTGAAGTGGTTTGCATGCTATCTCACTTAATTCTCAAACAACCCTGTGAAGTAATTATTATTAACCCCATTACACTGCAGTTTTAAAAGGTTAAGCAACCTGCCCAAGACTGTACAATCAGTAGGAGAACAGAGCCGGAATTTGAACCCAGATGAGTCTGATCAAGTCCACACCCTTAACCAGCACACCATAGTAACTGTCAGGTATTCATCCATTGATTACCTCTTCATAAAACATTTACTGAAAAACCTGAGTAATAAGCACTGTTTCAGGCTCTGGGGACACATCAGTAAATAAGATAGATAAAGTCTCAGTGGAGTTTTCATTCTAGAGGGATGAACAAACAATAAACATATAAACAACTAAACTACATAAATCCTAAGTGCTACAAAGGAGATAAACAAGATGGTGTGTGCTAGAAATGAAGACTAGGGGGGCTACTCTAGATGTATAAGAGAAAGTATCTCTGAAGAGGTGACATTAAGCTTTTAAGAGGAGGAGCTTAAATCCATCAGAGGACACAGGCTCAAAACAATCACTGAATAACAGGATAAGTGTTTTGTAATAGAATGAACAGGTTCCATGAGAGCACAGAAAAGAGAGGAATCCTGCCTGGAGTGTCTGGGGAGGCATCACAGCGGAGGTGACATTTGAGGTGGGCCATAAAAGGTGGGAAAGATCTTGCAGGTGAAGGACATTCCATGCAGAGTGGCATGAACAGAGCATGAGTACATGAAAATGCAGGAAGCATCTGGAAGTCTCTGGTGCTGCTGAAGCACTGAGTGGCAGGCAATGTGTGAGATGTAGTCTCATTGGAGGGAATTTATGCCAGTGAATCAGTGGGCAGCTCAATTCTCTAGAGGTGCTTCAAGAGCTACCATAAGAGGACAAAGAGGAGGCCAAGAGCATGACCCTGCCTCCATGGACAATCTCATTCAAACAGCAGCTCTAGTTTACCTATTTGATATTTGAGGATTTCACACTAAGATTTCATTTGAAAAACAGGTTGTTTCTTTTAAAAAATGTTTTAAAACCATAGCTTCTTAATAACTGTAGAAAAAGTAGAGAGAAGATGAACAATACTCTCAACCAACTTGATCAAATTGACATTTACAGGACACTCCCACCAGCAGCAGGAGCACACACGTTCTTTTTAAGTGAACATGGAACATTAACCAAGACAGACCAAGGTCTATAAAATCAATTGTATATCTATATACTTCCTATAAACTATCAATGTATATCTATATACTGAAATTTTAAAAAAATACTATTTACAATAGCTCCCCAAAATATGAAATACTGACAAAAGATGTGAAAGACCTAAATACTAAAAACTACATAACTTTGAAGAAATTAGAGAAGACCTAAACAAATGGAGCAATAGAACTTGTTCATGGGTCAAAAGACTCATTATTTTAATTTATCAGTTCTTTTCCTAAATGATCAATAAATTGAACTCAATCTCAAGCAAAATCCTAGAAGGCTTTTTGTAGAAATTGACAAATTGATTCTAAAATTAATTTGGAAATAAAAAGGACATAGGACAACCAAAACAACTTTGAAAAAGAACAGAGTTGGAGATTAACACTACCTAATTTCAAGATTTATTACAAAGCTACAGTAATCAAAACAATGTGGTATTGGCAAAAAGATACAAATCGATCAATGGAACAGAATAGAGTCCAGAAATAGACTCATGTGTATATGTATGGATAACTGATTTTTGACAAAGTGCAAAGGCAATTCAGTGGAGAAAGAATAGTCTTTTAAACACACTAACTAGAACTGGTTATCCGTAGGAAAAAAAAAGTGAAATTCAGTTCATCCCTTGCATCAAACACAAAAATTAAGTCAAAATGGATCACAGACCTATAAGTAAAACCTAAAATCATAAAACTTACAGGAAAAAAAAACAACACAATTAAAAAGTGGGCAAAAGATTTAAACAGCCCCTTGCACTGAAGAAAATACACAGATTGCAAATAAGCACATGAAAATATGCTCACCATTATTAGCAATTAGGGAAATCTAAATCACAATTACAGTGAGAATAACAACACACTTATTAGAATGGCTGAAATTAAAAAGACTAACCATACCAAGTGCTGGTAAGGATGAGAAGAAATTGGAACTGGACTGTATCTCATACACCACTGGTGGCAACGTGAAGTGTAAAAAACACTTTGGAAAATAATTTGATCTTTTCTTTATAAGTTAAACATACACCTACCATATAATCCAGCCACACTACTCTAGGTACTCACCCAAGGGAAAGGAAAACATCTATCCATACATACTTATACACAGACATTCACAGAAGCTTTACTTGTAATAAACTGTAAACAACTCAAATATCCATCAAAGAATCAATCATGGTATACACATATAATGGAATACCATTCAGCAATAAAAAATAATAAACTATAGGGCTTCCCTGGTGGCGCAGTGATTGAGAGTCCGCCTGCCGATGCAGGGGACGTGGGTTCGTGCCCCGGTTCAGGAAGATCCCACATGCCGCGGAGCGGCTGGGCCCGTGAGCCACGGCCTCTGGGCCTCAGCGTCCGGAGCCTGTGCTCCGCAACGGGAGAGGCCACAGCAGTGAGAGGCCCGTGTACCAAAAAATACATAAATAAATAGATAAATAAATAATAATAAACTATAGATATACACAACAACATGGATGAATCTAAAATACCGATGCTGAATGAAAGAGCCAGACGCATCCGAAAAAAGAATGCAATCCCATTTATACAAAACTCTAGACAATGCAAACTACTCTGAAGTGACAGAAGGCCCATCAGTAGTTGCCTGGAGAGGGTAGAAGCAGGGAGGGGTAAGATACCGGGATCACCCTTAAGGGGCAGAAAGAAACTTTCTGGGGCTGACAGACATGCTCTCTGTCTTAATTATGGTGATGGTTTCATGCGCCAATACATACATTAAAATTTTTCTAATTGTACACTTTAAATATGTGCGGTTTTTATACTTCAATTATACCTCAAAATATATGCAGGTTTTTTGTGTCAATAATATCTCATAAAGCTGTTTTACAAAATGGCTGAAGACAATGAGTAGCCATTGACAAATTTTAAGAGAGAATTTTAATACAAGTAAATCTGTGTTTTAGGAAAAAGATAACTTGGGTAGCAATGTGGAGGACAGAGGGACGTGAAAGAGACTAACACAAGGATTTTCATCAGAAATCTACTGCAAAAGTCCAAGTAATAAAATGAGAGATTATGTAAGTCAACCTCTTTTTCTGCCTCTTTTCTTACCTGTAAAATAAGGATACTACCTATATCACAGGGTTACTGTGAAGAGCAGATAGAATGCTTTCAAGCTACAGAGTACAATACAAATGTTAAAATATTATTGCAATTATATACATGTAATTCCTTCTTGTCCCTTTCTTCTAGTTTAATTGTGGTACCTCAGTGGTCTCCAAACTCCTAACCTGCTCTCAAATATAAGGCCAGTGTTCTTTTTAGGTAGATAAGTATCAGAACTTTCCTGGGCTACAAGCGTTCCAGCATTCATGAGAACTATCTATATAGCCCAAATCTAATGACACTCAGATTTTCTGCCTTCAAAGACAAAAGTTGAGCATTTACAGCTCCTGGGACCTCATCCCTGTACCATAAATAGGAGTGACTACAGACATTAAAGTTTTTCCCCAGAGACTTAAGGACTGAACCTAAAAAAAAAAAAAAAAAATCCACTCACTACCTCCTTACCCAACAGTCTTTTCAGTTCCATTTCCAACCCCATACCTCATCCATTGACATATCCCACACTCTGCAAATTTCATTCTCCATTTCTTCATCAAGCTCCATCTGCTGCTCCTCATCATCTGAGCTGGATTTGGAGTTTTCAGGGCTAACAATCTTTAGAAACACAAAGGAAGGAGATGAATAAGGGCTGTCCACAGTACTCCTCAAGTAATATTACCCCATAATCATTTACAGGTCACAAAAAAAGGGGGGGGAGAATTCCCTGGTGGTCCAGTGGTTAGGACTCCGAGTTTCCACTGCAGCAGGCACGGGTTCGTTCCCTGGTTGGGGAACTAAGGTCCCGCATGCCACCCCGTGCCGCCAAAAAAAAAAAGGAAATTAGTACCTTGGGTACCTTGGGTAAACACTGTTGCTAGGCATTGGGTAGAAATACAAAGATAAACAAGATTTAATCCCTTACTTCCAAGTAGTTTAGGATCCGGTGGGGAAAAGACATAAACTGATAATCACAACAGAAAAAGCTAAGTGATCCAACTGAACTGTGGACAAAGAGCCGTGAGAACAAAAATGATGGACCAATGACCTACGTCTGGGAGAAGTTTCCCCAAGCTTCTCTTACGAGGTGATACTGAAGCTAAATCTTTGAGGGGTAATCGAAGTTTGTCATGTGAAGAAGGGAGAAGAGCATACAGAAGAAAGTACAAGAGTTCAGAGTTAAGAAAGGGCCTAGCATGTGTGCGGAATGGTAAGCAGTTTAGTGTGTCATGGGCAGATGAAGCTGGAAAAGTTGCAAAGAGTCCTGGATTCCAAGCTAAGAAATATGTATTTTTCTCCTGTAGGCAAAGGTAACTCTGAGGAGTTCCCACAGATGGCTTTTTTTTTTTTTTTTTTAAGATCATTCTCGCAGCTGTGTAGAAGGTGGAGTGGAGAGGACAGTGATTGGAAGTAGGAAAAAAGTTAGGGAAACATAAGAACGTTCATATTTACTGAGAGGCTCCTATGAGGCAAACACTATAGTAAGCACTCTATGGCTATTATAATCTTATATAATCTACGCAATAACTCTATATACAATAATATAAATATTATCCCACTTTATAGAAACTGAGAAAGAAATCGGTTAGGCGACTTGCCCAAAGTCACGCTGGGTAAGCCGCGCTGTTGACAACAGGGCTGTTTGACTGCAAAATCACCATTTATTCTACTACAACGAAAG
Source organism: Mesoplodon bidens (assembly GCF_964165515.1). Lineage (NCBI taxonomy): Eukaryota > Metazoa > Chordata > Mammalia > Artiodactyla > Ziphiidae > Mesoplodon > Mesoplodon bidens. The sequence continues at coordinate 46,620,237 of NC_138164.1, read as the reverse complement.
TCCTCGAAACAGATCAATTAGGACCTGGGCTTCAGAAACGAGTGGGAATGAGGGGCAAAAACCCTAGCAATGAATTTACATGGTCACGTATTTTTGGAAATTTTTCAAAAGTAAAACATTTTAATTAGAAGCATTCCAGCATCCCTGCCATTACACTTCCCTTTGTGTTGAGGGGCACAGGGAGTGGCGCCCGGCAGTTTTAGGGTCCGGGAGACAGCGAGGACACAAAGGGTGAGACCCGGCCGCTGGGGCCTGGGGAGGGGGTCGCTGTGGGGACGGCGGCTCCCCCAGCAGTAGGGGGCTGCCAGAGGCGGGGTGGGGGTCTGGGGGAACGTACAGGGAGCCCACGCGAGGCGCGAGTTTCCGCACCTGGATGAGCCCGCTGAGGACGCCGAAGAGCCAGTGCTTGCTGTAAACCGTGCTGCCTATGCAGTCCCCCCCGGCCGCCTCCTCCTCCTCGTCCCCGTCCCGACTCCGCGGCGGCGGAGAGGGATTGCGGTCCATGACTTGGCCTCCTCTGGCGCGCGCGAGCAGCTCCGGAAGCCGCCGGAGGAGGAGAGAGGCCTCCAGGCGCCAAGAGGGCACGGCGCGGCTCCCGCCACAGCGCCCCCTGCTGCCCGGAGCCCTGCCAGCCCGACGCTCTACCCAGGACCGCAGAGCGGTTATATTCATAATTGTTATTTGTCACCCTCACTGGACCAGATATTCCATCTCTCCAAGGGCCCTTAGTCTGATTGGAAGGGACGGGGGGTGCGGGCACGGAACAGGACAATGTCTGTAGTACAGACGTGAAGCTATCGGACCTCTGACCTCTGGGCACACTTGCCATTCTTAAAGACATCATTCTTCTCCCAGGTGTGGTCGGAATCCTGGAAAAGACGAAAGTCACCAGGAAGAACGTCAGTATTACAACTCCCTGTGTTTTCAGTTCCTGCTTCTATTTAGTTTGATGGCACTCAACATCACACCCAACGCTCCACCAAACCCCACAGCAAAAATTTTAGAACACCACTTTAATGAAATGAAATTTATAGATGATATAACTTACCTCAACATGTAATTCCGATAATACCAATATGATTCCCTTACAGAAAGAAAAAATAAAATTAATTTTAAATAAAATATGTATTTTAATGTTTTAAATGCTCCGGCACAACTGTACTAGAAGATATAACAAAGATCTCCGATTTTGGCACATACACATCAAATTACTGTGAGCCCCACATTTACAAATGCAGAATGACATGGGTGTGGTTCCTCAGCGACCCTGCTTCTCAAAATCATGAACAGATGATGGTAAAATTTCTAACAAAATAAAGTTCCAATTTACACAGCAATTGCACTTATGGAAATTTTTAAGGTATATTAAAACAGGACAAAAAATACTGTGTGTTAATACATAAAATACAACTAGATCCTAGGCTCAAATAATTATAAACATTTTTTCACCTTTTGTGCAGGGGCAGACCCAGGTTTTGTGGGGCCTGAATTATGCAATTTCAGAAGCCCCTTTTAGGGGAAACAGTACAAAATTACAAATATTAAATTTGTTACAATAGGAAATATTTATTTAGAATGGGAAAAAAGAAATCACAGTAAATCACCAATTTTAAGAAACCAACAAATACCTTAAAATGAAATCCAGAAAAATATACAACTGCTTTTATTAGTAAGTAGCCTGACACACTTCTACAATTCTTTTTCTTTTTTTAGTAGACTTTATTTTTTGAGCAGTTTTAGCCACAGCAGTATTAAGCAGAAGGTACAGAGATTTCCCTTAGAACCCTTGCCCCCATTCATACATAGCCTCTACCATTATCAACATTCCCCACCAGATACAACGTACAACATTTGATGCAATTGATAAACCTACACTGGTGCATCATTATCACCCAGAGTCCATAGTTTACATTAGGGTTACTCTTGGTGTTCTACATTCTATGGCTCTGAAATTTATAATGGCAGATATCTACCATTATAGTATCATACAGAGTAGTTAGTTTCACTGCCCTAAAAATCCTCTGTGCTCTGCCTATTTACAATCCTTTTTTAATATACTTTTTGCTGAGGTTTCTTTGATCATTTTTTTATATAACAGTGACCTTGTAAGAACATTTTCTGTAACAAAAAATAGGTAATTCTGTCTTTAGCATAGTTTAAATGTTTAAAATTATAATTGGTAGTTTAGAAAATTATCGGTGGCTGAAAGTGTCTTTCAGCTTCACAACTTGTTATTAGTAATATTCTGTAAAGTTATTTTTTTTAGCTACCTAGTTTTTAAATTTTATTTATTTATTTATTTTTGGCTGTGTTGGGTCTTCATTGCTGTGCACAGGCTTTCTCTAGTTGCGGCGAGTGGGGGCTACTCTTTGTTGCAGCGCGTGGGCTTCTCATTGCAGTGGCTTCTCTTGTTGCAGAGCATGGGCTCTAGGCGTGCGGGCTTCAGTAGTTCTAACGTGTGGGCTCAGTAGTTGTAGCTCACAGGCTCCAGAGCACGGCTCAGTAGTTGTGGCACATGGGCTTAGTTGCTCCGGGGCATGTGAGATCTTCCCAGACCAGGACTTGAACCCGTGTCCCCTGCATTGGCAGGCAGATTCTTTTTTGTTTTGTTTTGTTTTGTGGTACGCGGGCCTCTCACTGTTGTGGCCTCTCGTGTTGTGAAGCACAGGCTCCGGACGCGCAGGCTCAGCGGCCATGGCTCACGGGCCCAGCCGCTCCGTGGCATGTGGGATCTTTCCGGACCAAGGCACGAACCCGTGTCCCCTGCATCGGCAGGCGGACTCTAAACCACTGTGCCACCAGGGAAGCCCTGGCAGGCAGATTCTTAACCACTGTACCACCAGGCCAGTCTTGTAAAGGTCTGACTGCTTGAATTTTCCTTCAATTTTCATGGTGTCAAATTTTCCTACCCACACAGAAAGGATGGGGATATTTTCTACTGGGCAGAATTGTTTGTACAAAAAACAATCATTTGTTTTTTTGAAGGGTTAAATTGTCTATAGAACCATCTGGGACTGCTATTTTCTCTGGGGGAAGATTTGATCTTTTACAATAATTATAGAATAATCCAAGTTTTCATTTCTTCTTGAGTCAGTTTTTGTAAGTTGTATTTTTCTAAGAATTTGTTAATTTTTATCAAGTTTTAAGCTTTATTGCCAAAGTTGTTCATGGTATTCTTTTTTTTTAAGTGAGTTTTTTTGTTTTGTTTTTTAATTTATCTATTTATTTTTGGCTGTGTTGGGTCTTCGTTTCTGTGAGAGGGCTTTCTCTAGTTCCGGCGAGTGGGGGCCACTCTTCATCACGGTGCACAGGCCTCTCACTGTCGCGGCCTCTCTTGTTGCAGAGCACAAGCTCCAGACGTGCAGGCTCAATAGTTGTGGCTCACGGGCCCAGTTGCTCCGCGGCATGTGGGATCTTCCCAGACTGGGGCTCAAACCCGTGTCCCCCGCATTGGCAGGCAGATTCTCAACCACTGCGCCACCAGGGAAGCCCCCATGGTATTCTTATTATCTTTTCCATGATTTGGAACAGGGAGTTATGGCCTGATAATTGGTCCATATAATGGTCCATATATGGTTTATATAGTATAGTCTGTGCTCTGGACATACAGCTGGCCTGCTCTCCACATGGGTGGGTTCCACTCAGCGGATGTGGAGAGTCAACTATACTATGATATTTTATATGAGGCACTTAGTATTTGCAGATTTTGATATCCGCAGGCGTCCTGAAGCCAATCCCCTGCAGATACCAGTGGATGACTGTGAAGTTTTACCCCAAATTATTACTATTGTTTATTAGTGCGTTACCTCCTTTTTAAAAACTATGATGTTTATTGATCATCCCCATGGTATTAAATAGGCTCATGTTCCCAAGAAGACTGTCATATGCTGTTTCCAAATGCCAAAGACAAATTGGATTTCACAAGCATTTGTTCAACATTTTTATGTGGTCTTTATCAACTATCAAGAACTACAGTTACAGAATACAGCAACCTAGCTCAGCACTGTCTCCACTCGCTTGAGCCCTGTCTCCTGAGCAGAGTGAGAAGTAGCTCAGTACTTGTCGGGCAGGCCTGCAGGTCTGAAGTGATTGGGGTCTTTGCCGCTCCGGCCCCATTCATTGGCCTCCTGGTCGGCCCTCGAGTCCTCCAGTCCGTGGCCACTGTCTCCATGCTTAAAAAAGTCTGTGACTCTCGGAATAACCTCTCTGGCATCGCTGGAATGGAGGAGGGCAGGTAGGGGATTACTCCAGGGCTGACGAGCAACAGCCCACCCTCCCCATCTCTCCTCTTTCCAAGGAATCAAGGACTCTGACAGGAGCTAGGAAGGAGGGGATGAAGCCTGAGGCTGCCCGGGCTCAGTCCACCTCAGCCCTGCAGGTCCCCTTATGCTGGGTGAACAGCACCCATGGGGGAGGCTTGGGAATCGTCTGTGCCACCAGCCTTGCTCTGCTCTTCAGCCACTCAGACCCCACACAGGACACAGAGGGTGAGGGTGGATAAGAGGAGGAGAGGCCACAGCCCTACAGGAAGTCCTCCAGGGCTTCGCCCCTCCTGCCTGTCCGAGGCTCTCACACCCATCCCTGCATCCTCAGGGCCCCTGGTACCTGATCACTTTAGCAGCCCAGGCGCCCCCAGGTCCCCTTTGGGCAGCATCATAGTTGCCCCGGGCATGGAAGTACTTGTCTGAATTTTTGTAATTGGCTTCTCTCATGTCAGAGTAGGCTCTCCACATGTCTTTAGTCCCTGGGAGGAAAAGAAAGTGATGAGATGAACATGATCACGTCTCAGCAAAACAGAGAAAGAAAACATTTTCCTCTCACTAGGTCCAGATTTCAGCCTTTGACTAAGCCCTTGGAGATTATTCTATTGGCTTGAAATGAATATTCCTTTACTTTTCACTTCCCTGGGTTAATGTTATGAGAATCATACATGGTGCAAGTTTCACTCTGTTTGCTTCCATCCTAAGTCTGTTGGTACTTCGTTTTTCGTTGTGTGTGATGCATGCGAAGAGGAGGTCGGATGCTCTTTAAGGGATGTTTGGTTGTACAATGGACCTCTACCTGGAAAGATACAGGAAACCCTCTGACCAGAGCTTGAGAACAACGGCGATTCTGAGGGAGGTTGCAGACATAGGATGCTCCCAACCTAGTCAAGGGGAGAAATCCATCCCTGTGGACAAAGTGAGGACAACTCGGTCCTGAGTACATCTGAATGTCCGGGGCATATTTGGACCTGGCCAACTGTCAAAATTCAATCAGCAGGGGCTTCCCTGGTGGCGCAGTGGTTGAGAGTCCGCCTGCCGATGCAGGGGACACGGGTTCGTGCCCCGGTCCGGGAAGATCCCACATGCCGTGGAGCGGCTGGGCCCGTGAGCCATGGCCGCTGAGCCTGCGCTCCGCAACGGGAGAGGCCACAACAGTGAGAGGCCCGCGTACAAAAAACAAAAAAGGGCCTCCCTGGTGGCGCAGTGGTTGAGAGTCCGCCTGCGGATGCAGGGGATACGGGTTCGTGCCCCCGTCTGGGAGGATCCCATATGCCGCGGAGCGGCTGGGCTCGTGAGCCATGGCCGCTGGGCCTGCGCGTCCGGAGCCTGTGCTCCGCAACGGGAGAGGCCACAACAGTGAGAGGCCCGCATACCGTAAAAAAAAAAAGAAAAAAAAAAAAAATTCAATCAGCAGGTGATAAAGGTGAGTTCCTTAAGAGAGCTTTGAAGAAACTGGGTAATCAGATGCAGAAAAAGGGCAACTGACACACCAGCTCTAAAGTTCAGTGTCCTCTCCAATAAAATAGAGGAGTATTGCCTCCCTCAGAGTGGTTACACAGAAGAACTGAGGAAATACAGGTTTAAGAGCTAAAACGTTGCAGGTGCTCAGTATACTCTGACCTCTCTAGTCCTTAGGAAGAGTGGGATAAAAAATAAATAAAAAGAATGAAGATGAGGAGCAGGGAGTTATGGACAGAAGGACTCTGATCAGCTAGAATTAAATGGCAAAGTTAAAAAAAAAACTTACCAGGACAAAGAGAAAAATCCAATGTAGAGTTATAATCAGGGTTTATATAATGACTCTATGAGATAACTTATCTTCATATTATATATTTGTCATGTCTGGCATTTGGAAAGATAGTTTTGTTGAGAGTTATGACATTCCTACTATACTTATTCCCACTGAGTTACTGATTTAAATTGGTCCTTGAAGTCCAGACTTTCTTAAAAAATATTTCCAAAATGCCTGGCATATCTTCTCACCTAAGGTCAGCAATACCAGAGGTACTATGCACACTTCAGTGTGCATAAAAATCAACTGGGGTGCTTAATAAAGGCCAGATTTCTAGTCTCAACCCCAGGGATTGTGATTCAGGGGAAGGGTTGTGTGTGGCCCCAGGCACCTGCATTCCACAAAGCACCCCAGACCACGGGTGATTCTCATGCAAGTGGCCCTAGAACAGCCCTTTGAAAAACACTGACCTAAGAGATGAAAAAATATTTTTAGCTGGGTCTGTGAGAATTTAGATAGAATGGCCAGCAAACTCTTAAAACAATTATTCAGTAACTATCACAGAAAAATAATAACACAAAATAATTTTGTGAAATAAACAAATTTTTGCTACTTCACTCTGTCTAGTGAGGTACATATCTCTTGCTATCGGTTTCTGGCCAGGTCTCAGCCTCAGTAGAACCAGTGTCAAGGTAATTCATTGTGCCATTTATGGTGGGGAGAGGAGCTCTATCAAGTTGCCTTCTAAAGGCACCACATCCCCACTATTTGCCATTTGCTCAGATACAGAGCAGGACATGTGTTCACAAATCCCTCACTCTCCCACGTGTACTCTTGTCTGGGAGGCATATAATACCTCGGTTAATAGCAAGGTCTGGGGGAGCTCAATGTCTTGGGTTAAATCCCACTCTGCTGGAGGACTTTGTTAGGTGTCTTAATTTCTTGGTGCCTCAGTTTCTCTGGTAAGGGATAATGGTACCAACATTGCAGGACTAAAGGATTAAAACCTGAGGATGACAAGGAGTTCACTCATGCATGTGAAGCTCTTAGAACAGTGCCTAGCAGGTATTAAAAGCTCAGGTATTTTAGTTATAATTATTAAGTGGATGGGGAGGGTGAACATTCCCCACCCATTTAATGCACCCACTTCACGGTACCTGAGACTTGGAAATAAGCCATCCCTGGTTGCCCACGAGGGGGCAGCAGAGCCCCACTTGTGTTTAGGGAACATGCACCTCCTGAACCCAGATCTCTTCCTCACTCCTGCTGAAAGTTGGGGCCCAAACTCTATGTGACCTCGGGCTTGGGAATCCCAAGGGTGCAAAGCTGGCCAGAGGGGCTTCCCTGGTGGCGCAGTGGTTGAGAGTCCGCCTGCCGATGCAGGGGACACGGGTTCGTGCCCCAGTCTGGGAGGATCCCGCGTGCCGTGGAGCGGCTGGGCCCGTGAGCCATGGCCGCTGAGCCTGTGCGTCTGCAGCCTGTGCTCCACAACGGGAGAGGCCACAACAGTGAGAGGCCCGCATACCGCAAAAAAAAAAAAAAAAAAAAAAAAAAAAAAGCTGGCCAGAAAAACCTGGGGAAGTGCTACCACGGAAACCAAGCTCCTTTTTTTCCCTCTTATGGCCTTTGCCCTGTGGGGATGTGACCTCTGCTCAGGTAAATCTTGGGAGCTGCAGATGCATCCTTCCCCTGACCCATCCTTTGATCCTTACCTTGACCAGCTTCCTTGAGGAATGTAGCCCATCTCTGGCTGCTGACCCCCAGGATCAGGAAGCAGAAAATGATGCCCGTGGAAAGCTTCATCCTGCTGCAGGGAGATGAGCAGACACAAACAAGGATGACAGGTCTGGGTTTTTGTTCTTGTTTTTGTTTGTAATGTGGATTCACCCTTGCATTCCAAAAAAAAAAAAAAAATTCCACTGAATTTTATCTCAATATATAGCCGATAGATAGATAGCATTACAGAGGATCCAGTTCTCATTTCCGTGTGTCTCATTGGAATCCCAATGATTTCCTGTGTGAGGGATTGCAACGGGCTTTTAGTATAAACCATTTCCAGTCCAGTCATCCCCTATCAGCCCTGAAACCCAACTGCACAGCAAGTTTCCCAAAGGCATTAGGAGTTTGGGCACTATACCTCTCTGTAATATGAGATGAGGTAAACAATGCACAAGCATTTGTAGACTGCCTGCTCTACCTATCACTGACTTCACACAGAAGAATATGGAGCCCCTACCTCCCAAAGTATTCACAGCTGGTGAATTCTGATTGTCAGAATAGTAGATTCAGGAAGGAAACAGAGGGTTGGGCTGCAGCACAAGAATGCTGGTGAAGAGAGAGAATCTCCAAAGAGGAAAAGTTTAGAAAGTTCTAGCACCTCACCTTTGGCTGTGCCTTCCTGCTGAGGCTCCCGGCGAAGCTGAGCTGCCTGTGCCGCCTGCCTGGGAGACGGGGCTGGTGCTTTATATACTGACACTTGGCTAGTGGAGCAAATGAGAAGAGAGGTTTGAACCAGAAGAAGAAAAACAAACAAACAGGAAAGAACGAAATTTGGGAAATTCCTCTTGACAGCATTTCAAAACAGCAGGGTTATTCTTCACACACATCTAATTCTCCTGGATTGTGTAATCTGGCAGTTTTCAAGGGTGTAGCAAGTTGGGCTGCTTCTGTCTGTTTCCAGTCTCATTCCTGGCGGGGAAAGGTGTTTTCCCCACACAATAATATACTGACTTTTGCTGTGAAGGATAATCAATATTAGAAAAAAAGAGGTGATTGCCTAAAGAATGTGAGGATACAGGGCAAAAGGAAAAGCAGTACGGGGCCATTGCAAGGGACAGCTCAGGATGAAGCTGGGACCCCAGGGTACAGGAGTCAGAAAAGAAGGAGTTAGAAACCCAGGAAACCCGGGGGTGTAAGTCATCAGGAGGCGGAAGCACAGCGGGGGTGGGAAGGTGGTAGAACGCCGCATTGAGATCGGTTTGCCGGTCTTTAAGTGGTCGCGCCCCCTTGGAGAACGCGACCAGAAGGCAAGGCGGTCCCGGGCTCTCTAGCTTCGCGGTGATTGTAAAGTGCAGACCACTTGCCACAGAACATGGCTGAAACAGAAAATAGGAAGATGGCAGCAAACCCTTCAGGACAAGAGCATTAAAAATTCACCCCAAAGATAGCCTCATCTACCAGAGGGCAGACAGCAGAAGCAAGAGGAACTACAACCCTGCAGCCTATGGAACAAAAACCACATTCACAGAAAGATAGACAAGATGAAAAGGCAGAGGGCTATGTATCAGATGAAGGAACAAGATAAAATCCCAGAAAAACAACTAAATGAAGTGGACATAGGCAACCTTCCAGAAAAAGAATTCAGAATAATGATAGTGAAGATGATCCAGGACCTCGGAAAAAGAATGGAGGCAAAGATCAAGAAGATGCAAGAAATGTTTAACAAAGACCTAGAAGAATTAAAGAACAAACAAACAGAGATGAACAGTACAATAACTGAAATGAAAACTACACTAGAAGGAATCAACAGCAGAATAACTGAGGGGGAAGAACGGATAAGTGACCTGGAAGACAGAATGGTGGAATTCACTGCTGCAGAACAGAATAAAGAAAAAAGAATGAAAAGAAATGAAGACAGCCTAAGAGACCTCTGGGACAACATTAAACACAACAACATTTGCATTATAGAGGTCCCAGAAGGAGAAGAGAGAGAGAAAGAACCTGAGAAAATATTTGAAGACATTATAGTCAAAAACTTCCCTAGGGCTTCCCTGGTGGCACAGTGGTTGAAAGTTCGCCTGCCAGTGCAGGGGACACGGGTTCGTGCCCCGGTCTGGGAAGATCCCACATGCCGCAGAGAGGCTGGGCCCGTGAGCCATGGCCACTGAGCCTGTGCGTCCGGAGCCTGTGCTCCGCAACGGGAGAGGCCACGGCAGTGAGGGGCCCGCGTAACGCCAAAAAAAAAAAAAATTCCCTTACATGGGAAAGGAAATATCCACCTGAGTTCAGGAAGCGCAGCAAGTCCCATACAGGATAAACCCAAGGAGAAACACACTGAGACACATAGTAATCAAGTTGGCAAAATTAAAGACAAAGAAAAATTGTTGAAAGCAACAAGGGAAAAATGACAAGTAACATACAAGGGAACTCCCATAAGGTTAACAGCTGATTTCTCAGCAGAATCTCTACAAGCCAGAAGGGAATGGCATGATATACTTAAAGTGATGAAAGGGAAGAACCTACAACCAAGATTACTCTACCCAGCAAGGATCTCATTCAGATTCAATGGAGAAATCAAAAGCTTTACAGACAAGCAAAAGCTAAGAGAATTCAGCACCACCAAACCAGCTCTACAACAAATGCTAAAGGAACTTCTCTAAGTGGGAAAGACAAGAGAATAAAAGGACCTACAAAAAAAAAACCAAAACAATTAAGAAAATGGTCATAGGAACATACATATCGATAATTACCTTAAACGTGAATGGATTAAGTGCTCCAACCAAAAGACACAGACTTGCTGAATGGATACAAAAACAAGACCCATGTATATGCTGTCTACAAGAGACCCACTTCAGACCTAGGGACACATACAGACTGAAAGTGTGGGGATGGAAAAAGATATTCCATGCAAATGGAAATCAAAACAAAGCTGGAGTAGCAATACTCATACAAGATAAAATAGACTTTAAATTAAAGAATGTTACAAGAGACAAGGAAGGACACTATATAATGATCAAAGGATCAATCCAAGAAGAAGATATAACAATTATAAATATATATGCACCCAACATAGGAGCACATCAATACATGAAGCAACTGCTGACAGCTGTAAAAGAGGAAATCGACAGTGACACAATATAGTGGGAGACTTAAACACCTCACTTACACCAATGGACAGATCATCCAAAATGAAAATAAATAAGGAAACAGAAGCTTTAAATGACACAATAGACCAGATAGATTTAATTGATATTTATAGGACATTCCATCCAAAAACAGCAGATTACACTTTCTTCTCAAGTGTGCATGGAACATTCTCCAGGATAGATCACATCTTGGGTCACAAACCAAGCCTCAGTAAATTTAAGAAAATTGAAATCATATCAAGCATCTTTTCTGACCACAACGCTATGAGATTAGAAATGAATTACAGGGGAAAAAACGTAAAAAACACAAACACATGGAGGCTAAACACTACGTTACTAAATAACCAAGAGATCACTGAAGAAATCAAACAGGAAATTAAAATATACCTAGAGACAAATGACAATGAAAATACGACAATCCAAAACTTATGGGATGCAGCAAAAGCAGTTCTAAGAGGGAAGTTTATACCTATACAAGCCTACCTCAAGAAACAAGAAAAATCTCAAATAAACAATCTAAACTTATACCTAAAGGAACTAGAGAAAGAAGAACAAACAAAACCCAAAGTTAGCAGAAGGAAAGAAATCATAAAGATCAGAGCAGAAATACATGAAATAGAAACAAAGAAAACAATAGCAAATATTAATAAAACTAAAAGCTGATTCTTTGAGAAGATAAACAAAATTGATAAACCATTAGCAAGACTCATCAAGAAAAAGAGGGAGAGGACTCAAATCAATAAAATTAGAAATGAAAAAGGAGAATTTACAACAGACACCACAGAAATACAAAGCATCCTAAGAGACTACTACCAGCAACTCTATGCCAATAAAATGGACAACCTGGAAGAAATGGACAAATTCTTAGAAAGGTATAACCTTCCAAGACTGAACTAGGAAGAAACAGAAAATATAAACAGACCAATCACAAGTAATGAAATTGAAACTGTGATTAAAAATCTTCCAACAAACAAAAGTCCAGGACCGGATGGCTTCACAGGTGAATTCTAGCAAACATTTACAGAAGAGCTGACACCCATCCTTCTCAAACTCTTCCAAAAAGTTGCAGAGGAAGGAACACTCCAAACTCATTCTATGAGGCCACCATCACCCTGATACCAAAACCAGACAAAGATACTAGAAAAGAAGACAATTACAGACCAATATCACTGATGAATACAGATGTATAAATCCTCAAAATACTAGCAAACAGAATCCAACAACACATTAAAAGGATCATACACCATGATCAAGTGGGATTTATCCCAGGGATGCGAGGATTCTTCAGTATAAGCAAATCAATCAATGTGATCCACCATATTAACAAATTGAAGAAGAGAAACCATATGATCATCTCAATAGATGCAGAAAAAGCTTCTGACAAAATTCAACACCCATTTATGATAAAAACTCTCCAGAAAGTGGGCATAGAGGGAACCTACCTCAACATAGTAAAGGCCATATATGACAAACACACAGCAAACGTCATTCTCAATGGTGAAAAACTGAAAGCATTTCCTCTAAGATCAGGAACAAGACAAGGATGTCCACTCTCACTGCTATTATTCAACATAGTTTTGGAAGTCCTAGCCACGGCAATCAGAGAAGAAAAAGAAATAAAAGGAATACAAATTGGAAAAGAAGACATAAAACTGTCACTGTTTGCAGATGACATGATACTCTACATAGAGAATCCTAGAGATGCCACCAGAAAACTACTAGAGCTAGTCAATGAATTTGGTAAAGTAGCAGGATACAAAATGAATGCACAGAAATCTCTTGCATTCCTATACACTAATGATGAAAAATCTGAAAGTGAAATCAAGAAAACACTCCCATTTACCACTGCAACAAAAAGAATAAAATACCTAGGAATAAACCTACCTAGGGAGCCAAAAGACCTGTATGCAGAAAACTATAAGACACTGATGAAAGAAATTAAAGATGATACCAACAGATGCAGAGATATACCATGTTCTTGGATTGGAAGAATCAATATTGTGAAAATGACTCTACTACCCAAAGCAATCTACAGATTCAATGCAATCCCTATCAAATTACCAATGGCATTTTTTACGGAACTAGAACAAAAAAACTTAAAATTTGTATGGAGACACAAAAGACCCCGAATAGCCAAAGCAGTCTTGAGGGAAAGAAATGGAGCTGGAGGAATCAGACTCCCTGACTTCAGACTATACTACAAAGCTACAGTAATCAAGACAATATGGTACTGGCACAAAAACAGAAACATAGATCAATGGAACAAGATAGAAAGCCCAGAGGTAAACCCACACACCTATGGTCAACTAATCTACGACAAAGGAGGCAAGAATATACAATGGAGAAAAGACAGTCTCTTCAAAAAGTGGTGCTGGGAAAACTGGACAGCTACATGTAAAAAATGAAATTAGAACACTCCCTAACACCATACAGAAAAATAAACTCAAAATGGATTAGAGACCTAAATGTAAGACCAGACACTATAGAACTCTTAGAGGAAAACATAGGAAGAACACTCTTTGACATAAATCACAGCAAGATCTTTTTTGACCCACCTCCTAGAGTAATGGAAATAAAAACAAAAATAAACAAATGGGACCTAATGAAACTTGAAAGCTTTTGCACAGCAAAGGAAACCATAAACAAGACGAAAAGACAACCCTCAGAATGGGAGAAAATATTTGCAAATGAAGCAACTGACAAAGGATTAATCTCCAAAATATATAAACAGTTCATACAGCTCAATATTAAAAAAACAAACAACCCAATCCAAAAATGGGCAGAAGACCTAAATAGACATTTCTCCCAAGAAGACATATAGATGGCCAAGAAGCACATGAAAAGCTGCTCAACATCACTAATTATTAGAGAAATGCAAATCAAAACTACGATGAGGTATCACCCCACACCAGTTAGAATGGGCTTCATCAGAAAATCTACAAATAACAAATGCTGGAGAGGGTGTGGAGAAAAGGAAATCCTCTTGCACTGTTGGTGGGAATGTAAACTGATACAGCCACTATGAAGAACAGTATGGAGAGTCCTTAAAAAACTAAAAATAGAATTACCATATGATCCAGCAATCCCACTACTGGGCATATACCCAGAGAAAACCACAATTCAAAAAGGCACATGCATGGGGGCTTCCCTGGTGGTGCAGTGGTTGAGAGTCCACCTGCCGATGCAGGGGACACGGGTTCATGCCCCGGTCCGGGAAGATCCCACATGCAGCGGACCAGCTGGGCCCACGAGCCATGCCACTGAGCCATGCCACTGAGCCTGCGCATCCGGAGCCTGTGCTCCGCAACGGGAGAGGCCACAACAGTGAGAGGCCCGTGTACTGCAAAAAAAAAAAAAAAGAAGAAGAAGAAAAAGAAAAGACACATGCACCCCAGTGTTCATTGCAGCACTATTTACAATAGCCAGGTCATGGAAGCAATCTAAATGCCCATGGACAGACGAATGGATAAAGAAGTTGTGGTACATATACACAATGGAATATTACTCAGCCATAACAAGGAAGGAAATTGGGTCATTTGTTAAGACATGGATGGATCTAGAGACTGTCATACAGAGTGAAGTAAGTCAGAAAGAGAAAAACAAATATCGTATATTAAAGCATATATGTCGAACCTAGAAAAATGGTACAGATGAACCAGTTTACAGGGCAGCAGTTGAGACACAGATGTAGAGAACAAACGTAAGGACACCAAGGGGGAAAAGCCGCGGGGGGGGGGGTGGGGGTGTGATGAATTGGGTGATTGGGATTGACGTGTATACAATGATGTGTATAAAATTGATGACTAATAAGAAAAAAAGAATTCACCCCAAAAGTAAAAGCATTTAAAGATATTTAAAAAAAAAAAAGAGAGAGAAACCCAGGAGAGTCAAACTTCCGGCACCAACGTGGGGTGACCTCAACACTGAAAAAGGGAGTCCTCCACTTGACTCTATTTATAAGGTCATAATGGCAGGTTATATTTGGAGGTCACCATAATCCAGAAATGTTGAAGTATAGTGTAGAAATTTTCTACAGTGTTGTGTAGAAATGACACATCATAAAAATGATCAGGAAATGGCCAACCAACTGTTAAATTATCAGAATAGAAGATTCAAGAAGGATGCAGAGAAAGCTGAAATTTAGCACAAGAATGCTGGGAGGGTATGATGGCGGAGAACAAATGTTTCAACCAGACTCTGCTTTACTCTGTGAGCTGGTTAAGATTGTCTTGGGAAGAAATGTGTACCTGTGGTATCAGGAGGCTGGAGGCCATGGCCCCCTCAGTTGCCCCAGCCTTGCCCCTTCATCCAAAAGGGAAATTTTAAAAGTCATTGGATTTCCCTATAGAAAAAGGGGTGATGCATGTGTAATATGGCAAAGATAGTGGGGGATCCAGAGGACATCAGAGCTGGTCCTTCTGATAATGGCACCCTGGCTGGAGCCTGAGGACTGTAGTAGGGCAAGTAAGGTCCAGCCCAGGGAGCACCACCTCAGGAGTTTCGCCTGGAGTGCTGACAGGAGAAAAGCAATGTGAGCCGTGCATTGAAGATACAGGGAAGTGATCTCCAAGACAGATGCAAACAAATCATGGAGACATGATAGATAAGATGTTGGAAGATGGTAAATAACAGTCAGGAAGGACGTGGGCCTTGTGCTCAACTAGTAATCCAGAGAAGAATGAGAATGAAGAACTTCCAGTTTGTTACAAGACTTGAGGAAATATGAGTAGGACATTAGAAAGAAGCACACTGGCCCAGGAGGAAGCAAATCAGGGGAGGATTACACTGGTGTCTGGGAATCATTGTCTTAGATTAGAGCTTGTCAAAATTAGAATGATGCCTCTTTCTGGGTCTGAGTCATATTTTATTTCTCGTAGGTGTAATGAGATGAACACGTAGGGCAGATAACTGTCTAGAGGATTTCTTGGTCCCTTTGGTTCTCATCCAGGGCAAAGCTAAGCAACATTCAAATATTCCCAACACAGTTTACATTCCTTGGGAAAGATGGGGTTCCCTGTGGTCCAGGTAGTCCAGGTCCCTGACTTGGTCTCATGAGTAAACATGGTGGGGTGAAGGGGCCGTTGTCAACCATCCACAGCCACTGGTCACGAGGGTGCGTGGAGGGCCACTCCAAAGAGGACTGCTGTGCTGTCCACACCCCTTCCGCTACTTTCCTCAGGGCAGAAATCATGGGCCAGTGGTCACATCCTGTTGCACTTCTTTTACTCTCTTTGGAGGCATTCATTGCTGGAAATCCACTCCCCACTTTCTCACGTCATTCAGTCATTTCTTCTTTGATAGAATCATTAGAGAGCCACAAGTGCAATTTCTAGACACCAAGTCAAGCATTGCAAGTTCTCTTCCTTTGTTACTTTAGGTACTCTGTCTCCCTGGAAGGGACACAGTTCCTTGCAGGGCCATGCTCAGAACAATAGACAACAGTAACGGTCAGCTCTTTTCACTTTTTTCTCCTGCAAAAGAAAGCCATCCTGTCATGGCGATATCAGAATCTTCAAGCCTTAAATGTATTCCTCAAGAGTCTCCCATGAGTCACTGTGTCCTGGTTTGCAGAGATAGTCTCTGTTAGTGCCTATTGTCTCAGATTAATTGTTAACAGTCAGTGACAATTAGCAAATAGTTTTATTTTTGAAAGTGACCTGGCTTACATAGTAACTTATATGGTACCCCCTACCTTAAAAGCCATGTGTAACAAGGCTATTGAGAGGCCTAAGTGATCTCCATTTTTTCTGTTACAATTAATATAAGTGGAAGAGAAGAACACCAAGTCTATGAAGAATCAGAAAACAGAACAAACGAAGAACGCCCCACAGGATACCATGACCATGAGTAGCACCTGAGGCCTAAGCCGCAGACTCAGAGGGACAGCGGGAAAAACTCATGAGCAGTTCCATGAATATAAGTGAAGAAAATAATGGTACCTACCTCATAGAGTTGTTTTCAGGATTAAATGATTAATGTTGAAAGGGGCTTGGATCAGTTCTGGGCATGTGTAAAGTGCTTAATACATTTTAACTCTTCTGGCTTAACCAAGAAAATTCATAATAATTTATACTTTTCAGAAGACAGAAAGATGAGTTAATATATTATTGCCAAGGCCACACATTATTAACACATTAATAAGTAAGATTACCAGTCAGAAATACAGTTTTAAAGATCAAGGTTTAATTTTATACCTTATAAATGATATAGCAAAAATTTTTTGAAGTCTGTGTGTCTTTCAAGATTCCTTTGTCAGAAATAACTGTTGCAAGGATAGTTTTGATGTAGAAAACCATCTGTATTTGTTGCAGCTGCAAGAGAAGAAGTGATAGTCTCTGCTTACCTTGGCAGGACTTCTTTCACCAGCAATTGGGAGGCCGTGTAGTTTTTCTAAGGCTAAGCCCTGTAATTCCACTACATAGCACTGAAAGAAAGAGAGACGGGTTTGATAAGTTCTTACCAAAAGGAAAAGGAAAGGCCAAAGTAGGATAATGAACATGGAATATTGAGTGTATAATCTTTTTTATCTAAAGTCCCCCATTTTGTTATAGTTAATACTTTATCTGAATTTCTATCTGCATGAGTTCCTTTTTGCCTTACTCTTCAGATTTCTCTGTCCAATATGAACTACCTGTTTAGTATCCAGGTGAGAACATTTGTGGGATTCTTTAAGGTTACAATTCATGCACCATTTTAAATATCTGAGGACTTCCCTGGTGGCGCAGTGGTTAAGAATCTGCCTGCCAATGCAGGGGACACAGGTTTAATCCCTCGTCTGGGAGGATCCCACATGCCACGGGGCAACTAAGCCTGCGCGCCACAACTACTGAGCCTGCGTTCTAGAGCCCGCAAGCCACAAATACTGAGCCCACGTGCCTAGAGCCCGTGCTCCACAACAAGAGAAGCCACTGCAATGAGAAGCCGATGCTTGCCACAACTAGAGAAAGCCTGCGTGCAACAGTGAGGACCCAACGCAGCCAAAAATAAATAAATAAATAAATAAAGGAAGGGTGTTTTAAAAAAATAAAACAAAATATTTGAAAATCACTATTATATTTAGCATCTTTACAATACCTTTTTAAAAAATTTAAGTGCTCATGGATTGGAAGAATTAGTATTGTTAAAACGTCCATACTACCCAAAGCAATCTACTGAATCAGTGTAATCCCTATCAAAATTCCAATGCCATTTTTCACAGAAATAGAACAAACAATCCTAAAATTCATATGAAACCACAAAAGACCCCAAATAGCCAAAACAATGTTGAGAATAAAGAATAAAGTTGAAGGCATCACACTTCCTCATTTCAAACTATATGACAAAACTATAGTAACGAAAAGAGTATGGTGTGGACATTAAAAAAAGACACATAGATCAATGGACCAGGATAGAGAGCCCAGATATAAACCTACGCATGTTTGGTCAATTATTTATGACAAAGGAGCCAAGAATATATAATGGGGAAAGGATAAATGGTGTTTGAAAACTGGGCAAACTTTCTTCCAAAAGAATGAAACTCGATCACTATCTTATACCATTAACTTAACTTGACTCAGATGGATTAAAGCGTGAATGTAAGACCCAAAGCCATAAAACTCCTGGAAAAAAACATAGATAGTAAGCTCCTTTCGGTCTTGGAAAGATTTTTTTGAATTTAACACCAAAAAGCAACAAAAGCAAAAATAAACAAGTGGGACTACATCAAACTAAGTAGCTTCTGCACAGCAAAGGAAACCATCAACAAAATGAAAAAGTAGCTACCAAATGAGAGGAAATATTTGCAAATCATATATCTGATAAGGGGTTAATATCCAAAATATATAAAGAACTCATTCAATTCAATAGCAAAAAAAAAAAAATCTGACTTTAAAATGGGCAGAGGATCTGACTAGACACTTTTTCTAAAGAAGACATATAAATGACCAACAAACACATGTGAAGGTGCTCCAACATCACTAGTCATCAGGGAAATACAAATAAAAACCACAATGAGATATCATTCCACTCCTGTTACAATGGCTCTTATAAAAAAGACAAGAAATAGCAAGTGTTGGCAAAGATGTGGAGAAAAGGAAACCCTTGTGCACTGTTGGTAGGAATATAAATTGGGAGAGCCACTATGGAAAACAGTATGGAGGATATTTTAAAATTAAAAATAGAACTACCAAAAACATTAGTTCTAAAAATAGAACTAAATGATCTAGCAATTCCACTTCTGGGTATTTATCTGAAGGAAATGAAAACATTAACTTGAAAAGATATATGCAGCCCCATGTTCACTGTAGCATTATTTATAATAGTCAAGACATGGAATCAACCTAGGTGTCCCTTGATGGATGAATGGATAAAGAAAATGTTATTTATATACAACATATATATATGTGTGTATATGCATATACATATACACACATATACACACAGTGGAATATTATTCAGCCGTAAAAAAGAAGGAAATTTTGTCATTTGCAACAACATGGATGGAACTTAAGAGCATTTGGCTAAGTAAAATAAGTCAGATGGAAAAAAACAAATACCACATGATCTCACTTATATGCTGAATCTAAAAAAAATCAAAAGCTGGGGCTTCCCTGGTGGCGCAGTGGTTGGGAGTCCGCCTGCCAATGCAGGGGACACGGGTTCGAGCCCTGGTCCGGGAAGATCCCACATGCCGCGGAGCAGCTGGGCCCGTGCGCCGCAAATACTGAGCCTGCACTCTGGAGCCCACGTGCCACAACTACTGAAACCCGCAGGCCCAGAGTCCGTGCTCTGCAGCAAGAGAAGCCACCGCAATGAGAAGCCCGCGCACCGCAACGAAGAGGAGCCCCGGCTCGCCACAACTAGAGAAAGCCTGTGTGCAGCAACAAAGACCCAACGCAGCCTAAATAAATAAAATCTATTAAAAAAAAAAAAAAATCAAAAGCTGAACTCATGGATACAGAGAACAGATTAATGGTTGCCAGAGGCAGGGAGTGGGAGATGAGTAAAAGGAGTGAAGGGCGTCAAAGGGTACAGACTTCCAGTTATAAAATAATTAAGTCCTGGGCTTCCCTGGTGGCGCAGTGGTTGAGAGTCCTCCTGCCAATGCAGGGGACATGGGTTCGTGCCCCAGCCCAGGAAGATCCCACATGCCGTGGAGTGGCTAGGCCCGTGAGCCATGGCCGCTGAGACTGCGTGTCCAGAGCCTGTTGCTCCGCAACGGGAGAGGCCACAACAGTGAGAGGCCCACGTACCACAAAAAAATAAAATAAAGTAATAATAATAATAATTAAGTCCTGGGGATGTAATGTACAGCATGGCAACTATAGTTAATAATACTGTATTGTGTATTTGAAAGTTGCTAAGAGAATAAATCTTAACAGTTCTCACCTCAAGAAAAAAAATTGTAACCACGTGTGGTGATGGATATTATCTATACTTCTTGTGGTGATCATTTCACAATACAGTTGTCCCACAGTATCTGCAGAGGATCCATTCCAAGACCCCTGTGGATACCAAAATGCTCAGATGCTGAAGTCCCTTATATAAAATGGCGTAGTATTTGCACAGAACCTAAGCACTTCCTCCCATGTACTTTAAATCATCTCTAGTTTACTTATAATACCTAATAAAATGTAAATGCTATGTAAATAGTTGCCAGAGCACAACAAATTCAAGTTCTGCTTTTTGGAACTTCCTAGGAATTTTGGTTTTCAAATATTTTAGATCCAAGTTTGGTTAAGTCCTCAGATATGAAACCGTGGATATGGAGGGCCGACTCTATATACAAATATTGAATCATTATGTTGTACACATGAAACTAATATAATGTTATATGTCAATTATATCCCAGCATTAATTAATTGAACATGTTACCTTACAGGGTACAGAAAGAATTCGGCACCATGGACCCTTTCTTTCTCCCCTTATTGGGACTACACATCATACAACAATTTCAATTTGATGGGTAAGTATTGAAGAGTACACTGCTACCCCATGTCAAATCATGACACAGAAAGGGCACCACTTGACTAGTCTCAGCCGTGTCAGACAATACACACATCAACTAAAAAATCAACAAAATATTTGGAAATTACTAGAATGATTTAAGAAACAATGTGTGTATAACCAATTCACTTTGCTGTATACCTGAAACTAACACCACATTGTAAATCAACTATACTTCAATAAAAAATTTTTAAAAAGAAACAATGTGTGCTATGACCATATCTTTTGTTGAGCAGTTTTAGAATTTATGTAATTTTGTTCATTTGAAGGATCAGTGGCAGAATAATTAAACTTAATATATTACTTTACCATCTAAAACTTTTAAAGTATCCCCCCTCTGGAAGCCCCCCACAAGCAACCCAGGAAACAGGATATTACTAACACCACAGAAGCCCCTTGTGTCCCTCTCTCTGCTGCATGCTTCTCCCTGCCCTTTCTCCAAAGGTAAACTCCTTCCCAAACTTTGTGTTATCATTCCCTTGTTTTTTTTAAAATTGTTTTTTTAATCACATATGCATATCCATAAACAGTATATTTTTAAGATTTTTCCGGTTTTTGAACTTTCTGTAAATAGATTTCTATTGTATGGATTCACTAGTCATTTGTTTATTTGGGTCAACAATATGTTCTTTAGACATAGGCATGTTGATGACAGTTTCAGGATTTCTTTCATTTTCAATGCTGAAGACTATTGCCAAGAATGAATGTATCACAGCTTATTTCAACATTTGGGTTTTTTCTGTTTTGCTATTACAGTGTTGCTTCTGGCAATCTTGTGCAAATATCCCAGTACAAGAGTTCAAATGGTACAGACCTAGAAGTGAAATAAAATATGATTATGTTGAACTTTAGTTGGTAATACCAAATTATCTTTCCAAACTGGTTATATATATATATATATATATATATATATATTTACAATACATATTTATATATTTTATATATTTATATTCCCACAAGTAGTGGATACATGGCCCCCTTGCTCCACATCCTAGGTCATATTTGTTTTTTATGTCAAGTTGGTGAGTGATAAATAGTATCACGTTGTAGGTTAAATTTGCTTTTTCCTGATTGTCAGTGAGATTCCCCATTCTTACATATTGATGAGCCATTTGTACTTCCTCTTCTGTGAAACTTATATTTATTTCTTTTTCCTTTTTTATTGATTAGTAGGAGTTCTTTATATACTTCATATAAAGCCTTTTGATTATGTATGTTACAAATATCTTCCCCCAGTTTGTGGCTTTTATTTTCATGTTTTCAGTCATTTTTATGGGAGTAATGTATTTGGTTTTATATTTAACAAACTTATGATTCAACAAAATTATAATGTACAGGTATGCACTAATTCTTTTAAAATGCTTTATTTCCCTTTATTTATCAATTTTTAGAGTAAAAAGTTTAATCCCAGCAACTGCAAAGTTGTCTAATAAATTTGCTTTTTTTAAAAGTTTCTTTATGGTATCTTTTGATGAACACTAATGCTTACCTTTGTTGTAGCTTTTTTTCAATTAAGAACCATCTTTTAAAGTGGAAAATTATCTTATTCATTCTCTGACAACCAACTTCTATAACTTATTAATGTATTTGCTCAAGGTACAGAATATATATAACCCATGACATAGCTATCTTTGCAAGCACTGTGGGAAGTAAACTTTAATTTTTCTCTCAAGAGAGTTTTCTTAAAAAGCCAGTACTTTTTTTTTTTTTTTTTTTTTTTTAGGCCATGCTGTGCGTTCATGCAGGATCCTAGTTCCCCAGCCAGGGATCAGACCCTTGCCCCCTGCAGTGGGAGCTGAGAATCTTAACCACTGGACTGCCAGGGAAGTTTCAAGCCAGTGCTTTTTAAAAGAGTTTGGTTTGCTTCCTATTTTCACCTGGGAAATCTTTGAAACTTTCAACTTAGTTTCAAAGGTATAGCTGGTAGTCTGTACCCTTTGGAAGTGGATTACCTTCTGGTGTGCTGGAATCAGCTCATACTAGCTCAGGAGAGCTAACTTAAATTTTCAGGGATTTTGCAAGGCAACTGTTAAGTCTCCGTCATTTGAAATTAGCCATGGTGGCAGTATTTACACCATGGAAATTGACAAACACTTAAGTCAGGGTTTTTGTTTTTTGTTTTCTGTTTTTTCTTCCAGAGAGCCACCTCTTAATTCCCAGCGCATGCCTGGGACTACTTCTAATTCCAAGTTCCACAGGTCCTTTCCTTTGTTCTTCTAGGCACTGACAAACCAATCCTTGAGGCAAGGGCAGCTTCTGCAAATACACAGCTTCAGCACCAGAAAGGCTGGATTCCCCATTCCCTATCCTTCAGTTCACTCAGGGAGATTAAAAGAGAATATTACCTTCAAACAACTTAAGAAATATTAAATTCTTGTGTACACTCTTGATTATATGACTGCATTTTCTCCCCAAGAAAACAAACATGGGGGGCAAATGCATACATCAGAAAAGGAAACATTTTTTACACAGCTGCTCTGAGCTTCCTGAGACCAGGACCTACACTTACCTATATGTTTATCTGGTAGAGGGCAGCAGCTCCCTAATACTGAGGCGAGGCAACCTGCTAGGAGGTGGGTGGTTTCTGCTCTGGGGGGCTCCTCACTCTTCCCATGCTCCAAGAGTGCGGGAAAACACCCTCCACTGGACTGCAAGTATCATAAAGAAATGACCGACTTCCTAGAATCACACACAAGTCTAACACAACTCACTATCAAACCTAGAAACAGCCATTTAAGAGAACAGATCTACCACGTTTCTCCTCTCAGTCAACCACTGGTGGCTCACAGGTAAGACTGCACCTGCATTCTTCTGGCAGAAACCACAAGACAGCAATCAACAACAACAATGACTGGACTTCCCTGGTGGTCCAGTGCTTAAGACTCCATTTTTCCAATGCAGGGGATGTGGGTTTGATCCCTGGTTGGGGAGCTGGGATCCTACATGCCACATGGCGTGGCCAAAAAAAACCAACAACAATAACTGCAACACAACCAAACCCAATCATTATCCTACCTTTAAACGACTATAGCATTTCTCAGCATTTCTCAGCATAAAAGCATTATTCTGAGCTGGTTAGAACCAGTTCACAGAGACAGAGAGATTCCCTATATAGACCCAAATAAGATTAATCTGAGTTCCCCTTTCCTTGTTCAAATTTGGGCTTAATACAGAGTCACTGTTCTCAGATCTTCATATAATCAACTTACTGGTGACACACCATTTGTTAATTTAGATGAACTAACACCCTCAAGGTTATCTGTTTAAGTAAGCATCCTTTTGATGCAAAGAGACATAGACATCTTTAGGAAAACAAATAAGTATTAGCTAAGTTGAAGTGGTTGTCAAAGATCTCTCCTCCCAGTATCCTCCACTAAAGCCAGATGGTTTTTCAAGACAGTCTGCTAAAATCTCAGGGGACAGTTAATTCTAAGTTACACAGATTGTTGTAGAAAACAGATAAAGAATGAAGTTGGGCAGCCATTTTAAAGAAGCTAGAGTAACTTGGTTCTAAAACAAGAGATGGACAATACAAGAAAACAATAGTCCCATTTCAATTCCAAAGGTGCAAAAAATTCAAAACACAGCATAGTGTTGCCAAACCAAATATGAGCATTAAAAGTGCCTCATAATTGGTGAGGTTTATTCTTGGAATGCCAACATTCCAAGAATCAATGTAATTCACCACAATGATGGCTTAAAGGAGAAAATAATATTATCTCAACTGATTTTTAAAAAGCATTTGATAAAGCTGATGGCATATTTATGGTTTCTTTTTAAAAATCCTTTAGAAAACTACATATCAAAGTGAAATTTCTTTATTTTATAAGGTTATTTGCCAAAAAGCTACAGCACATATTTTATTTAATGGAAAAACCTTTAATTCATTGCCATTCAGGATTTGGAATGAGAAAAGGAATGCTACTATCACCACTGTTGTGTAACACAGCTCTGGTAGCCCTGGCCAATGCCACAGAAAATTTCTAAAGAGATACAAGGATTGGAAAGGCAGAGACGAAACTGTCATATTTGCAGTTAGTATAATCTTCAACCTCAAAAAGCACACAAAATCAACAAACTCTAGAATTACTAAGGAAATTTAATAAGGTTGCCCAACACTTGATCCAAAAGCCAAAAGCATTGCTCCATAGCAGAAATAACAAAATGGAAAATATGATTAATAATAATAAACAATTCATGGTAACAACATAACTATAAAGTTCCTAAGGACTGTTTTCACCAGTAATACACAGCACCACATGGAGATTTCAAACCTCTAATAAACACCTTAAAAGATTATTCAAACAAATGGAGAGAAGTTCCTGGCTCACTGATGGGATGACTTAATATTGTAGACATGTTGATTCTACCCCAAATTAATCCAGAAATTTAATGCAATTCTAATGAAAATTCTAGTTGAATTTTCCCAGAACTGAAGAAAATTACTCCAAAATTCATAACAGAAGTAAAGGTTCATGCATACAAAAGTCAATCCTAAAAATGGAGAATATTAAGAAGAGGCACTTACCATACGAGGTGTTAAGACGTACAGAAGAGCACAGTAAAAAACAGTAGTATTTGCTCAACAAAAGATATATTGACCAATGGGATAGAATAGAGAGTACAGAGCTAGGGTCACACATATAGGACATTAGTATACCATCAAGGAGACATCACAAATCATTGAAGATAGGATGGGTTACTTAATAGTTTTGGAAAGAGAAAAATAAAACTGGATCCTTACCTAATACGTATACAAATGTTGACTCCAGAAGTATTAAATATGTAAACATGAAGGTAAAACTATAAAGTTAATAGAAAAGAATATCAAATAATATATTTGTGATGTGGAGATGAGGAAAAAATCCTTAAACAAAACTTCAAAAGCACAAAACATAAGACATAAAATGCTATTTCATTACATGAAAATTAAGAATTTATTTTCAGATAGAGAATGGGAAAAGACAACGTCTAAATTACGGCAAAGGATTAATATTTCAAATATACAAGGAACTGCTGTGAATCATTAAGAAAAAGACGGCAACCCCAATAGAAAAATGGGTGAAAGGTACACAAAAAATAGTTTACAGACAACACACAATAAGTAATAAGCTCACAGAGGGATGCACAAATCATTAGTAACCAGAAAAATGCAAATGAAACAAGCAGACGTTACATGCATTAGATCAGAAAAAAGATGACATCTGCAATGTGCCATGCATATCAAAGGAGTGATATTGCTGGTGTGCATATCCTTGTTTTCACTGTGAAGTGTCACTCTGCTGTCCAGGAGGGCAGCCCTGCCCACATGCCCTCCAACAGTTTTGAGGATTTCTATAGCTCAGTGCCATTGCCTTGGCATGACCCAGCTATCCGCTTTTCCAGTCTAAAAGCTTCCATCAAAAAAGAATTTTGCTTCAAATACACAGATTAATGTCTAAATAATAAATAAAGTGTTACAGGGTTGCTCTCACAGGACACAGTGACAATCTCTGATGTCTCTTTTGTTGTTGTTTTTTAAAAAAACTCCCCTGTTAGAAATAACTTTTCTGGATACAGTTTTTGTGATCCTATCTGCTATTCTTGCAGCTCCAGGAGAGAGGGAATATTTTCGATTTCTTATCTTGAGGAGACTTCTTTTGCCAGAGACGAGTAGGGCCTGTAGTTTTCAAGGTCAAGTGCTGGAAACACATTGTTTAACACTGAAAGAGATGCAGTCCTGAGAGAAAAAGAAATCATATGGAAAAGAAAAGGTCAGAATAGGATTATTAACAGATGGAATATGGCACATGAAGATTAGGAACATCTTTTTTCCTCTTATCTTCCATTATAAATTTTTTATGTGACTCTGACACGTTTATCGATTCTTATCTTATAATTGTTGTTAATTTGGGTGCATTATTTATGTGTACGTATGTGTTTGCATATTTAGTGTTGTTGTGGTGAGATGTGTGTGTAAAGAGAGAGAGGCATATACAGGTCAACTATATTATAAATAGACATTTGCTATTTTTCCTTATCTCATCCTTGGAATCCCAATCAGGACAGGAACTGGGTTGTTGGTTTCCTTCATCATCATACTCAGTACCTAGGAAAATGCCTAGACACAGGCAGACTTAATGAATCTTATTGGACAAACATGTTCACTGAAGAAAATCGAAAATTTTTAAATAAGTATAAAGATGAAAATAAAAGCAATACTAATTTCATCAGCCTAGATGGGGCAGGGGCGGGGGTGGGGGTGGGGCCGGAGTGCAGGAAGAACCTCTGTAGAAATGTCATGTTTCCAATCTATTGTCTCAGTGCATGTAGACATATGAACCCATAAACAAAAACAGGGTGTTATAATACTATCATTTTATGTTCTGCTTTTTCACTCCACAGCTTATCATAATCATTTTTGCATGTTACTACCCTTACCTACCACAAAGTCAATGGCAAAGCCGAAATTCAAATCCAGCCTGTGAAGACTGAGCATTTGGATTCTTAGCCATAGGTTATAGAGTTGACACCTGAACTTGGCAGCCGTTATAGCACATAAACAAATAACTGGACGATATATTTTAATTCAATTTCATTAAATACTGATTAGCTTAATAATACCTCTCCAGTGGAATGTTACCCGCATGAGAGCACTGATCTTGTCTATCTCAGATTCCCAGGGCCCAGAACAGTTCCTGCCACATACTGGGGGGAATCATTAAACGGGTGTTGAAGAGTGAATAAAAGGACTAACGAGTTCTGTAGGCATCTTTACTGGAAGAATAAATTGAGGTTTTTAGAGACTCTTTGTTAGACTATTTTGGACAGTCCCAAGTCCATCCTGCAGAGAATAAAGGATGATCTCAGTGCACTGGCTCCCTCCCAGGTCAGATGGTTCAGGAACTAGGCACGCTGGCCAGCCTGAGTTATTGTCCATTTGCCCAACCCTTTCAGGAAACGTATCAGTGGGTCATTGACGGGAGATTTTGCAAATATGGTTTCAACAGAGTGGTTTGACAGGACTCCACAGGTAATAAATGTGTGTGTAAACCAAGCACACTATTCTCAGAGAGGACCTGGGTCTTCTTTCCCATAATTACAGATTTCAAAAAGCAAACCTGGGAAACTAGAGAATGGTGAAAGTGCTCCCTACGCACCCGAGAGTGAAAAACAGGCTGTTGAGTGATGCTTCTTTTCCATCACCCACAGCTGAGGACACAGTGGCTCCAAGTACCCCACATCCTAGAGAGGGCATCCAGGAAGCAGGGCCAGACCTCATGAAACTCCCAAGGCTGACAAAGAGGCAGCAGTGCCGGCCTCTGCAATCAACATCTCTCTAACCCATTCCACCTCTGGTCCACTTAGGAAACGCCAGAGGAAAGGGGGGGAGAGACGGCAGTGTTGCCAGTCTTGTGGGGAGTGCAGTATTTGTGGACATAGGTGATTTCCTCAGATTGGTTCAGGGTGCCAAGAAGAATAGAAGAATGCCTGTTCAGTTCTCAGCTGGGTGCATGCTCACTGCAAACGCTCCCAGCTCATTCTGGTGCCCCTATCAAAGCAGAAGGGAGTGTGGTGAGGGAGTTCTTGAGAGAGTTGACATGTGTAGGAGCCGGTGACTGTTCTGGGGATTTCTAAAGGATGGAGCACCCATGCCAGCAGAGTTTAAAGAGGCAGTGGTGGAGTGTGACTAGGAAGGAGATGGGGTGAGCTCTTTCCCATCTGCCATCTCTGCAGGAAGAGAAGAGGCCCTCAGTCATTCTGGGGGCTCCACTGGAATCCACTGGAAAGACCCCTGAGGTTAGAGTAAAGGCAGTGCTGCGCCAGGTGAGGCGACACCTCAGCTAGGGAGGGAGCTTGGAACATGGACCGTCATCAGGACCGGTTGTGGATAACCTGCTCCTCTCTGGGGAGGTCCTCCATAGCTGAAGGGCTGGTATGAAGCTGAACCTCACCTCAGGAGCACCCCCATCACACCTGATGATTAATAATAGCTCAAAGCTTATTATTATTTCTTCTCAGTAAATATAGTGAGAGAGAGAGAACTTGCATAGGTTTACACTTAAGTCTCATATTTCATCATTTCTAAGACACACGTTTCTTGATTATACGTTTCTGAAATTAGGACGTGCCTTACATTCACTAATGACCAGGCAGCATTCATGAAATTGTTGTCATTGTTTTAGGATTAATTTTGTGCATGCTTTCCTTTTTGTTTATACACAAGAGTGATGTAAGATTAAAATCTGTGTCTAAGTTTAAAAGAACTCTCTCAGTAAGTGTAAAATAAAAATTCAGAGTGATAAGAAAACATTATGTCTGAATCTAAATGGTAGCATCTTTTTTCTTGATAGTGTATAAATAGTAACACATCTTTCAGTCTAGGGGTCTTAGACTCAGAGAAATACAGTGTGTCCTTTTTCCCCTCCTCTAGTCTCACAGAGTGTTCTCTGCTAACTTGCCCCTCTGATAATCAGCACAGTACTTTGGAAATTCAAAATATTCATTTATTTCTCCCAAGGCTTCTCATCAGCTACCACAATGTCTAACAGTTTATTTGCACATGGCATTTCTAATTTTCATTTCTATGAGAGAGTGTGCACAGTATCTTTGGAGAAAACTAAATATTTTCTATGATGAAGTAAAATTACATCGTTTTGGCTGGTGTCCGTATGATATTTGTACAGATTTAGTAGTCACCTCAAAGTGACTCATTACCACATTCTGCAGATCCAAACCACATCCATACTTTCTACAACTCCCAAACCCTCCCCCCCAGTTCTGTCCACTTCTGAACAACACTCTTCTCAGACTTTATTCATTCATTTCAACAAATATTTATACAGCAGCTACTATTTGTGAGGCCCTATGACAGGCACTGTGGATACAATGACAACACACAATAAAAGAGACAGGCCTTTGCCCTTGGGTTCCCTACCTACTGGCTCTAAAGACAGACAAGAAAACAGGCAAACACACTGGAGTGTGACGAGTCCTGGGGACACTCACCTACAGCAAGAGCAGGTACAACCAGATTCCTGCAGGTCCCTGTCATCCATCTCAAATGTGCTGCATCCCCTGACCCCACTCTCTTCACCCTCATTCCTTTCTCAGAGCCAGAGAAGTTTCTGCTCCCCTTGGGGTTAACCATCCTTTGTGGGCTTGATCCCTCTGCCTCTTGCTTCCCCTTGACTCTGCTCTTATTCCTTCTTCTTTATCTTTATTATCTCCCTCTTCCTTAGCTCCTTCCTGTTCCTTATAACTAGCCTGAACGTCTTTGAAAGAAAACCTTTCTTGTATTAGTAAAATAAAAAATTAGGTCAAGTTATTCATTTATTTGTTTTCAATAAGCATTTGTTGAGATGCCATTATATGCCAGGTACTGGATATTAGGGGTGAATAAGAGAGAAATGGTCACTTCTCTCACTGATTCTATAATACAAGGGAGGAAGATGGACCAAAAGAAAATCCAAACAAAAATCAGAAGAATAAGCCAAAAATTTAGTAAAAGAATCCCACATGTTAAAAATTGGTAAAATGTAGGGCTTCCCTGGTGGCGCAGTGGTTGAGAGTCCGCCTGCCGATGCAGGGGACACGGGTTCGTGCCCTGGTCTGGGAAGATCCCACATGCCACGGAGCGGCTGGGCCCGTGAGCCATGGCCTCTGAGCCTGCGCGTCCGGAGCCTGTGCTCCACAATGGGAGAGGCCACAACAGTGAGAGGCCCGCATACCGCAAAAAAAAAAAAAAAAAAAAAAAAAATTGGTAAAATGTAAAGAATAACCAGAGTAGGTCAGCCAGGATGATCAGGAAGTCCTCTCTCAAGAAAGAGTGAATTCGGGAGAGCCACACAGGTGAGACACTCCCATCCATGTGAAAAGCAAGCAGAGGAGTGTGTGGGCAGAGAAAATGTCACCTGCAAACGTTCTGTGCCAAATAATATCTTGGTTTGTTGGTGATACTAGAGAGTGGGGAGCTTGGGAGGGGGTAGCGTGAGATGCTGCTGGAGGGTGGCCAGGGACAGATCACACTGGGCTTTGTAAGCCATGATAAGCACCTGGATTATATTCTAAGGGACATGGGAATCCATGGAAGGATTTTAATCAGGGGAGAGACATGATCTGAGTATAGTTCGTATGCTAGACTGAGAGGTAGGGTCACTACATGCTCTGTTTTGCCCAGGACAGTTCCAGTTTATTGCTGTCATCCAGGTATAATTATCAATAATGCCCCTTTCACAATGGAAAGTGACTTGGCTTAGATGATAAAGTATACAGTCACACTTAAACAGAGGCAGAAGCCATGAAGATGGGGAGACTCCTGA
This sequence comes from Mesoplodon bidens, assembly GCF_964165515.1. Lineage (NCBI taxonomy): Eukaryota > Metazoa > Chordata > Mammalia > Artiodactyla > Ziphiidae > Mesoplodon > Mesoplodon bidens. The sequence continues at coordinate 46,589,090 of NC_138164.1, read as the reverse complement.
GACAGCTGTTGCAGGAACCCAGGTGAGAACAGGTGCAGCCAGGGGCACTGAGGTGCACATGAGACCAAGCTAATGGGCTAGAGGTGAATTTTGGAAGTAGAATCACAGGGCTTGCTAGTGGATTGGATGTAGAGGTAAAAACAAGGGAAGCATCAAGCACATTTCCCAATATCTGGGGTGAGCCACAGAGGGAAGAGTTGTGTCATTTGATGAATTGGAGGGGCCTGGGGGTGAAGAGTTCTAGAGGGAGATGAGTGTTCCCTTTGGACATGCAGAGTGTGAGATCTCTGGAAGCCATCCAATCAGCGGTTTCAGGAGGCCAATCAGATCAACAAGCACGGAGCTCGGAAACCAGGTTCTGAGGGGGAGATATAAGTTTCAGAGCCGTCAGCATGTAGATACTATTTGCTGTGTTTGTTGGGGAGAATACAGAGAAATAAAAAGTGCGAGGCCAGAGCCAAGGCTGAGGGACACTTAGAGTCTGGGGAGATGAAAAGACCCAGCTAAGGAGATAAAGGAAAACTGAAGGGAAGCAAAAGGAGAGTGTGGTACTATGAAGCCAAGAGAGAACCTTCCAGGAAGGAGGGAGAGGACAACTGGGCTGAGCACGGCTCAGAGGCCTCCTGATAGGAGGAGAGAAACATGTCAGTTGTTTTGGCAACATGGAGGTCAGTGGTGACCAGAGCTGTTTGGCTGAGTGGTGGGGACAGAGGTCAGGCTGGTGGGGGTTCAAGTGTGAGTCAGAAGCGAGGAATCAGAAAGTGCAGATGGGCAGGTTTTCAACAAGTCTGACTATAAAGAGGAAGAGGAAAACGTGCAAGAGTGAAGAGTGATGTGGATTGAAGTCAGGGTTGTCAATGTGGTGCTTTATTGGGAAAGCTGTTACTGACGGTCTGGACTCTGCAAGGTTTTGCCCATGTGAGGAACAAGTACATTCTCCTCCCTGGCGTGAGTGTCACTGGGTGTCCTGTGCAAGAGAAGACCACCACAGGAGCTGGGCGGAAGGAAAGCACAAACCAGGAAGTGTTTGAGTCCTGCAACGTCCCTCCTGCGCCCTCAAAGGACAGAGATTAACACCGTGCCCAGCTGGCACAGGAGAAATGTTCACAGGGTCCAGTTCCAGTATCCCAAGCGGGGCAAGGAAGGGTGGATGTGGAGCTCAGAGTAAATAAACTGATAACCGGCACACACTCCTGCTCTGAACGTGGGATTCAGGAGCACTCCTAAGGGGAGACGATTCATGATCTCTGTAGGGGAAAGACAAGTTTAATTTCCTTGTCAAGGAGGAAGAAAAAGTGTGTCTATAAGGTAGTTAGTCACAGGAGAACTTTCTCATACAGGTCCCATCAGAAGGCACTGTCAGAGGTGTACGTAGAGGAGGCTTAAGGAGGATTCAGGCTGTGTCTCAGAAAAGTGGGCCTGACAAAATAAAGCAGGAGCAGGGTAACTGGGATTAGGGAGAGTGCGGTGGCAGATTGGCTGGCGAGAACAGGCTCACAGCACTGCTGAGTTTAGGGTTCTAGTGGTAAAGTCTCAACAGACCCCACGTTGTAAGGAGACTCCTGTTATGACAATGTTCACTATTAGATTTCTATCCCAGGTGCTGAAGGTATGGATTTTTGCAAAATGAGGGGAAAGAAAGGAAAAGTAGGAGAAAGGATGACTTGAAAGTTTGGATAAAGCAAGTTCTCCAAATTATTGTAAATAGGAAAAATTTAATAATCACCCTTTTTATTACTTGAAATAAAAGTTGGATACAGAAGTCTAGTCACCATTCTTTTTTTTTTTTTTTTTCTTTTTCGCTGCATTGGGTCGTCATTGCTGTGCGCGGGCTTTCTCTAGTTGCGGCGAGCAGGGGCTACTCTTTGTTGCGTTAGGCAGGCTTCTCATTGCAGTGGCTTCTTTTGTTGTGGAGCACAGGCTCTAGGCATGTGGGCTTCAGTACTTGTGGCTCGCAAGCTCAACAGTTGTGGCTCACGGGCTCTAGAGCGCAGGCTCAGTAGTTGTGGCGCACAGGCTTAGTTGCTCCGCGGCATGTGGGATCTTCCCGGACCAGGGCTCAAACCTGTGTCCCCTGCATTGGCAGGTGGATTCTTAATCACTGTGCCACCACGGAAGCCCCTATTCACCACGCTTTAAAGTGTTAGATCATTTTAGTTCTTGGAATCTGTAATCTGAAAAAACCAAACACCAAAACCAAAGTTTTTATCCAAGGAAGAAGGTTATTGGTTTATCTAGGAATTTGTGATTTATTGAGTCACTCATAATTCCTGTGCTCTAACAGGCCCAAACCCCTTTTATTAGACACTGTTTTCCTCAATAAGAAGTAACATGCTGGGACTTCCGTGGCAGTCCAGTGGTTAAGACTTGGAGCTTTCACTGCCGTGGGCCTGGGTTGAATCCCTGGCAGGGAGAACTAAGATCCCACAAGCCGTGCAGCATGACTGGAAAAAAAAAGTAACATGCTGCTGGCTTTCCTCTGTTGGGAAGGGTCCAGGGAGAGAAAATGACTTCTTCTCAAGGACCTGATACATATCCAAGGCAATACAAAACCTCCTGATACTTGATCTTGATGTTGTGCCTATGCCTCCGTTTCTTGACATGTTTATTCCTGGACACTTGCATAAGGCAAGGAATATAGAGTGAAGGGAAACTGCTTTGGAGGCACTTCTGGATGGCACAGACAGAAATTGGTTCATAGATGGATTTGTAGGTGTTGCTGAGAAATGAACAGAAGATCAAGGTGCAGTTGCTGGAGCAGGATTCCACGATCCAGTCCTCCCGAGGCTGTGTCCCCTGCCCGCACACAGACACCACTGAGGACGAACTAAGGGGACTAGACCCCAGGGCAGAGAAGCTGACAGGACACAACTGCCAGGGCGTGAAGAGGCCTGAATACAGAAGGGCCTAGAAAGAGCACCACTGTAACCAGAGGGGCCTGGAGGGGAGCGGGTCTGATTAGGGGAAGGGGTGGAGCAGGGTGTCTGCCCTGTATGATGCTGAGACTGTGGCCCCGACACCCAAGACACAGGCACAGACTCGGCCTTCATGTGGGTGTCCAGCCATCACCCCTTGGGAACTAACAGGCTGTCCTTATATCAAAGAATAACACACGGTTTTCAACATTCAATCTCTTAAGCATTTATTAGACCTGCTGGCTTCTGTGGACAGAGAACACACTAGCTCAGCGTCCCTGCCCTTGGGGGCTCACAGCCCCATCGTCTCCTGAGCAGAGTGAGAAGTAGCTCAGTACTTGTCGGGCAGGCCTGCAGGTCTGAAGTGATTGGGGTCTTTGCCGCTCCGGCCCCATTTATTGGCCTCCTGGTCGGCCCTCGAGTCCTCCAGTCCGTGGCCACTGTCTCCATGCTTAAAAAGGTCTGTGACTCTCTGAATATTCTCTCTGGCATCACTAGAATGGAGGAGGGCAGGTAGGGGATTACTCCAGGGCTGACGAGCAACAGCCCACCCTCCCCATCTCTCCTCTTTCCAAGGAATCAAGGACTCTGACAGGAGCTAGGAAGGAGGGGATGAAGCCTGAGGCTGCCCGGGCTCAGCCCACCTCAGCCCTGCGGGTCCCCTTATGCTGGGTGAACAGCACCCGTGCGGGAGGCTTGGGAATCGTCTGTGCCACCAGCCTTGCTCTGCTCTTCAGCCACTCAGACCCCACACAGGACACAGAGGGTGAGGGTGGATAAGAGGAGGAGAGGCCACAGCCCTACAGGAAGTCCTCCAGGGCTTCGCCCCTCCTGCCTGTCCGAGGCTCTCACACTCATCCCTGCATCCTCAGGGCCCCTGGTACCTGATCACTTCAGCAGCCCAGGCGCCCCCAGGTCCCCTTCGGGCAGCATCATAGTTGCCCCGGGCATGGAAGTACTTGTCTGAATTTTTGTAATTGGCTTCTCTCATGTCAGAGTAGGCTCTCCACATGTCTTTAGTCCCTGGGAGGAAAGCACATAGAGAAAGGATTATCAGGTGGACAGAAAACTGTGCCACACCTCAGAGAAGAATCAAGGAATGAAAAATCTTCCACTGACTCAGTTTCATCCTGTGGCTAAAGCACCATGAGTGCCATAGGTTGAGAAGAGCATACTTCGTGCCTAGTTTCCTGCTCCTGGTAACTCGAATGAGAGTCGTTACAGGGGGAGGAGCACAGCTGTGTTGGACCTGGTTGTTGGGCCCCGATGATGCTCTCTCTGGACTGCATCTCACTCAGGGCTCTATGTGATACGTTTAAAGGAGAGAAGGGAGCTCTCATTATAGGGCAGGATTCCTCAGCTTCATACTATTGAAATTTTAAGCCAGATAATTCTGTGTTGTTCAGGACTGTCTGGGGTATTGTAACACATTTAACAGCATCTCTCACTTCTACCCACTAATGGGCAACCTATTCCCCAAGTGTGACAAACAAGAACGTTTCCAAACATTGCCAAATATCTCCAGGACACAAAATTGCCTTGGCCCCGAACCACTGTTATAAAAGGAAGCTGCATAGGCTAAGATCCAGGGGACTTGGGTGAGTGAGCAGGTGACATGGAGGACAGATTCTGAGAAAGGGGCAGACGTGCAGCACCTCTGCCCTGACGCCTAAGAAATGTATTTCTGCTGCACGAATGCACTAAATGTGACTTGATTCCCCTGCCTGTTAGGCATGTGAATGGCATCCTGAGAATTTTCTAGTGGCCGGTATTGATGATGTGGGCTGCCTGAGGAAGCAAGCCCTCGAGCAGTGGGTCTTTTCCTCAGCCTGGTTACACTTTCCAATCAGCTGGGAGATACTGAAAGTCCCATGAGACCTACCTCACACCCCAGGCCAGTTACCTCACACTCTCTGGCGTGCGTCTCAGGCATCAATAGTTTTCATTGCTCCCCAGGTGAATCCAACATGCAGCTGTGATTGATAAGCCCCCAGCTTGAGGAAGTGGTACTGGACAAGTCTGCCCAGCAAGAGCTTTGGCCTCATGCACAGCTGGGTTCAAACTTCTCTCCTGCCACCTGCTGACTGGCTCTTAGTCCCTGGGCAACAGACTCGGCTGCTCTAAGCCTTGGTTTTCTCCCCTTCAGGTGGGGGAAGATGCCTCCCTCACGGAGGTATTCTGCAGGTAAGTAGGTGACCAACTGTCCCAGCCTAACCAGAACTGCCCCTGTTTTCCTGGAACTGCCCCAGTTAGCACTGAAAGTGTCCTGGAAAACTCCTCAGACCTGGGCAAAGCAAGAGAGTTGGTCACCCTGAAGTGCATGTAAGGGCCGAGTTCCTACTGGAAGCTTGATATATGTTATTAGGTTCCCCCCCACCGCCCCCGGTCACACATGCTTTTTTTTGTTTTGTTTTGTTTTTTTGCCAGTTAAAAGGCTAGAAAAGAGTAGGAAACAGACTAAACCAGGGACAGTGTCACTGAGTATAGGAAGCAGGAGCAAGAGCTAAGCTGAAGGTCCCTGAATTATCCAATTAGGAAGTGGAAGGTAAGAAGGAAGAGAAGAAGAAGAGGGAAGGAAGGAAGGAAGGAAGAGAGCAAGGGAGGGAGGAAGGGAGAAATGAGTGGAGGGAGAGAAGAAGAGAAGGGAAATAGATGGATAGCTTTCATCCTACTTCATGCAATTGGTCTGAGGGAAATGCTGTACCATTTCAAGACTTATTTTATGTCTTCCATTCAAACTTCCATTTCAGCTGGGAATGATGACTGTTCTTCCTCTAGTAACTGATAAACATAAATCCTGTGGTTTTTAAACAGTCTGAAAAAAAGCTCCCCAAACACCTGGCACATTCTACCACATAGGGCAGCACCGCCTAAGACAGTAGCTCCAACCCTTAAGAGTGCTCATGGTGAATCTCAGAGGCCCTTGGGTGTCATCCCCCCTCCACCAGCCTTACCTTCATAAGCCTCACCAAGGAAGGAAAACCATCCGCTGTGGACTTCCAGCACCAAGGAGCAGAGAATGAGGCCTGTGAAAAGCTTCATTGTGCTGAAATGAAAAGAGAGGGTCAGGGAGACACGGACAAGCCTTGTACACCCACCTTGGGATTTGTATGTCAAGGAGAGCCCGGCTGTTCTTTCCACTTGTTCTCATTAGACTCTCAGTGGTCCACCTAGGGAACATTGCAGTAGGACCTCACTCGGAGCCACTAGCCCTCAGCTCTGAACCCACCAACCCTGAACCCAAGACTGTCTAAGAGGTCACCAAGGTGTCTATGGTGGAAGAGGAGGGCAGCTGGGACCTAGTTGTGTCTTGCTAAAGCAGCCTGTAATTAATCAAAAAGCATTTCCCATGCACCACTCTGCCAGCACTGACCTCATACAGGACAGATACAAAACAGAAGAACTAAAGTAAGTGTGTTCAAAGAAATCACTCCTTGGAGAAGTTTCTCACCTGAACCAGGTGGAGCAGACCTGCTGGGGACAGGTGGCTGTATTTATACTGAGCCATCCCTGCTGGGGTCATGGGGTGAGAAGGAAAGCTGGACTGGTGCCTGGGGGAGAGTCCCTGCAGGTCATTTCTCCTACAAAACTGAAAAGGGTAACTTACTGGAGACCAGTGGCTGTCCTCATCCACAGGTCATATTTCTCATTGTGCAACCCTGAGAAAATAGGTAGGCCTGTTCTGCCTGGTGGCCACTGTCAGGGGTGGAGGGGCTGAGGCCCAGGCCACCTGGGCTGTGGAGAAGAGGGTGTGGAGCTCCAGGAAGGAGGCCCCCAGGCTGCTGGAAGGTGTGTGGTTAGAGGATACTCCTCCAGCCTGGACCTTGCTTTCCTGGTCGTTTCCTCAGGATGGTCCCTTCTGGACCAGACAGCAGCTGTGTCAGAAATTAAATCCTTTGAACTCATGTGTAAATACCTTGAGCTTCAAAACTGACAGGCCACCCCACCGAATGTCGTGGGTGCTCTGAGCACTTTCCACCACTCTGTGTACCTGTGCTGAGCTTTCAGCTCCAAGGCAATAGAGAGCCCTCTCAACCTCCTAGCCAACAGGAGGTGTATTATCTAAGCTGGCTCTTGAGATGGGGGTAATCCTAGTAGAGGGGAGTTCCTGCTAGTTCCTGCATCCTGGAGATGCATCATAGTGGGAGTGAGAGTGTTTTGGTGCAAGGGGCTAGTGTGTAAACTCTAAGAAACCTCTAATAGGACATAGGGGTGTAACAGCTGTTATGGAAAATGGCAGCCCAAATGGGGAAGTGCCAGGCTCCTAGTCAGGGGAATGGTCGAGGTGTCTGCTGTATTTTCCTGGTAGGGGTGTATGTGGGGTGTCACTGTGAGTCAAAAATATCAGCAGGGTCCTCCCAGCAGATGAGGCCTGTGTATGTATGTGCAGAGCTTTCAACTCTCAAGAGAAAATCCCTTGTGCCTCATCCTCACCTGGGGATTAAAAAGAAACGAAATTGAGTTATTTGTAGTGAGGTGGATGGACCTAGAGTCTGTCATACAGAGTGAAGTAAGTCAGAAAGAGAAAAACAAATACCGTCTGCTAACACATATATATGGAATCTAAGAAGAAAAAAAAATGTCATGAAGAACCTAGGGGTAAGACGGGAATAAAGGCACAGACCTACTAGAGTATGGACTTGAGGATATGGGGAGGGGGAAGGGGAAGCTGTGACAAAGTGAGAGAGTGGCATGGACATACATACACTACCAAACGTAAAAGAGATAGCTAGTGGGAAGCAGCCGCATAGCACAGGGAGATGAGCTTGGTGCTTTGTGACCAACTGGATGGGTGGGATAGGGAGGGTGGGAGGGAGGGAGACATAAGAGGGAGGAGATATGGGAACATATGTATATGTATAACTGATTCACTTTGTTATAAAGCAGAAACTAACACACCATTGTAAAGCAATTATACTCCAATAAAGATGTAAAAAAAAAAAAAGTACAAGAAATGCAAACAATTTCTCAAGTCCAGTTGCCTTATAGGACTATTTTAAAAAACCTCTTCCAAGGACCAATTTAAATTTAAATGAACACAAACCATGTCTGTCTTGTCACCTTTGTACATGTAGTGCTTATCATGCTATCTGGTAAATAACAGGCACTCTTTCATTACTTTATTCATTCTACAGTTACTTGCTGAGCTGTCCCTACATGCCAGCACTCACCCGGGTGCTGGATGTCTCTAGTCACATGGCGTTTATGTTGTAGTGATTAATCAATAAGTATATAACACAAATAGTGACATCCCTCATTATCTAAATCTAATCCATTCCTGACAGTGTGTTGCGGAGCAGTGGTTTTTTAGGGGTCAATGGTAGCAAATTTTTGAATATCAATTATATTACAAGAGAAAAAATAATAATCCCTCCCTAGCCAATTTTTACAAATAATATCAGAAATACTCAAACACCTGTTTAACAATCTATCAATAATATCTACACAATATAAAACAAAATACCAATTGCCTAATTTTTTAATAATTAATAAGCCCATTTGTTGGTGTTTTGTGTGAAATCCACGCTAATACTCTAGAAAGGTGAATACAAATTCTGTTTTCTTCCTATACGGCAACAAATATGCACCATAAATCTTAAAAATTAAAAAATTTTTAAAGATAATGTCAATAATTTTTGTATAATAAAATATACAGGAATATTGGCGACAGAATAACTTTAAAAATACACATCTAAGAGTAATCTCTGTCCAAATTCAAGGAGCTGGGTGACAGTCTTTTCTACCTGGCACTGGAAATTCTGTATACACATGGTTGTAAACAATGGTCTGAAGTTATAGGTGATGCAATTATTGAAACACACACACACGCACACACAAACATGTTAAATGGACGACTGTTTATATTGCCTTTACTTTTTACCACCCTGATAATATGAGACTGTGTTTGCAGTTAAATTTTTGAATAGTCATTAATGTTTAATGTGTCTTGATCACTCTGGCATTGGGCATCACTGTTGTCTGCAGGGTCTAAACCTAAGGGTGGCCTTAGGTAGTGATATTGACACACATCACACATATCACATACCAGAGAGATAGCAGAGTATCTGGGAATAAATGCAGGTAAGTCAGTGGATTTGGTGGTGGGACCTTGTGGAAGTTCATTTCTTTTTTTTTAAATAAATTTATTTATTTTATTTTATTTATTTTATTTTTGGCTGCATTGGGTCTTCATTGCTGTGCGTTGGCTTTTCTCTGGTTGCAGCGAGCAGGGGTTACTCTTCGTTGTGGTGCACGAGCTTCTCATTGTGGTGGCTTCTCTTGTTGCAGAGCACTGGCTCTAGACATGTGGGCTTCAGTAGTTACGGCACATGGGCTCAGTAGTTGTGACACACAGGCTTAGTCACTCCGTGGCATGTGGGATCCTCCCAGACCAGGGCTTGAACCCGTGTCCTCTGCATTGGCAGGTGGACTCCCAACAATTGCGCCACCAGGGAAGCCCTGGAAGTTCATTTCTGATTGCTTTTATTTTTCAGTGAAATATGGAGCAAAGTCATCAACTGAGAGGAGGATGGAGGAGGAATAGGTGTTGGAAGTTTCAGGAGAGAAGTGAAAAATCATCATCTAGGAGAACGGCACAGGGAATGAACTGAGGAAGTGTAGTCAGATTGCAAGGCAGCTCGAGGTTAATGACCATGAATTGAAAGTGAGGCTAGTCACTGTGGTTGTGTGTTTTTCTCTGACCACATTCAGTTGCCAAAGTGTAGACTTGAAGTAAGTGGGGAATTGGATATCACCACTCATTAAATACTTGTTGAATTATTGGATGAATTAATACATGCAAAGGTCAAAGGAGGATTCATTTAAAGATGAGGGACGGTTAAAGTATAGAGGGAGAGAGTTAACAAAGGGAGAGTGAGGGACTGAGAGTGAAAGATGAACATAACAGATACTCCAAGGTCCAAGAGTCCACAGGACCACTAGGGATGTGGTTGCCCAGGTGTAGTAGGAGCAGGTCTTTCTCTAATAAGGGAAGGAAAGGAGAGAGGATGAGGAAGATGTATTTTGTGATGGAGGAGAGAGAACTGAGGGAAACCAGGAACACCTGTCTTTACCTGTCACAGGACTCATCACTCTCTACCTGTGTGCATTTCTGAGTTTGGCACCACAGTGCACAAAACCCAGGGTTAAGAACCTTGTCTGACTTATTGACAGGAAATCTGCTGTATCTCTAACACCTAGCACAGCACTCCAACTATAACAGGTTCTTTTTATTGATTGAATGAATCAATAAGTGAATGAAGGAGGAGACTGTTAGAGGTCTTGTGTAGGTGGAGTTTGGAAGTTAAGAAGAATGAAAAAGCTTTGAAATGATGCGCACTGTGTAGTATCAGTCATTTAGAGATGAATACGGACATTGTTTTTTTTTTTTTTTTTTTGCGGTACGCAGGCCTCCCACTGTTGTGGCCTCTCCCGTTGCGGAGCACAGGCTCCGGACGCGCAGGCCCAGCGGCCATGGCTCACGGGCCCAGCCGCTCCGCAGCACGTGGGATCCTCCCAGACCGGGGCACGAACCCGTGTCCCCTGCATCGGCAGGCGGACTCTCAACCACTGCGCCACCAGGGAAGCCCCCGGACATTGTTTATGTGCAGTGAAAACCCAGCCTACTTGAATGGCTGGACTTACTGTCAAAAAAATATATCCAGAAAACAAACCCTTCTCACCACCTCTACAGCTTCCAACTCATTATTCTGCACCATCATCTAGATTATTGTGATGAATCCCTAACTGGCTTCCATATTTCCACCCTGGCTCCCAACTAGTCTCTTCTCAATACAGCAACCAGACTGTTACAACACAAGATAAATCATGTCACTCTCTGCTCAAGAGGATCTCAGTTTTACCCATAGCTGAAGCCAAAGCCCTGCAATGGCTTACAATACTCTGCTCTGCCTCACGCACACCTCATGGCCTATGTCTCTCCTCTCACTCCTTTCCCTCCATCCACCACACTGGTCTCCTCCCTGATCTTTAAACACTCCAGGCGGGGCTTCCCTTCCCTGGTGGCGCAGTGGTTGAGAGTCCACCTGCCGATGCAGGGGACAAGGGTTCGTGCCCCGGTCCATGAGGATCCCACATGCCACGCGGAGCGGCTGGGCCCGTGAGCCATGGCCGATGAGCCTGCGCGTCCGGGGTTGTGCTGTGCAACGGGAGAGGCCACAACAGTGAGAGGTCTGTGTACGGGGGGGGGCGGGGGGGGAACACTCCAGGCACATTTCACCCCAGGGGCTTAGTTATTTATTCCTTTCATCTGGAACATTCTTTTCCCAGATATTTGCATATTGGGGCTTTGGGAAGAGCAAGATCTTAAATTTCAGGATGCAGGAAGGTTCAACGATATAATTAACGGTCACTAAGAGTGCTGGCAGCAAATATGTTGAAATGAGGGTTGTAAGTGACATGAGGAAATTTTCCAGGAAGGTGGGAGAGGACTGGGGAGATCTATCAGCAAATATAATAGAGACATGCTTTGCCCTCAAATATTGCTAATCAGATTGTCTATTTCAGAAGCATCCTGTGGGCGTTTGAAGAATGCAGAGTCGTGGGCCAGAATCTTGAAGGTTCTGATTCAGCAAGTTTGAATGCCTGTGTTTCAAAATCTCCCTGTTTTGGAAATCACTTGTGTAGAGAACATTGGTAAGGCTGGAGAGAGAGCAGTAAAGAATTTGACAGGGACTTTGGAGAAGACACTTCAAAGAGCATCGGGGGTAAATTCTGTGGAAATGGCAGTGGAGGAAAAAGAGGAGGGAGACCCCCCTCTTTCCCATTCTATTGTTCCGGAATTGCAGGAGGTGTACCCCAGGGGAGAAGGTGACAATAAAGTGGAATCGATATGGGAAAGGCAAGTTTCAGGTTTTTCTAACAGGGAAAAGAAATAGGCAAAGATAAAGGGGAGTACTCACCACAGAGCCTTCTCACCCAGGGCTCAGAGGAAAGGCAGGTAGAATGTAAAGAGGTCTGAGGCTGACCCATAGAGCAATTAGTTTTTGTTAAGTGAAAGAAGGGACAGGATGACAGGGGTAAAGGAAATAGTGGTTTAGCGTATTGTTTAGTGACGGCAGGCTGGGATCATTTACTGCTTTGGGCTGAGTGCGCAGTGCTGTGCTGTGGAAGGCTGATACTTATGAGCCAGTAGAACTGCCCCCCACTCCAAAGTCCAAAAGGACTGTAAAATGAAACAATGGGGTTGCCTTTCTGATCTCCCCCTCCTACTAATAACAGAAGTTCTAGAGAGAATAGAACAACAAAGAAGCAGGGTAGGAAAGAGAGGTTAGAGAGAGTAGGTAAGGTATACTCCCAACACATGTTTACTATGAAATATTTATGAGAAGTTGGTCTTTCAAGTTGACCCACAGTGTTCAAACTTAGTGTCCATAGGCCTAATAGGCCAGGTCTTTCTACCATCCGAGATCTCTAATTACTGGGAAGAGGACCCCAATTTTCTCCTTAGGACAGGGGTGCTCTATTTATTTATAAATTCATCTTTTATAGAGTCACAGCCAATTCATTCTTTCTCACATGTATACCAGGTCTCCTGGGAATGCCTCTCTTTTACTCATTAAGAAAACAATCCACTTCCATACAAATGAACTTATCTACAAAACAGAAATAGTGTTACAGATATAGAAAACAAACTATGGTTACCAGGGGGTTAGGAGTGGGGGAGGGATAAAATTGGGAGATTGGAATTGACATGTACACACTACTATATATAAAATAGATAACTAATAAGTACCTATTGTATAGCACAGGGAACTCTACTCAATACTCAGTAACGGCCTATATGGGAAAAGAATCTAGAAAAGAGTGGATACATGTTTATGTATAACTGATTCACTTTGCTGTACACCTGAAACTAACACAACATTTTAAATCAACTATCCTCCAATAAAAATTTTTTAAAAAGAAAGAAACAATCCACTTCCAAACTCCTTTCTGATGGAGAAGCTGTAGAGAATATAAATGGCTTACTCAAGTACCAGAACCAAGAATGCACACAAAGCCTTGGCCGGTGCCCTTTCTACTCCAGCCCCTTGCCTCCATAGCTAAACAAATTCTCTCTTCTGAGAACTGGCAAACCTCTTAAAAATATGATGGATGGTTTATGGTAATTCCAGGTTGCATTATTTGGTTTGGGAGAACGCCACTGGACACAGCAATCTGAGCTTCTGGCAGTAGAAACCAGAACTTTGCCCATTGCATCTTTCCATGCTTATCTCGGATAGAAAGATTCATTACAAAACACCAGAATACCTTCCCAGTAGAGATTGTGGCACTGAGTTCCCATCACAGACCCTAAAACCCAGCCACCTGGACTTAGAGGCAGTGTTAAGAGCCAAGCCCTGGATTTGGATGCACCTAGCATGACTTCTGCTCTGTCATATACTCATATTGTGGAAGAGCATTTACTGACCTGGAGAAGCATAGTTAACATCTAAGGAGAAAATAATGTAATAGAATATGATCCCATGTTTGTTAAAAGACATTCTCTCACTGTGAAACATAAGCTAGGAAGTTGTATATCAAATGGTATCCATGTTTCTAGGTAGTGAGAAGTGTTCATCTTATTCTGGGTTTTTAGGATTTCCTACAATATGTTCATCAACTATTCAACCTTCAATGCAACAGCCACTACGCTAGATGTTGGGCATATATTGCAGGGAGAGGGGACAAGAAATAACCAGGTCCAGGCTATGCCTTCATGAAAATGAGACTTATAATTGGGGAGAAAAATGATTATACATGCATAGAGAGAAAGCTCATACTTATTTTATGATAAAATCAGTAAGATTCCAATAAATAAAATGGAAAGACTATGTACAAAAAGTATAGTGAAAGAAAAGAGAAGGCAAGGTGTCACTCATCCCCCTAAGATTGTTATCTCCCCCAAAGAACAACAATCCTCAGATATTAACTTCATGACTCATTCCCATCCTTCCTCCTTAAAATTAATAAAATCAGAAATGGCTCAGGTGTCAAAGGTTTCCTGCCCCTTTACTTCCTCCAGCCAGTAGGCTCTCCATTACTGCAGTAGGGAGGACAGGGGAAATGATTTTCCACCTGTTTCTTCTACTTAACATGCTCATCATTAAGCACGTAAAAGGACCAACAATTTTTTTTTGATAAATTTATTTATTTATTTTTGGCTGCATTGGGTCTTTGTTGCTGCACACAGGCTTTCTTTAGTTGAGGTGAGCGGGGGCTACTCTTCGCTGCGGTGCATAGACTTCTCATTGCAGTGGCTTCTCTTGTTGCGGAGCATGGGCTCTAGGTGCTCTGGCTTCAGTAGTTGTGCAGGCTCAGTAGTTGTGGTGCATGGGCTTGGTTGCTCCGTGGCATGTGGGATCTTCCCAGACCAGGGCTCGAACCCGTGACCCCTGAGTTGGCAGGCAGATTTTTAACCACTGCGCCACCAGGGAAGTCCAGGACCAACAATTTACTTAAGGATATGGACTCCTAATTCTGTTTGGTGTGTGTCCCTTCTTGCAAAGCCCACACCCCTCATTAGAGAGAACACTCTCCTACTAGCATAGAGTTTCCAGTCTGCATCCTCCAGGCACCAGGAAATCCCGGTTTGAACCTGTCTGTACTTAGTTCTGAGTCTCTTCCCCCAAAGGCTGTTGTATTGCTCCTCTGAAGCCTCCTGGATTCTAACTGATGGAATGGATCAAGATAATGGACGTGCAGGGGAGCATTGTGGGGTTATGTCACCAGCCCCCTGTTAGCAACAGCAAGGCCACCCTCAGGGCCGGCAACTGGTGTTGTCAACATACCAAAAAGCTCTGCACTGTGTTTTAAAATATTTTATTTTCTTTCTTTTTAGACACTTGCAAAAGGAAGTACTGAATCATAGACAATGCAAAGCTCCAAATCTCTTGTGGAATTGTGTAATATTGGTGAAACTAAGAACTCATTTGGGGAGGGGATAATTTTGTTGTTGTTGTTTTTATTGAAGTAGAGTTGATTTACAATATTGTGTTAGTTTCTGATGTATGGCAAAGTGATTCAGTTATACACATATATATTTGTATATATACATATATTCTTTTTCATACTCTTTTCCATTATGGGTTATTACAGGATATTGAATATGGTTCCTATACAGTATACAGTGCTATACAGTGTATACAGTAGGACATTGTTGTTTATCTATTTTATATATAGTAATGTGTATCTGCTAATCCCAAACTCCTAATTTATCCCTTCCCCCACCCCCTTTCCCCTTTGGTAACCATGAGTTTGATTTCTATGTCCGTGAGTCTGTTTCTATTTTGTAAATAAGTTCATTTGTATGATATTTTAGACTCCATATGTGTGATATCATGTGGGAGGGGAAATTTTTTAAGTCCCAATAATTCTTCTTATGTTTAGTTTATCTTTCAAGTGATTAACAGTAAGTATATCTTATGAATCATATTAAACCTTCTGTACTTGCTAGGCTCTTCAAATTGTTAAGCATGTTTTTCAATTTTATAAAATAGAAAAGCTTTTCATTTTAGATGAACAATAAAATGTTATGTCAAAAAGAGAGTCCTTTTCCTTCTACATTCATTGGCAGGAAAATCCAACTTGGGAAATTTACTGCTTATGATTGAGCAAAGTCAAACATTTAGATTTACGGGAGAGTCTGTCTCAACCTGATTAACAAAATAAGGAGTGCTTGTTTAGCTCTCTGTGTCCTAAACATCCTGGCCTCCCTGGTTTCTCTTAGTCTTTCTTCTGAGAAATGTGACTTACAACACAGTGAGTGGTTCAATAAACAAAGTATGTCCAGATCCAAGTGATTTGCCTTCCAATTTTCTTTGAACTAACTTGATTCTCTGCCTAAATGGAGACTCACATCTCTCTTGATACATTGCGTCTTTCCATACTCCCAGCAGTGTATCCTCTGGTCAGACTTGCTGGATGAGCATACTGCCCAGAAACAGAGACCCCACTTCTCCGAAGCCCCCAGCCTGATTCAGGAGCTCCAGGCTCACCGGTTACTTCCAGGGATGGGGAACTCACAGCATGGAGAACTGACCCCAGGTCAGAAGGGAAGCTGGGGCAGGTGCCACTCAGAGAAAGACTGGGGATAATGATGTGAGCCCCTGCTTGGCCTACCTGCCCTTCTTGGCGCACAGACCTACCCACCTCCAGGACCTGTACACTTGAGAAAGGCCTGGAATTACTGGCATTTGGACCAGTCAGAAGGTTTTAGGGTCAAGGAAAAACAGTCATGGCTTCCTGTGGTCCAGCTGGCTACCGCATGTCCTAAAATGTGCTTCCCAACTTCCACCAAGACTTCCCTTTTCCCCAACTCTAATCCTGTGAGATCCCTCAGACAGATGGGGAGTCATCAACTGGGGAAGGAAATACGTTGTGCTTCCTCAGACCTTCACCCCAATCCCATCCCAACTCCAATGAGATTTATAAGCCCTAAGAATCTGAAAAAGAATAGATACATGTATATACATAACTGAATCACTTTGCTGTACACCTGAAACTATCACAACATTGTTAATCAGCTCTACTCCGATACAAAATAAAAAGTTAAAAAAAAATAAATCCTGACTTTTTGTAATGCGTCAGGGCTAACACCTCACCCAGCCTCTCAACTAGTATTCCCGCCTGGCTGACTCAGGATGCTTCCTATCCCTCTGATGATGTGTGTGGGGTTTTTTGTTGTTGTTTCTGTTTTTCCTGTTTTCAACATTTTGGCTTTCTTTTCTTCTTGAAATACTTGTAACAATAAGACGATTTCTGTTTAAAATATAGGTTTTGGGCTTCCCTGGTGGCGCGGTGGTTGAGAGTCCGCCTGCCGATGCAGGGGACGTGGGTTCGTGCCCCGGTCCGGGAGGATCCCGCATGCCGCGGAGCGGCTGGGCCCGTGAGCCATGGCCGCTGAGCCTGTGCGTCCGGAGCCTGTGCTCCGCAACGGGAGAGGCCACGGCAGTGAGAGGCCCGCGTACCACAAAAAAATAAAAATAAAAAATAAAATAAAATATAGGTTTTATTATTATTCAGGTATGGATGGTAAGGCCAACAGATCAGGAGACAACTGCCATTAAAAAGACAGTTTGTTAGTCACAGATCCCCAAAGAAGGGGGCACATCACACCAAGGGGGACGGGGTGGCCACACGAGGAAGCACCCAGGGTGGGCCAGGGGACAGAGAGAGTGGGAGGAACCATGACAAACGCCTTCATTGTGGTTTCTGTGGGAGGACCAGTGAGGCAGGGTGAGCGGGTTTAGGACTGGCTCCTTGGAATACTTTCAGATCTCGCTCGGCATAGGGGCTGGTTCCCAGTTGTCTGGTACCTGGCTCTGGTGTGATCAGGGCAGGTGGATAGTGGCCCAGAGCGTGAGGGAGCAATAAAGGAGGTGGTTGAAGTGTGAGCTCTGGATTGGTTGGTTTGTATTTGAAAGGCTCACTCATCACAGGTTAGTTTACCATCAATCTGTAAGAATTGGCTACCTCTGGGAGCAGCAGGCCCTCCAGGGGCAGGGAGGCCCCAGGATGCAAAGGCATCAAAAACACAGGTACAGAATATGGAAAACATGTTTAACACAACTTCTGAGGCATCCTTGGAGTGGCTCAGGCATCCCGCTGCTGTCAGATGAGCCGGGCTGCATGAGGCTCTTGTCAGTGGATGTTGGATCCTTGCCTGGCTTGCTTTATCTTGATGTGAATCCCTGTAATCTCTACTCTTCTACCTAAATGTCTCCAGTCTCAATCCACACCCAGCGGTCCACTCTTCCCCCTCGGCAGAATGGTCGAGGACCTAGTGAACGCCTCAACGGCACGTTCAACTATGCTCTAGAGTTCTTGTCAGTCAAAGCGCAAGTGCCTCCTCCTTTCTCGGCTTTTACACATTGTTGTCCCCAGCCTGCCACTCCACAATCACAACCCAAAAAGTGCACTCTCTATGTCCTCCGCCACCCTGCGTCCATCCCGCGGAAGCTTCCATTCCTACATCCTCAGTGTGTTCCATCCACTGTTCACACTCTTCTTTCCCCGGTCTGCACCACACCTCAAGTAACAATCCGGTCACTTTGATGCCACAGAGCACTGGCTGCACTACTTGTGCCTGTGCAGGGAGGATGAGATCGGATGCCCATTGGGTCCTCACCATCTCTGCCACATCTCTCATGAACCGTCCCCAGGTGCAGTCCAACACCATTTTAACATTGCCTGTAGGATGGTGACATGGAGGATGGTACACACACTTCTCCATGGGTACCCATTGCTTGATGTGAAATTGTTTCATCCAGACCTGGGTTAAGGACGATCTCCAAAGCTGTATGGCTCTACTTCTCTGGTGCCTATTATGGACGTAACTGGTGCTGCAAACATCTCTCAGTTCTCTTGGTCCCTGGGGATGCCCTCTGGCCCAAAGACAGAGACAGCAGTCACAGTTGTCCCCCTCCTTGGGGTAAGTCCCAAGATCACGCATCTTAGAGACCAGTGCATGTCTTCTCTTGGCCCTTACTTTTTTAAATGTACTTATTCACGGACCTTTATTCATCCATAAAAAATAAATCTGTTGTGTCCCTAAAAAAATTCCACTGGGAATTTTTGATTAGCATTGCAATGAATTTATAAATTAATCCAAGGAGAACTGATATCTTTACTAAGTTAAAACATCCTCTCCATGAACGTGACATACACCCCCCACTTTTTATCCTTTAACAAACTTAAATTTTCTCTGTAAATATTTGTGTATTTTTAAAGTTTTCCCTAGATAGTTAATGTTTTTGGTACTATTTTGTATTGTATTTTTTTAACTGTTAAGAATTGGTGTTGGGACTTCCCTGGTGGCGCAGTGGTCAGTAATCCGCCTGCCAACATGGGTTTGAGCCCTGGTCCAGGAAGATCCCACATGCTGTGGAGCAATTAAGCCCGTGCGCCACAACTACTGAGCCTGTGCTCTAGAGCCCACGAGCTACAACTACTGAGCCCGTGAGCCACAACTACTGAAGCCTGCACACCTAGAGCCTGTGCTCCGCAAAAAGAGAAGCCACCGCAGTGAGAAGCCTGTGCACTGCACTGAAGCGTAGCCCGCGCTCGCTGCAACCTAGAGAAAGCCCGCAGGCAGCAAAAAAGACCCAACGCAGCCCAAAAAAACAACAAAAAAAGAATTGGTGTAGTGAAACTCAATTGATTTTTTATGTGAAACATGGCAATCTCACTGAATTCTCTTAATGGCTTCATTACTGTGCCATTTGATTCTGATGGGTTTTCTACGTAAAATGCTGCATCATTTAGAAATAATGATAGTTTCATTTCTTCTCCTCCATTTCTTATCCTCCTCATGTTTCTTGTCTTAGCAATGGGCAGGTCCTCCAGGAGAATGTGAAACTGAGGTGATCAGAATAGGACATCCATGTCTCATTCTTGGCCTTCTTGAGAACGCACCTAAAGTTTCTTCTTTACACATAATATTTGCTGTAGAGCAATGATTCTCAAGCTTTTTTGTCTCAGGGTCCCATTATACTCTTAAAAATTATTGAGGACCTCAAAAAACTTTTATTTATCCTGACTCTATCAGGATTTAACACACTGGAAGGAAAAAATGTTTAAGCATTTAAAAACACAATAATATATTGTGCTGTTATGAAGTTTTATGAGGATTGAGTTAATTTATGAAAAACCCTTTGCAGAGTATCTAAAAAATGGTCAAATAAATAAATGAATAAATAAAAACACAATAATAAATCCATTATGTTAACATAAATAATATATTTTAATGAAAATAATCTTTTTCCAAAACAAAAAAATTAATAACAGAAATAGTAGCTTTATATTTTTGAAAATTTTTAAATATCTAGCTTAATAGAAGATAGCTGGATTCTCATGTCTGATCCTGCACTCAATCTGTCACAATACATTATTTGGGTTGAAGTATACAAAAAAGTTCACATCACACAGATACAACATATAGGTAGAAAACAGGAGAGCATTTTAATAGCATTTTAAGATAATTCAGGCAATTCTTTGATACGATACCAAAACTTGACTAGTGGTAGTTTCTTAAAGGTC
The DNA here is from genome assembly GCF_964165515.1 of Mesoplodon bidens. Lineage (NCBI taxonomy): Eukaryota > Metazoa > Chordata > Mammalia > Artiodactyla > Ziphiidae > Mesoplodon > Mesoplodon bidens. The sequence goes on along the minus strand of NC_138164.1, from coordinate 46,569,135 downwards.
AGTTGCAATGTAGAAATCTAAAACCATATCAATGAATATTTCATACCCAGTACACTCATGAAAAAAAATGAGAATGAAAAAGGAAAAGAATATCTTAGTGCTACTGTGAAAATAGTTTTGATCTCACAGACTCCCCTGAAAGGGTCTTAAGAGACCCTCAGGTTTCCCTAGAACACACTGTGAGAACTGCTGCTATAGATTATTGGTATTTAACCTTTATCGAGTCAAAAAACTTCTCATTATTTTAGAATACCTCTCTTTTTTTTTTTGTCATAATAGGTGTGAACCCTTATGAAATGCATGGCTGAGAGGCTGAGAGGGCTTTCTCTGCCCTGGAGCGGAGAGCTCAGCACAGGTACACAGAGTGGTGGAAAGTGCTCAGAGCACCCACGACATTCGGTGGGGTGGCCTGTCAGTTTTGAAGCTCAAGGGATTTACACATGAGTTCAAAGGATTTAATTTCTGACACAGCTGCTGTCTGGTCCAGAAGGGACCATCCTGAGGAAACGACCAGGAAAGCAAGGTCCAGGCTGGAGGAGTATCCTCTAACCACACACCTTCCAGCAGCCTGGGGGCCTCCTTCCCGGAGCTCCACACCCTCTTCTCCACAGCCCAGGTGGCCTGGGCCTCAGCCCCTCCACCCCTGACAGTGGCCACCAGGCAGAACAGGCCTACCTATTTTCTCAGGGTTGCACAATGAGAAATATGACCTGTGGATGAGGACAGCCACTGGTCTCCAGTAAGTTACCCTTTTCAGTTTTGTAGGAGAAATGACCTGCAGGGACTCTCCCCCAGGCACCAGTCCAGCTTTCCTTCTCACCCCATGACCCCAGCAGGGATGGCTCAGTATAAATACAGCCACCTGTCCCCAGCAGGTCTGCTCCACCTGGTTCAGGTGAGAAACTTCTCCAAGGAGTGATTTCTTTGAACACACTTACTTTAAATTAATTCTTCTGTTTTGTATCTGTCCTGTATGAGGTCAGTGCTGGCAGAGTGGTGCATGGGAAATGCTTTTTGATTAATTACAGGCTGCTTTAGCAAGACACAACTAGGTCCCAGCTGCCCTCCTCTTCCACCATAGACACCTTGGTGACCTCTTAGACAGTCTTGGGTTCAGGGTTGGTGGGTTCAGAGCTGAGGGCTAGTGGCTCCGAGTGAGGTCCTACTGCAATGTTCCCTAGGTGGACCACTGAGAGTCTAATGAGAACAAGTGGAAAGAACAGCCGGGCTCTCCTTGACATACAAATCCCAAGGTGGGTGTACAAGGCTTGTCCGTGTCTCCCTGACCCTCTCTTTTCATTTCAGCACAATGAAGCTTTTCACAGGCCTCATTCTCTGCTCCTTGGTGCTGGAAGTCCACAGCGGATGGTTTTCCTTCCTTGGTGAGGCTTATGAAGGTAAGGCTGGTGGAGGGGGGATGACACCCAAGGGCCTCTGAGATTCACCATGAGCACTCTTAAGGGTTGGAGCTACTGTCTTAGGCGGTGCTGCCCTATGTGGTAGAATGTGCCAGGTGTTTGGGGAGCTTTTTTTCAGACCGATTGAAAACCACAGGATTTATGTCTATCAGTTACTAGAGGAAGAACAGTCATCATTCCCAGCTGAAATGGAAGTTTGAATGGAAGACATAAAATAAGTCTTGAAATGGTACAGCATTTCCCTCAGACCAATTGCATGAAGTAGGATGAAAGCTATCCATCTATTTCCCTTCTCTTCTTCTCTCCCTCCACTCATTTCTCCCTTCCTCCCTCCCTTGCTCTCTTCCTTCCTTCCTTCCTTCCCTCTTCTTCTTCTCTTCCTTCTTACCTTCCACTTCCTAATTGGATAATTCAGGGACCTTCAGCTTAGCTCTTGCTCCTGCTTCCTATACTCAGTGACACTGTCCCTGGTTTAGTCTGTTTCCTACTCTTTTCTAGCCTTTTAACTGGCAAAAAAAAAAAAAAAAAAAATGCATGTGTGACCGGGGGCGGTGGGGGGGAACCTAACAACATATATCAAGCTTCCAGTAGGAACTCGGCCCTTACTTGCACTTCAGGGTGACCAACTCTCTTGCTTTGCCCAGGTCTGAGGAGTTTTCCAGGACACTTTCAGCGCTAACTGGGGCAGTTCCAGGAAAACAGGGGCAGTTCTGGTTAGGCTGGGACAGTTGGTCACCTACTTACCTGCAGAATACCTCCGTGAGGGAGGCATCTTCCCCCACCTGAAGGGGAGAAAACCAAGGCTTAGAGCAGCCGAGTCTGTTGCCCAGGGACTAAGAGCCAGTCAGCAGGTGGCAGGAGAGAAGTTTGAACCCAGCTGTGCATGAGGCCAAAGCTCTTGCTGGGCAGACTTGTCCCAGTACCACTTCCTCAAGCTGGGGGCTTATCAATCACAGCTGCATGTTGGATTCACCTGGGGAGCAATGAAAACTATTGATGCCTGAGACGCACCCCAGAGAGTGTGAGGTAACTGGCCTGGGGTGTGAGGTAGGTCTCATGGGACTTTCAGTATCTCCCCAGCTGATTGGAAAGTGTAACCAGGCTGAGGAAAAGACCCACTGCTCGAGGGCTTGCTTCCTCAGGCAGCCCACATCATCAATACCGGCCACTAGAAAGTTCTCAGGATGCCATTCACATGCCTAACAGGCAGGGGAATCAAGTCACATTTAGTGCATTCGCGCAGCAGAAATACATTTCTTAGGCGTCAGGGCAGAGGTGCTGCACGTCTGCCCCTTTCTCAGAATCTGTCCTCCATGTCACCTGCTCACTCACCCAAGTCCCCTGGATCTTAGCCTATGCAGCTTCCTTTTATAACAGTGGTTCGGGGCCAAGGCAATTTTGTGTCCTGGAGATATTTGGCAATGTTTGGAAACGTTCTTGTTTGTCACACTTGGGGAATAGGTTGCCCATTAGTGGGTAGAAGTGAGAGATGCTGTTAAATGTGTTACAATACCCCAGACAGCCCTGAACAACACAGAATTATCTGGCTTAAAATTTCAATAGTATGAAGCTGAGGAATCCTGCCCTATAATGATAGTTCCCTGCTCTCCTTTAAACATATCACATAGAGCCCTGAGTGAGATGCAGTCCAGAGAGAGCATCATCGGGGCCCAATAACCAGGTCCAACACAACTGTGCTCCTCCCCCTGTAACGACTCTCATTCGAGTTACCAGGAGCAGGAAACTAGGCACGAAGTATGCTCTTCTCAACCTATGGCACTCATGGTGCTTTAGCCACAGGATGAAACTGAGTCGGTGGAAGATTTTTCATTCCTTGATTCTTCTCTGAGGTGTGGCACAGTTTTCTGTCCACCTGACAATCCTTTCTCTATGTGCTTTCCTCCCAGGGACTAAAGACATGTGGAGAGCCTACTCTGACATGAGAGAAGCCAATTACAAAAATTCAGACAAGTACTTCCATGCCCGGGGCAACTATGATGCTGCCCGAAGGGGACCTGGGGGCGCCTGGGCTGCTGAAGTGATCAGGTACCAGGGGCCCTGAGGATGCAGGGATGAGTGTGAGAGCCTCGGACAGGCAGGAGGGGCGAAGTCCTGGAGGACTTCCTGTAGGGCTGTGGCCTCTCCTCCTCGTATCCACCCTCACCCTCTGTGTCCTGTGTGGGGTCTGAGTGGCTGAAGAGCAGAGCAAGGCTGGTGGCACAGACGATTCCCAAGCCTCCCCCATGGGTGCTGTTCACCCAGCATAAGGGGACCCGCAGGGCTGAGGTGGACTGAGCCCGGGCAGCCTCAGGCTTCATCCCCTCCTTCCTAGCTCCTGTCAGAGTCCTTGATTCCTTGGAAAGAGGAGAGATGGGGAGGGTGGGCTGTTGCTCGTCAGCCCTGGAGTAATCCCCTACCTGCCCTCCTCCATTCCAGTGATGCCAGAGAGAATATTCAGAGAGTCACAGACCTTTTTAAGCATGGAGACAGTGGCCACGGACTGGAGGACTCGAGGGCCGACCAGGAGGCCAATAAATGGGGCCGGAGCGGCAAAGACCCCAATCACTTCAGACCTGCAGGCCTGCCCGACAAGTACTGAGCTACTTCTCACTCTGCTCAGGAGACGATGGGGCTGTGAGCCCCCAAGGGCAGGGACGCTGAGCTAGTGTGCTCTCTGTCCACAGAAGCCAGCAGATCTAATAAATGCTTAAGAGATTGAATGTTGAAAACCGTGTGTTATTCTTTGATATAAGGACAGCCTGTTAGTTCCCAAGGGGTGATGGCTGGACACCCACATGAAGGCTGAGTCTGTGCCTGTGTCTTGGGTGTCGGGGCCACAGTCTCAGCATCATACAGGGCAGACACCCTGCTCCACCCCTTCCCCTAATCAGACCCGCTCCCCTCCAGGCCCCTCTGGTTACAGTGGTGCTCTTTCTAGGCCCTTCTGTATTCAGGCCTCTTCACGCCCTGGCAGTTGTGTCCTGTCAGCTTCTCTGCCCTGGGGTCTAGTCCCCTTAGTTCGTCCTCAGTGGTGTCTGTGTGCGGGCAGGGGACACAGCCTCGGGAGGACTGGATCGTGGAATCCTGCTCCAGCAACTGCACCTTGATCTTCTGTTCATTTCTCAGCAACACCTACAAATCCATCTATGAACCAATTTCTGTCTGTGCCATCCAGAAGTGCCTCCAAAGCAGTTTCCCTTCACTCTATATTCCTTGCCTTATGCAAGTGTCCAGGAATAAACATGTCAAGAAACGGAGGCATAGGCACAACATCAAGATCAAGTATCAGGAGGTTTTGTATTGCCTTGGATATGTATCACGTCCTTGAGAAGAAGTCATTTTCTCTCCCTGGACCCTTCCCAACAGAGGAAAGCCAGCAGCATGTTACTTTTTTTTTCCAGTCATGCTGCACGGCTTGTGGGATCTTAGTTCTCCCTGCCAGGGATTCAACCCAGGCCCACGGCAGTGAAAGCTCCAAGTCTTAACCACTGGACTGCCACGGAAGTCCCAGCATGTTACTTCTTATTGAGGAAAACAGTGTCTAATAAAAGGGGATTGGGCCTGTTAGAGCACAGGAATTATGAGTGACTCAATAAATCACAAATTCCTAGATAAACCAATAACCTTCTTCCTTGGATAAAAACTTTGGTTTTGGTGTTTGGTTTTTTCAGATTACAGATTCCAAGAACTAAAATGATCTAACACTTTAAAGCGTGGTGAATAGGGGCTTCCGTGGTGGCACAGTGATTAAGAATCCACCTGCCAATGCAGGGGACACAGGTTTGAGCCCTGGTCCGGGAAGATCCCACATGCCGCGGAGCAACTAAGCCTGTGCGCCACAACTACTGAGCCTGCACTCTAGAGCCCGTGAGCCACAACTGCTGAGCTTGCGAGCCACAAGTACTGAAGCCCACATGCCTAGAGCCTGTGCTCCACAACAAAAGAAGCCACTGCAATGAGAAGCCTGCCTAACGCAACAAAGAGTAGCCCCTGCTCGCTGCAACTAGAGAAAGCCCGCGCACAGCAATGACGACCCAATGCAGCGAAAAAGAAAAAAAAAAAAAAAAAGAATGGTGACTAGACTTCTGTATCCAACTTTTATTTCAAGTAATAAAAAGGGTGATTATTAAATTTTTCCTATTTACAATAATTTGGAGAACTTGCTTTATCCAAACTTTCAAGTCATCCTTTCTCCTACTTTTCCTTTCTTTCCCCTCATTTTGCAAAAATCCATACCTTCAGCACCTGGGATAGAAATCTAATAGTGAACATTGTCATAACAGGAGTCTCCTTACAACGTGGGGTCTGTTGAGACTTTACCACTAGAACCCTAAACTCAGCAGTGCTGTGAGCCTGTTCTCGCCAGCCAATCTGCCACCGCACTCTCCCTAATCCCAGTTACCCTGCTCCTGCTTTATTTTGTCAGACCCACTTTTCTGAGACACAGACTGAATCCTCCTTAAGCCTCCTCTACGTACACCTCTGACAGTGCCTTCTGATGGGACCTGTATGAGAAAGTTCTCCTGTGACTAACTACCTTATAGACACACTTTTTCTTCCTCCTTGACAAGGAAATTAAACTTGTCTTTCCCCTACAGAGATCATGAATCGTCTCCCCTTAGGAGTACTCCTGAATCCCACGTTCAGAGCAGGAGTGTGTGCCGGTTATCAGTTTATTTACTCTGAGCTCCACATCCACCCTTCCTTGCCCCGCTTGTGATACTGGAACTGGACCCTGTGAACATTTCTCCTGTGCCAGCTGGGCACGGTGTTAATCTCTGTCCTTTGAGGGCGCAGGAGGGACGTTGCAGGACTCAAACACTTCCTGGTTTGTGCTTTCCTTCCGCCCAGCTCCTGTGGTGGTCTTCTCTTGCACAGGACACCCAGTGACACTCACGCCAGGGAGGAGAATGTACTTGTTCCTCACATGGGCAAAACCTTGCAGAGTCCAGACCGTCAGTAACAGCTTTCCCAATAAAGCACCACATTGAAAACCCTGACTTCAATCCACATCACTCTTCACTCTTGCACGTTTTCCTCTTCCTCTTTATAGTCAGACTTGTTGAAAACCTGCCCATCTGCACTTTCTGATTCCTCGCTTCTGACTCACACTTGAACCCCCACCAGCCTGACCTCTGTCCCCACCACTCAGCCAAACAGCTCTGGTCACCACTGACCTCCATGTTGCCAAAACAACTGACATGTTTCTCTCCTCCTATCAGGAGGCCTCTGAGCCGTGCTCAGCCCAGTTGTCCTCTCCCTCCTTCCTGGAAGGTTCTCTCTTGGCTTCATAGTACCACACTCTCCTTTTGCTTCCCTTCAGTTTTCCTTTATCTCCTTAGCTGGGTCTTTTCATCTCCCCAGACTCTAAGTGTCCCTCAGCCTTGGCTCTGGCCTCGCACTTTTTATTTCTCTGTATTCTCCCCAACAAACACAGCAAATAGTATCTACATGCTGACGGCTCTGAAACTTATATCTCCCCCTCAGAACCTGGTTTCCAAGCTCCGTGCTTGTTGATCTGATTGGCCTCCTGAAACCGCTGATTGGATGGCTTCCAGAGATCTCACACTCTGCATGTCCAAAGGGAACACTCATCTCTCTCCAGAACTCTTCACCCCCAGGCCCTTCCAATTCAGCAAATGACACAACTCTTCCCTCTGTGGCTCACCCCAGATATTGGGAAATGTGTTTGATGCTTCCCTTGCCTTTACCTCCACATCCAATCCACTAGCAAGCCCTGTGATTCTACTTCCAAAATTCATCTCTAGCCCATTAGCTTGGTCTCATGTGCACCTCAGTGCCCCTGGCCACACCGGTTCTCACCTGGGTTCCTGCAACAGCTGTCTCAGTAGTCTCCCCATCTTCATGGCTTCTGCCTCTGCTTAAGTGTGACTGTATAGTTTATCATCTAAACCAAGTCACTTTCCATTGTGAAAGGGACATTATTGATAATTATATGTGGATGACAGGAATAAACTGGAACTGTTCTGATCAAAATAGGCCTGTCTGTCTAGCATTCAGACTGATCTTTGCAAACCAAAATCTGATCATGTGTCCCTTCTGCTTAAAACCCTTTAGCAGATCTGGTCCCTGGTCACCTTCCAGCATCATCTCATGCCACACCCTCCCAGCTCACTGCTCTCCAGCCACACTGGTCTTCCCTCAGTCCTAACAACAAGTCAAGCTCTAATTTACCAGGGTGTCTACACATGATATTGCCTTTGCCTAGAACACTCTTCCCACCTCCCCTTCACATGGCTGCTTCCATCTTCCCTGTACCTCTCACTTGAAATCCCTCTTCGGAAAGGCCTTCTCTGACTACTCTGAGTGACCTACCATGACTATTCTTTCTTTCTTAGCAATTATCAATATGTGGGATGATTTTATTCATTTCTCGGTTTACTTTTTCTGTTATTTGGGTGGTTTTTTGGTTTTGATTGTTTTCTTGGTCTGTCTTCCAGCCTAGATTGTAACAATTTCTGTCTCATTTATCTAGCACCAAGAAAAGTATCTGGCACATAATAGGACTTCAACAAACACTTATTGAATACATGAACGATTGAGAGAATTTATTTTTTAACTTACTAGTAAGAAGGGAATTTTTTCAAGGTAAGAGAAATGCATTATATTTCTTATAAAACATATTTCCATTATATATATATATATATATATATATATATATATATATATATATATACCACATTTTCTTTATCTATTTATCCATTGATGGACATTTAAGTACTTAGGTTTCTTTCATATCTTGGCTGTTGTAAATAATGCTGCAGTTAACATAGGGGTGCATGTATCTTTAAAAAAATTTTTTTAATTGAGGTATAGTTGATGTATATTATGTAAGTTTCAGGTGTACAACACAGTGATTCACAATTTTTAAAGGTTATACTGCATTTATAGTTATTATAAAGTATTAGCTACTATTCCCTGTGCATCCTTATAGTTTTTTTTTGTTTTGTTTTGTTTTTGCATTACATGGGCCTCTCCCGTTGCGGAGCACAGGCTCCAGACACGCAGGCTCAGCGGCCACAGCTCATGGGCCCAGCCGCTCCACGGCATGTGGGATCTTCCCGGACCGGGGCACGAACCCGTGTCCCCTGCATCGGCAGGCGGACTCTCAACCACTGCGCCACCAGGGAAGCCCCATCCTTGTAGTTTTATACATAGTAGTTTATACTTCTCAATCCCCTACCCCTATCATGCCCTTCCCTCTCTCTACTAGTAACCACTAATTTGTTTTCTATATCATGAGTCTGTTGGGTTTTTTTTTTGTTGTTGTTATATTCAAGTTTGTTTTATTTTTTAGATTCCACATGTAAGTATATAAAAGTTCTCATCACAAGAAAAAAATTTCGTCACTGTGTATGGTAATTGATGTTAATTAAACTTATTGGGGTGATCATTTCACAATATGTACAAGTATCAAAACATTATGCTGTATAACTGAAACTAATGTAATGTGCTAATTATATCTCAATTAAAATAATAATAATAATAAAGGCCATTCTAATCAGCATCCAGAATCACTGGAAGAGAGGGACCAGAGAGCCTGAGCTTGTGTTTGATCCAGCTGGAGTCAAGTCCCCAGGCACAGAAAGTTTATTTAAGTCTAAATAAACTGAGAACAGAACAAGCTGTGAGACTGTCACCTGGGATCCTCCCAGAAATGCAAAATCTCAAGTTCTACCTCAGATCTACTATGCAGCCAGGACCAGTTACATAATGTGTGGTACCAGTGACAAATAAAAATGTGTGGACCTTGTTCAGAAATTATTAAAAATTCTAAGATGGTGAAAGCAGGGTATTAACCAAGCACTGGGCCGTGCTAAGCATGGGGCTCTGCACAGCTGCACAAGCCTCATGCCACAAAGATGGGCAGTTTCCTAGGAAAAGCTACACAGACAGCCAGGGGATTAAAAACTCTGATACAAAGTCACTAAACCCAGGCTTTGCCTATTAGTATCAGATAAAATCATGCTTAGATTGCTAGAAGAATATATCAACTTGAATATTCAGATTGATTCAGAGTCGTCCATCTGGAATAATGTATTATTACCTGGGGAAGATGGGAAAACTACAATCAGGGAAAACATTCTCTGTACTTAGGACACGGCGGTGCCAGTTAGTATTTTTCTGAACCCTCTAGGAAGAAATGCCAAGCAGGAATTTTCCAGGCCTCTCTTGTGGTTTGTATTTGATCCACTAGACCGGGGTTGACTGGAAACTCCAGGCTGGTCGCCTCTGCACAGCAGCGTTGTGTTGTAATTCTGTACTGTTACTCAAGAAGTTTCATTGTATCCAGATTTCTTCTAAATGAAGAGGAGGGAAAAGCTGGGTTTTGCTCTGACCTTACTCTAAAGTTACTGTTCCTGGCGCAAGGGATGATTTCAGTCCCTTGTTGTGCCACAGAATCGTTAAAATGGTAAATTTTATGGTATCTGTAGTTTACAATTTAAAAAAACAACTTGACATGTGGAACCTGAAGAAACAGAACCCTGGTGGAATTTCAGCAGGTGGGCCCTGGGGCAAAGGGCAGCTCAGGGTTGATTGAGCAGGGGCACAACTGGAGGGCAAGTGCAGAGCGTGTCCAAGAACAGAGAGCCCAGGATGAGAGACAAACTTGGCCTCTGAAACTGAAAACAAGAGTCCGGGAACAAGTCACAGAGGGTCTTGTCGACAAAAAAATTTTAATCAGCAGTCAATCTAAGAAAGAAATAGAGAATTTTATTCCAGCCAATATGAAGATTATAACTCAGGAGACAGTCTTTCAGAAAGCTCTGAGGGGAATTCCCTGGTGGTCCAGTGGTTAGGACTCTGCTCTTTCACAGCCGAGGATGTGGGTTCGATCCCTGGTCAGGGAACTAAGATCCTGCAAGGCGTTCCACCCATTAGAGGTCAAAGCAGTTATATAAGTTTTTGAGGCAAAGGGTTATACATCAAAGTGACATATTGACTATGTAGTCCAACAGGCAAGCAGTGGGTCATTGTGACTCCTTACAGGATTAAAAGGAAATGTTAACTCCTAAAGAGTTACCTTGCTGGGGGCTTCCCTGGTGGCGCAGTGGTTGAGAGTCCGCCTGCCAATGCAGAGGACGCGGGTTCGTGCCTCGGTCTGGTAAGATCCCACATGCCACGGAGCGGCTGGGCCCGTGAGCCATGGCCACTGAGCCTGTGCGTCCAGAGCCTGTGCGTCCAGAGCCTGTGCTCCGCAACGGGAGAGGCCACAATAGTGAGAGGCCCGTGTACCACACACACAAAAAAATAAATAAAAATAACTTTTAAAAAAAGGGTTACCTTGCTGGTGCCAGGAGGAAATTGCTTTTTTTTTTCTTTTTGGCAAGTAGGCATTCCTGTGTCTTTTAAGGGAACCTAGGTAATGTGTAATACAGATGCACAATGTACACTAAAGGGGAGGGGATAGTGGTTCAAAAAGCAGAGAAAATTTTACGTTAGATTTTTTTCTTGTCCTGCCTTAAAATAATTTTGTTTCATCAGTTTAAATGTCAATTTCAAGGATTTGGGCTTTATTTTGAAAGCAGAGGAGAGCCACCGAAAGTTTCTGATTGGGAAGTGGCTTAAGGCTGTGCCTCAGAGGACAAGGATTCTGACAATATATCTCCAATTAACTTCCCATGAGACCCAGGGAATCACTCTTTCTCAGGGGCCTAGGTTTATCTACAAACTAGGATAACTCTACATCTAAATTTAGGAATAACGTGGGGGTAGGAGACAAGCTGAAGGAGGTTAAATTAGTCCTTAGATCTACAAGTTCCAGGTCTGGGGCAGGATCCCAGCGTCTGTATTTTTAAAGAGCTCCTGTGATGATTCTGATGCATGGCAAGCTCATGAATCACCTGACTGGGCGGTACCTAATGCTGGTTCCATTGTGATGTGCTGAGACTCAGTGGTGGTGGTGGGGAAGGCAGCCTTTAGAAGTGTTAACGAGAAAACCACAGGCCCAAAATGGTGCCACTTGTGCTCTCATACCAAGCCTAGACTTAATACTTGGCTTAGTTGCAGTTTCAACCCTCCCCAGAAATGTAATCTTAACCAGTGGAATTTTCTGGTCGGCACCAAAGAGGTAATCTGCATGTGGGCCCTCTCCATCCACGCACCCCCCCACACCAGAAGAGGTAACATGCATGATAAAAGTTTTGATGATCCCTTTCCCCCAAAAAGAAGATATCCTGACCTAGAAATAATCTTTTTTCTTTTGTTAATAACTCCCTTGTCCCACCTTTCTTCCTATAAAAGCTCTCTGTTTCGTACACCCACTCAGAGCATTCTTCTAGTTGCTAGATGTGATGCTGTTTGATTCATGAGTCGTTGAATAAAGCCAACTAGATCTTCAAATGTACTGTTGAATTTTGTTTTTTTAACAGAAGTGAAGAAAGTTCCCTGAAGACTGATGTAATTGTCTCGGCAAGAAGTAATGAGAATGTGGGATGGTGGCAATAGAGAATGGAAAAATATATGACTAATGGAAAACACTACCAATGTAGAATTGAGGGAATTTACCTAGTAATTGGAAGTGAGGGTTGAGGAAGGGGGCAAGGATGATGACAAGGTTTTGAGCCTTGGCCAGAGCAGTGACAAATTAAACACATGCAAGGAAATTATTTCAATTTTGGTCTTCCCACTCTCTTTCATTCATGAAAACCAATGTACATGGGTCTGATCACTACTGGGTGAAACGATATTCCAAATCTTTCAAATGACAACTAATATTTATTACCCAGGCACTATGCCACAGGCACCATGCTCTGCATTTTAGTCTCATTTAATTGTCACTATGAGGTACCTCTGGTTCACATTCATTATCTCATTTAATCCTCAAACTACCCCCAAGGGGACTGCTACTATTATCCATATTTGACAGATGAGGAAGCTGAAACTTGGAGAAACAAAGGAACTCACCTAAGATCATCTAGATAAAGAGCAGACCTTCAAAGCCACTCTGCCTCAGAACCTGCCAACTAAAATCTGGCATTGCCATCTACCTCTACAGGGATTAAATCATGAGCCACTGTGCCTGCTGACCTTCAACACCCCCTGAAAGGAGGTCAGGGTGGAGATCAGGAATGAGGCACTCTGTGATCTGGGAAAAACTGGCAAAACAGGTCTTCATATAGTTAGATATTTTCAGGAGAAGATTTTATGAGCTCCAATTCTTGCATCTACTCACATCTAGAAAAGTACTAAGATCATTAACTGTGACATCTGCTCCTCCTGACTAGCAGCAAGCCTCTGTCCAATTGCATGCTTGACTGCACGCACCACCCCCTTTCACTATAATCATTTACAACAGTGACCTTCCCCCAACCTCTTTGGAGCAGTTTCTCAGAGATATCTGAAATGCAGTCTCCCGGGCGGTAGTCCTCATTTTGCCCCAAATAAAACTTAACTCATGGGCTTCCCTGGTGGCGCAGTGGTTGAGAGACCCCCTGCCGATGCAGGGGACACGGGTTTGTGCCCCGGTCCTGGAAGATCCCACGTGCCGCGGAATGGCTGGGCCCGTGGGCCATGGCCACTGAGCCTGCACATCCTATGATACCCTGAAGCCCTGTTAAACACCAGTCAAGTCTGGATGCAAAAATAAAGTGAGGCAACCATGAATCAATCTATCATTTTTAGGCAAGTGAAAGATTACAAGTTGTATTTGAAAACACTGCCTAATATCCAAGTAGACTGTTCAAATTTAAATGTTTAACTGAATGGGATTTTTGTTTGTTTTCCTTAGAAAATAAATTCAGATGATGTGGGGTTTCTGCGGGGTGTTTGTTTTGTTTTAATGCTAGATAATTCTGTTACCCTTTAGGTAAATGAGGATTGCTGTAACACGCCCTAGAAAGAACTGTTGGGAAATGACTGCACAATTGTGCCAGTTCAGGGTGTCTCCTCCTCCTGAGATTTCCTCCACACCCTCTTTTGGACAGTCACTGTGTAATGACAAAAGCTGAAAGTGACAGGAGGGCTCTCACCCTTTACCTTAAACAGACTCACAGTCAACTTAATCCAATACAGCCACAATCCAGCTGAACTAGTGGGAAGGTGTGATATTGTGATAAGAAATTTATATTTGGTCTTCATCTCCTTTCCTGGCACAGAGTTCCTAAAACCCTTGGAATTTCCAAGGTGATGAGAGGGAGAAAAGTGTCTTTCGTTAATGAGGTGAGTTTTGGACCACACCTAAAGATGGGGGCTGGCTGCCAGTGGAGCCAACCATGTGATTAGAGGGTTGGAACTTTCAGTCCCACTCTTGACACTGGCCACTGGCAACTGAACTCAACCTCCAGCCCATCTCCGCTCTCAATGCTGCCGCTGCTTTATCTAGAGCTTCCAGTTGGTGAACATGTGGAGACTGGTCTACAGTGGCACTGGGAGAGGGCATGGAAGCTCCTTGCCCCTTCCCCATACCTTACCCTTCCAGCCAGCTGTTCCTGAGCCTTTTATAATAAACTGATAATCTAAGTAAGTAAAATGTTTCTCTGAGTTCTGTAAGCCACTCTAGCAAAGTAATTGAACCCAAGGAGTGGGTCACGGGAACCTCTGATTTATAGCCAGTTGGTCAGAAGTACGGGCATACCTTGGAGATATTGTGGGTTCGGTCCCCAGACCACTGCAATAAAGCGAGTCACATGAATTTTTTGGTTTCCCAGTGCATATAAAAGTTATGTTTACACTATACTATAGTCTATGAAGCGTGCAATAGCATTGTCTTTAAAAATGTATATACCTTAATTTTTTTTTTTTTTTTTTTTGCGATACGCGGGCCCCTCACTGCTGTGGCCTCTCCCGCGAGGGAGCACAGGCTCCGGACACGCAGGCTCAGCGGCCACGGCTCACGGGCCCAGCCGCTCTGCGGCATGTGGGATCTTCCCGGACCAGGGCACAAACCCGTGTCCCCTGCATTGGCAGGCGGACTCTCAATCACTGCGCCACCAGGGAAGCCCTATATACCTTAATTTAAAACTGCTTTATTGCTAAAAAAAAAAATGCTAACCCTCTTCTGAGCCTTCAGCAAGTTGTAATCTTGTTGCTGGTGGAGGGTCCTGCCTCCATGTTGATGGTAGCTCACTGATCAGCGTGGTGTTTGCTGAAGTTGTGGCAGCTGTGGCAATTTCTTAAAATAAGATAACAGTGAATTTTGGCAGATCACTGACTCTTCCTTCTCTTCCTTTCACAAATGATTTCTCTGTAGCATGCAATACTGTTTGATAGCATTTTACCCACAGTAGAACTTCTTTCAAAATTAGAGTCATTTTTCTCTCAACCCTGCCACTGCTTTATTAACTAAGTTTATGTAATATTTTAAATCATTTGTTGTCATTTCAACAATCTTCACAGCAATCTTCACCAGGAGTAGATTCCACCTCAAAAACCACTTCCTTTGGTCACTCATAAGAAGCAACTCCTTGGGCTTCCCTGGTGGCGCAGTGGTTGAGAGCCCGCCTGCCAATGCAGGGGACATGGGTTCGTGCCCCGGTCCAGGAAGACCCCACGTGCCGCGGAGCGGCTGGGCCCGTGAGCCATGGCTGCTGAGCCTGCGCGTCCGGAACCTGTACTCCGCAACGGGAGAGGCCACAGCAGTGAGGCCCGTGTACCGCAAAAAAAAAAAAAAAGCAACTCCTCATCCGTTGAAGTTTTACCATAAGATTGCAGCAATTCAGTCATATCTTCAAGCTCCACTTCTAATTCTAGTTCTCTTGCTATTTCCACATGTGCAATTACCTCCTCCACTGAAGTCCTGAGCCCCTCAAAGTCATCCATGAGGGTTAGAATCAACTTCTTCCAAACTTCTATTAATGTTAATATGTTGATCTCTTCCCATGAATCATTAATGTTCTTAATGGCATCTAGAATGGTGAATCCTTTCCAGAAGGTTTCCAATTTACTTTGCCCAAATCATCAGAGGAATCATTATCTATGGTAGCTATAGTCTTACAAAATGTATTTCTTAAAAAATAAGACTTGGGCTTCCCTGGTGGCACAGTGGTTAAGAGTCCGCCTGCCAATGCAGGGGACGCGGGTTCGTGCCCCGGTCTGGGAGGATCCCACATGCTGCGGAGTGGCTGGGCCCATGAGCCATGGCTGCTGGGCCTGCACGTCCAGAGCCTGTGCTCCGCAACAGGAGAGGCCACAGCAGTGAGAAGCCCACGTAGTGCAAAAATAAATAAATAAATAAGACTTGAAAGTTGATATTACTCCTTGATCCATGGGCTGCAGAATGAATGTTGTATTAGCAGGTGTGTAAACAACACTAAACTTAATGTACAACTCCATCAGAGCTCTTGGGCAACCAGGTGCAGTCAGTGAGCAGTAATATTTTGAAAGGAATCTTTTTTTCTGAGCGGTAGGTCTCAGCAGTGAGCTTAAAATATTCATTAAACCATGTTGTAAACCCTTGTGCTGTCATCCAGGCTTTGTTGTTCCATTTATAGAGCACAGGAAGAGTAAACTTAGCATAATTCTTAAGGGCCCTAGGATTTTCACCATGGTAGATAAGCATTGGCTTCAACTGAAAGTCACTACCTGCATTAGCCCCTAACAGGAGAGGAAGCCTGTCCTTTGAAGCTTTGAAGCCAGGCATTGACTTCTCCTCTCTAGCTATGAAAAGTACTAGATGGCATCCTTTTCCAATAGAAGGCTGTTTTGTCTACACTGAAAATCTGTTGTTTAGTGTAGCCACCTTCATTAATGATCTTAGCTAGATCTTCTGGATAACTTGCTGCAGCTTCTACATCAGCACTTGCTGCTTCACTTTTATGTTGACGACTGCTTCTTTCCTTAAACCTCATGAACCAACCTCTGCTAGCTTCAAACTTTTCTTCTGTAGCTTCCTCACCTCTCTCAGCCTTCACAGAATTGAAGAGTTAGGGCTTTGCTCTGGATTAGGCTCTGGCTTATGGGAATGTTGTGACTGGTTTGATCTTCTATCCAGACTACTAAAACTTTCTCCATATCAGCAATAAGGCTCTTTCACTTTTTTCTCATTCTTGTATTCACTGGAGTAGCACTTTCAATTTCTTTCATGTACTTTTCCTTTACATTCACAATTTGGCTATTTGATGCAAGAGGCCTACCTTTCAGCCTATCTCAGCTTTCAACATGCCTTTCTCACTTAGCTTAATCATTTCTAGTTTTTGATCTAAAGTGAGAGATGTGTAACTCTTCCTTTCACTTGAATACGTAAGAATATTGCTGTGTGTCAGGGAATAGGGAAGCCTGAGGAGAGGGAGAGAGATGGGGAATGGCCAGTTAGAGCAGTCACAACACACGTTTCTCGATTAAGTTCACCATCAAACATGGGTGCAGTGGTGCCACAAAACAATTACAATAGTAACATCAAAGATCACTGATCACAGATCACCCTGACAAATAATGAGAGTGAAAAAGACTGAAGTATTCCAAGAATCAGGGAAATGTGACAGAGACACAAAGTAAGGAAATGCTGTTGGAAAAATTGTACTGATAGACTTACTGAACACAGGGTTGCCACAAAATTTCAATTTGTTAAAAAAAAAAAAGAAAGAAAAAGAAAAAGAAAAAAACAGTATATGTGAAGCACAATAAAGCAAAGTACAATAAAAAGAGGTATGCCTGTCCGGTTAACAACCTGGACTTGTGACTGGCATCTGAAGTGTGGGCAGTTTTGTGGTTCTGAGCCCCTAACCTGTGAAATCGGATGCTATCTCCAGGGAGATACTTTCAATTGAGTTGAATTGTAGGACACCCAGCTGGTGTTGGGAGAATTGCTTGGCGTGGGGAGACATACCACATACACTCTGCCACACACTGGTGACCAAAATTGTTAGGTTTTCCACACTTCCCAAAATGCTAAGAAGCTTTGTGAAGCCTCCCTTCTCTGCTCATCTCTTCAACTAATCTGGTTACGTCATATCCAAATGTCCCATGGAAGTATGACAGCAATTTGTGTCTACAGTTCTCTGGCTGTGTTATAAATGAAAGAAAGAAGTGAATCATTCAATGTACCCAACCCTTTGCTTATTCCACACTGAGTTTACACCACACCTTCCTGCAAATTGCTCCTATAAACCTCATGTCTACATTCTACTCAAATAAATTTTTAGATTAGATTTTACATTTATTATTAATATAACATGCTGTGTAAGTATACAGGCGCCTGAAAATGGCAATCTAGTACTTGGCTTAAATAATACAAGCACTTGCTGCAATCTTTATCAGTACTCAGCCTTCCTTTATTATGGCTTTTAAAAAACAAATTTTAAAAGTGCATGATTCCTTTAAGCTACTGTTTAGGAAAGACTGGAGTAAAACATTTCCAGTAATGAATTAGCTGTATATAGGTTCAGATTAGAAAATGTCAAGCACTGGAAAAAAAATACATTTTAAATTAGCTCAATTTAAATATGGGGCCATTTCATTTAAACATCTGATTTGCATCTTCAGTGTTTCACTCATTTTATGTGTTAATTCCATTATACCAGATCTTACACTGGTAATTTCTCAAGTGTCCCAGAGAAGATAAAAAAAGAATTCAATTTCTGTCAATTACATTGTATGTCTTCATGTGACCAGGATGAGAAACTTCTGCTCCCTACATGGCAGTCAGGATGAGAAAAGAATTCCCCCAGTCCGCCAGCAAGGAACAAATAACACTGTGGTTCAGAATAAGGACTGCATAGCTGGGGATATTCACATTCTGATTCCTTCCAGGGCACTTCATTTCAGCAAATAAGGACTGATTCCTTTCAAAATTCAACTTCAGTTGAAAAACACTGAGGTACAGATAGAGCCACAAATGCAGAGGTTACAGACACGGACAAAAGTGCTCCCAATAAGGTGGCAGGGATCTCAGGTGGGGCCTTTCCTTCAATAACAAATGCATTCAGAAGGTTCCGGAGCACGATTCCTTTTTTCTCAAAATGTCATGACACCCTGCTGAATCTTCTTCAATTAGGCCTGCTGAGACCAGAGAAACCGATCACATTTTTCAAGCATGCTTTGTATCAAGGCTCTGAAATCCCAAAGAAAAGAAACAGGCAAATTTAGCTGTCATTGTTCATTCTTTTCAGAAGAAAGGATTACAAAGGCTGACTGACTCTGTGCATCAAAAGACACAATCAGGGGCTTCCCTGGTGGCGCAGTGGTTGGGAGTCCGCCTGCCGATGCAGGGGACACGGGTTCGTGCCCCGGTCTGGGAGGATCCCACATGCCGCAGAGCGGCTAGGCCCGTGAGCCATGGCTGCTGAGCCTGCGCATCCGGAGCCTGTGCTCTGCAAGGGGAGAGGCCACAACAGTGAGAGGCCCGCCTACCGCAAAAAAAAAAAAAAAAAAAAAAAAGACACAATCAACAGAGTGAAAAAGCATCCTGTGAATATGGCATCCTGTCCTATACAACAGGAGAAAATATTTGCAAATCACATATCTGAGAGGTTAATATTGAGAATATGTAAAGAGCTCATATGACAAAAAACAAATAATGCAATTTAAAAATGGGCAGAAGACTTGAACAAGTATTTCTCCAAAGATGACATTCAAATGGCCAACGAGCATATGAAAAGATGTTCAACATCAATAATCACTAGGGAAATGCAAATAAAAACCACAGTGAGTTATCACTTCATGCCCATTAGGATAGCTACTATCCACAAAAACAAAACAAAACAAAAATCAAAACAAAAAAAACCCAGAAAATAACTAGTGCTGGTGGGGATGTGCTATAATTGGTGGGAATGTAAAATGGTGCAGGCTCTATGGAAAACAGTATGGAGGCTCCTCAAAAAATTAAAAATAGAAGTACCATCTGATCCAGCAATTCCACACCTGGGTATATTCCACACCTGGGTATATTCCACACCAAAAGAACTGAAAGCAGGGTCTCAGAGATATCTGTAAACTCATGTTCATAGCAGCATTACTCACAATAGCCAAGAGGTGGAAGCAACCCAGGTGTCTATCAACAGGTGAGTGGATAAATAAAATGTGGTTACATACATACAATGAAATATTATTCAGCCTTAAAAAGGACGGAAACGCTGACAAATGCTATAACATGGACGAATCTTAAGGACATTATGCTAAGTGAAATAAGTCAGTCACAAAAAGACAAACACTGTATGATCCCCCTTATGTGAGGTACTTAGAGTAGTCAAAATCAGAGACAGAAAGTAGAACGGTGGTTACCAGGGGTTAGGTGGAGGGAGAAAGGGGGAGCTGTTGTTTAATGGGTATAGAGTTTCAGTTTTGTAAGTTGAAAAAGTTCTGGAAACTGACTGCACACTGATATGAATATACTAAACACTACTGAACTAAGTAGTTAAAAACGGTTGGCAGGAAATTTTATGTTATCTGTATTTTACCACAGTTTAAAAAAAAACAAAAACAAAAAAACCCCTGACTGAGACAATTAGGTATGCGGTACCAATAATATTCTTAAAAAATTGAGTACACGTGAGATTTGGGTATTCACATTAACCTAAACAGTGTTTTGGTCATGACTGTGGACCAAATATTACTTTAGCCTCTTCCCTTAATCACCTTCATCAACAGAGGAGTTTCTGTCCCCTCATCTATGAATGAGGGGTTGGGACTATGTGATCTCTATAGTCCCATCCACGTCTGAAAATCTGTGCAATTCTACATTCCCCAGGTGCCTGTGGATAGGGCAGGACAGACAGACATTACCTCTGCCTTTTCTCGGCAATCCTCAGGATATCACAGGTTCTGGTAAATCTCTCTGACAGCTCAAGGGTCAAACCACATTCTTGTAGCAGTGACCAGGCCCGGTCTGGGCCCATGGTCTTAGCTAACAGGAGAGCCACATTCTCCACGTTGATAGGGGAAGGCCCATCGCTGAAGTTCCCATTTGGTGACTTCTGGGGGGCTGGCTTTGTGCTCTTGTTCTGTACCAGATGTAGGAGAAGCTTCCATTCCTCCACAGTCTCTGGGATCCAACCTACTCAAACACAGAGAAACAATGTGGGCTCTGATCACTCTTAGCACTCTGCCTGCATACAGGAGAAACCATTCGTGAAAATGTTTCATACCAAAACATAAAAATATTAAAGAATATAACCTCATTACCCCCAACACAGAACTGTTTTCTGAACATTTGTTGAACAAATAGCTCACGAAAAGGAGAAGCCATAAAATTAGCTTCAACACTCCTTCATTTGCTCACGCAGTAATTAATTACCCAGGGCACACTCCATACTAGGCACTGAATGTGAATGAGGAACAAACAGACATGATGAGCCCTGCCTGCACTCCTGTGGAACTCAGGGTCCAGTAAAGGAGACAGAACTTAGACAAACACATAAATAAACCTATGCTGATAAACTGTGCTAAGTGCTTGCTATAAAGGAAAAGATCAAAGAGCCATTAGAGAGATTGGCAGGTTTGGGTTGTTTTTTTTTTCTGAGGCTCAGAGAAGGGCTCTATGAGAAGTGACAGTTAAGCAGAGAGCTAAAAGGTGAGACAAGTTTAGTGAGCATGTGCTTGTGGCCCATACGTGCAGGGAAGGTGTCAGGCATGGAGGGTGAAGGAGCCTGCACTTCTGACAAAGGAAACATGGAAAATGACTCGACACAGGAAGGAACTAGGTGAGTTCAAGGAACTCAAAAAAGGCCTACAATGCACAAAGGTGGCAGTGAGGAGTGAGAATGAGATGACAGGGCCAGGCCATAAGGGAACAGCTTAAGAATCTGGATTTTATTTTGAGTCCAATGTAAGGGGCTTCAAGGAGGAGAGCCACATAATCCAATTTTTGTTTAAAAGAACCATGCTGAGAGTCAGCAACGTGGTGGAGTGAAAGGCTACCTTTGTTTCTCTCCTTAATCTACAACCAGTAAAACATCCACAGCACAACAAAGGTTCTTGTGTCTGACACACCAAGAAACCAGAGAATTCTCCACATATCTATACAACTAAAGGTGATGGACTGGAACACATAGAAGAGGCAGAACCAGGGAACCAGTGGAGGTGGTGTCTGCAGACCCAGCCCTCCAGCCCCAGAGAAGCTGATGGTAGCAGGGGAAGCAGTGCACATGACCCCAGCCCCCAGCCCCCCACTCGAAGTAGCAAGCCCATGAATCTTACAACGCTGGACATGGCAGGGCCACCTGAGCAATCCTAGCTATTGCCCCCGCCCCTTCCTCCCCAACAGCAGTGGAACTTGTCGCTCAAGGGCTCCTGGACAGGAGGGAGCCCACCATCCTGGTGCACCAGGTGGCAATGCTAGCAACACTGGCAGAAGTAAGGCGACCCTGCAGGTACAGGAAGTGATAATGCAGGCATCGGGCCACACCACAGATGGAGATGGTAGAGGGCACAAAGTGCAGACTCTCAAATATAACCAGAGGCAGCTGACGTAAGAGAAACCCAAAACTTGTGCTATGGCGCCACCTACTGGAAAACAAAAGAAAGGCCTCTAATTTCTAACCTGTTGGATCATTAGAATCAAGCAGAAAGGTACTTGCTACTTTGAATGTGTGGCAGAGGAACAACTTCATCAAACACAGTGAAGAACCATAGTGACACTGTACCACAAAAGGAAAATGACAATTCTCCAGAAACCAAACTTAAAGTCACAGAATACTGTGGTCTAACTGATAGAGAATTCAAAATAGCTGTCATGAAGAAAGTCAAGGAACTACAAGAAAACTCAGATAGGCAGTTCAATGAACTCAGGAACGAAATTAATGAACAGAGTAATACTTTACAAAAGAGATTAAAACTCTAAAAAAGAAAAACAAATTCTAGAACTAAAGAATTCAATAAATGAGTTGGAGAATACATTAGAAAGCACTGAAAATAGAGCAGATCACATGGGACAGAAAATTAGTGAGCTTGAAGATAGAACTCTAGAAATGACACAAGTAGAAGAAGAAAGAAATAAGATATTTTAAAAAATGAAAAAATTCTATGAGAAATATCCAACTCCTTAGAAAAGACAACATTAGGGTAATGGGTATCCCAGAAGGAGAAGAAAGGGAGAGGGGAGCAGAGAGTTAATTTAAAGAAGTAATAGCTGAGAGCTTCCCAAACCAGAGAAGGAACTGGATATACAAGTCCATGAAACTAAGAGAACACCTAATTACCTCAATACAAAAAGACCTTCTTCAAGGGACTTCCTTCCCTGCTGGTGCAGTGGTTAAGCATCCGTCTGCCAATGCAAGGAACATGGGTTCGTGCCCTGGTCCAGGAAGATCCCACATGCCGCAGAGCAACAAAGCCCGTGTGCCACAACTACTGAGCCTGCGCTCTAGAGCCCGCGAGCCACAACTACTGAGCCCATATGCCACAACTACTGAAGCCCAACCACCTAGAGCCCGTGCTCTGCAACAGCAGAAGCCACCACAATAAGAAGCCAGAGCACTGCAATGAAGAGTAGGCCCCGCTCGCCGCAACTAGAAAAAGCCCGCATGCAGCAACGAAGACCCAACGCAGCCAAAAATAAATAAATAAATAAATAAATAAATGTATTTAAAAAAGACCTTCTTCAAGACATATTATATTAAAACTGTTAGGGCTTCCCTGGTGGTGCAATGGTTGAGAGTCCGCCTGCCGATGCAGGGGATGTGGGTTCGTGCCCCGGTCCAGGAAGATCCCACATGCCGTGGAGCGGCTGGGCCCGTGGCCGCTGAGCCTGTGCGTCCGGAGCCTGTGCCCCACAACGGGAGAGGCCACAACAGTGAGAGGCCCGCGTACCGCAAAAAAAAAAAAAAAAAAAAAAAAAAAAAACTGTTAAAAGTCAATGACAAAGAATTAAGGCAGCCAGGGGAAAAAGGAAGGGTAACCTACAAAGGAACCTCCATTAGGCTATTAACAGATTTCTCAGCAGAAACTCTACAGTCCAGAAGAAAGTGGAATGACATTCTCAAAATACTGAAAGATAAAAACCATCACCCAAGAATACTCTATCCAGCAAAGTTATCATTCAGATATGAATGATAAATAAGGACTTTCCCAGACAAACAAAAGCTGAGGCAGTTCATCAACACTAGACCTGCATTACAAGAAATGTTGAAAGGAGCTCTTTACCAGAAACAAACAAACAAAAAAAAAGCAAAGTACACAAATCTTTGAGTAAAGTGATAAGCAGACAGAATCTTTAAACTGCAACTCTTTATCAGAATAGGTTTTTTAAACACTTTAACTACAGCATAAAGGTTAAAGGGCAAAGATGAGTAGAAAAAGTAATTATAGCTACTTCAATTTGGTAACAAACTCACAACATAAAAAGGGATAATTTGAGGCAAGAAAAATACAAAAGGGGGAGAGGAAAAGGGTGGAACTCATACAGGTACATAAAGATAAGATGCTATAAGCAGAAAAAGGACTACTTTATCTATGACATGTTTTATACAAACCCCATGGTAACCACAAAAAATAAATCTAGAGCAAAGGCACAAAACATTAAAAAAGAGGAAAGTGAGAAAAACATCAAAAAAAACCCACCAAAGCAAAATGGCAGACAGAAATACAAGGAAAAAGAAATAATGAAGATATAGAGCAACCAGAAAACAAAAGATAAAATAGCAGTACCAAATCCTCATCTGTCAATAATCATCCTAAATGTAAATAGATTGAATTCACCAATCAAAAGACACAGAAAGGCTGGGTAGATTAAAAAACAAGAGCCGGGCTTCCCTGGTGGCGCAGTGGTTGAGAGTCCACCTGCCGATGCAGGGGACAGGGGTTCGTGCCCCGGTCCGGGAAGATCCCACATGCCGTGGAGCAGCTAGGCCCGTGAGCCATGGCCGCTGAGCCTGCGTGTCCGGAGCCTGTGCTCCGCAACAGGAGGGGCCTCAACAGTGAGAGGCCCGTGTACCACCAAAAAAAAAAAAAAAAAAAAAAGCCAACTTTATGCTGCCTCCAGGAGACTCATCTCAGAGTTTAAGACAATTATAGGCTCAAAGTAAAGAGATGGAAGGTGACACTTCAGGCAAATGGCAGCCAAAAGAAAGTGGGTGTAGCCATACTTATATCAGACAAAATAGACTTCAAGCCAAAAAAGATAACAAGAGACAAAAGTGGATAGTATATAATGATAAAGGGGATAATTCATCACGAAGACATAATGTTATTAATATATATGCACCTAACACAGGAGCACCAAAATATATAAAACAATTATTAACAGACTTAAAAGGAGAAATTGACAGCAACACAATAATAGTAGGTGAATTTAGCAGCCCACTGACATCAATGGATAGATCATCCGGACAGAAAGTCAACAAGGAAGCAGCAGCCTTAAATGAAACATCACACTAGATGGATTTGATAGATTTGTACAGAACATTCCATTCAATTGCACCAGAATACACATTCTTCTCAAGTGGACATGGAACTTTCTCAAGGGTAAACCATATGTTGGGACACAAAACAAATCTCAGTGAATTTAAGAAGACTGAAATCGTATCAAGCATCTTTTCCAATTTCTATAAAACTAGAAATCAACTATAAGAAAGCTGGAAAAATTACAAATATGTGGAGACTGAAGAACATGCTACTGAACAACTACCAAGTCAATGAAAATCAAAGAAGATATCAAAAGTTACCCAAAGACAAATGAAAATATGACATACCAGAATCTATGGGATGCAGCAAAAGTGATACTAAAAGGGAAGTTTAAGCAATACATGCTTACCTCAAGAAACAAGAAAAATCTAAAATAAACAATCTAACCCTGTACATAAAGGAACTAGAAAAAGAACAAATGAAGCCCCATATCAGTAGAAGGCAGGAAATAATTAAGATCAGAGCAGAAATAAATGAAATAAAGACTAAAAAGACAATAGAAAAGATCAATAAAACTAAGAGCTGGTTCTTGAAAAGATAAACAAAACTGACAAATCTTTAGCTAGACTCACTAATCTTAGAGAAGGCTCTGATAAATAAAATCAGAAATGCAAGAAGAAAGATAACAATGGATACCACAGGAATAGAAAGGCTTACAAGAGAATATTATGAACAGCTACATGCCAACAAATTGGACAACCTAGAAGAAATGGACAAATTCTTAGAATCATAAAACCTTCCAAGACTGAATCATGAAGAAATGAAAAATCTAAATAGCCTGATCACTAGTACAGAAATTGAAATAATAATCAAAGCTCCTAAAAAACATGAGTCTAGGACCAGATGCCTTCATAGGTGAATTCTACCAAACATTCAAAAGATTTAATACCTATTCTTTTCAAACTCTTCAAGAGAAGGGAATGCTTTCTAACTCATTTTACAAAGCCAACAGCACCCTGATACCAAAACCACACAAAGACTCAAAAAAAGAAAAAATTACAGGTCAGTATCTCTGATGAACATAGATGCAAAAATTCTCAACAAAATATTAGCAAACCGAATACAATACATAAAAAGAATCATACACCATGACCAAGTGGGATTTATTCCAGGGATGCAAGGATGGTTGTATCCACAAATAAATTCACGTGATACACCACATTAACAAAATGAAGGATAAAAACCATATAATTATCTCAATAGATGCAAAAAAAAGAGCATTTGACAAGATTCAACACCCATTTATGATAAAACGAACTTTCAATAAAGTGGGTATAGAAGGAACATACCTCAACATAGTAAGGCCATATATGACAAACTCACAACAAATATCATTCTCAATGGTGAAAAACTGAAAGCTAGCCCTCTAAAATCAGGAACAAAACAAGGATGCCCACTCTTAACCACCCTTATTCAACATAGTACCAGAAGTCCCGGCTAGAGCAATCAGGCAAGAAAAAGAAAAGATATCCAAATTGGAAAGGAAGAAATGACTCTGTCACTATTTGTGGATGACATGATTTATATATAGAAAACTATAAAGACTCCACCAAAGAACTACTAGAAATAATAAAGTTGCAGGGTACAAATCAACATTCAAAAATCTGTTGCGTTTCTATACACTAACAATGAGCTAGCAGAAAAAGAAATTAAGAAAACAATTCCATTTACAATCACAACAAAAAGAATAAAATACCTAGGAACAGATTTAACCAAGGAGGTGAAAGACTTGTACACTGAAAACTATAAGACACCGCTGAAAGAAACTGAAGACACAAATAAATGGAAAGATATTCCCTGCTCATGGACTGGAAGAATTAACATTGTTAAAATGTCCATATTGCCAAAGCAATCTATAGATTCAATGTAATCCTTATCAAAATCCCAAAAACATTTTTCACAGAAATAAAACAAAAAATTCTAAAATTTACATGGAACCACAAAAGACCCCAAATAGCCAAAACAATCCTGAGCAAAGAGAACAAAGCTGGAGGTATCACACGCCCTGATTTAAAACTATATTATAAAGCCATAGTAATCAAAACAGCATGGTAGTGGCAGAAAAACAGATACACGTGTCAATGGAACAGAACTGAGAGCCCAAAAATAAACCCATACATATATGGACAATTAATATACAACAAAGGAATAAGGAACATCCAATGGAGAAAGGATAGTTTCTTCAATAAATGGTGTTGGGGACACTGGACAGCCTCATGCAAAAAAATGAAAGTAGACCACTACCTCACACCATACACAAAAATCAACTCAAAATGGATTAAAGACTTAATTGTAAGACCCAAAACCATAAACTCCTAGAAGAAAACATAGGCACGACACTCTCTGACATCAGTCCTAGGAATATCTTTCTAGCTAGGTCTCCTCAGGCAAGGGAAACAAAAGCAAAGATAAACAAATAGGACTACATCAAACTAAAAAGCTTCTACACAGCAAAAAAAAATCCACAAAATGAAAAGATGACCTATTGAATGGGAGAAGATATTTGCAAATAATATATCCAATAAGAGGTTAATAACCAAAAATACATAAACAACTGGATGAAAAAATGGGCAGAGGAGCTGAATAGACATTTTCCCAAAGATGACATACAGATGGCCAAGAAGCACATGAAAAGATGTTCCCCATCACTAATTATTAGGGAAATGCAAATCAAAACCACATGGGAGGACTTCCCTGGTGGCGCAGTGGTTGAGAGTCCGCCTGCCGATGCAGGGGACACGGGTTCGTGCCCCGGTCCAGGAAGATCCCACATGCCGCAGAGCGGCTGGGCCCGTGAGCCATGGCCGATGAGCCTGAGCGTCCGGAGCCTGTACTCTGCAACGGGAGAGGCCACAACAGTGAGAGGCCCACATACCGCAAAAAAAAAAAAAAAAAAAAAAAAAAGAATCCGTATGCCAATGCAGGGGACACGGGTTCGATCCCTGGTCCAGGAAGATCCCACATGCCGCAGAGCAACAAAGTCCATGAGCCACAGCTACTGAGCCTGCACTCTAGAGCCTGCAAGCCACAACTACTGAAGCCTGTGCACTTAGAGCCCGTGCTCCACAACAAGAGAAGCCACCAAAATGAGAAGCCTGTGCACCGCAACAAAGAGTAGCCCCTGCTCACTACAGTTAGAGAAAGCCCGCATGCAGCAACGAAGACCCAACGCAGCCAAAAATAAATAAATAAATAATAATAAATTTATATAAAAAAAACCCACATGAGATATCACCTCACACCTGTCAGAATGGCTATCATCAAAAAGTCTACAAATGTTGGCAAGGATGTGGAGAAAAGGGAACCCTGTGCACTGTTGGTGGGAATGTAAGTTGGTGCAGCCACAGTGGAAAACAGCATGGAGGTTCCTCAAAAAACTGAAAATAGAACTACCATATGATCCAGCAATCCCACTTCTGAGTATTTATCCAAAGAATATGAAAACACTAATTGGAAAAGATATATGCACCCCTATGTCCACTGCAACATTATTTATAATAGCCAAGATATGGAAGTAACCTAAGTGCCCATCAATAGATGAATGGATAAAGAAGATGTGATACACACACACACACACACACGTAATGGAATACTTCTCAGCCATTAAAAAAAAAGAAGAAATCTTGCCAGTTGTGACAACATGGATGGACCTTGGGCATATTATGCCAAGTGAAGTAAGTCAGAAAGAGAAAGACAAACACCATATGATCTCACTCATTTGTGGAATACAAAAACACAATAAATGAACAAACCAAACAAAAACAAACTTGTAGATGCAAAGAACAAAGTAGTGGTTACCAGAGGGGATGGAGCAGGGGCAGGGTGAAATGGGTAAAAGGGAACAAACACGGTGACAGATGGAAACTAAATTTTTAGTGGTGAGTACACTGCAGGGTATACAAAAGTGGAAATATAATGTTGTACACATAAAACTTATATAATGTTATAAACCAATATTATCTCAATAAAAATTTTTTTAATTAAAAAAAAAAGAACCATTCTGGCTGCTATAAGGAAAATCGGTTAAAGATGGGCAAGAATGGAAACCAGAAGGCCAATCATAAAGTTATTGCAATAACCAGGCAAATAGCTGGGATCAGAATGACCGTGGTGGAGCCAAAGAAAGTAGATAGATATGAGGTATATATTTGGCAGCAAAAGCAACATTCTTTGAAGTGAAATATAAGTTAGGAGAGAAAAATGTCAAGAAAAGACTCCCATTTAATATACCCAGGGTAAGAATAGCTATTATTATTATATTAACAAAATATTAAGAGTACTTTTATCTGGATGGGAAGAATTTTAGGTGGTATCTTCATTCTTCTTAGATTTTCCATTTTTTTCTATAACAAACATCATGTTGTAACTTTAAAAGCATAAATCATTTATATCTTAACTTTTCTGGTTATTTTTCCAAAGTGAACTCATCTATAGTTCTACAAAACCATGTGACCCTCTTGTTTCATTTTTGAAACAAAGATGATTCAGTTATTATTGCTGTAACTGTGACACCTGAGGCTATCTCTTTGCCAGTCATCTGGTTTCTTCGCTTGGTTGTAACTTTTCTTCTTCTACAGCAATAGGGCTGAAAAAGGCTGTAGGTCACACTGTTAGATGAAGGATCCTGATGTCATGCTGCTGGCGTCTCTGCATTGACACGAATAAAGTAACACTACAAGACAGACCAAGACCACCTCTCTGAGTGCAGGATGAACTCCCAGACTTCAGAAATCAGTGTGTCAAAGTCCTGGCCTCCTAACTCCCATTTTATCTGTATTGAATTGACGAAAATTAAAACAAAAACAAAAACCCTAAGTACCTGTAAAGGCTTAGGAAAATCTGACTGCTACTCTACTGTAAGTTCGTCTTAGTGATACCTAACTTTGGGCTGTGTAAAATGGCAACATATGCAGATCAAAAAACCTGAGCACAAGCTTTAGAGATGGTCAGACCTGGTCTGAACACCAGCTCCAGCATTAACTAGTTGTATGACTGTGGGGAAACTAATTATCCTTTTTTCTGGGCCTCAATCATAACTTTTTTAAAACTGAAATAATAGTAACTATCCCACAGGTTTAATATCTCATTTAAACAGCATATGGAAAAGCATCAGGTATCAATATAATGCTTCACACGGTAGGCACTCATGAAACAGAAAAGTTGCCTGTAGTTTATTTCTAGTTATGATTTCATGGTATACCAAGTAGTACAGATCAAAAACAAACTCCAAAAATGTGACAGCTAGCTAGAATAACATAAACGATCATTGAAATATTTATCAAATTTCTTTTTTTTTTTTTTTTTTTTTGCGGTACGCGGGCCTCTCACTGTTGTGGCCTCTCCCGTTGCAGAGCACAGGCTCCGGACGCGCAGGCTCAGCGGCCATGGCTCACGGGCCCAGCCGCTCCGCGGCATGTGGGATCTTCCCGGACCGGGGCACGAACCCGTGTCCCCTGCATCAGCAGGCGGACTCTCAACCACTGCGCCACCAGGGAAGCCCATCAAATTTCTTTACTGAATAGTCTGTAGTGACTTCTAAAATACTATAACCAAGAATAACCGATTGGGATTTACATACCATTGTCCCCTTCCATCAGGCTCATATCATTCAGATACACAATATTCGTGAAGGCCTCTCTTCTTCTCCCCAGCTCCAAACACAGAATAAGATATCCAGGCCAGAAACTTCAAAGAGAGCAAAGTTGGAGAGAGGAATAAAAGGCAGTGAATTTATCTGGAGCTGTGTGGTCCAATACTGTAGATATTAGCCACATGTGGCTATTTATATTTAAATTAAATAAAATTTAAAAGTCAGTTCTTCGGTTGACCAATTCATATTTCAAGTACTTAATGGCCACATGTGACTAGTGGCTACCATACTAGACAGCGTGATAGAATATTTCCACTGCCTCAGAAAATTCTATTAGACAGCCCTGATCTAGAGCATTTAAGAAAATAAATAAATAAAGCTAGCGATAAGTACTGACATTTGAGGCCAAGCCCCAATTATGAGACATTTAAGCTTATACACTTCATAAACTTTAAGGTTCAATAACAAACTAGCATATTTCTTCCCCAAGTATGCAAACTTTGGAAGTTCTCCTTGACTCCCCCTTCCTTCATTTGCTATACCCAGTATCTACAGGTCCCACTGCATTTTCCTTTGAAATGTGCCATTAGATGTGCTCCTTCTGCTGACCTAGAATCAATTTGGTCATACCTGAATTACTGAACCAGTTTCCTAGCTGGCCTTCCTTTCTCGTCTCCAATCTTTCTCATGTATGAAACCAGAAATGATCTCCAGAAACCTCCATTTTATCATGTCATTTTTTGTACCAAAAAGGCTAAAAGGGTCTCTGCTTAAATTCTTCTAACCACCTTTCAAGGTCCTATATGATCTCATGACCCACAACCTGGCCAGTCTCATCCCTCATTATCAGTGAACAAATATGTACCAAGTGCCTACCACTTTATGAAGTATGCATCATTAGGGAAAAGGAGAGCACATGTCCCTATCTCCAAAAGACTGTAATCCAGATAAAGCCATAAGATAACATCTTCAGGCCATGAATAACTGATGAATATGTGGTACAGATAAAAAGCAATGTCAGTTTTTCATGGCCTTGCTCTTGCTGTTTCTCTCACCTGACTTGCCCTCCTCCTGGCTCCTGTTTGAATACAAATCCTACCCAGCCTTAGGGCTTACCTCAAAGTCTCACCTCCTCCCTGAGTCCTTCACCAGCCATTCTACTAAGCCCATTCTGATCTCTCCCTTCTCCGAAACTATATCAATTATAACTGTATCACACAGTCTGGTGCTTAATTAAATAAACCTGAGAACTGGGGCTAACAACTAAGCAAAAGGGGGAGAGAGGAATGAGCAAGGACCAGTCTCTTCCACACACAAAATACACTCAAAATTTAAGACAAAAAAAGATGTTTATTATCACTTAAAACAAAAAGCCACCTTTATGCAGCAAAAAAAAAAAAATCCCAAATGACACAGCATATCCGTTCAGGCCCCTAACTACAAAGTTACTAACTAAAATGATTCTAATCTTAACTTCAGCTTCTAGGAAAATTCTCACTTACCCATGAGACCTACAGATGTCAGTCGCTTTCTCTTTTGTTGTAAAATCTGCAGGAAGTTTAATTAGATGAAGGATTAGCTGACTGTAGCCCCAGGAAAACAAGTGGGAATGAGGCCTGAAAAATGAAAAACATATCAGTAAATTAGACAGGAAATAAACTCTACAAAAATGCTTATTTGTCAGCTGATAGGTAAGATCAGAGTTTAATTATATTTTTTCCATTATTATATTTTTCAAACATTTCTACTTGGCCTTTGAAAAATTAAAACAGCTATTTTTCCAATGACAAATACCTGTTTATTTTTTTAAATTATATATTTGAGTAATAAAAAGCAAAAGAAAGAAGCTCATAATTCCATCACTCACAGATAGCCATTTTATATCCTTCCAGACCTTTTTCCCTAGGCATATAAGATAGGCATTTTGAGAGCTTTTAAAAAGTTTCTCCTGGAGGAAAACACAAGGAATATTTCTGATAGATTACAAGTAACAGTGTGTATTTTTTATGAATTCTGTTTTTTTAAAAATCCTAATCAGGGACTTCCCCAGTGGCGCAAAGGTTAAGAATACGCCTGCCAATGCAGGGGACACGGGTTCGATCCCTGGTCCGGGAAGATCCCACATGCCGCGGAGCAACTAAGCCCGTGCTCCACAACTACTGAGCCTGCAAATCTAGAGCTCGTGAGCCACAACTACTGAGCCCATGTGCCACAACTACTGAAGCCCATGCACCTAGAGCCCATGCTCCTCAACAAGAGAAGCCACTGCTCACCACAACTAGAGAAAGCCCGTACACAGCAACGAAGACTCAATGCAGCCAAAAAATAATTAAAAGCTTTAAAAAGTACTAGAAAAGCTTTAAAAAAAAAAGAGTCCAAGTTAAAAAAAAATCCTGTATCAGGTTACATCTAAACATCCCTTGGCAAATTTCTAGGAAGAAAACACACACACACACACACACACAATTTTCTAACAATTTTCTTCTAACACAGGTTTAGTCACCAAGGTCTCTTAATGTTGGTCCATGAAAGAGTTTCAGTAGCCCAGTTTAATTCTCTGCAATCATGTGCAAAATTCTGCATAAATGTGCATTTTTCTGAGAGGAATCATCAGATTCTTAGAGGGTCTGTGATTCAAAAAATGTTCAGAACCACTAAGCAGTACACTCAATCTGATTACTACCATGACTTGAGTCAGTCGCTTCCATAGGTGTTCCTGAAGTAAGCCCAGAATGCTCTATGTGAATAAACTGGTGGTTCCATTCCAAAGGAGCAGCAGAGCTTAGAAACAGGACTCCTTCTATACCTGGGGTCTCCTTCATCGTCCATAGTGCTGGTGCTTGAGGGAGCATCATGGGACACTGCCAACAGCAGCCAATCCAATCTTAAAGACTCTGGTTGTAGGAGGGACTCAAGGAAGAATGGCCTAAGAGAAAGTTGGGGAAAAAATCACCAATATTCATGCTGAGAAAGGAAAGATAAAATGTGCAGATGTGAAGAAAATGTTATTAAGGGATCAAGACAGTGGATGAAATAACTTGAAAACTCTTCTGCTACAAAATGTAAAGAAATGCTGGTGAAAATCTAACAGCCTTTTAACTGAACAGTTGAGCTTCAAGATAATAAGGAAAATACCAAAGGGCCCCCCAAAAAAAGGAGAAATAAATACCAGTATAGCAAATGTGAACCAATCAGAAGAAACAGAGGGAGGAAGTTGCCATTCTCAATAACCAAAGGACGTGTGTGTTTCCTGCCATGTGGAGATAGGAAGTGAGGCCTCAGCCCAAAGAAGTTAAGAGCTGTAACTGAGATCCACCCACAGAAAGCTGGGATATATCACCAACAAAAAGGTGGCAGAAAATCCACTCGCTGGCAGAGACAACAAGGAAGCTTATCTTTCTTAGCCTAGGCCTTGAAACGGAGTTTAATTTTACACTGTTGATCTGAGAATCTCTGAGAGGGAGAGAGGGAGGAAAGAGAAGTGTGGGTTATGCGCACATTTGTGGTGTGTGCTGTGAATTGTGAAAGAATGGAACATAACTGCCAAAATCCTCCTCTTCCATACCAGGTGCCTCAATCCTGTGGCAGTTAATAGTAAAAATGTTCCAACTGCTTATACTAGAGAAACAGTGCCCTACCAAAAGAGAGTCCAAAAAAAAAAAAAAAAAAAAGGAAATATAAAAGGAAAAGCAAATATTCTCTCCTTCTCACCGTTGATCTTCAGGCTTTGATTTTACCAGACTGTCTAAATAAGCCAAAAACTGAGCAGGATGATGATGACAAAGTTGCATGACATCTGAAGGCAAAATGGATGGATAAAACCTGATTAAGGATCGAAGGGCAGATTCTCCAAATTTCTCATACAATCTGCATTTAAAAACAAAACATGTTAGTCTCCAACTTCAGTAAGATAATATAACTTGGTTACATTATCTACGTATTTACTAGAAATGAAAATAAATACACTAACAAGAAGCTGCTCAACATGTAACAAAGTAAAACTTTACAGACTGAGACGAAGAAAATGTCTGTGCTTTAGTTCACATTAACAACATACAGGACCACTCACCGGGTAGCATAAGCAATCAACAAAGGACTGTCAAAAGAGACCAAGTCATCCAATAACTTTAATCTTGTTGGAAGGTCTCCTTCTTCCATCTTTATATATGTAGGATTGGAACTTGCCATTTCTAAAAGACAAAGCACACCCCTTTCCCTTCATCTCATAGCGGTAAATATTTTATTCATGAACACATTAATCAACAATCATTAGTCATGCACCGACTGTGTGCAAGTCCCAACATTTGTAAAGCATCAGAGGAGAGACAAAAACAGAACAAGAGACAAGCTCTGCTTTTAAGGACTTTAAAATCAAATTGGGTAATCAAGACAGTATGGCACTGGTACAAAAACAGAAATATAGATCAGTGGAACAGGATTGAAAGCCCAGAGATAAACCCACACACATATGGTCACCCTATCTTTGATAAAGGAGGCAAGAATACACAGTGGAGAAAAGAAAGCCTCTTCAATAAGCGGTGCTGGGAAAACTGGACAGGTACAGGTAAAAGTATGAAATTAGAACACTCCCTAACACCATACACAAAAATAAACTCAAAATGGATTAAAGGCCTAAATGTAAGGCCAGACACTATCAAACTCTTAGAGGAAAACATAGGCAGAACACTCTATGACATAAATCACAGCAAGATCCTTTTGGACCCACCTCCTAGAGAAATGGAAATAAAAACAAAAATAAACAAATGGGACCTAATGAAACTTCAAAGCTTTTGCACAGCAAAGGAAACCATAAACAAGACCAAAAGACAACCCTCAGAATGGGAGAAAATATTTGCAAACGAAGCAACTGACAAAGGATTAATCTCCAAAATTTACAAGCAGCTCATGCAGCTCAATATCAAAAAAACAAACAACCCAATCCAAAAATGGGGAGAAGATCTAAATAGACATTTCTCCAAAGAAGATATACAGATTGCCAACAAACACATGAAAGGATGCTCAACATCATTAATCATTAGAGAAATGCAAATCAAAACTACAATGAGATATCATCTCACACCGGTCAGAATGGCCATCATCAAAAAATCTACAAACAATAAATGCTGGAGAGGGTATGGAGCAAAGGGAACCCTCTTGCACTGTGGGGGGAACGTAAATTAACAGAGCCACTATGGAGAACAGTATGGAGGTTCCTTAAAAAACTAAAAATAGAATTACCATACGACCCAGCAATCCCACTACTGGGCATATACCCTGAGAAAACCCTAATTCAAAAAGAGTCATCGGGCTTCCCTGGTGGCGCAGTGGTCGAGAGTCCGCCTGCCGATGCAGGGAACACGGGTTTGTGCCCCGGTTCAGGAGGATCCCACATGCCGTGGAGCAGCTGAGCCCGTGAGCCATGGCCGCTGAGCCTGCGCGTCCGGAGCCTGTGCTCCGCAACGAGAGAGGCCACAACAGTGAGAGGCCCACACACCGCAAAAAAAAAGAGTCATGTACCAAAATGTTCATTGCAGCTCTGATTACAATAGCCAGGACATGGAAGCAACCTAAGTGTCCATCAACAGATGAATGGATAAAGAAGATGTGGCACATATATGCAATGGAATATTACTCAGCCATAAAAAGAAATGAAATTGAGTTATTTGTAGTGAGGTGGATGGACCTAGAGTCTGTCATACAGAATGAAGTAAGTCAGAAAGAGAAAAACAAATACCGTATGCTAACACATATATATGGAATCTAAGGGAAAAAAAAAAGTCATGAAGAACCTAGGGGCAAGATGGGAATAAAGACACAGACCTACTAGAGAATGGACTTGAGGATATGGGGAGGGGGAAGGGTAAGCTGTGACAAAGTGAGAGAGTGGCATGGACATATATACACTACCAAACGTAAAAGAGATAGCTAGTGGGAAGCAGCCGCATAGCACAGGGATATCAGCTAGGTGCTTTGTGACCACCTAGAGGGGTGGGATAGGGAGGGTGGGAGGGATGGAAACTCAAGAGGGAAGAGATATGGGAACACATGCATATGTATAACTGATTCACTTTGTTATAAAGCAGAAACTAACACACCATTGTAAAGCAATTATACTCCAATAAAGATGTTAAAAAAAAATCAAATTGGGAGGCAAAGCATATTGGAAGTTTTAAACAAGATAAAGGAACAGATAACCAACACGTGACTATTACCATTGAAAATGTCCCCTTTATATATGTAATATATGTATTACATATATAAGCTATTATATATAAGCTATTATATATGCAAGCTAATATATATATAAGCTATATTTCTACCATCAATACCAAGTTCTTCAGTTTTTTTCTAGAACTGATATCCCTAATCCATCTTTTGGAACAAAATAAGTTAATTAAATTTAATTTAATTAACTTTAAAATATTTGACCTATTTTTTAAAAACATCAGTTATAGCAAATCTTCCTCCAAAGGAAGATCTGACTTTGGGGAATAGCCAAGTCATTTAAAGCCAAGTGTGTAAATAAAGTGAGTGAAGATCTAGTTAAAACTACTTGTAGTTAAAAAATATATGTTTACATATATATGAATCTAAAGTAAAATGAGTTTTTTCAAGAAGTTTTCAACTAGCTCTGAAGATAAATCCCAAAGAACAGTTCCAATGCTGTTTTCATGATTACAACATCATTAGAAGAGTAGAACCTGTTCAGTAGACCATTTCTAAAGAGCCAAACCTTCCATTTCCGATATATTTGTTTAAAAAATATATCAATTTTTCCCAGTTTCATTATTTCCAATTTGATTGGGTCAGACAGTAAGTATTTAAAGGGATTCAGAGGAGAAGGTCATCATTTAGAGCATATGAAGTGAGGGAAAGAAAGCCTTATGATTGGGTGGGTGCTAAGCCAAACTTATCCCCTTAAATTCAATTTGGAAGCAGCTGCATCATCTCAAACACCCACCACACTTGCTCCAGCCAGCTCCGGCAATAAGTTAACCACTCAGGTTGATGAAGTGGTTATTTTTTTTTTGCCATTTTCCTGTAACCAAGGTTGGGTACAATCACATAATAGAGACAGATATAACAAATTTCCAGTAAGTAATATCAAACATTTGAACTTATTCGAAAAGAAATAACTCTTCTTACTTCAACAGAAAAGACAGTCTACCTCAATTCAGAAAAAGAAGCTGAAATCATTTCTTATGCTTTTAACTGCTAAATGTGAATTGAGGTAGAACTGTAACCAAAGATCCTTGTTTCTAGAAACCTTAACGATCTTTAAGTCAGATAATATAAAAATGTATCTCTACTTGTGACTACTCACTTTTGGTAATGAATAAAAAGTTTGCTTAAAGTCTACATCAATTATTAGAAACATGACATCTGTTATTCAGAGTTTTGAGTTAAGAAAATCCACCCGTTCAAAAACATGGGACTATGTAGTAGAAAGGCCAGGCATGGCCTCTAGGGTATGAAAGCTGGTTTCTACACGAGGATGACCAACAATGTAACCTTCAATCAAGTGTGAAGTAGAGGCTGCTGACTGCCCACCAAAATCTCTGAGGCAGACATGCAAGCTCCTGACCCATGTCCATCCTCTTCCTTCTAGACACCTGGAGAGGTCATTCCCCAGACTCCTTTGCAGTTAGGTGGGGCCATGAGATAGAATTCTCACCAACAGAAGAGATGTAAGCCACTACCAGGCCACACCTCCCTGTAAGAGCCTGTCTGCCTCTTCCACATGCTTCCCCCTGGACATAGCAACCCAGTCTTAATCATCAGCCCTAAGGGAGGATAGAGATCAAAAAAATGGAAGGAACTTGGAACCCTGAGTTACCACATGCAAGAGAGCTGCCCGCTGACCTGGAACATCTGTCCTGGGCTGATATATGAGCAAGAAATAAACTACCATATCTGAGTTATTATATTGTATCTGAGTTATTATGAGATATTACAGCAGTTTAGCCTACTCAACTATTATAATCTCTCTGTGCCTCAGTTTCCTTACCTATTAAACAGAATAACACCATCTACTCCAAAGTGTTGTAAGGACGAAATGAAAGAATGCTGGCAAAGTGTTTAGCATATTATCTGGCACTTGGTGAGTACTCAATAAATGGTATATATTATCTCTATATTAGGAAGTTACATGAGGGATTTTCTGGTTTTCATATATCTGCATTTATAAAATTTTACTTAAACCCAACTTCTCCAACATTGCTGTATCATTTTCTGAATGACTGTGAGAGAAATAAAACTAACTTCTTATAATAGTTGCAAGAACTA
This sequence comes from Mesoplodon bidens, assembly GCF_964165515.1. Classification (NCBI taxonomy): domain Eukaryota; kingdom Metazoa; phylum Chordata; class Mammalia; order Artiodactyla; family Ziphiidae; genus Mesoplodon; species Mesoplodon bidens. Next base: position 46,530,543 of record NC_138164.1, on the reverse strand, counting down.
TTACAAACTAAACTGAGTTGTAAATCAACTATACTTCAATTAAAAAAAAAAAGTGAGCAATCTCAACGGGAAAAAAAAAACAACAGAAGACTAAATTGAGTGGAAAACTGAATGGATGGTTGACCAGAACAGAGGTGACTTTCTACTTAAATCTTCTTCTTTAAACTCAAAAACGCCAAGATGCTACTGTCCTCTATATAAACTTCTATCTTTGGTAAGGCAATCTGATTATTACCTTTCAGTCCTTCAATAAAAGTATCCCAAACACAAGGACTGTTAGTATAACTCAGCTTGATGCTCTCCTTTGCTCTTTTCAAGTCCAGAAGAAAAAAGTACTTCTTTAGGAACTGACAAGCCAGAATTTCAGGAGAGCACTGTTGCAAAGTGTGGTCTACATGTCTACTTGCACTTTTGATCTCAGAATTCAATACATTCAGTTCCAAACACAATGTTATCACTGCAGCCAGGTCCTTCTGAAGACTGCCTGGGATACTGCATGGAGAACATACTTGAAAACTGTCATCATCCAGGGACTCCCTCAGACTATTTACAGACTCACATGCTGCTTGATCAACAGTTTCTTCATTGCCTAAAGAGTCCCTTTTTTCTTTTTCATCTTCTTCGTCGAATATTCCCTTTGTTGACTCATCAAGCGAGAGCATGCCCTGGTTTGATTCCATGGATGAGTTGCCAGTATCTGAAATGCCTGCAAAGTCCTTCATGGCAAATGTCTTTTCTAACTGTGAAAGCCACTCCTGTAAAACCATTTTCAGAGACTGTGGTTCAAACAATACCAGTGGGTCCTGTAGCTTGGTCCTACATAAGACAGACAAGTATGAAATTTATGTTTTACGTGGTTTGTCAAAAACAAACTGTTTCATGCTAAATAAGCCTAACAGACACAATATTGCTTATCCAGAATAAATGTTACTTTTCAACTCGTTAAATAACAATTATCTCAGTAGCAAGACAACAACACAGAGGACATTACCTTTGTATTAATTCATGAATTTCCATTCCAAATGAAACTGCCTCTTGCCCACACTGTCTCAGGACTACTACTAATGATCTCAAAAAGTCATTCCCACTCACTATAAAACTTTCTCACCCATAAATACTCACATTGCTTCTGCTGTTGCCATTTTGAGCTCTTGAAACTTGTCCTCTTCTGGAGGTTGACTAGTTACTTCTTCTTGTCCCCTAGAAAAGTGTGAGAAGAGTTCAAGGGGATTAGAACCTTCTTGGGCAAATATTTCTAAGTGCTCACTAAGTGGTAGGTATTGTACTTAATGATACGTGAAACAAACAGATGAGTATAAAAAACGGTCCATGGCTTCAAGAAGAGTAAGTTCAAGTCAGAGTAAGCCCTAGTCAGAAAGAAAGGCAAGAAAACAACTGTAATATAAAAAAGAACAGAATGAATGCTAAAGAGCAGCACAAGCACTGTGATCTGAAAGGACAGAAAAAGGAATAATTATTCTGACTAGGCAATCAAGAGAAGCTTTCCTGAGGAGGTGTATCTGCGTTAGGAAAAATGGGAGGAAAACACTGCAGGTGGGAGAAACAGCATGAAGAAAAGTAGTGAGGTATACACACCCACTTCTCTGCCAGGACTAGAATTTAGAGTGCTCAGAAAGATGTGGTTGGAAATGAAGCTGGAGAGGTGGGCTAACGTCAGACTGAGGGCTGCCTTAAATGCCACAGCACTATCTACACTTTTTTCCCGATATACATATGGATTCATAACTAAGTTACTCTAAGGGTAACACACCTTTTTTCTCATCTGAATGTCCAGTCAGTATACACTGGCCCTGTGGGTCTATCTCAATTCCTGGGTGAGTGCTGAGCTTGCCTGCCTCCAATGTCCAGGTCCCCTGAATTATGAGAAAAGGCAGAGACCAGACGGACAAGATGCTTCACACTGGGCTTCCCTGGTGGCGCAGTGGTTGAGAGTCCGCCTGCCGATGCAGGGGACACGGGTTCGTGCCCTGATCTGGGAAGATCCCACATGCCACGGAGCGGCTGGGCCCGTGAGCCATGGCCGCTGAGCCTGCACGTCCGGAGCCTGTGCTCTGCAACGGGAGAGGCCACAACAGTGAGAGGCCCGCGTACCGCAAAAAAAAAAAAAAAAAAAAAAAAAAAAGATACTTCACACTGTGCCAGACCAAGGGCTCTGCTACAACTCCACTACATGAGGACTATGCCACCAGCATTTCATAGGAAGGCACGTGACAACATTAATGCCAATGCTCTCATCTTACAGGCCAGAGGGCATTAGTCACCAACGTCACATGCTAGTCAGAAGCAGAACCAGAACAAGGCCTATATCCTTGGTTATCCTACTCTTACTCTAATACTCCTTCTCTAACACTGCAGAAGTTTGAAGAGATTTGGAGGTGAGGGAAGTCGTTCAGGGAAAGATGGAAGAAGAGGTGCTAAATTAAAATTCTGTCTCAACAGACTTGTTATGGGTTGATGTAATTTTCCAACACTTACTCCGTGGTATTCACAGTTTTCATAAGCTATGCAAATAATCTACAATGAACAGAGTCATACATGTGTCTCCTTCAAGAGGACACGGTTTATGGCTCTCTTCAATCCGACAACTGTGTCCTCTAGAATTTACACAGATTTCTCTGCAACGGCTTACTCAGTGTCTTCCTCCTTTGGGCAAGTGACTGGACCCACATCCTCTTCACATGACTGCTCATCACCCCTGGGTTCTGGTCTCACTTTCATATCAGGGCTCGTATGAAGGGTGCCAATCTTCTCAGTAGTTTTACGCACAAAGCTAGAAACGCTGGAAGTCAAATACCAATAAACTAATATGAAAAGAATCTCATTACTGCCAAGAATGAAAATTTCAGTATCTGAGTTCTCTATGTTCCTGTCAGTCCCTGAAGGCAGCTTGGACCTAGCAAGTCTTTCTTTACTTGCTATAAAGAAAGACTCTTTACAGCAACTTCCTTAATCAATTACATATTTCACATAAGGCCCATGTAAAATTTATAATAAGGATTTACTTCATTTACTAAACTATTCTGATTCAATCCTAAAGAAAAGGTCTTTAATTGCAGCTGTGCCTGCAATGTTTCTGTCTACTTAGGCAAAGAAGGCCATGTGAAAACCTGCCCCATCCTAGCCAAAGAATTTCTTCAGGAAACTCAGCTGCTGATTTGTCACAATATATCCTTTGAAAAAGCAAAATCTGTATCCAGTAAAACTCCCATTAGCAATGAAGGAGCTGCAGAAGTCTTCTCTTTCAAACTCAAATGTCTTTTTTTTTTTTTTACAGAAATCATTAGTTTATTCATAATACAGGGACTCAATGACACATTGTATTGTATTAAGTTATAATTATGAAGCCTTTATCCTATTATGGTAAAACGTTTAAGTGGAAAAACTTGGACATAAATTCATGTAAGTCAATTCTGGGCCCATGGAGTAGCTAGAAACACTTCTGAAGAGTCTTCAATTCTGAGCCCAAACTAAGAAATGACTAATGATATATGGAAATTGTTCCTATCAGGGACGAGGAAAAAACATTGTTAAACTTTCGCTCAGCCTGAGGGGAAAAAAAACCACATTTGTAACAACTCAAATATCCAGGTACTCAAACAAACAGGGAAGATAAATTCCCCAAGATTGAAATGAGAAGTAAACGGCTTCGTATAACAGGCTATATGAGGAATAATCTAGAGACTTTCTTTTTCCTCATTTAAAATGTCTTTCCATTCTCAGCGCAAAAGTGCCTAACATGACAACTGAAGTAAAACCAGAAGTGGGATTAAATGACAAGACTAATGAGTTTACCTTTCCTTGACAGCCTGAAGAGACACAAGAGGAGATGGAGAACGAAATGACAGTGGAATGCCGAAGGGGAGAAAAGTTTCATTCTTATCTGTCTCAAACATCACTGAAGCGTGTGAAACACTGTCTGATGAATGGAATTGGGGAGAAAAAACAAAATCTAATCACATGAAGTGTTTTTTAACCTTTAAAGAAATTCTGAAATGAATAAAGCAAAGGAAATGAAGGATTCAATACCAAAATCACAACTGACCCAAATACAAATGAGTGGAACACAGGTTTACAAGATGCACAGGATGGTCCACATATAAAACACTTGGACAGGTACCTTCATTTTTCCTACTAACCCTGAATCCCCATAAGTCAGAAAGGAAGCTTAGAGTCGCTATTAATCTCTTCTCAACAGTTCGGTCACAGGAATACTTGAACAAAAAAAAAGTGAAGGCAATGACCCCCAAAACTGTAGTAATTTTTCATTCCGAATGGAAAATAATTTGGTTAGGATAAAATCGTTCCACTCTTTTGGTTAATGACCTCCTTTCTTAACCTTTCCAGCACTTTGATGCATGATAATAATTAGGTACTTTACCAATGTTAGCCTAAACAGGAGGGGAAAAAAACCCAACTAAACATAAATCCATTCTTCTAATGGTGAACAGATCAATAGGTCTGGATGGAAAGTCTAACAACTTAATAAAAATTATTAACACCTTGTAGAAAACTCTATGCGTGAGAAAATCTTGGCAAACAGAAGTCACAGAAAATAACTGCTTCACATCAGCAACCAATAAAAGACACATTCCTCACCTTCATTTCCGTGTGAGCCACAACACTGATCTGGTTGGTCCTCTTCTTGATGTGAGGTGAATTCTTTAAGTCTCTCATCTTCTGAGAGGGTTTGGCTGTGAAGGGAACAAGAGTCTTCATCTGACTGACTGCCTCTTCTACTATTAATGATACGATAAATACCAGAGTCCAAGATGCTGAAACTTTCCTAAAAAGAAAAAGAATTAAAGAAAAGTTAAACTTTTATAACACGATATAGCTTTTTAAGAGAAAAATCAACACTAAAAGAAACAAGTCATTCACGACAATTATGGCTTATTAGAACAAAATGGTGAGCAAGGTCTAGGCTCCTGGCAGCCAGGTCCCTCTCACCTGCTCATGGCATCATGCTACCATATTTCTCTAGTGGGTCTCCATGAAGTCTGGCTGTGAGAATGTGAGAATGAGGATTAAATGAGACAATCCTGAGCTGCACTGAGACTCAAGCTGGCATGAAGCATCTGAAATCACATATTAGGGGTAACTTAACTTGTTCTGGAGGCTATATGAGGTATATTTTCAAACAGAATATAATAAACAATGACAAAACAAAATACGGCTCTAAGACACACCTAAATGAAGGCTTCATAAGGTTGTCCAACACCTGAAAGAAAGCCCCCTCTTCACCACCCCCCCCAAACAATATACAACATGGAAAGGAAGGTAAGTTTTGGGATACTAGAGGTAAATGAGCACAAACTAATGTAGAACAATCTTACTGTACAGCAAAACCCTTTTAAAAGTGAGAATACCTACATGTGATGAAATGGAGCTTCTTCTACTGCTACAAGCTGAATCCAAAGGTTCAAATTTTAAGATCAATTCTTCCAGTTGGGAAATCAGATCACCATAGGTTGTTAAGTCCAGCTGAGATTTCAAATGTTCCAATTTATCTATAGTCAAAGTTTTTCTTCCCTAATGAAAGGATAAGTAGAACCAATAGGAGAGCTTTCTGTTTGTAACTAAATCTATATTCAAATGGCCAATACATTGAAAGAGGTCAAACATAGAACATAAAACCTCAAAGGTGCTTTCAAAGGGCTTTAAAAGCTAGTAAAAGACTTAAGAATTCTCTTAGGAATTAAGAATTTAGAGTTACTGTACATATAATAATTTCACTTAAAACAAGGCCTTGGGCTTCCCTGGTGGCGCAGTGGTTGAGAATCTGCCTGCTAATGCAGGGGACACGGGTTTGAGCCCTGGTCTGGGGGGATCCCACATGCCGCGGAGCAACTAGGCCCGTGAGCCACAACTACTGAGGCTGCGCGCCTGGAGCCTGTGCTCCGCAACAAGAGAGGCCGCGACAGTGAGGGGGCCGCGCACCGCCATGAAGAGTGGCCCCCGCTTGCCACAACTAGAGAAAGCCCTCGCACAGAAACGAAGACCCAACACAGCAAAAATAAATTAATTAATTAATAAACTCCTACCCCCAACATCTAAAAAAAAAAAACAAAAAAAACAAGGCCTGAAATTCAAATAAATTTGTGGGTAAATTTGATTTGTTAAATAGAAAGTATACAGTTTTTCTCACCCCCATCCCCACTCCAGATTTATCTGTCATGCTTCCTTTGGGGATTTACTGCTGCTTAATCTGCAGGCTAGTAAAGACAAGCAACTGTGTAGCACAATCCTGCAAGCTAGAATGGTTTTAGCAACCCAGATGAACATGTAAGCTTTCTGACTCACTCTGCTGGCAATGACAGAATTCTGGAAAAGACAGCAAGTTTGAGCAGCCAGGTTCCACAGGCCTCTCCTTAGCAGGCGTTCCACACAACGTTCCACAGATAACAAGGAAAGATGGGAGACCTTCCCATTTAGGTGCAAACAGAACAGCTCATTCTTACAGACAGCCACATCCTGAATATCTACAAAAACCACAGGGGTGAACACACAGGACATTAACCATGTACTCCTTTTCCATTTTTGCGATGGCTGAAATTATTCTAATAAATTCATTTTCTATATAGGGTTTGGCTTGATTGAATTTCACCTCTATTTTTATACTTGCATTTCAATGAAGAAATCATATCTTAGACACTATTCTTTTAAAAAAGATCAAGAATAAAAGATACAGAGAAAGAAATGTCTCTCTGATCTAAAATCCTGTTTTTAAAAATGCTATTTTTTGTGAAAAGAAATTGGGACTAAAGAGGGCACTTCGGAGGCCAGACTATCACATTTCTGAGTTACAAATCTGATACCAGTAACAGATTTCAGTGCAGTGTGTAAATCAACAAACCCTTCATGAAAAAACACCTGTCTTGGCAGAACACCATGAAATGACCTAAAAAACTAGTTTTCACGTGACACCCTTAGGAAACTTAATTCACGAGAAATCAATGTTGGTCAGATCAGTAAGTAATGGTTCCTTCATCTTTTTTATGTTTTTACAAAGTAAGAAAATGACTCAAAAGTCAGGATACACTCTCTGAGCAGTCATGCTAAAAATCCTAGATTTATTTCCTCCATTTCTGGTTTAAACCAGAAGAATACAGAGATTGACTTTCTCTGCCTCAGCCACATAAAATGGCTATTGTTCCCACAAGGACTTTTCAACTCTAAATTATTAAGACACAAAACAGGAGTTAAAGCAAGACTTCTAACAGGGATAAAATTCAGGGTAAGTAGAGGGGAAAATTAACCCATTCAATCCTTAGCAGTGGTTGCTAATATTTAAGAATAAATGAAAATTGTATGTAAAATAACTAAATAACTATACATAGATTCACAAATGTATACTTCTGTAAGTACCTTATAATGGGATACATCTATGATGTTAATCTTTAAAAGAAATGTCACCTCATTCTATTTTCTACTTCTTACAGTGCAAGAGAATCCTCCTACAATAATTAAATCTTTCACAAGCATGCGATTAAAAATTACATAGGAAGAAAAACACAATTACCCTTGACTTCACTCCAAAGAAGAACTTGAACATTCTGAGGAAGGAAAATATAAATTCCTCTTTCTGTCCAAGTCAGCACACAGTGCTCACTGCAAGAGAAAATGGAAGAGGTCAAGAGAATTCTAGTTTGCTCGGAATCAGAAGTTTATAATTCCCTGATTTCAGACCCTCACATTAGCTATTAAAGCAAAATCAGCCTGTACAAAGCAAACAACAGTTGATCCAGCCAATCACATCCTACCACCTCTTTTCTGTCTGTAACAACAGGCCAGTAAAAGATAGCATAATATGACACCAAAGTGGGAAAAATTCAGATACACGAAATATCTTCTAGAAAAATAAAAGGCTGGTATCTTACCTGACGTTTGTTAAAGTATCTAAACTTCCCATATCTGGTATAACATCTAAAACAAAGACTAAACATCACATCTAACCACCAATCACTGCTCTAGTGAGCCACTTTTAGGGAGGATAATATACATATATTTTTAATGTGTTTATTTATTTATTTGTTTTTGGCTTCATTGGGTCTTTGTTGCTGTGTGTGGGCTTTCTCTAGCTGCGGCGAGCGGGGGCTACTCTTCATTGTGGTGTGTGGGCTTCTCATTGCAGTGGCTTCTCTTGTTGTGGAGCACGGGCTCTAGGCCCGCGGGCTTCAGTAGTTGTGGCTCGCGGGCCCTAGAGCGCAACCTCAGTAGTTGTGGCGCACCAGCTTAGTTGCCCCGCGGCATGTGGGATCTTCCCGGACCAGGGCTTGAACCGTGTCCTCTGCATTGGCAGGTGGACTCTTAATCACTACGCCACCAGGGAAGTCCCAGGGAGGGTAATATTTTGATGTCCTTAGTTGTATGTGGGCAATAAAAGGTTGAAAACTACCAGTCAACTATGGGAGTTTATTTTTTTTCATTAAAGGCTATACCTATATTATCTAACCTTGTAGCATCTCATCAAGACACGAGTGTTATCCCTATTTTATAAAAAAGGAAAACTGAAGCCCAGAGAGATAAATAACATGTTGAAGGCCATTCAGCATGAATACAGAAGAGACAGAATTTATACCAAGGACTGTCTGGCTCCAAAACCTGGACTTTTTTCTCCATACCTCACAGAAGCTACTTCTACCCTAATTTATCCTCACTGACCCACCCACTGTTATCTGGAATCCTGATCATCCCACTTAACTACATTCTTGGAAAGTCACAGATCTCCTAAATGCCAAACCCAATAACCTACTTTCTCATCTTCCTTCTTGATCCCCAAGCAGAGGCCAACTCTGCAGACTGTTCCTTCCTTCCTGAATCTCGCCTTCCTAGACTCTGGACACTACTTCTTGGTCCACCTTCCTTTCCAGTCCTCTGGTGTTCTCCATCTCTGCTCATCTCCTTCTATACTCCTTTGCTCATATATCTCATTTACTCTCTCGAGGCTGCTATTATTTTTTTATATACCACTGGTAATCCCCAGTCAGAGCATTCCCCATATATAACAGTCTCATTCTAGCCACCACTTAAGCATCAGCAGCAGTTCTACTGCCCTTTGAAATCCTCCCCGACAGCCCACAGCACTCTCCCTCCTGTATGCAACCTATTTCTCGTCAACCCCGCTCAAACAGCACTTAATCATGTACTGCACTGTCACAACTCTTATTTTTTATTGTTGTTAAACATTTTCTAGAAATAAACTACATCTCTCCAATGAACTATCTTGAGAACAGGGACTTTTTTTTAAGTTTATGCCTCCAAGAGTACTAAAAAAGGTATCATGTGGCGATGAAACTAAGGGCGATATTTAACAGGAATTCGTTCCTCACACAAATGTTAAACATTTTGCCAATATAAGATCAGATCACTGTCCCTATGGGAAAGTAATCTTTGTCACAAAGAAGGAAGAAATGGTCAGAATCCTAGTCCAAAATAAGTAAAATTGGAAGGCTGCCTTTAGGAGCCAGAGGGGAAAAAAAACGCAGAGGCCAGAAGATCCCTGAATAAAGAGACACAGGATCAGGATTTTGACGCTGAACTTGACATGCAGCTTGGAAAGATTCCTTAAGAATAGGTGGGGGGGGGGGACTAATATCAGAGCTAAGACTTGGTAATTTACACACCCCTCATCCCCTTCCCCTTCACTGATAATAAACAGACAGGGACATAAGTCTAACAACATTGTTTAAAAAGTTAAGGAAGAGAAAGTGACACCAGTGTACCCCAAAGAAAATGAAGCATACAAATTTGCTTCCCCGTAGAATTTGTGGGTGTAACAGTGAAGGTTACCAAAACACAAGTGTACACATGGGGAAAAAAGTAAAGAAAAGCCCTCTTACTCATGTTTTTTCAAAAAAGTCTTTGTGAAACTCTTTAATTTAGCCATTATTTGAGAAAATTCTATGTGCCTAGCACTGTGCCCATAGCAAAGGAGTTGACAATCTGGTACTGGGATGGATATTCATAGTACAGTGAAACAGGGTGGTGACAGAGAAATGAACAAGATGTGACAATAGTGCAAGGGAATAAGTGTCTAACGTGAGTCACTGGAGGAGTCAGTAAAAGCTTCAAAGTGGCATTAATTATTGCTTAAGCTGAGGAGTAGGCGGAGCCAGATCATGCAGGGCTTTGCCTGCTATGGCAGGGACTTGTATGGGAGCTTTAAATAGTTTAACTCAAAGGAAAAACACTACCAGGAGAACCAAGCAGACTGGCCTTGCCATTAGAAAACATACTCCTGGGTAGGGGACTTCCCCACACCCCACATATCACACCACAGCCAACAAATGTTAAGTGTCTATGATGTGCCAGGCATCATGCCAAACACTGAGAATAACACAGTGAACAAAACAGACATGATGCCCTCAAGGGCCTTACTGTCTAGGAGTAAGAGAGGCATAAATACTGTTTGAATATGTAATTATAAACTGTGATAAGTGCCGTAAAGAAAGAATTTTTAATATGCTTTATCTAACTATGGGCAAATAAATAGTGGTCTTTCTCCAGTAACTTTTAGGATGAATTATGGACTTGTGAAAGAGTTATACTGTTTACAATGTATTTTCAAATATTGCATTATAGGTAGTGTGACATACACATACGTTAGTTAGGGGCAGTTAGTTAACATTTCAAGTGTTTTTTAAAATTACATTCAGGGTTTCCCTGGTGGCACAGTGGTTGAGAGTCTGCCTGCCGATGCAGGGGACACGAGTTCGTGCCCTGGTCCAGGAAGATCCCACACGCCGCGGAGGGGCTGGGCCTGTGAGCCATGGCTGCTGAGCCTGCGCGTCTGGAGCCTGTGCTCCGCAACGGGAGAGGCCACGGCAGTGAGAGGCCCGCATACCACACAAAAAAAACAAAAACAAAAACAAAACCTTCACTTAAAATTACATTCAAAGCACGGTTAGTTAGCCTTTGAAAGAACTTGATCAGGAGCCAAACTCCAGGGTACCCTATACCAGCTCTAAATAACATTCTCTGAATCTGCATTAGGGATCTTATTAATTAGCCTAAGAGATATTAGAAATAATATTCTGCTGTTGAAATAAGAAGAGTTCAAGACACACAGATTGACTGGAAATCACACACTGGCATGCCCATGCTTGTAGAACAAGTTGTAAGAACTGGCAAGCCCAGCAGTTGATAGCTTTAAGTGGCTCCCTGTGCTGCCACTTAATAGTGGACTTTTTTGTACCTAATCCAACTAGAAGGCTAGCTGAACTCGGATGTTAGAATATGGCTGGCTGGATCCACCTTGAGCAGATCTTTCATGCAAAGTACCTGAAGAATAGAGAGCTGAAATTTCACCAAGCTTACAACAACAAGTTCTACAACTACTTTTGTGCCTGCCTGCTAAGAAACATACATATGCAGCAGACTTCAGTCTGAGACTTGCTTTCATTGGAATATCCCACTAGGGAGAGGTTATGAAAGAATGTGTATCTACAGCTCTGAGCTCTATTTGTCAAAAGTTCTCAACAACTGTGAAGGGTCCAACTGGTTTTGGCCAGTTCAAAACAGAGGGCTTCCCTGGTGGCGCAGTGGTTGAGAGTCCGCCTGCCGATGCAGGGGACACGGGTTCGTGCCCTGGTCCAGGAAGATCCCACATGCCGTGGAGCAGCTGGGCCCGTGAGCCATGGCCGCTGAGCCTGCGCGTCCGGAGCTGTGCTCCGCAACGGGAGAGGCCACAACAGTGAGAGGCCCGCGTACCGCAAAAAAAAGGAAAAAAAAAAAAAAAAACAGAAAGGGAAGCGTATTTCTATGCTTTTTTTCATTCCTCTTATATGTAGAACACTTCACATAACACAGTCATTTCCTAATTTTCTAAAAATCATTTAGTACAAAAACAAACTTGAAAAGCTAACTACCTTGAACAAGAAACAAAGAGGAAAAGTTAAGTGTTCATTTTTTTTTTAAAGGATCGAAGGGAGAAACTTACCTAAGATATAAGAGTTTGGGGAAAGACAAAGACTGGGAGGATCCAACTGTATGATCATACTGAGGTTCTGATCTAGGAAGTAAACATGATTCATAATTTAATCAAAATATAAAAGTATCTTTTTCCCTATATAGGAAAATTTCTGCCTCCAAAACAAATTCAAGAGCCTAACTGCATTTGCCCTTATTGAATTTGCTTTAAGCATATGAAAGATAATTGATTAAAGACTTTTTGGTTTCTCTGAATCTTTTAATAAAAATTCTACTTCACTCTTAAAAGGCATGATAAAATCTTTAACGCATGCAGAATATCAGAGGTTTCAAACCAAACCCTCCCTGTAAGTTCCTCAAATACTCCCTACTGGCCATACAAATCATTACCTTGGATTAATCACAGGAAGAGGTGGTGATGAGAGGAGTTTCTTAAACTGATGTGTACTTATAACTTCTCCATCAAAGTTCACTTCCCACATCCTGGAGCCAGGGCGAGCACAGTATATTAGGGGCTGCTGGCCGGCAGAACATCTTCCAGGGAAGAAACAAGCTCCGTATTCTCCATCTCTTTCCTTGTTTCCAATTTTCCAAAATTTTTCTCTAATACCCAACCCCCGCAGAAAAGAGAAAGCATGTTTACTCACAAAAAAAGTAAAAAGCAATGGCACTACATATCGGCATGGCCATAATAACCCCACCCACAATGTCCTCTCTCTCCTCATATTAGCAATTTACTGGAAAGAACAGAATGGAAAGGTCAAAATAGGGTTCTAGCTCTGATTTGCCATTAACTATTTCTGTTACAGAAAGCAAATGACTTCAAGTTAGTACTCAGTTTATTATCCACAGAATGTGAACGCTCTTTTCAAAACTAAGAAGTGCTACTAAACCATTTCCTACATCCTTAAATCCTACTGACTGCTTCCCAAATCACCTTGTTCTTCGGCCACTCCATGGAGGCTACTGATCTACCCTGTCTCCAGGCCACTCCTCGGCCACATATACCCAATAAATGCCTCACTCTTTCCTCAAAATGCTAAGTCCTTCTGGAAGTCTGTACCTTGGAACATTCTGTTCCCTAAGGGTTACCTGAGCTAGATATATAAAAGAACTGCATATATAAAACTTCCTGAGAACATGGAAGTTGAGAATGAGGATATCTCTTTCCAAACACTCCTTTACTTATTCTTCATAAATTAACTCCACCATTCCTCCTCTGACAGACTTCCCTGACCCCTATAAGCAGAAGGATATGCTTCCCATGCTATGTTTTCAAAGCGTTCACCACATTACATATGGTAGTTGTGACTATTTCAACAGTAGATTATGACTTGCTTCAGGACAAACGTCATTTCTTTTTCCTCTTTAGCTGAACTCCCAGTGCACAGCACAGTACCTGGCCCCCAGAAAGCACTCAGTGCCTTGTAGTGCTCCATATACTCAAACTCTTTATTTGAACAATGGCCTGATATGGTCTCTAGCATGAACTTACTACGTGACCTTAGATAATTCAATAAATATCCCTGTACTTATTTGCTTTATGAATAAAATATAACATCAGCTTTACTAGAAGAATATGGATATGAAAGTGCTTTAAAATGTATACAGAGCAATACAAGAAGTTACGGTTTTATTACCTATGTTCCTTATTTGGGAAATAAAATATATTTCTTGCTTATTTCACATCCTCTATGGTGCTTAACAACCGTGCCACTAATTCAGAGGAGTGCAATAAATATTTCCTGAGTAAACCAATACAGTCAACTCATTCTCATTTGCATGCTCATTAATCTTGCTTTCCACATTTTCAAATGACACATGACAGGCACAAGGCTAGGTATTTCCTATACATTATCTTAGTTAATCCTTAAAACTACCTCTACATTCTGGATGGGGAAACTGACATTTGGCAAGGTTTAAGAAGTGGCAGAACTAGAACTTAAAACCATATTGTCAGGCTCCCTTATCCAATGTTCTCTCTACTACAACATAATTCTTTGTTTCTGTTTGTTCTACTTCCTCCTGGGATCCACCCCGTTCATTAATGATACTGACAGAAAGTAGCAGGAAAAGCAAACTCATATCTCACTTCGATCAGTTATTAGGAGGCTTTGTTTAAAAAAGAAAAATGCTTCTTTGTTTGGAAGGGAATATACCTTGAAACAAAACTTAAAACATACATAAAATTTTTCAATTATTGTACTATCCATGTACCCCCAAACTGAATTCTAGCTAACAAAGTAGGCATTTCTAAAACATGTTATTTTTGCAGTTAGTTATTCTCATAACCAACTCTAGCCACAATCCTGTAAAATGGGAGTATAAATGATTAGCAACTGTACTGCACACAGGGAAAAATAAGCCTCCACTTATTTAGCTCTTTATACCATTTCACTAGATTCTCAAAACAACCCCAATAAGGTGTTCATTCAATTCAGTGTTCTGACCACTTGTCAGAATTTCAGCCAAATTTCTGAATTGGGCTGTTTGGTAAACTCGAAAACCTATAAATGAAGAATATTTAAGAAATTTGTGAAGCTAACAAATATTTTATCAAAATCTCAAGGATGGATTTAATGGCCAAAGGTCCAATGTCAAAGAATATACTAAAGGTAACTGAGGTAACAGGAAAGGCACAAAATCAAGACAGAAAGATTCTAGTCTGCCTCCTCCCAGCTGCATGATGTGAGGCAAGCTCTATCACTCACTAGGCTTTCTGATCTGCAAAAATGAAAGAGTGACACTACATGATCTCCAGTTCTGTAAGTCTAACTTCATCACCGATCTACAGTCTGAAATAAGTCAGAACCAAGTACACCATCCTTCCTACTAATTCCATGTAAACTGATCCTTCGCATCTCAAAGCCTTGCCCCTCTGCTGTACAGCTAGGTTCTCTGATACCAGACATCTGCAACCTACTATTACTGGTCTCCTTCCCACATACCTTTCCCATCCCAAGAAAATTTTTAAAAAGTGCATCCTCTCCTCATCCTTCCCTCTACTAACCCTGACAGTCAGCATACATTCCTTCAAAACTTTTGGAGTCCAGTCTCCTACTTTCTAGAATAGCAGTCTTCTAACTGAGATACAAGAACCCCTGGAAAAACATAAAAAGTTTCCAATCCTGGACAGTTCTAAGGGAATCAATTTCCAAACCCTGATTTTCTACATGTACACTTTCTTAAAATGATCTAAGAACCCACATACTTAATTAGTGTGACACTTAAGACTGTCACTCTCCACGTGGTGCTAATTTACCAATGTGATCTCCCACGACTCCCCTACTCAAGCCAGAGGACACATTCTAGAATATGCCTAATTCTTTCTCACTTTTCTCCAAGAGGCTGTTCCTTCCTGCTAGAATATCCTATCCCCTCTTACCTCTCTTCCTTCAAACTTCGCCTATTAAATATCCTCAACAAATTACTGAAGCTGGCTAGTGGGCTCACAGTGGTTTATTATGCAATTCTCTCTTCTTTTGTGTGTGCTCAAAATTCTCCACAATAAATTTTTAACAGAGGGCCTGGGTCCTGAGGAATATGGTAGCTGGACAGGGCTAATGGAGGGGGGAAAAATGCCCAGTGAATATTTCCCTGTGGTGAGAATGGCCGAAGAACTTAAACACGGCAATACACAACATTCATTTCAAACCATTTCCTATTCTGTTCTGGTATTTCACAGCTACCGCCAATATACTCCTTTGCCATTCATTGGACCTTTGGTTCCACTGTTGAGATTTCATTAAATATCTGTCAGCTTCATAAAGTTCTTATTTTTCATCCAATTTTACCCTATAGTAAAAATTCTATTAAATACACAAAAAATTTCAACAACAACAAACTCAATCAAGGAAGACTTCCCAATTCCCCATATAGAAACAGGCCTTTGTTCAGTCTTCCCTCATGACACTTAGACCAGGCTTCTTGGTAGAGTTAACTGAATATTTGTCTTAGTCACCCACTGGACTATGTCACTCTCCTCTACCTCCTCTCTACTCACTAACATCAGCTTGCACACAGCTGGTTCCTTATTAATATCTGTATAACTGAATTGAGGGGTTTGGGCGAGATGACTTCTAAGTCCCTTCCAGTTCTAAAATTCTGTATTTCCAATGATTCATGGTTAGTCAATATACCTCTCAGTATCACACAAGAAGCATCGAGTAAGTGAAGATATAAGTAATCTTCCATCCAAATAATCTAACTGGACAACAGAGGAGTCAACTGTTGTTATTGTCTGAACAGGAAACATCACAAAGGCAGCAGCCGCCTAGAGGGGATGTGACAAGGAAATAAAGTTTATTTATCTTTACGTATATACATAATCCCCTTCTCTTTACCTTTTACATGAAAACAGCTTAGACAGCAAAATAAAAACTTTAAATGGGCCAAAATTAATTTGCCTGTTAGAATATCAAGTTTCGCTCATTTAAGTTTTGTGAAATAATCTGCTACATAACTGCAGAAGAGAATTCTTAAGGCTCTGTTTGTGATTATCTATTCTTAGAAGTTGGGAAGAAAAAGATGAAGCAAGTTTTAGAATATGTGAGACAATTTTTTCACCTGTAGACAGTACTCCTCCCTTTGGAAAAAAGACAAATTAGAGCTATAATAAGTGTAGAATTCCAAATGTATATCAAAAATATGTTAGGAATCAAGTAGTAACCTTGATGGGTCATCGTGAATATTTAATTAATACATCAAGAATATTCTGATGTATTAATTAAAATAACTTAGCCAATAGTAGTTAGATCTCTTCTTCTCTACCAGGATCCTACATGCAAATAAGTCAATGAGAGACAAGTCCCCCATTTCTGATATCATAGCTTTGGAGGAGAGGGACAGTGAGGAGCAGGCTGGCTCTGCCTTAATGACAGACTGGAGCATTCTGTTAGGAGAACTTGAGACTCAACTTTTCTACTCCAACAACTGTGGCAGGAAGCCTGGGGACCCACACTGCTTAGCGTAATCCAGGAGGTGTCTTTAAGATTCCATTCACAACAAGTTACATCCATCCTGAGAAAATATACCTAGACCCATGAGTTTCTTCTAACCAGGGACCAGGAGAATAGGACCCAGGGCAATTGGTACCATTTCTATGTTTGCTATTTTATTCACACAACTAATAAACAGGCATCTTTTCTTTTTTCTTTCTTTCCTTTTTTTTTTTTTGGCTGCGCCATGTGGCATGAGGGATCTTAGTTCCCCGACCAGGGATCGAACCTGTGCTCCCTGTGTTGGGATCACACAGTCTTAACCACTGAATCGCCAGGGAAGTCCAGCCATCTTTTCTTTCTTAACAGCCTAGTATTAAAGAATGCTTTACTTAAATGAGCCATGCAGGTGAATTATGGAGTAATATAATAGACAACTGCCAATTACTGAAGTTAGCTCACAGAAGCCATTCTGTAACAGTGTCAAGCTAAACCAGGGTACCATATGTACTACATGCAAACAAGTCTTCTCAAAATTCATAGTCTGAGCTCTAGATCAGTCCCCAAGAGATACAGTAGGTCAAATTGTGTCTTTAATTGAAATTCTGTAAGACAACACCTTATATCTCACCTACATACACAAAGAACTGGACTGGTTCTCACCTTTGTTTGTTTAGAAGTGTTGAGTTTGATGGCAGAAACTTTCCCCATATGATCACCTATAAAAACTCTAAGAATAGCTGAATCCCAACAGAGAGCTGTAACTTTTCGGCCTTTGTGTTCTGAAGACACATAAATTCGTTCTGGTTTCCCACGATGCTCTTGATTTAATTCCCAAACAACTACAAGACCTTGACTGCAAGAATTGAGACACAAAAGCAAATTTTTGGCAATGGTGAAAAAGGTACAATTTCAATGCATCACAGTATCAACTATGTTAAATATATAAGCAAATTCTTATTCAGAAAAGAGGAAGTAGAAAGCCAAGGTATTAATTTCCTTGCTTTAGTCCACCAATCCAATATAATAGGAGAACTTAGATGTTCTAAATTATCCCTGTTACCTTTCTCTTTTAAGGTCACAGAAATGTTGTTGCCTCATATTAGTGTTTTCCACAGACCCTAGGGTGACCAACTGTCCGTCCTGGTTTGCTTGCGTCTAAGAGGTTTCCTAAGACATGGGACTTTCAGGGCTAAAACAGGGTCAGGCCCAGGCACACTGGGATGGCTGGTCACCCTAACAAACACACAACTCCATTTGTCAACTTCAAATGCATTTGGAAAAGATCAGAGAGTTTTAGAACACTTTCTTACCTGGTAGCCACAGCAACATAATCATCATCATGTAAACAACAGGCGACCTGAGAAATTGCACCTTCCTAGAGCATAAAAGGAAAAATATTAAGCAGCTCCTCAAAAATGGGTAATTTTTTATTTTTAAATCTCAAGTTTTACCTTCTTCTTTTAGTCCAAATGATCATTCATAATAGAGAAATTCAAATTTATGAAAGATACTCTGGATGGTACATGACAGGGCTACCCTTAATCTTACCCTGTGCGAAAGAAAAAGCCTGTGCTTCCATCCTTCTTTCTGAATGAGATTGAGTCCTCCTCCTGAACTGCCCAAAGCCAACCATTTTCGAGACACAGCTATGCTCGTGCACTAAAAAACATGGCAACAGACAAGTGTGAAACTGTCACAGTCATTTAACAAATAAACTATGTACTGGAAGTAAATACTGAGGATCTGTGTCAGGTTCCTCCCCACACCCGCCACACCCGCCCAGTTAGACACCACATAATGGCACTCAAGCTCTTATTCTAGATAGTGATAGATACAGAAGAAAGAACATTTTGGTTCTAAATTTTTAATTGAATCTCAGAATTGCTGAATAGGCTCAATTGTATAAATGAGTAATTTTCCCTTGGCAAAGGCCAGTTACTAGCCCATTCATCTTCTGTGCAATTCAGCTAGGTCATTCCAATACTGATCACAATGATGGAAGATCAAGTAAGTCTCTAGGGGATAAAGCAAACACTTCAATCATCTGCTCACATAAATCACTTCTAGTCTGTATAATCAGCACAAAATGTCCACAGCTTTGAGAGCAAGTGACACTGCAGAGGACGCAAATGCAAGTCACTGTACTATTACGTCTCCCCACACCTTCAGCCTACTGATTCTTCTCCTTACCCACCAGAGAAAGCAGTGGCCAGGCTGTGCCCAATACCCTGTAACAAAAATTACTGGTTGGTGAACGAACAGGCATTCCCAATCCTCTTCGACCTTGTTGCTTTCTACTGTAGAAGCTGGAAAACCTAAATCTTCACTTACCCAGTTTCTTTTGCAGCTAGGGGGAGCCCTGTGACTCAAATCCAGCTAATAAGACTAAGCCCTACTAGGGCTTCCCGGAAAGCTTTGCCCTCCCAGATAAATGGCTGAAGCTGAAGAAAAAAAAGCCTTTGTCCTCGGCCACCTCTTTCTTGCTTGAGATGCTAATGAAGACATCAAGACTGGAGCCAGGACACTTATCTTGCAACTGTGACCAACAGTCAATATACAGATGATGGTAGAACAGGAAAGATGGAGAGCCTGGGTCCTAAGGAATATCAAAGGCCACTACACTAAACCCAGAAATGATAACCTCCAACCAGGTTATAAACACCTTTACTGCTTAAGCTATTATTGAGAAGGTTTTCTGTAACTTGCAGCTAAAACACGTCTGATATCAACCCTCTTAATTGTTGTCCATATTACTTTGCCTATTACTTCCTATTCTCCCTTTGCTCAGAGGCTAGAAAGGTGCTTTGGGGTGGGAACAAAAGGATAAGAATGAAATTATTTTGGAATTGGTTATGAAACTGTTCTTTACCATGTTATTCCTGAGTTTATCAAATGAATTCAGGGTTTGAGGGAAGCACATACTCCTTCCCACAGAGCTAATTTTTAGCTAATTTTGTAAAGCTAATTTTTAGCTCTGTTCCCTAAAACAGAGGGGGTACATCAAACTCCTTGTTTTGGAACGAACTTAGTTTAATAGCAATGGTTCGTGTTGCTCAAAATGCAATGGGGTATACTCATTTATACTATTTCATTTTCAATTGAATACATTACTTTCTGAGAGACGACAGCAAGATTAGAGGTGGGAAAATTCAGTAATCTAAATCATAGTTTCCAAGGATGGGAAAGAAGAATTCAAACGATTGCTTGAAAAATAAATCAAGAAAGCACTATGAACATACTACTTCTATGTGAAGTATTACTAGCACAGGTAAGAACACCCAAGATTCTATAAAACATAAAGAACGGGGGGTTGGGGGGGCACGTAACTGAGAGCACACAAAAATATGAACGTGAAAATAAAACTGATAAAAGGATCAAGAAAATCACCTTTAGACGAGCAGAGTCCAGCCTCAGGGCTGAAAGTAATGGATCCAGAGACTCAAATTCTGCAAGAACATGGTTGTAGGACTCTGGTATCACTGGCACGAAAGTCATTTACCCAGAAAGATGAAACTACGTTGAGGGATAGGCACGGTATTCCTGAATAAAACCTGCAAAAATATAATTTAAGAAGCTCACCACTCCTTCAGCAAGCATTTAATGAACAGGTGGAGAAAACAGGGAAACATAAGAAAGGGACAAGGATCCCTATTCTGGAGCTCCTTGGCATCTAGATGGAAAGAAAACACACTGCAGGTGACATTATAGGTGACCATCAGCTTGTACTGATTATTCCTTGACTCCTAAAACTCCCAGAGAATGAAATCCAGATTCTCAAGGCCCTCCACAATCCTATCCCATTCTATTTACCTAACAGTGTGAACAGATAGAATAGACGCTTGCAGGATATAAGGGGAAATTTTGTCAAGCTCCTCTGTGGTAAAATAGCACCTCCAGCTGCAATTCTTTGAGCTGTAAATCTTCTGTTTTTAAGTCTCTTGTTAAATTCAATGGTTATCAGCCCACATTTTAACCGTGCTTAATAGGAAAGGGCCTCTGGATAGCTTTCTCCAGCCTGTGAATAAGTGAAAAGTCAGGCATAGGGAATTAGGCAGAGAGAGGAATAAGAGCTTCAATAAGAGGCCTGATAGGAAAAAATAGGAATAAGAATACAAGGTACCAAATGCCAACTACCTAGTGAAGACTTTGTAAACTAACACAAGAGTTCTTACCTGTTCAACAACTCTCAAGTGTACATTTTTGTCAAATTATACCAGTTTCCAGAAGAAAGCAGAATTTAAGAAAATTCTATCCATTAATTTTAACTTTTCCTCAATCCTTTGTTACCTACCAAATTGAGAATAAAAAATACTACAAAAAAATTCAGAAACAATTGTTTATGCTTAATTGTTTTTAATTTATACTTTGTGGTTTTAATTTTTTTTTCAGAAACACATGTATTCACTCACTCATTTATTCAGCAAATATATACTTAGCACCAACTATGTGCCAGGCATTGTTCTAGGTCCCAGAGATAAAACAGAGGACAAAACAAAGTCCTAACGTTCATGGAGCACACTTTCCAGGGGCAAACCATATCTAAGCTTACAATACTTTTTACTGCATACACGTAATATAGTCTTATTTTCTGCTGGTAATACAGCTTATCTCTGTAAGGAGAATGGTGTTCTGAAAAAACAAAATTCTTTAGTAGTCCTCCTATACTCAAATATTTGAGAATTCCTAATCTAAGAAAAATCTTCTCTCATCCTTTTCACTCATTCATTTTATTAAGTACTGTAGATACAGAAAAATCAGGATTGCTAAGACAGTTTTGCTCACCATCCAGTTCTACAAGGGTTACATCGTAACCCACTACAGTTGCTGACCACCAGTGCACTCTGAGAGGAAATTAACAACAGGATGAGGCCCTCTGCTTTGGACAAAGCAGGCCCTTTGTAGATGTATATCTCAGGAAGAACTTTAATCACCCCAGATTTTTGCACCTTCCCATACACAGAAAAGCACTAAAATCATTAACTTGAGATATCTATTCTTTGTGATTAGCAGTAATTTTTTACCAAGATGTAGGCTTAACTGCAGTTATTTCCTAGCCAAAAATCATATATAAACTTTCTTCTCTATATACACTATTGATAGTATGTATAAAATAGATAACTAATGAGAACCTACTGTATAGCACAGGAAACTTCTACTCATTGCTCTGTGGCGACCTGAATGGGAAGGAAATCCAGAAAAGAGGGGATATATGTATATGCATTGCTGATTGACTTTGTTGTACAACAGAAACTAACACAATATTGTAAAGCAACTATACTCCAATAAAAATTTTAAAATAAAATAAAATAACATAAAATAAACTGTCTTCTCCCCTACCTCTTCAGAGCAGTTTCCTCAGGGCTGAGTGGCTGTTAGCCGGGCTATAGTCCTCAGCAAGACCCTGAATAAAACTTAAACTCACAACTCTCATCTTGTGTGTCTTGTGTCTTTCTCTGAGTCAACAGTTTCTGGTAAAATATGAGGCACAGTGGTGCGAACAAGACAAATTAAATAATTCCAGAAATCAGTCATTTTATAATCAACTAGGGAGAAAAAGACAAATCACACACACACACACACACACACACACACACACACACACACACACGCCGCCACCGCCACCGCCACCCCCACCCCCACCCCCATAAGGGAAACGTAAGCAAGGTCTTATGTCGGAACTTAGAGGACAGAGGGATCACACTGAGTTAAAAGTAACCATAGAAAGCTTCCTAAGGGAAGTAGCACTGGAGCTGAGTAGGTTTTATCACAAAGAAAAAAGAAAGGGTAGCAGGTAGGGCA
The DNA here is from genome assembly GCF_964165515.1 of Mesoplodon bidens. Taxonomy (NCBI): domain Eukaryota; kingdom Metazoa; phylum Chordata; class Mammalia; order Artiodactyla; family Ziphiidae; genus Mesoplodon; species Mesoplodon bidens. The sequence continues at coordinate 46,507,855 of NC_138164.1, read as the reverse complement.
GCAATAAGCAAAGATACAGAGGATATATTTGGAGAATACAAATTTAGTCTTTGGTTGAAACACAGGACACAAGCAACAGAAAAATGAAAGATAAAGCTGGAACAGTAATTCAGTCACAAGGTACAAGGCACTGTGAATCTCAAACTAAGGAACCTGCACAAATTTTAATTTGGTAGGCAACAGAAAGGCATTGAAGAATTTGGTGTTGGGAGATCACATAATTTCTGTGAAGCACTGTGGGTAGACACTAGAAAACAAAGACTTGAGAAAAGGTGGGAGGGGTGGTGAGGAACTAAAGACAAGGCCTTTCAATTACTCAAGAAATCTGGTGGAGAAGGAGAAAACCTCTCGACCTTGTGAGCAGGGGAGACGTAAACAGATTTGTAGGTAGCAGCTAAAAGAAAAGGCTTTAGAATGAAAGGGACTGAAGGGACTTTCCTGGTGGTCCAGTGGTTAAGACTCCGTGCTCCCACGGCAGGGGGCCCAGGTTTGATCCCTGATCAGGGAACTAGATTCCCGCATGCTGCAACTAAAGATTCCACAGCCACAACTAAGATCCTGTGTGACCCAACTAAGACCTGGAGCAGGCAAATAAATAAATAATTTTTTAGAAAAAGAAAGGGACTGAAGATACAAGAAAAAGAAAATAAAATCACTGTACAAGATCCACTGTACAAGAAAGGAATGACATCAGGACCACAGCGGCTATCTCTTCCACTTGCAATCTTAAAACAATCTCTGAGATGGATAGACCATTTGGTCTCGATCTCAGTGAAGAGAGAATGACCTGGAAATTATGACCTAACAGGGTAAAAAACCTAGTAAGTTTCTATTTTTCTGAAAAAGACTTAATAGAGATGAGAATGAAAAAGGAATAGCATAAACAATGTCAGTTCTCAAGAGAAGTTGCTAGTGATAGTGTTAAGCCAACTCCAAATTTATATTTTTCTTTGCGTTACTCTCTGAAATGACTCCTTTCCCTCCAGATCTACTTACTAAAATCTGCCCAGCCTTTCAGGCCCAGCATAAGTCCCACTTCCCAGAATTCTCAAAGTGGAAGACTCATAGGTAATTCAGTGCACACATCCACGTAATTCAGGAATTAGTCTTGCCCTGGATTCCTGAACATTTTCAGCAAGGGAAAGGAATTGCTCCCTCTCATGAAGCTGCCCATTCCACTCCTCCACAGCTCTCACTGTCATAAGGTACTTTTTCTACTATTGGGCTGAAACCTGATGACTTGGAGCTTTTATTTCCAACTGTGGCTTCTACAGTTTAAGGAAATAAGTTCACTCCTTTCAAAACAGTCCTTCAGTATTTGAAGTGTTATGAGGTCTTCTAAAAATTCATCAACCCCAGTTCTTCCTGACCTGACAATTTCCAAATTCCTCTCTGTTCTGATCAGCCTTCCACACAGAGCTTTAGCTTGCCTAAAAATGTGGTCTCCAGAACTGAACATAAAACTCCTTAAGTAGCTGGATACACAGAATAGAGTAGAAACACTAAATTCCTTGACCTGGACACTGAATTTCTATGTTACATCCTAAAATAGTATCAGACTTTTTTTCCAGATATGTTTTTAAAGTAGCCATGTCACACTTTTTTTTTAAACATCTTTATTGGAGTATAATTGCTTTACAATGTGCCATGTCACACTTGTGATTCAACAGAGTAAGCAGTTAACTAAAACCCAAAGAAATTTTCAAATAAAATGAATATAATCTTCCTAGCCAGTACCTAGATACAGTAGAATCGAGCTCAAATTGAAAGCTGCCATTAATCAAATGTGATAATGGATATAAAAAGTACCTAGAAAATTTAAAACTGTTCAAACAAGAACAGCATAATGCTGATAACTGTTAAAGTTTGGTTAGGTGTACATGAGGGTTCGTTATATTATCCTGTCTACTTTGGTCTATGTTTTAAATTTTCTTGAACAAGATTTCTTATTGAAGTATAGTTAATTTACAATGTTGTGTTAGTTACAAGTGTACAGCACAGTGATTTCATCATACACATATACATTCAAGATTTTGTTAAGTACGTGTTTAACAACAAAAAGCTCTGTACAAACCTTTCATTCCATAAACTTTCTGTGCCTCTATGGTTTAATATATGCTCTTCCTTGAATCTTCCTCCATCTAACAAAACACTATCTTCCTGCAGAACCGAGTTTAACTATTACTTCTGTTAAGTCTGTCACACTGTTAGCCTAACAAAAAACTAAGCAAATAGAAGGTGGTCATAAATGCTTACCAAAGTCAATGAAAGAAGTTTTTGAAGTGTTGGCTTGCCCAAGGTCACAGAGCTCACAAGTAGAGCTGAGACTAGAATCCACTAATCCTGAGTCCAAATCTAATTACCTTTCCATTTCCCCACACTGCTTGATGGTAACTAAAGGAGCAGTAGGATCAAGAAAAGGCTTTTCTCTTCGTCCTAGTACTAATTTTTATTCATTTTAATGGACTCGTGTTTGCTGCGCAAACACCCAATGCAAATCACAGCTTTCTTTCTTCCCCACTAGGGGCGTGGACGGAAGAGGAGGCAAAAGAGAAAAGAAAGGAAGCAAAAATTAAAGATATTATGCGGAGGGGAAGTATGAGATTCCCTCATTCCCGTAACGGGGATCTTTAAACCCAAGTAACATAGAACAACTCTCCACCTCAGACCAAGAAATGGCGACTCACTCATTCATGCACTCAGCATGCCTTGCACACCCCACTGCAGACAGTTCCTGACCACAAGCTCCCTGACTAGCGGAACTCCTAACTTTTTAACAGCAGTAACTTTAATACTATACTCAGATCTCTTGAAAGGTGCCTCGGTAATCAAGTTTTCAAAGCCAGGCTCACAGCCTGTAGGTCTCAGCCCCTCTCCAACATCTCCAGGTCGGTAGCCCCCAAATTCCAACGGGTCACACCCTCTCTCCCGGCTGGGTGCCGTTAACACTCACCGCGCACTAAGAGCCGCACCTGAGCTTCAGGCTCCCCTCCTGCTCCACCCCTCCCTGGCTTACGTCATCCCAGAGCGCCGGGGACGCTGGGACAAAGCTGTTAACTGTACTTCCTCGTCACGTGACAGGTCACGCCCCTGTTGGCGCGTGGTCCCTCCCCCTCGGGCCGCGCTCGCGATTACGCTCTCTGTGGCCTGCAGTAAGCGGGCCGCTGCCGGCCGAAGACGCAGCGCCGATCGGGAGCGGAGGAGCTCTAGGCCAAAGGGGTGAGCCAGGCAGGATCCCGGGACCTTCACCGCTTAAAGCCGGCGAGAGGAAATGAAACAGGCGGGCACCGGCGGGGAAGGGAGGGAACTAGCGGAAGGTGTCATGGCGGCCGCGCTCTGGGGTCACGTGCCCCGTAGGCCCGCCTTGGTACTTCCGGTCACGTGCCTTCAGAGTTCTCGCAGCCAGCGATGGAGGCGAGACCCCCTGGTAACAGAGGCGGTGGCGACGGCGGCGGCTGCTGGGTTTCAGCCTCTTCCCGGCAGCGTCTCTAAGAAGCGCAGCGGAACTGGACTCGACCTAACTCAGTAACTTACTCCTTGCCCAAGGCCGTAGCTCCCACCTGGTAAGTTTAGACCGAAGAATGGGGGTGGGCGGGCGGGTGAAGAGCTGACAGGCCTGGGGGCCGCAGGACGGCGCGTAATCTGCCCCTTTTTCCTGTGTCCCTGTCGCCGTTGCCACAACTCCCAAGCCTGCGGTCTCGTAGCCCTTTATTATTCTGAAGCGAGGAAGAGGCGACCCCTAATCTACTTGTCTGTAGGAAGCCTTACCTCTCCACTGAAAGCAGGGACTCGAAGATTTATTCAAAGCCGGGATCAGACTTGGCTCATGAGGATGAAGGACGCGGAGGCCTCTCAGGGGCTGAGGAGCCCTTCCCGTTAGAAAATGTGCTGTTGAGTCTTTCGGTTTCTGTAAGGGAAAAGCTTTTATCCTAGTGTCCACACACCTTTTGCTTTACCTGTCAAACTTACCACTCTTAAAAGCTTCTTAACACGTGTGCCAGACCAACCCCCTACACACACATCACATTTTGGTCTGTGCCCAATTTGATCATCTTTAAGCACCAACACATGGAAATAAATAATTATTTTAGAAATTCCCCAGTGTTCTCAGAGACTACATTGTCTAAGGAAGAGTATTCAGTTGACTCTTAAATGGCCGCTTTAGGGTCTGTAAAAAGGGGGGCGGGAGGAGAGAGATAAAAACAACCTTTTGCCCATCAGAAGACCCCATTTTAAAAACATACAAAAACTAAGTGGTTTAAAATATACCTTGCGGTGAGTACTGATTGCATAAAGGAGTGAAACAATTTTTCCCGTTGAATTCTTACCAGAAACCCCAACATAGAAAGCAGCATGCCATGGTGGAATTGAGTTTGGGAGCGCTCAGCCTCCCCTCTTGGAGCACAGTGTGAATATCATGAACTGGGCTTTGGTAACTAAGCCAAAGTTGCCAACCCTAAGATCGATTTTAAAAAATCAAAACTAGAACAAATGAGATGGAGAGGTCACAACAGAGGGGAAGGTAACCTCTAGTATCAGGCTTATGGCTTGCAAAAGATCTAGACTCTGGAAAGAACTTTGTACCTTTTAGCAAACCAAAATCTGTTATTTGGAAAGAAGGGAGAGAATTTGGAGGCATTAAACCTGTTCTGCTACTCTAATTCATCTAACACTTGGCAGTGCATCAGACTGATGAGCTTTGAGTCTCTCCTAGGTGATATTAAATACATATAGTAGTGCTAATGTTAAAAAAAATCCACACAAATGCAGAGAGAGCTCTTTAAAAATACTAGGAAGGTTGGTGCAAAAAGAGGAATCGGTTAAAAAGAATGCACCCAACGATCAGCTTCAGTCAGTTGTGGCTGCTTCCTGTACGAACTGCTCTCAAGGCTTATATCTTATCCCTGCTGGGCTGTCTTTACACCTTTTAGCCCTGCTTTTCTGTGCTGCTGGTTTTTCCCTTACCATCAGAATGTTGTCAGGTGTACCTTGAGCTTTCCTAGCATTTTGACCACTATTTTTACTTCATGGATGCTGCTACTAGAAGTGTCTTTGGGGACTTGCTTGGTTGTCCAGTGATTAAGACTCCCTGCTTCCACTGTAGGGGGCATGGGTTCAATCCCTGTTCAGGGAACTAAGATCCCACATGCCATATGGCACGGCCAAAAAAAAATTTTTTTTTAATTAAAAAAAAAAAAAGAAATGTCTTTGTCCCTTCCTCCTTTCTCTCTTTCCTGCCTGCAATGTGACAGTGTCAGGCATCCATCTAATAGTCCCTCCTTGCTCCATTTATGATTACCAACTGATTGCTCCTCTCTCAGTTTTGGTATCGTAGTCTTTGTCAGCATGCAGTATTTATTGGTGAATATGAGCATACTCTTCCCTCTATCTTGCGTCTCTGTCACATTTTCCTCCTCCTGCCTCTCCCATCACTGCTGTAAAATGAAAAAGTGCTCAGTCTTAAAATTGCTACCTTAGTTATTCCCTTTAATATCTTCTTTATGTGTGTATCTATCCTTAAAACAGTACATTTTGGTCACTTTTTACATACTTCCAAGGTCTTATTCCCTGTAGTGCTGAATTGTTAGCATTTTTTAGGATTGCCCGATGGCAAGCAGCATTCCAGTCTCCATTTTGTATGCTGGCAGACACAGAAGCGCTTTCTCTAATAACAATCCTCCTTTTAGAGAGTGATAAGGAGTTTATATTTCACTTGTTGCCTTTTTTTCGTCTGCCCCATTTATCTCTGCACATTGGAGAAGGAGATGTAGGTAATGGAAATGCAGAGACATGAGATGTAGGAAATGGAAATTTAAAGATTTCTCCTGAATAGTTTCAAATTCTTCCTATCCCTGTTTACTTATAAGCCAGTTATTGGAATCTGTGAGGAATGGTACTGTGATCTGTGAGTTGAGAGCTTTAGCGCTTCCTGGAGTTTAGCCGAGGATGTATGTACAATGGTTTCTTGTTATGTCTTAACCAAGACTGTATTCTTTTAACAACAGAGATCTTAACTTGATGTCATAGGTATTTATTGGACTATTCCTATGGACTAAAATATGCTGCTGAGCTCTGTATTGCCATGAACACAACACATGCAGCCTCTGCCCTTCTTTATGAAGCTTGCAGTCTTTCGGGGAGAAAGGCATTAAAAGAATTTCTTTAAAAATTTGGGCTTCCCTGGTGGCGCAGTGGTTGAGAGTCCGCCTGCCGATGCAGGGAACACGAGTTCGTGCCCTGGTCCGGGAAGATCCCACATGCCGCGGAGCGGCTGGGCCCGTGAGCCATGGCCACTGAGCCTGTGCGTCTGGAGCCTGTGCTCCGCAAGGGGAGAGGCCACAACAGTGAGAGGCCCGCGTAACAAACAAACAAAAAAATTAATTGCAGGGACTTCCCTGGTAGCGCAGTGGTTGGGAATCCGCCTGCCAATGCAGGGGACACGGGTTCGAGCCCTGGTCCAGGAAGATCCCACATGCCACGGAGCAACTAAGCCTGTGCACCACAACTACTGAGCCTGCACTCTAGAGCCCATGAGCCACAACTTCTGAAGCCCATGTGCCTAGAGCCCGTGCTCAACAGGAAGAGAAGCCACTGCAATGAGAAGGCTGTGCACCGCAACGAAGAGGAGCCCCTGCTCGTGGAAACTAGAGAAAGCCTGTGCGTGGCAACGAAGACCCAGCGCAGCCAAAAATAAATAAATTAATTTAAAAAAATTAATTGCAGGGCTTCCCTCGTGGCGCAGTGGTGGAGGATCCGCCTGCCGATGCAGGGGACACGGGTTCGTGCCCTGATCCGGGGGGGTCCCACATGCCGCGGAGCGGCTGGACCGGTGAGCCATGGCTGCTGAGCCTGCGTGTCCGGAGCCTGTGCTCCGCAACGGGAGAGGCCACAACGGAGAGAGGCCCACATAATGCAAAAAAAAAAAAAAAAAAATTAGTTGCAGCAGTGATAAGTGTTGTAAAGGGGAGAATACTAGTAACTTTGAAACTTAGAGTACACAGAAAATGAGTAAAAGCTAGTTGATGGAAAGGGAGGAGAATGTGCAGAGGCTCCGCACAAGGCATGCATGTGCCTTTAGCCTCAAGCAAGTAAATATTTAACTGCAAATGAATAAATGCCTTTACTGGAGGATTTTGCTGTTTAAAGAAGTCTTGTGGCAGATTATTTCATAAAGTAAATAATCTTTTAAGTAAAGCTAGATCTTCATCAAGCTGCTTTGTTTAAATATAACTGCACCGATGTTTTGCATAAAATATTCTGTGGCTCTTACAGAGTTCTACTAGAAAGAAGTTTTTGCCACCCAAGGAGCCACCTTCAAGAAAAATCTAGAAATCATAGAAGCCATTGTAGGATGGTCCTACTGGTTCTATCAAACTTCCTAAAACTGGTCCTTGTACAATTAACAGAGGTGCTACAGATGACCAGGGAAATTTGCCAAGCAGGTTAGCTGTGAGACAATTCACTAGTTATTCCCAGTGTTCAATAACTTATCTCTGATTTATTTTTAAAGCTCCCTCTAAATAGATTTTAATATGAATGGTTTTACATGGTATGCATAAGAGGCTATGTTTTTCCCCAATTGATTTAAAGTAGCCAACTCTAACAGTTCTATTAATCTAATTTATTCTCCACTTTACAGTTTCTCTGTCTTCATTCATCTTTCTTCCTTACCTTCCCATCTCAGAAAGGTTTTTTTGTTCTTTTCCAAAGTTAACACTTTTTATTTGTGCCCGTAAGCCCAGTTAATTGGTGACTTGCTCTGTCAGCTGTAACCTTGTGTTTCCTCCATATATGGACGTATTTAAAATTATCCTGTAATTATCTACTTATCCCCCTCCACACACACACCTCTCCTATCTTTCTCAGATTTTAATTCATGTTTCATAAAATGTGGCTCATAGGTATGCAGTTTAATTTTACATAGTATAGACAGGTTTTTTAATGTTTTTAATAGTTACATGTTTATTATAATGAATATTATAAAATTAATATTAAAATATTTAATGGTTCCATAGATGTTATAAAAATTATTATAAATTAAAGTTTTAATACTAAATAAAAATAATACTTATTACAGAAATTGAAAATAACAGTTTTAATTCTTACCAACCCTAACACCTTCCCATGTTACCTTATAGATGTGGTTTGATAGAGAATAAACTCCTGGAAAGACATTTTTAGTAACTGCTTTTCTCATTACAAAATACATATTTATTGCAGATAGTCCAGAAAACAAAAAGAACATCCAAATCATCTGTAGTCCTATCACCATAGGTAACCACTGTTAAATTGGGTGTATGTCTCTCTAGTCATATATATTTGCAAAATAGTATAATGAAACTCTAAGGTCAGACTGACCCAGATTCAAACCCAGTTCTACTTCTTGATGCTTTGGGAAAGCATCTTGATCTCTCAGACCCAGTTTCCTTTATCTGCAGAATAGAACTAATAATAGAACCTACCTCAGGATTGTTAACTGGGGACTGAATGAGCTAATGCCTGTAAAGAACTTAGCCCAATGCCTGGCACATATTACAAGCATTCAATAAATTTTAGAAGGTTTTTTAAAATTTAAGAATATGGAATCAAACTACATGCTTTTTTTGCTTGCTTTGATCACCTAACAGTTTATCTTTTCATGTCATTAAATAGTCACTTAAGGAATTCCCTGACAGTACAGTGCTTAGGACTGCGCATGTTCATTGCCGAGAGCCCAGGTTCAATCCCTGGTCGGGAAACTTAAATCCCACAAGCTGCGGCGCAGCCAAAAAAAAAAAATAGTCCTTTAAAACAGTGGTTTTCAAACTTTTTAAGCGACAGTAATCCTCTAATCAAAATCTTTGGAGGACATCAAATAAGGAAATCAGTTAAAAGATGGTATTCTATATTAAGAATTTTGACCCTTTACCATATATAATGTATGGATATTAAAACTGTGGAGATAGTAAAGTAGCATGGGAAAATGTTTTCAATGACAAATAAACAAGATAATTGGCTGTACTTCATGATTACATTTGTAAGGTGGGTACAGATAAGCACAATATAAAATTAAGAAAATTGATGTTAAAGTTGTGAGATTGTGGCATTTTTTAAATCCCTTTTTGTTAACTGAACTTACTAGGCTCTGTCCCAACATTTATAAATGCCCACATAATACAGACTATTTCTACCTGCATGACTCAACAGCACCTCACACTCATTTTCAGAGCTGAATTCCTTGCCTTCACTTTCAAACTTGTTTTTCCTTGTTACTGTTTCTGTGAGTGGCATCACTGTACTCATGTGAGTTAGGCTTAAAAGTGGGGTATGAGCAAGCAGCTGTGATACCTCCTTCAGCACAGTGTCTATTCATCTTGCTTCCTCAGTACTCCTGCTTGTCTCTTCCTCTCCATTCTCACTGCCACCAGCCTGGTTCAGACCCTTTCTGGTCCTCTCTTCAGTCTCTCATATTGCCTCAGATTAATTTCCTAAAATACGAATCACTCCCTTATTCAAATCTTTAGATGTTTTCTGTTGTCTGCCACATAGGGGGGGTATTCTCCACTATCTGCCTCCATCTTAACTGTCCAACTTCATATCCCACTGATCCCCATCATGAACTTTGTGCTACATCCACAGTGGACTACTAACCATTTGCAGAGAGTCTGGAGCCTTTGCCCCAAGCCATTATCTTTGCCTATAATGCTTATTGCCTTTTCTCTGTCAAAACCCTCATTCAAGACCCAATTCATAACTAACTTCTGTATAAAAAAGAAACTACCGATACATGTAATAATGTGGTGAATTTCCAAAAACATGTTAAGCAAAAACCCAGAGACAAAAGCATACATAGTGCCTGAATTCCATTTATATGAAATCCTAGTACAGATAAAAACTAAGCTGTGGTGATAGAAATCAGGAAACAGTTGCTCGAGGGTGGGAGGTAGAGAATTGACTAGAAGGGGATGTGAGAGAACTTGGGGGGTGATGGAAATGTTCTCTGTCTTGTTTTGGGTAATCGTACACGGGTGTATACAGTTGCCAAAATGCATCAAACGGAACACCTAAGGACTATGCATTTAGTGATTTGCATTTTGTTTGTTCAGTTAATTATAACTGAATTTTTTTATTGCCCTAAGATATCTGTGACAAATATTTGACAAAGCCTCTCACGTGAAGAAGTTAATTGCCTCTGAGTCCTAATTCAGAACTGTTTTTTGTCTCCCTTTTGGGACTTTACACATTCTAATTTGTGTATACACACACACACACACACACACACTCATCTTGCTCACTAGACTGGAAGCTTTCTGAAAGCAGAAATCACTACTGGCAGACATTTGTTTGTCTTCGGGTAATCCCTAGACTCCTTGGCTCAGTACAGAACTATTGAATAAATGTGTTCACACTGACCCTTTTCCTTTCCATTTTTGGGGTGGAGTAGCCTGTAAGGAAACTAAAAGGGAAGATCTCGCTATTCAAAATTCAGGTAGTCGACTTCAGAGAAATTAAAATTTCACTCTTTTTTTTTTTACTTGTATTTTTGATTTTTAAATCACTGTTTCAGTGAATAAGAAATGTTACAATAAAGCTTCACTTGTTTGCTCAAATTTAATTCTTATGACACCTAGATATGCCAACTTCTCTGAAATTATAATTTGTACCTGAAGAAGTAAATATTTTTAAGTTATATTTTAAATCATTCCTTTGGGAATGAAAGCTAATGTCATAACTTCACCAGAAATGGCATATATGTGCTATTTGTGCCACAACTTTCCCCATCTCAGCCCATGGCAGACTTCATCAATCATGGCATCTTTCCTGTTGAGCCCAGACAGCCTCAAAATCCTTTTCAGCCTCATATTTCAGACAGCTACACTCAAGACTCAAGGATTTGGGTTGGGTGGTTAAGATTCCCAGGATGGGGTGAAGTTGGGGGGAGCTCCAAGCTGTTTCTTCCTAGGTAACAAATTAGCCATATACAAATGAATCTTCGGCCTAGACTGGAGAGCAGTTGAAGACATTTGATTGTTAAAAGATGGGGAAGATAGCATCTGAAGTGTTAAGTGTTAAATTCTTTCAGTTTTATTTTTAAGCATATTAGACCGGGTTTTAGATCTAGGAGTGGTTTTAGGAAGGTCACACAAACCCTTTGGCTTTTAGTTTTTTCATTTGAAACAAATTTGAACTAAATATCCAATAGAGTGCTGTGTAATTCTAAAGTTCTGCAATATAGGTTACAGACCACATATTTGTAGTCAAATCATGTGTTTAAGATTTAATAATATAACAGGAAAATAAAAATAAATTGAAAATACTCTGATTAGCATATGTGGAAATGGTTTGAAAACTGCCAGGTGTTGTCAGCTTTCAGTGTTGTGTAAATTCATACCTGTGGTATGAGCAAAATGAAATTTGATTTTAAAGGAATAACGCCATACAGCTTTATCTTCAACTCTGAAAGAGGGAAAAGACTTTTTTCCCTCCTTGTTACTCATTTTAGATTTGGAAGGGACTCAAGTCAACGAATCCAATCCTAATTGAGATGTGAAATCTTTTTGTCTTTTTTAGCGCCTTCTAGCCATCATGGCAACTTCATCTGAAGAAGTTTTGCTGATTGTAAAGAAGGTGCGACAAAAGAAGCAGGATGGAGCTCTGTACCTCATGGCAGAAAGAATTGCTTGGGCACCTGAAGGCAAAGATAGATTTACCATCAGCCATATGTATGCAGATATTAAATGTAAGTCGGCTATACTAAGTCTGATGTATGTCATATTTGTTAGTGACTTTATAAGAAGACTGCTTATACAGTCTTTGTGGGGTTTTTATTATAATGTCAAAAAATCAACTGTATAAAAATAATTATAGAGTAGGATCATTGAATATATATTCTGTAACCTGCCTTTTCTACAATAATAGAGTATGTACAGCTTTACATGTGTAAATCCACCTCACATAAACATCTTCACACATACCTTCTTTTAAAAGTTGCATAATAGTCCACTGAATGGATTTACACTTATGTATTTAACCAGTCCACAGTTGAAGGACATTTAGGAAGTTTTCAGAATTTTGTTATTGAAAACAATGTTGCAGTATTGATCTATGCACTAATATCTTTTTGAGGTTTTATGTATGGGATACATTCCTGCAATGGACTTACAGGTTCAAATGGTTCATGCATTTAAAATCTTGATAGATGGACTTCCCTGGTGGCGCAGTGGTTAAGAATCCAACTGCCAATGCAGGGGACATGGGTTCAAGCCCTGGTCCGGGAAGATCCCACATGCTGCAGAGCAACTGAGCCCATGCACCACAACTACTGAGCCTGTACTCTAGAGCCCGCGAGCCACAGCTGCTGAGCCTGCGTGCTACAACTACTGAAGCCCGTGCGCCTAGAGCCCGTGCTCCACAACAAGAGAAGCCACCACAATGAGAAGCCCGCGCACCGCAACAAAGAGGAGCCCCTGCTCGCCGCAACTAGAGAAAGCCTGCATGCAGCAACGAAGACCCAATGCAGCCAAAAATGAATTAATTAACTTATTTTTTAAAAAATCTTGATAGATGATGCCAGATTGCCCTTAATAAAATTGTATCTTTTAAGTAAAGTCGTCTAATTAATCTTTGGTTATGTGGCCATCCATCATCCGTTGAGAAAATAGACTTAATTTTATACTAAATGTAGATGGGAGGAATAAAGAGCATAATATTTTTATATCTTTTTTATGATTTTCAAGTATGAAGGCTAACATCAAAACCCCTTCTCTTTTCAAATTTGCAAAATTAACTTTGAATTTATTACCCAAAGGAAATGGTATTTTGTGGCTCAATAATAATTAGGTTTAAAGGCACCAAGTGAATCCTGGGATTTAGAACCTTTACTCTGAAAGGGATTTCTGCAATTCACCTAACTAAAAGACCTTGAGTAGGAGGGACCCCAGGGGAGTTGGGCAACAAAGCCCTCAACAAATTGTGGTATCTTAACTGTGACCATTAATATGGATTCATTTATTTTCCGAGATATGAGATTCTTCTCCTAGATAAAATCCTGAACAGATTTCAAGGAACATGACACCTCAAAACATAGACAATCCTCAACTTATAAGTGGTCAGTTTATAAATGTCCTTTGTGTATGAACAGTTGCCCTAAGGACTTAACCTCTAATTTGCTGCTGGAAACGACCAAGATCCTCATCTTTCTCCACTGAAATAACTTAGAATCTTAATTTTCAAAGGAAATACTGTTTAAAATTCATCATAATTCAGTACTGCCTAAGCTATCTGGTCTTTGTTCACTCTCCTGGTAACACTACTTTCTTTCAAAACTTTGTTTCTGTGGAGAAATGCCTCACCAAGTTTCTAATAGTAGTCTTACAAACTAACATTTGTTCTACAATAGCCTCATAAATTAGGAACTGCCTGTATTAGCATTTCTCTTAAACGGGAAGCTAGCCTTATACCTTTGCAAAACACATAATGTGATACTCACAGCATGCAATAAAGAATATGCCCATCTTCTGTATTTCACCAATTCTTCTCAGCTATTGGGGAGGAGAGCACATACCCAAATTTAGATTGCACCAGGTCAGTTTTCATTTAAAGCTGAATATTTGAAAGAATGCTCATTTCTGAAAGAAGCCATTGAAAGTTGTCAATAATACATTACTAAGGTGAAAATTAGCAGTTAGATAGTTAAACTTCAAAAGTAGGCCTCTCAGAGGCATGAGCTAAGATAGAGCAAGAATAAAGCAGTGACTGAGAAAAGATAGTAGAGAGGAGTGATAGTTTGTTTTGGAGGTATGGAATGATGGAACAGGCTGGCTGACAGTGTAAATTGCTTCCTATTGCTCTTTTTGGCAGTAAGGTATTTCATCTAAACTGTTGGTTTGGAAGCAGTATCTTCACTGGAAAAGGTTCTGTTTATTTAAGTGTTAGGTTGCTTGGAGCAGAGAGCTTCTAGGTAATGTGTTCATACTACCATTAGTCACCCATTTAGTGAGACAAAGGCCCTTCCTCTCTGTTTCCCTTATGAAGAAGACAAGCCATGAGGCCCACTTTTTAAGAATATAAGATCTCTATTGTGTAGGTATATTTTGACATTTCCAGCTCCAACTTATTATGAAAATCTTCAAAGTTACAGAAAACTTTAAAGAATAGTACAGTGTATACGTGTATATTGTATACCATCTAAATATTAGTTATTTTGCCATATTTGCTTTTTTATGTGAGTGTACACTTTGACTGCTTGTGACATTATGACACCAAGAAAATTTTAATAAATATCCAGACCACTGTTGCATTTCCCCAGTTGTCCAAAGTTTTTTATAGCTGTGATTTTTTTTTTAACCAATACCTAGTCTAGGTTCATGTATGTAGTTGTAGTCTCTTTTGTCTGTTCTTTAAGAGTATGGACTTGTAGAATATCACACATTCTTATTATGTCTGATGGTCTCCTCAAGGTTTTAATTTTTTTCCTGTATACCTGTATTTCTTATAAATTAAAAGTCAGGTCTACGGGCTTGATTATACTCAAGTTAGACATTTTCAGCAAGAACAACACATAAATGGTGGTGTTGCTATTCTGTCACCTCAGAAAGCCCATAGTGTCAGGTTGTTCCATTTTTAATGAGGCTAAGTTTGATCACTTGGTTAAAGTGCTGACACCTGATCTCTCAAATGTAAAATTACGTATTTTCCTTCGCAATTAGTAATTAAGCCATGGGCTATGTTTTGGAGTTCTTTGAATCGTGACGAATCATTTTTATTAATGATAATGTCAGTTGGAAGCAGCTGTTCAGGGTGGATTCAGGACTCTGAGTTGGCTGTTTAGAAAGCTTTAGAGAAAGCTGCCCAGTTGAGTGGAAAACAAAGCCCTTTAGTATCCATAGGTGGAAGCAGTGGGTGAGAAGTGCCACACAAAAAGGATACTGAAGAAGGAAGCCAGGTGTTAGCAGTGAATTTGTTGAACCATGCTCTGGTTATATGGGATTATTTGAGAATTGTACATTTCTGCTGAAGCATCAAGATTGGAATAGGGCAACTAAAGCCCAAAGGAAGCCTGAGTCTTGAGAGAAGTAACTTATTGTATGACTTTCCACAGTGTGAGTGTCCTTATCTAACTAGCCTCATGCTTCTTTTTAGGCCAGAAAATCAGTCCAGAAGGAAAAGCTAAAATTCAACTTCAGCTGGTCCTGCATGCAGGGGACACAACTAACTTCCATTTTTCCAATGAAAACACAGCAGTGAAAGATCGAGACGCAGTGAAAGACCTTCTTCAGCAGCTGCTGCCCAAATTCAAGAGGAAAGCAAATAAAGAACTGGAAGAGAAAAACAGGTGAAGGAGGAAAAGAACAGCCTTTTAAAGAGATACTAGGTTCTCACCAGTCAAGTAATAGTTTATTTCTCACCACTTGTGCTTTGACAGTGTAGTTTAGGAAAATACGGGCTTTGTTATCTTTACCTCTGTGTTTGGTTATTAACTTTAGCATCTTACTAGCGTTGGCTTTCGGCAGATGAGATAAACTCAGACGAACTGCCTCAAGCCTAACGTCTGATGAGGAACCGAACTGCGATTCGAAGGTGCTAATAAGGTCCCTTAATTCTCTAGTTCTCTGTCACAGAGAAGATACTAAATCATTAGAAGTGTGTATGTGAATAAGAAACCTGAAAGTAGTCATACTGTAAAAAAGTTGAGAAAACATCTAAAATAATGAGAATTTCTGATAAGATGAATTATCTTTCTGTGCTTATGGCTCCAGGTGCTTATTACCATGAAAAACTAGTTGCTAGAAAATCTCTCTTCCCCATTCACCTTTTTGTGAAAGAGAATACAGTACAGTACAAATACAGCCTTTGTATCACTGGAATATAGGGATGAATAAGACCAAATCCATGCCTTCAAAGAGTTTAGCCTTTGCTTCTTCAGACTGACTTCTATTTATCTGCACTTACATTTGTTCCTCCAAAAATGTTTTTTTGCTTTTAATTACTGACAAATGAACTAAATGACCTCTGCCGCTCAATCATCACAAAATGAAAGTTGGGTGTTTCACATGGCTAAAGTCTTTTTTGAATGTTACCTAAATGGTGTTTTATTCTAAAAGTTCAATATGTTCGATATATTCTATCACCAGAATGCTGCAAGAAGATCCTGTTTTGTTTCAGCTTTATAAAGACCTTGTTGTGAGTCAAGTGATCAGTGCTGAGGAATTCTGGGCCAATCGTTTAAATGTGAATGCAGCAGAGAGTTCTTCCACATCTAATCATAAGCAGGATGTTGGCATTTCTGCAGCATTTCTGGTATGTGACCCTTCTAGATTTCTAAAGGGAAAAAAACAATGGTGTATGTGTTAACGATGCCACTTCTTTTGTAAAATTTAGCATTTTCGTCAAGTAAATTAATGGATACTTCAGTATCCATGGTATTCTTCTAAAATAATTTTAAATATACATACAGTATCTTTTTTAATTTATATATTTTTTGCCAGTTATATTTTCTTAGTTTTTTGGACTTGACCCTAGTATGCTGGAAATCAAATGGACTTTTGAAAAAGAATCTTTTAGCAACTGGACTAATGCTTATTTCCCCTAATACTTTTAAATTTAGGGCTTTCAGCTACCTTTTTTTAATGATTGCAATATTTTACTTATAATGCAAAGTTTAAATGTATAATGACCACCAGGTTATAAAAAAGTAAGATTTGTAAAATGTATCTTAAGAGGAAAATTGAGACTACCTTATGTGTGGAATTAGAAAGTGAAATTCAGTCTATACTCTGGTAAAACCAAAGCAGTATTTATACATTTAACAAAAATTTGAGTAGCAGTTACATGTTTGGCATCTTTGTGAATGCTTAGCAGTGAATTGAATTAATAAGGCCTTCTTAAAGAAACCAGTCAGATAATATTTAACTACTTAGTAACCAAATAGTTAAATATTTGGTAACTGTATAAGTTTTATGTTAAAGCTCCACTAGATATCTGCCTTTGGCCACACTTAAATGTGCCTATTTGACCATGTTGTATTTTCAAAAAGCAGATTTTACAGTTCACTAAAATTATGTGAAACCAAGTCAGGCTTCTGTGAGCCCTGTCTCTATGCCAAAAGTATAGGTGAGGGACTTACCTCTGTCTCTGTATTTCATTCAGAGAGTCTGTTTTACCACCTTTGTCCAGTGTCCATTGGGTTCTTAGACATCTTCCCCCAATATTCTAACAAATACAGATATATATGTGGTCTTTATTTTAGGCTGATGTCCGGCCCCAAACAGATGGATGTAATGGTCTGAGATACAATTTAACAACTGATATCATTGAGTCCATATTTAGGACCTATCCAGCAGGTAAGAAGAATCAGTTCTTTCATATAGTTAAAATATTTGTTTGGATGAATTCAGTAATGTATCATTGAAAAGCCAAAGGCTTTACCTTTATTCCTGTGATGAAGTGCTATAAAATATGTAAAGTACGTTATCCAGTGCCTGACATGTGGTAGACACTAATGGCTTAGCATATAATGTGCTGTCATCAATCCATTGGTATGATGACTTTACCATTCTTTCCACCGGTGGTTCTTAAACTTTTTTTTTCTTTAATACTTAATATTTTTTATGTATATATTTTTAAATTTTATTTTATTTATTTTATTTTTGGCTGCATTGGGTCTTAATTGCGGCACATGGGCTCTTCGTTGCAGCGTGCAGGCTTCTCTCTAGTTGTGGCCTGCTGATTTTTCTCTCTCTAGTTGTGGTGCGTGGGCTCCAGAGCACATGGGCTCCAGAGTGTGTGGGCCCTGTAGTTTGCAGCACACCGGCTCTCTAGTTGAGGTGTGCGGGCTCAGTAGTTGCAGCATGCGGGCTTAGTTTCCCTGCAGCATGTGGGATCTTAGTTCCCCGGCCAGGGATCGAACCTGCGTCCCCTGCATTGGAAGGTGGATTCTTTACCACTGGACCACCAGGGAAGTTCCTAAACTTTATATACCCTTTAACATACACGAGTAAGACGACATGCTCCAGAGGCATCAATAAATGAGTCTCTACAGCACTAACTCAAATCATCCTTCATGCTGCCTCCCTTGCAGAAATCATCCTAAAAGTATAAATGTTTTGATTCTAGCTCTAGTGATTTACGATGTGCAGCCAAGGTTGAGAGCAGCTGCTTCAGTCATTCTAACTAAACAAAGCTCTCAAGCCATACACTATTCTCTCTTTCTACTTCCTCACTCCTGCCCCTTTAGTCCTTAGGAAACATCCCTCTCCCACAGGACTCAGCTCAGGCATCACTTCATTGCCACTTCTGTAAAATCCTGACTATCTTAGGCAGATATAAGCCCCCTCCCCATTCCTTCCATAGGGCTGTGTGTCTTACCACATTATAATGTAATTATTTTCTTATCTTTCTGATAACATAATTATGTAGTGTTTACTGTGTGCCAGACACCATTCTAA
Source organism: Mesoplodon bidens (assembly GCF_964165515.1). Taxonomy (NCBI): domain Eukaryota; kingdom Metazoa; phylum Chordata; class Mammalia; order Artiodactyla; family Ziphiidae; genus Mesoplodon; species Mesoplodon bidens. The sequence continues at coordinate 46,489,430 of NC_138164.1, read as the reverse complement.
GGCCTTTATGTATATTAACTCATTTAATCATCACAGATAGTACCTATGAAGTAGGTACCTATCATTACCCCCATATTACAGATGAGGAAGCCAAGATAAAGAAAGATTAATTTGTCCAGCATCACACAGACAGTAAGTGGCGGACCTAGAATTTTAAACTTAGGCTCTCTAGCTTAAGAGACGTAAACCTCTTAATCTCTTTGCTTATTGAACAATGTAAGCATCTGGAGTGCCGAACTGATAGTCCAGTGGGTTATGGAGATCTTTATTTATTATTTCTCCAGCACCTAATACGGTGCCTTGGATTAAAAGTGTCCATATATAAGTGATCAAATAAGCAGACTCAAGTCCCACTCCAAGAAGCTTGGTGTTTCCACTAAAACTTTGAAACTTGTTAATTTTCTTGGTACAAAATAAGGTTCTGTGGGACTTCCCTCGTGGTCCAGTGCTTAAGACTCCGCATGCCCAATGCAGGGGGCCCGGGTTCGATCCCTGGTCAGGGAACTAGAGCCTGCGTGCTGCAACGACGATCCTGTGTGCCTCAACTAAGACCCGGCACAGCCAAATAAATAAATATTCAAAATAAGGTTTTGTTTGTAATTTGTTAAGATTCATAAAGGTAGTGCCTCACCTAATCTCCCAAGTTATGTTTACAATTATTACATACAGTTTCTAAAGTTGAATACTTTCATAATCTAGTTTTGCTATTAGTCTATTTTGAAACTAATTTGAGGGGTTTTAAGAATTGGAAATTCACTATGTAACTATTATGGGTTTTTTTCACAGTAAAAATGAAATACGCAGAAAATGTTCCCCACAACATGACAGAAAAGGAGTTCTGGACACGTTTCTTTCAGTCCCATTATTTTCACAGGGACCGGCTGAATACTGGGTCAAAGGACCTCTTTGCAGAATGTGCCAAAATAGATGAAAAAGGTAACTGTTTACCCTTGACACACACTAGCATTTATTTATTTATTTATTTTTAAAAGACATTTATTCAGCATCATGATCAGACTATTACATTTAGCAATCAACAGCATGGGTGCAAAAAAAAAAAATCTACATTAAAACCCTTTGTTGGAATGCTTTATACTTTCCACAGAACAGAAACTAAAATAACCTGTTATACAATTAGTCACAAATACAGTCCTCGAGGTTTTTTGCCTATACACATGAGCACTGTCTAAAACATGTCTTCTTTGTAGCAGCTAGGCCCTGCCACCACTGTGCTTGGCAGAGTTCACAAATCTGTTGTAACCTGTAGCTTCCCTGTCACTTCTCTGGCTCTCCTCTCCTGCTGAGCTTTGTTTCCTGGCAGTAATCAAAACCTTCTGCCACTGCCATAGCTACTGCTGCTGCTGGAACCACCTTGGTTTTGGGGTTTGGCAAAGTATTGGCCTCCACCACCATAGGGGCCAGAACTACTACCTCCAAAGTTTCCTCCTTTCATGGGTCCAAAATTTGAAGATTGATTGTTGCAACTGCCAAAATCATTGTAGCTTCCACCGCCTCCAAAACTGCTTCCATCATTACCAAATCCATTATATCCATCCCCACTGCCACCATATCCCCCACCACCACAGCTGCCACCAAAGCCACCTCGACCACTGAAGTTTCCTCCACGACCAAAGTTGCCATTCCCACCAAAACCCCCTCCACAACCACCACCAAAATTTCTAGAACCACTTCGACCTCTTTGGCTGGATGAAGCACCAGCCATCTCTTGCTTAGATAGCACTTTCCTTACTTCACAGTGTGGCCGTTCACTGTGTGGTATTTCTGAATGACAGTCTTGTCTACAGAGTCATGGTCATCAAAGGTTACGAAAGCAAAGCCTCTGTTTTTGCCACTGCCTCGATCAGTCATGATTTCAATCACTTCAATTTTCCCATACTGTTCAAAATAATCTCTTAGGTGATGTTCTTCAGTGTCTTTAATGCCACCAACAAAAATCTTTTTCACAGTTAAGTGGGTACCAGGTCTTTGAGAATCTTCTCTTGAGACGGCCCTCTTTGGTTCCACCACTCTTCCATCCACCTTGTGTGGCCTTGCATTCATGGCCACATCCACCTCCACAGTGGCATATGTGACAAACCGAAGCCTCTGAAGCACCTGGTGTTTGGATCCCTCGTTACCACACGGTCTGTGAGCGCTCCCCGCTGCTCACAATGGCTCCTCAGACTCGCATCGGTTGTTTCAAAGCTCAAACCTCCGATGAAGAGCTTCCACAGCTGTTCGGGCTCTTTGGGTGACTCTGACTTAGACACGACGGCAGTGGAGGCGGGGGAGACATCAACGATGCTTACTCGGCGGCGTCCATGGGCAGAAAGCACACTCTAGCATTTAATTTGCTGCTCTCGTCATTAATGCTGTTAGTGAATTTTTTTATTCCTGAGAAAGGAAAACTTAATCAACTTTTTGTTTCATTGATTTTCTAGGGTTAAAAACAATGGTTTCATTGGGAGTGAAAAACCCACTACTTGATTTGACAGCTTTGGAAGATAAACCATTAGATGAGGTAAGTAGTAGTAAAAGGATTTACGAGAGAAAATAGTCTTTTCCTAGTCTTCAACATTTGTATAATTTTAAAATTGCCTTGAATATAGATATTCTACTTGTTAGAAGGTAAAACAAACAAAATACAGTTATTTGGAGTGGTTTATCAAAAGTGCTTTTCAAGAGCACTGTTTATTATTAAGATTGCCTTGGAGAACTGAAATTTCCATATGAGTTGGTAAAACATTTTTTAAAAGAATTTTCTAGCTCCCCCATCAACAGTTGCCTAGGTATTAATGAAGGTTTAACACGATGTTTTTTATGCTGTATCTAACATTAATCTAAATAAATGTGACTAAATATTAGTATACAGGGAAAAGTTAACAAACATTGTTGGTTGCCCACTATTTGCCAGATCTTGAGCACGGTCATGACCCTTACCCTATATTAGCCCCAATATGTTTCAACAGCTAGACCATCAAGTATGAGCTACCTACCTCAGCATCGTGACTCCAGACTGAGAAGTTTATCCAATCACGGAGAAATAGGTGATCCCTTCTGATCAAGGCTAATTCTATCCCTGCCTCTATCTTCTAGGCTAGGAAGGAACCTGCTTTCCTCAGGTATTCTCTTGACACTGTTACCTTTTAATTTGCTTGCCCTTCCTTTGGCTACTATTCTGTTGGCCATATAAACATGCTCATTCCTTCCTTTCCCCCCCCACTTTTTCCTCTTAGTGTATGCGTGCACCAGGTGAGAAAACCAATGTTGAAATTGTGTCCTATAGTCTAAATTATTAAATTAACAGAAAGTAATCCTTGGTGTCCCAGTGAGTCATTTCCCTAATGAAATTCAGTTGTTTTCTTGAAAATTCTCACCATTCAGTCACTTCCTTGGTGAATCTCAACACATTACAAACGTAGCCCTCTTTAATCACCTGGAGAAAATGAAGCTTAAGATACAGCTTAAGGGACTTCCCTGGCGGTCCAGTGGTTAAGACTCCACGCTTCCAATGCAGGGGCCGTGGGTTCTATCCCTGGTCGGGGAACTAAGATTCCACATGCGCAGCGTGGCCAAAAATAAAATAAAAATATATTTTTTAAAAAGATACAGCTTAATATGATGGAGGGGAAATTTAATTTTTTTAAATAAAATTGGTGGTATGTTATGCATACCTTTCTTCACTTTTCCTGTTATCACTATCAGTCTGAGCTAAATATACCACACAGTTGTTAAGTACATAGACTTACCTGGCTTAAACTGTGGTTTAGAAACATTTTTCTAAGTTTTCTTGTAAAATGAGGTTAATAGTTCTGACCTTGGGGAGAGGTAGCAAAATTGGAGAGATGTTGTTTAAGGGTACAGACTTGCAACTAGTGTTCCCTTGTAGGGATATATAAAAATTTATATAACCAGTCCTTTTAATTAAAATATTGGTTGATTCAATTGTTCCTTAATGCCTCTTTTTCCCCTATCATCCTCTGGTAGTTCTGTCCCAGGATACAGACTTGAGCCTCCTTGTAAATACATTCTTTCCATTCCATTGCTTCAAATTCTAATTATGTAATGATGACTCCCAGTTAGTCCTGGTCTGTCTAACCCCAGAACTCCAAAATCATACATCCAGCTCCCTACTTGATATCTTCACTAAGGTGGTTCACAGACACCCTTCAACATAACATGTCCAAAATAGAACCTTTGATTCCCGTTCTCAAAAACCTATTCCTTCCTGGGTCATCCGTATGTCAGTTAAAAAAAAAAAAAAAAAACATTACCATGGACTCAGTTACTCAAGCCAAAACCTAGGAGTCTCCTTGATTCCTCCCCTTTCTTCATCTCCAACATTCAATTGATGAACAACACATCTCTGATCTGTCTACATCTCCTCTGTCTCCGTAGACACTTACACCCTCTTGCTTTTAGGGTACCGTTGCTTCATTGCTTGCATTAACCTCCTAATTGATCTTCTTATTTCAACTTTTGTTCCCTATAGTTTATTCTTCCCTAGCAGTAAGAGTTACAAATCAGATCATAATGCCCCCCTTAATGTAAAACTCTTCAGTGGTTTCTCATTGAACTTAGAATAAAATCAAAACTCCTACCGTGCTCTTCTTGATTTGGCCTCTGCCTACTTCTCCCTCAGTTGGGGTTGTTTCCACTCGATTCGTGCTCCAAACATAATTGCCTTCTTTAAGGTCCATATCAAGCTTTTTCTACCTCAGGGCCTTTGCACTTGCTGTTCCTTCTTCCTGCTCTTCTACCTAACTAGCTTCTACCCATCTTTTGGACATCTGTTCTAATGTTACTTCTTCAGTGAGACCTAGTTCCCTAACCTCCCTATCTAAAGTATCTCCTCCCATTCCAGTCACTACACTATGTCTTTATTTTCTCCATTTCTTTTCTTTATTTTCTTCATAGCATCTGTCACTTTCAAAAGTGGTCTTATTTTTACCTTGTTTTACTTGTCAGTTGTCAGTCTTCTATCAGTAGACTGTAAGTTCCATGAGGCTGACTGTTCCTATTACTGGCCTGTCCCCATCACATAGGAGGTATTAGGCACTCAGTAATTATTTGATAATCCTCTTCCTGAAATGTCTCCGTTTTTGCCTTGCAAGCACCTATTCATCTTATGGTGCTCCATGAAGCTTTTTTGAACCTACCCTACCTTCTGTGCACCCCACTCCGGTAGGAGTGACCACTTCTTCTTTCATAGCCCCTATGAGTTTTAACTAAGTATCCTGGCTTACAGCCCAGCGTCCTACTAACTAGTATTTTAATCTAGATCCAAAATTGCTCTTTAGGAAGAAAATGCAGCACTTAACAGTTAAGGTATTTTTGTGATACTAAAAGCAGTTAGTAGTATTTCTTCATTTTTTGTGTGTATAATGTCACTTATTTTTATATGTTTACCTGTAAGTATTTGATAATGCTCAGAATTAATAAAGTCCTGTCATCCAGAAAGTTTATGGCTCAACATGTCTCTCATAATAGATAAGAAAACCAGAAGTTTATTTTAATTTTTAATCTACTAAATTGTTTCTCACAGGGCTATGGCATTTCCTCTGTGCCGTCTACTTCTAATTCTAAATCCATAAGAGAGAATAGTAATGCTGCCATCATCAAGAGATTTAACCATCACAGTGCCATGGTCCTGGCAGCAGGTCTCAGGAAACAGTTAAGTACATATGCTAAGATGCAGTAACTGGGTTTTTCATGAAAGCCAGATGGAGTTTTGTTGTTGTTCTGCCTGTGGTTTTCAACATTAATTTTTTTTCCTTTGTTTTCAGAGAAGCACAAAATGAGCAAAATGGCGAGCCCAGCAGCATTGATGGAAATTCTGGAGATGTAGATAGCTTTCAGCCAGCAGTAAAAAGGGTATGGGTAAAAAGTCTGGGACATTTACAACTCACATTTCTCCAGATACCTTATGTAACTGCGAGTACCTTATGTTGACCCTTGATCAGTTCAGATGACTCAGTTCCTTCTGACCAAGTTGTTAAGCATTTGGCTTAAATTGTAGAACATTTTAAAGAGTACTTCCTCAGTTTTGGCTTGCCAACCTGCTTTCCATGGGCTCAAGTCTGTTAACTTTTTATTATTTTGTTTTATTTTTTTCCTTCACCTGTAGACACATACACATATTAACATACAGTTTTATTTTCTGGGAAAGAGTATTCAACAAAGACAATATGACAGAAAGAAAAAACTAAAGGTAGTGTATGTGATTTTAAAAGATAAGATTGGCCCTCATGTTAAACCTGGCATTTCAGAACTGGGAATGTCTTTCATTAAATACTGAAAAGAGGTTGTGGGGGAATATGAACAGTTACCTACTTGTATGTTTCTTCTCTCCCTGCAACTTTGCCAAGCTTCAGTATCCCTCAGTTTAAGTTCCTCCCTCCCTCGTTATAAAAATGTTAGGATAAAGCTTCCTTAGAGAGCAATCAGGCAATATGTATTAAATTTTTAAAGGTTTATACCCTTAATTCCACTTCTGGATAGTATTCCACTTTGGACATTTATTTTTTATAAAAAATAAAGATGTGTGCAAAGATTCAGATACAAATACTCATGGCAGTATTATAATTGAGAAAATAGCAACCATCCTAATATCCGTGATACATCCATACAATGGAGATTGATGCGTGCAACAATCAATGGCTTTTTAAAAGGATTAATGATATGTTGAATTAAAAAGAGTTCACATATACCATACGATAGTTCAGTTCATTAAAATTAAATTCAAGAAACCGTTTTTGAGTTGCCTTACATGCCATATTAGGTGGTGGGAAACAAAAAAGAATAAGATTGGGTTCTTGTCCTCAAAGAATTTAGTGTCTACAGGTAAAACAAAATCAAAAGAATAATTATAAAACAATTTGAAGTATAGTAATTGTGTGATTTACAATAGGAACCAAAGAGTGAGCAAGTAGATAAAGTTCGCAGAACAGACTAATATGATATAATTAAGTTTATGATTTTTAAAAGGGAATTATGGGCGAGTCTTTTATATATTTCAGTCACTTAATATGTTTCTACAGGGATATACACCTTTAAAATTAACAAAGTCAGTAAGATATTTCTTTTCTGAACTAAGCAAAGTGAATCTAAAATGTAAGTTAGAGATGCTAAAGAAGAAATCTAGGAAGTGAGGCTTTTCTTTGCAATATTGCACTAAGTACCTGTGATTCTTGGTAGTGAAAGAATTGTCAAAAATCATTGTGTGAATTTTCACAATATTCAATGATAAACTGACTCTAGATATTTTTTCAAGTCAATAGTTGTCTGCTGTGTGTTCTGCAAGCGATTTATAGAATGAGAGATCTAGAAGTATTAATAGACAGAGTCTTTATGTTCATGGAGCTTTCAGTTAAGTATGAAAGTTAGGTGAATAACTAGGCCTTGGCAGAGGCTTAGGATTTGGATTTATATAAGAGGTTAGGTTGGGACATGACTTCGGTAAGGCAACAGCAGAGGTAGAAATGAGCTTGACATATGGGAAAGGTAATGACATCAGTATGCTTTGAAGTTGGCTCAAGGGTATAGAGCTGAGAAAGTAATAAAAGCTTAGGCTGAGTCTAGGTAAGGTGGGACTGATTGATGTGTTACTCTGAATAGCATGCTGAGATCAGATTTGTTCCTATACTACAAGAGGACTATTCAGACTCTTAAAATAGGGGCAATTTAAAATACTGTTTTCAGATTGATCTTTTTTGAGGTATATTTAATATCTTAAACGTTTTGATCCTAGTCTGGGAAGCTACAGATGAGAGCTAACCAGATGAATTCCATAGCTCTGTAGGGATGAAATATTGTAAAATTGTTTTCCCAAATGTTTACATAGATTGTCATCGTGTCTTATAATTAATGTGTTTTTATTATAAGGCTATAGAAATATAGCATTTTGTTACTAGTCCAGGAGAAAACACATTAGTAAAACCAAAATAAAGAATCCAGAAGTAAACCCAAATATTTACATGGAGGGATTAAATGCATATATGATAAACATGACATTTCAGAATCAGTGGGGAAAGACATTATTCTACAAATGGTGTTGGGGGACTGATTAATAATTTAATATTTTTAAAAACCCTCAGATTCCCTACCTTACTACTTATTTCAAAATAAATTCTAAGTGGATCAAAGATTTAAGCAAAAAATTAACCCACAGAAAGAATAAGCATAAAGGGAATAATTAAAATTGAAAAACACCAAATTGGAAGAAAAGTATTTGCAACACGTAAAAAAATTAATTTTTATTTATTTGGGGGAAAAATAGTAAAATATACATTTTCATCTACCAGATTTTCAAATATTAAAGGTTCAGTAATGCTTAGTTTGGTCAGAGTGTAGGAAAACAGGTACTCTGTGTAAGTGGATGGTGAAAAAATGGGTTCAGCTATTTGTAGAGCAGTCATGTCTAGGAAGTGAGACTCATTTTGGGAAGACTTCATATTTTACCCTCTGTACAGTTTTGCTTTTTCAGTCATGTTCATTATTTTTGTAAGAGAATTTTACAATAAAAAGTGTTGTGTTGATAATTATAGGCGAAGTTACAAGAGTCCATTGAATATGAAGACTTGGGAAAAAATAATTCCATAAAAACAATTGCACTAAACCTCAAGAAGTCAGATAGGTAAGTTTGGTGCCTAATATTAAATTAACTTGAGACAGAATAGTTTTATATTACAAGTCATTGCAGAATATATTCTGCAAGTATAGAACTCAAGTTTTAATTAGTTTGTTACCATAAAATACAGTATCTTATTTCCTTAAAAATTTACTTTGTGCATCTCAGGAAAGGAACCTAAATGATGGAAGCCAAGAAAATAAATTTTGACTATCTGTGCTGTTTTCTTCCTATTGCCCTGACAGGAATTAAAATATCTTTAACTCTTTACTTTGGGGAGAATGTTGTCTTGAGACTGCTAAAATATTTGAAAGACAAATGTTGAGCACCTTTATTCTGTATGATTAGTAATTTCTTCTTTGCTAACCTTCAGGTATTATCATGGTCCAACTCCAATCCAGTCACTACAGTATGCAACAAGTCAGGACATTATTAATTCTTTTCAAAGTATTAGACAAGAAATGGAAGCTTATACACCCAAATTAACTCAGGTAGGTGACTTGTACTGTTTGAAAAACAGAATTCCCATTCCGTTTTCTCAGTTTATGAGCACATTCAAATTGAACTGTACAACTAATACTTTAATGGGGTTTAAAGACATATTTCTGCTTAATAAATTGAAAAAGTCAGAGGTAGAGAAAAGAGGTATTTGGCATACCTGAAGATAAGATGATGATGAAAAGTAAGATAATGAGTTTTGTGATTGCTGATTTTTCCTTCCATATACACAGTTTTATTGGAAAAATCTCCCAGATTTCCCCAAATTTCTGGACATCACTCTCTAGATACTCTTTATTTTTCCCTGCCCTCGTACATACTTCAGTGGATCAGCAAGTTCTGTCAACTCAGTATTTCTTGACTCCATTACCTTGACTTAGGCAAACCTGACTGGTTTTCTACATTGCCACTGCAAGTTATCTTGCTAAAAACATGATTCTGATCACATCACTCTGCAGCTTAAAAACCTTTACTGCCTCCCTTTGCTTTGTTCCCACAGTAATTGTCTGGATGTCCTTGTCTGACATGCCAAACTCTGTAATCTGGCTGTAACCCACATCTCCAGTCCCAGCTCCAGCCATGTCTCCACCGTTCCCTTCCCCACATAACCAAGAGTCCTATACTCCAACCTAACACACTATAAACTACCCAGAGTTTTTTAATCATGTCATCCTCATGCTTCCTGTACTTTTGCTCATGCTTTCTCTCTTCTTAGAATGCCCTTTTGCCTGTGTCTGGGGAACTAATAATAATAATTCAAGACAGCTCAAATTCCATTGCCTCTGTAAAGCAGTCCTCAATGTGCCCAGTAATGAGTTATTTTTTCTCTTTTCTTTGTTTTCATAAACACTGAGACACTGAATTCGTACTGTATTGTAGTGCTTATCACATATTGGGACTTACTTTTTGCTTTTTATTTTGAAATATCTCAGATTTACAAAAAGTTGCAAAAGTTTTCTGACGCATTTTGAGAGTAGATCCCTTTACAGCTAAATATTTCAGTCCATATTTCCTAAAACAAGACATTCTCATAACACAGTATGGTTATAGAAACAATAAGTTAACATTGATAAAGTATTATTATCTAACCTGTAGGTCTTGCAAAAATTTCACCAATTGTACCACTAATGTCCCTATAGTAAAAGAAAACCTTTATTTTTGGTCCAGCTTCCCAAGTCAGGTGCATGAATTGCATTCAGTTCTCATGTCTCCTTAGTCTCCTTTAAAATGGAATGGTTTTTCAGTCTTGGTCTTTCATGACCTTGGTGTTTGAAGAGTACAAGCCAGTTTTCTGGAGAATGCCCTCACTTTCAGCTTCTCTGTTTTCTCATGAGTGTATTTCATGTTATGCGTTTTTGGCAAAAATACCACCAGAATGATGTGTAAGTGATATGTTGTCCCTTATGCATCATATCAGGAAGCACGTATGTATTTGTCCTAACTTGCAATATTAACGTTTGATCAGTTGGTTAAGGTACTATCTACCGGGTTTCTCCGCCAAAAACTTACTATTTTTCCCTTTGTAATAAGTATCTTGTGGGGAGACACTAAATTTTTTATTTCCCATCAAACTTTTACCCACTAGCATTTTAGAATCTGTTGATAATTGCTGAAAACAGTTATTACCATATTGGTGGTTAAATGGTGATTTTCTAATTCTATCCTCCCATCAGTTGACCTTCTGAGCTTCCCTTCCTGTCTCCTGTATTTATTTATTTACATTTATTTATTTATAAGCATGGATTTTTATATTATTCTATGGGTTATTAATTGTTGCTATCAGTTTTTTCTTTTTTTAAACTAAGGTATAACTTACCTACAGTAAAATACACCTTTTCAGGCTATTCCTTGATTTTCAGTGTGCATGTACAGTTGTGTAATCACCAACATGATAAAAAACAGTTTTGTCAACCCAAAAAATGTACCCTTGCCCCTTTGTAGTCAGATGCTTCCCATGCTATTTACACTGGCTCTGGTATCTTTATGACAATATCTTCATCAATTTTTGAGCACCTCCTTACTTTATGGCACAGTGAGATAGATGTTCCAAATTCATCTTATCCTTTCCCTGCCCAGCCACAGAATCTTCCTTTAAGTGTTTAGATTTAGAAACAAAGATGCGAGTACTAGGTGTACTCATTACTGTTGGGATGTCATTTGCTACTGGTTTCATTATCCCCTCAGTGGACAGAGCAAGGCAATACGTGTTGTACATACTTATGCTCACGTAACAATATGGGATTGTTCGACTACATCTTTCCTTCTAGACTATACTTTTCCAACATCTGGCCCTTGGGCCAAAGTAGGTCCACCTAACTTTTTTAAGCTGTGGTCAGTCTTAAATATTTAGATTCTTCCGCACACCCCTAAAAAAGTGATTTCATTATCTGAGACACATGAAGAGGTCATCTGCCCTCAGATGTGTATACCTGAGTGTAGCCAGTGACCAGTGGGCAAGCTCAGCAGTCACTGAAACTTCTGATTACAATGCACTATAACATTTCTAACAAAAGGAAATAGGAATAAAGTGAACATTCATGTCCCCTTGACTCATAGTTGTCCTATAATGTGCTCTTTACACCAAGTTAAATATTTTTTCATCCAGCCCATACACACATAGGTTTCTACTTGTAAAAACTCCACTGAGACACACTAAACCTGTGCTTGAGCTATTCAGCAAATGATTTGTTCCTCTCCATGGCTATCCCTTGGTACTTGTTAGGCACTCAATGAAGAGATAGATCAGTTATGTCCCTAAATGTGGATAGGATACAGTGGGGAATGTGGGTTTTTTTCCCCTTTTGGCTAGGTGTATTCACTTCCTTGAAAAATGACAAATGATATATTTCTGCTTTGCTGGATTTTCTTATGTCAGCTGCCAGTAAGGATTTAACATTTGTTTTGTCTTTTTTTCTTTCCTTAAACTCAGTTTTACCTTCAGTGCTAAGAGTTCCTAAGTTAAGTTGGTACTTAAGTAAGGGCTTGGCTAAGACAGAGAAAGACAAATATTACATGATATCACTTCTATGTAGAATCTAAAAAATAGTACAGGGACTTTCCTGGTGGCACAGTGGTTAAGAATCCACCTGCCAATGCAGGGGACACATGTTCAAGCCCTGGTCCAGGAAGATCCCACATGCCCTGGAGCAACTAAGCCCATGCGCCACAACTGATAAGCCTGCGTGCCACAACTACTGAAGCCCATGCACCTAGAGCCCATGCTCTTCAACAAGAGAAACCACCACAGTGAGAAGCACGTGCACAACAATGAAGAGTAGCCCCCACTCACGGCAACTAGAGAAAGCCTGCATGCAGCAACGAAGACCCAACACAGCCATAAATAAATAAACAGATAAATAAATAACTCACTCCCAATCTTTAAAAAAAAAAATAGTACTAATGAACTTACTTACAAAACAGAAACAGACTCACAGACATAGAAAACAAACTTATGGTTACCAAAGGAGAAGGAGGGGTGGTGGGCAGGGATAGATTGGGAGTATGGGATTAACAGATGCACACTACCATATAGAAAATAGATAAACAATAAGAATTTACTGCACAGGGAGCTATATTCAGTATCTTGTGATAAACTATAATGGAAAAGAATCAAAAAAAGAATATAGATATATACATATACATGTGTAACTGAATCACTTTGCTGTACACCTGAAACTAGCACAATATTGTAAATCAACTATACTTTTAAAAAGGCAGGGGGAGGGGTGCTTCCCTGGTGGCGCAGTGGTTGGGAGTCCACCTGCCGATGCGGTGGACGAGGGTTCGTGCCCCGGTCCGGGAGGATCCCACGTGCCGCAGAGTGGCTGGGCCCATGAGCCATGGCCGCTGGGCCTGCACGTCCGGAGCCTGTGCTCGGCGGCGGGAGAGGCCACAACAGTGAGAGGCCCGCGTACCACACACACACACACACAAAAGCGGGGGGCTTGACTAGACAAAAGTGTGTGTATTTTGAGGTACCTATGGACTTGCCTGGTATTCCTGGAAGATTGGTAGGTATTCTGTTTCTACACATACTGTGTTTCTAGCCTTCACTCTGGTTGCTATAACTTACGTATTTATACAGGAACGAAGACTTATTGGACATTTTGCTATAGAACTGAAATGTTAAGTAAAAAGGGTGGCCAAAAAAGAGAAACCACTTTTTGTGTCTCAATTTCTTTCAGGTTCTCTCAAGCAGTGCTGCCAGTAGTACCATCACAGCACTGTCACCTGGAGGAGCACTGATGCAGGGAGGGACACAGCAAGCCATAAACCGTATGTGCTGGACCTCCTGTTGCTGTCCCTTTACCTAAATAACCTCAAAAGAGCAATTTGAGAAAAGTGCTAAGTTTTATTGGTTTCTCTTTGGGACATTTCTGGGATTTTTGTTTTGCTTTTATGCATCCAGATCCTGAAGCATATTTAGACAAGAGTTTATGTTTCAGTATTGTTTTAATATTACAAACAGTGGCACATTGCTGTGTCACACTAGTAATGTGTGACATTGCTAGTCACACATTTTTTTTTCCTCTCCTACCTCTTAAAGCAAAACCTGAAAATTCCTCCAAAACCCCAAGGAAATTTGAATCCTGTGGTCTGTGGGCCACAAAATCAGTAACTTGTCTCAGAATAGCACATCCTGGTTTAGTATTGGTAGAGTGCGCATTCATCTTTATTCTCTGAGTTGTCATTCTTTCAGAGACTACTACTACTACTACATGGGAAAATAGCTTTTATCTTATGGACCACTTTTTCTTTTGCAGAGATGGTGCCAAATGATATTCAGTCTGAATTGAAACACCTGTATGTGGCTGTTGGGGAACTTCTACGGCACTTCTGGTCCTGCTTTCCCGTTAATACGCCATTCCTAGAAGAAAAGGTCAGAACCGATTCCAAACACAGCCAGCTGTTGTAGTAGCGTAACTTAGTGAAGTGTTATCTTGAAGTTGGAAAATTGTATTGAGTGTTTACCATGTGCCAAACACTACTTTGCATATATTGTTTCATTTAAGCCTCACAGCATCCTGATGGAGTAGGTATTGACACCCATTTTGTATACAAAGAAACTTGAGATCCAGACCAGTTCTATAACTTAACAATCGTGCATCTTAAAAGTTAACCGAATCACTTTGCTATGCACCAGAAACTAACACAACATTGTAAATCAACTATAATTCAATTTTTTAAAAAAGTAGTAATAGCTTTACTATATAGATTGCTCTTATAAACAATCTTTAAGAGAAAGATAAATACCTCATTTAAAATAATAGGCAAAACACTTTTAACAGGCGATTCACTAAAGAATGCAAGTGGCCCAATAAACCTAAGAGGAAATTTTCATACTCAGTATTCAAATAAATTATCTTTAAAGCTACATAAAAAACGCATTTGTCATCTATAATTTGTAAAAGGATAAAAAACTTAGAATGATCAGTGATGGCCAAGTTGCTAAGAAGACAGTCCTTTCTTCCACTACAAGTACTACCTTTTTAAGACATGCTTTGACCCAGAAATTCAACATTTAGAAATTTAACCTAAGGAAATAATTAAGAATGAATGTATGCAAATATTGAGCCATAGAGATGTTTCTCTACCACTGTCTGTGTAGAAATGGTCTAAATATCTACCAGAAGGGGATTGGTTAAAGATACATCCATTTTAAATGACGACTTAGTATTTAATAACTTAAAGATGTTCCCGTTAAACCAAGTGGAATTTTAAAACAGTGTATACTGTATATTTTCTACATATGCATTTATACACATGCACAAAAAACATCAGGAAGGATATGAATTATAAATCAAAAGAATCTAAATATATTTGATATTGCTTCTCTGCCTGGTGGAGCCAGTTAATCTTAAAAAAAAGAAGAAGAAGAAAGAAAAAGAAACCTTATGTGTGTTTTTCTCTTGATCCCTGTAGGTTCTTTGAGAGTCTGTAATTCATTATTTCTCTCATCTATTTTTAGGTAGTGAAAATGAAAAGTAATTTGGAACGATTCCAAGTTACAAAACTCTGCCCATTCCAAGAAAAAATTCGGAGACAGTATTTAAGCACAAATGTAAGGCAACAATTTAATTTTGGCCTAATATTTTTCTCTGTGTGGTAAAATGATGACATTAGCTTTGTTTTCCTGTAAATGAGTATATATGTTGTTTTTTTTCTGTTGCTGGGAATACTGGGGGGTTTTTTTGGTTTTTTTAAGGCTGCTTTTTTTTCTTTTTTTTTAAGAGCATTTATTTATTTTATTTTTGGCAGCGTCAGGTCTTAGTTGCAGCACGCGGGATCTTCTTTGAGGCATGCGGGATCTTTTGTTGCGGCGTCGCGGGCTCTTCCTTGCGGCGCACGGGATTCTCTCTAGTTGTGGTGCGTGGGCTCTGTAGTTGCCGCGCACGGGCTTAGTTGCCCGGTGGCATGTGGGATCTTAGTTCCCTGACCATGGATCAAACCTGTGTCCCCTGCATTGTAAGGCGGATTCTTTACCACTGGACCACGAGGGAAGTCCCAGGAATACTGTTTTTTAATTGTAAAATGTGTCATACATTCAGAAGTGTATAAAATACATTTGCTCTTTTAAATAGTAAAACAAGTATCTGTGTACCCACCAATCATGGTAAAAATAGAACCAGTACCCTGAGTGTCCCTGTCCCACTCTCTCAAGGCCATGACTAACCAGGATTTGTAATAATCACCTCCATGCTTTTCTTTATAGATTTACAACCTATATGTACGTTCCTAAAGGTATTTATTTTGAAAACCTGAGTAGCAAGTACAAATGTAGCAATGCAAAGAAAGGTAGAATTGCCATTCTATGAAAGTAAGCTGAACAGTTCCTGGATTATGGTCTGCCTTCAGCTTCCCTGGTTGACAGCAGGGCAGGGCAGTGGGTAAGGCAATGAGAAGTGTCACCTTATGCCCAGGATTTTTAGCGTGGTTTTGTTTTTTTGTTTTTTTTTTATAAATACAGTTGTTTTTTTAATAGTTTTTTTTTTTTTTTAGATGTTGGGGGTAGGAGTTTATTAATTAATTTATTTATTTTTGCTGTGTTGGGTCTTCGTTTCTGTGCGAGGGCTTTCTCTAGTTGTGGCAAGCGGGGGCCGCTCTTCATCGCGGTGCGCGGGCCTCTCACTATCACGGCCTCTCTTGTTGCGGAGCACAGGCTCCAGACGCGCAGGCTCAGTAGTTGTGGCTCACAGGCCTAGTTGCTCCGCGGCATGTGGGATCCTCCCAGACCAGGGTTCGAACCCGTGTCCCCTGCATTAGCAGGCAGATTCTCAACCACTGCATCACCAGGGAAACCCTTTAGCGTTGTTTTTAATGCAAGGCTAGAGCAACCACACAAGATTGTTTCTCTATGTGTCAATGCAAGTTTTCTCAGAGATGACAGGGAAAAAAGTAGTAGGTACAAATTTCGAGTTCAGTGTTGCAGTAAGTAGGATAGTCAAAACAGAGTTTTACAGTTGAAAGTTGAAAAATCTTCATCAGTAATATTTTTAGTAAG
Source organism: Mesoplodon bidens (assembly GCF_964165515.1). Lineage (NCBI taxonomy): Eukaryota > Metazoa > Chordata > Mammalia > Artiodactyla > Ziphiidae > Mesoplodon > Mesoplodon bidens. The sequence continues at coordinate 46,472,802 of NC_138164.1, read as the reverse complement.
TTTTTATTCCCTAAACATTCTAAGTGGTTTTTCTTAAAATATAACAATGTTATTTATAATCAGAAAAGAAGCTTGAAGTGTCTTCCCACAGCAGAGCAAGGGTGACAAATAGGTTTCAGTTTATGTGCCTTCTCAATTGACTGTACCTGCCTGGAGCACTATAGTCAAAAGAATTCTGAGGCCATGTGCAGCCTTACAGGAGGCTGTGGCGTTCATCTCTTCTAACTGGTTCTCTGGAGCCACTGCAGCCTAAGGAGCAGTGTAGTTCCCAGACAGAAGTAAATAACATAACACTCCCCCTTGTGCACGTGCACACACACACGCATGCACACACACACAGTGATAACAGGTGTGGTAAATAAGAGTTTATTTTGTTTTTAACTACCTCAGATTGAATCTAAGTTATTGGCATGCTACAAGGGTTTAGGACTTCCTGGTCTCTGTCCCCATACTGCCAAAATTGACTTGCAGACTTTTTATAAGACTTTTACTTCCAACCATGTAAATTACGCTGTCCACTTCCGAGGAAACAGATAATCCAAAGACACTCTGCCTTAGGGGTCTTTATCAGCTTAGATCAGTGTGGTCCTGCTGACTTCTAGTTATGTCTGTGACGAGGGTAAAATTTTTTTCTGCTCAAGATACGTAGTCCTGACCTAAGGCATGACGTCATACTTGTGTGAAGCTTTGAGACCATTTAGATTTTTCTGTAATCTGCTGAGTTACATTGAAATCCTGAAGTGTTAGGCCTGGAAAAGACCCTAAAGAACATAGAAAAGTGCTTCACAAGGTTGGCTGTGCAGCAGAATTAAGTGGAGGAGCTTTTGAAACTCAGAAGATTGCTGGGTCTCATCCCAGACCTCCTGCCTCAGAATCGTCAGGGCAGCGGGGCAGTTTTCAAAGTTTCTCTGAGTTAGTGTCAATGCTACTACCCCCTTGATCGTAGTCAAGAGACTAATGTTTAAACCTAGAAATCACCAGTTTAGTTCACCTTTCTCATTGGACAAAAGAAACTAAAGCCTAGAACACAGGATTTCATGTTGTCCTATGGCTGGTTAATGACAGGGCAGACATACAGTGCAGGCAAAGCAGGTGAATTTCCAGCCTCTACTATACCCCACCATCCTCTTACCTTTCTATACAAAATGTGTCTGATAACACCTTCACAGAGGACTTGTGTGTTGCCTCATTGGAGGAACAAAAAAGAGCTTGCGAACAACACTGAAGTATGTGCCAGATCTGAATCAGAAGCAGTAACTTCCCCAGGCTTTACCATTGTTGCCTAAGTGTCTTGCTCTGTTTTTCAGTTGGTAAGTCACATAGAGGAGATGCTCCAGACAGCTTACAACAAGCTCCACACGTGGCAGTCACGGCGTCTGATGAAGAAAACGTGAAGTGTCTGTGGCTCTCACAGGTTCTGTGAGACTGAGAGAACTGTGACCTGCAGTGACTCTGGAAACCTGGCCTGTCAGACATACAGGTGATCACACCTGCATGTGACAAGAAAGTGACAAGAAACATCTGTACCATGCCGACTCGGAGCTGATGCTATTGTACTTGCACATTGAGAACTGAAAAGAAGAGAACTATGATTAAACTAAAAGCTAGGGAGGTAAATTAAGGCAGAACCAAAATGAGCTAAGTTGCAAATATACATATATATATATATATATATATATATATATATATATATATATATATATATTTTAAAAAGACACTGTTTACAGCAGTTACTCAGGAACTGCTTTTGATTCACATTAAGCTGCTTTCAGGACTCTAAAAAAAAAAAACTTTTTAAAAGGGTGCATTGATAAAATCTGAGGATTTTTGGTTTTGTTTTGTTATTGTGTAAATTTTTTTTCCTAAGTTTATGGCACAGGGTACACCTTAAGTATTTCTCCTCCATCTTCCACTTGGATCCTCAAGTTTTGCTGAATTCTAGTTGTACCTTACATCAGCAAGTTAAAGAGAGTACTTTAAAATAAAGCAGAGGGAGACTGTTGCTCAGCCATCCAGAAACAGTTGTAGTCAGAAGACATCATTGGTCCTGTGTTTCCTACGGAAATAAGAAACAATAAATATTGCACTGAATGTTTGTGGTTTGGAGTCCCTAAAAGATAAAGAGGGGACATATTTGCAGAAAGTCGTGTGGGGTTTTTATGCAGAATTTTGTCAGAGGACAATGCGCTGCATGTTTTTCTTTGAGTGCAAATGTACATTGCTAAGATTTTTTTTTTAAGATGGCATGTGCTTTGAAAAGAAATTGCATTTTTAAGAGTTTAAAAATCTTATGAGTGAGAGATATAAGAAATCTTACTTATTTTCACCTCTTTAGAAAAAATAAAAGATGTTTCTCATATCTCTTTTTCTCCAGTATCTGACTGTTACGGTTCTTGGCGAATTGATAATCATTGCATAGTGACTCTAAAGCCTAAATGCAAAAAAAAAAAAAAAAGATATTTTCTTGTTTTTGGAATCTGTGCCATATTTTGTTCCTGATAGTATCAACTCACCGTTTATCTAAGACTTTAGATGTCTTGTATTAAAAATTAGAGAAGAAAGTAAAACTTTTTATAGATACTCTTTTAACTGTAACACATCTTGTGGATTCTCCTTATGTGTGGTGCTTACTTGGGTGGGCTGCTCGAGGGCCACTCGTTATTTTTTTAAGCCATTATACCAGCTGGTTATCTTTCATAAAATGGCTACAACAGGTTGAAAACCTGTTCAGACTTTGAACCAGTAAAAGAAAAGTAGCAACATCATTCAGTCATCCCATTTCTCCTTCAGATCAGTTTAGTAATGGTGTGTTACACTTCACAGTTTTACAAAGTGCATTTCAAATGAATTATTACCACAATTACTCTATAAGCGATAGCAATCGAGCAGATAGAAAAATGTTTGAAATAGAAGGAAGAGTACGTCTGTTGGGAAAGGCAGATGTAAAGAAAGAAAATGCTCTGTTGAGTGCTCTGTTAGAGATTAAGTGATAAATGGAACCTGAAGGAAGAAACCATTGGGGGAATTGGGTAGGCTTCACTAAAGAAGTAACATTTTAGCTAAGCCTTGAAGGTTGAACAGGGAAGTGCATGGTGAAGATGTGAAGACTTTGAAAGGCACCCCCCCTTCCGCGTGTTGGGACAAGAGTGTTTGTTGGATTGGAGAGTTGGAGGTGACAAGAGGCTGGGAAAACCAGTTTAATTCAGGTTTCAGATGGCTTTGTAAGGCCAAGGTAAATTCAGACCTTACCCATTAGGCACGGGGGACCTTGGAGAAAATTTTAAGCACATGAGTTGTTTTTCTGAGGGTATTTTGCTTGTTCTGTTTGGTTTGTTGGATTAAAAGTCCAGCAGTTGGGGATGCCAAAACCTAGAAGGCTTTGGAACAATAATCCAGACTAGGTCCAAATTAAAGTGGAATTCTGGTAAATAAAAAGGAGGGAACTGAATAAAGACTTTCATTAAGGTGTATGATTAAGTCTCATAAGGAATGAAGGACTTAAGGGAGATTTCACCAGAGGTAGCTCTAACTTTCAAGTCCAGCTTACATTTGAAATATTTGATCCTTGGAGTCCTTTCAAAATGAACGTTGGCAGCTGTTTAGACCTACTATGGCCCCACCTTCCCATTGTGGAAAATGATAGCTGCTGGTGATTGAGAGCTGCGATAAACCAGCACTGTTCCTAGCACCTTTAGAAATGGTTTTGATGTTAAGTAATTTACCCCAGTAAGTGTCAGAGCTTACTCTAAACTGCTAAGCTTCTGCAGTCACTGAGATGGGACAAGACGCTTGTGAAGTTGGAAGCTTTTATTCCCCAGCCCAGGCTTCCACTGCATAGTTTTTCCTTTGACTGCCCCGTCAGTCATTCCTGCCTCCAATTCTATTCTGTACTTCTTTCACGGAAAATCACATTATGGGGTTATTCTGCCTAGTGGGTCCCATTAGCCCAAAGGGCTGCAAAATACAATAGTATAGTGAAAGCATGTCATGCCTTAGGAGAATGAGTTTCTCCTGGAAAAACATAAAATCAGTAGTGCTAGTCTACTTTGGACTTAACACTGCAAAATGAGTAGGATACTTTGTGACATCTGCTTCAGTCTGGAAAGCAAAAGATTGCTTAAACACCTGTAACTTAGGAGGGTAAGCCACGCATCCAGGCTGAGGGTTTAATCCAGAAAGTGATTTCCTATTGGTGCATATATCATCTGGAGCCAACAGTGGCCCTGGTATGGAAAGCTGCCTGTTTTAAACTTAGATTTGCTATTTCCAGTGTCAGAACTTGCATGGGAGTCCTCAGTGCATTACCTCTGCCCTTTCCCAATTTAGCTTCTTCAAGACTCAGCTGTTTTCCCAGTTCCTGAGGCCAGGGGAGTCTTAGTTATTTTCAGCTCATAAACTGTCCAGAGCTGGAGCATTGCCTAGAACCTGGTTCAGGGGTGATCAGCCTTAGCTTGTAGTCCATATCCTCGATTGGGTGTGTATTTAAGTCACAGAAAAGACCTTGGAATTCAAACTTCGTAACCACAGAGCCCTGTTTTCATAGTCTTTTGCAGAATCCCTAATATTTATGACAAACATGGAATTAAACCTGTTGAGGTGGAGCCAGTGATCCAGCTCTTTCCACTCCCCCTAACAAAACAGCATGAAAAACCTACACCCTCGATGGCCACCTGGTAACCTGCTGTGTTTGTTGGGATGAATGATAACAAAAGTAGGCCGAAGGGAGTTCCCTGGCAGTCCAGTGGTTAAGAGTTGGTGCTTTCACTGCTGTGGGCCCGGGTTTGATCCTTGGTCAGGGAACTAAGATCCCACAAGCTGTGCACGCGGCCAATAAATAAATAAATAAAAATGAATTATCTTTAAAAAGAAAAGTAGGCTGAGATTGACGCATAAGATAAACTGGCTTGAATTTATTTATTTGCTTATTGGCCGCACAGCACGGCATGCCGGATCTTAGTTCCCCGACCAGGGATTGAACCTGCATCCCCACTGCAGGGTCTTAACCACTGGACTGCCAGGGAAATCCCTAAACTGGCTTAAATTTGAAACTTTACTCATCTGTAGTCATAGAAATAAATAGCAAGATAGTAGACTTAAACCCAACTTACTAGCAATTAAAACAGACTGAACACTCTAAAAGACAAAGATTGTCAGATTGGATTGAAAAACAAGACTCAACTACATGCTAGTTATAATCACAGAAATGTCTATACTTACCTCACTGGATTTGCCCTCCCCTCATGTCAAATTCAGGTTCACTAGGTATTAGAATTCAAAGACCTTTATTACTCAAATTTATATCTTTCTGGTTCGAGGACCTAAGTGGTGAACAGAGCAGTGAAAAAGGAATGACAAATACAAAATCAGTGACCATTAATGTCCATTTTTTTAATTATTACAAAAGTATAATATTTTTAAGGTTTGAATAGTACTGCCATATATAAAATAATAGAAAATGTTTCTGTATCCTTACCCCCAAATCTCATTCTCTTGAGGTAATGCTTAGTGTATTTTCTCCTGGACATTTTTCTATGTGCTTAAAATTATTTTTCTTACCTACAATCTAAGATCTTTCTAGCAAAGAAACACGTGTGCACACATTTATACCCTTTAAGATAAACCCTGACAATGGGGCTTATCTCCATAGAGAGCCCATTCATGGTCCCATTTCTGTAAGCTAAGTTTTTGTGAATTTCGATCTTATCCATTAGTGTGCTACTTCTGGCACCTGGTTATCCATAAGAACAGGCTATGTCTGGCCTGAATGCAAAAATTCCTTGGAATTTTACTTGTACAATCAGATTCTTATCACCCAAGAACATGTAGACCCACAGATACAAAAAGTAGAGAAAAAGTAGTGTTAGAACAGGCCCTCCCGGGATCGACTGCAGCCTCAGCAGCAGTAGAGACATGGTGTAGCAGAGCCATGAGAGCAGTCACTGGACCTACACTGGGTTCAGATCCCAGCTGCGTAGCTCCCTAGATGTGTGACTTCATCTGTGCCTTGGTTTCTTCTTCATCTATAAAGTGAGTGTTAGAGTACTTAACTGATAGGATTACTGTGAGGATAACCAATAGAGTATATATGGGGCACTTGGAGCAGAGTCCAACACCTGACATGTGCTGGGTGAGTGCTGTCCTTGATGCTGATACAGGTGTTCACTGAGCCACACGGTGAGAGGCAGCATCGTCTCGATCTCACTGTGTAGAAATCTAAATGGAAGACAATTCCCTCAAAGGACAGTAAAGGTGCTTGCGTTTGTACTTCTACCCCCCAAAAACTGCCCAAATCTAATATTCATGGCTTATCTTTAATAGATGGATTAATAGTCACTTTTTTGTGGTGCCCTGCATTCTCCAAATTACTTCAAAATATACATATAAAATTGCTTATAACTGATTTCACACTTCAGTTGCAGTATTTATGAAATAAATGCCATTCTTTTGAGAACGTGAGGAGAACGTTTCTGTGTTCTTCCCTGGGATGTAAAATACAGATCAAAAGACGACTGTAAGTTAAAAGATACTGTAAATTAGAATCCAAAATTCATTTGAAATTAATGTTTCATTTCATATCTTATGTTTGATATTTAGGGAAAAAAGCTTTCCTTTTTTTTTTTTTTTTTTCGGTATGCGGGCCTCTCACTGCTGGGGCCTCTCCCATTGCGGAACACAGGCTCCGGACGTGCAGGCTCAGCGGCCATGACTCACGGGCCAAGCCGCTCCGCGGCATGTGGGATCCTCCCGGACCGGGGCACGAACCCGTGCCCCCTGCATCGGCAGGCGGACGTTCAACCACTGCGCCATCAGGGAAGCCCTAGCTTTCCTTTTTTTTGGTGAGAAGGGGAAGGGAAGCACATCCTGTTATCTTTTAAGTACTTGCTAAAATTTTTTCTTAAAAATAGAGGTTGGGATCTATGTAGAAAACATACTTATGGTTACTGGGGGTAAGCGGGGGAAGGGATAAATTGGGAGATGGGGGCTGACATATACACATTACTATATATAAAATAGATAACTGTTAAGGACCTACTGTATAGCACAGGGAACTCTACTCAGTACTCTGTAATGGCCTATATGGGGAAAGAATCTAAAAAAGTGGATATCTGTATAACTGATCCGCTTTGCTGTATACCTGAAACTAACACAACACTGTAAATCAACTATACTCCAATAAAAATTAAGAGAAAAAATAGAGGTTGGGATCAAAGAAAAACAGGTTGAAAATATGCTGAGTTATCAGGAGAGCAACCTTGAAACTTGATAAAACAGGTGAAGGGGGTTCTCTTCAAAACAAGGTCACTAACAGGCTTCAGTGAGCACATCCCCAGACCTAAACATGGTGATTTGTCATCTGGACAGTTGCATATTACAAGTATAGCTTAGTTAGGCAAGAAGGAATTTCTTTAAAAACATAATAGTGATCAGTTTTCTGTGTTACATGAATAGTAAAAATCTAGTAAACGAGAAAGCACTCAAGCTCTACAGCTGAGCGACCTGGGTTCAAATCCCAACCCTGCCACTTAATAGTTGTGCAATTACTTCATCACTTCATGCCTCGGTTTCCTCACTTTTAAAATGGGCGTAATGAGAGTACTTACAGATTTATTGTGAAGGTTAAATAAGCTAATAAATGTAAGTGCTTAGAATACTGCATGGCACAAACTAAGCACTCAAAAACTGTTCTTTGTACCATTTATTATTATTTACCTTTACCTGGCTTCAGCTCAAAGCTTATTGACTCAGGCTGGCATAAAATGTCAACATTGATAGGGACCAGAGAGTAAGGGAAAAAAACTAATATTTATTAGATCTATTTGCCAGATATTTGCCATGTTATATGTACATTCTTAATCCTTAGGATTCACTCAACAATTATTTATTAAGCTCCTACTATACATCGGTCTACAGACCCCACTGTATAAAATCTCTGGGTCAGGAAAAGGCACTGTCCTAGATGATGGGTAAAATAGACTGTGCCTTCATGGAACTTAATAAAACTGAGTCTCGGAAGGGTGAAATGACTTGCCTAAATACCCTGACTCCAATTTGAGAGTGGAGAGCTAAGATTCAGGCTCAGCTCTTCAAAGCAAATCTGTGCAGCTGCGAACTATTGACCTTTCTCTCCCTAATCACCTTACTGTCTCCCCACCCTGCTCAGGCAGGTTGGAACTTTCTTTTCTCCCTGCTCTAAATAATGGAAAAAGGGAGATCTGTGCTATCAGGCCACACACTGACAAGCACATGTGGCTCTGAGGTTGGGAGACTGCTTCATTCTCCTGAAGAGCAGTGACGGACACAGATTCTTGGACTTGAAGCCCTAAGGGAGGGCCATCCAGGCTCCAACTCTGCTGTTGGTGCCTAAGCCTCTGTTATGTGCTGGGTCCTCAGAAGAATTCAACGGACCTTCGCTGTCCTGTTTTCTCCTGACATTTTACTTTTTAAAAATTAATTTTGGGCTTCCCTGGTGGCGCAGTGGTTGAGAGTCCGCCTGCTGATGCAGGGGACACGGGTTCGTGCCCTGGTCCAGGAAGATCCCACATGCCGCGGAGCGGCTGAGCCCATGAGCCACGGCTGCTGAGCCTGCGTGTCCGGAGCCTGTGCTCTGCAACGGGAGAGGCCACAACAGTGAGAGGCCTGCGTACCGCAAAAAAAAAAAAAAAAAAATTAATTTTGTTTTTTAGCAGAGTTATTCATGCTCATAATTTAAAAAATCAAAAACACTAAAAGGTGCATACCAAAACATCAAATCCACCAACTTCCCTCATCACAGAGTTAATCACTTTCAACTCTTTTAGCTTATCTTATACCATTCTCAATTTATCAATTTTGTTATTCTCCACTATTATGGTCATTAAGGATTTAGTGTTCTTATCATTATTCCCATTTCCCTCTCTCCAGCCTCCCAATATAGTTATTTCATGGTTTTTTGATGATCAACAGTGTTCACATTTTGATAATGTGAATATTGTTTGGTGCTTCAGTTAGGGTCCTGGCAGGAAATAAATGGCACCCTCAAATTGGGTGATTTAAGGAGCTTAATAAAGGGACAGTTTTCCAAAGTGTAGGCAGAGTAGAGAGAAACCATAAGTTATAGTGCGGTATCCTAGTTACCAGGCCTAGGCCTGATGAGACGATGGAGAGAAGTGGTTACCAGGAGAGAAGAGACCCTGACAGGAGTTAAGGGACACAACCCACCCACAGTCCCACAGGGAGGGCTCCATCTCACTTTCCCTCTCCCCCAGTCTCTGCAGGGAAGGCAGAGGGCATAGGGGCACCGTTGCTGTGTGGTTCCTTCAGGTCAGCCCCTCAGAACCCAGAGCAGGGTGGAGAAGAAGACAGTGGACCGGCAGGGCAAATAGAAGATATCCAGCATCACAGCTGAGCAGGGTACTAATGTTCCCTTAACTTTCTTGACCAACTTTTCTTTCACCACAGTTTCCAGTTGGCTTGATCTTCTAACACTCCTATGGCCACTTCACTCCAAACTCTGAACAGACTGTAAAACCCCTCAGCTGGCCCTTATATTTGAGCAAGTTATTTAACGTGGATTAGAAACTCCATGTGCACAGGCAGGTCTGTCGAATAGAGGACGTCCACCGGGGTAATGGGGGAAGCCGCTTTGCCAGCCAGGTCTCTCACATGTCAGTATTTGGGGAACTTTTCTCTGAGACCATTCTGTCTCTCCAGAGAAGGAGGCTCTGTGTCTCTACCTGCGAGTATAAGCCTGGAGACTAGCTTTCTGGGAATTGCCTCAGGAAGGGGGTTCTCTGTCTATAGACATTCTCTTATGCCTCAGTGCCTCTCACCACTGTGCTTGCGTCCTGACTGCATTTCCCCAAAGAGTAAACCCCTTACTTTCAGTGAGGGTGGAGGCAGGAGGCAGTCATTTTGTTGCGCAGGTGGGGAAGGAATCCAGGAGTCTCTGGTCTCTTAGATCCCTTGTTTCAGGCCCACACTGTACTCCTATCTTCCACAGAACTTGCTCCCTCCAGCTCCTGAGTCCGTCTAGTGCAAATCAGCTTCCATCTCTTCACCACCTCCCTCTGTGGCCACTTGGATTTCACTCTCATGTTAGTCACACTGATTTCAGCTTTCTAAAATGTGGTTGACAGACCTCAGCTGGGGTTGTCTCCTCTTCCAGTCTCTTGGTCTTTGTGTGATTACACGTTTGTATGTTCTTTTCCCATCATTTTAGTAGGATTTGGGGAAGGAACTAAGATAAACATATGAGTTCAATCTGCAGGGTTTAACCAGAGACCCACTAGTGTTGAATCTTGGTTATTTTAGTGTCGAGGTGAATGCTCACTATTTCGTGACTAAAGGCCCCGTAAGATGACTGCTCTAAACAGACTGAAAAAAAATGTGCAACCTAAAAGTTGAGAATTGTGTTTTATTCGGCAGACATGCTGAGGACTTAAGCCCGGGAGACAGCCTCTCATATAGCTCTGAAGGATCCTTCTGAAGAGGTAAGGGAGGAGCCAGAATATATAAGAGTTTTGCAAAAACAAACCAGGTAGTTGAACATCAAAAGGTTTCTGCTAATTAAAGAAAAAACAAACATCTCAAGTCAAGGAAGTTAGCGCTTTTCTCTGTATGGGAAGGTACAAGAGTCTGGGCTCACTGAAATCATTCCTTTGATATGCACCTCAACTATCTAGGGCCAGCATACTATTCTTTTACATCCTGAATCCACTCAGGGTGCACCGTTGGGGTCACCCTGCAGTGGCTGATGAGTTGATGGCCACAACATCCTTTGTTTATGATTTGTCCAGCAGCATTCTTTGTCCACAACCCAAACCCCTAGTAGCTATCCTCCGTTCCTTGTCATAGAGCAAGCCAAAGTTACTGAGCTCGTGCTTTTTCCCCTGGTGTGTGTGTGTGTGTGAGCATATCACATGATCCCACTGCTAAGCTGTTCACTAGCCCAGTGTTTTCTAAAGTGTGGTTAGCACACCTCCAGGGGGTTGAGTAAATATCAGATGACTGAGCATTTCAAATTTCTAATTGTATAGTTATATATTTTAATGTGTGTGTATATATATATATTTAATGTAACTGGCATATCAGGCACATTTTTGCTAGGGATGAAGCTAAGTAAAATGGGGAGTCAATTTAAAGAAGCATGTTGAATAGAGTAGTATGGGTGCTATTCAGGAATGGCAAACATTGTGACAATGACTGATATTTGCTAAACACAATGCTGCTGAGTTGCAGCTAGCTAGTGCTACATGATCCAGAAAGGAGACTTAAGAAGCACATTTCTTTCTAAAAAAGCCCTAGGGCCTGTGCTCTTCCCCCAGCTGGAATGGAAACTAAGGATTGTCCAGTGTGGGCGTCTCACTGTTTGTTTTTGTGGAATGGACATAGAAATCCTTCAGGTCTGGTTGGAGTTAGCCAGTTGTGAGTTGCAGAGTGTGGGCACTAGAAGAGCAAAGCTGGCCTTTAGAAACTGCCTCCTTCTTTAGAGCTGCATTTCTGCCACCAGAGACCCCCATTCCTTTGCACGTTTTCTCCTGCGGCTCTGAGATGCAGGGTGAGCACATGGGAGGGTCTGGTCACTGACAGAGCGTTCAGTTCTCAGCCTCAGGGAGGCCACTCGCTTGTCTCAGAACTGCCCCTGGCATAGCTCCAGCCCAGATGAGGCAGCGCAGGTGGGGCAACAGGTAGTATCAGAGGTCTCTCCCAGCTCCTGGAGGCCATCCCTCTTCTTAGATTGGGGCTCTTGAGAGCTTCCCAGAAGTATCTTCATTTCAACATTCCAGATTGCCCCTCAGGGATTGAAAAGGAAGCTAACATTTATTGGGCACCTACTGGGTGCTGGGTGCTTTACATTTAAACCTCACAACAACCTATGAAAATGGTATTATCCCCATTCTACAGAGGCCCCCTGAGAGGAAGTAATTTGCTCAAGTTCTCATAGTGAGTGGTGGAAATCAGGAGTCAAACCCAGAGCAGTGTGAGGCCAAAGCAAAGAGCCATACTGAGGGAAAGACAACAGCAGGCCTGGCCCCTGGAAACATGGGCCTCACCCTGCTGCTGTCTGGACATTGCATGGCTGCCTCTCTTTCCAAACTGTGAGAGAACCAAAACTGAGGGAGGCCAGGGTCTCGTGGGCAGGGGCTGCCTTTCTGAATCCATGCAAGGGGCAGAGACCAACCAGCGTAGGGTGGCCAGAAACAGCCATGAGCTTTACATCATAAGGTAAGTATGCCATAAAAAACTAGGAAACTTGCAGCCCCTCCCTGACCAGCCCAGCCTTGTATATACAACCAATTTTAGTACTAGGTAATAAAGTATCTTTAAAAAAAAAAAAAAGGTTGGATAAAGCAGGCATTATGTGCAGGTTCTAGAAGATCCTCACCTGAGGAAGGGGTCAGGCTCGGCCTGGGTGCAGGGCCAGGAAGAATGCTCTGAACCAATTAGAGTCTGAAATACATAAAACAAATGGTCAGAGCAGTGACCACAAACTTGCCTCTCTCCTCAGTTCATTTCCTGAGATAGGAATATGGTTTATTGAGCAATGTCCTTGTTTTTCCTATTTCAAAGATGCGTAAGGCTTAGAAAGTGACTTGCCCAGAAACATACAGGCAGTAGGAGTCATGTCAGGGTTTGAACCTGACTGGCTCCCAAAGCTGAGGTTCCCATGGAGACCCCCTTCCTGAAGGACAGTAAATCTGGTGCAGCAGAGGAATGCAGTAGAGATGGAGGCTCTGCCATCTGCCCCTCCTTGTCCCTTAGGAGATGTGCAGAGTATCTCTCCAAGTGGAGGAGTTTGCAGGGATGTCTGTTTTCTGAAAGGCCTGGACAGAGAGATAGACAGGGCCCTCCTCGGAAAGGGTCAATCTGGGCTTTGTTTTCCCCAACGTCTCTGTCCCAGGACTAACAAAATGGCAGGAAAACAGGCTGACAGGAGCTGTCCGGGATGATCACGCCAGCCCCCGGCGCACCCCTGCTGCTCAGAGCGGTGAGGGAACAGCCTCCATGGAGAGGTGCCTGGTGTCAACTTCGTTGATTTTCTGCTTCGTTAGGTCAGTGAGAGGCTGCGGCTTCCACAGAGAGCCCTCTTCAGCGCGGCCTAGCAATTTCCTGAGAGGAAATTGCTATCACGGGCAGTAGCTGCACCTGGTCTCCCTGCAGAGAACTTGCCCAGATGCCACCTGGCTTTCATGTCCTCGAAGCCTGGCTATAGCACATCGGGCTGTGTGACTTTGGGCAAGTGCCTTCACCTCCCCAAAACTCAGTTCCTGTTTCTGGAAAACGGGAGTAATGATGTGCCCTACTCCACAGGGCAGCTGTGAAGATTAAACAGTGCTTCTAAAGGGTTTAGTAGGAGTGCTGGGGACGTACATATTAAATGTGCAATAAACATGGGAGTGATTATTATTGCAATGTTCACAAAGTCTGCACCCGCAAGGTCTGGTGTCCTAGCACTGACTAGGAAGCACCCTTCAGCATCACAAGTAATTTCAAAATAGCTCAAATCCCAGGCTCGCCCTTTGGCAAAGTGAGAGTGGAGATGACAGTGATGTCCATAGAAGCATTGACCAAGAATTCTCCTTACTCTCAAATCTCCCTTCATCAGCAGAAGTTAAGGCAACTCTTTTCCAGTCTTCCACCTCCACTGCCTCCAAAATTCCCTTGAGACATTTTCTCTTCCTCTTTATTATACAGATTAACATCCTGTAGACCCAAATCCTCCCTTCCACTACCAGTCCAAATACACAGTCTTCCCCAACCAGGTACTGATTCTGCATCTCAAAAGCCCAAGGCACAAGTTGAGCAAAAACCGAACTCCCCTCAGAGACTGGGAAAAGAAGTTGAACAGGAGAAGGACTACCCCAGGGCACAGGGAAGGCTATGAACCTCGCCCGGTCCACTATCCACACAACTGAATTTCAGGCTCCCTCCCGGAGATGCGCCCAGAGGGCTGAGAGGAGGAGCGGGTCATGCCAGGAGCAGTTCCATTTGGCATTCTGATTTGGTTTTCTCCTGGAAACGGAATCTCTCTGAAGAGGCCGCCCCAGTTCTTGACACTGTGGCAGTGAGTTTTAGCTCCATCTCTGCTCCCGGGGCACCCACCCTACCTTCCCTGTCGCTCTGGAGTCTTTGACTCCACATTGATAAACACCCACCCTGGTTGAGAGCCTGCCAGCTCCTCAAATGCATCAGGGGCCATTTTATGGGGTAGGGGTAACAAGGACCTGGGATTCTTGCCTAATCCATGGCAAACTATCTCCTGCATCGCCAGCACCCCCTCTGCCAGGGAGAGCAAAGTCTAAAGGCAACTAACACACTGTGCAATTTTCAACTTTCACCCATTACCCTAAAAAAGGTTTACCACCAGAGCCCCACAGCCTGCCCTTAGAAATCAATTCCATGTGGGAGGGAGCGGGTGGACTCCAAAGAAGAGCCTTCCTAGCCTGCCCCATTTCAAGACTTTTCTCAGAGAACTCCTGCTGGGTCTGAAGTCTTCCAGGGAAACCCAGCTGGGCTTCCTCCCTAGGCTGTTCCTAAGTTCCAGGCACGACAGTGGGGTGTGATGGGCCCGAATGACAGTCAGCCCCACTGGAGTCTGCAAGGGAGCCCTGCCAAGGGTGCTGGCTCTGGATCGGTCACCCAAGGCAGGAAGCTGTGGCCCCTGGTTACCATGGAGATCTTGGCACAGGCTATGCCCATCTATGGCTGCCAGGCAGCCTCCCTTAGGAAATGAGGAGGAGAAATTTGGTTGCTGGAGAACTAGCTCAGCCTAGTGGGGGGACTCCGTGACATCATGAGCCTGCAGCCGAGGGGGCTGCAGAGGAGGCTGAGGCCGGGAGCTCTGTGAGAACAGCGCTCTGCTGAGGCGGCCTCCTGCAATCCTGTGGCTTCAGTGGCTGGGGTGTGGCCTCCTGCAGAGCGACGCCTCTCCGCCAAGCTGCCAGTCCCAAGCCAGGGCTTGTTCGAAGCGGCTCTGGTACAGTGGAAAACCCCAGAAGCCAAGCGGGGAGTACAGCCATACGCACAGTGCCAAGGAAGCAGCCCAGGCGGGTAGAGAAGGCCGTGGTGTCTGGTGCAGGGAAGAAAACGCTAGACTAGTTGGGAGGTTCCTGTTTCTTAGTCACCACCCCTGAAACACTACAGTAGGGTCAAGAGCACTTCCCTTCCCTTCCCTTCTCCCAGCCCTACTTCCCCACTGCGCAATGACGTCTGCCCTGCAGTCGAATCGGATTGCAGAGAGGCCCTGCAGTGTAAGCAAAGCAGGGGCAGGTGTGAGGGGCTAATCTCCCTCACTGATTCAGTGGGTAAAGGAGGGCCAAGGCTGTGAGGGCCTCTCCTAGGCTTTCATCCCTTCTGTGGCTAAAACTGGAAGATCAGCCCAGTTAAAATGTCCTTTAAGACAGCCTGACGCTGCAAGTATGTTTGTACAGAGGGCAGAGCTTGGCCCTGCACACATGTGGACTTTGCCAAGCTAATGGAGCACCAGGAAGAGGGAGGCTGATTAGATTATTAGATAGGGCCCTGAAGCAGCCCTGTGGGCAGATGAGCTGTCTGGACCTTGGGGAGTATTTATCACATTTGTCCTTTGATATTCGGAGAGCAAAGGGCTAACTGCTTTCCAGGCTGTGAGGCACCCCAGGAAAGACAGAGGGGCAACCTAGGGGTAAGACAGGAATAAGGACGCAGACCTACTAGAGAATGGACTTGAGGATATGGGGAGGGGGAAGGGTAAGCTGTGACAAAGCGAGAGAGAGGCATGGACATATATACACTACCAAACGTAAGGTAGATAGCTAGTGGGAAGCAGCCGCATAGCACAGGGAGATCAGCTCGGTGCTTTATGACCGCCTAGAGGGGTGGGATAGGGGGAGTGGGAGGGAGGGAGACGCAAGAGGGAAGAGATATGGGGACATATGTGTATGTATAGCTGATTCACTTTGTTATAAAGCAGAAACTAACACACCATTGTAAAGCAATTATACTCCAATAAAGATGTAAAAAGAAAAAAAAGACAGAGGGTCAGAGTAGCATAGGAGAAGAAAAACTAGACCAGGAGTTTAAAATCCACCTGGCTGCTTTCCAGCTATGAGGGGCCTGAAGCAATTACATATTTTGAGATTTGGTAGTCTCACCAGTAAAACAGAGGTCAAAATTCTTGTTTGCTTTCTTCTCTCGGTTGAGGTGAAAATGCCTTGAGAGAATGGATATGAAAACCCCCCCTAAGCTACAGGGCCGATGAACTTTACCCAGCTGCAGGGAAGCTTTCTCCATGTCTGTACCCATCACAGCCTGTGGTCCCTCCTGGGATTCAAAGGAGCTCTCTTTTGTTCCTCTTAACAGAATCCCAGGCTCCCTTCTGGTACCCTGGAAAAATGAGGTGGGGCTACCTTTTTGGGTCAGGGTGCTCTGAGCAGGCTCAAACAACAGGGCAGAGGGCCTCCTTCTCCAGTAGAGCCTGCATTGTGAGGTGCAGCTAGATGAGTGCCTGTGTACCCCAGCTTGAACAAAAACCTAGGACCCAAATTTCAGTGAGGGGGCCCTGCAGTCAGCAGTTGCACAGCTAAGAAGACTTCCATTCATTTCCCACACCTAGCCCCAGGAAATTACCAATACACTTCCCTGGTGGTATTCATATTTACAATTGGCTTGATCCTCTTGGACTTGTAGAGGAAATTGCCCTTCTTTTTTGAGTTAGGCTTTGGAATGTAGTTCTCCATCTGGTAAAGGTTTGAAACATCTACACAGGAATCAAAGAGAGATGAGTTCCTATTATCAGTAATTCACTTTCAAAGCCCTGTGAGACTGTTTTTTATTAACAATCCAATACCCACCAGTGCCTTGGGAATTTTGGACCCCGTTTTGGAGCTAATATGGGGACAAGAGAGTGACAGGCATGGATTTCCTGTTGCCATGGGTGGAGCCAGGAGCCTTGGATGTCTGTCTCCACCCCCATAGTAGCCCCAATCACTTTCCAAAGTAGGGGGCAGCCTTTGCCATTGAGTCCTGAGCAAAACTGAAAAAATGAAGGTGTGTGTGGAGGCTCAACTCCCTAGCTCAGAGCCTCCCGGGATGTTTGAACCGGAAGAGAGAGACCCTCTTATGGTTTGATGTTGTTGTTGTTGTTGTTGTTGTTGTTGTTGTTGTTTTTGCGGTACGCGGGCCTCTCACTGTTGTGGTCTCTCCCGCTGCGGAGCACAGGCTCCGGGCACGCAGGCTCAGCGGCCATGGCTCACGGGCCCAGCCTCTCTGCGGCATGTGGGATCCTCCCGGACCGGGGCACAAACCTGTGTCCCCTGCATCGGCAGGCGGACTCTCAACCACTGCGCCACCAGGGAAGCCCCCCCTCTTATGTTTAGAAGCAGGGATGCTGAGACTACAGAGGGAATGTGACTGCCATAATGTCACCCAGAGGTCCATGACAAAACTGGGGCAAGAACCCCAGGTCAGGGTTGCCTCTTCACCAGGTTGCTCACTCATCTTTGCCAAGCCACTACTGTCACTGTCCTTGCCACCCAACCTGTCAGAGGGAAAGGCTGTCGCAGCTTCCCACAGTCCTCCCCTGCTGTGATTAGATAAGGGACATCTTCTGTTACACTGGGAATTGTCTGGCTTGGAGAGGCCCTGGGACTCCCTCTGCAGCACTGATATTGGAAGGCCTCAGTTTGGGAGCCACTTATATTCTGGTGGCAGTCTTTGCCTTGGAACTCGTCAATGGGATGTTAAGATTGAGGCCTAACTCCCTGCCAGGGAAGGATGGAGAGAAAAGGGCACAGGTCTTATCTCTTTCCTGGGGTAGAAAGTGGCTGGAAGGGTAATGCCTTAGTCCGTTCAGGCTGCTATAACAAAATACCATAGACTGGGTGGCTTATAAACAACAGAAATTTATTTCTCATGGTTCTGGAGGCTTGGGAGTCCAAGACCAAGATGCTGGCAGTTTCCAAGTTCATAGATGGCAACCTTTTTGCTGTGTCTTCACATGGCAGAAGGGACAAGGGCTCTCTCTAGGGTCTCTTTTATAAGGGCACCAACCCCATTCATGGAGTCTCCACCTTCATGACCTAATCACCTCCTAACAGCCCCACCTCTAAAAATTATACTATTCTATTGGGAATTAGGTTTCAACATATAAATGTTGGCAGGACACAAACATTCAGTATACAGCAAAGGGAATTTAGAGTTTCTGAGGGGATTCTTAGGGGATCATGTGAGGAATGAACTCTGGAGGGAATGACAGTCTAAGCCAAAAAGGGAAACAGAGGCAGCACCTAGTGCCTGAGGATGAGCCAGCTTGGAGGAGGGGAGAAGAAGGAGCTGGGGGCAAGGAGACATCAGGATAGCAGAAGAGATGGCACCCAGGAGAACTTGAGGAGTCGGGCTGGAGTCTTCAGCTTCCCCTCCCATCATGCGAGAAGAAGATGCGATTTGGGGGATGACATGAAGAAGTCTCCCAGGGGCAGGTACCTGCTCTCTTCCCAGAGAGAGGAGCCTCTGCTTTGGCACATACGCTGCAGGCCCTGGCCTATCAGGGATGGAGATGGAAGAGGCTATCTGCATCTTGGACCTTGCACCTTAGGAAAGCCATCAGCTTTGCAACTGTGGAAAAGGTGAAAAAATGTCGGGCTGTCAGCGAGTGTTCAGAGGTGCCATGGGGACATGTAGGGTGTGTCAGAGAAGAGTATGTTTTGTGCAGAGGTGGTTGGAGCTGTGTGTGTTCTGAAGCTTTCTGTTGTGTAACAACGTCCTTACTCAGGACCCTCAACCATCACCTTTCAACCACCTTGCTTTCACCCTATCTCTCCCATTTCCCCAAAACTTCAGTGACATCCACTGTTCACCAAAAACCAAAAACCCAAACCCCCAACTTTCTCAGCCTGGCATTTAAAGCTAAAGATTCACCAGACGTACCTTGAATTTCCTGTCTCCAGGTGTTTGTTCTCTGCTTTCTCAACACCTGATCTTCATTAATTGAACTCTTTTTCTAGGCTGAGCTCAAATCTCACCTCTTCCAAGAATCCTTCACCGGTCTCCCTGGCCAAAGGACCTCTCTCTCCTCTGAATACTAGAGCAATATTTTCTACATCTTTTGTGTTAGTTTACATTCTATCTTGCACTTTAACTATAGAGGGGGATGTTGTTGGTTTTCTCCACTAAATGGTGGAGAAAGCTTTGAAGGCTTATAAAGTTGTCATATTCATTTTTGTATCCCTAGCACCTAGAATGGCGCCCTTTACACAGCAGGTACATAATTCAAAATACATTTATTAAACAAATAAATGCTGGTGATGTGGAGATGAATGAGAAAGTTTCTGTCCATTAGGAGCTTACAGTGTACCGAGAGAAAGAGATGCACAGCAATAAGAACTAATTTAATACAAAGCCCAAGGAACAGCATTTGATCTATGGAGGTGTGGGGTATGGGTGGGCAGGGATGGTGCGAAGGGCCTCATGTGGGTTGAAGGAACCGCCCACGTGGAAGTGGGTGGCATATTTGGGGAACGTGGTAAGTACCCTTGGGACTGGCATGAAGGAAAATAGGAGATAATGCCAGAGAGGGATGTGGGCACTGGATCATAGAAAGCCTAGTGTGCCTTTCCAAGGAATTTGAATTTTATCCTGGAGGCCACTGACTGAGGAGCCATTGAATGTTCTTGAGGAGGAAGATAATAAATACTTACTGGATAAAGGAATGACTCTGTGTTTTGGGTAGACACCATTCTCTGGCCAGGGTCACTTTAGGAAAATCTTATGTTGGATGTTGAGTAGCACCCATTCTCTGAGGCCAGCCTGTCCCCTGGTCAAACCACCTCTCTGTGAGATTTTCCCTTTTAAAGAGGCCACCCCCCCAAAAAAAAAAAAAACATTTGGTCAGGATGAGAAATCTGTTCTGCCTTCTGAAACAGTTTCCTGCCCCACCCTCGGCTTTGACTTTTATATAGAAATACTTCTGTTTGGACTGCATTAGTCAGGATACTGTATTACTCAGGGTTCTCCAGAGAAAGAAAAAATATATATATAATGAGACTTGTTATAAAGAATTGGCTCATGTGATTATGGAGGCTGAGAAGTCCCACGATCTGCTGTCTGCAAGCTGGAGACCCAGGAAAGCAAGTGGTATATATTCCAGCCCGAGCCAAAGGCCTGAGAAGCAAGACTGCCAATGGTGTAAGTCCCAGCCTGAGGATGCGGAGACCCATCTCAGGTCGAGCAGACAGGCAGAGACACCCACTGCCACCCACTGCCTCTCACTGAAAACTGAGCCTGGGACTGGCTTGGGCCCTCTATATAATTTCTTGACTTTGTGGAATTGGGGGGTAAGGGGTGGGGGAGAGACAACATCCTATACAGAAGAAAAATCACAGGCTTTGGAGTCATCAGCCTGGGTTAAAATACCAGCTGAAATCAATTATTGGCTGTAGGACCTTGGCGAAGTCAGTAATCTCTTTGAGCTTCAATTTTCTTATCTGAAAAATGGGGATAATTATGCCTGCTCCAAAGAATTAAAATGACGATGAGTATGGGGATTGCCTAGCTTGCTGCCTAACACACAGGAGGTGCTGAGTAAATGGTACGTGTTTGATTCGTATTTGTAGAGTTAAATAGAAGCTCCTGTTCTACATGAAAAGAGGGAAGCTGTGCTTGGAGTGAGCTGTTGTTAGGTGCCTTAATTTAGGGGATTGCAAACTTTCTGCCTAGATTATCTTCAGAGGTTGTCCCAGAGCCCTCCTGGTGAAGGTTCCTACCTGTCTCCCCAGCCTAATGTCTGCTCTCCATGCTCTGCCTTCCTCCTCGGACAGCTGCGGTTGCATTGATAGGAAGCCAGGGGCCCAGCCCTGACTGAATGAGGACATTGTTGCAAAGACTGAGGAACCACAGACACTGTTGCAGTCCTCCCTGCCCTGAGGAACCCTGGAGAACCTGTGGCTGGCCCTCAGCCCCTCCAGCTGTATGTTTGGGGAGACAGCCTAGGTCCTCCCCAAACCTCCTGGCCTCCTTGGCTCCTCCGGGCCTCCTGGAGGGACGGGAAAATGGTTAGAATGTGCTAGAGAGATGCCCTGTTTTTCTGAAGATGAGGTTAGAGTTTTCCCTTCAAAACCAAGGAAGCCATGATTAGGGATCTTTCTCAGAGCTGGCGGCTAAATTGGTGCCCCAGGTGCAGGGAGGAAATAGACTCACCCATGCCCTTAAGAGACTCACCCGCAGGTGGGAGAGCAGAGCCCCACACACCTCGAAGGCAAACAGGTTTGGAGGATGTATAGACTTGTGTGGTGGAAGCAGAGAGGAGGGAGATACCGACTCTGTAAGTGTATGTGGTGGGGGAGTGGGGGCAATGGGGGGAGTAGCAGAAGATGGGTACAGCTGGAAGAAGTGGAGGAGGAAGGCCGGCCGGGAACCAGCGTGAGCAAAGGCCTGGAGGTAAAATTAACGTGATATGCTAAAAACAAAAAACAAAAAAAGCCCAGACTGTTCTTAGGCGTGGCTGGGACACAAGGTGCTGGGCCGGGGTGGGGGTGGGGGGCGCGGGCAGTAGGGAGTGCCGACCAGAGAGGCTGAGGCTTTACTTTTGAACTGTGGGACTTGGAAGGTTTAGCAGTAGGGGGACAAGCAGGGTCAATTTTTGGAAATCGCTCGACTTAGGTAACCAGACTGACGGTGTGCTAGGCATTTTCTTTCTTTCAACAAATATTTGTCGAGTGTCTATGACGTGGTAGGAGCTGTTCTGGGCACTGGGCAACGACGGCAAAAATTCAGATCGAGCCTTCCTTGAGAGTAACTTTCACATTTTATGGAAGAGGAAATTGAAGGTCGGCTTGACCCCGGCTGATGACTCTGGCCCGGACTTTCGTGCGGAGGTAGCGTGGCTCTGGACAGCCCTTTAGATGTCTCGGCGCACGTGGGTCGGTCAGCCTGCGGGTCCTCAGGATGCGCGCGCGCCGCCGGGGCTTCTCTACCGCCCCGCCCGGAGCCCGCCTCCAGCCCAACCCACACGTGCGTTCCCGCACGTCCGCCCGGCTCCCCCCCTGACGTCAGCCTCGCGGTACTATTTAAGGCCCCTCCCGCTCTCCAGTCGGAGTACCCGAGCAGCTGCCGCCAACTCCGGGTCCAGCGCCGCTTGCCGCCAACGCCCGGCCGCCCGACGTGTACTCCCGGTATGATCGGGCCCGGCGCGCACTGCGCCCGAGGGGGAGACCGACTGCTTCGGGCTAAGCTGGCCCTGCGCTGCCTGCTCACGGGAGGGGTGGGCGCTGCTTCCCAGAGGCAAAGTCCTGAGACTTGGGCGGTGGCTCATGCCACAAATGGGCCCGGCCGCACCCTGCTTTGGCTCTAAGTGGGCACAGTGGCTTCTGGCCGGGCTGGGGAACCAAGGAGGTGGCCGCACCTAACCTGAGGTCGAAGGCCTGGGTGGATGCAGAAGGGCCCGGAGACTACAGGTCTGAAGGGTGGGGTTGAGGGCATACTTTCGGGCTCGAAACGAGCAAACTGCACAGAACTCGAAGTCGGGTTCCGGGAGTCCATGGAACTGAAAAAGCCTCAGCAGTCTGGGGAGGCTTCCTGGAAGCCGGAAAGGCGCTGGGTGCCGCTCGGGTTGTATTTTAACCCTCGGACTCTCGAGAGGTGGGCTCCTTGGGGGCAGCCGCTGCTTGCAGATTAAAGGGCGCTTTTTGCGCAAGTTACATGTGTTAAGCAGCTAACGATGTTATAGGGCGCTATGCTAGACATGATGCATGCAAATTTGCAGCCGAAAGGGTACCAGCTCTCCCGCCTCTCAGACAATGTAATGAGAGGAGGATCATCCGGTACCTTCTCCTCCTTTTGACAAATGGGGGAACCTAAGACTGGTTGGGGCATCTCTAAGGTCACAGTCAGTGGGTGGCAGAGTTGGGGCGTAGACCCTCTTTCTTCAGGGCTTCACCCGCACCCGTATCCCCACATTGAAGGGAGCGCTGCAGCCCAGAGCTTAGGTTTTGGTGAAACCAGACGTCCGCTGAAAGAACTCCCTTCCCCCGTCAGGCTGCCAGAAACCTTACAAGGCCGTCTAGAAATAGCAGTGATTTGTAAGGAGAGACTCGATTCCAGCTTGGTGACTCTGGGCTGCCTGCCTGGAATTCCTCTCGGATATTTTTGCCCTTTGGGGCAGTGTCAAGATTAGACGTGGTGCTTTGGGGATGCAATCTACGACAATCTCTCCAGTGAATGCAGTGCAGGTTTGGATTAGCAGAGTCGAAGCCCCCGTCCCCGGCTCTGGAAATCGAGGGTTCCACCAAGTATCTGTTAACTTTAGGGCTCCAGGCTTCAGGCCTCTGCAGCTTCCTGTAGTAACAAAATTTCCTCATACCGGGCCTAACGCCCTTGCAACGAGGATCACGGCAGAAGCCACACGAGGTGCCTCCCTGTGGGTTGGTTAACAGTCCCGGGTTCCTAATATCACGATTTAAAATCTGGCTCTGGCAGCGCGCCAGGCCGGGGAGGCTGCCAGCCGGGCTTCACGTTGTTCGTGTGTGCTTAGGAGAGCTAGTTTAGTCTAAAGTCTGATTCTGAGCTCACTCTGACCCAGAGAGCAGGCTAGTTTCTGGTCACGTCCGCTCAGGGGCGGGGCCTCGCAAGCATCCGCTGTGCTGTCTGGTTTAGGGCCCACGTCTCAGTAGCCGGCGGCCACTAGCACTCTGAAATGCGCTTGTGCTCAGGGTTACTTATTGGGTAGGTGGGTGGGGGAGGGGTAGCTGCTAATCTTCCGGGTCTGGGCGGGGCGTAAAATCCGCGGGCTCCGCCGCTTCTTCGGGGGCGGGGGTTGGGGTGAGGAAGAAGAAAACGAGGGATTGCGCATGAGCAGAGCTCACCTTGGCGCTGGGCAACGCGGTGAGGCCGTCAAAGGCCCTTTACTCACGTACCTGTGGTCCCGAAGGGGCTTGGCAGGAGTCCTGGTGACGGGAGTAGAGTTGGGCGGGCGGCTCACAGTGATCTTGTTTGAGGAAAGGCCAGCTCCACTTGGAGTTAACAAGTCAAGATGAGTGAGCCCTCAGGAGGCTATACTTAACACCCAAACGTCAATATTTTTTTTCCACGCCAAGGTGAGGACGTTTACACCAAGATCCTAGTCAGAACAGATCCTGGCATTAGGCCTTTCAATTCTCCTTTGTCTGTCTTTAAGTTTTTTTCCCTCCCCCTTTTT
This sequence comes from Mesoplodon bidens, assembly GCF_964165515.1. Classification (NCBI taxonomy): domain Eukaryota; kingdom Metazoa; phylum Chordata; class Mammalia; order Artiodactyla; family Ziphiidae; genus Mesoplodon; species Mesoplodon bidens. The sequence continues at coordinate 46,448,654 of NC_138164.1, read as the reverse complement.
AGTCATCTCTTGTGATTTTTAGTGGCAGCTACCCCAAAAGGAAGCAAAAGAAGCTTTTTCAGAACACCTTTTGGTTAATAAGCGTTAGTTTAAAGAGGATACAGTGACAGTGCATGTTTTTCCCCTTATAGATTCCTTTCGGTTCTAAGTCCAATATGGCAACTCTCAAGGATCAGCTGATTCAGAATCTTCTTAAGGAAGAACATGCCCCCCACAATAAGATTACAGTGGTTGGTGTTGGTGCTGTTGGCATGGCCTGTGCCATCAGTATCTTAATGAAGGTAAGTGAGAGCCTATCACTCTGGAAGCCAAGGATACCTTGACTCCATCCATCCTCCACTCACTCTCCAAGAATTGCATTATCACATTGTATATACAGATATTTAGGTTCATGCACTCATTCAAAGAACTTTATGTGAAACAAACTTGTAAAACATGATGCTATATCAAAAGAGTATCTAAACTACAAAAATTAAAGGTTTTTAGGCTGGAGACCCAGTTTCTTAAATTCACTGTGCTTTATTAACCTGCATTAGTTGCCTACAAATGAAAAAGTAGAGTCCATGCCTTTAAACAAGCTAAAATTATTTAAAAGTAATTTTGGAATTGAAATTGATATATATACGTGGTAAAAATTAAACTGAATGTGGGAAGTCTTCCACCCATGTTAATCCCCTCTGCCCCCCTCCTTGGATAGCAGTTTTGGTACCAATTATGGAGCTAAAATTTAATTAGAAAAAGAGAACTTGTGAATGAATAAAAAGTACTTTGGGGGACTTCCCTGGTGGCACAGTGGTTAAGAATCCATCTGCCAATGCAGGGGACACGGGTTTGAGCCCTGGTCCGGGAAGATCCCACATGCCACGGAGCAACTAAGCCTGTGCGCCACAAGTGTTGAGCCTGCTCTCTAGAGCCCGTGCTCCACAACAAGGGAAGACACCACAGTGAGAAGCACGCACACCACAATGAAGAGTAGCCCCCCTTTGCTGCAACTAAAGGAAGTGCGTACACAGCAACGAAAACCCAACACAGCCAAAAATACATAAATTAATTCATTTTAAGTTCAGGTTTGGAGTTCCTAATAAGAGAGTGAAATGATGAATTCTGGATTCTGAACAGAAAAGGATTGAAATGAGAAGGGACTGAAGGCAGAAATGAGCTATGCAAAGGTCTTGTAACTACACAGGTTGCTCTATATGTTCTTAGACCACATAGTATACCAACTCTTATTCTTTCCCCATTGGTTCAGAAATTGATGTCATTTATTTTTCCCAAGCCTATGAAACACCTGTGATGCCCCCAACTCAGGTGTGGCTAAGAGTAACTGCCAGACCACTCATTATACTGTAGATGATTAAGGGTAGATCTGCAGCTCAGCTAGTATACCTCTGTGGTTATAGTCCTCATTCCATTTGTATTAAAGCTGTTGCTGGTGCTCCTTGTCTGAGATGCACCTATGAACTTTTAAAGGTTCATCTGGAAGGCTATTTTTCACCAACATTTTGTAATGCACAAATCTGTCTTTATGTAATAAAACTGTTGGTGTTGGTTAATATATGGAAAACATGTAACCAGGGAATGATCCAGAATATTACTTTTTAAAGTCTTAATCCTAATCAGTATCATCTATTTAATGGCTGACAACCTAAAATCAATGTGTAAAACTGAATTTGAGAGACTAAATAGAGCAGTTTTACATAATTGGTGGTTAGTCACTGCCAATCCAGTGTTCTGCTTCTGTACAGTAGTGGTGGACCTCCTGCAGAGGTTGCTCCAATGAGGAGAGACGATTGGAGAGAGGGTCAGTGCTTTTTCCTATGTATAGGTCATCCGGGAGTCAGCTCTTAAATGGAGGCCTGCCTCTACTTTGAGGTATGTCCTGATAATACTTAATAAAGTAGCTGAACTCTCCTATTCCAGAAATATAGAAATTTTGCATGCCCTTCTAAAAGTTTGGAAATAGGAATTTTCCATTGAACTGAAAATTTTTTGTCTTTTAGGACTTGGCAGATGAACTTGCTCTTGTTGATGTCATAGAAGACAAACTGAAGGGAGAGATGATGGATCTCCAACATGGCAGCCTTTTCCTTAGAACACCAAAAATCGTCTCTGGCAAAGGTTGATTTCAACATGTTTGTATTACACTCTATGCTAGACTTAATTCTTTATCAGGCTTGAGAATCCTAGGTCTTCAAAGATTTCTTTTTTATACAGGATAAGAGAGCCTTTGAACAATTTTGCATTGGTACCTATGGATATCAATGTTTGAATTTCCAGCAAATGGTTTTAAATGGAAATCCAGTTCGTCCATGATGTGGAAAGCATCTGAATTAGAATGTAATTAGCAAAGCTTTGTAGGTCCATATTTTACCACATTGCTTCAAATATTTAAATATACTTACTTCCACTGCTTCCTTTCATACAGTAACACAAGGTTGAGACTAGGGTAAATGAGTCTGTTCAGCAGATATTCTTGGCTTAACCCTATCACACTTTAAAATTACCAGCCAGGAAACAGACATAGGCCCTAATAGAGTCTGTTTTGACACATGAAAATCATTGACCATCTATCTGATAGGTGACTCCCTTCATTATCTTCAACCCAGGGTTAACCATCCTGTGCCATAGGGTATCTAGAAGCAAGACATGCTTGATAAGTGTACAGTTGCCCCTGCTTAAAAAAAAAAAAAAAAGACCCTATCCCTGAGCTGGTATGACCACAATTAAGTAGTTAAGTAGAAATAGGAGTGTGGAAGAGTATGAGCTTTGACCTCAGGTGACACATTGGGGGATGTGTCTCATTTGATATGACTATGAAATAAATTTTATTTCTTTCAGCTCCCCCCAGTCATAGTTATATAAAGCCAACCACATAACTAAAACCAGAATACAAGGAAGGTGTTGATGTGTTCTTCCTCCATGTAAGTGGCCACAGTGATAGAACTCCAAAAAGGAGGAGTCGGCATTTATATGCCATATATGCAAAACACTGATAAAACTGTCCGTTAAAAAAGTTAATGGAACAAACTTTTGCTGGAGTTTTCTTGAAGGCCTTAATCTGGTTATTGTTTCTTTTTTGTCTAGACTATAGTGTGACAGCAAACTCCAGGCTGGTTATTATCACAGCTGGGGCACGTCAGCAGGAGGGAGAAAGCCGTCTTAATTTGGTCCAGCGTAATGTGAACATCTTTAAATTCATCATTCCTAATATTGTAAAATACAGCCCAAACTGCAAGTTGCTTGTTGTTTCCAATCCAGGTGAGACTTTTAATGGCATAAAAATAGATGAGCTAGGGCTTCCCTGGTGGTGCAGTGGTTGGGAGTCCGCCTGCCAATGCAGGGGACGCGGGTTCGTGCCCCGGTCCGGGAGGATCCCACATGCCGCGGAGCGGCTAGGCCCATGAGCCATGGCTGCTAAGCTTGCGTGTCCGGAGCCTGTGCTCCGCAACGGGAGAGGCCACCACGGTGAGAGGCCCGCATACTGCAAAAAAAAAAAAAAAAGATAGAGTAAAACTGATAGTATCAATATATATCATAATCTGTATATATATTTATTTCTCATATTTTTCATTTTCCTCCTGAGAGTGTGTTTGTATTTTTGTAAAATAGTTAAGTTTAAAACATTAAAAGGGATACAATGCCATTAATGTAGTCTGCACTTTAAAATTTGTTACTTGCCTAAGAAGATCTTGGATAAGGGATAAGTTTATGAATAATGTGTTGTTTATTTTTTAAAATTATTTTTGGCTGCATTGGGTCTTCGTTGCTGTGCACGGGCTTTCTCTAGTTGAGGCGAGCGGGGGCGACCCTTCATTGCGGTGCACAGGCTTCTCATTGCGGTGGCTTCTTTTGTTGCGGAGCATGGGCTCTAGGTGCACGGGCTTCAGTAGTTGTGGCTTGCAGGCTCAGTAGTTGTGGCTCGTGGGCTCTAGAGCGCTGGCTTAGTAGTTGTGGCACACGGGCTTCGTTGTTCTGCCACCTGTGGGATCTTCCGGGACCAGGGCTTGAACCCGTGTCCCCTGCACTGGCAGGGAGATTCTCAACCACTGCACCACCAGGGAAGTCCCAATAATGTGTTATTGATGCACAACTTATTTTCATTAAACTACACTTCTTGAATACTTAATGTATTTGCTATATTATACACAGTATAGAGGCTTAAAAATATTAACAAAAGTATTGATTGGTCATGGTCAATATCAAGATCTATACAGAGCCATGTATCCTGAGTACTCAGTCCTTATCTAATGATTCACGTAGTATCTGTGCCTAAATATTTTCTTCACAGTGGATATCTTGACCTATGTGGCTTGGAAGATAAGCGGCTTTCCCAAAAACCGTGTTATTGGAAGCGGTTGCAATTTGGATTCAGCCCGGTTCCGTTACCTCATGGGGGAAAGGCTGGGAGTTCACTCATTAAGCTGTCATGGATGGATCCTTGGGGAGCATGGAGACTCTAGTGGTAAGCATAACTTATTTTCTCTTATTGTTTTCAAGAAATTGTGTAAAAAAAATTGACAGGAGTATCGTTACTAAATCAGAGCCTAAATCAAATATCCATTCATTAGGGTAGATGGTTTCCAGAAATCTTACCTTTTGGTATAATTGTATGCTAAGAATTGCTAAGATTTTAGCCATTTTGTATGACATTTTTTGGTATAAGGGATGGGGAATGAAATTTATTTATTATAATGGACGTATTAAATAAGATGATAGTGTTTAGGATACTTCATTTAATATCACAGCTATTTGGACTCAAATTGCTTGTCCCTGAAAAGGTAAGCCAATCCAAGTGGAGTGTATGAGAAAGAAATCTGTTACCACAGTTGAGAGATGTTATAATTTGTGCAGAGTTCTCAGTTCCTTATGCCAAGAAAATTCCTCTTATGATCTCATAATATCTCAAGTTAGGAAAACAGATTCGAATATAGTGAAGATTCTTAGCTTTACATAATCTAATCAATGAGAATCTAAAAGTTAGAGTATTGGTAGTCTTGACCACCTACCAAAAGGAGATAATCCTCCTTAGATAAGAAAAGACAATTTTAGAAGAATGGGTCAGAATTACTAGTCTGCTGGCTGGTGCATGGGAATAAATAAATTCTGTACTATTTCTTTTAGTGCCTGTATGGAGTGGAATGAATGTTGCTGGTGTCTCCCTGAAGAATCTGCACCCCGAATTAGGCACTGATGCAGATAAGGAACACTGGAAAGCAGTTCACAAACAGGTGGTTGACAGGTAATAGATCTCATAATTTGTAACACAGAAGGTTGAAACTTATTATTTTTATTTAAAAGATTAAAAGTTTGGGGAATTCCCTGGAGGTCCAGTGGTTAGGACTCTGCACTTTCACTGTTGCATACGTGGGTTCAATCCCTGGTCGGGGAACTAAGATCCTACAAGCCATATGGTGTGGCCAAAAAAAAAAAAGGATTAAAAGTTTAATAGCATTTGCATTTGGTTGTCAGAAAACTTGTTTTCTAAAGCTTTGTTAAAGCTTATAATATAAAACAGGTAAAGGGATTAAAAATCGCAGACATTATAATGTGGTCAAATATTAAAATGGCAATTAAGGCCACGAAGAGATATTCAAGGCAGTAGTGCATGCTGACTTGCCAATCAACAGTTAGAGGAGAGAAAGACCACGTACAGCTGGGACAGTCAAGGAAGCCTTGGTGTAAATGCAGAGATTGACGCAACTATTGAAGGGCTGTGAAGACAGATGCTGAATCTCTGTATGGCTTTATACATCTATGAATCTTTCCCTCATCTTTACAGTTGTTCATTTCTAGTTGTTAATGAGCGTTCGTAAAAATAAATAGAAAAGTAACAAAAATCGCAGACATTAGTGCTACAGTCTATCTTTATTTGCCATAATTATCAATTTATAGTATGATAAATCTTTTCTGTATTTGTAATGTAAACTAAGATAAATCAAGTTAGATTAAGTCTACCCTATTTGAGATTCAGTCTTTACTTCAAAAGCATATGATTCATTTAGATAGGAATAAGAATTTTAAAATCTTATATAGGGACTTCCCTGGTGGTACAGTGGTTAAGAATCCACCTGCCAACGCAGGGGACACAGGGTTTGAGCCCTGGTCCAGGAAGATCCCACATTCTGCAGAGCAACTAAGCCTGTGCACCAGAACTACTGAGCCTGCGCACTAGAGCCCGTGAGCCACAACTACTGAGCCTGCATGCCACAACTACTGAAGCCTGCGGGCCTAGGGCCCATGCTCCGTAACAAGAGAAGCCACTGCAATGAGAAGCCCGAGCACTGCAATGAAGGGTAGCCCCTGCTCGCCTCAACTAGAGAAAGCCCGTGCGCAGCAACGAAGACCCAACGCAGCAATAAATAAATAAATAAATAAATTTAAAAAAACTTATAATAGTCTCTGAATAGAAACACAGCTAGCTTCTTATTTATTCAGATGATTAGAAAGTTTTAAGCAAGGTATATGTATTCATAATGGTACAAAAAATGAAAATAATCGTTAACTGTCAGAAATGGTTCAAATAGGGAAACTTTCAACTTAGTGGCATTATCTACTTTAAGTAAGGTAGCCATGTGTGGATCTCAAGTTTATGGAATTGGAGAATGAATCATGATGGGTGTAGGCAAGGCCCTCTTATTCGTATTTGTTTAGTTAAAACCTGTTAACCCATCATCCAACCCAAGAAGCATTGACAGTCGCTGTCAACTAACTAGCGTTTGTTGAGTTGGAGTTAGTAGTCTGCTGGTGCTTGGAAACGAGTGAATTCTGTGCTCCTCCCACTGATCCCTGTGTACGCCTCCCCCAACATACACACTCTTGAGATAATCCCAAGTCAAGCATGCTATATGTAATCTTCTCGGATTTGCATTTTTAAATTCAGTATTGCATTTATAAGAATCATCCATTTTGTTGCATGTGGCTGTAGTTATTTATTTTCACAGCTATGTGATATTCCATTGTATGAGTATACCACAGTTTATCCATTCTCCTTTTGGAGAGCATTGGGCATGTTGCCAGGTTTTTGCTATTACCATAATGCTGTTGTGAACATACCCATACATAATATCCTGGCATACATGTGCAAAGGTTACACTTAGGTATATAATGCAACTTTACTATATTATTTATATAGTATTATTTACTATAAAAATGGTTTATTATAAAGCATATGTTCAGCGAAAGCTTTTTCTTTGTTCCTCCCACCCTACTTTTCCCTACCCTTCCCTGTCCTTCCCTACACTTCCCTACCCTACAGTGCTTATGAGGTGATCAAACTGAAAGGCTACACATCCTGGGCCATTGGACTATCTGTGGCAGATTTGGCAGAAAGTATAATGAAGAATCTTAGGCGGGTGCATCCGATTTCCACCATGATTAAGGTAGGTCTATGTAGTAATAGGTTTTACTTGAATGCCATTATTTCCTGTTCTTTAAAGGAAAAAAAACTTCTGAGAAAGCAATTAGATTAATGTTAAGTCCTCAATCATTGATTTAAGTGAAATAAATTAATGCACCTGCAACTTTCTTTTCTGAAAAGACATGGTTGAGCTTTAGGATTAATGTCCACCAATACTGTGTTCAGCACATAGATACTTGATAACTTGTTGACTGAAAAACTCAATTTTGTTGAGATGGGTGGAAGACTATAAAACAAATTTTTTCCTTTGGGAAAAACAGAAATCACAGTCAAGTTAGAGTTACCAAAGTGTTATACAATAAAAACAGGGAATTCCCTGGCAGTCCAGTGGTTGGGACCCTGTGCTCTCACTGCTGAGGGCCCAGGTTTGATCCCTGGTTGGGGAACTAACATCCCACGAGTCTCGCGGGGCAGCCAAAAATAAATTGCAAAGTACGATGGATAATGGCAATCAGTTAGATTTTCTTTTAGAATGGAAATCTTGCTGCTATGTTAATGACTTTCTTTTACACTGTTCATTACATCCTAACTGAAAATCCGGAAAGCAATTTCTACTTATCAAGTTGTATTAAGTAAGCTTCATAATTGTAAAGAATGAAATTCTTGGGAGATCCCAGAATGCATAGAAAAAACGTAAAATATTTTTCATTTTTGTCCTCAGGGTTTGTATGGAATAAAAGAGGATGTCTTCCTTAGTGTTCCTTGCATCTTGGGACAGAATGGAATCTCAGATGTTGTGAAAGTGACTCTGACTCCTGAGGAACAGGCCTGTTTGAAGAAGAGTGCAGATACACTTTGGGGGATCCAGAAGGAGCTGCAGTTTTAAAGTCTAATATCATACCACTTCACTGTCTAGGCTACAACAGGATTTTAGTTGGAGGTTGTGCATATTGTCCTTTATATCTGATCTGTGACTAAAGCAGTAATGTTAAGACAGCCTAGGAAAAACATCAGTTTCCTAACATTAGCAATAGGAATGGTTCATAAAACCCTGCAGCTGTATCCTGATGCTGCATGGCACTTATCTTGTGTGGTCCTAAACTGGTTCGTGTAAAATAGTTCTATTTCGTCAAGAGGTACCACTGACAATGTTGCAGATGCTGCAGTTGCCCTTCAAACCAGATGCGTATTTAACTCTGTTATATAACTTCTGGTTCCTTTAGCCAAGATGCCTAGTCGAACTTTTTTTTCTCCAATTAATCACATTCTGGGATTGATTATAAATCCAGTATTGCATGTCTTGTGCATAACTGTTCTAAAGAATCTTATTTTATGTACTGTATGTATCAGAATAGTATACATTGCCATGTAATGTAAAAAAGAAAAATCAACATAAATGATGCAGCCAACTCTCTGTTATACCAACTAAAACAATAAATAAACCTTGAACAGTGACTACTCTGCTAATTTATTAAGATACAAAGTGATAAAGATGTTATTTGTTAATTACATTAATGGGAGCCATTAGGTTATTCTTGGGCAACACTATGATGATTTTTTAAGGGGTACTGTTTCTAATGACCAGACTTTAATAAGAACTAATGTATTAAGGGTGTGACTAGATGGACTAGCTGTTTTGTTACCATTTCCATTGTAATCGTTTTAATATACTAAGGCCCAAAGTATTATGAGATAACTTGATTATAGTGCTAATCATAACTTGTACCCTACAGTTCACACAGGTAACATTCTGTACATGAATGTAAAAAACATTATTTGCCAACTGAACATAAGCAGTGGTACTTTGCCACTACAGGGGGACAGAAATTTTTAAGAACCTTTACTCTCTGGAGGTAGTAACATAATGGTACTTAACAATTTTAAACCAAATAGTCCTGGTGGTTGTCTACTCAAAAATTTTCTTTAGATTTCCCTTAAAATATTTCTATAACTGTGACCTTCTCCAGGCCTAAAAACCATACTTATAGAGGTTAACTAGAACAACTTTATGGTCATCACTCCTCCAGGATTTTTTTTCCGAAGTTTCCTTCTTGAGAGCTAGATAAGGGAAAGAATTATGTTTTGTTTTGTTTTTTAATGTGTCTCAAATGTAGAAGGACAGGACTAACCTACATAGGCTTGACAATTAGCTGTTATAATAGGATTTGCTTTCCTGTAGGCTTTGAAAAAAATAACAGCCTTAAGATATAATTTACATCGCACAAAATTCACCCTTTTAAAGTGTACAATTCTGTGGATTCACATAGTTGTGCAGCTATTACCACTAAGAACTTTTTAATTACCCCCCAAAGAAATGTGTAATTATTCCTATAGCCTTCTGTAGACTTTGACGCATCTTCAGTCTTTAAAAAAAAAAAAGTATTTACCCTTCTTATTATTTCATACAATAAATTAGCCAGTATCAACGTGACAAAAAATGCTTAACAGATTTATTAAACTAATCTTTCATGAATTTTCAGATTTAATCTTACAAAGCTTCCTTACTTTCTGGTACATTATGTGTTCCATGTTCACCTTGCACCTTCCTGCGCCAGGCAAGGGTAGGCCAACTCTGCTAGGAGCCCTGATTTTACTGTTATATGATCTAATTTTAGTCTTAATAACCTTGGGAAGTGGATTAGGCAGGACTTAGACTCATTTCACACAAGTTGCCAGTTAGTGGAGGAAGCAAAGGGGACGTTCAGAACATGTGCCTTGGGCAGGTGTGAATGAAGAGCCTCTTCACCTAGAGCTGGAGTTTGGTCACTACTAAAATGACCCCTCTTTTGGCCTGAGGCAGGTGTAGAGCTTGAGTCTGGAGGTCATCCAGAGCAGCTGTCTCTCGCTCACAGCCCTGTGGTAAATGAGGTACAAGGGCCAGGAGCTGCTGTGGAAGGAAGCACACGAGCAAGTGGTAGTACAGGACCAACAGTCACTGCCACTCCTGTGAACCCCTTGCTTGGGGCTGGTAGTAGGTTGTGAAAAGCGCCATAAGAGAAACAGGAGAGATGTAGGGAGCTGATGGTAGCTGAGACATTAGTCAAGGAAAGCTAGAGGAAGTGCCATTTATGTTCGAAACTGAAAATGAGGAATCAACTTTGAGAGGGGCTGGGGAAGAACTTTCCAGATATATGGAACAGGAAAAAGCTGTCCAAAAGCTGGAGGGAAGTGTGGTGAGTGTCTTGAGATGAAGTTGGAGGGACAGAAGGTGGCCAAGTCTCGAATGTCTCTTAAGTTGTGGTAAAAACTGGTTAAGTGTAATGCAGAGCCATTGAAGGGTTTTAAGCAGCCTCACTGCATGATCTAACCCACATTAAAAACAAACTACTGGGCTTCCCTGGTGGCGCAGTGGTTGAGAGTCCGCCTGCCGATGCAGGGGACACGGGTTCGTGCCCCGGTCTGGGAAAATCCCACATGCCGCGGAGCGGCTGGGCCCGTGAGCCATGGCCGCTGAGCCTGTGCCTCCGGAGCCTGTGCTCCGCAACGGGAGAGGCCATAACAGTGAGACGCCCGCGTACCGCAAAAAACAACAACAACAACAACAAAAAAAACCCCACAAACTACTGGCTTTGATACAGAAAATAGATTATCCTTTAGATTCTGAAAAGGATTCAAATGCAAGTGATGACAAAAGATGACAAAGGAGGTTGTGTCCCCTTCTGTGAGTTATAAATCCTTGGCATAAATTAAAATCACCCTTAGAAAACTAGACATGGCCTTTCCTTTTCATTACTACCCTCTGTTCTCAAGAGAAATTCAAACTTTATTTCACCACTCAGTCCTGAAGTTATAGAACTTAATCATAATTTTTAAAATTCCTGCAAATAAATGCTCGGACAAGGGCATGTAAGTGCATTGAAAAGTTTGTTTCTGAAACTCGGGCTGATCATTCCCAAGTCTGCTCTTTCCTTAAATTCCTTTTCGTCCTCGGGGCCCAGGTCCCTTCAGCATGCCCTCTCATAGAGAGGTAAGTTAGGTCCGTTCAGGCCTTGAGCTCTGCCATATATGTCCCAAGATAGCTGCCCATCTTCAATCTCGCCTCCACTAGCTACTATCAATCCAGATTTGGAAGGACTGGCCTCAGGATGCTGGTTTTAGCTGGTCCACTGGAGATTATGGGGCGCTCCCAGGAGAGTTCTTTCCCACGACGACTTCGAGCCTGGCCCCTTGCCCACCACGTGGTAGTCTGGCCTCCAAAAAGCTTCGCCCTAAAATCAGTCCGAAGCCTAGGCCCGCTGAAGGAAATGAAACAACACGCCAATATCCCTCTCTTGCACACTCTTCAAGACCGTCTAGGATTCCACCTACCGATATTAAGAGAACATAACCACAGGGGGCGCGGAACCCCCTCGAGCCAGAGGACAAGCCTGAGCCAATGCGCCTGCGCCCGGGCTGGCCGGGGGCGGAGCTTGCGTGCTGACGGAGGAGAGCCATGCGTGGGAGCGTGCTTGCGTAACGGTTCAGGGAGTAACTGTCGCTGGGCTTCACGCCTCAACGGACTTTTTGCCGTCTTTTTTTCCTGGTGTAACTTTAAAAAGCAGCCTAACGGCCGTGAGTTGCACATTCGGGCTGTCTGTACTGTTGCGCCACGCTAAGCGTTTGTGAGTGACTGGGACTGGAGCGAAAATGGTGGCTGGGGGCAGGGAGAACCTTTAAAAACCTGTTGGTTCCCCAGTCCCTAATACGGATAGATAGACTGGTCCGTGTTCCACTCCTCGACCAGGAATTTTTTTCTTTGGCCTCCCCCTGCTCCTGGCTCCAAAATTCTGCAAACTCAAGAGGTAGTTCCTTAGATGTTCAGTGTGGTTAGTACATCGGTAGGTATGAGTGTGATTAATTCAGGGACTTTGATTTCACTGAAATTGCATTATCTCTGTCAGGTTCTCAAAATGTCAACTGTCAAGGAGCAGCTTATTGAGAATCTAATTGAAGAAGATAAAGTCTCCCAGAGTAAGATCACCATTGTTGGAACTGGTGCTGTAGGCATGGCTTGTGCTATTTGTATCTTATTGAAGGTAAGTGATAAGCCTATACTGTGGCTGAAAATAAGCACTTTTAGGTCTTGTAGATGATCATGAGTGCAGGGTTGCAGGGTTAATCCCTTGGAGCAAATAAGTATCATCTGATTTTTACACAATTTAAGAAACATTTATTTGGAGTTTACCATCTGTTAGGCATTGCCAGACTATTTAAATTTATTCCTAGGAGACGCACTGATTATATTATTTTGTTAATAGTATAACATTTTCTGTTAAAGTGATTCAGCACTTTGTCTTCCTTGAAGAGTAATGGGTGAAAATCATATTTCCCAATGGCTTACACTTAAAATTTTTTAAAAAAATTATATAAGTATTACATTCTCATTATAAAATAAAAAGTACCAAATTTGATAAAATAACAATGGAAGTCCTTGAATTTTCCTTCCTATTTTCAGAATATCTTTTCATGTGCTTGTTGGCCATTTGTATAGCTTTGGAGAAATGTCTGTTTCAAATCTTTTGTGCCCGTTTTTATTTTTCTTTTTTATTATTTATTTATTTATTTATTGGCTGCACTGGGTCTTCGTTGCTGCGTGCGGGCTTTCTCTAGTTGTGGCGAGCGGGGGCTGCTCTTCATTGTTGTGTGTGGGCTTCTTATTGCGGTGCATGGGCTTCCCACTGCGGTGGCTTCTCTTGTTGCAGAGCACGTGCCCTAGGCGTGTGGGCTTCAATAATTGCAGCACACGGGCTCAGTAGTTGTGGCTTGCAGGCTCTAGAGCGCTGGCTCAGTAGTTATGGCACGCGGGCTTGGTTGCTCCGCAGCATGTGGGATCTTCTCGGACCAGGGATCGAACCCGTGTCCCCTGCATTGGCAGGCAGATTCTGAACCACTGCACCACCAGGGAAGTCCTTTTGCCCATTTTTAAATTGTTTTTTTTGTTTTGTTTTTGAGTTGTAGGAGTACTTTTTATATTCTAAATAATAACTGCTTATCAGGTAAATGATTTTCAAATATTTTCACCCATTCCTTGGGTTTCCTTTTCCCTCTGTTGGTTGTGTCCTTTGATGCACAGAAGTTTTAAATTTTAATGTAGTTCAGTTTATCTGTTTTTACTTTTGTTGCCTGTGCTTTTGGTGTCATATCCAAAAATCATTGCCAAATCCAATGTCATGAAGCTTTCCCTCTATCTTTTCTTGTAAGAGTTTTATAGTTTTGGGTCTTACATTTAGGTCTTTGATCCATTTTTAGTTAATTTTGTCTATGGTATAATGTAAATAGTCCAACCTTATTCTTTTGCATGTACATATCCAGTTATCCCATTTGTTGAAAATGTTGTCCTTTCCCTATTGAATGATCTTGGCACTCTTGTCAAAAAATATCTGACCATATATGTGAGAGGTTTTTTTTCCCATGGGCTCTCTGTTCTATTCCATTGGTCTGCATGTCTCTTTATATTAGTACCACACTGTTTTGATTACTGTAGCTTTGTAATAAGTATTGAAATCAGGAAGCTTGAGACCTCCAGCTTTGTTCCTTTTCAAGATTGTTTTAGCTATGCAGAGTCTCTTGAGATTCCATATGAATTTTAGAATGGATTTTTCTATTTCTTTTTTTTTTTTTTGCGGTACGCGGGCCTCTCACTGTTGTGGCCTCTCCCGTTGCGGAGCACAGGCTCCGGATGCGCAGGCCCAGTGGCCATGGCTCACGGGCCCAGCCGCTCCATGGCATGTGGGATCCTCCCGGACCGGGGCACAAACCCGTGTCCCGTGCATCGGCAGGCGGACTCGCAACCACTGTGCCACCAGGGAAGCCCGCAGTAGTGATATCTTAACAATACTAAATCTTCCAGTCCATGAACATGGGATATCTATTTATTTGTGTCTTCTTTAATTTGTTTCAGCAGTTTTGTAGTTTCCAACGTTAAGCTTTTCACCTCACTAAATCTTTTAAAGGTATTATTTAATCTTTATAACAACCTTAGGAGGTAGATACTGTTATCATCTCCATTTATAAATGAAAATACTGAAGCATAGATGTTGAATAGCTTTCTCATGGTCAAATGGCTAGTAGGTGAAAAGGCCAGAATTCAAAACTTGGCAATCTGGACACATATCCTGTACTCTTAAAAGCTTTGCTACATTATTTAGACAATTTTTAGAAACCTGCATAGGGAGATGATGAGAAGAAGCAAAGCCAGTTAAGTTCCAGAACCCCAGAAAGGCTCAGGAGTTGGAAGTATCAGTTACCTCACAAGACAGAGCTAAAGGATGGGACTAAAAACAGGAGGATTGGGCTTCCCTGGTGGCACAGTGGTTCAGAATCCGCCTGCCAATGTTCAAGCCCTGGTCAGGGAAGATCCCACATGCTGCGGAGCAACTAATCCCATGAGCCACAACTACTGAGCCTGTGCTCTAGGTCCCGTGAGCCACAACTACTGAGCCAGTGAGCCACAACTACTGAAGCCTGCGCCTAGAGCCTGTACTCTGCAACAAGAGAGCCACCACAGTAAGAAGCCCGGGCACCACAACGAAGAGTAGCCCCTGCTGTCTGCAACTAGAGAAAGCCCGCGCCCAGCAACAAAGACACAATGCAGCCAAAAATAAATAAATTTATTAAAAATAAAAAAAAGAGGGGGCTTCCCTGGTGGAGCAGTGGTTGAGAGTCCACCTGCCGATACAGGGGACGCGGGTTCGTGCCCCAGCCCGGGAGGATCCCACATGCCGCGGAGCGGCTGGGCCTGTGAGCCATGGCCGCTGAGCCTGTGCATCTGGAGGCTGTGCTCCGCAACGGGAGAGGCCGCGACAGTGAGAGGCCTGCGCACCGTGATGAAGAGTAGCCCCCACTTGCCACAACTAGAGAAAGCCCTCGCACAGAAACGAAGACGCAACACAGCAAAAATAAATAAATTAATTAATAAAAACTCCTACCCCCAACATCTTCTTAAAAAAAAAAAATTCCTTCTGTTGAAATGCTTAGAGTGGTTTCTGTTTTTCTGTCCAGACCAGACAGATACACAGTTGTAAAAATGGATCTGTAAGCATGATCTGGTTTTCTTATCAGTTAGCTGAAACGTGATATATGATTCTTTTGGATGAAACTCCTTATCCTTATCCTATTCCTGATGTATGACACGTAATTTAGTAAATTTTAGAATTTACAGTTTTACAGAAAGGCCAGATGGTGCCCGATGTGGAGGGTGGGGTGGGGAACAGTAGTAAATAGGGACTTTGATTCCTTTCCCTTACTGTTCACCTTTGGAATCTGGCCACTGGAATCTGAGGGAATACATTCCTTCTTCTTCTTCTTTTTTTTTTTTTGGCCACATGGCATCTTAGTTAAACCCATGCCCCCTGCAGTGAAAGCACAGAGTCTTAACCACTGGACTGCCAGGGAAGTCCCCTACATTCCTTCTGTATATATATTCTGTTGCATGTGATGAAAGCCCAATAAATTAGAGTATAGTATAATATATAGAGACTGTATATTGTTCATGTAACTGGAAAAATCTCAGTAGAGCTAGCTTCAGATATTTCTAAATTCTGGAATTCAGACATTTCAAGACACAGTCTCTGCATATCTTAGTCTATACTTCCTCTGTTGGCTTAATTCTTGGGCAGGGTCTTTGTATATGGTGGTGAAGATGGCTATACAGTTTGTTCTTAGAGTCTTATATCATTAGAGCTTATGATTGCAAAGAAAAACGGGACTTCATTTCTCATCCTCCATTTTCTAACCTCATAGACATTATGCTCATTTGTTATGCCTGGGCCATATACCCATTTGTGAACTAATTGCTGCATCCAGAAGGAAGGATGGAACAATTGGTTGGGTCTGGTATCTGCATATCTATCCCTAGGTTGGAGGGCGGATGTTAATTGTAATATACTGAGCCACATGAAATGGTTTCCCACATATAAAGGTGGCTACCTTTATATTTTGGCCATAAGCATTCATACTAAAAACAACTTCAGCCAATTCAGAGATTAAGCATAAGGGTTAAATATAATAAAAAAGGATTTCATAACTTTTCATTCATTTTATACTGTTACCTGAAGTGGAAGAAAACCAATCCTAAAAAGCTTAACAATTACAGGAAGGCAAAGCAATGAATAATTTTTGCTACATTCTTTTGTTTACCTTAACTTCTGGTCTCTCTAGACACATTAAAAGACTTTTCTTGGCCATGCCTTGCAGCTTGCAGTTCCCCGACCAGCGACTGAGGAATTGAACTGGAGCCACAGCAGTGAAAGCTCAGAATCCTAACCACTAGGGCACCAGGGAACTCCCATAAAGACCATTATTTTTATACCACTTTTTCTATTAAAAATGTAACACTCCTTTGATTATAAAATAACCACACAAAATTTTTTCTCTTTCTCCTAAAATTGAAATGGGAACATTTTATTCAGGACTTTCATGTGTTTTAGGATTTGGCTGATGAGCTTGCCCTTGTTGATGTTGCAGTGGACAAACTGAAGGGAGAAACAGTGGATCTTCAGCATGGCAGTCTTTTCTTTAATACTTCAAAGATTGTCTCTGGAAAAGGTTAGTGTTATAAAGTTATTTTCAGAGCTTTAAAAACAAGTAATGAAGTTTATCAAACTGTTGTCAATAAATATAAAATTAAAAAATAGCACTATTGTAATTAACACATATAGTTTAGAAGCTTAATTTTTTGAAAAAAAGAGAACATTCCAGGGGCTTCCCTGGTGGCGCAGTGATTGAGAGTCCGCCTGCCGATGCAGGGGACATGGGTTCGTGCCCCGGTCCGGGAAGATCCCACATGCCACAGAGCGGCTAGGTCTGTGAGCCATAGCTGCTGAGCCTGTGTGTCCGGAGCCTGTGCTCCACAACGGGAGAGGCCACAACAGTGAGAGGCGCGCATACCAAAAAAAAAAAAAAAAAAAAAAATTCCACTCTAATTGGAGAAAATTTGGTAAATACATAAAAAGTATAAAGAAAATTTTAAATCTCGTCTGTTAATGGTTTTGTTTCTTTCCTTTTTTCATTTGTTTTTTATACAACTGACATATAAATGCTTTTTAAACTTGTCATTCAGTCATATATTTTCTCAAGGATATGCAGTCTTGAATAGTTTTGTAATATTACTGATACATTTATCTATATTTAACCTGCTTTATTTATTTATTTATTTATTTTTGGCTCTGTGGGGTTTGTTGCAGTACACGGGCTTCTCATTGCAGTGGCTTCTTTTGTTGTGGAGCACGGGCTCTAGGCTCACGGGCTTCAGTAGTTATGGCACGCGGGCTCTAGAGTGCAGGCTCAGTAGTTGTGGTGCGTGGGCTTAGTTGCTCCGTGGCATATCTTCCCGGACCAGGGCTCGAACCTGTGTTCCCTGCATTGGCAGGCTGATTCTTAACCACTGCGCCACCAGGGAAGTCCCTAACCTGATTTTTGGTTTTTTTTTTTTTTTTTTTTTTTGCGGTACGCGGGCCTCTCACTGTTGTGGCCTCTCCCGTTGTGGAGCACAGGCCCCGGACACGCAGGCTCAGCAACCATGGCTCACGGGCCCAGCCGCTCCATGGCATATGGGATCTTCCTGGGCCAGGGTACGAACCCGCGTCCCCCGCATCGGCAGGCGGACTCTCAACCACTGCGCCACAGGGAAGCCCCTTAACCTGTTTTTCTGATGTGTGTTTTTAGAGGATCAGGTTTCAGGGTATAGTTTGAGGCTATAGAAGAGGAAATGGAGAGCTTAGCCCCATTAGCATTAGCGTCATGTGTTGGCCAACTAAGAAGCCTTAGAGTATTAGGAAAAATAACTTCTATCATACACTGATGTATGTAGTGTGCTTTTTGGTAATGTGATTCAACAGATGTACTTTCTACTAGAATCCCTCTTATCTAACATGATTGGAACTGAAAGTGGTTACTTAATTTTAAAATGCCTGTTAGAAAGAGCCATCATAAAATTTTATATTGACCTAAACATGTTAATGTACTTAGAACTTCATTTGCTGATTTTCTGATTGTAGGTCAAGGACTTTGATCATGGCTCAGCTGACTGGAGTTTTGCAGTGTGTTTTTTATAGCACACCAGTAGTAATCATTTCTATTTCTTTAAAATACTGTAATTAATTTAAAGATACTCATGAAGCAGTCTAATCACAAAATTCTATTAAATTTTTATGGTTTTTCTCCATTTTTATTTCTCTCATACCTAAAAGGAAGATTTTTAAACAACTTTCTTTTAATATGTCTTTCTAAGGCATTCAACTTAATTTTCATAGTAACAATCATTAAAAAAATTAATTATGAAATACTTCAGATATAAAAAGTTTAAGTATAACAAACATCAGTGTATCCAACACCCAGCAAAAGAAATAAAACATTACCAATTCACTTGATACATTCTGTGTGTTACATCTATTCATATCTCAATCCTGAATGTAGTGTTTACCTTTACCATGTATTTCTTTCACCCTCATATTTTAGTGATTTACATCGTATTATATAATTAATAGATATATCTGGCATAAATATATTTGGGTATAAGCGTGACAGATTCTTGATATGCAGCAACTCATGAGCAGAAGTGTACAGATGTACTAGACAGAAGTCTGCTAGTTGAGAGTGTTCAGTGTGCCTTGGGTATCAGTATGTTTTTTTTTTTTTTTTTTGCGGTAGGCGGGCCTCTCACTGTTGTGGCCTCTCCCCCTGCAGAGCACAGGCTCCGGACGCGCAGGCTTAGCAGCCATGGCTCACGGGCCCAGCCGCTCTGCGGCATGTGGGATCTTCCCAGACCGGGGCACGAACCCGTGTCCCCTGCATCGGCAGGCGGACTCTCAACCACTGCGCCACCAGGGAAGCCCTATCAGTATGTTTTACATCAATTTATCTGTTGAGTTTATTGAGTGGAGTCAAGTTAAAAGAGCTACTCCTGTATTAAAATACTTTAAAAAATCATTCAGCCTTTAATTTCTAGTCATATGGCAGGATAAGTACCTGAATCAATCCTTTTAGTAAAGGGGAAGAAGTAAAATTATAAAAACGTACTTTTTGATTTTACAAAAAAATCAAAAAGAAGATAAATATAAGAAGAGGGACAACATATAGAACTAAATAAGAGTTTAGCAAGGATGCCAGACACAAAATTATTAACTATTAATAATTATTAACTATTAATAATATTAACTTAATAACATTAACTATTATTAATTATTAAAAATCTATTCAAAAAGAAGCAAAAAATTTTAAAGGTATTATTTATGTTATCAAATATAGGAAGTACCTAGGAATAAATCTAACAAGACGTATAATAGCGTTTATGCAGAAAATAATACAGCCTCATTGAAAGATGTTAAATATCTAAATAAATGAAGAGATCTGCCTTGTTCATAAAAGTCTCAATATTGTAAGATGTCTGTTCTTCCTATATTGATTATAGATTATATGCAATCACAGTCAAAACCCAACAAGTTTTATTGTTGTTGTTGTTATTGTTGTACATAATAAACTAATTCTAAAATTCATTCAGAAATTCAAAGGTCCAAGAATAGACAAGACACTTTTTTAAAACATTGTTAAAAACACTTATTTTGATACAGTCTATCATAAATAAGTCAGTAGAGGTTCCACTCTGCCACAGATGCAGCTGTGCAGTGAGAACCCTGTGCCATCCAACTGGTAAATGTCTGAAAGATGTTCCATCTCACCTCCCAGGCAGAGTGCACACCTTCCATGTTCTTCCTGTCCATTGATCGCTTCCAAATCCAGATGACCAAATAGTCCTTTATCCCCAAAGCAGGTTCAAAACAGTAGGTTCAAGCATTCTTCTCAAATCCCAGGTAAATTTAAAAGGAACAGAGCTCCAGTGGATGGCAAAGTGCCCACCCTTGAAGAGCTGCTGCAGCCTCTTTGCTCAGCTCTTCACCATGGCAACAGCCTGGGCTGCGCAGTCAAGAATACTCTTGAAAAAGAACAAGGTGGTGAGAACTTGCTTTACCAGATATCAAGACTTATTACAAAGCTACACTAATTAAGTGCAGAGACAAACAAAAGATTGTTATATAACACTGATCATATTGTAGATCAATGGGAAACTTGCAGACTTATAAATTCTTTTTCTTATGGCAATAGTTGTTTTTATGGAAAGAAATAAAATTGAGCCCTTTCCTTTTTTTTAAAAAAAATATTTATTTATTTATTTGGCTGCAACGGATCTTCGTTGCGGCATGCAGGATCTATAGTTGCGGCATGTGGGATCTAGTGCCCTGACCAGAGCTCGAACCTGGGCCCCCTGCATTGGGAGCACAGAGTCTTAGCCACTGGACCACCAGGGAAGTCCCCTGAACCGTTTCTTGATAACACACACAATTCCAAATTGGTTAAAGACCAAAAATATGAAAGGCAAAACTTCAAAGCTTCTGTTTAGAAGATAACATAGAATATCTTTATGACCTCAGGATAGGGAAGAATTTATTAAACACAAGGACACAAAAAGCATGAACAGTAAAGGAAAGAGTATAAAGTTTAATGTTTATGTTCTTAAAAAGGCACTGTAAAAGAGTGAAGAGACAAATCGTAAAGTGAGAGAAAATATTTGCAACATAAACAACTGGCAAAGGAATAGTGTTCAGACTAAAAGTACTTGTGTAATAAATAAGATAAATATAGGTAGCCCAATAGAAAAATAGGAAAAGACTTGAACATTTCACAAAAGAAGAAACTCGAATTGCCTATAAATATAGGAAATGACAATCTCATTAGTAACCAAGAAAATAAAAAGTATATCAATATACCATTACACACCTATTAGATTGGCAAAAGTGTGATAATATTAAGTGTTTGTCAGGATGTGGAACAATAGGTTTTCTCATGCATGACATGTAGAATTGTATTATAGTAAAACTACTTTTTTTTTTAAGTTTGTCATTACCTGGTGAAGTTGAACATGAACATATCCCAAACCTAGAAATTGCACTCCTAGGTATATTCCCAAGAGAAATTTGTGTACATGTGCACTAAGATACATGTACAAGGATGTATAGTGTTGTCATTTGTAATAGCCCCAAACTGGAAATAATTCATTGTATAACAATACTAAGTTGATCAATTACGCACTGTAATATTACACAGCAATGAAAGTGAATGAACTACAGGGACACACATTAACATGGATAAATGTCAGATAATATTTATCTAAAGTAATACATACCTTATGATTCAAAACAGATAAAACTTAATATGTTATTTAAATATGAATAGGTTGTAAACCTTTTTAAGGTTTTAAGGTAATATGAGACCAGAATCTGTTATTATGGATCTAATGATCAAGTTAGGGGTATAAATACAACATAACCACAGGAAGGTAATATAAGGCACTATAAATAAGAACTATTTGAGAATTATAGGCAGTAAGTGCTATAAAAATTCAGTGAAATCAGAGTAGTATTTATGAATGATATAATTAAGGGATGCCTGGCAGAGGAATTGGTATTTGAAAAAGCCTTTGTTCCAGACCACTATGGTTTGCGGTCTCTGGGAGGACTGAGTTATATTTAGAAAGGAAAATAAATAACAGGTAAGGAGATGATGGCATTAACAGAATCAGGGTACCTGGAAAATCTGAAATAAAAATAAGACACAAAGCTAGTAAGTTAACTTGTTGGCAGATTGTGAAAAGACTTGATATTTTACTCTGGTATACACTTTAACTGAATTTGTTGGACATAATATTTCAAATAGTTGATCTGAGCTATGGCGAGATGATTCTGGAGAAGTTGCAAGGTTTTTTGCCAGTTTATTCTCTAAAAGTCGACGGGGGAGGAGGGAGAAAACGAGGGGCTGGGATAGAGAGTTACAGAGAGAGAGACAGAGGTTGAGAGATTACTTTGGATTTCTGTGGTTAGATAAGACTTTATGGAAGATGATGTCAAGCAAGGTCTTTGAGCAAGAGTGAGTAGACTATGTACGCAGAGAGAAGAGAACTTCCTCCTGTAGATCTTTTTTTTTTTTTTTTGCGGTACGCGGGCCTCTCACTGTTGTGGCCTCTCCCGTTGCGGAGCACAGGCTCCGGATGCGCAGGCTCAGCAGCCATGGCTCATGGGCCCAGCCGCTCCGCGGCATGTGGGATCTTCCCGGACCAGGGCACAAACCCGTGTCCCCTGCATCGGCAGGCAGACTCTCAACCACTGCGCCACCAGGGAAGCCCTGAGTAGATCTTTTATTTGATACAAGGGAAAGATAATCTCTCAGATTAATGTGAAACTTGCCAGCCTAAGAAATGAAATTCTCTAAGTTTGTCTTTCTAATTAAAATCTTTACTGGGGCAGGAAAACCTTTCAAATGTTTATGGTTTATAAATTGGATTAGAAAGATATAAGAATGATCATAGAGATGCAATAGTATGTTTAAAATCAAGCAAATTTCCTTTCAAAAGGGCATAAAAATAAATTTTTTTAAATGGAGATGGCATATAGAGATTTTAGCTAATTTAATTTTTGACATCCAAATAGAAAATAACTTCTAAGTATATGATAGTTCTTAAAAAGTCCAGTATGGGATAGTGAGCATTGTAAAATATTGTTGTTGTTTTTTTTATTATTTATTTTATTTATTTAAAAAAATTTTTGGCTGCGTTGGGTCTTCGTTGCTGTGTGCGGGCTTTCTCTAGTTGCAGTGAGTGGGGGCTACTCTTCGTTGTGGTGTGTGGGCTTCTCATTGCGGTGGCTTCTCTTGTTGCAGAGCACGGGCTCTAGGTGCACAGGCCTCAGTAGTTGTGGCTCGCGGGTTCTAGAGCGCAGGCTCAGTAGTGGCGCACAGGCTTAGTTGTTCCGCGGCATGTGGGAACTTCCCGGACCAGGGCTCGAACCCGTGTCCCCTGCATTGGCAGGCAGATTCTCAACCACTGCACCACCAGGAAAGCCCCTGTCATTGGGTTTAATAGGTGAAACATTTTACAACTGGTCATCAGATTTAGAAGGTAATTAATTTTCTTGTGTGAATCAAGAACTTGTTTATGATCTCAAATACATAAACACGTTATAATAATAATTTTAAGTAAATAATGTAAGTAAATACATTCTCACTCTTTGAATCATGAAACACACATAAATTCTCAGAGTTCTAAGCTTCTGATTCATATGGTATTTCTGAAAATCCAGAAAGCTGACTTGCAGTGCCTCAGGCCTTAATAACAAATGAGAATGTGGGCTAAAAGCCATGGTAGGTTCTGTTATTATTTTTTTTAAAAAAGCCATGTGAACATTGGTAAATCATAGTGACAAAATTTCCTTCAGATTATACAAGATAACATTACTATATGGAAAATCTGTTCATCTGCAAATGCCAGACATGAAGGTAGTACTTTAATACTATCATCATACAATAGACTTTTAAAGAATTAAAGCACAGTGATTATGGCAGTCTTGATCCAAATAGTTTCTTTTGTTTCCTTCTTTAGATTACAGTGTATCTGCAAACTCCAAATTAGTTATTGTCACAGCAGGTGCACGTCAGCAGGAAGGAGAAAGTCGCCTTGACCTGGTCCAATGTAATGTGAATATCATGAAATCAATCATTCCTGCCATAGTCCAAAATAGTCCTGACTGTAAGATGCTTATTGTTTCAAATCCAGGTGAGTCTCTTCTACTCCGTTTAACTGCATAAGGATGATATTTCCATACCATTCCTTTTTTTTCTTTTTAAAACAATGTCATTTAGGTAAATTTATGACAATAAACCACACCCATCCAAATACACAATACTTTGTTTTTTTCCAGCTTTACTGATATATAATTGACATATAACATGTAAGTTTTTTAAAATAAATTTATTTATTTATTCATTTATTTAATTTTTGGCTGCATTGGATCTTCGCTGCTGCACACGGGCTTTCTCTAGTTGCAGTGAGCGGGGGCTACTCTTTGTTGCGGGGCGCAGGCTTCTCATTGTGGTGGCTTCTCTTGTTGCAGAGCACAGGCTCTAGGCACGCGGGCTTCAGTAGTTGTGGCACACGGGCTTCAGTAGTTGTGGCTCGTGGGCTCTAGAGCACAGGCTCAGTAGTTGTGGTGCACAGCTTAGTTGCTCCGCGGCATGTGGGATCTTCCCAGACCAGGGCTCGAACCCATGTCCCCTGCACTGGCAGGCGGATTCTTAAACACTGCACCACCAGGGAAGCCCAACATGTAAGTTTAATGCATATAATGTGGTTATTTGTGGTGGGAACACCACAAAAGAAAGGAGGGAGAAGATTCACTAAGAGAAGATTTACTCTCTTAGCAACTTTCCAGTATATATATAAAATATAGTAGTGTTAACTATAGCCAACATTAGATCCTCAGAACTTATTCATCTTACATCTGGAAGTTTATATCCTTTGACCAACATCTCCCCATTTTTCCTTTCCTCTAGCCTCTGGCAACCACCATTCTATTCTCTCTTTCTATGAGTCTGGCTTTTTTAGTTTCCACATATGTGACATCATACAGTATTTTTTTTCTCTGTCAGACTTATTTCACTTAGCATAAGGCCTTCAAGGTCCATCTGTGTCACAAATGGCAAAATTTCCTTCTTTTTTGTAGCTGAATATTCCACTGTATATCTATATACCACATCTTCTTTAGACATTCATCTGTAGATGGACATTGAGGTTGTTTTCATATCTTGGCTATTGTGAATAATGCTGAAGTGAATATGGGAGTGCTGGTATCTCTTTGAGATACTGATTTCATTTCCTGTGGATATATGCCCAAAAGTGGGATTGCTAGGTCATATGGTAGTTCTATTTTTAATTTTTTTGAGGAACCTCCATACTGTTTTCCATAGTGGCTGTACCAATTTTCATTCCCATAGGCAGTGCACGAGCGTTCCCTTTTCTTCACATCCTCGCCAACATGTATCCTCTTGGTGATAGCCATTCTAACAGGTGTCAGGTGATATCTCACTGTGGTTTTCATTTGTATTTCCCAGATGATTAGTGAAGTTGAGCATCTTTTCATGCACCTGTTAACCATTTGTATGTTTTCTTTGGAAAAATGTCTGTTTGGTTCCTCTGCCCATTTTTATTTATTTATTTATTTATTTTGCGGTACGCAGGCCTCTCACTGTTGCGGCCTCTCCCATTGTGGAGCACAGGCTCTGGACACGCAGGCTCAGCAGCCATGGCTCATGGGCCCAGCTGCTCCGCGGCATGTGGGATCTTCCCAGACCGGGGCACGAACCCGTGTCCCCTGCATCAGTAGGCGGACTCTCAACCACTGCGCCACCAGGGAAGCCCATCTCTGCCCATTTTTAAATCGGAATTTTTGGTATTGAGTTGTATGAGTTCCTTAGATGTTTTGAATATTAACCCCTTATAAGATACATGGTTTGCAAATATTTCCTCCCATTCTATAGGTTGCCTTTTCATTTTCTTGACTGTTTCTTTTTCTGTGCAGAAGCTTTTTTGTTTGATGTAGTCCCAGTTATTTATTTTTCTTTTGTTGCTTGTGCTTTTGGTGTCATATCCAAAAAAATCATTGCCAAGACCAATGTCAAGGAGTTTTTCCCCTACATTTTCTTCTAGGAGTTTTACACTTTCAGGCTTCTGATTAAAGCTTTAATCCATTTTGAGTTAATTTTTGTGAGCAGCATAAGATATGGGTCCAATTTCATTCCTCTGCATGTGATTATTCAGTTTCCCAACACCATTCATTGTAAAGACTGTATTTTTCCACTGAGTATTCTTGGCTCCCTTGTCAAATATCCCTTGACAGTATCTGCAGGGCTTATTTCTAGGCTCTCCATTCTGTTTCATTGGTCTATATGTCTGTTTTTATGCCAGTACTATACTGCTTTGATTACTATAGCTTTGTAATATAGTTTGAAATCAGGCAGTGTGATGACTCTACCTTTTTTCTTCTTTCTCAGGATTGCTTTGGCTATTTGGGGTCTTTTGTGGTCCCATATGAATTTTAGGATTGTTTTTTCTATTTCTGTGAAAAATGCCGTTGGTATTTTAGATTGCATTGAATCTATGGAATGCTTTGGATATTTGGACATTTTAACAGTATTACTACTTCTAATCCATGAACGTGGGTTGTTTTTCCATTTATTTGTGTCTGCTTCATTTTTTTTGCATCAAAGTCTTATAGTTTTGAGTGTGCAGATGTTTAATCTCTTTGATTAAATTTATTCCTAAGTATCTATTGTTTTTGATATTATTGTGAATGGGATTGTTTTCTTAATTTATTTTTCAGGTAATTTGTTGTTAGTGTATAGAAACACAACTGATTTCTGTATTTTGTATCCTGAAACTTCATTAAATATACTGATTAGTTCTATTAGTTTTTGGTGGGGTCTTTAGGATTTTCTATAAATAAGGTCATATCATCTGTTATCAGAGACAGTTTTACTTCTTTTATTCTAATTTGGATACCTTTTCATTTTGGTTCCTGCCTTATTGCTCTGGCTAGGACTTTTCAGTACTGTGTTGAATAGGAGTGGTGAGAGTGGGAACACTTGTCTTGTTGCTGATCTTAGATGAACAGCTTTCAGGTTTTCACCTTTGAGTATGATGTTAGTTGTGGGCTTGTTATATATGGCTTTTATTATGTTTAGGTGCATTCCTTCTCTACCCACTTTGTTGATATGATATTGACATGAACAGATATTGAATTTTGGTAATTGCTTTTTCTGCATCTATTGTGATGGTAATATAATTTTTATTTTTATTCTGTTAATGTGGTATATCACATTTATTGATTTGCATATGTTAAACCATCCTTACATCCCAGGGATAAATCCCACTTGATCATGATTTATGATCCTTTCAATATATTGTTGAATTTGGTTTGCTAATATTTTGTTGAGAATTTTTGCATCTGTATTCATCAGGGAAATTGGCCTGTAGTTTTCCTGTAGTAGCCTTATCTGGTTTTGGTATTAGAGTAATGCTGGTCTCATAAAATGAGTGTGGGAGTTTTCCCTACTCTTCAATTTTGGGGAAGAGTTTGAGAAGGATTGGCATTAATTCTTTAAATGTTTGGTAGATTCACCAGGGAAGCCATCTGGTCCTGAACTTCTCTTTGTTGGGAGATTTTTGATTACTGATTCAATCTCTTTACTCATTATTGGTCTGTTCATTTATTCTATTTCTTCATTATGTAGTGTTGGTAGGTTTATGTTTCTAGGAATTTATCCATTTCCTCTAGGGTATCCAATTTGTTGGCATATAGTCGTTCATAGTAGTGTCATGATCCTTTGTATTTGTGTGGTATCAGTCGTAAGGTCTCTTTTTTCATTTCTGATTTTATTTGTTTGAGTCTTCTCTCTTTTTTCCTTAGTCTAGTTGTCAATTTTAACTTTTCAAAAAACCAGGTGTTCGTTTCATTAATCTTTTCTATTGTCCTTTTAGTCTCTGTTTAATTTATCTCCACTCTGATCTTTGTTATTTCCTTCCTTCTGCTAACTTTGGACTTGGTTTGTTCTTCTATTACTGGCTCCTTGAGGTTGTTTATTTGAGGTCTTTCTTTTTTCTTAATGTAGGCATTTAATGCTGTATAGACTTCCCTCTCTAAGAACTGCTCTTGCTTCATCCCATAAGTTTTCATATGTTGTGTTTCCATTTTCATTTGTTTCAAGATATTTTTAATTTTCCCTTTTGATTTCTTCTTTGACTCTTTGGTTGTTCAGGCGTGTGTTGTTTAATTTCCATATATTTTTGAATTTTCCAGTTTCCCTCCTGTTAATTTCTAGTTTTATAACATTGTGTTTGGAAAAGATACTTGGTATGATTTTAATCTTTTAAAATTTGCTAAATTATTTTGGACCTGTCATATTATCTATCCTGGAGAATGTTCCACATGCATTCGAGAAGAATGTATATTCTGCTGCTGTTGGACAGAATGTTCTGTATGTCTGTTGGTCCATTTGGGCTAAAGTATAGTTCAAGTCCAACATTTCCTTATTGGTTTTCTGTCTGGATGATCTATCTGCTGTTGAAAGTGGTGGTATTGAAGTCCCCTGCTATTATTTTATTGTCTATTTCTCCCTGCAGGTCCATTAGTATTTGCTTAATATATTTAACTGCTCTGATGTTGGGTGCATGTCCTGATAATGATACAAAGATCTTATTTGTTTCTTTAACAGTTGTTGGCTTAAAGTCTATTTTGTCTGATACAAGTATAGCTACCCCTGCTCTCTTTTGGTTTCCACCTGCAGGGGATATCCTTATTTTCATCCCTTCACTTTGAGCCTATGTATGTCACTAAAGCTAAAGTGGGTCTCTTGTAAGCAGCATATAGTTGGGTAGTGTTTTCTTCATCCATGCAGCCACTCTGCCTTTTGACTGGAGAATTCAATCCACTTACATTAATTAAAGTAATTATTGGTAGTTACTTACTATAGGTAAAGACTTAACTAATGACATTTTATTAACTGTTTTATGGCTATTTTGTTGTTCCCTTGTTCTTTTCTTCCTCTCTTGCTGCCTTCCTGTGTGAATTGATGACTTTCTTTAGTGGTATGCTTTGATTACCTTCTTTTTATCTTTTGTGTATATGCTTTTCACTTTGTAGTTACCATAAGGCATACATAAAACATCTAATAGACATAACCATCTATTTTATGCTGATAACAACATCTTTGATTGCATAAAAAAACTTTATCCTTTTACTCCCCCCTTTTATGTTTTTGATGTCACAATTTACCTCCTTTTATATTGTATATTCATTAACAAATTATTTTATTACTTTTGTCCTTTGACTTTTTTATTACAGTTAAGTGGCTAATATACTATGATATTACAGTAGTAGAGTATTCTGAATTTGACTATACGTTTACCTTTACCCAGTGTGTTGTGTATTTTCTTGTTACTAATTAGCATCCTTCATTAACTATAATAATTTTATAATTTATAATTATAATAATTAGCTTGAGGAATTCCTTTCATTATTCTTTGTAAGGCAGATCTAGTGGTGATAAACTCCCTCAGTTTTTGTTTGTCTGGGAAAGATGTTATCTTTTCTAACCTTTCTGAACAACGATTTTGCTGAGTAGAGTTTTCTTGGTTGGCAGTTTTTTGTTTAAGCACTTTGAATATATCATCCCGCTCTCTCCTGGCCCGAAAGATTTCTCTGAGAAATCCACTGAAGTTTTATGGGGGTTCTCTTGTAAGTTATAAGCTTCTTTTCTCTTGCTGATTTTAAGATTCTCTCTTTGTCTTTGATTTTCAACAGTTTTATTGTAATGTCTCTTTTTAAAAATTAATTAAATTAATTCTTTTTTGGCTGTGTTGGGTCTTCGTTGCTGCACACGGGGTTTCTCTAGTTGCGGCGAGCAGGGGCTACTCTTTGTTGTGGTGCATTGGCTTCTCATTGCGGTGGCTTCTCTAGTTGCAGAGCATGGGCTGTAGGTGGGCGGGCTTCAGTAGTTGTGGCACGCAGGCTCAGTAGTTGTGGCTCATGGGCTTTAGAGCGCAGGCTCAGTAGTTGTGGCACACGGGCTTAGTTGCTCCACGGCATGTGGGATCTTCCTGGACCAGGGCTCGAACCCATGTCCCCTGCATTGGCAGGCGGATTCTTAGCCACTCTGCCACCAGGGAAGTCCTGTAATGTCTCTTGAAGATGTCTTTCAGTTGAATTTGTTTGCTGACCTATGAGCTTCATGAACTTGGATACCCACATTTCTCCCCAGATTTCAGAAGTTCTCAACCATTATTTATTTATATAAACTTTCTATTCCTTCTTCCTCTCTTCTCCTGGGTCTCCAATAATTTGAAGATTTTTTTCTTTTGGTGGAATTTCATAAATCACATAAGCTGTCCTCACTCTTTTGTTTTCCTCTGACTAGATAATTTCAAATGCCCTGTCTTCTAAGTCACAGATTCTTTCTTCCAGTGATCCATTCTGCTGTTGATGCTCTCTATTGCAGTTTTCATTTCTTCAGCTCTAGAATTTAATTCTTTTTTATGATTTCTCTTTGTTAAGTTTCTCATTTTGTTCATGAATTGTGTTCCTGATTTCATTGTATTGTCTTTCTCGGTTTTCCTGTAGCTCATTCAGCTCTCTTAAAACAGCTATTTTGAATTCTTGAATATACTGTAGATCTCCATGTCTTTGGGGTTGATTACTAGAAGATTATTTTGATCTTTTGGTAGTGTTATGTTTCCTTGATTTCTCACATTCCTTGAAGTTTTGTGTTGCCATCTTTGCATTTGAAATAGCTGTCATCTCTATTTTTTACCCACTGATTTCAGGAGAGAATTCCTCTGTCAGCTCTACTAGGGATTCTGAGGCTTTCTCAGACCTTTTATGTGTATGCCTACTCCATGCTTCTTACTCCCTGTGTGGCAGAATTCTTAAGCCTGTATGCCTTCTCTTGACCCTCAGTTCAGTAGGCCAGGTGCTGACAGCCTCCCAAGGAGGCTTTCCCAAGGACATTGCTTTCCCAAGGACATAGATAAAGGTGAAGTTTGTGGTCTGTTCCTGACCCACAGATTTGGGCTGTGCTCACTAGCCATGTGCCAAAGCTTGCTCTTGCTACCATTGGGAGCACACACAGGAAGCCAGCCACAGGTTGGGGATATGTGTGGGTGAGGTGCGTGGAGAGCTAGGAGTGCCTGTGGGTTACCTGGGGAGAATCCATAGACAAGGCATCCCCAGTGGTTTATGAGCGGGTCTTCTTGATGGAGTCCACAGTGCAGTTAGTAAGATCCATGTCACATTAACGGTCTGTGAGGGTCCTACTTGCCACTGTCCCAGCCTCTTCCAGTCTTCCAGTCATGTAACTCAACATGCAGTACTCAAGATGGGGTGAGAGAGAAATGGGTCTCTTTGCCAGTGATCCACACATCTAGGGAAGCTGGATGCTCACTAACATGCTCTCACTTCCCCCTGTGGAAGAAATCATGGGCTAAGAAGATCTCTCTTGGCCCTGAGCTTTGCCATCTGGGGGAAGGAGTGTTGCAGGTTAAGGTAAACTGTTCCTTTTACTATGCATCCAAATTCATATATTTTTTTTTGCTCCAGTGGTGTCCTAGAACTACTCTGTTGGAAACCTGGGCTTCCACAAAGGCTATCTTGTCTGTGGTTGATTATCTAAGACATTGTTCTCCAGGGGCTACTGGACTGCAACTGAAAGGGGCTGGGGACATATGGGCCATTTGTAGGATCCACAGCCAGGACTGAGGTCTGTATACCTATTACATGACTCACGGTTAGGCCAGTCTCCTCCGGGGTCCCTTGGTGTATGGTGCTAGATTCCACAGCTTCCATAAAGGTACTTTTGTCCATAGGTGAATGCCAAATTGTTGTTGAGGGGGGGTTATGAGTGAGGTAGGTCTTATTGGGCCATTTTGCAGCCGTCACTCCACAATGAGTTTTGATAGATGTAATCACCCATGAAACCACTACCATAATCAAGATAAGAACATCTCCATTATCTCTTAAAGTTTTCTTGTGCTCCTTTGCACTCCATCCCTTGTTCCACCTCTGGCCCCCTTTTCTGTGGTATTTCAAATGAATGGAATCATACTGAATCTTTTCTGCCTGGCTTCTCTTACACAGCATGATTTTTTCAAAATTCATCCATATTGTTGGGAGTATCAGTGATTTGTTCCTTTTTATGGATGAAGAGTGATTGATTATTCTTTTGTTTATGCATTTTAAATACTTTTTTTGCTTATCCATTCACCAATTGCAGATATTTAGGTTATTTCTAGCTTTTGAGTATTATGAATAAAGCTGCTGTAAACATTTGTGAACAAGTGTTTGCATGGATATATATCATTATTTCTTTGAGTAAATGCCTGGGAGCAAAATAGATGGGTTATATGGTAGATATATATTTAACTCTATTAGAAGCTGCCAAACAGATTTTCAAAGTGGTTGTTCCATTTTACATTCCTATTAGCACTGCAAGAGAGTTCTAGTTGCTCCACATTCTTGTCAACATTTGGTATTGTTAGTCTTTTCAATTTTAGCCATTCCAATATCATTATGGTTTTAATTTGTATTGCCTTGATAATTAAAGATGTTGAGAATCTTTTCATGTGTTCATTGAATATTAGTATGTTTTCTTTTGTGAAGGGTCTCTTCAAATATTTTGCCCATGTTTAAAATTAGATCTTTTTTTTTTTTTTGCGGTACGCGGGCCTCTCACTGCTGTGGCCTCTCCCATTGCGGAGCACAGGCTTCGGACACGCAGGCTCAGTGGCCATGGCTCACAGGCCCAGCCGCTCCGCGGCATGTGGGATCTTCCTGGACCGGGGCACGAACCCGTGTCCCCTGCATCGGCAGGCGGACTCTCAACCACTGCGGCACCAGGGAAGCCCCTAAAACTTAGATCTTTTGTCTTTTAATTATTAAATTATAGGAGTTCTTTATATATACTGAATACAGGTCTCTTTGTCAGATATTAAGTATCACATATAGGTTCTCTCCGTCTGTGGCTTGCCTTTTTGTGTTCTTAATGTTAATGATATCTTTCAATGAGTAAAGTTTTTAATTTTGGTGAAGTCTAGTTTATCAATTTCTTATTTGTGTTTTATGCTCTTTTGACTCCTAGTTAAGAAACCTTTGCCTACCCTAAGTCTGAAGATGTTTTCCTGTATGTTTGATAGTTTTATCTTTTATATTTAGGATGATGATTCATTTTCATATAAATTTTAGTGTTTAATGTAAAGTAAGTGTTGATATTCATTTTTTTCAATGGTGATATCCAGTTTTCACAACATTTGTTGAAAATACTTTTTTTGCATCTGAATTGCTGTGACAACTTTGTTGAAAATTATCATATATGTGGGTCTACTTCTGGATTCCTTATTTTCTACATTGATTTCCATATATATTTTGTTATTGCACATCATCTTGATTACACTAACTCTTTAAATTAGTATAAATTCTCTTTGTTCTTCTTTTCTAAACTTACTTTGGATATTATGTGTTGTTTGCATTTTAACATAAATTTTAGAATTAGCGTATCAATTTCTATACAAACACATGCTGGCTGTAGATAAATTTGAAGAGATTGGTATCTTAACACTACCGAGTCTTCCAAACCATGAATGTGGCATATCTCTTCATTTATTTAAGTCTTCTTTATTTTCTTTTAGCAGTGTTTTGTAGTGTTCAGGTTTAGGTCTTACACAATTTTTTTGCGGTACATGGGCCTCTCACTGTTGTGGCCTCTCCCGTTGCGGAGCACAGGCTCAGCGGCCATGGCTAACAGGCCCAGCTGCTCCGCGGCATGTGGGATCTTCCCGGACTGGGGCATGAACCCGTGTCCCTTGCATCAGCAGGCTGACTCTCAACCACTGCACCACCAGGGAAGCCTGGTCTTACACAAATTTTGTTGAATTATCCTTAAATATTTCATATTTTCGATGCTATTATAAAAGGAGTTGTCTTAACATTTCATTCTCTAATTGTTTAATTGCTAGCATATAGAAATACTATTTTTTTATATATTGACCTTGTATCTTGAAACATTGCTAAATTCACTTATTAATTCTAGTAATTCTCTTTATATTCTTAGGATATTCTCTGTACGTTATCGTGTCATCTTCAAACCATTTACTGGTTTTAATTCTTTTACTTCTTCCTTCCCAATTTGAAGATCTTTTTATTTTCTTGCCTCATTTCACTGGTTAGGACTTCCAGTACAGTGATGAATATTGGTAATGAGGAGAGGTAAATCTGTATGACCCTGGAAACTCATTTCCTCCTTCCTTTTGGTAGCTTAATAGCTGGATCAGCTGAACTGAGCCAGCCTGTGGAGGGACAGCAAGGCCTTAAGCTGTTGTCAGCATTCCTGGCATGCATGGTTCTTTTTTTTTTTTAAAGATTAAAAAAAATTATTTATTGGGCTTCCCTGGTGGCGCAGTGGTTGAGAGTCTGCCTGCTGATGCAGGGGATGCAGGTTCGTGCCCCAGTCCGGGAAGATCCCACATGCCACGGAGTGGCTGGGCCCATGAGCCATGGCCACTGAGCCTGCGCATCTGGAGCCTGTGCTCTGCAATGGGAGAGGCTACAACAGTGAGCAAAACAAACAAACAAAAAACAAACAAACAAAAAAAAATGTATTTATTTTGGCTGCATTGGGTCTTCATTGCTGCGCGTGGGCTCTCTCTAGTTGCGGCGAGCAGGGACTACTCTTTTTTTTTTTTTTTTTTTTTTTTTGCGGTATGCGGGCCTCTCACTGTTGTGGCCTCTCCCATTGTGGAGCACAGGCTCCGGACGCGCAGGCTCAGAGGCCATGGCTCACGGGCCCAGCCGCTCCGTGGCATGTGGGATCTTCCCAGACCAGGGCACGAACCCGTGTCCCCTGCATCGGCAGGCGGACTCTCAACCACTGCGCCACCAGGGAAGCCCAGGGACTACTCTTCGTTGCAGCGCACGGGCTTCTCACTGCAGTGGCTTCTCTTGTTGCGGAGCACAGGCTCTGGGCTGCGTGGGCTTCAGTAGTTGTGGCTTGCGGGCTCTAGAACGCAGGGTCAGTAGTTGTGGCCCACAGGCTTAGGTGCTCTGCGGCCTGTGGGATCTTCCCGGACCAGGGCTCGAACCCATGTCCCCTGCATTGGCAGGCGGATTCTTAACCACTGTGCCACCAGGGAAGTCCCGGCATGCATGGTTCTTTTCAGGGACTTTGGTATGTAGACCTTGGCCCTGGAAATGCATACTTCTTACCGTTGTTCCTGAATCCAGCTATCCCTTGATAAATTTTTTGTTACTTAAGGAAACTAGGGGTTTCCATTCCCTCCAAAGCTAACATATAAATGTGTAACATAGTGAGGTGGTGGGGCTCACTTTTCTCTTGTAGGAGTTTCAAGAGAACGTCCTGCTTGCCAGCCAAAGGAGGCTTCTCTTCCCTTGGCAATTTTGTATAGAGAAGATCTCTGCCTAACCTATACTGTGGAATAAAGAGAATTCAGTGTACAGATTGTGGTTCCCTACTTCTCTCCTTCTAAGATTTTCTTCAGTAAACATTGCTTATATCTATAGCCTCTGGTGTTAGTGGTATTTGTGCATGTCACCTTTGCACAACAAGTGTTGACAGTGGACATACTTGCCTAGTTCCTTATCTTATAGGGACTCTATTCAGTCTTTTATCATTGAGTTTGATGTTTAATGTGGGGTTTTCATTAAATTTTCTTCTCTTCATAGTTTCAGAAGGTTTTTTTAAAATCATGAATGGGTGTTGAATTTTGTCAAATGCTTTTTTCCCCAGCATCTATTGACCTTTTTACCATTATATAATGTCTTTCTTTGTCTCTAGTAAAAATTTTTGAGTGAAAGTCTATTTTTTTATTGTGGGAAAATATACATAAGTTTACCATTTTAACCATTTTAAAGTATATTATTTAGTGGCATTAAGTACATTTTATTTTGTGCAACTGCTACAACTGTCTAGTGCCCAGATTTTATATCACTTAAAATGGAAACCCTGTACCCATTAAGCAGTCACTTCCCATTTCCCCTCTCTCCATACCCAGGAAACCACTAATTTGCTTTCTGT
This sequence comes from Mesoplodon bidens, assembly GCF_964165515.1. Taxonomy (NCBI): domain Eukaryota; kingdom Metazoa; phylum Chordata; class Mammalia; order Artiodactyla; family Ziphiidae; genus Mesoplodon; species Mesoplodon bidens. The sequence continues at coordinate 46,412,860 of NC_138164.1, read as the reverse complement.
GTCTATGGATTTGCCTAGTCTGGGTATTTAATATAGATGGGATCATACAACATGTGTCCTTTTGTCTTTGTCTTCTTTCACTTAGTAATGTTTTTAGAGTTCATCCATGTTTCAGCATGCATCAGTACTTCATTCCTTTTTATGACTGAATAATATTCTACTGTATAGCTATACCACAATGTATTTATTTATTCGTCACTTGATGGACATTTGAGTTGTTTCTACCTTTTAGCTATTGTGAATAGTGCTACTATTCACGTACAAACTTTTATTTGAACACTTGTTTTCAGCTCTTTTGGGTATATACCTACGGGTAGAAATATTGGGTCATACGGTAATTCTATGTTTACTTAGTGAGTAACTGCCAAACTGTTTTCCATAGTGGCTGTACTTACATTCCCACCAACAATTTATAAATGTTCCAGTTCTCCATATCCCCATCAACACTTGTAAACTTTCTCTATTTTTTTTATTTTAGCTCTCCTAGTGGATGTGAAATGGTATCTCATTGTGGTTTTGATTTACATTTCCCTAGTGCCTAATGACATTGAGCATCTTTTCAATGCTTGTTAGCCATTTGTACATCTTCTTTGGGGAAATATCTATTTGAGTTCTTTGCTCATTTTGAAATTGCATTGTTTGTCTTTTGGTTGTTGAGTAATAAGAATTCTTTATATAATCTGGATACAAGACTCTTAGCGGATATCTGATTTACAAATATATTCCCCTATTCTGTGGGCTGCCTTTTCACTCTCTTGATAGTATATTTTGATGCACAAAAATGTTTAATTTTGATGAAGTCTAGTTTAATTATTTTTCCTTTTAGTGTCATACCCAAGAAATTATTACCAAATCCAAAGTTATAAAGATTTACTCTATATTTCCAGCTCTTATTTAGGTCTTTGATCCATTTTGAATTAACTTTGTATGTGGTGTGAGGTAAGGATCAAGCTTCATTCTTTTGCATGTGGATCCAGTTGTCCCAAAATTTGTTGGAGAGATTATTTTTTCCCCATGGAATTGTCTTAGCACCCTTGCTAAAATCAGTTGACCATAGGTAAATGGGTTTATTTCTGGACTCTCAGTTCTGTTCCATTGATTGATATGTCCATCCTTATACCAGTAGCATACTGTGTTGATTACTGTAGCTCTGTAGTAAGTTTTGAAATCAGGAAGTGTGAGTCCTTTAGCTTTGCTTTTCCTTTTCAAGATTGTTTTCACTCTTTAGGGACCTTTGTGAATTCATATGCATTTTAGGATTGGCTTTTTCATTTTTTCATAAAAGGCCATTGGAATTTTAATAGGGATTGAGCTGAGACTGTAAATTGATTTGGGGAGTATTGCTACCTTAACAGTAGTAATTTTTCCAGTCCATGAACATGGGATGCGTTTCCATTTATTTATTTCCTCTTTAATTTTTTTCAGCAATGTTTTATAGTTTTCAGTGTATAAGTCTTGTACTTCCTTCATTAAATTTATTCCTAAGTACTTTATTATTTTTGACTCTATACTGAAAATTGAATTGTTTTCTTATTTTCCTTCTTTGATCGTTCATTGCTGGTGTATAGAAATACAACTGATTTTTGAGTGTTGATATTGTATCCTGCAACTTTACTGAATTTATTTATTAGCTCTAATAGGTTTTTTTGGTGTGTGTGTGTTTGTGGATTCTTTAGGATTTCCATATATAGGATTATGTCACCTGCAGATAGAGATAGTTTTACTTCTTCATTTCCAATATGGATGCCTTTTATCTCTTTTTTTTTCTTTTTCTTGACTAATTATAAGTGGCTCACTTTAGATTTAAAGACACAAAATCTACAGACAGTAAATGCTGGAGAGGGTGTGGAGAAAAGGGAACCCTCCTACACTGTTGGTGGGAATGTAAATTGGTACAGCCACTATGGAGAACAGTAGGGAGGTTCCTTAAAATACTAAAAATAGAAATACCATATGACCTAGCAATCCACTCTTGTGCATATACCCAGAGAAAACCGTAATTCGAAAAGATACATGCACCCCAGTGTTCACTGCAGGACTATTTACAATAGCCAGGACATGGAAGCAACCTAAACGTCCATCAACAGAGGAATGAATTAAGAAGATGTGGTATGTATACACAATGGAATATTACTCAGCCATAAAAAGAACAAAATAATGCCATTTGCAGCAACATGGGTGGACCTAGAGATTGTCATACTGAATGAAGTAAGTCAGACACAGAAAAACAAATATCATATGGCTTATATGTGGAATCTAAAAAAAAAAAAGAGTACAAATGAACTTATTTACAAAACAGAAGTAAAGTCATGGATGTAGAAAACAAACTTATGGTTACCAGGGTATAAGGGGAGGAGAGGGATAAATTGGGAGACTGGGATTGACATATACACACTGCTATATATTAAATAGATAACTAATAAGAACCTGCTGTATAGCACAAGGAACTCTACTCAGTACTCTGTAATGGACTATATGGGAAAAGAATCTAAAAAAAAAAAAAACAAGAGTGGGTATATGTATATGTATAACTGATTCACTTTGCTGTATGCCTGAAACTAACACAACATTGTAAATCAACTCTGTACTCCAATAAAAATTGAAAAAAAAGAGAAAAAAAATAAAGGCACAAATAAGCTGAAAGTAAAAGGATAGAAAAAGATATTTCATACAAACAGGAACTAAAAGAGAGCTGGAGTGGCTATACTGATATCACAGAAATTAGACTTTAACACAAAAATTATTGCTGGAGACAAAGAAGAATATTATATAATGATAAAGGGGCTAATAATGCAGAAAAAACATTAAAGAAAATTCTATACTGTATTATGATTTTGAAAAATAATCTCTTAGTAAACTTATGAATAAAAGGAAATTTCTTCAACCTCATAAAAGATATTTATGAAAAACCCACAGCGCGGCTTATACTCAGTGGTGAAAGAGTAAATGGTTTTCCTCCTAAGACCAGGAACGAGGCAGTGAGGCTTCCTTTCACCACTTCTGTTCAACATCATGCTAGAAATTCTAGCCAGAGTAATTGAATAAAGATTTAGCAAATACTTTACATCAGCTGTTCTAACTATGTTTAAAGAACTAAAGCAAACAAAGTCTAAAGAACAAAAGGAAATATAAGACCGATGTCTCACCAAATAGTGAATATTAATAGATAAAAATTATTTTTAAAAAACTGAATATAAATTCTGAGGTTAAAAACTTAACTGAAGTGAAAATTAACTGGAGGGGCAAAACAGCAGATTGAGAAGGCAGAAGAAAGAATCAGTGGACTTGAAGGTAGGATAGTTGTTCAATGTCTGGGCTTACTCAGGGACAGTTTCTATTGATTGCTTTTTTTCCTTTGTATGATCCATATTTCCTTATTTTGTTTAATGCCTCATAATTATTTTGTTGAAAACTGGACATTAAAAATGTATAGCAAGAAAACTCTGTAAGTCAAATTCTTCCCTCCCAGGGTTTGCTTTGCTGATGCTTGTAGTTTGTTTGTTTCATGACTTTTATGAATTAATTCTGTCGTCTGTATTCTTTATTATACATGAACACAGAAGCCTTTGTTCTATTTGTTTAGTTGTCAGCCAGTGATTGGACAGAACTTTCCTTAAATATTTGGAACCAAAAGATACCTCCCAGTCTTTGCTGGAAGGCTCTGTGTGCAAGTTGGGGCATGCCTTCAACACTTAGCCAGGCAGTTTATAACCGTGCCTTAGCCTTCACTTCCTGCTTTCACAGAGCCTCATGGTTAGACAGAGCTAAAGTTTAGGATCTTCTCATGTTTTTCCTGAGCATGCACTCACCTGCATATAGCCCTGAGCCTGCATGTGGCCTTATTCTAGGTAGGAGATTCTGATAGTTTAGATGAGGCTGTGGTGATGGAGAGGAAAAATCTAGGTGATCTTAAAGAGGTATAATTCACCAATTATTAAGTATACAGATAGGCACATAAGTTATTTCAAAAAAGAATCTTTTGTTTTAAAATTCTGATGGTGAATAATCTTTTAAAAATGCATCTGAGAGATTATCTTTTTTCTTTGTTGATTTGCTTCATTTTGAACTCTGTAATGAATCTGTATTTGATTCTAAGACAATTGGTCTATCTATTCAAAAAATCAAATTGTAAAAGGAAGTTACTATGAATCTTTTTCTAACAAGAAATTTTTCTTCCTAGTGGATATTTTGACATACGTTGTCTGGAAGATAAGTGGCTTACCTGCAACTCATGTAATTGGAAGTGGTTGTAATCTAGACTCTGCCCGTTTTCGTTACCTAATTGGAGAGAAGTTGGGTGTACATCCCACAAGCTGCCATGGTTGGATTATTGGAGAACATGGTGATTCAAGTGGTAAGTGTAAACTCATTATCATTATACAATCACACTCCTTATCTTTAATAATGCATTTTTTCTTGAATATAGCTGTGCAGCACTTATTTTTTTTGGCATATTACTAACTTTTTCTATTCCTTTACTTTCAGTCTTTTGTGTCATTGATTTAGCTACCTCTCATAAAATAGCGCATAGAGCATATAGCTATTTTAAAAGTCAATGAGTGTTTATTTTGTCTGGAGCAGTTTCATTGTCATTTTAAAAACAGAGTTACTAAGATATAAAACAATCCCATAAACTTTACCCATTTAAAGTGTATAATTCACTGGCTTTTTATTCAGAGTTGTGCAACTATCACCACAATCTAATTGTAGAAAATTTTCATCACCTCAAAAAACTCCCACTCCTGCGCTCACCCCCACTCTAGCCCCAGGCAACTATTAATCTACTTTCTGACTCTATAGATTTGTTTTTCCCTGACTTTTCATAGAAATAAAATTGCTTAATATGTGATTTAAGCTATTACTTAGGTCACACGAACCATTTTCTTTTCTTAACTTAAACATTTAATCTCTTCTACACAATTAGAACTTTATACTTACAGTGTTCTCTAATTATGTCATATGTGTAAGTCTTCTTTCCATAATGCCAATAGACCTGTTGAGAATAGGCACCATTTGTTCATTTATTCAATCATCCATTTGTTGATTCAAAACATTTAATGAGCCCTTCTCTTTTCTTTATACTTCAAGCGTCGTAGTATAATAAATACTTTTGATTTGACTTAAACAAATATTTCTTTGACTAGTGCCTTAATTTGACCCTGTTGGCATGTGTTATTTATTGTCTTAGTTCTTCCTCCTGAAAATTATTAAAAGTAATTTTGCGGGCTTCCCTGGTGACGCAGTGGTTAAGAATCCGCCTGCCAATGCAGGGGACATGGGTTCGAGCCCTGGTCCGGGAAGATCCCACATGCCGCGGAGCAACTAAGCCCATGCACTGCAACTACTAAGCCTGCGCTCTAGAGCTTGTGAGCCACAACTACTGAGCCCACGTGCCACAACTACTGAAGCCCGTGTGCCTAGAGCCCGTGTTTCACAGCAAGAGAAGCCACCACAGTGAGAAGCCTGCACACCGCAACGAAGAGTAGCCCCCGCTCACTGCAACTAGAGAAAGCCCGCGTGCAGCAACGAAGACCCAGCACAGCCAAAGATAAATAAATAAATAAATAAATTTATATTAAAAAAAAGTTATTTTGCCAGATATGTTTTAATTTCTCCCATTTAGTATTCCATGATTTTATTTTTAAAAAACCATATATGGTTTAATAGTATGGTATTAATTTATTGCTGTTTTCCCTCTTACAATATTTTATCATTTCTTATAGATTATTTTTTGTGGATTCTATATTTGTATTTTGCTTAAAATGCCTCCTTATTACACAATTACAAGTAAATTCTACATATTTTATAATACTTTATAATTTTATTTTTTACATTTACCTCTTTTGTCTATTTGAAACTTATTTTTATATATGGCGTAAGGTAGTAACCTAACTTTATTCTTAAAAAACCCACTGAACTTAAACAACTGATGCAGTACTGGGAAGAAGAGCTCCTTCTGGGATTTATTTCTTTCAGTGCCCTTATGGAGTGGAGTAAACGTTGCTGGTGTTGCTCTGAAGACTCTAGACCCTAAGTTAGGAACTGATTCAGACAAGGACCAGTGGAAAAATATCCATAAACAAGTTGTTGGAAGGTAACATTAGTCATTCACTTTCTTAGTGCCTTAATAATCAATTGTAAGAACAAATTTTGCAGACAAAAAGTATAAAAGTTGATCTTTGCTTTTTGTGAGATAAATAACATTCTGAAAATCCCCAAATTCAGATCTACATAATGCATAGCTTTCTTCTGGGGGGCATTTTTCAAATACAAAAATATACTTCTCACTTCATAAGAACTCATGTGTGTTTGAGAACAATATAGCATAGTGATTAGGAGCATGGACTTTGGAACCATGTTGCCCAGGTTTTTTCAAACCTGGCTTCACCATTTATTAGTGGTGTGATATTGGGAGGTTATTTAAAATATTGAAAGCTCAGTTTCCTCATATTTTAAAATGAGGATAGTAATAGAGCCAACCTTAGAGGGCTATTATGAAGAGTAAGTGACTTAGTACGTGTAGAATGCTTAGAATGGTACCTAGAACTGATTAAGTTCAAAAGACTTGATGAAAAGAAACATGAAACTAACGCAGATGATCAGAAGTTAACTAACTAGGTTTACTTATAAATGAAGTGTCTGACTCTGTACACATCCCCTGAATAGCATACGTGATTCTCCTTCATGCTTTAACCAAGATACATATTAGTAAAATTATAGAACTTAGAAATCACTTTTGGATGTTCAAAACTGGAATATTAAATCTATAAAAGCTGCCACATGTCTATTGAATGTATATTTATGATAGCAACCCTACAAAAATGTATAAGAATTAGGGCAGAGACTAAAAAAGGCACACAGTATAACAAAAAAGTGATTATGGGTTAGTTTTATTCTCTACATGACTTTTAGTTAAAAAAAATAAATTATATTATTTTCTGATCTTAAAGCACATGACCACTTTAGTGGGTATAGCGTTTCAGTTTGGGAAGATGAAAAAGTTCTGGAGAGGATGGTGGTAATGGTGGTAAAACATTGTTTAAGTACTTAATGCCATTGAACTGTATGCTTAAAATGGTTTAAATGGCAAATTTTACCACAATTATAAAAAATAAAATGAGTATTGTACACGGCTACCAATAGTGGTCTAGAGTTCAGACTGTCAAACTAACAGTACATAATAGACTTTAATCTAGCATTAAGTTTGTCTAGCTTCGTGAAAGGATACTGGACAGAAGACACAGTATGGAATATTAGCATTTACTTCAGGAGGTGTTGCAAACGCTCAGGTGTAGCTTCCAGGCCCCATCACTACTGGGGGCACACTCAGTTGCAAAGGATGAGAGCAGACTACCCCAGCACAGGAAAGCCACTGCCTTTGTTTCCCAGCAGTTTTTAATACAGTTCTTGTCACATAGCCCTCAGGATTTGCATGCTTGTTCCCAGTCTTTTAGTCCTGGTGCAATGCACACATCAAGAGTTACATAATATGCAATGCTGATAACCTTGTTCCATTATGATTACTATTCTACATTTATCTTAAATAATTTATACATAAATAATTTATGTATTTATTTTCTTTTTTCCTATTTCTTTAATTGTGATAAAATACACATAACATAAAATTTACCATCTTAATCATTTTAAGTTTATAGTTCAATGGTATAAAACCCATTCATAATCCTCTGTAACCATACCACCATCCATCTCATAACTCTTCATAATTTAAGACTGAAACTCTGTATCCATGAAACAATCCCTCCCCATTAATCCCTCACCCCAGGCGCTGGCTACCACCTTTCTGCCTTCTGTTTCTATGATTTTGACTACTCTAAGTATATCATGTAAGTGGAATCATACAGTATCTGTCTTTTCGTGGCTAGTTTATTTCACTTAGCATAATGTCCTTAAGGTTCATCCGTGTTGTAGCATATGTCAGAGTTTCCTTTTTAAGCTGAATAATATTCTGTTGTATGTAAATATACCACATATTGCTTATCCATTCGTCTCTTGATGGACTCTTGGGTTGCTTCCATGCTTTAGCTATTGTGAATAATGCTGCTATGAATGTGGGTGTACAGATATCTCTTCAAGATCCTGCTTACAATTATTTTGGGTATATACCCATAAATGGAATTGCTGTATCATGTGGTAATTCTATTTTTAGTTTTTTTGAGGAATCACCATACTGTTTTCCACAGTGGCTATATACCATTTTACATTCCTACCAGTAGTGTACAGGAATTCCATTTTCTCCAAATCCTCACCAACACTTGTTATTTTCTGTTTGATGGTAGTCATCCTAATGGATGTGAGGTAGTATCTCATTGTAGTTTGATTTGCATTTCCCTAATTAGTGATGCTGAGCATTTTGTCATGTGCTAATAGGCCATCTGTATATCTTCTTTGGAGAAATGTCTGTTCAAGTCTTTTGCCCATTTTTGAATTGGGTTGTTTGTTTTGTTGTTATTGTTGTTGTTGTTGAGTTTTAAGAGTCCTGTCTATATTCTGGATATTAATCTCTCATCAGATAATTTACAAATATTTTCTTCCATTCCACAGGTTCTTTTTTTACTCTTTTTATAGTGTCTTTGATGTGCAAAACTTAAAAATTTTCATGAAGTCCATTTGTCTGTTTTTTCTCTTGTTACCTTTTGTGTTCTATCCAAGAAATCATTGCCAAATGTAATGTCGTGAAGCTTTTGCCCTATGTTTTCATGTAAGAGTATCATAGTTTTAGGTCTTACATTCAGATCTTTGATTCATTTTGAATTCATTTTTGTAAATGGTTTTAGGTCAGGGTTCAGTTTTAATTTTTTGCACATGGATATCCAGTTTCCCCAGCACCATTTGTTGAAAAGACTGCCCTTTTCCCATTCAATGGTCTTGGCACACTTTTTGAAAATCAGTTGAATGTCAGATATGTAGGTTTATTTCTGGGCTTTCTATTCTATCCCACTGGGTCTATATGTTTGTCTTGATACCAGTACTATACAGTTTTGATTGCTGTAGCTTTGTAGTAAGTTTGGAAATCAGGAAGTGTGAGTCCTTCAGCTTTCAAGATTGTTTTAGCTCTTTAGAGTCTCTTGAGATTCCATATGAATTTTAGGGTGGGTTTTTCGACTTCTGCAAAAAATATCTTTGGGAATTTGATGGGAATTTCACTGAATCTATAGATGGTTTAGGGTAGTATTAACCTCTTAATAATATTAAGTCTCCAATCCATGAACATAAGATGTTTCCATTTAGTTATGTCTTCTTTAATTTCTTTCAGCAAAGTTTTGTGGTTTTCATTGTACAAGTCTTTCACCTCCTTGGTTAAGTTAATTCCTAAATATTTTATTCTTTTTGATGCTATTGTAAATGGAATTGCTTTCTTAATTTTCTTTTCAGATTGTTCATTGTCATTATATAGAAATGCAGTTTTTTAATGTTGACTTTGTATCCTGCTACTTTACCGAATTCATTTATTAGTTCAGCAGTTTTTGTATGTGTGTGTATAGAATCTTTACGGTTTTCTGCATGTAAGATAATGTTATCTATAAGTAGAGATACTTTTATTTATTCCTTTCCAATTTGAATGCCTTTTATTTCTCTTTCTTACCTAATTGCTCTGGATGGAACTTCCAATACTGTGTTGAATGGAAGTGGCAAAAGTGAGCATCCTTGCCTTATTCCTGACCTTAAAGGAAAAGCTTTTAGTTTTCACCATTGAGTATGACCTTCACTGTGAGTTTTTCATATATGGCTTTTATTATGTTGAGGTAGTTTCCTTCTATTCCTAGTTTCGTGAGTGTTTTTATCATGAAAAGGTGTTGAATTTTGTCAACCGATTTTTATGCATCAGTTGAGACAATAATGTGGTTTCCCTCCTTTATTCTCTTAATGTGGTGTATTACATCAGTGGATTTTGGTATTTTGAACCATCCTTGCATTCCAGGAATAAATCATGGTATATAATCCATTACATACTGTTGAATTTGGTTTGCTAGTGTTTTGTTGAGGATTTTTGCCTCATTGTTCATAAGGGATAATGGTCTCTAGTTTTTTTCTTTTCTTTTCTTTTCTTTTTCCTAAGATACAATTTACTCTTTACAACCAGGGTCCACACGTCCAGGCTGCAGAGCGGCAGCAGGAAGCAGACACTCCAGTCTGGTTCTGGGTAACCTGGTAATAAAAATGAGCCTATAATGCCCCTCTGGCCTCTTGAGACACCACAGACTCTCTGCCTAAAATAACTAGAGCTCTGGAAATACTAAATAGAAGAGTGATTTCCAGGGGGGAGATTTTAAATAAGATGCACATGGGAAAGGCCATAGAAAGTTTGCCAAGTTAAATTTGGTACATAACTGTGTTCATTTGATATCCAAAGTATGTGCGGTCAGTTGGGCACTCCTGCCAAAGCCTTAGTATGGCTTGTAGTTATTCTGATGGCCACCGCATCGCTGGCTTTTCCCATAATTTGTACCACCCTGACTATAGTCGTAGCTGGGGCCTAATAGCCATAAGGTGAGTAGTCATAGCCACCATAGCTAGGTCTGTAGCCCTGGTTCCAATAACTGCCATAGCCCTGATTCCAACTCTGACTCTGACCTCCTCCACTTCCACCACCACCACCGCTGCCTCGGTTCCCTTGGTTGCCACCCCCATGGCCCCCAGAGCCATACTGCTGCTGTTGGTAAACCTCTTTGGGCTGAGCCACCTTGATTTCACACTTACTTCCACTGATGGTATGGAACTTTTTCTCCAGAACTTTCTTCACAGGTTTCTCTTCTTTAAAGGTGATGAAAACAAGCCCTGTTTTTTGTTCGACTTTGGATCCATTGGAAGCTCAGTGGCTTCAATCTCCTCAAATGTGCTGACGTACTCCCTGATCTTCTCCTCAGTGGCTTCAAGATTCAGACCCCCCACAAAAATTTTCTTTACTGGGTCTTTCTTCATGGCCATGGCTTTTTTGGGGTCAATGACATAGCCATCCAGCTTGTGCTCCTTCTGGTCTAGAACCTTCTCCACACTGGCTGCATCTTTGAAGAGGATAAACCCAAACCCTCTTGACCAGCCAGTGTTGGGATCCATTTTTTTTTTTTTTTTTTTTTTTTTTGCGGTACGCGGGCCTCTCACTGTTGTGGCCTCTCCCGTTGCGGAGCACAGGCTCCGGATGCGCAGGCTCAGCGGCCATGGCTCATGGGCCCAGGCACTCCACGGCATGTGGGATCCTCCCGGACCAGGGCACGAACTCGTGTCCCCTGCATCAGCAGGTGGACTCTCAACCACTGTGCCACCAAGGAAGCCCCTCTTGTTTTTTAATGTAAGCATATATGGCTATAAGTTTGCCCTTTAGCACTGCTTTCTCTCTGACCAATAAGTTTTATGTTATGTTTTCATTTTCATTCATCTCTAAGTATTTCCTAATTTCCATTGTGCTTTCTTCTTTGATCCATTAGGTTGTTATAGAGTGTGCTTTTTAATTTCCACATATTTGTGAATTTTCCAGTGTTACTTCTGTTATTGATTTCTAAATTCACCTCGTTGTGTCAGAGAATATACTTTGTATGATGCCTGTCTTTTTAAATCTATTGAGACTTAATTTGTGGCATAACGTGTGGTCTATTCTCGAAAATATCCCATGTGCACTTGAGGAGAATGTAGATGCTTTTATTGTCGGGTAAAGTGTTCTGTTTGTCTGTTAGATCTAGTTGGTCTGTGGTATTGAATTCTCTATTTCCTTACTTACCTTCTGTTTGATTGATCTATCCATTATTGAAAGTTGGGTATTGAAGGCTTCAATTATTATTATAGAACTGTCTATTTCTCCCTTCAGTTTTGTCAGTTTTTGCTTCATGTATTTTGATGGTCTGCTATTAGATGCATACATGTTTATAATTATTGTTTTGTTTTCTTTCATTTTCTTTATTGAACCTCTAATTAGTATGTAATGTCCTTCTTTGCCTATTGTAAACTTTTTTGATTTGAAGTCTATTTTATCTGATGTTAGTATAGCCACCCCTGCTCCCTTTTGGTTACTATTTGCATAAAATATCTTTTTCCATTCTGTCACTTTTAATCTATTTGTGTCTTTGGCTTTAAAGTAAGTTTCATGTTGACAGCATGTACTCATGTTGACAGCATGTACTTGGCTTATGTGTTTTGATCCATTCTGTCAGTCTCTTTTTTTTTGTGGTACGCGGGCCTCTCACTGTTGTGGTCTTTCCCGTTGCGGAGCACAGGCTCCGGATGTGCAGGCTCAGCAGCCATGGCTCATGGGCCCAGCCGCTCCGTGGCATGTGGGATCTTCCCGGACCGGGGCACGAACCCGTGTCCCCTGCATCGGCAGGCAGACTCTCAACCACTGCGCCACCAGGAAAGCCCTGTCAGTCTCTTTTGATTGGAGAGTGTAATTTGTTTACATTTAAAGTAATTACTGATAATGGGGGCTTCTGTCATTGTGCTATTTGTTTTCTATATGCCTTAGAGCTTCTTGTTTCTCATTTCCTGCATTACTGTCTTCTTTTGTGTTTATTTTTTGTGGTGAAATATTTAAATTCCTGTCTCATTTTATTTTGTATATATCCTATAGCTATTATAGCTATTTTCATTTTGGTTACCATGGGGGATTACCTTTAGCACCCTGAAGTTATAATACTCTTATTTGAATTTCTACCAGCTTAACTTCAATAACATTCAAAACCTCTGCTTCTTCATAGTTCCATCCTTACCCCTTTTGATTGTTGATGTCACAAAATTGCATCTTTGCACACTGTTTGCCCCAAAATATAAACTAATAATTCTTTTAAATGCAATTGTTTCTTAAATTTGAAAATGGGAGTTACATACCAAAGTCACAGTAATACTAGCTTTTAGACTAATTTTTTAATGTATTAGTCTCTTAAGTTATGCAGAAAATAAAAAGTGTAAGTATAAACCATTGTTACAGTATTACTAGCTTTTATAACTGCCCATGCATTTACCTTTATTGAGATCTTTATTTTTTCACATGGCTTCAAGTTATTGTTTATTTCACCCTGCAGAACTGCCTTGAGTATTTCTTGCAGGACTGGTCTAGTGGTGATGAACTCCCTCAGCTTTAGTTTCTTTGGCAAAGTCTTAATTTTTCCCTCACTTTTGAAGAACAGTTTTGCTGGATATAAGATATGATTCTTGGTTGACAGTTGTTTTCTTTTTATCACTTTAAATATATCTGCCCAGTACCTTCTGGCCTCCAAAGTTTCTGGTGAGAAATCTGCTGATGATCTTATTTTTCACTTTTCTTCAGTCTTTTTTCTTTCTGTTCCTCAGAGTCAGTAATTTCCATTGTCCTATCTTCAAGTTTGCTGATTCTGTCTTCTGCCTGCTCAGATCTGCTTCTTAGTCCATCTAGTGATTTTTTTCATTTCAGTTATTGTGCTTTTCAGCTCTAGAATTTTGGGGGTGGGGGTTCTTTTTAGGTTTTATATTTCTTTATTGATATTTCCATTTTGTTCACTCATCATTTTCTTGACTTTCTCTACATCTTCCTTTAGTTCTTTGAGTATCTTTAAGACAGTTGTTTTAAAGTCTTTGTCTAGTATATCTGCCATCAGTTTTTTTTTCCCCCCGGGGACAGTTTCTGTTGATTCATTTTTTCCTTTGAATGGGCCATACTTTTATATTTCTTCGTATGCCTTGTGATTTTTTGTTGTTGTTGCTGTTGTTGAAAACTGGGTGTTTGAATCTAGTAATATATGACAACTTTATCAGATTCTATCCCTTCCCCAGGGTTTGCTGGGTTTTTGTTGTTATTGCTTTTGTTTTTTGATTGTTGAGGTCTGTTTCTGTGCCAAGGACCAACCTGAAGTGTACTCTTAAGGTCTTTGAGGTTGTTTCTAGGCCTGTGCTTTACCCTGGGCATACGTGGTTACTTCCTAATTTCCCCCAAATATGCAACTGCTTTTGTATGTTCTGGTCTTTAATGTCTGGCTCCCATGAGGGGAAAAAGAAATATTAAGGGAAGGGGGAAAGGGTGCCTGCCCTTTACATTCCTTGGAGGTTACTTTAGCCAGAGGGGGAGAGGCTTGCAGCAGTTGTGGGGAGGTGCAACAACAATGGCTTTGCCCTCTTTGTCTACACCTCTGTCATCAGAAGCAGTAATCAGTCATTAGGGAACAGATCTCTGATATTTGGAGGAAAGGGTGCTTTTCACAGGCTGTGCACAAACTGCTTTGGGTACATGTAAACAGCCCTGCTACTCTGCTAAGGGCTGAAATTGGCTGAAACTAGCCACAGTTTAACATACAAACCTTCCCCTGGAAATTTCAAGCTTTCAGAAGACTCCAGAGTTCCCCCAAAAGTTATATCAGACAGATTCTGGCAGTGCAGTTATTGTCTAGTTGGGGAGATAGATTCCTGGTGCTTCCTACTTCTCCATCTTCCTAGAATCCTCCAGTATTTAACTAGATTTTTAAACCTAGAAAACTGTTTTGTGAAAAAGCAAACTCACAGTCATCTTCCCAGATACTCCTGCCTTTTTGGAAAGGGTCCATACCTGCTGTTAACCATTTACCCATGACCTGGGTGATTATCTTTGTATCATATATCCTGCAATGTTCCTGTGACAAACATGTCCTAATATTTTACACATTAAAAAAAAAACAAGCTTGTATACACCTATAATCACCAGGATCTATAAGATCCAATAGGTAACCAAAATCCCTCACCAGATGTTTTGGTAATTCTTAACTAATTGGACTATCTTATTTTGCCCTTTTATTTACTATCACTTGTACCTTATTAAAGTTATTGATAGATGCATTTGTGTGTTCAGTTTCTCTAAAGCAAATTAATTTCTTCTTCTAGTCAAACTATTTCCACATCAATTGGAAGTTTCAGGTCAATATCCCAAAATATCTTTTCACTGTGATAATTTTTATTGGTATGTTTCATTTTCTTAAATTTCCTTAAGGGGACCTACAAACCTTTGTGATGCCACAAAGCTTTGGATAAGAGATTAAATTCATACTTAGCAAATGAAACATATGTTAATATTACAGTATCATTTCATATCTTAACAAAAATGTCCCTTACCCATATATTGTACTATATATTTCCAGTTTCAGGGACCACTAGAGACCATTTCCCAGTAAATGCAGGAATCTAACTGATCTGGAGACTCAGTTATAACCCAGCCACAAAGGAACATGTTTTAGCCAATACTGGTTTCCAGATGTCATGGAGTAGCCCATCTTTATAGGGAGGTCACAGTGTTAGTCTTTTGTCTGCCCAATCCCAGATAATTGTACTACAGGGACTGCTAGTTTCTTTTTCATTTGAAACACTATTGCTATAAGGGAATAGTGATTAAGATCACATTTTCCACTGTAGTCCCGTATGATTTGAATACCAAACACTGCAACACATTACAGATCAGTACTCATTCCAGTTAGTCCTCTCAACAATGCAGTGTCCAGCATTAAATTATTTGCCCCTTGTTCATTTAGCAGAGTATCTATAGTTGCAAAGAATCCTCAGGATACTGCTAGTACTTATCTTAAAATGACTCAACTCTTTTATATTATAGCCTCTGATTTTCCAGTGCCTAACTAACAATTGCAGGGGAGTGACATCATGATTTAATAGGATGTCTTTCCAGGTTCTGAATAGAGCATTTAGTTTACAACATGGGTCAGTTTTTGTCTTAAAATACTAGCCTTGAAACTGCTTGTTCTCTATCCTCCCTTTTACCCCAGCAGTTTTAATTTCATTAGGATGGTTAATAGCAACTAAAGGATTATGTTTTTAGCCATTTTCTTCTCAACCCTCTTCTCTTTCTCAAGACATTTTGTTAATTCCTGAGAGGGTAAACCTGTCATCCAGATTCTACTGGTAAGATTTGCCCCCACTTATCTACTGCAAAGCTTTCTTCAACTCATACACCACTAGTCAATCAGTCTCTAGGCAAAACTTTCCTTCCTTTCTTTTTACTTACCCCACAGAGTCTTGGTTATATTGAGGATCTGAAAGTTAATTTTAATTTTGACATCAATCCTCATGGCCTCTAGTAGTGCCCCTGGTTTTGGATTGATAGTCAAATCACAGGACACCACAATAAGTGTAGTCCAGCCCCAACTTTCCTGTGTTGAGCTTGTCCATTTACACATCAGTGTAATTTGCTACTGAGTGTGTTGTGTGCAGTCCTGGGGCCTTCAAACTGTGCCTAGGTAGTTGCAAGACCATCTGATACAAATAATGATACTGTACATTCTGTGTTTCTTGTCCTGGATCCTTTTCTCAAAACTATATAAACTAAGAGCTAGGTTAAAACTTGTTTGTCCTTTGAGTTTTACTGTGAATCCAAACCCGAGATCGCTGTTGGTGGAAATGCAAAAATAAAATACATATTTATTGTAGAAAATAAGAAAATTCATAAGCATAAAGAAGATAATGTGACCCCAGGGCTTCCCTGGTGGTGCAGTGGTTAAGAATCCGCCTGCCAAGGCAGGGGACACGGGTTCGAGCCCTAGTCCAGGAAGATCCCACATGGCGCAGAGCAACTAAGCCTGTGCGTCACGACTACTGAGCCTGCGCTCTAGAGCCCGTGAGCCACAACTGCTGAGCCTGCGTGCCACAACTACTGAAGCCCGTGCGCCTAGAGCCTATGCTCTGCAATGAGAAGCCACTGCAATAAGAAGCCCACGCACCACAATGAAGAGCATCCCCCGCTCGCCACAACTAGAGAAAGCCCGCATGCAGCAACGAAGACTCAACGCAGCCAAAATATTAATTAATTAATTAATTAATTAATTTTAAAAAGAAGATAATCTCACCTGTAAGCCTGCCACTCAAAAATAATCACAATAATTTGGTGGATTGATATGATTCTAAAGTTCCTATAAAAATGCATTGTGTTTTTTACAAGGCTGAGATAAGAAACTACATAATGTTTAGGATTATGCTATTTTCCTTTGAAAATGTATTATGAACATTTCCCCATACTTCAGTATGTTGTTGATTTAATAATATATTCTTGGGAAAAATGTGTAACTTGGCTTATAATTATATAAAGTTTAAATTTACACTGGCACCTTAGTAACAATATTATGTGGTCAACAAGATGTATATGCCAACTTTCAAGGTGATCAGACTCTATGTTTGGATATTTAAGAAAAAATTTAAAACTAGAAGTTTCATTTTGAGTGGCACAATGACCTAATATTCCACCTTTATGATAAATGAAGGGTGAATTATTATTTGAAATGAATAATGAAGTTTATGAGAATAATATAGAAATTTTTATTGCCTATTCATAAATAATGTCAAGAAGACATCTCTGAGAAAATTTTAAGAGTGGTATTGACATGTAGGTTGCTTCAGAACAGATACTTGAAAAATATTATGTTCTCTCTGAATCAGCTTCTCATGAATTTGATTCTCTTACTTTCCACCACTGTAGTGCCTATGAGATTATCAAGCTGAAGGGTATACCTCTTGGGCTGTTGGACTGTCTGTGACAGATCTGGTAAGATCAATTTTGAAAAATCTCAGGAGAGTGCATCCAGTTTCCACTATGGTTAAGGTAGACACTTATCATCTTTGTTTAAATATTGCTGAGTCTTTACTATGTGCCAGGCATTATACAAAATTTTGAGAATATGTTGGTGAACAAAATAGAGGCCCAGACCTCATAGAGTTAATGAAAGATAGGAACTTAATAAAACAATTACAAAAGCAAATATATAATAATACATTGTGTTAAGTGCTATGATGACAAACTATGAAGTTCTTAGAGTATACAAGAAGGGAATTTACTCTGCGGAGGGGGCGTTTGTGGTGGTTAGGGGAGATTTCCTAAGGAAGTAAAATGACCTAATCTGAATAATGAGTACAAGTTAATTTGCAAGACTGGACTAATATTCCAAGCAGAGGGAACACATGTGTAGGGGACCTGAGGTAGATATAAGTAGAGAGCACTTGAGGATCTGAAAAAAATAAAAAAGGTCAGTGGTTGAAATGCACAGAGCAAAGGGAGCAAAGGGAAGTACATGATAAGGCTGGAGGAAGTAAGCAGGGTCAGGCCACTGAAAGTCTTATAAAGGGGTTTGGGTCCTTACCATAAGAGCTATGGAAAGCCACCAAAGTAACTTAAGAAAGGGACTGGTTTTACAATCTTTTTTTGTTAAAAAGATTCCTGGGGCTCTGATGGATGGAACAGATTTGAAGGGGACAAGAGTAGAGGTGGGTAAACTTGGGAAGAGGATGTGCATTAGCTCAGAACAGAGAGGATGGTAGTAGTAGAGATGAAGAGAAGGTGGTAAATTTGAGTTATACTGTATTTAAGAGGTAAAATTCATAGGTCTTGATAATGGAATGAAGTGGGAAATAAGGGAGATAAAGGTCATTCTTAGGCTTCTGTTTTGCACAGTTAGATAAATGGTTATATAATCCACTGAGGAAAGGCATATTCAAAGAGAATCAGGTTTGAAGATCATGTTTGTAGTTATGGAGAAATTGAATTTGAGGTGCCTTTGCAATATCTGAGAGGAAATAGGCAGTTGGGCACAAGCTTCTGGAATTCATAAAAGAGTTTTGGGTTGGAGTTATAAATATGAGCATCATCAGCATAAAAAGTGTATATTAGGACTCTTAGTTAAAAGCCACAGAAGCCAACCCAAACTAGCTTCAGCAAAAAGAAGATATATTGGCTCATGTAACTGAAATGCCAAGGAGGCCTGAACCACATGCTCAGACTATATCATTAGAGCTACCTTTTCTCTCCACAGTCTTGGCTCATCTTTTCACTCTTATTGGCTTCAAGCTCATGTGGACTTTTTCCATGGGGCAACAAAGATGGCCCCCAGCATCTGCAGGCTTAGAACCTATAGTATCAGGACCCTGCCTCTCCCTTTACCCATATTAATTTCTTGATAATTGGCCTTTCTGGGATCACTTGTCCATTCCTGTGATACTTGTCAGTTTGGAGAGAGGCAGTTCCTGAAAGGAAAAGAGAGGTTCTGTCAACATTAAAAAAAAAAAAAAAAAAAAAGAGAAAGAGATACTAGACAAGCAAAGACAGTAGATATCCCTTACACATGGTAACTGAAACCATGAATTTCAACGAGCTTGCCTAAGGAGAGAGTATAAAGTGAGAAGATAGATTGAGATTGAGTCTTGAGGAGTTTCAGTATTAACAGCAGAGTTTATAGTGTGAGTCCACGAAGGTGACTAAGTGGTGGCCAGAGTTAAAAGAAAAACCAAGAGAACATGGAATCATGGTAACCAAGTGACAGGAGGATGCCTTAAAGATGAAAGGATTGGTTTTCTGTTGTTGATTTATGTGAAGTCATATAAAATGAAGGTTAAAAATGCCAGGAAGATAAAGTAACAGAGGTCATTGATAACCTTAGCAGATGTTTAATAAAGTAATAGAAATGAAAAAATCTGATTGGAGTACACCAGGGTTTTCTTAACTTCGGCACTGTTGATTTTGGGCTGGATAATTCTTCATTATTGGGGCTGTCCTGTGCATTGTGGGATGTTAGCAGCATCCCGGGCCTCTACTCATTAGATGCCAGTAGCGTACCTGTTCTGACAATCAAAAGTGTCTCCAGAATTATACTCCAATAAAGATGTTAAAAAAAATGTCTCCAGACATTACCAAATGTCCCTTGGGAGGCAAAATCACCTCCATCTGAGAACCTTTTAAGTGGACTGGAGAAATTAAAGCCAGTATAAACAGCTCTTTTGAGGTAAGTGGCTGTGAAATTAAGGAGAGAGAGCAGTAACTGGAGAGGAAAATCAGGGCAAGGCAAGTTTTTTGTTGTTGTTGTTGTTGTTTAAAAGATAAGATGTAAAGAAGATATTGAAGATAGAAGTAATAAGCAGAGAGGGTGGGATCCAGAGCATTGGTGAAGGTATTAGTCCTAGAAAGGAGGAGGGACAACTATCTTTTTTTAATAGGGGATAACAAAGAGAAGATAGGTAGTGAATCATATAGGTTTGTAGGTTTGGCATTGGAAGCATCTGATGACTTCTATCTTTTTAGTGAAAGGAGACAAAATCATCTACTGAAAGTCAAGGGAAGTATAGAAAAGTCAGATGTTTGAGAAGATTTGAAAGCATCTTTGTAGATTGTGAGAAATAGAATTTGACAAAAAATAAAGGCAGAATTACTGTCAGGTGGATGCTTATTTGAGGTAGATAAGCATTAATTTTGACAAAAGTTAAAGATCAGCTTGGTTGTGTGGTTTTCTCTAGGGACCTGAGTGCAGGAGTGGAGAAAGTAGATAACTGAATTCATCTGGGTTTGGGTTTTACTTGTGGAGTTTTGTTAAAGGGGGAGAGAGAAGAGAGGAAGACAGAGATAGATAGAGGTGTAGGTAGTTTTGGTTTCTATACTTGTTAAAAATGAGTTTGACCTTCTGCTAAAGGGTCACAGTCAAATTCAACACCATTGCCCTTAAATGTTATCTACATACAAATGAATAAATTACAAAAAGAAATGAGTAATAAAGAATTTAAGAAATATTTATAAAAATTAAAATAGGCAAAGGGTCTTAGGGTGTAGCAAAAGAGTTACAAGAAAGGAATATAAGTTGGATATGGAGGAACCTCATAACAAGGTTCAGAGTAAGATACTTGGGGTGGGAGAAGGTCCCATGAGCTAAAGAAGACAAGAAACTGGAAAGAAAGGGAATTGGTTCATTTATCCACATGGACAGTTAAGTCACCAAGGATAATGGCACAAACTGGGACAGAGAGAGAAGATTGCTGGTGTCAAAATCTGTTACGAATGAGATGGAAAACTCAAGAGGTTTGTAGACGGTCATTAGAAAGGGAAGAAGAGCTGAATAAGATGGGCCTCAAAAAATAGGGGGAATTTTTTTTGTTTTTAAGAGAGCAAGGGATTAATAATTTGGAAGAGACAGTGAGGAGTATACAGTGGATTCCACATTCTTCCTCTTTTGAGGATACAAAGGGCTGTGGGAGAATAAGCAATTACCCCCAGAGGGCTCCTGAAGAAGAGTCAGGGAGGTGTCAAATGAATGCTCCTGAAAAGAGATTGAGTAATATGGGAATTTCATAGTCTTTACTGAACAAATCAGTGGATGAGTTATAGTTTATAGGAAATACTTAAACATTTGACATAAAGAGCAAAATCATTTGTATGCTCTTAATCTTTTTTGCCAGTTCTTTTTTATTACTTCACATTTTCAACAAATAAAGTTGCCAATAGAGTTTATTTAACATTAATATATTAGCTTGATTTTTTGTCAGATAAATAGGGAATTCTCTTTAAATAACCATTTCCTCACTTCATGGCCAGTCTATGAGGAAAGGAAGCAAATTTCAGTGCATCCAGGGGTCATACTGCCAACCAGGCATGACGGTTAAAGGGAAGAGGATAGGCTGAGGGTGGGCAGCAGGTCATGGCAGTACACAGGGCTAGGCCAGGGCAGCCTTGGAGGTCAGGGCCCTTGTTTCCAGTCTGCCCAGCAGCCCCCAAGTGGCATAATGGCATGGACATACATTTCCAGTTCTAATCCAAGAGGCCCTTTCTAGTAGGAAGAGATACAGTGAAAGGAGAGAGAGCAAATTCCTGAAACACTAGCACGGAAGGCAGGAGGGCTTTTGCCCCTGCCACGCTGCCTTGTTCCTGATGCCACCCAACCCCTGGCAGCTCATGTTAAAGCTCTGAAAGGTATTGTGCTACACAGAGGGAGCAACAGAATGACCAAGGACAGGAAAGGGAAGCGGGGGCAGGCAAGTGTGACTGCAGCTGGAATGTGGCTGGGAAGGGAATGTGGGCTGACAGTCTGGTGGGACAGTGGCCTTCCATGGCGAGGCACGGACCAGAGTGGAGTGAATGTGAGGAGAGCCTGGCAGGGGACCCTGAGGAGAAGACATGTGGCTGTTCTGATGCAGATCATGAGGTTGAGTATAAAGTGGCTACGAAAATGAGGGAGTTGGACTGCAGTGGAAAAGGTGGATAGGGAATCCCTCTGTGGGCCACTAGAGTAAAACAGGAACGCTGAGCTCCTGAGGAGAGCCCCAGAGACGGTGAGAGGGAAGCTTGGCTGAGTAGTGCCTGTGGGCTCTGAACTATTATGGGAAGCTGGGAGGCACCACTCCAGGGTCAAGGAGCCTCTCCCTTTCTCAACGCTGGTTCCTGGTAACTTTACAGGCACACCTGGAGGAACAACAAGACCTTCCCATTGCCTCCTCCAACCCTACATTCTGGAGTAAGAAAAGGCAATGGGTGGTAGGGGGCAGATAGGTGTGAGAGGTCTACTGGGTCTTCTTACCTTCCAGGGAGGAGGTGGAGGCTGGTTTGTGGGCATGTAGGCATTGTGTGGGTTACCCAGGTTGTAACAGGCTCTAGCAGCTGCCTCTACAGCCTTGGCTTCAGCTGCAGGAGTGGAGGGAACATCAGGGCTGCTGATGGGAGGTTCCATGGCCCTAGGATAGGGTGGTGGCCATGGCTGCAACTATTCCATGGCCCTGTCCATCATGGAAGGTCCTGGATAGAAGCCAGGTGGTAGCCAGGAAGGCAGCAGTACATTCCATTGGTGACTGGCAGGGGAATTACATAAACCCTGCTGAGCATGTGAGTACCTGGAACCTTAGGCTCCACCGGCGGCTTCACCTCTGGAAGCCACCTGTTAGCATCTGTTGTCCAAACCCAGTGGCATCCCCTGATGTAAAGATTATACAAAGCAGAGCCTGCACAGCCACTTCCTGCTTCTGCCTTCACTGTTCTCTTGATTATTTTACACCAAACACAGCCTGCTTGATCTCACAGTCCTTCATCAGACTGCATGGCATTCCGCTTAGAAAGAAATATGACAAGGGTAAGGAGTAAAATAGACAGTGCCCTTTTTGGCCCCTTTAAAGGCATCTGGCACATTCTTCATGTCATTAAACACAAGCTCTTACGGTCATAGGACATTAGGATGCTCTTCGTATTGTTGACGATCACTCCACTGCCCTCCGAATGATTCTTGAGCTCCATAGTCTCTCTGTATATTCTTATTCTGAAGCTCTCTTGCATAGCTGCTTTTCCATATCAGGTTACTGAATAATAACCTAATTTTGCCTTTTAGGGCTTATATGGAATAAAAGAAGAAATCTTTCTCAGTATCCCTTGTGTCTTGGGCCAAAATGGTGTCTCAGATGTTGTGAAAGTTAACTTGAATTCTGAGGAGGAGGCCCTTTTAAAGAAGAGTGCAAACACACTTTGGGATGTCCAAAAAGACCTGATATTTTAAAACCTTTTAATGTTCCATGTTTTATAGAACAGAAGATAGTAGACTGTATATTTTACATTTTGAAAGTATTTTCACCTGATCTTTAAAAAATAAAAGAACATTGGACCTATGACATAACTCCAGCCTCTCAAGGCTAGAAAAAGGAAATGGTAAAGGAATTTCTCTATTACTCTATTCTAATGATACTCAACCTGTACAGATGTAAGTTATACTTCCTAAGTATGTCATATATGTAAAAGTTGTCTTCAGGTTTAGTAGAATATGTATAATAATCCATTTAATATAGAACTTATGATTCTTCTCATAAAACAACAACATTTCTAGTACTGAAATTTCATTTTGTGCTTTCTTCCATTAGGGCACCAGCATATTCACTTTATATTGCTTCATTAACTTTATGTGTTTATATATAATCTTTTCTAAGTACTTATTTTTAAGACAATGTATATCAGAAGGAAAATAGAAATATAACTTCATGGCATAAAAAAATTAAATGAAATATCTTCAACCCTGCAAGTATTATACCAATTAATATAAACTCAAATAGTTGATTTGGTCCCTCTGTTGAAATACCACACAGGGAGTTTAGACCATCCTCTAGGTTATTCTTTTAGCAAACTACTACTATGCTTGCTGTGTTATGGTTATGAGTTCAGTATGACATGATTTCTGCCCTCAAGTATTTTGCAGTGAGTGTTTAGGGAACCTCATCTAACTGGTTATTGATGGATGCTTGGTAACAGTCAATTGGTAGCTCCCTCTTGGTGTCCAAGGTAGGAGTGCATGTGCTTCATACAAAAATATATATTTCCTTGATTCCACAAAGAATTTAAGGCAGCTATAGGAAATACACAGTGAAACAAAAACTAAAAAATCAGGACCAAGGTAATTTACAAATTAGACTAGGACAGGACCAGTGGGAAAAATTAGAAGGCATATATGCGGACCCTGAGGGCCTACATGGCTCTAGTGGAGGCAAACCCATTTGGTCAGAGATTTACAGTTCACTCTCTGTTACTCTTGCTATTTAATAGCTTTCATTTCAGTCATCTATTACTGAACATAATTAGTTTCCCATTATTTTGTTGTCTTTACTTTTTTTTCAACTTTTCCCTTGAATGTACAAAATATGGTCGTGAGAGTTTAGTTAGGATGGGGGGGGAGGGGAGTCTTCTGTGGATTTTACATTGTTTTAAGCTCCTCTCTTACACCAAATTAAAGCTTCATTTTAGGAGATCCTTGCAGAGATCAAAAAGCTGCAAAATATACTTTCTACAGGGAATATTCTAGGAAATAAAACTGCTGTACATCATGTGTTCTCAGCTGGAGCAATATTGCCCCAAGGGGGTGAAAATTGGTTCTTGAGTGGGGGCAGGGTTGGTGAAAAAAATCTTTGATATTACAAGGGTTTGGCTCTCCAAAGCTCAACCCTACCAGACAAAAGTCTCACTCCATGATATTTAATCTCATGCTTTGGGGGCAGGTGAGGGAGCTGAACGATTAGGGTTAATGTCTGAAGAAGCTCTTGAGGGAAAGATAATGAAAAAAAGTTGAGAAACACCGCTTTACATTTTGTAAAAGAATTTGTCAGATGTGTATTATGTTTTATGATTCACAAATGAGTAAGAAAACAGTTAATTGGGTAGAATGTGGTGGGAGAATTGGAAACCTTGGTTTATCCCAAATTAACGGATGAGAGGGGGATTTTATTAGATTCTACATTTAACGACTTCATAAATAATGAGTTGTAGAAATGGTTATCAATTGTATATATGGTTATCAATTAGCACTGCCCTGATCAAATTCTTAGGGTTTTGTATCTTATTTAAAAATCTCCTTTGCATAGAGGGTTTAAATTAAATGTTTTTTCTACTTCAGCTCATATTTGGGTGGTAAACAGTAGCCCTGAGATCCCTTTCTCCCAAAGCCCTGGTGAAAAATTTCCAATCAAGAGTCAAAAAGCCCTTATCCGATACATCTGGACAAGATTTCGTTAGAAATAAATTTACGTGGGCTCCCTGGTGGATTCTGGGCAAGGAACACTCCGTTTGAGAGCTGAGGCCCTCTAGTTAAGTGTGCCTGCTGCACCTCGTGCGCTTGGAGCCCAAGGAGCCTCTCTGAAACCCGCCAGCCACAGGAACCTCAACCTGCAACAAACAGCAGGCGCAGGCGCAGGCGCAGTGCCTCAGAGCTCGCCTCCTTGCCTCGCGCCTGCACCTGGTCTGCACGGGCTGGGCGCCGCCTTACGCAGCCTCAGTAGCTAAAGGTTTTCCTCCTCTGAGCTTCAACCAGCTTTCCCTCCGCTTTCCTCCATTTTCTTCCTCTTCCTCGGGTGGCCATGAGCTGGGCCGCGGGAGTGCTGCGGGCTAGCAGGAGAGTGGGCGCCGCCGGAGTGTATGCTTTTTGCCTGGCGTTGACTCTGTGTCCCCTGCAGGCGGCACGCATCCCGCTGAGGGGCGGCTGGCCCTTCACCCGTGTGAGGGTGGCCAGAAGTACCGCGCGCCTGGACGTCCTAGGCCCAGAGCCTGGGGACTGTGGGCTCTTGGACCCTGGGCTCGGTCCTGGAGCTAAGAGCTGGGGGAGGAGAAGAATGGGGGCGCGGGGGGCGGAGGGAAGGAAGAACAGAGGCTTCAGGGCAAAGGCTGAAATAACTTTACCGGCGGTAGGTCTCATTTTTGGTGGAGCAGACCCTTTTCCTTCCTTCACGCCCTCTCAACCCCTCTTCACTGTACCCACCTTCCTCCTCCTCCCCTTGGTTTGCCTCCTGGATGCTGGGCTGCTGGCCAGAAATTATCCAGCTGCTTTGCTGGTCATTGTCGTTCCCTGTGTGTCTGCAGCGCCTCCTTACCCACCGGGGCCCAGGAGTTCTCTATATGCCCCCTTTCACTACAGACCAATTCCAGATCAATCGGAAGAGGCTTTGTGGCTTTGCAGTTTTTCCTCAAGATGGCGACCGTCAAGCGTGACTTTTAAGATTTTCGTTTCAGAAGAGGCCATTCATCCCAGTAAGGAAGTGGATCAGTTGCTATGGCCTGTGCATCTTATTAAAAGTAAGTTATACACATTCTCAACAATTTAATCCAAATCAGCCCCTTAAGAAGAAGAAAATTCAGGTTAGGGGATCATGTATAAGCGAATACGGGATAGTAGAAATTAGCTATGCCAGAGAGCCATTTGGGCATTTTGCCTTTAAATAAAAAGTTTTTTTCCATCTGCCTGTGCTGCCTTGATCCAGCTGCTTCCCAGCACAGTCAGCTGTAGCCCCAGGGAAGCACCTGTTGTTCAAGAGCAGTCAGTAGCTTGCCGCTTCATCTCTGGACAAGTCTATCAAGTGCTTTGACACATGTAAGAAGCAGGTATATGGCATTTTCAGAAGGTAGCATGGTCCTCAAGTGAGTTACTGGTATTTTACGTCAGCAAAATAGCTCAATTTTTGACAGGTTACAAACAAACTTTCTCTTTATGCATTTTATTCTTTTAGAATAAAATAAATACATGCTGCTGTAATGAAGTTGCCTTTAATCACTTAACAAGCCTAACCTTGACTCAAGCAGTGAATGCCTGTAAATATAATAAATGAAAAAAGCTAGTATTTTTATAACATAAAACAGTATCATTTATAGCTTATCAATCGCATTTTGTCATCCAGCAAAAATAAAAAGCCTGGTAGAGAATTTCATACCTGCAAATGATGGAGGCTATTTTGTTAAGACTGTCAGAATTTACTAACCACAATTATGACATACAACCCAAAGAATGCAGTCATCTCCTTATCATGTTAATTGTTCTCTTTTGAAGATGTGTTGTGTTGACTAATTGAACAATAATTCAAGTAGAGTGTCTCAGGAGAAACCACTTGAGCTCTGTCTTTGGAGTCTGGCTGGCGGCTCTGAGCATTACCAAAGGCTCTGACTTGCCCTGACTTTGTGTCGTCTTTTACAGGCCTCATCTTCTGCGCATGGCTTCATTCCCAGTGGGCTGGAAACAGCCTAGGGTTGTGTTTTGTTTGGGAGTTGTTTGGTCAGGACCTTTTGAACAGTAGTGTCCCAATGAAGTACTAGATATTATTTATGTAAGAATGAGTTTTTTAAATAATAATATCCTTTCAGAAATTTCTAACTACTTTGTAACTGCATGACTTAACCTGGTGATAAAAGCAGTTATTAAAAATCTACCTTTTCCCCCACCCCCCAGAAAAAGTAAGTTATGTGCTCTGTGCCATTGGGTTAACCAAGTTTTCCTTAGTTGGAGGCAAGGCCGCCACATACCATTGTGCAGGTTGTGTCTAGTTCAAGAGGTGAATGGGGGCCTATCCAGCCCCTGCTGGCTTAACCCAGAGGAACAGGTGCTCTTTTCTAATTGTTCCACCCAGAGGGGGCTGCTTTTTCTAGTTCTTAGGATGGTATCCTATGTGTTAGAAGCGTCTCTATGTGAAAGCATGTTGACATTTCACTTTCACTCATGTGGTGATACTATGAGGTCCCCCTTTGCTTGACTAGGAAACTCTGCTCACAAGTAAAACAACTGGAGAAATAGGTGGCAGAAAAAGAGTGTGCAACTTGTCAGTTGTGGTAGGTGTCCTACTAGTAACAAATACAATAATCGTTTTCCTTTAAAAATCTCTCTCCCATTTCCTGGTCTCTATTTTTATTTCCCTTCCTTCTTTATTCATGTTAGGTTAGTTTTAGTGTTTAGTTTTCTTAGTATTGATGTAGCTAATAAAGTTAGCTTCCACTTTTAATGGAGAGACACAGGACTAAAAAGATCTGACCCCTTTCTAAGAATATTACCCTGATCTGAACCCATAACGTTTTGGTAAATCATAATAAACTCTTTTAGCTATGATTTGCTTTTATTAATGGAATATAAGATTTCTTCAAGCTACCTTTCTGTAGCCTTTAATCCTGGCATGATTTATTGGATTTAAAAGATTAGGCCTGGATTTCACGTCTAAATGACATAAGGCACCGAGAGCATCAGGTACTGTCACCTGCTGCTTCCAGCAATCATATGAATTCCTCATGACGCATTTTGTCCTACCAGCTATGTCTTTGTCAGCAGTGTCCTCATTGCTAAGAAGAATACACATACATGAAAACCAACACATTTGTTTACAACATTGATTATAATAACAATATGCTTTGTATACATTCTCTAACAGCCCTGAAAAGTAATTATTAGATCTATTTTATAGAGGAGAAAAAAGCCACAGACTGTTTCAAGTTGCCTGAATAGGTAAGTGTATATAGATAATATATACATGATACATTGTCATTAACTAAAGGCCATACTTTAGTTTTTACCTAATGTTCTTTTTCTGTTTTAGTATCCCTTCCAGGATACCACATTACATTTAGTCATTCATGTCTCCTTAGACTCCTCTAGACCATGACAATTTCTTTTTTAGGCTTTCCTTGTGTATTTTTGTTTCCCCAGCCATGCCACGCAGCTTGCAGGATCATAGTTCCCCAACCAGGGGTTGAACCCAGGCCCTGGCAGTGAAAGCACTGAATGCTAACCACTGGGCCACCAGGGAATTCCTGAGGCTTTTCTTGTTTTTGATGACTTTGGCAGTTTTGAGGAGTACTGGTCAGATATTTTGTAGAATGCTCCTCTATTGGAATTTGGGGTTTTCTCATGGTGAGACTGAAATAATGGATTTTGGGGAGGAAGACAAAGAAGTTAGGTAGCATTTTCATCACATCATTTCCAGAAAACATACTATCAACGTGATTTATTACAGTTGATGTTGACCTCAGTCACTTGCTGAGGTAGTGTTAGGTTTCTCTACTGTAAAATTACTCTTTTTTCCGTCTTTCCATGCTGTGCTCTTTGGAAGGAAGTCTCTGTACAGCCCACACTTAGGGAGTGGGGAGTTATGTTCCCTCTCCTTGGGAGTAAAGTATCTTCATAAATTATTTGGGATTCTTCTGCATAGGAGATTTGTCTTTTCTCTCCTTTTTATTCATTCATTCAGTCATTTACTAATATCAGTATGGGCTCATGAATTTTATTTTATATTTGGGGTTATAATTAAGCGCATCTTTATTTTGTTTCTCAAGTCGTTCCAGCTTTGGCCATTGGGAGCTCATTCAGTTGACTACTGTGTCCCTTTGACATACCCCATCAACATAGGGTTTTTGTTTAGTTTGAGCACTTCTGTAGTTTCTGGCATATAAGATCTTTCAGCTTCTTCGTGTCATATATTTTCTGCTTCAGTCGTAAATCAGCCTTTTTTTTTTTCCCCAAGGAGCCCTGATTCCTTTTATTGGAGCATGATGTTATAACCCAAGATCTGAGTGCTAGGTGTGCTCATTTCTACACAGAACATTTTAAAAACTATCTTTCAAAGGTAATTTTGTCAATAGTGTAATTCTGCTCTATGCTACTATAATCTCTGTAAATAATTTAGAGTATCCAGAAAGCATTGGCATCTCATTAGGCAACAACCTTTTCCTTGTGATACAGTTTAGACTTCTAGGCTAATAAATTATAATCAAGTTTAAAGTGCTTGGCTTTGAATTTCCATTAATTAGAATAAAGTAAGAAGATCCAACAATATAAGTTGGACATTACTTAAATTATGGATACTTGATCATTTATTTCTAAGTACTAGCTCAAAGCCATTGGTTTTTTCAGTGAAGATTTTAATAATATATAATAAAGATAATATGTAGTTATTTACAACATTATTTTTCAAAAGGTAATCATTTACAAGGTTAAAAAATAAAAGTAATATAAAAAGATATACATAGTATGTATAGCTGATTCACTTTGTTTTAAAGCAGAAACTAACACACCATTGTAAAGCAATTATACTCCAATAAAGATGTTTAAAAAAAAAAGAGATGTACATAGAGAAATCACACTTTCATCTTGTTTCCATCCAACCTTTCCCCTAAATTCCACTTTAGGAAACCATTTGTCAGTTTCTTTTGTATCCTCTAGAGTTTCTTTTGCAAATACAATATATAATTTTCCTCCTTTATTACATATGAAGTAGCATGCTAGAAATATACAGTACTGATTCCTTTTTGCATGTAACATTGCTTGATAAAAGAACTATAAAATTTTAGAGTTGGAAAGGGCCCTATATTTTAACCTATTTATTCAAAAAACTTTTATTGAGCTTCTGTGTGCCAGGTTAATGCTAAGCACCAGATGAGTGAAAATGAATGATTTCCTCTTCTCTAGGAGCTCATAGTCCAGTGAGAAATTCCTTCTACAGAATCCCTTCTTTATCATTGTGCAGCCTCAGCTTAAATTGAAGAGGTGTTCACTACCTCCAGAGACTGTTCTGTTTATTAAATGGCTTCTCTGTTTGTTTTCCTAATTGTGAGCTGAAGCTTTCCTCCTTGTAGCTTGTATCTCTTCTAGTTTGGACTTTTATATCATGATGAAATGTTGAACAGATTCAGTACGTCTTCCCTGAGTCTGATAATTCATAAGGTAGATACAGATTGCCAGTATAAGAAATTTCTTTCATTCTCCAGTTAATCCAGATGCCCCCTCTCCCACTTGACTGATGTCTTTTTAGGGCTTGAGTGATGAACTTGCCTTTGTGGATGCTGATGAAGGCAAATTGATGGGTGAGACAGTGGATCTGCAACATGGCAGCCCTTTCATGAAAATCCTAAATATTATTTCCAGCAAAGGTTACTGTCGTAGCTAAATACTATAAATATTCTAATAGTACATTAATAAATATCTAAGAAAATCGTATCTTTATATCATGACTTCCCCAATTGTTATAAAGTTGGTTGCTCCCTACCCTGTAGTCTCATAACATGTTCAGATTTCATTAGGTTGTACTTAATTTGTTTACAGGGCTTCCTACAGCACCAGACTGAGTTCCTGTGAGCAGCAGTAATAGTAATTATCATGACAGGAATCATTAATTGATTGCCCATTTTGTGCCAGCCACTGAGCTAAAGCACTTTATTTTATTTAATAACCTCAGCACAATTCTATGATGTTTCATAGATGATGCACCTGCACATCAAGGTTAAATAAAAGTGATGGAGTAAAGATTTGATCCCTTTGTTTTGACTCAGAAGCCTAAGCTCTTAACTACTGTACTTTATTTACTTGGCACCCAGGAGGTAATTGTATGAACAAATGAATGAACCAATATCTCCCTGTTCAAGGGTCTTTTCATACCACATCTATCTCTAAGTAAACATTCTCATTTACCAGAACAATGTACATTTTGACCTTTTATTCTATAAAGTGCAAGAGGTATGTATGTTAGGAGGTTTTTTTTTTTTTTTCTTTTTGTGGTATGCGGGCCTCTCACTGTTGTGGCCTCTCCCATTGCGGAGCACAGGCTCCGGACGCGCAGGCCCAGCGGCCACGGCTCACGGGCCCAGCCGCTCCGCGGCATATGGGATCCTCCCAGACCGGGGCACGAACCCGTATCCCCTGCATCGGCAGGCGGACTCTCAACCACTGCGCCACCAGGGAGGCCCATGTTAGGAGGTTTTTAAAACAAATGTACAAGGAAAATTTTTTTTTTTCTTTTTAAAATTTATTTATTTATTTATTTATTTATTTATTTATTTATTTATGGCTGTGTTGGGTCTCCGCCTCCGTGCGAGGGCCCTCTCCAGTTACGGCGAGCAGGGGCCACTCTTCATCGCGGTGCGCGGGCCTCTCACCGTCGCGGCCTCCCTTGGTGCGGAGCACAGGCTCCAGACGCGCAGGCTCCGCAGTTGTGGCTCATAGACCTAGTTGCTCCGCGGCACGTGGGATCCTCCCAGACCAGGGCTCGAACCCGTGTCCCCTGCACCGGCAGGCAGATTCTCAACCACTGCGCCACCAGGGAAGCCCCCAAGGAAAATTTAGTACTAGTTTCCTGAAATTAAGAGTGCTGTGGGCATAGTAGAAGATCTGAGGGAGCTCACTCTTTAGTAAGAAGTGTGGTGATTGAGCTGAACAGGAAATGTGTACTTAAATTTTAGATGTTTTCTCCCATAATGTTTTCTATTCAAATCTTTCCCCAGATTACTTTGTCACTGCAAACTCAACATAGTGATTATCACAGCAGGTGCAGGCCAGATAAAGAGAAACATACCTTGATTTAATCCAGAGAAATGTGTCCACGTTTAAATTAATGATTTCCAGTATTATCTAACACAGTCTCCACTGCAAAGTGATTATTGTTTCCAATCCAGGTCACCTTTATTTTGGCTGTTCAGTGACTAATAATTTTGTGTGTGTGTGAGGGTGGGTTTAGTAACTTGGTAGAGAAAAATAATGGGTATTAAACTCTAAACTACTGATATAGCCAGAATCGCTTCCTGTTTTGTTAATTTAACATGTGTCTTGCATAATCAGTGTGTGTACCATAACGAAGATTTCTTTCAATACTAGCATATATGGAAAGATAATTTGCTGGATCGTAGTGCGTAGATCCAAGCTTTAGAGGCTTTCATATCCGCGCTGTTCTCCAGGTTGCTGAGGGTGCTGAAGTGAAAGCACAATACTGTGTTGACTAACCCTCCACGATGGTACTAGACTCCTCACTGGTGCACATGCACAAAGTGGACAAATTTAAGATATACTTTGGAAATAAAACATGCAGGACCACTGACAGATGTTGTACAGTGAGGGACAGGGAAGAGTAAACAATGACTTGCGGATTTTTACCTTGAGCGATTGATTGGATGGTAGTTCCATTTACCTGGATTGTGATGCTCTCAAGGAGGTGGGAGTCAGTGAAGGAAGTAGGAGGGAGTGTTGAGTTTAGGGGAGAAAAACCAAGATTTCCAATTGGGACATGTTAAATTTGAGATATCTGAAAAGATACTCAGGAGATATCAAACAGGTAGCTGGTAGCTGATTATGAATCTGGAGCTCAGAAATCTAGGTTGTGATATTCAGCCAAATTACTGTATTTTAAAAAAATTAATCAGTCAATTAATTAATTAATTTATGACTGCATTGGGTCTTTGTTGCTGCACGCGGGCTTTCTCTAGTTGCGGCAAGTGGGTGCTACTCTTCATTGTGGTGCGTGGGCTTCTCATTGCAGTGGCTTCTCTTGTTGCGGAGCACGGGCTCTAGGCGCACAGGCTTCAGTAGTTGTTGTACATGGGCTCAGTAGTTGTGGCTCATGGGCTCAGTAGCTGTGGCTCACGGGCTTAGTTGCTCTGCAGCATGTGGGATCTTCCCAGGCCAGGGCTCAAACCCGTGTCCCCTGCATTGGCAGGTGGATTCTTCACCACTGAGCCACCAGGGAAACCCGCTCTCAGCACTTCTTTTTTTTTTTCTTTTTTTTTTTTTTGCGGTACGCGGGCCTCTCACTGTTGTGGCCTCTCCCGCTGCGGAGCACAGGCTCCGGACGCGCAGGCCCAGCGGCCACGGCCCGCGGGCCCAGCCGCTCCGCGGCATGTGGGATCCTCCCGGACCGGGGCACGAACCCGCGTCCCCTGCATCGGCAGGCGGACTCTCAACCACTGCGCCACCAGGGAAGCCCCAGCACTTCTATTCAATGTAGTATCGAAGTCCCAGCCACAGCAATCAGACAAGAAAAAGAAATAAAAGGTATGCAGATTGGAAGGGAACAGGTAAAACTGTCACTATTTGCGGATGACATGATACTCTATGTAGAGAATAATAAAGACCACACAGAAACTATTAGAACTAACAAATGAATTCAGCAAGGTAGCAGGATACAAGTTAATATACAGAAATCAGTTACATTTCTCTACACTAACAATCAAATATCAGAGAAAGTTAAAAAAATCCTGTTTAAAATTACATTAAAAAAAACCACCTAGGAATAAACCAAGGAAGTGAAAGACCTATATGCTGAAAACCATAAAACATTGATAGAGGAAATCAAAAATGATTCAAAGAAATGGAAAGCTATCCCATGCTTCTGGATTGGAAGAATTAATATTGTTAAAATAGCCATACTACCCCAAGCAAGCTACAGATATAATGTGATCCCTGTCAAATTACCCATGACTATTTTCATAGAACTAGAACAAATAATCCTAAAATTTATATGGCACATGAAAAGATGCTCAACATCATGAATCATCAGAGAAATGCAAATCAAAATGACAATGAGATATCACCTCACACCGGCCAGAATGGCTGCTGTTAAAAAAGTCTGCAGATAACACACTGAAAGGGTGTGGAGAAAAGGGAACCCTCCTACACTGTTGATGGGGATGTCAGTTGGTGCAGCCATTATGGAAAACAGAATGGAGGTTCCTCAAAAAACTAAAAATAGAGTTGCCATATGATCCAGCAATTCCAATCCTGGGCATATATCCAGAGAAAACTATAATTTGAAAAGATGCATGCACCCCTATGTTCATAGCAGCACTATTTACAATAGCCAAGACATGGAAACAACCTAAATGTCCACTGCAGATGAATGGATAAAGATGATGGTGTGTGTGTGTGTGTGTATGAAGTAAAGAGTGAAATAATGCCAACATGGATGGACCTAGAGATTCTCATACTGAGTGAATGGTTTAAGAAGATATGGCACATATATACAATGGAATATTACTCAGCCCTAAAAAAGAATGAAATATTGCCATTTGCAGCAACATGGATGGACCTAGAAGATCATACTACATGAAGTCAGAGAAAGACAAATATTATTGTCTTAAAATAGGATAATGATCCCAAAATACAGATAGTACTAAAAAAAAAAAAAAAGGTGTGTCTCTTCTAGAGAGCAATATAGTTAGATCTCATTTTATGCAGTGTGAAAATCTCTGCCTTTTGAATAGACTGTTTATTCACATTAACTGTTACTGTGATATGTTTGGATTTATGCCTGTCATTTTGCTGTTTCTATGTCTTGTGTCTTCTTTTGTTCCTTGGTTTCTCCTTTACTGACTTTTTTTGCATTTTCTAAAGTAACATTTTAATTATTTAATTAATTTTAAATTATGTTTTTTGAGGGTTTTTTTTTTTAGTGGTTGCTCTTGGGGTTACAGTATCAGCTTAAGGTACCTGGATGTACTTCACATTTTTGCACACTTAATTCCAATAAAATATAGAAACGTTGCTCCATTGTAGCATCAATCCCTCACCCACTTTTGTGCTATTATTGTTGTATATGTCTATATGTATTAAAAATTCAACAATACAGTGTTATAATTATTACTTTATATAATCTTAAGTCTTTTGTAGAAGCTAAGACAGAAATATATGAACTTTTTTATGTTAACCTTATTTTTCATTTTTGGTATTCATTTCTTTGTCTAGATTTGAGTTACTGTCTGGTGTCACTTCCTTGCTCTACTCTAGTATCTTTCCCTTCCTCTTCTGGTTGTTATTGTCAAATACCTTCTATCTATATATCTTGTAGGCCCAACAATAAATTTTATATAGTCTTATGCAGTTGTGTTTTAAATAAGAGGTAGGTGTATGTGTGTGTATGTATGTATACACACACACACAAACATTTATATAAATAAATTATATTTCACTATTACCAGTGCTCCTTTCTTCATGTTGGTATGAATTGCTGCCTGGTATCACTTCCTTTCAGCCTGAGGAAACTTCTTCAGTATCTGTTGTAAGGCAGGTCGGCTGCTAGTAGTGAATTCTCTCAATCTTTATTTGGGAATGTCTTTATTCTGCCTTCATTTTTTTTTTATTATTCTTTTTTTTTTTTTTTGCTGTACGCGGGCCTCTCACTGTTGTGGCCTCTCCCATTGCGGAGCACAGGCTCCAAACACGTAGGCCCAGTGGCCATGGCTCACGGGCCCAGCCACTCCATGGCATGTGGGACCCTCCCGGACCAGGGCACGAACCCGTGTCCCCTGCATCGGCAGGCGGACTCTCAACCACTATGCCACCAGAGAAGCCCTCTGCCTTCATTTTTGAAATATAGATTTGCTACATATAGTATTCTTGGTTGAGTTTCTCTTCCAGCACTTTGAAAGTCATTCAGCTGTCTTCTGGCCTCCATTGCTTCAGATTAGAAGTTAGCTGTTAACTTATTTTGGTTCTCTGGTATGCAGTGAGTCTGTTTTCTCCTATTTCCAATATTTTCTCTGTGGCTTTTGACAGTTCACCTATGGTGTGTCTAAGTAAGAATCCCTTTCAGTATATCCTACCTGGAGTTCCTTAAACTTCTTGAATGTGCAGATTAATGTTTTTCATATTTGGGAAGTTTCACCCACTATTTCTTTGAATGTGTTTGCTCCTTTCTCTCCTCTCCTTCTGGGACTACTATAACGCATGTTGGTGTATTTAATGGTCTCCCACAAGTCTCTGTTATTTCTTGTTTTCTTTCTGATCTTTAGTTTCTATAGTTTACAAATTACCGGACATCTTCTATTAGACAGACCTACCATCTCCAAATAAGGCCTTTTTTCTATACTTAAGACCTTTATCTTTTTCCTGTCCTATTGCATTGGCTAGGAGGATCTCCAGTTAGATGTTAAATAGAAACAGTGATAGTGGGTGTATCCTTGTCTTGTTCCTGACTGTAATGAAAATACTTCTAATTTTTCTTCATTATTTGTGGTTTTGGATTTTTGATAGATACCTTTTTAGGTTAAGTTTCCTTTTTTCTTAGATTGTTGAGTTTTACTTTTATTAAACCCTAATGGATTTGGAATTTCATCAGGTTGTTGTACAATTCAAATGATCTTTTTCTTTAAATCTCACATAGTGTAATATATTAAAAGATTTTCTGATATTGAACCATCTTTGCATTTCTGGGGTAAAACTTACTTGGTCATGAAGTATTTTTCAAAAACCCCACTTAAGTATATTTGCTAATATTTTATTTAGTACTTGTGTATCTGTGTAAATAAATAATATGAGCTTACTATTTTTTATCTGGTCTTTGCTCAGTTTCGATATCAAGGTTTTATTATATCCCCACCAAAAACCTTTTTCTGTTATCTAATACAATAGGTTGCATAAGAACAAACTGTTCCTTGAAATTTTGATATAACTTGTTTGTAAAACAGTTGAAAGGGTGAGGGGCTAGATTTTTGTTAAAAGTTCATTAATGTAATTTGTTTATTCAGATTTTCCATTTCTTCTTAAGTCATTTTAGGAATTTTTCTAGCTGTCCATTTCATCCAAGTTTTATACTGGGATGTGTTTCATATTTTATGACTTTTTAAACCTTTACTATATTTGTGCTTACCTCTCCTGTTTCCTAATATTATTTGTTGGGGACATTGTGCCCTCATTTTGCTAGATGTTCTTCTAACTTATTAGTCCTCCTCTCCCCAAGAATTACTTTCTATTTTATTGATACTGATGTTTTTAATCTTACTACTTTCTGCTTATTTTTTAAAACTTCCTTTTGCTTTATGGTTAGTAACTTTTATCCTTGATCTTTCTTGTTTTTAAAAATGCATTTAAGAATATAAACTTAACAGTAAGTACCACTTTTTCTTTTGTTTTGTGGCACTTTTATTGTCATTCAGGTATAAATATTTTGTAATTCCTAGTTTTATTTTCTCCTTAACTCAGCAAGTTAAGAGTATGCTTTTAGCTTTGAAACATTTTAAAATTTGTTATATTGCGGTTGATTCTAACGTAGCTGAATTGAGATCAGAGAAATGCGGGTTAACATCCACTCTTTGAAATCTGTTAAGGCTTCCTTTGTGACCTAGTTAATACAGTTTTTGTAAATGTTCCTTTATGTATTTGGGGGGGGGGGAAATGGACTTAATTGGATGATCTTTCTATATCCATTCACACTTATTGATTTGGTTTAGTTTTACTAAATTACAAATTTTTAATTATTACTGATCTGTCAGTTTCTGATAAAGGTAGTTACTCAAATCCACCTAGCATTTCCCGATTTTTTTCCAATGTACTTTGAGGCCATTTCAATGAGTTGCATCTAAGTTCAGGATTATTATGTACTGTTGGATTGTTTCATATATTATGTAGTATCTCTGTGTATCCTTAGTAATGCTTTTTTATTTTTGAAATTCTCTTTTGTTTGCCATTACTGTATCTGCACTAACTTTCTGGCTAATAGTTACCACTTTTTAAATCCAATGAGAAAAAAATTCTGATAAAATAATGTTTAAAATAGTTCACATACCCAAAACATCAGACTATGCCAAATTTTTTTCCCTTGCCTAGTGGGACTAAGGCCTGATTATGTTTTGCCTGACAGTTATATTCCATGTATACTTGTTTCTCTGTTTCTCTCTTAACTAAGCTTTTTGCTCTAAATGGATTATTCTCTGAGAAAAATTATTTCAAAGACTTGATAAGGGATATTGATTTGTGTTTAAATTTTTTTAATGGCATGAATGAATGTGTGTTTCTGAACAAAAGTCTATACAAAGTAGCAACAAAAGGTTTTCATAATTTATTTCTATTGGGTAGATATTGTTGAAACTATGGTGTAACTGGAGTTGGATAGAGAACTGTTTTTGTTCCCCCACAATGAAACATCAGACTTAGTTTTAATTTAGATAAATGTAAAAAAGTTTTATCAGTTAAAGTGAGAACTTTTTCTGACTTGAATTTTTTCTTCTCAGTGGGTATCTTAACTTTGTAGCATGGAAGTTAAGAGCATTTCCCCAAAACTGTAGTTATTGGGAGTGGCTGTAATCTGGCCACTGCCCCTTTCCATTTCTTGACTGGGCAGAGGCTTGGTGTCCACTCTGAAAGCTGTCATGGTTTGTCCTTTGAGAGCACAGAGACTCAAGTGGTAAGCCTAAAAGTACCACTGAGCTGTGCACACTCTCTGAAATATAGACTGTATTGATCATATATTTAATCATAAAGTAAAATACCTCCTGGGTGAAAGGACTTTTGTTCTACTTTAGGTCCTTTTAGTAGTGTTTTAATTTTTAGCACATTATTTTTATAATAAAATAACTTACCAGAAATACAAGTTTGAAAAAAATGAGAATGTTACTACAATCCTACATATATGTACAATTAAGATTATAAGGCTTTCTTAACACAGAAGTAACAAGATGTAGTTTACATTTAACTTGGGATACTCTAGTTCAGAAAGGTCAGTATTGTAATTCAAGTAACATGAATTCTTCCTATTAACTGGAGAAAATAAAGGGAAAAGGAGGAGGGGTGCTAATATGATAGCAGTCCTTTTTATCTTACTTTCTTCTGGCTAAGAACCCTTGAAATCAATCTAATACAAACCCCTGGCTATGGAAAAGGACTTGAAGTGATAAAAGTTAACACTTAAAATTTATAGTTGAAAATTTCAAAACTGTCACTTTCTTGTTTGGAGAATCTCTGCCAAGACGATAGAATTGTGGGCTCCATCCCTTAAGATTTTGATTTAGCTGATTTGGGGTAGGGCTTAGACATCTGAATTTTTGATAGTTCTGTTGAGTGTTCCTAGTTGTAAACCACTCAGGGCAATTGTAACAGTTTTGCTAAGGTTAAAAAAAAAACAACCACCACCTGTTATATACTACTATGTAATGAATGGATTTGGGGGTATCTTTTTCTTAGTTCCTGTGTGGAGTGGAGTGAACACTGCTCTGGTCTCTCCGAAGGTTCTGAACTCAGATAAAGGAACTGATAAAGACCTGAGCAGTAGGAAAATGTCCACAAAGTAGTGGTTGCCAGGTAGTATGTTTTGTATTTTCAGTACCTTGGAAGTTAGCTGTAAGCCTGAATTGTGCCAGAGGGATGAGACTTGGGTCCTTTAAGTATATGTTGTTGTATCTGCCGGACTTTTCTTTCCTTAGCACTTCTACTTTTATTTTGGTGTGAACATATTCACATTATAAACTCTTAAGCAGTTAGGGACTAAGTCTGTCTCACTCACTGCTGAGCCTAACCCAGTATCTACCATATAGTAGGAACTCACGTGTTAACTGACAATATATTTTTTCTAATTGTTGCCATATATTCTTTACAGTTAATAGTAAAATTGATTTCACATTAACTTCTGGATCTCTGTATTTACCGTCATAACTCTGTTTTCCTACCTTACATAACCAACTCCTATAAGAAATTCCTAGGAGAAATTATTGATGGAAACATTTCAGATTTGTGGCATTGTCAGGCTGCCACAATATGGATGTTCAAAGACAAGTATGTCTTCTAAAATTAACTTATGTTCATGATTTCTTCCAACTCCACAGTGGCTGTGAGGCGATTAAAAAGAAATGGGGTGCTGCCCTACCTGTGCTGATTTAACAAAGTATTCTGAAGAATCTTAGGAGTGCATCCAGTTTCCACCATGAGTAAGGTAGGATGTTTATGTTTGAAAAAATATTTAATATCAACATAAGATAGAGGTAAAAGAGCATTGATAAAAATTTTTGAAGTTGATCTTGTGGAAGCACCTCTCTTCCTAAAATCTGTTCTTTGCTGCTGCTGCTGAAGAGACAGAGACAAAGGGATGGTGGTAGAGGAGGAAGAGGCCTACCTTTGTAGACCTTTGTTCTGGCCTAGTGTGGTATTTCTTATACATTCTATTAGATAAAAGTCTTATTGCATCTTTATTATTTAACTGAGTGAACTAGCTCTACAAATATCTAGTAACATTGGGAACCACTGTGGTAGGTCTTGCCACATTTTGAGTTGTTCTCTAGCAGTTTCAGTGAGGTCCAGTGAAGAGACCTAAGAAAGAAGCACTGACCACAAAAGTATTAGCAGTTGGTCTCCCGGGCAGGGGGAAGCTGGGGCCTGGGTAAGATCCCTCTGCTAGTTTGAATGGGAGAAGGTAAAGTACAATGGAATTAAATCACTGGGAATAAAGTAATAGGAATTTTGAAGTGGTTCCCTGATAGGAAGAGGTTTGGAGGCAAGGAGATAGGAACAGGAGGGTTGGTCCCAGCAAACATGGCAAGAGGTTGGGGCCTATGTGCGAAAATGGCAGATGAATGTGAACAATAAATATGTCTAGTCATCTGTTTTAAACTGTTCTTTCCTTGTATCTTTTTCTGCCACAGTTCATACTACAATTCTGTTAAATACTCAATTCACCCAGCAACTGTTGTTTTTTATATTGCAGACCTTTGTTAGAAGAAAAGAGAAAGGAATAATTTTTAAGTCTTTACTTTCAGGGCCACTATTGAATAAATGAAGAATATACCTTAGTGTTCCATGTATCCTGGGAGAGAATGTTATTACAGACCTCATAAAGGTAAAGCTGACCTCTGCAGAAGAGGCCCGTCTGAAAAAGGGTGCAGAAACTCTCTGGAAAATTCAGAAGGAGCGCAAGTTTTAAAGTTGCTTAAAACTACCATTCTGAAGTTACCGAAAG
This sequence comes from Mesoplodon bidens, assembly GCF_964165515.1. NCBI lineage: Eukaryota > Metazoa > Chordata > Mammalia > Artiodactyla > Ziphiidae > Mesoplodon > Mesoplodon bidens. Next base: position 46,371,415 of record NC_138164.1, on the reverse strand, counting down.
AGAGATAGTAGTTAGTTACAGGATTAAATACGTCAAACTTTTGAATAAACTCAAATTCCTAAAAGTCGGAACAAAGGAGGGAAGAGTGACTTCTCTGTTTAGCCCCTCAGCTCTTTTATTTAGCATCCAAATGTTGGATGATACTTATTTTTTGTAATTCCTAAGTCACTGCATCAAATAAGGTATTTTGGTACCTCTGATGTACCAGTACTTGCCTTGTATATTATGTATGTAGTTGCCATTTGGTCCAAAACAGTGTATGATGTGTGTTTATTGTGTTTAGAAACCGTGATTCTTTTCATCAAGTGTATGCTAATTATTTCATTCTGGCTGGCTAATACACCTATGTTCATTTGTATACTATAAAAAAGCTGTAACTTCCTTTACCATGTAAAAGTAAATGTATACACAAAAATAACTCATTTAAATGTTAGCTTCAAACCTAACACTAGATTAAACCTTGCTAGTTTCTATTCTGATAATTTTTACAAGTAGATTTTCATTTTTTAAGAAAACATCTAAACTATATAAACTCTTCACTGATGAGTGAGACCAAATTGGTCTTTCTTCTCTTGGGAGACGTATAGAGTAGGCTGTCTGGCTCCCTGAATACCTTAAAACATCTTAAATTAGAATGTTCATTTCTTTATAACCTCATGAACCTTCTAGCTCTCTCATTTTGACAGAGAAAATTCTGTTCTGCTAGATAAGCTTTATAGGACATGTAGATCATTGGATGGGTGGCCACCATCTTGACTACAGAATCACCCACCAGAAAGACTGACTTCAGATGACAATGAGTGCAGAGAGGCAGTGTACACTGTCCCCTCCTCCTGAATTGTGGCCAGGCCACCTTGCCTAGTTGACACAGGTTCTCAGGTGTGCAGCTTGGTGCTGGCCACTCTGCTCCTTTCTTGATGAAAACAGTTACGGTTCTGTCAGGCCCGGAAAGGAAACACATCTAGGCAGGAACTGGGAGGAGGGTACCACCCAGGACCTTTCACAAAAAAAGTCACTCAAATCCCTCAATTTCAAATATTCGAAAATTTAGATTTGTGTGGTATTATATCCCATATTGAATAGAAGTCACTTTATATGCTAGAGGATAAATAATGCTAAATTTCAACTCACGATGGACATTATACTTTGCTAAATTAGAAGCCGAGCTTCTTATTTAGGTGTCATATATTTTTCCTAAAGATGTTCAGTAAAAGAGAAAAATTATGCAACAAATTTTATTTAGCATAGTCAGTCCCAACATTCAGCACAAAAAGAGTTTACAGAGGATAGAAAGTGCATTAATAAAAGCCAGTCTTTACCAAAAGAAAACAGAAAATATATTATTGATTCAAAATACTTTACACTTGAATGATAAACTGCAATAACTTATTCTGGGCACCTACTGATATAAGAGAAAGGAAGAGAAGAAAAGAATGCTTTAGAAGAGCTCAGTCTCCAGCTGGTATCAGAGGAGTCAGTAGAGGTCACTGAGACCGGCAGTCTTTCTTGCTTTCTGCATTAATGCCCTCAGCTGGAACTGTTTACGGGACAGAAGACGTACATGCTGTGAAGGGGGAAAAGGTTTCAACAGTTTAGACTGGCTCTGATCCAGGCCCAGGCATGAACTATCAGACAGTTTGTAACCTAGGTGGGAGCTAAGAACCTAAACTCATATCAACTCTCCTTTGGAGCCAATACTTTATTACATGTGGCTTTTTAAACTCACTGGATTGATGCTGGCAGGTTGTGTTAAGGAAAGTAGTCTTCTGAGACCCTATACAAAGGCCTTCTTCACAGGGAAAGCACCACATTGCAGGATCTGGCTCAGGAATTCAAGCTGCACTTGAGACAACCAAGATGGCAGGGAAACTTGTACTGTGATCCTAACAAAAGTTACAAAAAACTTTTGTACAAACTGTGACTGTTTGTCCCCACTTGGCTAAAAAACGGGAAGGGCAAGGATGAGTATAGCACAAGGCCAGCTTTTGTCCAGTGCCTAGCAAACAGTGTACCTCTCTTGCCTCTCCATGTGTATCTTTCCCTAGGCTATGACACCCAAGCAGGGGACAGTGTACAGAAAGGAAGTCCTCTCTAGGGTCCCAGCTATTCATGTGCTTGCACCAGGTCCAAGAGTGGTTTGGCCACACGCTCATAGTAAGATAGGCAAGATCAGCAAGCAACCTGACCAGCCTCACATGTGCACTGAAGCATCAGCAGCAGCTGTATTGAATATCCAAAGGATGGCTGCTATTACTCCTAAAGCCATGCTCTTCGTGACCCAACAGAGAGAAGCAGCCAAACCTGGCTTACAGATCTTCATGTCTGTACAATAGCATTAAGCCTGGAATAACCCTTATTCAGAAGGGCTCGATTACCAGCAGGGCAAACCCAATACTTCGCAAGGCTGTTTGATCTGGGAAAACAGGTATAAAACTGTGCAAGTCTAAAAAAATTAACAGAGGAAAAAAACAAAAACAATAAGGGTGGGGCAGTCAATGATCTCAGTTTAAATGATGTGACCTGAAAGAATCAATGGAAATCTGACTGTACCTCATGATCCACCCAGGCACAGTAGTAAGAGAGAAGGATTACATTCAGCTTGATGCTATCTTGTGGGGTGGGGAACTGCAGCCACTAGCCCACTTTTCTTCCCCTGCTCAGATGATCCTCAGCCCCCTCTGTAGGTGGGAAGACACTGCTCACAGCCATTTATCTCACTTGCTCTCTTTTGGAAAGACAAAGAATTTTAACCCATCTCCTACAGAGAAACCCTCTTGATCTGTGGTTTTCAAGGTCAGTGTCTCTAAAACACATGTTCCAAAACCCTGGAAAGCAGAGCGAGGAAGACATACCTTCAGGAAGACGTCCAGGTCTATTACTCCCCGCCTCAAGGCTTCTCCCAGGTAAAAGATAGTGTCTTCAATAGCATTTTCCTCTGCATACAGATTTAGGATCTGTTTGTATAGTGGGGCTGTGGGAATGATAACTTCATCAATATCATTGTTTTCAGATTGATTTTCCATTTTCTCCAGAGCAGAACTGAGTTCTTCATCCTTCTTTCTCAAAAGTTCTATGTTTTTATCAACCTCAGCCTGAAAACAGAATAGTCCAAGCATGATGATTTTATACTCATTGTAATGATCTGCTTGTCAGACATCTACAATTCAACTTCACAGAAACAGACGTGCTAATAAAACAATGCTTAAACAACTCATGGATGAGACTCATGTATCACATTAGTCAAAGTTAGAGGAAAAGGTGTGCTCTAACATGCTGAGTGAAAACAGGAGATGCTGAGCTGAGCACTTTTGATGGCAGTGATAAGCTTGTCACTTACCAGTGACAAATGATACGGCAAACTAAGCCATCAGACAAGACACTTTCCAGCAGGAGGTTCCTTACAGGAAAATCATAAAGGAGGTCCTGCTTTCAAAACAAGTGGCGACCTGCCTCAGAGGAATAACTTTCCCCAGTCGGTACAGACGATTCAACACACAGAACTCCAAACAGTTGAACTTTATTCACAAGATACGGCAGGTGGTGGTTGCAGGCTCTGAACTGTACTGGTGTCACTTTCCTGAACTTTTGAAAATAGCTGGCTATTGAGAAGCTCACTTTACACACTAGAACCATTTTATTAGAGTAATGTGTACATACAAATCACTTTCTCCAAAGCCCTCAAACACTTAATAACTCTTTACCCTTTCATCAAAAATGCACACTTGCTGGAACAAGTTCTCCATCACAGGAATGAAAGTGAAGAGTGAAGCTGGCACTCAAATTATGCTAGTGCCTCTACATCACTAACAAAAGAAGTCACAGGGCTGACTTACACCGACTCTTCAGGGCACAGCAGTCTGATAAAAATGTGAGAAAGCTTAAGAGCTAAAGGTTGCATACACGATGGGTTATTAAGTTAGAAGGGCTCACCAAAGATACTTTAAATATAGTTCAAACAACATTTGGAAACAAAAAAGAACTGACCCTTAGGTTTGTACCCAGGGTCTGCAGATCTTTATCACGACTTAGAGCTCTCTCAAATTCTTATTTCCTAGTAACTGTCTGGTAACATCAAGCACTCACACAGTCCTCCTTTGGGTCAAAACATTATCCCCCGGGGTGAAGGTGCAAGCAAAAATCCTCTAAATACATCCACTCCCCAATCAAAGACTACATTCCAACCACAGGCTGCATTTTTTTTTTAACAAAGCTGTAGTGGAGCTATGTGAAAATGCTTAAAGGCGTGTATAACTTTCTGAACTCTTAACTATACCCACAATGTTCAGGGTAACCACAGTACATACAGAACACTTAGCCGTGGCTACGATTCAATCTAAATAGTGCAACTATTCAATGAGTTACTTACTACTTCTTGATCTAAACGGGTAACCATCTCTTCCAGTTTCTGGTGACCTTTTTTCAGGTCTTCCTCTGTTCGTTTCAAGGCATTGAGCTCTGCCTGGGCACGATCCATTTCCTCCTTCATCCGCCATCTCAGTTTGTCACTGACTGCTGAGATGAGAGAGGCTCGGATAGTGTCCTCGCTGATTGTGCCATCCCTACTGGGACCTGCAGGAGAAAAAGGCAGAACACTTGCTTACTTCCCAGTCTCTTTCTATTCCTTTCACAAGAGCCATCACAAAACAGGACAAAATATGAGTCAACACTTTCAAAGTGCGAGGAAAGAAAAATTTTATGTCACAACTTCATAAAACATAACATTTAAAATCTGAGTTGATTCAGAAATACTTTCCCTGCAAGAGATTACTATTAATCCATATTTACCCACTTTCTTGCATTAACAGCCCAAACAATTAGCTATTTTCTCAATGAGGCAGAGGCTATATCCCTACAGATTACAGTTATTCCTAAATCTCCAACAAATGGGACAACAAATTTATACCAAGGTAGAACATCTGATTCAGGTCAAGTCTGTTCTCAGGCTTTACTGCTAAGCTGGAGGAGGAAGGAACCCACTCTAGAGGCCAGTAAGACTGAGAATGGGCAGAGTTTCCTTAAACTAATATACAGGTTACCCTGGCGTCCCTTCTGTAAGACGTTTACTCCTTTACCCTTTACGAAAAGAATAGGAAAGAGCAGACGTGCAAAAGAGAATGCCATCCAAAAAATTCAACAGCTGATAAAATTCTGCTTATTCTCAGATTCTTTACTCTTCTCTCCCAAATGTACCTTCCTAATCAGTGTCTTATATAAAACTTACTCCTCGGATATTTTCTTCAAAAGGTCCTCCCTTTTAACATAAGTATGGATACTCTTTATGACTGTCAGTGTTCTTTAGTTAGGGTCCTAAATCAGCAAATGATAAATGGTATTTTCAATTATGTTTGAGGATGAATACACGTGGGGAATTATACTTACCTTTATTGCTTACAATGAATAAAGAATGATTACAGATTAACAGAAAGTATCACTTCCACTTTGAGCTGAAAACTGTTATCACCTTGACGCTGAGTTCTGCTTACTAGGGGGAAAAAACCCTTCAAGTCAGTTTGTAAAAATGTACCCAGAGTCTCACCACTCATGTTCCCATCCATTATAGGCTCCTTCCTGGTACCATGCAAAGTTGACTGTTTCTACAAGGAAACTGCACTGTCCAAACTACACTGCAACCAGCGCCACCTGTGCTCTTCAGCGTCCCATCTGATCACAACTCTCGCTATTCCATACACTGGTCTGGTCACTCTACTTCTTGTGGCTTTTGATTCGTAAAGTTGTTTTCTCCCAGAAGCTGGTCCATACCCAGGATACCCTGAGTGCTTTTCTGGGCTTTTGTAAATGACACTGGGAGACCTTGGAGTTCTCAGGTGTTACAGGTTTCAAAAAAAAGTCTAAATCTTGGGCTTCCCTGGTGGCGCAGTGGTTGAGAGTCCGCCTGCCGATGCAGGGGACACGGTTTCGTGTCCTGGTCTGGGAGGATCCCACATGCCGCGGAGCGGCTGGGCCCGTGAGCCACGGCTGCTGAGCCTGCGCATCCGGAGCCTGTGCTCCACAATGGGAGGGGCCGCAACAGTGAGAGGCCCGCGTACCGCAAAACAAAAACAGAACAAAAGAGTCTAAATCTAGAGTTGTTGTGTTTTTTTCCCCTCTTTTTCTTGTTTCCACCACAGAAGAACTATGTTTTTTTTGACTTGGGTTCTACTAAAATGAGTAAAGACAGTGTCTCCCATGGCCAGGTTTTCCTGAGGAGTGTCCTTCGTCCATCTGTCCTAAGGACACTGCTTTGTACATGGTGAAAGGAAAAGCCCAATATCAGACTCTCCCACTAAGAGTCTCCCTCTTTCCTGTTAGAAACCTCCTGCTGAGGAGAGCCCAAACAGTATCCATCCTCCAGTGTTTACAAGGAGGCAATTAATACTTCTGATTGATTGTTAAAATACAAATCCATATATGCTTTTCAGAGTTCACTTCTGATTTTACAAAAATATGTCAGCGTATTATTTCGTATTTCTGAGAAGCGAAACTATTAACTTTCAGACAATGTGTGCTCTGGAATTCAGAGTTGTAAAGCGAGAGGGCAACCTGAGGTCTTGTTTTTCACATCCCTGGCCTCTCAACACCTGACTTGTCCAAAGTGTTCTCATCAATTTACCAGCTACTGCATCACCTCTGGGCTCATTCCACTCACATTTTCCTCTCTGACCACCTCTTTATTCACGACCTCCTGTATGGACACCGGGATGACTCTAGCAACCTCCACAAATTCATCAATTCTTATCTCCACTCATTCCTTTTCGTACCTTCGACCTCCCTTCCTTCCACTCCTGGTCCCAGTATGTCCACTCAGTCCCAACTCCTTGCCCATCTCTCTTAGTCCTGTATACAGGCTGCCTGCCATGGCAGCCTCGCTCTCATTCTATCAGATCACCAGGACTTCTAATTCCAAAGGCCTCGCCTGCCATAACCTAACCCAAATCCTCAATCCTTTGGATTCTTTCTTAAAGCCTTAGGCCCTCCTTTTACCATTTTCCCACAAAGGCAAAAAAAATCCTCACAACATCTTCAAGGATTGAAACAACCAGATGGGAGTCTTCCACTCTCTTCTCCCATTCTGCTTTGGAACAAGAATCCTAACCCTTTCATTATGTGCTTCACTCCTCACCATTCAAAAGCACTCGCCTCCCTTTCTCAGCAAGACAACTTGCTTTTCCTCTCAGTATGATTTAAAGACTTTGCTGTTTTAGGCAAAACAGCTGTTTTATTCTCTGATATAAATCGCACCAATGTTTCCTTAGGTCAGTCTCCTAAGGCAATAGAAATAAAAATGAAAATAAACAAATGGGACCTAATCAAACTTACAAGCTTTTGCACAGCAAAGGAAACCATAAGCAAACTGAAAAGACAACCTACAGAATGGGAGAAAATATTTGCAAAAGATGTGACCAACAAGGGCTTAAAATTTCCAAAATGTACAAACAACTCATATAACTCAACAAAAAAAACAACCCAATCAAAAATTGGGCAGAAGACCTAAATAGACATGTCTCCAAAGAAGACATACAGGTGGCCAATAGGCACATGAAAAGATGCTCAACATCGCTAATTACTAGAGAAATGCAAATCAAAACTACAATGAGGTATTACCTCACACCAGTAAGAATAGCCATCATTAAAAAGTCTACAAATAACAAATGCTAGAGAGGGTGTGGAGGAAAGGGAACCCTCCCGCACTGTTGGTGGGAATGTAAGTTGGTGCAGCCACTGTGGAAAATTATGGAGGTTCCTTAGAAAACTAAAAATAGAATTACCATATGATCCAGCAATCCTACTCCTGGGCATATATCCAGACAAAACTATAATTCAGAAACATAACATGCACCCCTATGTTCATAGCAGCACTATTTGCAATAGCCAAGACATGGAAACAACCTTAAATGTCCATCAACAGATGAATGGATAAAGAAGATGTGGTACAATATATACAATGGAATACTACTCAACCATAAAAAAAAACACGAAATAATGCCATTTACAGCAACATGGATGCAACTAGAGATTATTATACTAAGTGAACTAAGAGAAAGACAAATACCATATGATATCACTTATATGTGGAATCTAAAATATGACATAAATGAACCTATCTATGAAACAGAAACAGAGTTAGGGACATATAGAATAGACTGGTGGTTGCCAAGGGGGAGGGGAGTGGAGAGGATAGGAGTGGGAGTTTGGGATTAGCAGATGCAAACTGGTATATATAGAATGGATAAACAAGGTCCTACTGTATAGCACAGGGAATTATATTCAATATCCTGTAATAAGCTGTAATGGAAAAGAATATGAAAAAGAATGTATATATAACTGAGTCACTTTGCTAATTAACATCATCAATCAACTATACTTCAATTTAAAAAAAAAGAAAAAAAAATGACTTAGCTGTTTATTTGTACAGAATTTATGCCAAACCAAAATCTCTAGTTTCTTATATCGCACTATTAAGTCCTAAGTGAGAGCAAAAAGGGGTAATTTCTACAAGTTTAGAATTTTGTGCCCAAAGGATGATTTACAAAATAATGACTAGTGGAGATGGTATCTCATTAAGTCCCCATTTTATGATAAAGATGCATTAACAATAGGAATTTAAAAACTTGTTTCTAAAAGAAGTTTCTTATTATATTCTATATGAAATGGCTCCTGTGAGATACAACAAACATTCTCCCAGAGATTGGGGAACCCAAATTATATGAATATGGTTAGGTATTCAAATGTGTGGTCAATCATATGCAGCAGTTAGTGTCCCATTTATCTGTGTAGAAGTTATCTGAACTAATACAAGCTTAAGGTCTTTTTATAACTAGTCTGGATTTTTCACACACAAACATATCAACAAACTTTGTTAAAATCACTACATTAAAATGAATCAAGGGACTTCCCTGGTGGTGCAGCGGTTAAGACTCCAAGCTCCCAATGCAGGGGGCCCGGGTTCAATCCCTGGTCAGGGAACTAGATCCCACATGCATGCTGCAACTAAGAGTTCGCATGCCACAACTAAGGAGCCTGCGAGCCACAACTAAGGAGCCTGCTGGCCACAAGTGAGGAGCACATGTGCCACAACTAAGACCCAGCACAACCAAATAAATAAATAAAATATTAAAAATAAATAAATAAAATGAATCAAGTTATAATGATGTTGAATTTTTAAAAACCAATTTTAAAAAACACACTTAAATCCTGGAATTTACATTCTGTTTCTCTTATGAAATACGTTAAGGCACATGCTACAATACAGGGCCAAATAAGTCCTTCCAAATAGCTAAAGCCATTAACATTCAAAATGGGAATCAAGCTGAGGCAGCAGTCACCTGGCTTTCTATAAAGGTCACAGTTCACCCGAGGAGGCTAGAAATGCCAAGTTAGACCTAGTCCTCTCCTCTATCACACACAGACCTTATTATACAGTATGTGTGAACACTTTAAATCCATCTACTTTCTAAAAAGAAGAAAACTGTAATTAAGATCTGCAATGTGAATGCCAAGAGACAAACCCAGATTAAAGTTCAAAATTGAATGAACCATGACACTTTAAGAGATTGTTTATATAAACAAGTAAGAAAAACATCTGGTAGAAGATTCTTATTCTTGATCGCTCTTCAAACAAAAAAATCTTTTTTTTCTCCAAAGTCTTAAGAGAAATTTTAATATTCTTTATACCTGCTATAACAAGCCTTGTATTAATGAGTTTGTGGCAAACTGCCATACCTCAAGTCCCCACACATTGTTGACCTTTACTCATGCAGAGTTGGATTTCAGAAGTGCCCTTCTACAATTCCAGATTAGCAGCAATTGAAAAGGTAACACAGATTTTGAGAAACAATCCAGAACAAAAACTTCATTTAAATATCAGATAGGATCCAATCACTAAACTTAATCCTTAGGAAATAAGACGATTTTTCTACTATTAGGAAACCAATACTCAGTGGATCTGATAATTCAATGAATAATTTAGGCCAGTATCTTCAAAGTACACTGGTATATACACTACCTGATTTTTAAACCATCTTTAAACACTTAAAGATAATCAGTTTTATTTATCTCCTAACAGTACCTACTGATGATCATTACTTCCTACAACTCAAAAAGGAGCTCATTTATATTAGAGAAAGAATCCACGGTAACCCCAAAGAAAAATACAAAATAACTATGAACAGTAACTTTTCTGATCTTACCTCTAACCAGCAAAGTGAATCACTTGCCCCCGCCCCCAGCATTTTTCCTTCCTGAAGTTATTTGCTGAAGACCCACATAATGATCTTTGGTCGGGCATTTGTGCTACAGAGCAAACTATGGAGCCTAAGCAATCTGAAACGGAAGATTATTGACCCATCTACTGAGAAACTGGGTCAAGCCCATGTGGATCACTGGATCAAGCCCGTATTATTTCCTTTCAGAATAAAAACAGAAAAACAGGTCAATCTCTGAAATAGGAGAAACATTTCAAACAACTATATGAGCAGAGTCATTCTGATTCGTGCTATTAAACACAAATCAGGCAAATTCATTAAGCTGCTTACAAAAGGCTTTTATTTATAGTCTATGAATATATAAGCTTCTAATACTACTGGCCAGGCTCTGGGCAGGCTATGGAACTTTCTTCCAAAGAAATCAGGGGACCTCAATTTATCTTTTAAACACTATTAGAGCAGTACTCTTCTTTTTTTTTTTTTTTTTTAAATGGTTATGTTTCCAATGTTTGTTTTACATTTATTTTTTTTTAATTTATTTATTTTTGGCTGTGTCGGCTCTTTGTTTCTGTGCGAGGGCTCTCTCCAGTTGTGGCAAGCGGGGCCACTCCTCATCACGGTGCGCGGGCCTCTCACCATCGTGGCCTCTCCTGCTGCGGAGCACAAGCTCCAGATGCGCAGACTCAGTAATTGTGGCTCACGGGCCCAGTCGCTCCGCAGCATGCGGGATCCTCCCAGACCAGGGCTCAAACCCGAGTCCCCTGCATTGGCAGGCAGACTCCCAACCACCGCGCCACCAGGGAAGCCCCTAGAGCAGTACTCTTTAAACTCTAGAAAGTTTCTATTACCACAATCAATGAGAAAAAGAAAAACAGCAGGTTTACACTTCTTGAAAATAAACACACAGCACAAAGAAAGATTTAGATTTACATAACAATTCAAGTTTCAAAAGTGGAGGTTAAGTATAGACCTTATTAAAATAGATGCCAAAGTAGTAACTACTTCAAAAAAGAAATGGTGCTACAAAATCATTCAACTATCATAATCATGAAAGATGCTACAAGCAGGCTTAAGTACCAAGGCCAATTAATCTGAAGGACAGATTCCATCCTTTAAAACAAAATGGGGGGCTTCCCTGGTGGCGCAGTGGTTGAGAGTCTGCCTGCCGATGCAGGGGACACGGGTTCGTGCACCTGTCCGGGAAGATCCCACATGCCGCGGAGCTGCTAGGCCCATGAGCCATGGCCGCTGAGCCTGCGCGTCCGGAGCCTGTGCTCTGCAATGGGAGAGGCCACAACAGTGAGAGGCCCGCGTACCGCAAAAAAAAAAAAAAAAAAAAAAAACAAAATGGGTCAGAATCAAAGTCATACCTTAAAATCATTTTGTGAACAAGAACAATCTAAGAATCTACCATGTTAAAGAACAAAACTGGAGGTATCATGCTCCCTGATTTCAAACTACACTACAAAGCTTTTCAGTAATCAAAAGAGTATGGTACTGGCTTAAAAACAGACACATAGATCAACTGGACAGAACAGAGAGCCCAGAAATAAACCCACACTTATATGGTCAATTAATCTATGATAAAGGAGGCAAGAATACAGAACAGGGAAAAGACAGCCTCTTCAATAAATAGTTTTGGGAAAACTGGACAGCTGCATGCAAAAGAAACTGGACTTTCTCACACTATATACAAAAATAAACTCAGAATGGGTTAAAATTAAATGTAAGACCTGAAACCGTAAGACTCCTAGAAGAAAACATAGGCAGTACTAGGGATGTAATGTAAAACATGATTAATACAATTAACACTGATATATTTTGTTTATTTTTGTTTGTTTATTTATTTATAGCTGCCTTGGGTTTTCACTGCTGCGCACGGGCTTAGTTGTGGCGAGCAGGGGCTACTCTTCATTGCGGTGCACGGGCTTATTGCTGTGGCTTCTCTTGTTGCAGAGCAAGGGCTCTAGGAGTGCAGGCTTCAGTAGTTGTGGCACGTGGCCTCAGTAGTTGTGCTTTGCGGGCTCTAAGGCGCAGGCTCAGTAGTTGTGGCGCACGGGTTTAGCTGTTCCACAGCATGTGGGATCTTCCTGAACCAGGGATCGAACCCATGTCCCCTGCACTGGCAGGTGGATTCTTAACCACTGCACCACCAGGGAAGTCCTGCTATATGTTATATAGGAAAGTTGTTAAGAGTAAATCCTAAAGAGTTCTCATCACAAAGAAAAAAAATATATATTTTTGTATCTATAGGAGATGACAGATGTTCACTAAACTTACTGTGGTAATCATTTCATGATGTATGTAAGTCAAATCATTATGCTGGACACCTTAAACTTATCCAGTGCTATAAGTCAATTATATCTCAATACAACTGTAAGAAAAAAAAGTTAAAAAAAAAAAGAAAACATGGGGAGTACTCTGACATTGGTCTTAATATTTTTGGGGATGTATCTCTTCAGGCAAGGGAAACAAAAGCAAAAAAAAACCCCCAAAACAAACAAAAAAAACAAATGGGAGACTCCATCAAACTAAAAAAGCTTTTGACCAGCAAAGGAAACTATCAACAAAATGAAAACGCAGCCTACTGAATGGGAGAAGATAGCTGCAAAAAATATCCGATAGGGGGTTAATATCCAAAATATACAAAGAACTCATACAACTCAACATCAAAAAACCAAACGGCCTGATTAAAAAATGGGCAGAGAACCTGAACAGTTTTCCAAAGAAGGCATACAGATGGCCAACAGGCACGTGAAAAGATGCTCAACATCACTAATCATCAGGGAAATGCAATCAAGACCACAATGAGGTATCACCTCACACCTGTCAGAATGGCTTTTATCAAGAAGAAAACAAATAACAAGTGTTGTTGAGGATGTGGAGAAAAGGGAACCCGTGTACACTGCTAGTAGGAATGCAAATTGGTGCAGCCACTATGGAAAACAGTATGGAGGTTCCTCAAAAAATTAAAAATAAAACTACCATATGACCCAGCAATTCCACTTCTGGGTATTTTTCTGAAGAAAACAAAAACAGTCATTCGAAAAGATGTATGCACCCCTGTGTATTGCAGCATTATTTACAATAGCCAAGATATGGAAGGAAGCAACCTAAGTGTCCATCCATAGATGAATGGATACCCCTCCTCAGCGTATGTGACCACATCCTCTGTCCCCACACTGGTCCGAGCCACCACCTCAGACCCGGATTCCTGCAGTGGCCTCCTCGGGGTGGGGAGCTCTGCTGCCACCCTTCCCTCCCGGGGTCTGGCACAGAGGCATCTGTTATAATAGCAATCAGATCAGGTCACTCCTCTGCTCAAAGCCTGCCCGTGGCTCCGCAGCTCACGTAGAGGAAAAGCCACAGGCCTCCCCCTGACCCACAAGGGCTTACTTGAGCCAGGCCTGTTTCCCCTCTGACCCCATCTCTCTGTGCACTCCTCGCTCACACCACTGGCCTCTTTGCAGTTCCTTGAACCATAAACATACTCCCACCTCAAAGTATAAGGCACAGAAGCCTTTTTCCAGTCTTGCAGACCTCCAGGTCACAATCCAAGCGAGCAGAGCGCGGATGGGGCTGAAACAGCAAACCAGTGTGTTTGGGGCTCAAGGAGTGGCAGGAGGCCAGTGGTGTGAGCAAGGTGGATATAGAGGAGGTGAGAACAGAATGCAGTCCTCACCCTCCAGGTCTTCCTGTGCCCCTCTTTCGTCTGAATGTTCCTAGGTAGCATTTATCTCCATCTAGTGCATTGTATACTGTGCTGTAAGTTTGTTTTCTGTCTTCCCCCATTGAAATGTAAACTCCATGAAGGCAGGAAGTTACTTTGTGTTGTTCTTACTCCTGGCATGTAGCAAGCACTCAGTAAATATATGTTGAATGACTAAATGAATAAACAAATAACTGAGGAAAAAAACAGATGAATGGATAAAGAAAGTGTGGTATGGGCTTCCCTGGTGGCACAGTGGTTAAGAATCTGCCTGCCAATGCAGGGGACACAGGTTCGAGCCCTGGCCCAGGAAGAGCCCACATGTGGCGGAACAACTAAGCCCGTGCGCCACAACTACTGAGCCTGCACTCTAGAGCCCATGAGCCACAACTACTGAAGCCCACGTGCCTAGAGCCCGTGCTCCGCAACAAGACAAGCCACCGCAATGAGAAGCCCATGCACCGCAATGAAGAGTAGCCCCCGCTCGCCACAGCTAGAGAAAGCCCGTGCACAGCAACAAAGACCCAATGCAGCCAAAAATAAATAAATAAATAAATTTAAAAAAGAAAAAAAAAGAAAATGTGGTATGTATTTGTGTGTATGTGTGTGTGTGATGTACTGATGGTACATCCTCTGATGAACTTCATAAAGGAGCCTATTTGTCCACTGACTTTCTTCACACGTATATTCATAACATGTAGAGGTTTCGTTGAGTGGGACCACACTTTTCTGGGTACCACACTGGACCATACTCTAGTAACATTCTTGAACATTTACTTGATAAATCTTTTTTTTTTAAATATTTATTTATTTATTTTTGGCTGTGCCAGGTGTTAGTTGTGGTATGCGGGATCTCTGCTGCAGCACATGGGCTTCTCTCTAGTTGTGGCGCGCGGGTTTTCTCTTCTTTAGTTGTGGCGCACAGGCTCTAGGGCGCGTGGGCTCTGTAGTTGTGGTGTGCAGGCTCCAGAGAGTGTGGACTCTGTAGTTTGCAGCACGTGGGCACTAGTTGAGGCGCGCAAGCTCAGTAGTTGTGGCATGCTGGCTTAGTTGCCCCGCACCATGTGGGATCTTAGTTCCCTGACCAGGGATTGATCCCACATCCCCTGCATTGCAAGGCAGATTCTTTATCACTGGACCACCAGGGAAGTCCCGATAAATCTTAAATCTGTCTTAATTTGGATTAAAATATCAAACAACTTCATCACTCCCAGATCACTGCCACCTGGGTGCACCACCAGCAAGCACATCAAGGTCTGACAGAGAGTGCTATGCATGAATCAAGGTGGAGTGACTGGTCCCTCATGCCACTCTTCCCTATCCAATAGAGTTTGGAATTCTCCATGGGAATGCCCAGCTGGGGACCAAAGCTTTCTTTGAATGCCCGTTTTTCAGCCCTGAAAACATACAGATGACCAATATCCATACCTGCTTCTGCTGTATTCTGGCATGTGCTATTAAGAGAACAAACAAGTATTAATGTTGTCTCCTAAACTTATTCTTTGTAACTTGGTGGCGGTCAAGTAGTTTTAAACCTTTAAAATCAGAGTTCAAGTTCTCTTATAGTTTTGGCAATGCCAACTTGGTAAAAGTTATATGCCAGTCCTAACAAAAATGTTTTACTCTTAAGAAACATAATTGAACCTGAAGAAACAGAAACTTAAATTTTTAAGTTTTTTAGATATCAAGAAAAGTTTACATTCCTTCTGATGCTTTTGTTGATATATAATGCCTGCAATGGGCAGAAAATCTAAGGAAAACTGTCCAAATTCCACATCTTTTCCCACTGATCTTCCAGTAGAAAATGTTTTTGCTAGTCACTTGCAAAGATGATATACAAAAAATACACCTGGGACTTCCCTGGTGGCACAGTGGTTAAGAATCCGCCTGCCAATGCAGGGGACATGGGATCCGTCCCTGGTCCAGGAAGGTCCCACATGCCACAGAACAACTAAGCCCGTGCACCACAACTATTGACCCTGCGCTCTAGAGCCCGAGTGCCACAACTACTTGAGTCCACACACCGCAACTACTGAAGCCCACGTGCTCTAGGGCCTGTGTGCCACAACTACTGAGCCTGTGTGCTGCAACTACCGAAGCCTGTGCGCTTAGAGCCCATGCTCCGCAACAAGAGAAGCCACCACAATGAGAAGCCTGAGCACTGCAACGAAGAGTAGCCCCCACTCGCTGCAACTAGAGAAAGCCCACGTGAAGCAACAAAGACCCAACGCAGCCAAAAAAACAAAACAAAAAGAACACCTGGTCTTACAGTAACTTCAACGAAGAATTTAAGTTATAGATCACAACTTTTCCCTCATTAAATAATACAAATGAATTAAAATATCACTGCAATTGCCCAGACCTGATGGAAAAGCACCACCAACAGGTTTTTCACTATTCAACAGCTGCCTTCACTGCTTAGTCAATGCTCTCAGTGAGCACCAATCTCATGAAGGTGGTTTTAAAAGTCAGGTTAGGCAGGAAGCTGTCTGCCAGGTAACAAAAAAGCCATAAAAAAAGATGACAAAACAAATTCTCTGATTTTCTTTTCTTTTTTTTTTTTTTTTTTTTTTTTTGCTGTACGCGGGCCTCTCACTGTTGTGGCCTCTCCCGTTGCAGAGCACAGGCTCCGGACACGCAGGCTCAGCGGCCATGGCTCACGGGCCCAGCCGCTCCGCGGCATGTGGGATCTTCCCAGACCGGGGCACGAACCCGTGTCCCTGCATCGGCAGGCGGACTCTCAACCACTGCGCCACCAGGGAAGCCCTCTCTGATTTTCTTATAAAGGTGGTTGTTCAAAATCTACATGTAATGGAGTGAGAAAGAGCTGTTTTAAGTACAAAGATCTGCATCAATCCTCAGTCTTTTGCAATATTTCAGAAGAGACTGCTATTAAAAATGTAATCTCTATTACTTCTTTTTTTGTTTTCCCAACCTCACTGCATAGCATGTGAAATCTTGGGATCTTAGTTCCCCGACCAGGGATCGAACCCTCGCCCCCTGCAGTGGAAGTGCGGAGTCTTAACCACTGGACCGCCAGGGAAGTTGCCTCTATTACTTCACTTTAAGTGGTTCTTTTACTTCAATACTGTTGGAGATGGTTAAAAATCAACGCTTGCACAGGCATCCACATCAATAATAAGACATGAGTAAATTAATGATGCTGTGAAACAGGTGTTTGTTTTACATCATAAAATCAAAATCTTTAAAGTGAAACTATCAAGTTCCACAAAGGATAAATAACCACTTTCATTCTTTCTCATGGCCTTAGTAGCACAGAGAATAATAGCACAAATCCTGATGGCCACTGACAGACTGAGAAAATGTTGGCTATTTGTGAACTCTAATATTCAGATGATACTTTTACGCTTCTGCTTTCCTTTATGACAATTTTGAGGTTCAACAGTGTTTTGCACAATGTACTACTAAAATATGATGAAAAAAATCAAGTAGGCAAGCAACAAAGGGTAGAAAAACAACATACATTAAAAGGATATCCTAGATTATCATAAAATGATAATTTGTTTCTAGCCTTTCTAAGAAAGTACTCTTAAAAGTACAATAAAGGCTTCCCTGGTGGCGCAGTGGTTGAGAGTCCGCCTGCCAATGTGGGGGACGCGGGTTCGTGCCCTGGTCCGGGAGGATCCCGCGTGCCGCGGAGTGGCTGGGCCCGTGAGCCATGGCTGCTGGGCCTCTGCATCTGGAGCCTGAGCTCCGCAACGGGAGAGGCCACAACAGTGAGAGGCCCGCGTACCGCAAAAAAAAAAAAGTACAATAAAATATTAATTGCTTTGATTCTTGTTCTAAAAACAAACATTAGATTTGATTTACAATGTACCGTTTTCCCCATATTCCTATTTTTTTGAGGTATGGACATCGTCTATTCTAAGTTATAAAATGCTTCATACCTATTGTAGTGAGATGAGTTAACATTAGGAACTGAGGTTCTCTACAAAGCAAATGCTATCGTCTCAGTGAGAAACAGGGTAACAAATGGCGCTACTCCTATTTTACTGATGATGCCTGAGCCACAATGGAGAGCTTAACAAGATTTAGTGTGTTTTGCTTGTGAATTAATGATCTCCCATCATCAGGTTTCTAACTCGAGCATTTAAATTTCATTGTTAAAAAAAGAGCTATATTACAGAAGGATGAGAACATTTTTAAAAAACAAAACCACTGCCACTAGAATCTCAATAACTAGAACGTATCAATGACAAAAACAGCTGAAGAAAATGTTCTTTTTGGGGGAAGGGGAGATGTTTACGGCAGATCTCAGGATGCTTACAATTGATCAGAAAATGTAACAGAACAGTAAACTTCACAAGATTCTACATTCAGACACTCAGTAAAATATTTAGATGAACTTCTGTATATCAGGCACTGTTCTAGATGTTGGGCATGTGTGTATATGTGTGCGGGGCTGGTGATAGGAATAGATTGGTCAGGGTAGGCCTGACTGCTCCACACAAAGAAACAGGTAGTGGACGAATCCTAAAACAGAAGAGTAGTAGGAGATGAGTTCAGAGAGGTAACAGGGGGAGGAAAGCAGGATCACAAAGGGCCTTCTAAGCCTCAGAAATTTGGATTGAATGCTGAGTGAAATGGGAAGACATTGGAAGGTTCTGAGTAGAGGAGTGATATAATTTATTTATGTTTTAATAGGATCATTCTGGCTGTTGTGTTAAAAACAGATGTAGAGACTAAGGAAAGAAGAAGGCTTTTTAGGAGGCTTTTGAAGTAAATTAGATGAAAGATAACGGTGACTTGGATCAGCACTGGACGTGATCAGATTCTAGCTGTATTTTGAAGATAATTGGTTCTTGATGAAGAATCAAGGATGACACCAAAGTTAGAGTACTGAGTAGGTATCACTGGAGGTGGGAAAGCATCATAGAAAGATTGAGAGTTTAATTTTGGTCACAGAGTTTGAAATGTCTATTAAATATCCAAATGGAGATATTGAGAAAGGAGCTGGATGTAAGAATCTGGAATTCTGGAGAGTGGTGTAAGTTGGAAAGAAATTTGGAAAGTGTGGACACAGAAATGGTATTTAAAGCTATGAGATTGGTAGAGATCACCAGGAGAGTGAGTATAGAGAATGCCAAGGACTGAGCCAGGGGGCATTCCAATATTAAGAAAAGGAGGGAATAGGGCTTCCCTGGTGGCGCAGTGGTTGAGAGTCCACCTGCCAATGCAGGGGACGCGGGTTCGTGCCCCGGTCCAGGAAGATCCCACATGCCGTGGAGCGGCTGGGCCCATGAGCCATGGCCGCTGAGCCTGCGCGTCCGGAGCCTGTGCTCCGCAACGGGCGAGGCCACAACAGTGAGAGGCCCACGTACCGGAAAAAAAAAAAAAAGAAGAAAAGGAGGGACTTATAAAGGAGACTGAGCATGAGTACCAGTGAGATGGGAGGAAAAACAAGTGAGTCTGGGGGTCTTAGAAAGCAAGAGAGGAAAGTGTATCAAGGAGATACAACTGTGTCAAATACTGCTGACAGGCCAAGTAAGCGGAGACTATTTAATTGGCCATTGGATTTAACATCATAAAGGTCAATGGTGACCTTGAGGGAAGCAGCTTTAGTGGAAGGACATGAGGGAAATCCCACATGGAGTGGTTCAAGAGTGAAAGGAAGAAGAGGAATTGAAGGTAATGAGTACGGATACTTGTTTCAAGGAGTTTTGCTGTAAAGGGGAATGAAGAAATGGAATACTGGTGGCAGGGAAAGGGAAATTAAGAGGAGGATTTTTAAAGGTTTTTAGGGTATATTTTTGAGTGCTGATGAGAGCAACCCAGTAGAGAACAAAAACTGATGATGAGAGGGGAAACTGCTGAAATGATGTCCCTGAGTAAATCAGAGAGGATAAAACCTAGTGGGTAGAAATAATGATCTGTGGTAACAGGGAGAAGGCAGATATGGTAGGGGCAGATAGTCATGTAGAGGGGTGGGGGTCTGTAGAAGTTCATGTATTGCTTTCATTTTCTCAACTGAAGAAAATTATATTTCAGGTAACTCTACTAATAAGCAACATAAAAAAACAAGAACTACTGGTCTGCAATAATTTGTCTTACTTGATCTACTCATATTTCCCAATGGTGCTTTCTTCTAAAGATGCTCATCTGTTTTTACATATAACCAGGCTAGGAAAACCTAAGTATCTGTTAATAGTTCAACACACATTAATGTTCACCAATAAATATGTGAAACACAGGAAAGAGTGATAAGAGTCAATCAAATTTACATTTATGCCCTGGTAGAAGGCTCATTTATATGATGATAAATCATTTCAAGTTTTAGAGTACAGGACACTGATCATCAACAGTTTTTGCTCTAAAAAGAAAAGAGTATTCTAACATTTCACATGTAAAAGTGAAATGGGGGGAGGCGTGATAAAATTGATGATATTTAAGGGTACAAATTTATAACGAGTAGTAAGCAAGCCATAGAGATCTAATGCACAGTATAATGGATATAGACAATAATACTGTATGATAATTATGTAATGTAATAAATACCGCTATAATGCAATCATATTACAATATATAAATCTATCAAAGTAACACAGTGTACTCCTTAAACTTACACAATGTTACATATCAAACTTATTCAATAAAAAACAAAAGTGAAATGCACTTTTCACAACAGGAGACTCTGACTTTCCTTATGTGGAGAAATACAGTTTTGAACGGTACTTACCAACAGTGGTCACAGGAGGCTGGGAAGGGTACTGGGAACTTGTTGTGGAAGGATACTGACTGCCAGGTGGGTAAGGACAGCCTGGGTAACCACTAAAGAAAAGAACATAAAATATTAAATGTTAAGATGACCCAACCCTACAGTATCTTGAAGAACCCCATTCAGGAAGACTCTGTGCTTCCACTGTAGAGGGCACGGGTTCAATCCCCGGTCAGGGAACTAAGATCCCACATGCCGCAGCCAAAAAAAAAAAAAAACCAGGGCCAAGCAAGAGTATTTTAATCATTTACTTTAAGGGTAAATCCAGTGTCATTAATGGAATTTTTGTAGAGCTTTGCTTGAATAGACACCTGTAGCTCTAAAACTGTAAAGTCATTAACTGGGAAGACAATGAAGTATCAAGCTTAGCTTTCTGAATGGGGTGGATTTTTTTGTTTGTTTGTTTGTTTGCTTTAAGTCTTTATTGAATTTGTTACAGTATTGCTTCTGGGTTTTTTAAAATGTTTTTTGGTTTTTTGGCCACGAGGCATGTGGAATCTTAGCTCTCTGACCAGGGATTGAACCCACACCCCCTGCATTGGAAGGTGAAGTCTTAACCACTGGACCGCCAGGGAAGTCCCTTGGCCCTGGTTATTTGAGGGACACCTTCACAGTAGCAGAAAGCAACTCGAGTTTTTCTAAGGGCAGTCCAACAGTATCAGAACCGAGAGCAACGAATATTTTGTGAGAACTTTTCCATTCTGATTTCCTAGCATACAGGAAAATAGTATTATTTAATTTTTACCTGTGGTTCACTGATAACCTTTAAGAATGTCTGATCTGAAAATACTCCTCTTGAGATAAAGTTTTAAAAGCTTCCTCTTCACTCTAAGGAAGGTTTGTGTCATTCCTGTATTCACATCAGAGTTGGAAGAAACTTTCCTCAGAAGTATTGTCCTCCAATCTCCTATCCAACATTGTTTCATAAATATCATTTACAATATCCCTGACAAATGGTCATCTTTCTCTACTGAACACTAACTGCATTTTGACACAGTAACCTCTAATTAATGGTCCTGAATTTGCACTCTGTAAGATCACTTGCATATTTGAAAACTTCTAACATTTTCCCCTCAGTCTTCTCTTCTTCAGGTGAAATATTTTTAATTCCTTCAACCATTCTTCACAGCTCTGATTTTCAGATCTAATCACTTTCCTCTGAATGATCACTAATTTGGCAGTGTTTCCCTTATAATGGAGAAGAAAAGGAACAGGATGATTACTATAGCTACCTGTTAGTTGAACAATCAATTTTGATGAATCCTATTTTATCTACAATTGTCAGATCTATGACATTTGCAATTCTGATTAACATGCCTTCTATGAGTCCATTAAAATTACTGACTAAAAAGACCCAGCCCAGAGTCCCCGAGCAAGAGCTCTGAGTTCATAATCAGTAATCCTTTTATAGGGCAGTGGCTCAAAGATTCTCTCCTATGTGTACTACTAGTTCACACTTTATAACCTGTCACCAACAAAAAAATTTTGTGTATAACTTGTTGAGGATTCAACGTAATCATGATACTCTCTTATCAATTAGTATAAAAGTAAAATCAAAAAAGAAAAAGGTTAAGCATTTCTGTTCCCAGTGGACACATGCTGAATGCTATTGCACAGTACTTTTGTTCTAGTCTCTCTAGTAATCCATGCTGCAAGGAAACAATGTCAATCTTATTCAAATTTCTGAATCTACCTTTTTGAACACTGGAATAAATTTGCTTTTTCTGGAGTTCCTCCCATTTTGCATACTTTTTCAAGGACAATCTGTGATTTTATTGCTGAATTTTTCAGTAAGTGGTATAAAACTCTTCTAGGCCTACAGATATTAACTTCAGAGAACTCCCTGTCTCTTTATTTAGTTTGCTTAATTTCTCCTTCGTAGTTATTCTCTATGTTCACGGTTAACAACTTTTCTTGAGTAAAAAAATAATTTAGTAGTACTATTTTCTATCTTTGTACATTATTAAACAATTTGCCCTATGTAGGAAACCTTTTTCAGATTTTTAAGAGCACTTTTGGACTAAGTGTATTTAAAAAGAATTTTCCAACACTCTTATGTTCCTTTTTCTTTATATGCCCCTTCAAAATTTACTATTTATTCTATTTAAAGCACTGTTTTCAAGTGCTTGAGGCAGGAGGTAAAGTATGAATCCATCTCTTCCTCAAGATACTAATAATCAAAATAGGGCAAGATCCCTGTAAACAATCCTGATAGGATAAAGAAAACAATAAATGCTAAATAAAAGTTCAGGAAATGTATACAGTTGATCCTTGAACAATATGGGTTTGAACTGTGCTGGTTCACTTATATGCAGATTTTTTTCACTAAATACATACTAGACTACTATACAAGCCACAGTGGGTTGAATCCGAGGATGCGAAACCTCAGATATGACAGAGAGGCCCGACTATAAAGTTATACTTGGATTTTCAATTGCAAGGAGGGTTGACACCCCTATAGCCCCCCGACCTCCCCCTGATGTTCAAGAGTCAACTGTAGTGGAAAATCAATACCAGCTAGAGGAGATCAGAGAAGGTTTGGGGAGATCTGTAATACCTATGAAAGTTGCACCTTTATTAAAACTCTTCAGGGGCTTCCCTGGTGGTGCAGTGGTTAGGAATCCACCTGCCAATGCAAGGGACACGGGTTTGAGCCCTGCTCCGGGAGGATCCCACATGCCGCGGAACAGCTAAGCCCTTGTGCCACAGCTGCTGGGCCTGCGCTCTGGAGCCCGTAAGCCACAGCCACTGAAGCCCACGCGCCTAGAGCCCGCGCTCCGCAACAAGAGAGGCCGCTGCAATGAGAAGCCTGCGCACCGCAAAGAGGAGACCCCGCTTTCCGCAACTAGAGAAAGCCCACGCACAGCAACGAAGACCCAACACAGCCAAAAAAAAAAACAAAAAAACAAAAAAAACAAAACTCTTCAGTCCTCCTACTCATAACCCTATATTCTCCAGCCATATTAGAGTGTTTCCTTATTCTTTCCTGGGATTTTTTTTGGCTTTCACACCTTTGATTACATAAAATTGAGTGGGCTGAACTTAATAACCAGTAAGTTTCCTCTGATATAAAATGTTATTACTGTTTGCTGCTCCCTCCACCTCTAAATGCTTACTTTTCTTTTAAACCAGTTCCTACATTTATGAAGCTATCTCTAAGCTCCCACCTCCAAATCAGATGTGACCTCTCCTTTAAAGCTGTTTATCACAGCACTTAACATTTTCTGTCTTTTCTGATATCAGAAACTGTTTTCTAATAATACATGCTTGCTAGTACATATACCAAAACCGGAACAACTATCCCTGACATACTTTTTAGTTTCCTTGTATACATGCTGCAAGGTGCTAAATAAAACTTTCAAAAGACCTTAAAATTTTAAAGAGACCTTAGAGATCATCTAGTCCAACTTTCCACAGCAAGAATAAATATTCTCATATTCACTGTTGTAAAATAAAGATTCTTGAATCACTGATTTACTAATTCTCCTTTAGGATAAAGCGAGAAAGAGGTTCTGAGGCTCTTCTGCCAAGACCTTGCATATGCAGAAGGATACAGACAGTAATGTGAGTACAGTTACCCTTAACAACTCATTAGCCTGTCATGAGATTAAACGTTACATTTCAAAAAAACCCCAAAAAAACAAAACACATCAAATCTTTGAAAAGTAGCTACCTCAAAAAGGAACTTCTGGGCTTCCCTGGTGGCACAGTGGTTAAGAATCCGCCTACCAATGCAGGGGACATGGGTTCAAGCCCTGGTCTGGGAAGATCCCACATGCCGCGGAGCAACTAAGCCCGTGCGCCACAACTACTGAGCCTGTGCTCTACAGCCTGCGTGCCACAACTACTGAAGCCCACGCGCCTAGAGCCCGAGCTCTGCAACAAGAGAAGCCACCGCAGTGAGAAGCCAGCGCACCACAATGAAGAGTAGCTCCTGCTCGCCTCAACTGGAGAAAGCCCACACGCAGCAACAAAGACCCAACGCAGCCAAAAAAAAAAAAAAAACAATAAAATAAAATTTTTTTTAAAAAGGTACTTCTTACAAATAAGCTCACAAAAGACACTTTTTTTTTTTTTTTTTTTTTTGGTGGTACGCGGGCCTCTCACTGTTGTGGCCTCTCCCGTCGCGGAGCACAGGCTCCGGACGCGAAGCCTCAGCGGCCATGGCTCACGGGCCCAGCTGCTCCGTGGCATCTGGGATCTTCCCGGACTGGGGCACGAACCCGTGCCCCCTGCATCGGCAGGCAGACTCAACCACTGCGCCACCAGGGAAGCCCACAAAAGACACTTTTGAGGTTATGTAAGATGAGTAAGATTTACATTTCTGTCAATATTTTCAGCCTTCATTTTTATCTACAAGTTTCTCTGAAGTGGCTTCATTGTCCAGGAGTCCATTTCCTTATTGTGCTTCTAATAACCATTCCCTACATGCCCAAAGTTCCCTCTTACTAGCAACTGTTCATTATAAAGGCTTGTAATTTCAAGGCTTCAGACAAAAATCCATTTCTAGAACTTAATCAGAAAATTAAAGGCCTCAAGAAATCTAAAACTTACAACTTGTTTATATATAACAATCATAGGAATCTTTCTCTCTTGTCTCTGACAGATATTCATCTAGTCTGCTTACCCAGATAAATGTGACAGAATACTTACTACCTTATAAAGCTAGTTCTTGAAATTAAGAAAGGCCCCCAAATAAATGTTTGCTAAATTTAAATTATAAGATCCTGCATATTATATATGTATATACATATATTTATTTATGGCAGGTGTTCCGGAATTCTAGCTGCATTTATCTGTGAGGTTCTATGGAGCTAAGAAGAGTTAGCAGGGCTAAAATTTTTTTGTTAATTCTTGTTAATTTTGAGTAGCTGGAAAATTTTCATCTAGGCACCAAGTATATGCCAGTCTTGCATTCTAAGTTAGCCCCAAGACCACCTTTGGAAAGTACTCCTAGATTACCCCTGGAACAGGTGCACATTTAAAACATGGATTAATAATGATTTCTTATTGATTTTTCTAGTATATATTATTCATAGACTGATTTCACTATTAATTTAATTTACCTTTTATGTGATTAACATATGGATAATAAAGGTTGGTAGTACGTGTAGTCTATGAACTGAATAAACAAATATGGGGACAAGACTGACCCCACCATATGCACCATTAATTCATTCCCTGTAGTTTACAGAAAAGGTCAGTTTTTTAAAAAGGATATTAAAATATTTTTCTCCGTGGCTGAAGTCATCATAATTAGTATTCCATTAATCTTTCAGCCATTTACACTGGATATACAGAGTTGTTGAAAGAAAGAAGGATTTCAAGGTACAAAACTAATCAAGATTATTGTCATTTCCCCACCCCTTTCCTCTCTCTAAATAGAAAGGAGCTGCATTTCTCTAAATGGAAAAAACTCCTCTTGAACTATGTATATACCATAAAATTTCAGCAATAAACTGAGTTTTACCTTCCAATAAATTGCAACTAATTTCACTTGAATGCCCTAGTTAGCACCCATTATTTTTATTCTAGATCTAATAGAATTTCTAATACAATTATTCAAAAGATAATTTTTCATTACCTGGGATTGGGAGGGTATCCGGATGGGTATGCAGAAATTCCACTTGGCATGCCTGGCATGTAGGAAGCTAAAAATAATTTTTAATATTTTAAAATAGTATGCATAGTTCTGGATATATAGGGTATCAAATAAGACACACATCACCATCAAACCACAGCAAAACTTCATACAGTTGAAGAATTCAAATCTCAGCACCAAAACAAAACACTCCAGCCATATTAGTTCTTCACTGCAACTAATAAATATCTTCAAATCACACAACTCTAAAAGCATTAAACGTGACAATTCCAACAAGGATTAACTGGCGAACAGGTCAACCTGGTCAGCTCTTCAAGCTCTCAATGAGTCTATAACCTGAGACAGGGGCCAATTCAGTTTGGAATTTAGAGGAAGGTAATTGTGCCCTCCTCTGGTCCAAGGTCAGCTTCTTAGAAAGTGACCTCTTTATTATATCTAAGATATCTTTTGATATTTCTTGCAAGATCATGTTGACCGATTAGCACAGCTGGTTTTGTTGGCTTGACTGAGGACTTTAAATGACTTCAAATTACTACAAGAAGTCCTAAACAAAACTTATATTCAGCCAGACTGGTTAAAACAAACAAAAGCTTGGAAATACTAGGTGGAAAAAGGTTCAGATCTAGCAAGCATAAAGAATGCTTTATATATATATTTTAAAGAGAACACTAATGACAAAGAACTAGTCAGTGATGCCAAGAGGCTAACCAACATCGAGGAAGAAAAAGAGAAGAAGTTAATTTTGGCCTTAACTGGAAACAACTTGTCTGAGAATCAAATTAACCTCAGTGAAATTTTTCTCACTGAATATAATGATGAATTAGCCCTTAATCCAATCAATAAATATTTTAGTGCCTTTCTGTGAAAGGCACTGGATTAAAAAAAAAAAAAGAAAGAAAGAATTCCTGGGCTCAAGTTGCTTACAGTCTAGTGAAGGAGATAAACAAGAAAAGAATAAAAATACAGAGTGATAAGTGTCATGACAGGAGAAGTACAGAGTGATATATATGGGATCATACAGGAGGTAGCTAATTAAATGTAGGAGGTGGGGGTAAACAAGAGTGATCTAGTAGATGAATGGTATACAAAGGCTTGAAGAGAAAAGTGGAACACTCAAGAAATAAACTTTTAGAGCACATAATGCAAGTGGATGGGAGAAGTATGCTGGGCTCTGACTAAGGGCCTTAAATGTCTTTATCAGAGTTGCTGAGCTTACATCCCCAAATATCAGTGTTCATAGTCTTCTTGTTAGGATGAATCTATAGATGTCATAAGTAAATTTTTTCTTAAGTATAATGAAGCTAAGGATGATGTTCAATGCTATTTCATAGCGGGAAAAAAAACCTCCCAAAATATCATAATTGCTAGATCTCATAAAACATTTCTTCTTCCTGGGCCAAAACACAGTTGATCTTTATGAACATCAAAAGATGAGGCCACTATTAGGTGTCAGCAACATATACAGTCAATTACTAGTTTCTCTCCCCATTCTAGTTTCTCTTAAACACATATAAACTACCACTTCACAGTTATAAGCAATTTCCTCATAATTATAGGCAATTTTCCTTTCTAAGGTTCTGAAAAGCTAGTAATTTGACCAAAATCTTCAAATTTTGATTTTGGGAAACAACAAAAGTTGAGTCCAAGACTGGTAAGGAAGCAGATAATGAGGTGAAGTAATTTCAGAGCCAGAATAAAATGGAATACAAATAAGCATAATATATGGGGTTATTATAAGGATTAAATAAGAACTAATATGAAGTGCTTAGCTGTGTCTCATGGTTACCACTGAATAAACGTTGACTATTACTGTTAGTTGTCAAAAAATGAGGTTTGGGCACAACAATTTTTTAGTGTGACTTACAGATAGCTCAAAAGTTTTCCTAAAACCAGAGATCAAAAATGTTTACAGGGGCTTCCCTGGTGGCGCAGTGGTTGAGAGTCCGCCTGCCGATGCAGGGGACACGAGTTCGTGCCCCAGTCCGGGAGGATCCCACATGCCGCGGAGCGGCTGGGCCCGTGAGCCATGGCCGCTGAGCCTGTGCGTCCGGAGCCTGTGCTCCGCAAGGGGAGAGGCCAGAGCAGTGAGAGGCCCGCGTAACAAAAAAAAAAAAAAAAAAAAAAAGTTTACAGTAGGGCTTCCCTGGTAGCGCAGTGGTTGAGAATCTGCCTGCTAATGCAGGGGACACAGGTTCGAGCCCTGGTCTGGGAGGATCCTACATGCCGCGGAGCAACTAGGCCCGTGAGCCACAACTACTGAGCCTGCGCATCTGGAGCCTGTGTTCCGCAACAAGAGACGCCGCGATAGTGACAGGCCCATGCACTGCGATGAAGAGTGGCCCCCACTTGCCACAACTAGAGAAAGCCCTCGCAAAGAAATGAAGATCCAACACAGCAAAATAAATTAATAAATTAATAAACTCCTACCCCCAACATCTTCTTTAAAAAAATGTTTACAGTAATGATGATGATGATGATAATAATAATAATAATAATAATAATAGAAGTATATAATTTCTTAACTAGAAGATCGTATTTGTTTAAGTATGGATCCAAATTTCTGGGCTGTTCCTTGATGTGTGGGTGTAGGACGGAATTCAGACTTTCATTTCTTTGCAGTCATACATAACAATAATGAATATCATTTAAATGTATAAAAAGTATTAAAACTGTAATGGACAGACAATAAGTTGGTCTCTTTTAGTAATTTACTTCTATTAGCTCTATATTGTTTGATGTGATTTATAGTGAGTGAGTGCAAAATGGAAGTGTAATAGTGACCTCTTTAGTGAGGTCTCTTTCTTGAATGCTGTACTTCCAATGTTAACATAAAACTAGAAGAAATTTAGGAAAAATATGTTGCTTAGGGGACTAACGTTCTGAAAAGGTTACCTTTACCTTAAGTGGTCACTGGTTATGTTATTTGAGCAAATAAATGTGAACGATGATCTAGGAAATATTTTGCATTTCAACATTAGATGGGCAAGATAATCTAACCTTGGATATTAAAGTCAACAGAATTTATTCAGATGAAAACAAATTTATGATCCAAAAGAATCCCTAGAATCCTTATTAAAAGAGCAACAAAATGCTACAACCAAACTTATTCTGGGAAAGCAGAGAAGGAAAAGGAAATGGATTCAGAAAGTTCTGTTAGATTCCCATTCAGCTTGTTAGTCAAGATGCTCCTCAAGGCAGAATGGATTAAAAAGGAGGAGGATAATTTTCAGCGGGAGGAAAATGAAAGCTCACATAATCTAACTTATAAGATAAATTAAGTCTGGTTAATTATCTTAAACAAAAATTTGTTTAAAAAAATCACAGCGCAAAACACAATGAACAGGTTTAGTAAAGTCAAAACAAGTAAGTACAACCAACTCTCAATTATCCAGAGTGATTTTAAAGTATCAGTAAGAATTATTTTTGAAAAACCCAGAAATAATAGATAACGTACACCAGTTAGGGGAGAACTGATATTGACTCCATGCCCCCACCCTCTCCACTCGAAGTAAAATCATGAATTGGTTGTACTCAAGAGAAGAAAGCTGAGAGCTAGATGTCCATTGTGTACACCCAGAATAGCTGAATGTGAATGATATAGTTTACTTTATAATTGATTCTTATCTACAGCACTGATCCTGGAGTTGCAAACAAAAGGTCAGATTGCCTTTCAAGTTGTATCTGCTTCCAAACGGATCAAATAAAGCTATTCCATGGCATGCATAATTTTAAAAAAAATTCCAGCTCTATTCCAGCATTCTTTCTCCTCCATTTTGGAATCCAGCACACCCATAGTTAGATTTCTACCCACAAACGAAAGCCCAAATGCCAGTCTTTGTTGGGAATCTGTACATGCAGATGTGGGGCCTCAGAATACCTCCAAAAAATCCACTAACTTGATAAGCTAAAAAGCAAAGTGAAGTCATCAAAAAAAATTTTTTTACAAGATTTTGTTTTCTTTTGTTTATATGAGTTTAAAAATCAAATCTCAGTTCTACTTACTGTTTGGTGGCCCTGTTGCCTGGTATGGTGGATAGGATGCTGAAATAGTAGCACGAGAAAAGACTGGAGGTTCTTCTCCAAACACCACAATCATAACTTGAATAAGCCCCAACAAGTCTGACTGTGGCTAAAAACGGAAAACAAATTTAAGTCATTTACAGATTTACTTTTTGGCAATAAGGAAAAGTCTGGCCATTTCTTATCTGTTTTCAACTTAGCTCGACAATTTCCTTTGTAGGACCCCAAACGTGAAAATTCCATTTAATTAATTTAATACAGCTAGGTGATTTCTATTTACTATTTATGTGTAGCAAGGCTGCTACTTCATGTATATAAAAACAGCACTAGCCAAAGCAGTATACTGCAAAATTCAGATGGTATTGTTCTTCATTTGACTCCATACAGCTAACCAAAATTTATTATATTTCCAGTGGACAAATTAAGGATGCTGGTACGAACTCAGGGATGGATGTAAGCAGTAGTCACAAATATTATTTAAGGCCTTTAAAAGATAACATTGTTACCTTGGAAACACATGTTCCTAGATTAATTTTTATTAAAGATAGTATTATGAACTCTGAAATTACAGGTAGACTCCACTTTAGAAATCACTAGATTGCTGTACAAAAGATATAAATTATTAAAGGATCTTTCCTTCCATTACCATAGTTACAAAGAGAGTGCCTGTATCCCATAAAGGCTGCTAAACTTTTTTCTCAAGTATCTATTGATCACTAATTTAAGACAATCTATGCTAGGCAAAGTTGTTCAAACTGACTTATCTGATGGTTCTGTTTTCACCCATTATACTTTGTGTATATCTCACCTCACATACTTCATTCATTAGTTCATCAGGTTCTGAAGGATTACTCAATTATATTGACCAGCTAATCATCTTCATAACTTCCCTTCTCCTGACAGAAGAGTTTACTAGCAGCTTTCAACTTTCCAAAGCACCAATTTTGTTCCATTCTGTCCCAACGTATGGACAGTGACAATAGATAACATTTCAGAAAGCTTCTTACAAAAACTTGCTAATTTGCACCATTCCAATACCCTTCTTATGTCTGTCTGTAACACGCTGAGACAGGGAGTAAACATGTACAGTATCTGTGTAGCACCAAGGAGTGTTGGCTGGAGATTATGGCTGGTGTGTGAGGGGGGGTGCTATTGAGAATCACACAACTTAATCTCTTGTTAATTATTTAGTCCAACAAAACTCCCTAACTAAATCATAAAATGATTTTAAAATCATGCACTTTAAAAATTGAGATAATTCACATACCATAAAATTTACCGTCTAAAGGTGTATAGTTCAGGACTTCCCTGGTGGTGCAGTGGTTAAGAATCCGCCTGCCAATGTAGGGGACATGGGTTCCATCCCTGGTCCGGGAAGATCCCACATGCGACGGAGCAACTAAGTCCGTGCGCCACAACTACTGAGCCTGCGCTCTAGAGCCTGAGAGCCACAACTGCTGAGCCCATGCACAACTGCTGAGCCCATGCACCACAACTGTGGAAGCCCACGTACCCTAGAGCCCATGTGCTGCAACAAGAGAAGCCACCACGATGAGAAGCCCGTGCACCACTAAGAGTAGCCCCCACTCGCCACAGCTAGAGAAAGCCCGCGTGCAGCAACAAAGACCCAATGCAGCCAAGAATAAATAAATTTTAAAAAGTGTATAGTTCAGTGGTTTTTCTCCATCACCACTGTCTAATTCCAGAATATTGTTATCATCCTCAAAAGAAACCTATCCCTGTTAGTGATCACTTCCAATTTCCCCCTCCCCTCAGCTCCTGGCAACCACAAATCTATTTTGTCATTGGATCTGCCTATTCTGGACATTTCATGTAAATGGAATCATACAATTCGTGCCTGGCTTTTTTCACCTAGCATAATATTTTCAAAGGTTAACCCATGTTTGTAGTATGAATCAGTACTCCATTTATACAGTCTTATAACCATAGTTTTGTCAAGACAAATTTTATTTTAATTCTTTACCATACCATTCCTTTCACATTGAAGTCTTTGAAGAAAGGAAAATTAATCGTTAATACCTACTTCCAGGCCTATTATAAAGCAACAGGTCATGAATATTTCAGAATGACAAATGACTAATTCAGAATGATACAGGATACAAAAAACATAGCAAGAATATTAGTTTATTTTAGCTCAAACACCTAAGGGTCAACTGAAACATATCTTTATAAAACTGTTTTCCTATTGAAAACCCTGAAAACTTGAAGAGCAAAATTGCTTTCTTCTCTATCCCTTTTTGTTTGCTTTTCCAGCAAGCAATAAAAAGGTCAGATTTTCATTCTAAGCATATATGACACATGTTCAGGATTAGGATTAATAAGCAATTGAATTAGTAAAAGCTCAAGATAAATGAGAGCAGCCCTAGTTCACATTCTGTGCCATGCTAGATTACTGCAATAGCCTTCTGTGCAGCTTCTAGTTTTACTTACTGATTATGATTGAGAGAATTTTCTATAAAAGTTCATGCTCCCCTCCCATTATACAGAGTTGTTGCTGAGAATCAGTTGCTTAGGCGGAAACATTTTCCAGTCCTTCTTGCAACTCGTTTTTACCAATGGACCATAAGCAGAAGAGATTTAACTTTTAAGCCAAGGTGCACAAGAAGGAGGGCCACCAATCTCTTTGCTTGTCTTCCTTGATGCGGAGGACTCTGAAGCCCCGGGAGATGGTGGCACAACAAACTGGAAAGCGCCTGGTCCCTGAAGCTCAAGTGAGGGAAAGCTGCCTGCCAGTGAGGAAGACTCCCAGTGGACTATCATGTGCGCAAGAAATTTCCAGTGTTACGTCTCTAGTATTTGGGGTTTTATGTTTTAAAGCAACTAGTGATTTTCAGTCAGAAAGCTAATTAATGTATTTATCTAGTACACTTCAGACATTATACCTAATAATCATTGCATTTAATGCCTTACTTTTGTTCAGAAATCTAAAATGACTCCCAACTGCCTATTAAAGGATGAAGTCCTTAGCTAAAAATCAGGATCTTCCATGATATAACCTTGAATACCATACCAAAGTTAGCTACCATTATGTCTTTTTTGTTAGATTTGTGGAATATATCATACACACAGAAATGTATAAAACGTATGTAACTTTAAAGAGTAACAATAAAGAAAATATTTGTGTAGCTATCATCCAAGTTAAGAAGTAGAAGATTGCCAGCAACTTACAAGTTCCTGACTGCATCCCCCTCTATCTATTCTATAGAGTTACCCACTTCTCTGACTTAGCAGATTATCATTCTTTTCTTTAAACTACTACCTTATAAACAATTTTCTAAACAGTATGTTTAATTTTTTCTGTTTCTGAACTTCACATGAATTAAATCAAACTGTGGATTCTATTGAGACTTATTTCAACAATGTTTGTAAGATACATTCCTGTTAAAGAGTATAGTTACAAATTCATTTTAATTGCTGTATGGTGTTCCAGTGAATGAATACACAACTTCTTTATTCACTCTCCTGTTGTTAACAGTCATATGGGTTGTATCCAGCCTTTGGTTATTTATGCTGCCATGAACATTCTTGCTCTGTTTCCTAGTATGTATGTGCAAGGGTTACTCTTTTTTTTTTGGCTGCACTGGGTCTTCACTGCTGCGCGCGGCCTTTCTCTAGTTGCAGCAAGAGGGGGCTACTCTTCGTTGCAGTGCACAGGCTTCTTATTGCGGTGGCTTCTCTTGTTGCAGTGCACAGGCTCTAGGCGTGCGGGCTTCAGTAGTTGTGGCTCACGGGCTCTCGAACACAGGCTCAGCAGCTGTGGCACATGGGCTTAGTTGCTCCATGGCATGTGGGATCTTCCTGGACCAGGGCTCAAACCCGTGTCCCCTGCATTGGCAGGTGGATTCCCAACCACTGCACCACCAGGGAAGCCCACAAGGGTTACTCTTGTGCAGTAGTTATCAACTGGGGGTGCTATTTTTGTCTCCCAATGGATATTGAGAAATGTCTAGAGACATTTTCAGTTGTCACAACTGTCATGCTACTGGCATCTTGTGGATAAAGGCCAGGGATCCTACATCCTATAATGAACAGAACAGCTCTCCCACAATAAAGAATTATCCGACGCACAATGCCAGTAGCACTGAGGTTGAGAAACCCTGCTCTAGTGTACATACCAAGGAGTGGAATTGCTAGGACATAGGGCATGGGCCCTTACAACTTTACTAGGTAATGCCAAACTAATTTCCAGAGTAGTTGTGTCAATTTTGCTCGCATCAGCAGTGTCTAAGAGTTCCCTTTGCTCCACATCCTCTCTAAACCTTAGCATTGTCAACTGGTAGTGCAAATTTAATGTGCATGTAATGGTATCTCATTATGGTCTTAATTTATATTTCCCTCACTACAAGCAGGATTAAACATCTTTCCATATGTTTACTGGCCATTAGGATTTCTCTTTTGTGAAGTACTTGTTCAAGAGTTTCATCTATTTTTCTATTGGGCTTCTTTCTTTTAATGATTCCCAGAAGTTATTTTTATGTTCTGGACATTACCCTGTGGGTGTTAAGTACTACAAGTATATTCTTTCAGTTTGTGGTTAGTCTTTTCAGTTTTTAATGTGTCTTTCATGAACAGAAGTTCTTAATCTGCATAAGCTCAAGGTAAAATTTAGTTGTCTTTTCCTTTATAGTAAAAGTTTTCCATCTTGTTTAAAAAAAAACCTAACCTATTACAAGATCATGAAAGGCAGTCTCCTATATTATGTTTTAAAAGTCTTACTTTTTTGCCTTTCACAATCTACCTGAAATGGATTTTTGTATATTATACAAATAGGAATCTCACTGTCCCAACTCCATTACTGAAGTTAATCTTATCCCCACTTACCTACTATAACACCACTGTTATACATCAAGTGTTTATGTATAGGCATACCTTTTCTTACTGTGCTTAGCTTTATTGTCCTTTGCAGATACTGCAGTTTTTACAAATTGAAGGTTTGTGGCAACCCTGTGTTGTCACATGATGGTTAACATTTTTTAACAATAAAGTATTTTTTTAAAATTTATTTTCTTGAAGTATAGTTGATTTACAATGTTAATTTCTGCTGTACAGCAAAGTGATTCAGTTATACATATATATATTCTTTTTCATATTCTATTATGCTTTATTATAGGATACAATAAAGTATTTTTAACTAAGGTATGAATACTTTTTTAGACATAACACTATTGCACATTTAACAGACTACAGTATAGTGTAAACATAACTTTTACATGCATTGGGAAACCATGCAATTTGTGTGACTCATTTTATTGCAACATTTTGCTTTACTGCAGTAGTCTGGAATTGAGTCCACGATATCTCCAAGGTATGTCTGTATAGTGTATCTTTTTTCTGGGTTATTTATTATGTTCCATCTATCCATTTGAATATTTCTCTGACAATTCCATACCATCTTAATTACTAGTTTTCTAAAATGCATTTTGATACCTCTAGGGCAAGTCCCTTCCACCTTATTCCACCTTATTCTTCTTGGCTATTTGCATTTCCATATAAACTTTGGATTTAGCTTACCAAGTTCACAAAATTAA
Organism: Mesoplodon bidens; assembly: GCF_964165515.1. Lineage (NCBI taxonomy): Eukaryota > Metazoa > Chordata > Mammalia > Artiodactyla > Ziphiidae > Mesoplodon > Mesoplodon bidens. The sequence goes on along the minus strand of NC_138164.1, from coordinate 46,335,597 downwards.
CAAATATGCAAAGAAACAAACACTTCTGTTAAGAAATAGATCAGGGCTTCCCTGGTGGCGCAGTGGTTGAGAATCTGCCTGCTAATACAGGGGACACGGATTCGAGCCCTGGTCTGGGAGGATCCCACATGCCGCGGAGCAACTAGGCCCGTGAGCCACAACTACCGAGCCTGCGCGTCTGGAGCCTGTGCTCCGCAACAAGAGAGGCCGCGATAGTGAGAGGCCCGCGCACTGCGATGAAGAGTGGCCCCGCTTGCCACAACTAGAGAAAGCCCTCGCACAGAAATGAAGACCCAACACAGCAAAAATAAATAAATTAATAAACTCCTACCCCCAACATCTTCTTTAAAAAGAAAAAGAATAGATCAATTTGTAGAGAACCAACATATTTATAATACTGAGTCTTCCAATCCATGAACAAGGTTCTCTATTTTTGACTTAAGTCTCTTCTAATATCTTTCAATAAAATTTGGAATTTTCTCCATAATGGATTTGTACATCTTTTGTAAGGTTTATTCCTACGTCAACAGCATTAAAAATATAAAGTATTCATAAACCAGTTCATTAATTCTCTATTCTGCCGAGTCTAATCTGCTATTAAACCTATCTACTGAGTTTTTTTGTTTTTTAAATTTATTTTATTTATTTATTTTGGCTGCGTTGGGGTCTTCGTTGCTGCACACGGGCTTTCTCTAGCTGCGGAGAGTGGGGGCTACTCTTCGTTGCGGTGCACGGGCTTTTCATTGCAGTGGCTTCTCTTGTTGCAGAGCACGGGTTCTAGGTGCATGGGCTTCAGTAGTTGCAGCACGTGGGCTCAGCAGTTATGGATCGCAGGCTCTAGAGCGCAGGCTCAGTAGTTGTGGCACACGGGCTTAGCTGCTCCATGGCATGTTGGATCTTCCCAGACCAGGGCTCGAACCCGTGTCCCCTGCATTGGCAGGCAGATTCTTAACCACTGCGCCACCAAGGAAGTCCCTCTATTGGGTTTTTAATTTCTGTTATTCTATTTTTCAGTTCTAAGATTTCTATTTGGTTCATTTTAAATATAATTATAATTAATTCTCCATATTGAACATACTAATCACAATCATTTTCAAGTCTGTGTCTGATAACTGGGTTACCTGGGGGGTGGTATCCTGTTTCTACTGTCTTTTTCCCCCTTTGTCCTATCTCTCGATGTATTTGATAATTTTAAATCGTACACCGGACACTTCGTGAAAAATTAGCTCTATATATTATCTCCTTCCAGCAACAGTTCACTCTATCCTATGGCCGGCAGATACCGTGAGAATTATAATCAGGCACTGAACTGATTCAAGGGTGGAGTTTTATAGGGCTCATTCTGCCTGAGTTCCCACTCATGGGGTGTATTCCTCCAGTGGTGCCAACTGAGAGCCTAGGATGTTTACTCATACCCCTCCTCCTTGTGAGTGGTTCCAAACTCATACTGCCTCCTCAACCTAAGACTGCTGAGAACTTGGCTATGAATTTCAGAGGCTTTCTGCCTAGCTTTTTAGCATCTTGTCTTTGAAATTTAGGAATTCAGCATATTCCTTGAGGGGGAAACTCAAATTATCTGGCTCACTTCTTTGTAGCTTCCTTTTCTCCCAAATCTTGGCTCCTAAGATACTGGCTGCCTGGCAGACAGAACAGCAACTGTTGTCTTTTCAGCCCTGTGAGACTGTTAGAAACTGTGCAGTCTTCTTTGCCTCTAGCTAATGCCCTCTGCCCAGATTCTCAGCCTTTCACTCTGTACCAAGAATCAGTAAATACTCTTAGGGAAAACTGGCAGAATGTTGACTCATCTCTTTGCAGCAAGGATCTTGGCCCTTCAAGTCCTAATTGCCTCAACAGTTCTCCAAAGCCTTCCGCAGATGTTGTTTGTACTTTGGCTTTTCTAGCATTTTTTTGGATAGAAACTGCCAGAGCTATACCATCAGAGGCAGAAACAGAAGTTTCTTACTAGTATTACTTCTTGATAGGAACACTTTGAGTAATGAGATTTGAACAGTTTCACAAATATATGCCACCAGTATACTATTGGGTTGGCCAAAAAGTGTCTTCTGTTTTTAAGTAAAAATAAAAGACACATTTTTCATTTTCACCAAGAATTTTGATGAACAAAGTATTCACCGTTTTGTTCCACTACCTTCTGCCATTTTTCAGGCAACTTCATTATTCTGTTTTCCCAAAACTTTTTATCTTTTTGAGCAAAGAACTGTTCCCGGTGCCTTTTACAGTCTTCCAGGGATTTTTTTTCCATTAAGAGAATTTTGGAAAGACCAAAATAAATGGAAACCTGAAGGTGCAATGTCTGGTAAATATGGCAGATGAATCAGAACTTCCCAGCCAAGCTATAACAGTTTTTGCCCGGTCTTCAAAAAACACGCCATCTTGCGTTATCCTGATGGAAGATTATGCGTTTCCTGTTGACTAATTCTGGACGCTTTTTGTTGAGTGCTACTTTCAGTTGGTCTAACTAGGAGCAGTACTTGTTGGAATGAATCGTTTGGTTTTCCAGAAGGAACTCATAATAGAGGATTCCCTTCCAATCCTACCATAAACACAACATCACCTTCTTTGGATGAAGACCTGCCTTTGGTGTGGTTGGTGGTGGTTCATTTCGCTTGCCTACGATCTCTTCCGTTCCACATTACTGTACAGTATCCGCTTTTCACCTCCCATCACAATTTATTTTAAAAACGGAACGTTTTCATTACGTTTAAGTAGAGAATCGCATGCGGAAATATGGTCAGGAAGTTTTTTTTTGCTTAACTTACGTGGAACCCAAACATCAAAGCGATTCACATAACCAAGCTGGTGCAAATGATTTTCAATGCTTGATTTGGATATTTTGAGTATGTTAGCTATCTCCCACGTCGTATAATGTTGACTGCTCTCAATTAACGTCTTGATTTGATTGCTATCAACTTCAACTGGTCTACCCGACATGCAGCATCATCCAGCAAGAAATCTACAGCATGAAACTTCGCAAACCACTTTTGACACGTCCGATCATCACAGCACCTTCTCCATACACTGCACAAATCTTTTTGTGCATTTCAGTTGCATTTTTACCTTTCAGGAAATAATAAAGCATAATATGCCAAAAATATTGTTTTTCTTCTATCTTCAATATTAAAATGAATGGCTACACAAAAATTCACCAATTTTGATGTCTTTTTTTAAATGCACGTTGATAGGACAGCTATCGCATACGATCTAACGAAACTGTTTTGAATGAAGTTAACGACAACTAAGTGCTACCAAAGCCATCTTACGGAAAAAAACAACTGAACCTTTTGGCCAACCCAATATATATATTTTTCAAATAAATAAATAAATTTATCTATCTATCTATCTATCTATCTATTTATGGCTGCATTGGTTCTTCGCTGTGGCACGGGGGCTTTCATTAGTTGTGGCAAGCAGGGGCTACTCTTCGTTGCGGTGCATGGGCTTCTCATTGCAGTGGCTTCTCGTTGCAGAGCACGGGCTCTACAAGCACAGGCTTCAGTAGTTGTGGCATGTGGGCTCAGTAATTGTGGCTCACGGGCTCTAGAATGCAGGCTCAGTAGTTGTGGCGTGTGGGCTTAGTTGGTCCGCGGCATGTGGGATCTTCCCTGACCAGGGCTTGAACCCATGTCCCCTGCATTGGCAGGATTCTTAACCACTGCACCACCAGGGAAGTCCAGATATATTTCTTTTAAAGAGCCTTTCTGAATTACCCAGCTCAGTGATTAGTGATCTTATGTGAATTTATTCTCCTTTAATCCTCCTTGAGAGTTAACAGAAAGTAAGTGCTAGTGAACAAAATATATAAAATACAACGAATTCGCAGAACACTCTGTTAATACTTACGTGTTTCCATTCATGTAGATAAGGAAGATATATCTTCCCGTTAGCATCCACATGCTTTCCTGTTTTAATAGTCATTGAACTAGTAGGCTTAACAAAACAGATAGGGGGATTATATGGGTATGTGTCCAGCAGCCACAGGCATATTGGAATATTATATGTAGTACCTGAGAGAGAAAGAGAAACTTCAGTTACTCTACTTTTATTATTTTTCAATAATGGCTTAGTAGGTAAGCAACAAAGAGCTACAACTAAGCAACACTTTTTTAAAAAAATCACAACAAATATTTTATGTTTCAAAGTTCTGTTTAACATCAGTTTCTCAAATTTTCAGTTTGTAAAATACATCAGCAGGATTAAGGAGCTAATTAATCACTACTCTGCCAGTGTAGTAAGTGTACTTACTGCCGTAACAACGTTATTCACAAATTATCTTTTGGTTCAAACCATTCTCTGTTATTTGACTCTTGTCATTTCAGTTAATAAAGTTCACTGGTAAAGGATATAGAAGGAAGACCATAGATAATGGTGTCCTTTCGGAAAGTGATATGCTAAACTTGAAATTCCCTTGCCAAAAGTCACACTGTAAGACCTAATCCAAGTGTCAAACAGATGCTGACTGGTGGCCACAGCTTGACCAATGAATATGGCATTTTCAGTGGTAGTTTCACAATCAATGATGTCATCCCCTTTATTTTGCTTTAGGTAATAGAATCTCTCTCAGTTGAGAAATTTGACTATATATAGTCAAAATGAACAGTGTTTCAAAGGATCTGATAGTTAATATACTGAACATAAATCAAAGACTTTTCTTCCTAAGGTTAAAGCCCAGTGTCCCCAGCAACCATTTGAATCACCTAACATAATTCAGATACATTTCCCCCACTCAGAAACAGTTTTACTTCATAGAAGTATATACACATAAAATTCACTTAGAGAGATCAGACAGTTATGGGACTTCGGATTTATTTTTTACCCAAAGTACTTCTAGAATGAAAAAAAAAGACTCCAATAAAATATATCCTAATACATAAAACATAACTTTATTTCCACCATCTAGAATTCTTTGCTTTGTGAAAATGACAGATTCTCTAGAATTACTTAGGCTTAGGAACTGTGCCGTACAAAAATATGGTGAAGGAACAAAGGTTTAAATAAAATTTACATATATGTATGCGTGTGTGTGTGTGTGTCTGTGTTTGTGTGTGTATGAAAAAGAGAACTCTTGTGCACTGCTGGTGGGAATATAAATTGGTGCAGCCACTATGGAAAACAGTATGGAGATTACTTAAAAATTAAAAATAGAACTACCATATGATCCAGCAATTCTACTTCTGGTTATTTGCCTGAAGAAAATGAAAACACTAATTTGAAAAGATATATGCACTCCTGTGTTCACTGAAACATTATTTACAATAGCCAAGATATGGAAGCAACCTAAGTACCCACTGATAGATGAATGGATAAAGAAGATGTGGTATACATATACATAATGGAATATTACTGAGCCATAGAAAAGATAAAATCTTGCCATTTGTGACAACATGGATAGACCTAGAGGGTATTATGCTAAGTGAAATAAGTCAGACAGAGAAAGACGAATACTGTATGATTTCACTTATATGTGGAATCTAAAAAACAAAACAATTGAACAAACAAAACTAAACAGAAACAGGCTCATAGATACAAAGAAGAGGTGGTTGCCAGAGGGGAAGAAGCTGGGAGGAGAGAAACAGGTGAGGAAGATTAAGAGGTACAAACTTCCAGCTGTAAAATAAATGAATCACAGTATGATAATGTACAGTGTGGGGGAATACTGTCAATGATTATGTAATGTTTTGTATGGTGACAGATGGTAACTAGACTTATCATGTTGATCATTTTGAAAGGTACAGAAATATCAAATCACTATGTTGTATAACAGAAACTAACACAGTGTTATAGGTCAATTATACTTCAAACACATACAGATAAACAAACAGAAAAAGAGATCAAATTTGTGGTTATCAGAGGTGAGGGCTGGGGGGAACGGAGAATTGTAGGACGGTAGACATAAAGTACAAACTTCCAGTTATAAAAAAGCAAGGGGACTTCCCTGGTGGTGCAGTGATTAAGAATCCGCCTGCCAATGCAGGGGACACAGGTTCGTACCCTGGTCCGGGAAGATCCCACATGCCACAACTACTGAGCCCAGGTGCCACAACTACTGAAGTCTGTGCGCCTAGAGCCCGTGCTCCGCTACAAGAGAAACCACTGCAATGAGAAGCCCACGCACCGCAACGAAGAGTAGCCCCTGCTCACCACAACTAGAGAAAGCCCGCAAGCTGCAACGAAGACCCAACGCAGCCAAAAAAAAAGTAAGTACTGGGAATGTAATGTACAGCATGATAAATGTCATGAACACTGCTGTATGTTATATATGAAAGTTGTTAAGAGAGTAAACATCGCAACTTGATGAAAACTTAAGAATTTCATCATAAGGGAAAAATATTTTTTTGTTTCTCTAATTTTGTACGTATATGACAGATGTTCACTAAACTTACTGAGGTAATCATTTCTTGATGTATGAAGTCAATCACTACGCTGTATATCTTAAACTTATATAGTGCTATATGTCAGTTACATCTCAATAAAACCGGAAGAAAAAAATAATAAATGTCCTTAATTATGTCTATGATAGTCTTCTGCCTCCTTCTCTCTCCCACATACGTTTTTCCCTCACCAGAGCTTACTTCCTGGGGTAAAGGCAAAGTCAGTAATCCTGAAGTTCACTCGTATTTGCTCTATAAAATGCTGATGCTGAAGTGTTTTTTCCCTCTGCCTGGGACGTCCATTCTGTTATGAATGGTTCACTCAACCTTTAACACCAAACTGAACGTCATCTCTTTGATGACCTTCCCATGTGTTCTTGTTCTCCTCTATAATCTCACAGCACCTTTATATTTCATTATTCTATAACAGGTATAGAATAGTGTAAATATCTATTTATTCCCTGTTTCCCCTATTTGTGTATGTTCTTCCAGAGAAGGTACATCCTTTATTCACCTTTGTATCCCTAGCCCTTTTCCCCCACGTATACCAGGTACTATATAAAATCAATGGGTAGGTTACTGAGACACAGCTCTTAGCTAGTCACAAGGAATAACTAACAAACAGAGCTGTCCACAGCTGCTCATGAAGCTGAATGCTCCATTATCATTGTAAGTATTCCAGCAGAGGGTGGCTGACTAACAGAGATGTAATTATCCACCATCAGCATTGCAACCATAAATAATAGCTACTTTTGATATACCAGCCTCTGTGCTAAGTCCTTTACATACATTATTACAAATGAATTCTTCTTTGAGTTAGGTGCTATTATCCAAATGTTACAGATGCCCATTGTCACAAAACTAATAGATTACAGAGGGAGAACTAAAACCCTACTCTGCCCTGACTGTAAAGCCTCTATCTTAGTCACTATACTATACAGCTTCCCATTGTCAGATAAGTTTGAGTAGGGTGGGAGCTGAACTGGGAGGCAGCTAAGATCCCTTTCTAGTTCTAAGATTCTCTGATTCTATGAAACAAACTCTTCCAGTGCACTGAGGCACTTATTTGTTGATATATCTTGGTAAGGAAGTAGGGGGAAAAAGCTGAAAATATGAGGTGCTGCTGCCAAATGAAGTTCAATTAGAATAGGAGGTGAAGTTTCTATATTATCATGAAAGTCACAAAAAAGCAAGCTTAATTACCTACAATTCTTTGGCAACTAAATGTGAATTAAAATGCATCTATGTTGGAAACATGAATCACATAAGACATTTACCTCTATAAGGCACAGGAATCGTTCCAGTGAGGTTCATTAGTTCCCTGGAACTGCCATCATTAAAAACTGAAAGGTAAGAATAATGAGTTAATCAACAAGCATTCTCACAGATACTCCCAAATAAGTTATTCTTATGTTTCAGAAACAACAGTTAAAACACATTATTCCCCTTGAAAGGGACTAACTTGTTAATGTTCATACATTTTGTCTAATAATAAAGTATCCTTTGTTGATCCACTTAATGGGATCAGCTTTTGAATGAGTAAAGATGCTATGAATTACTTGGAAAAATAAACGTTAATGCTACAGTCCCAATAAATATGAGCTCTGGATCCCCAACCAACATTATAAAATTACTTAAAAATCACTACTAACTGACACCATATTAAATATTAACCTAATATTTTCAGATGTTTATTCCCACTCACTGTCATTCTCAATCCCAATGTAGTATCCCACAGTATGAAAAAGGAAAAAAGTTTTCACAGTCAAATACGGACATCTTCTTTTAATACAAATATTTCTCACATCGCACAAGTTTTCCTACCTGTAATTGACTGAATAACTAGGGCACATACTTTGTGTTACATGGACTGCTATTATCTGTAATAATGATTTGGAATTAACACTGTATTACATAGAGGAAAGGCTGTAATGTGAAGTACAAGAACACAGAACTGTACTGTTGACCTCAGTTCTTTTACCTACTATCGACAATTATAAACTGTGCTGTAATTTATTCTGATTTTGTATTTTAAAAAGACCACTGTATTTAATTTTAGGGTTATATTTACTCTAAAAGCATGTTGATGACAATGGTTTAGACTTGGTCCAGCCTGTGTGGCTGTATATATAATATTTGTTCAATGATGTTGGAGTCTTTGTCAGTTTGTTTTTTTTTTTTTTTTTTTTTTTTTTTGCGGTACGCGGGCCTCTCACTGCTGTGGCCTCTCCCGTTGTGGAGCACAGGCTCCGGACACGCAGGCTCAGCGGCCATGGCTCACAGGCCCAGCTGCTCTGCGGCATGTGGGATCCTCCCGGACCAGGGCACGAACCCGTGTCCCCTGAAACAGCAGGCGGACTCTCAACCACTGCGCCACCAGGGAAGCCCCCTCTTTGTCAGTTTTGATCAACGTTTATTCTTTTAGTATTCAGTAAAAACTGTACACTTACCATAAAGTTCTAGTCTTTGTCACTTTATTCCCCCACTGAAGTCATTTTAAAATTAACTCTAATTTTGGTAATATGAGGTTTTTTGCAGATCTAAATACCATAGTACAGTATGTGGACAGGAAGGAGAATTATGCCCTAGTTTGGGAGAGGACTTCCGGTTCATGACTTTGTTGTTCAGGAAATTCAGGATTGATTCCCCCTCTGCTGCCTCTCACCAGGCTCCTGTTTACAAAGCCCTGGAGACTAGTGGGGTTTAGAGTGAGAGCCTCAGCTACAAAATTCAGCTCTTTGCCCTCATTGCCAAGGGCCTCACAATGGGCAGGAGGCAGCATGGGTTTCCCTTGGCCCTGGCACATCTGGTGTTTACCAGGAGACGGGGTTGGAGAGATTATGTTAGGATTGGTAGGGCCGAAAAGACTGTTTAAAAACAAACAAACAAAAAAAAACCCCTCTAAATATTGTCATTTCTTACTTAAATCACAACTTTATTTCATCTCAATAGAAGGTGGACACAAATTGTCACCTACCTACTCTACAGAATTAAGGACAATAGTTTTTAAGTGTTTTCTTCATCTATAAAATGAAAAGGATAGTCCAGAATATAGTTTTACAAAATGTGTTCTCAAGAATATAAAGAGATGTTCTAGAGAGAAAAAGGTTCACTAGTTAATTAACTTCAGAATATACTGAACGATGTATTATCTTCTCTCCCCCCTTGGTGAGGCATAATGACACATTAGCATATTAAAGGCTCTGAGAAATCTTGTTGCAAAGAAACCCATTTAATTTTGTTTAATCTATAAGTGCTCAAATGTAACCTCAGAATCCCCTCTACCCACGCCCCCAAAGCAACATTCTTCACAACTATGTATACTATTTTGGGAAATGATGGACTAAACTATTTTTAACATCACCTCTAGTTCTAAATTTGCATTAGTTCTATGTTAGAGTAGTATATTAAAACTTAAAATAACTAAACAAATGTAAGATGTTATTATTAGATCTTGTAATTTCCTATCTCTCACAGCTTTTTTTAGGTGAAGGTTAGTCCTACAATGAAAAAACCAACAAACTTAAAGGGAAAATGGGAAACCTACAATTATTAACAAAAAGAGGAAACTCAAAGTATAGTACTTGATATTTTTATTATATAAACTCACCATATGAATCCAATACAGGTTTGAGATCTTTGTATAAAGTAATAACACTGACAGTTTCACGTACAGTTAGGTCTCTGTATTTGTACTGAAAAGGAAAATTACAAATGAATTTAGTTTAAAACCAATGCACATATTTTACTGCTAGGTTAATTTTCTTAAAATCTTATTAATAGCACTCTTCTTAAAAGTATAATGGTTCTGAGTGATCATTAACATTAATTAAATAAAGACTGAAAGAACCTCAGTAGCTTTTTCTCCTTCCACCTATTCAAACTTTTACCTCCATTTTAGCTCTTTTTCCAACTTAAAAGGCCCTCCGTCAAATCAAATCTTAATCATTCTCAAAGACCTAGTTTGCATCACTTTCATCTCAATGAATCCTTTTCCAGACTTCCCTTTAGCCCAAAACGATCTCTCCCTCTCCAGCACTCATCGTCAATACTATTTTGCAATTTACCATGTGCTGTATTGTATTCTCATACCCCTGCCTTGTACCATTCCAGTCCAGGAAAACTAGGAACCTTGTTTACACACTCTTAGCCGATTAGGAAATCAGGAGATGGGGATCCCCATCTGTTCACAACACACTGAAGCTCACCAGCTGACAAGCTCCATTCATGCACAAAGCTTTCAATCAGCTTTTAGTGCTTCTCTCTTAAAAAGGAACAGTCAGCTATTCCAAAAAGAAAGACTCCAAGAAACATGTCACAGACAGAAACGGAAAGAAGGAACTAAGAATAAAAATAATGCAAGGAGCAGAAGAAAACTTTAAAAAGAATTAGCACTAAAAATTTCAAAGAAAGAAGAAATGATATTGTATCCATAAAACAAGAACACTCAGAAAAGAAAGGACTCTTGGACGTAAAGAAAAGTGAGAGTAGAAAAAAAACATCCAATAGAAGGATTAGAATATAAAGTCAAAGAAATCTCAGAGACCAGCACAAAAGACAGTGATAGACAATAAGGGAGAAAATACAAGAAAAATTAGGAAATAAATCCAGGTCTACTCAAAGGCATCTCTTCAGCAGTTCTTGACCTCTTTTGTCCTGAAGCACCAATTTTTCCATGCTATGGGATCAGTACTATTACGACACACATATTCTTCTTTCTTCTGTCTTATTCACACAAAAACATTCCTTACCTCCCTTCCCCCTCCACCTACAACCAAACTTCTCTCAGTTCCCCTTTACAGGAAAAACTCCTGCAAGGAGCTTCCTACTTTTGCTGTCCGTAATTGCTCTCTTCCTACTCTCTCCTCTTAAAGCTTTTTATTATGGAACATTTCAAAGGTATCCAAAAGTAGAACAGTATAATAAATCCCCTGCTTCAGCACTACACCCAGCTTCAACAATCAACTCATAGCCAATCTTATTTAATCTATAATCTCATTCACCTTTCCCTTCTCCTGTATTATTCTGAAGCAAATGGTAACATCATATCCTATTACCCATAAATATTTTAGTAAGTATCTTTAAAAGATAAGAACTTAAAAAAAAGCCCACAATACTATTATCATACTAAAATAATCACTATTTCCTTATATCATAAAATATGCAGTCTCATGTCTTTTTTTGGGGGGAGGGTTTGTTTGAATGGAGATCCAAATAAAGACCACATATTTCAATCTGTTAAAATGTTCTTTAGGCCTCTTTTAATCTACAGATTCTCTCCCACCCCTCTTTTTTGATAATAGCTTTACTGAGATATAATTCACATACCATATAATTCACATATTTAAAGTGACTTACGTAAGGCTCAGTGGCTGTTAGTACATTCAGAGTTGTACAACCGCCACCACAATCAATTTTAGAACATCTTCATCACCCCCAAAAGAAATGCATACCCTGTAGCAATCACCCACTCACTCCACCAGCAACATCCCCTTTCACCCTAGACAACTGCTAATCTACTTTGTTTCTATCAATTTGCCTATTCTGGACATTTCATATAAATGGAATTATATAGTCTGTGGTCATTTATGACTACCTTCTTTCACTTAGCACGTTTTCAAGGTACATTCATGTTGCTGAATAATATTCCATTATATGGATATAACACATTTTATTTAACTACTCATCAGTGGGCCCATTTCTATTTTAACCCCTTGAAACTTACTTGTTGAAGAAATCGGTTCATTTGTCCCACAGTTTGGATTTTGCTAACTGCGTCCCCTTGGTGTAGTTTAATATATATGTTCCTATTCCCTTTGTATTTCTTGTGAATTAGTAGTTGGATCTGGAAGTTATGATCTTTTTCATGATTTTTTTCTAAATTTTACTTTTTTTTCCCTCCACTATCTTCCCCTCTCTCTGGCAAGATCATTTCACAGATGACGGTGTTTTTCCATCAAGTAGCATAAGACATCTAGGTATCTCTCCGTGATGTTAACCACTGATGCTCAAAGACTAGACCCATTCTCTTCAAACCCACACCAATCAGGGTTTTCCACTTTCACTGAAATTGCTCATTAACGTCACCAGTAACTGCCACACATGGCCATATGCAATGGCCAATCCTCAGTCTTCATCTTACTTAACCTATCACAGCAGCATTTGACCAAGTCAATTCCTTCCTCTTAACACATGTTCTTCACTTGATTTGCAGGACACGACTGCTTCTTTTTCTCCTCTCTGTGGCTACCCCTTCTCAGTGTCTTTGCTGGTTCTTTCTCTTCTCCTAACCTCTTTTTTTTTTTTTTTTTTTTTTGCGGTACGCGGGCCTCTCACTGTTGTGGCCTCTCCCGTTGCGGAGCACAGGCTCCGGACGCGCAGGCCCAGCGGCCATGGCTCACGGGCCCAGCCGCTCCGCGGCATATGAGATCCTCCCAGACCGGGGCACGAACCCGCATCCCCTGCATCGGCAGGTGGACTCTCAACCACTGCGCCACCAGGGAGGCCCCTCCTAACCTCTTATCTTAATAATATTGAGCCCCAGGGCTCAGTCCTTGGTCCTCTTCTTTATCTCAACTCACTCCTTTGGTGATCTCCATGCATGGCTTAAAATAACATTTATACACTGATAACTCCCAAATTTAAAAATTCCAGTCTGAACCTCTTTCCTGAACTCCAGACATGTATATCCAATTACCAATTTGATATCTCCACTTGGATATCTAATGAATGTCAAATTTAACATGATCAAAATTGAACTCCTTATCTTCCCCCCAAAATCTATGCCTCTTACAGTCTTCCATGTCTGTATCCTTCTAGTTGCTCAGGACAAAAGCTTTGACATTATCCTGGATGCTTCTCTTTCCTACACATCCACAGTGAATCTGTCAGAAAACCCTGTTAGCTCTACCTTCAAAAATATCCAGAACCTGATCACTCCTCACTACCTTCATAGCTACACTTAGGTTACTACAACTGCCTCCTTAGAGTTGTCTCTGCTTCCACTCGACTGAACCTCCTACAGTCTAGTCTCAGCACAGCAGCTAGAGCTATACTGTTAACAGATCAGGGGTTTCCCACCATACTCCAAGTACAAGCCAAAGTGCTTACAGTGGCCTGCAAGACCCTCCAAAATCTACCACCCCTTTATTCAGCACTGTTTCCCCTTGCTCACTCCAGTCCAGCCCCCTTAGCTCCCTTTGCTGTTCCTCTATCATGCATGACAAGCTTCTGTCTCAGGGCCCCTGTGCTTGTTTTTCCTTCTTCCTGGAATGTTCTTACTCCAGATTGTTCCAGTTTGCTTCCTCACCTCTTTCAGGTCTTGCTCAAATAGACCTCAGGAAGGTCTTCCTTTACTATTCTATAAAATTGCAACCTATCCTATTCTCACGTTTGAGCACTCTATTACCCTTTCCTGCTTTACTTTTCTCCAAAGTACTTAACACCTTCTAACGTGCTACTTAATGTACTTACTGAGCTGTTTGTTGCCTTCTAATAGAATTTAAATTCCACACTGTCTGTTCACTGTTGTATCCCTAAATCTAAAACAGTGTGAAGTGCATTACAATCTTTAATGTGCCAGCTCTCTCCTACCTAGTTAGTAGTGACTCCACCTCTAGGAATGCTGTAGATATAGCATGTAAGAATACAGGTAGTTGTCTGTATGAAAAATGTAAAAGTTATTTGTGTAAAGCAAGATGGACCAATAGCATAAATATACCTCTCTTAACTGCAAAAACAATGACAGAGAGGGTGTTAAACTAAAAGCTGTATTTAAGCTGGGAGCTAAAATAAATGCTCAAAGGAAAAATATACCTGTAGTAATATATCAAAAGATAATATACTGTTCTATGTCAATTATACCTCAAAAAAGACGTAAGTCAAAGCAGGTGGCCCAAAGTAACATGTTGGGTGATGAAGTCCCAGAATCAGATAAAGAGTAAAGGACCATCACCCTAGCAATGTGTCCAAGGTCCTGGCTACCAATGCCTACACTGGACCACATCCAACTGAAAGGATAACACCTGAAGCTAGCCCTCCACCAGGAGGAAGAAATTCCACAAATTGCTTCTATTATCCTACTTACTATTCCTACCTATCTATCTCTTCACAGGCTGGAGAGAAAACATGCCGATACTCAGAACTGACATCACCACTTGTAAGAGACTCGGTTTTTCAGAAACCGAGCCAAGAACCAAAAGAAAGACAGAATGCCCTCTCCCACCTCTTCCCTATGTCCTTTTTTGTTCTTAGGATATGAAGAGGGTGGAGGGAAAAGACAGGTGGAGGTATAAAATATCTTCTAAAGATGTCCTGCCTCTGTCTTTGAAGGCAGGTTCCTCTACAGAAAGTTTAGGAAAACTAATTATGGTTTTAAAAATTCAAAACCAATATTTGAATATTCCTGTCCTTGTATGTAAATACCTTCACACATATAAATTAAGGAATAAACTTTAAAGGCAATGTTATCAACTTTAAAGATAAAAAAAATGGTACGGAACAGATACTCTTCAGTTACATAGTATATAAAACAATGTACTTTAAAAAAAAAAAAAGCAATATATAAATGTTACAACATAGACCTCTGCCACAATCTTCTAGGGCTCCCTAAAACTTCCTCTACAATTAAGGATAATTACTTTATCGAAAGAAAATCCAATCAACTATACCTCAATTTTTTTTTAAAAGAAAGAAAATCAGAAGCCTAGAAGATATGATTAGAGCAATCAAGAGAAGCTTTATTTAAAAAACCATCACTCTCTATTTAGAGATTATTTGTTCTTCAATCAAAGACTATGGGGATGATTTTACTGGGGGAAAAAGTATATTTTTCAAAGGAATAAGTTCATACATAATAGTGTACTTTAATACTATTGAAGACTGTTTAAACTTCTTTGCTTCCTACCATTCTTGTTTTGACAAAAGTATCTAAAGCTAATCGTTTAACTGGAGAAGATTCTACACTCAACCATTTCACATACATCTTATTCCAATTAGCTTTGGTAAACTGAAAAAAAACAAAAACAAAAAAACCACCCAGTTCCCTCTGGTATCAGGTGCTACATTTTAAGTAGTTGTCAAAATAACCCACGGCTTTAAATACAAAATGCCTACCTACTTTTATAAAAATGAAAAAAATACACCGGTCTTGAACGGTGAAGATTAAAAATTTCAAAGCAAATAATTCCGCGTTATAAGTAGCATACAATTAAAGGTAGTCACTCTTAGCAAATCAAAGTCCCTGGAATGGTAATGGAATTCTATTTATTTCACCCGATGTAGTGAGGTACCGGTATTCTGGCTTCTCAGGACGTTTTTACCTATAACTGAGCCAATTCAACCAAAAGTTATGATCTCCCACGGGTCGGCTATTGAGCTGCGTGAAGAATACAAACTGAAAAGGACACAATCTCCGGGGGCCGGGAGGGAAGGGCGAAGACGCACGAACCCTACACTGGGACACAAGTGGAGGAGTGCCCACGACCGAGTTTTAAGTACAACCCTCTCTTTGTGTTGATAAAAACTAAGACGAAAACTATACTGCCCCAAAGACTGCTCCAAACTCTCTCCCTGAAGAGAGGAGGGCGGGCGGCAGGTGGCAGGCGGCAGGCAGCCTCGGCTCCGCGCCTTTGTTGACCGTCGCCGCCCCCCGCCGGCCCCGGCCCAGGATTCCGGCACCGGGCGACAGGCATCCCGGGGCTGGGGCGGCGGAGGCGGCCGGGCACTGCCCGGGGCTTCGGGCCCGCCCGGGGGTGCTCGCTGGGCTGGTCGGGAAGGCCCGGGCGGCGCGGAAGGGAGCGGTGGGTGCGCGCCGACAGGCAAGCGCGCCGCGGCCTCACCTTGGACACCATTTTCTTGAGCTGGCTCTCCGACCCCGCCATGGCGGCCGCCTCGCGACTCCCGTCCCCACAGGCAGAGGGTCAGCCGCTCCAGGGCTGCCCCAGGCTGCCCCACACAGTCGCACACAGCGGAGCCAGCCCCCCACCCCCCAGCCTCTACCAACAGGAAGTCGGCCACCACGCCAGCGCTTCCGGTTCCCTTACGTCACTTCCGAGGTCGGTGACCAAGGGTGGGCGTGGAAAGAGCTCGGCAGGCTGAGCAGTTTTGTGGAATCTTGTGCTCTTCTCTTCAAATGGCCAATGTTTTTACACTAGTTCATTATGGTGTGAATCTTTCCAAGAGTGCACTCTTGTTCCGAGGGTGGAAACTCTGAGCCGGGATAAGATTGGCAGGTCTTTGACAGTTGCCCTTAGACTGAGAGCGCAGGTGCAGGGAGGGGAAGAAGTACGAAGATCTTGCCAGTGAGCTTAAACGACTGATTCATCAAGTGGGAAGGCACTGGACTGGAATCAGAAAACTGTTCTGCCACTGACTTGCCCTTCTGATGATAGCAGGCAAATGCACTGCTAGTTCGGGCTTCAGTTTTTTCCAACTCTAGGATGAAAGGCTTGCAAAAGGCGATGCCCAGGGTCTCTGATTATCAGGTTTTCATTTTTAAGGTGAAAAGTTCATCATACTACATTCCCGAGGGCGAAGTGCAGAGCCCTTGTTTCACAGGAAGCCAGGCAGTAATTTCTTCTACAGGAAATCATTCCCCTAATCCAAATGCTTGGATTAACCATTTTAATCCAAGCCCCCATTTCTCCTTGGTGCCCAGACATCCTACCTTCTACCTTGGACTCCGTGTGTGTACTAGCCTGTCCACTAACAAAGTCCAAGTCTTTGAGGGCAGACTCATCTTCAGATCCTCATTGTCTTATTATACAGTGCAAGAGTAGGTACTCTATCTTAATTGAATTTCTATACCCATAGAAGTTCCTCATGGTCATTTATATTAGTCATTATTATTGCACATCACCACCAGTTTTGTAAGTACAGTGCCGTTCGAGGTACTGTAAAGCTTGGGTTTGACGGTGTGAAGTATGATTATTTGGATGATATTAGCATAGTGTTACTGGGGAACAGGCTGTGGTATTAATTCTCTTCTAAATTGGCATCTAAATGAAGGTCACATACAAAAAGAGGGCCTAATTGACAACATGTGGAAGCATCGTTACACACTGTTGCCAACACACACAAAATAAAGTCTATTTTAATAGGTATCTTTCTTTGGACACTATATATTAGTTAAGCACACAGTTCCAGTCAAACCAAACTATAGGGCAGTCTATCCTTCCCTACACCTCTTCTTTGTCACTTAAAAGTAATGTGCTTTTCAAACTATTCTTAAAGCCACAGCTTACCCAGGAGCACCTTCAGTTACAGCAGTTCTACTTTTATCAATTGGAAGAGTGTAGGTAATATATTGTTCAAAAGGTGTTCTTGTTAATTTTTTAAAGTTTGAAAACAATTAACAAAATCCATTCTCTTCATTTTGCACTTAAGCCACTTAAAATGAAGTAACTAAATATCCTGGGGACTGTATGAATTATAGGAAAGAATCTTTCTCCTCAGTCTGAATATATTTCCTTCCACCCAATAAATTAGGAATCTCCCGGTAATTTTAAAGTCAAAGTTTATTTTATTCATTATTCTTGATATTTAAGAATAACTACAATGTAAATTGGAAAATAAAATATTTATCTGTTACAATATCAAAGAAGCATTTTAATCCAAGCCCCATTAAAAACCATAACAAGAGGCACTGCATGATTTTGGAAAGATGAAAAAAAGTGAAAGTTAATAGAAGCATCATGAATGTCAAATTATCACCAAATCACAGTGAGGTGGTGGTGGTACTGCTTCTTGACTTATATATGGAACTTACTATATGATTTATAATACTCAACACTCAAGGAAATATCTGATAGAATTACTTCTATATTGTGGGCTTCTGTAGGGCAAGCGCTATTATTACTCATCTTTTGACTTCTCAGATTCTAACACAGTACCCGGAATAACAGTAGACGCAATAAGTATTGCTGTAGTGACATGTTCCTTTTATAATTAATGTAGTGAATTCTTAGCAATTCATCTATTTATACAGTATCTTGTAATTAGGTTATTGTTCAAGAGCACAATTAGGTATCTGATATTAGAAAAGGCGACTTTACAAACACAAGAAATGGTCCTTTTAGTTTTAATTTCTTATTTCATACAAAAGGACAGTGAGGATATGCTATTAGAGTTAACACCAAAATAACCTACCCATGCAGTGAAATTACACAGAACTAATGCTCTTCTCTTCAAATGGCCAATGTTTTTACACTAGTTCATTACGGTGTGAATCTTTCCAAGCATATTAAATACTTTTCTACTTAAACATGGAACACTGAATATAATTTCACCTTTTCTTTATGATTTAAGCTCATCATTATAAGCATCCATTATTATTCTAAATCAGCATTAGTTTGACTGTTTCTACCTAAGGTATGTCTGCCCTTATAATCCATCAGGCTCCTATCTCATTGAACAGGTTTGGGTTACCTATAATATGCTTTCAAAGCACCTGGGACTTCTTCACAGCACTTATTACACTTGCAATTGTACATTTATTTGTGAGACTTGATTACTATGTTTCCATACTAGATTATAAGCACCATGAGGGCTTGTACCTAGTCCAGGTTTGCTCACCACTGTATCTGCAGTGCCCAGTATGGCATCTGGTATATAGCAGGCTCCCACTTATTTAACTGAATGACTAAATAACTAAACGCCTACTTCAGTGCATACCTCCCCCATTCGCCCCAGCTATTTGCTGAGGGCAAGTCTGGAAAGTTAAGAGAATCAGTCTTTCTAAAAACTATATTGAAAAAAAAAGCCCCTACATGAGAATATAAGAGTATAGAACCCCAGCTTTAGGGCCTTGTGGTAACTATTTCCGCTTTTATGCTTTTTCCCTCTTCTTGTACTTAGAAAAAGTAGAGGTTGTATGTAAGTGTCCCTTAGTCATGAGATCTTGGGCACTAAACCTCAATTTCCTCCTCTATAAAATGATGATAATAGTCCCTACCTCAGTGGGTTACTGTGAGGATTAATAAATAATCCTGAGGAGTAAAACAATAAAAGTGCTCATCACATTGCCAGAAATACTAGAAGTGTTGATGTTAGTTGTTGCTCTTAGTTGTGTGTCACATTCGTAATAATATGCTATCTTTCACATATGAAGATATTGTCATTATTGACCCATAACCAAAGTAAATCATTTCTTCAGAAGTAGTTAAAGGATTTGCTCAGACAGTCAGCCCACCCAACCTCTCCCCATTAAGACCAATGGCTTTTATGAAAGCCTCATATTTTAGCTTTAAAGTAAACTGCTTGGCTTTCATTCATAACCTACTTCCATTAAAAATACACATTCTCTATGGTTCTACTTATGTCACAGTGCATTCTTGAGATGTTGGAGATCTTATATAGCCTAGGAAGAGGTTATAGAAAATTCCAGAAAGGACAGTCCCACTGGAAATTAAAGTATACTTTTTCTTCATATATTAAAAAATTTCATTTTCCTTTTTACTATTTTAAAGTACGTGTAAAATTCTTTTCCATTTTTTGGTAGCTAATTAATTTGAAGAGGGAAAACAAAATGCTTTATTATCATTACTACGCACTGTTTTTAAAGAAGAAACATTAATAGCTTAAATTGTGGATCCTTTGAGTGTACAGCTGGCACAGATTTTGTAAACCCATGCTGGGCTTTCGGCTTATCATGGTTATTTTAACAATCAAAGAGTAATTTTCCTTTAAAAATGTATCATTTTCAAAGTATTCCCAAAGTGCTGAATGTGCTAATTGAGGATACATAATTTTAAAATGATGCATATTGCAGATGAATGTTTATCTCTGCTGTAGGTTTAAAGAACAGTATAGATATCTCAAGAACAACGAAGAAAATTAGATTTTTTTCCTTCTTATCTAACTACCTAAGGATTCATATTACGAAGCCAACCAAGAAACCATCTGCCTTAACCAAGCAGTTTGTAAGGATAAATAATAAGACACAGAAGTTCTCATCCCTATATATATGTTGGTAAAATTAAACGACCTTTCCTTTCAAGTAACTCTGAACTTCAGAATCAAAGTTTTAACTGTTGCTGGAGACTATGTATTGATGATGCGCTGCTTTGGAGTTTCTCAGTCACTGTATCTTCTTTCACTGTGGTCTTGATGACTTCAGACACTCCACTGGTTCCAAGGATGCAAGGCAAACTTAAAAACACTTCACTATTTATACCATAATATCCCTGAAATGAAAAAAATTGGGATTATATTAGAGCTGAATCACTGCAAAAAAAGATAATACCATAAATATGGATATTTTCTTGCTTTTCTAGTCCTAGAAGTACAAAGTGATACAAGTTGAACTTTAAAAAAATTTGTTCATTTATTTTCTAAATTCGAGTCACTGTTTCACAAAATTTTTGTGCAACGGGAGGAACTTGGTCAAAGACACCCACTTTATGGGGAGGTAAGCTAGCCCCCTGCAATATGAGTAACAGGCTGGGGGTTAAGAAAAATAATGTCAGAGTGAATTCCCAGGGGAGGGGCTTAGCATGGACTCTGAGTGCAGTCAAATTTGGTGATCTGTTTTCAGTCTTTCCTTCCATGTTTTATTCCCCTTCTGGTATTCCTAAGTTTTCATGAACACTTGGTTAAGCATTTGTGCCTCATCTTAGCTGTGCTTTAGGGACTCTATACTTGGAATAAAGCAGTAAAAGACAAACTGAACTGGAGAAGCAGACTGATGATTGGCTAAGACCAGTTTGCACGTCGGTCTGGGGTGACCTGGCTGGCTGAGGAGATAAATGACAACCAGAAGAAGTTTGTGGAATTTATAAATGCTTCTTGGGGATTCCAAAAATTAATGGGGGTGAAGGGCAACCTGGTAGAAGCCCAGACTTCCCATAGCCAAGCAGGACAGAGCTTAGACCAAACTGTCTTCTCCCACGTGTTACTCTAAAAGCTGGTGATACTGAAGATACCTGGGTTACAGTGTGAACAGCACTTTTTCTGGCTTTATATTAATAATATAAATATTTTAAAATATGATGAGAGAATGAGAATAGCAATTACCTTTGCTAAAACTGATACAGAATGCACTTTCTTTTTATCATTCACAATACTGTCAACCAGGTCAGCTACTGACAGTCCAACAGACCAGGATCTTTGACCTTTTACCCTTAACAGTTCCATGGCTCTAGGTTATAAAAAACAAAAACAAAACACACAAATCATGATTTTAGAAAATGCACAAAATATGTACATTTAGTTTTAGCTTCTGTTTAAGGTATTAATTAGATATTTTTATGACACAGAAGTGAGAGTTATACAGCAATTGTTAGGAAAACCTACAGTCTAGTAATGAAGCTTTCCTTAAAATGTCAGGCAGTTCACAGACAGTCAATACAAATGGCCTAATAATATAAAAAGATGCTCAGCACCACTAATATTTAACTAAATATGAGTTAAAACAATAAATACATCAGTTTTGCCCATCAAAATTGGCAAAGATTAAAAAGACTGCTAACTACTTTCCCAGAAGCTACAGAGAAACAGGCATTCCCATAACTGCTGTTGAGAGTGCAAAATTATTCAACTTTTAAGAGGAAGATCTGGCAACACTTGATCTAGAAATTCCTCTTCTAGAAGTTTGTCCTATAGCAATATGCTCAAGTGTGCAAAGATATACATATAAGTATGTTTGTCTTGTTTGAGACACAAAAAATTTTGGAAACAATTCATGAAAAGAGGACTTGTTAAATAAATCACTACCAAATGTAGTGCCATATCGCTTTTAGTTTTTTAATTAATTAATTTATTTATTTTTGGCTGTGTTGGGTCTTCGTTGCCGCACGCGGGCTTTCTCTAGTTGTGTCGAGCGGGGGCTACTCTTCGTTGAGATGCACCAGCTTCTCATTGCAGTGGCTTCTCTTGTTGCGGAGCACAGGCTCTAGCCGCGTGGGCTTCAGTAGTTGTGGCACATGGGCTCAGTAGTTGTGGCACACAGGCTTAGTTGCTCTGCAGCATGTGGGATCTTCCCAGACCAGGGATCGAACCCGTGCCCCCTGCATTGGCAGGCGGATTCTTAACCACTGTGCTACCAGGGAAGTCCCCTAGTGCCATATAGCTCTTGAGAAGAATATAAAGTAGATTTATATGTACAATAATGGAAAAATATCCAAGATTTATTATTAAGGAAACAAAGCAAGTTGCAAGATAATATAAATAGCATACATTTATTATTATAAAAATAATAATAAATAATAATGATAACATTTGCAGAAGCATGGGAAAAAATGTTTGGACACATGGACACTAAACTGTTAACAGTGGTTGTTTCTGGAGAATGGAATTACCCCTTCTTTTCACTTTCTCCTATATAGATATCTGCAGTATTTAAAGTTTTATCTTTGCTGTATACCAGAAACTAACACAACATTGTAAATCAACTATACTTCAATAAAAAATAAATAAAAATAAAGTTTTATGAGAGCATACATTCATTTTGTAACTAATTAAAAGTGATACAAATTAAACAAACATGTTTGAATTCCTTCCTTTTAAAAGCTATAAATGCAGGATTACATAGAGAAGCAGATTAGAATGGATTATACAACATACTACTCTTCTCAATAAGAGAATATTCTTTCTAGTTGTTATATTCTAAAAACCATAAACTGCAGGTTTAAAAAGCTAAAAATCACCACTCGGAATTCAGGAAAGGATGTTATTATGTGACGTAAAACAACAAATGGCATGAAAATATACAGTATGTAGAGTCCACCCTATTGGGTCCAGACCCCAGGAAGGCCTCTGAATAAACACAAAAGATAGGAGGATCTGTGCATTATACTTTGTTTTTGCCTGAATTTATAATGTGGGTTATCCATTCATATTAGACTAATTTCCAAATGTATTTATGTGTGATTAATAAATACATATTGATTTTTAAGTGGTATGGACAAATTCTCTTCTACATTTAAGAAAATATCCAATACCCTCAGATATAGGATCCTATATCCTAAATATAGGAGCAGTAAATCACTGCCTACAAATA